>NC_091618.1:118895000-120145000 GCF_027580195.1 Bos mutus
CAAGAATACTGGGGTAGGTTGCCATTTCCTCCTCCAGGGGCTCTTCCCTGACCCAGGGATTGAACCCACATCTCCTGCATTGGCAGGTGGATTCTTTACCACTGAGCCACCAGGGAAATCAGAGTATATAGATAGTCCAAACTAATTACTGAATGTATACAACAGGAAAACTCAATGAACTTGAAGAGCACTTTGATTCTGTTTCTCAACTAACACAGGCTGACTTCATCTGCTGTATTTCATAACTAATCATTTTTAAAACCTGCTAAAGGAAATCCCAGATTGCTATCTCTTGATAGAAAAGTGAAAAGATGCAGGTACATCACTGAGATTCATCATAACTCATCATAACTTTCTAAATCCTTCTTGTGAAGAGAAATTGCTACTAAGACTCCAGGCAGATATGCTAAATTATCCTTCACTTCCTCTAATGAATTTTCCATGATCTGTGTAATATGACAAATTTCACTATTCTAAGAGAATTCTGACGTTCTAAAACTTCTTTAAAGGTTTCGTGTACTAAACACATTACATCATCAGGAATTTCAGAGAAAAAAATCTCAATGCCCTTTTAACCTTCCAATTCTCAACTCACAAACCCAATTTGTTTCATGGGCTTTGGGGAAGTGAGAAATATAAGACTTATTTGTAAGTCAAAATCTAAAATAAAATACCCTTGACTATCTGATGATGACTTGTGACATGACATTCCCAAAAGGACAGAAGAAAAACAGTTTAAAATTAGGCTTCATCTAAAAACAGAAAATCTAATTGTAATGGCACATAATACATCCCTGCATTTCAATAAATAACATTTTATCTTGAATCCTTAATCATGTGAGATCGCTTAACCTAGGCAATGATCCAAGGATTAACAAAAGAAAATCAGGAAGTGCAAGATTTTAAAAGCATTTGCAGTTCCATGGTCAAAATCAAATGAAAGAAAAAGTATAATAGCTCCATTTCAATGTATCCAAATTTACCTGTTTAGCTTTATTTCTACCATGCAAAGAATAAACCCAAGAATAAACATTTTATTAAATGTCTTAGTAGTTAATTTTGATCACCTCTGTTTCTAAATGCATTATTACCAGCAAAACTTTCAACAAGGGTTATTTTCTGATGGAAAGAAAATGCTAAGGAAATCATTCTCACAATATTTGCTTATACATTTCATCTTTTATCACTCTGTGAGAACAAAAACTATTTTTAATATTTCTATAATTTTACCATCTGAGAACTTTTGCTGTTTAAGATGAGGCAGTTGTATGAAAGAAGATATTTTTTTTTAACATTTTAATGTATCTTCAGACAATGTAATTTTGTTCCTTAACTAAACCTCTTCATAGCACATATATGTATAATGAAGTATGGGTAGTTTATATCAACTATAAAATATATAAAAGCCTTACCCTCTCCCACAGTGCTCTAGCATGTGTTAACAAAGAAGCAGATAAGCCTAATGATGAATGACACGATATAGTCAACACTAATAGAGTGGTTTTCTACAAATGCATTGAGAAAAGATGAACAAATACTTTACATTTCGGAACATGGCCATTTTGATGTCACATGTCAAGTAAGGTACAAAGTGGTAAATGTTAGCAACTTTAAATCTGTAGGTCCTGGATCAAACAGCATAAAGGAACTTTGGAGGAATGACAATGCATTCTAGAAGGTAGACTGGGTTGAAGGTAAGAGTCTCTTCTTGAGAGTCTAATGAGGTCTTCCCCTCCCTCTGCTTCACAAAAATTTATCTCCTAGAGACACCTTAGCAGAAGCTATCAGCTTTGACAGAACACCGAAATCCTGGCAGTGAACCATAAATTGACCATTACCATAAAAAGAGCTGCTAAATGAGAAACCATGTGCTCAGTATAAAACTAATTTCATGCTTTCAAAAGCACACAGTGGCTTCAAGCAAGATAGTGGCCCTGGGACTTGCTGAGACAGATTGGCGAACACAAACAGTTTGCTCCTGATGTGTGTGCTTAGCCAAGCTTTACATGTACTGGCAGTAAATGGGGTTCTCGAATCTTCCGTCAAACAAATACACACTTATCTATAACTTTAGAGCTGAAAGCTATAAAACAGCTGCCTTGAATAAATTTAGCAGGAACACACACACACATATACATACCCCATGGGCCATGCTAGCTTCCAATCAAATAAAAATAGATTTCTCTGCAGACCTAACATACTAAACAGGCACTTAATAAGCATACTGCTATTGAATACATCATAACTGTCACAGTCCTTTCTTCTTTAGAAACAGCTTCTCATCATGTAGGAATTAGAGTTTAGAAGAGCCTAAGCAAGAGGACTCCATTTACTTGGAAGCTAACTTTGAGTTTGCCCTTATCAGGCTGGTGTTCAAATACTCTATACTGATAAAGCCACATCAGACCTGTCTCGGCGTGATTATCTACTCATTTAACTCCTCACATGAGTGTCAGTCCTTTATTTACATTTAAATGATAAAATCTGCTACATTTAAAATGTCACATCTAATTAAAACATGCTTTATGAAGAAATGCTGCTAATTTTCTCCTCTCATTGAATATAACATCCCTGAAAATCAATTACTTTAGATTGTCCAGTGCATGACAGGTCATAACTTTTAATTATTAATAATGTCAAGCTTAACAAGGTGTCAACTCCAGCATGCAATCTATTTCACTTACTTTCTTAGTTATCTCATAAATATCCAGTGTTTCCTGCTATACATTTTTCACATCAAAGATTCTACAAAGTACATTTAGTTCATAGCCTTATTATATACACCTGAAGTACATAATAACACTGCTAATTGCCTACTTTTAGTAATGACAGCAAATAACATAATATCACTGACTTGTTCCGAACGTTTAAAATGCAAAGGAAGTCACCTACGGGTAAGATGTCCTCGGCAAACAGCTAGCACAGAATAAAAAGAACACTGTTACATCCATTTAAGGAGTTACTCCCCCCAAAATTATAGAATCATATATACGGCTCTTCACTGCTACCCCTTCAGATCTGTCAGCACGACATGATAAACAATTGGCAACTCCACAGGATTCAACACAGCATTCAAAAGAATCTGCTACTGACACCCCAGAGCCCCACGTCCAAGTTTTAGAATAAAAATGCTCACCTCTGCTAGGAAGTCCACTCCACATCTTGGCAGGGCTTTCACCAGCTTCAAGAACCACCAAGCTGGATAAACAAAACTTCCAGGATGTGCCCAGTGTAACACGGGGCTACGGAGACTTGGCTCCAGCTCTGATGATCTGTGTGACAGCACCGCGCTATATCAGTGCAGCTCCAAACCTTCCCAGATGCTGGCTTATTGCACTGCTCATTGAAAATCCTTTACACGCTGGCAACATTTTAGGGAAGGACAAGCACACTCTGAGTCATTTGTAAAGAAAACAGAGCAATTTCAATTCTATATCTCCATGCGTGCTGAAACCAGAAGCACTGTCAACCTACAAGTCTGAGGTGGGTTTATGCCGAGAAACAGGCAACCTAAGCCTTCATTATCAATGCATGAAATCAGCCACTGTGATCAAATTCAAGCAAACCACGAAAAGGATATGATTATGAAAGGCTCCACAGATTTAGCACCAAACCTTGTGGAATGAAGAAATCGTCTATTGAAATTGTGTAAATGTTAAAAATAGCTCCGGCTTTTCAACAATGAGCAAAATACAGAGAAGAAATCAGTAGTCTATAGTATAAGGACCTATCATAAAAGCTACAAAAAAACAAAATAGCTGTAGATCCCTGGGACTTTTCTACAGACAAATGAAATCACTAGAGGCTATTACAACTGTAACAAAAAAATTTTTTTAATATATTTGACACAGATGTCGTTAAAAAGCAAGTTAAATATCCATTAACCCCCGAGTGCCTGTCCTTAAATTAAAATAATAATAGTAAAAATGTGTAGGGTTATGCCAGGGCAAAATACTATCAATTTTACTCCAAGATGAATTTTTAAACAATAAACATTTAAATATATTTAGTCTGTGTAATGAGAAAATATACGTACAAGGTAGAGAATATTTTTAACCCCATAGTCTCTCATTGCTTATTACATTTTTTAAATCTACAGCTCATTAAATCCATACATCCCCAATCCAGCCACCCTCAAATTTATACCTTTACCTTTCACAAGCCTTCCTCTTTTATTAGTAAAATATAAGATGCAAGAGCCAGTTGACATAGTTTTAAAAAGGCACAAGGTGGCTAAATCCCAGAAAATAGCAGCAATGATTTGCAATAACAAAATATAGAGCTTTGACACGTGCATTCAAAGTGCAAAGTAAAAGGACATAAAACATCTATCAAAAAAATCATAAAAATGACTGGGAGAAATTCCTAGTAGCAGCATTGACAAAGCACATATTTAAGGTTCTATTCAAATTTTTAAAAATGAATTTTAGGTTCTCATTGAGACTCTAAGGCAGAGCAAATCAGGATTTAGTAAGTGCAATTCCTGATTTGCAGATCTTCTATAGATAACTGTATTTAATTGTTATAATACTCACAGCTCTTAGGTATAGATATATTTAGTAGTATCTAATCTAAAACATCTGTATAAAAATAAAAACTACGCCACAGCACATATTTACAGAACACAACTACTGGAGCAACATTAAACATTAAACTCCCATGAGTAGCCTCATGTCCCTAGTGTGGAATTGACTCCTGACAGGACACCAGCTGCATGTTCTTCCTTGAAGATAGTTACAGACATATATGAGTGGAGATGCACGTGTGTGTTGAAGGGGGAGAGAATGTACTAAATCTTTATGATCACTTTTGCCGCTTGAATTCCATTCATTTTGTGCCTCATGAATCCCCTAGGACAACAACTGAATGGACTATGAGAAATGGCATCAGATATCACTGATTCAGAAATTATTTCATGTCATCTCTCTCTGGTCTTCTGTACTTTTCTTGTCTTAGAAGATAGTCTATGAGATATTGTGTCCCTAGAACTCATATTATTATTATAATACATGCAACTCCCTGGTAATAAGAAAATAGCTTAAAATAAAAACCAAAATATTTAATTATAGGTCCTCAATCCCTTATCTAAAACCCCTAGTGCCAGATGCATTTCAGAATTCAAATGCTTTCAGATTTTATAAAGATAACACGCTGCTTTACTGTGAATTATATAATACTTCCAGTAGAGTAGAGGGCAACAGTCTATAATCAGACATAATAACAATTCTGCAGCACAATATGTGCATATTAATACTAGACAGGATAAATAAAGACTACTGTTAACCTCACATCAGTTCAGGTCAGGATTTGCCATCAGTATAAATTACAAAACCTTCTAATTTTCAGAGTTTCTTAGTTTTGGGGAACTGCAGGTAAGAGATTATGGATGTGTACAAATGTTCACCTAAAGTACTAGAAGGTTATGGGTTGGAAAGTGGTACCTCAGCAGTGTTCTCTGGCTCAGGCAAGAGATTTGGAGATGAGGACTGCTTTAACAGGATAAGGAAAAAATACGAGAAGGTGCTATTAAGACTGAGACACAAAGGGGAGCAGAGATGTCGCTATAATGCAAGACAACAAAACTAGAACGTGGGAACAGAAGGCAAGAAGAAGCCATTCAGAATTACTGTGCCAAGAAATTATGAACTAAAACGATGATAACCAACCACTCATTGATTACCTATTCTAACTCAGTAATGTGAAAGGGACTTGACATAATACTTTATAATTTTCAAAAGGAAATTTTAAAAGGAAAATGTGTTTTCAGAATGAAGCATAAAATGTTGGTTTATCTCACCCTTTTCTCAGTGTACCCCAAAACAAAACATCCACAATATTAAACATCACATGTGAGAATGTCAGAAAAAACAAACAAAAAAATAAGCTTTATCTTCTGAAGTAAAGGTCCATATTTTATTTTATACACTATTTGGGATAGGAGTTCCTTAAAATCACTTACAGAAAAAAAGTAACACTCTACAATCTATACTCAAAGTGCATAACATTAAAGCCCATTTAAAAAATATATTCCTAAGACACATGAATATTATGTTGTGTTTACTTGGAGTTTTCCTATGAGTCTATTTCTCAAATAGATACTTTTTTATACTAAGTAAACTGAAGAGTATTAACACAGCAAAGCATTGACACTGGACTTAAGACTTTAGACCTACAGAATATTCACCATCTTCTATGAGACCTCTTCAAAAAATAAAAAGTTGCAGTTATAACACATAGGAAGGACAAGTCTAGAGCTCTAATGTACAGCATGATGATGAAAACAATACTGTATTGAACACAACTGATCCTTGAACATTGCCAGGGAGAGGGGTCTGACCCTCCTCATAGTGGAAAACCCGAATATAATTTATATAGTCAGTCTTCCTTATCCGAAGCTCCTCCATATTTGAGGCTCCTCATATTCAGTTTCTCTGTATCCACAGACTCAACTAATTGCAGATTGTCTAGTTCTGTAGGGTTTACTAGCAAAAAGAACCTGCGTATAAGTGGACTGCAAGGAGATCAAACCAGTCAATCCTAAAGGAAATCAATCCTGAATATTCATTGGAAGGCCTAATGCTGAAGCTGAAGCTCCAATAATTTGGCCACCTGATGTGAAGAGCTGACTCACTGGAAAAGACCCTGATGCTAAGATCGAAAGCAGGAGGAGAAGGGGACGACAGAGGTTGAGATGGATGGATGGCATCACCGACTCAATGGTCATGAGTTTAAGCAAGCTCTGGGAGTTGGTGATGGACAGGGAAGCCTGGCGTGCTGCAGTCCATGGGGTCACAAAGTCAGACATGACTGAGCAACTGAACAACATCAGTGGGCCTATGCAGTTCAGACCTATAGTGTTCAAGGGTCAAATGAACTGGAAATTTGCTGAAAGCTAGATTTCAGGTGCTGCCGCTACACACAAAAGAAGCGATATACGAAGAGACAAATATATTTAATTAGCTTGACTGTAGTAATTACTTCACTATGTGTTTATCCAATCATTATGTTGAACACCTTAAATATATACAACTTTTATTTTAAAAAAATTTACAACTATAGGTGTGTGCCGCTAAGTCGCTTCAGTTGTGTCTTGACTCTTTGTGACCATTTGGACTGTAGCCCTCCAGGCTCCTCTGTCCATAGGAGTCTCAAGGCAAGAATAATGGAGTGGGTCACCATACCCTCCTCCAGGGGATCTTCCTGACCCAGGGATCAAGCCCATGTCTCTTATGTCTCCTGTACTGGTAGGCAGGTTTTTTACCACTAGCACCATCTGGGAAGTCCTCCAAAACTATAGTTACCCCCTCAAATAAAGGCTTTTCCTGAGTGCCTTTTTGGGAACCAGACTTGCAGTGGGGAGGAATCCTAAGGGTTTTTGGGAGAAAAATGGTCTTCCTATTCACTGTACGAAGTATAATGGAATATGTGGCTCTAATGTTAGTATCTAGAATACAATCCCAAGTCATGTTCCTGTAAAGAAAGGCAATAGCATTTATTCATTTCTGACAGTACCACATAATTTGGCCAAATCTTTCTTTAGCAACCAAAACAGTGCCCTGGTGGTATGATGAAATCCTTGCAATTTCTAAAAGTAACTGATTATTTGGAGCCAGTAACTGCCCAGGAATAAAATCAACATCTCTTTACATCATGTCCACATAAGAAAAGGAAAACTTTAAGAATCTGTGGGCCAACATCTCTGAGCGTGCAGGACAGGCTCACCAGAGACAATCTCTTGAAATGAAGGGGGCCAACGTGATGGAAAATGCCATCATATGCAGCCCCTAGAAAATACTATACCCAGACCACCCAGTTCCTCCAGACTCCTCATGTGATCAGGAAAAGTGCAAACATGTTTCTCAACTTGCCTTAAGAACTGGATCTAGAAAGCCTGTGATGACCGAGGAGGAACAGCACCCCCATGGTCAGTGGTACCATTGTACAAGGTTGTCTAACTTGGAACAATGTCCAACAGCCTCCTTGGCTGTGATGCCAACAAGCTATGAAAGGAGAACATCTGTGTGAAGAAAGGCGGTCAGTCAGGGTGACTATACACTCATCCCCCAGTGAGAATCTGAACTCAATAATTTTATTTCCTATTGAGCCAGCTACTGAAAGCCTTTCTCCTTAGATAAGCTAAAATAGATCATAAATGTATTCTATTGTGAGATACCCATATTTAGGGTGCCTTTGATGATTCAGATCACTCAGCCACCCAGACTTAGCATGACAGTCTTTAAATTTCAAAATCTAAAAATTTTAAATCTTAATTATTTAAAGACTGAAACCCAAGATAATGTAAAACAAGTTGTCTGTTAATAAATATGATACATGTAAAAGTTCATAGTCCAAAGTATTCTTAAAGCAAAAGACTGTCCTTCACTAAAATAGGGCCAATCACTCCTATTAATTCTTTTTTTAAAAAAGTTCCACTCAAACTCCTTTACATATCAATTCCTTAGGGCTCTGTACTTATATAATTGACATCCTTCTTTAACATTTTTTATACCACATGTACAGAATATAGAACTGTTTTATAAGGACTTTTAAAGGTAACCTGAGGTATAGTTCTAGATTTCTGACACAATCTATAATGGCTAGGCTCTATCTCAAAACATTTTGGAGGTCTGGAATTATACCTTGAGCCTTCATCCTATTCCAAATTGCTGTACTCTCACTCATAAGCAATTTCTACCTCAATAAGCCCTGCAATATAAAACTCAATTGAATTTACCTGGGGGAGTACAGATATGGGCCACTAACTCTATTCTTGTTTGGAAGAATTACAATTTTGCAAAATGCTTAGAAACTTATACTGATCAATACTGGATAAGACAAAGAGTTAGAAAAATAGATAAATATTCTCTGATAAATGTCATCATTGGGTCTGAATTACTCTAAGAGATAATTCCTGTACTCTCTCATAAGGATCTGGGATTTATACCAAAGAAATCATATGCTCTATTTTTAATGATCTCATTTGTGATATTTTGACCAAGACTTTTTCCCCTTCCAAGTCTGTCCCTTCCTGCAAAACTACAGAAATTACATGGGCTCTATGTAATAAATGAGTTACACAGTAATTCCTCCATGAAAAGATTTTATGGACTTATAACTAAGAGGTCTAAGGAAATAGGTGCATTGAAAATAATTAGCCCACCTACATACATACCAAAATGCTTTATCTGCCTAGTGCATTTACCGACAGAAACTCACTGATACTCACGGACACACTGATAATTTGATATACATTCACTATGGCACTTACATTTTGCAAAAGATTTCATAGTTAAGTTATAAATGGCACACTGATTCATCAAAAATGAAGAAAAGGAACGTATTCAAAACCATATGTTTCTACTGCAAAAGTAAAAGATATTATCATATTGATGAATCTAATCCTATCTCTGCATCTATCACACAACACTTTGTTTGTAGTTAATATCTTTTAAAATAGACTGCAATTTTTTACAGACAAAGAGATTAAGATACTTAAGTAGTCTGTTTAATTTCTGAAAATTGGATAAAAATCTCCCCTACCCCTTCCTCCATTTTTCTCTCTCTCACACACACACACCCTGGTTCCTCCTACAGATTCTACCTAAAGCACAGAAGATGCTCAAAAAAAAAAATGTCTGTCCAATGAGCATGTCCCGACCCACGTACACCCTCATCTCTTTGTACTTCGCTTTCCATATTCATTGATAAGTTCCAGCAAATATGCTGGGATGAGGAATAAGGCAAATATCTTATTTTCAGTATACTTGTGGCACCATCTTGTGGTAATTCTAGAGTGTTACAGATTCGAGTTTAATTTCCAAAGTTGAACAACGTCTGAGAAAATGCTTTTGAGGATAAATTTTATATTTTAAATATGTATCCGCTTCAGTGTAAGAAATGTGACTTATGTACTTTAAAAGCCCACACACACATAGCAACAGTCATGATACCTATCCCAGTGCACTGACCCTAGAAGCTGTTTCTTGAATGTAGACAGGAATGAGAGTAAGGGATCATCAATAACAAGCACACAGGGCCTACGTTTTACACATTCTTTGTTTAGTCATTCTTATATTTTATGGCTAAAATAACTTCCTCTTAGATTAAAAATAAATTCTCTTTGGAAAAAAAGAAGGAAAGAAAAAAAAAAAAAAAAACCCAATCAAAGCTCCTGGAGGCATCAAAGAGAAGCACAGAATATGGCAGCAAAGAAAAGAACACAGTACAAAATGCTCCAGCTGGCAACCCATTTTCAGATCTTGCCCTCCATTTCCACCTCCAAACCATTACCTCCACGTCCTGTTATAAAATCCATCCTGACTTTCTCCCCTCGGCCCCCACAGCGTCCTCAACTTAAAATCTACTCAGTTCAGCCAGACGAAAGATGCCACCTCTCAGACCAAGAGGCAGAGTCTCCTTTCTACCAGTTGAATCTGCTGTGGCCTTGTGACTGGTTTTGACCAAAAGAACCGTGTGGTTGCAGCTTCCACTCTAGCTATCCGGCAGTGTGACTCTGAGACCCACGTGTGATGAAGCCTAGCCTAACCTCCAAGAGAAGGGTCGCTGATGAGAGGGACCCAGCCTGCAGCCAGCATCAACTGCTAGACATGTGCTGAGGCCATTTGAGACCACCAAACCCAGGTGGTGTGTCAGCTCTTGCAGCCTCCAGTGAGTCCCGGATGAGAACCACCGAGCCAAACCAGCCCCGGTCTCTGGCCCACAGAATCATGATTAAAGTTTTTAAATGTAAAAATAATAATAATAATGATAAAGCCTTCTTCCATCTTCCCCAAATCTCTGACCTTTCTTTCTAATCCTAACACTCAATTTCAGGAACATCTCAGCTTTTTACACATGTCAAGCTTTTTCTCAATTTATGATTCTAAACATTCTCTTTACTCCCTTTGAATCACTTCTCCCCACTCTCTTTGCTTGACTAACTCCTGTCTAGTCTTTAAAGCTTAACCTTAAATGAGAGTAGAACTTCTTTGGGACTTAACTGAAGGTGGGAGAGAAAATGGGCATTTTAGTTAGTAAACAACAGGCGGAAAGTAAACACTGATGATAAGAAAATAGTGCTGAATTCTTTTCATTTTTAGTTTCTGAAAAATTTGCTGTAAAAAAATTATGAGAGGTAATGTAGAGAGAGAGACAGATCTTAGAGTTTGAATCTTTTTGTGTGGCCTTAGGAAAAGGCTCCAGATCTCTCTCCCTCTGGATTTACTTATGTGTAACATGAGGATGTGGTCTGACAGAATGTGGTCCACTGGAGAAGGAAATGGCCACTTCAGTATTCTTGCCTTGAGAACCCCATGAACAGTATGAAAAGGCAAAATGATAGGATACTGAAAGAGGAACTCCCCAGGTTGGTAGGTGCCCAATATGCTACTGGAGATCAGTGGAGAAATAACTCCAGAAAGAATGAAGGGATGGAGCCAAAGCAAAAATAATACCCAGTTGTGGATGTGACTGGTGATAGAAGCAAGGTCTAATGCTGTAAAGAGCAATATTGCATAGGAAACTGTAATGTTAGGTCCATGAATCAAGGCAAATTAGAAGTTCTCAAACATGAGATGGCAAGAGTGAACGTCAACATTCTAGGAATCAGCAAACTAAAATGGACTGAAATGGGTGAATTTAACATAGATGACCATTATATCTACTACTGTGGGCAGGAATCCCTTAGAAGAAATGGAGTAGTCATCATAGTCAACAAAAGAGTCCGAAATGCAGTACTTGGATGCGATCTCAAAAACGGCAGAATGATCTCTGTTCGTTTCCAAGGCAAACCATTCTATATCACAGTAATCCAAGCCTTTGCCCCAACCATTAATGCTGAAGAAGCTGAAATTGAATGGTTCTATGAAGACTTACAAGACCTTTTAGAACTAACATTCAAAAAGATGTCCTTTTTATTATAGGGGACTGGAATGCAAAAGTAGAAGTCAAGAAACACCTGGAGTAACAGGCAAATTTGACCGTGGAGTACAGAATGAAGCGGGGCAAAGGCTAATAGAGTTTTGCCAAGAGAATGCACTGGTCGTAGCAAACACCCTCTTCCAACAACACAAGAGAAGACTCTACACATGGACATCACCAGATGGCCAACACTGAAATCAGATGATTATATTCTTTGCAGCCAAAGATGGAGAAGCTCTATACAGTCAGCAAAAACAAGACTGGGAGCTGACTGTGGCTCAGATCATGAACCCCTTATTGCCAAATGCAGACTTAAATTGAAGAAAGTAGGGAAAACCAGTAGACCATTCAGGTAAGACCTAAATCAAATCCCTTATGACCATACAGTAGAAGCGAGAAACAGATTTAAGGGACTAGATCTGATAGACAGAGTGCAAGATGAACTATGGATGGAGGTTAGTGACATTGTACAGGAGACAGGGATCAAGACCATCCCCATGGAAAAGAAACACAAAAAAGCAAAATGGCTGTCTGAGCAGGCCTTACAAATAGCTGTGAAAAGAAGGGAAGTAAAAATCAAAGGACAAAAGGAAAGATATAAGCATCCGAATGCAGAGTTCCAAAGAATAGCAAGGAGAGATAAGAAAGTCTTCCTCAGCAATCAATGCAAAGAAATAGAGGAAAACAACAGAATGGGAAAGACTAGAGATCTCTTCAAGAAAATTAGAGATACCAAGGGAATATTTCATGCAACGATGGGCTCGATGAAGGATAGAAATGGTATGGACCTAACAGAAGCAGAAGATATTAAGAAGAGGTGGCAAGAATACACAGAACTGTACAAAAAAGATCTTCATGACCCACTCACCTAGAGCCAGATATCCTGGAATGTGAAGTCAAGTAGGCCTTGGAAATCATCACTACGAACAAAGCTAGTAGAGGTGATGGAATTCCAGTTGAGCTATTTCACATCCTGAAAGATGATGCTGTGAAAATGCTGCACTTAATGTGCCAGCAAGTGTGGAAAACTCAGCAGTGGCTACAGGACTGGAAAAGGTCAGTTTTCATTCCAACCCCAAAGAAAGGCAATGCCAAAGAATGCTCAAACTACCACACAGTTGCACTCATCTCACACACTAGTAAAGTATGGCTTAAAATTCTCCAAGCCAGGCTTCAGCAATACATGAACTGTGAACTTCCAGATGTTCAAGCTGGTTTTAGAAAAGGCAGAGGAACCAGAGATCAAATTGCCAACATCCACTGGGTCACCGAAAAAGCAACAGAGTTCCAGAAAAGCATCTATTTCTGCTTTATTGACTATGCCAAAGCCTTTGACTGTGTGGATCACAATAAACTGTGGAAAATTCTGAAAGAGATGGGAATACAAGACCACCTGACCTGCCTCTTGAGAAACCTATATGCAGGTCAGGCAGCAACAGTTAGAACTGGACATGGAACAACAGACTGGTTCCAAATAGGAAAAGGAGTACATCAAGGCTGTATATTGTCATCCTGCTTATTTAACTTATATGCAGAGTACATCATGAGAAATGCTGGGCTGGAAGAAGCACAAGCTGGAATTAAGATTTCCAGGACAAATATCAATAACCTCAGATATGCAGATGGCACCACCCTTATGGCAGAAAATGAAGAGGAACTAAAATGTCTCTTGATAATAGTGAAAGAGGAGAGTAAAAAAATTGGCTCTAAGCTCAACATTCAGAAAACGAAGATCATGGCATCTGGTCCCATCACTTCATGGGAAACAGGTGGGGAAACAGTGTCAGACTTTATTTTTTGGGGCTCCAAAATCACTGCCAATGGTGATTGCAGCCATGAAATTAAAAGACACTTGCTTCTTGGAAGGAAAGTTATGACCAACCTAGATAGCATATTAAAAAGCAGAGACATTACTTTGCCAACAAAGGTCCATCTAGTCAAGGCTATGGTTTTTCCAGTCGTCATATGGATGCAAGAGTTGGACAATAAAGAAAGCTGAGCGCCGAAGAATTGATGCATTTGAACTGTGGTGCTGGAGAAGACTCTTGAGAGTCCCTTGGACTGCAGGGAGACCCAACCAGTCCATCCTAAAGGAGATTAGTCCTGGGTGTTCATTGGAAGGACTGATGCTGAACCTGAAACTCCAATACTTTAGCCACCTCATGCGAAGAGGAGACTCATTTGAAAAGACCCTGACGCTCGGAGGGATTGGGGCAGGAGGAGAAGGGGACAACAGAAGATAAGATGGTTGGATGGCATCACTGACTTGATGGACATGAGTTTGGGTAAACTCTGGTAGTTGGTGATGGACTGGGAGGCCTGGCGTGCTGTGGTTCATGGGGTCGCAAAGAGGCAGACATGATTGAGTGACTGAACTGACTGAACATGAGGATGTTCATATTTGTCTTGTTGGTTGTGAGGCCTAAAGCCATTATTTCAATCTTCTCATGATAACTCTATCTCCAGTGCACCTCAGATCTAGTACTGGTGTGTCTCTCTTCCCACAATTCAGCAGAACCTCCGTGTTCTTGGCCTGATCTCACAGGTACCATCCATTGTCAAAGGTAGGATCACAGGTCACCCCCTAAGAGAGAATCCCTTGCCATTCTGAGGAAATATGGATCCTTAAAGCCCCAGAATGAAATCAATCCTCCCCAACATAATCTTTGGGGCAACTGGATTCTCCATGACAGACACATACCCTCCCCACGGACACAAGGAGAACAGAATGTGAAGTTAACATTTATTACTCTATCTGGTGATTTACTTGCTTCTAATTTGCAAATGGAGATGAGATTATTGGATGGTATCACCAACTCAGTGGACATGAAATTGCGGAAACTCCGGGAGATGGTGAAGGAAAGCCAGGCATGCTGCAGTCCATGAGGTCACCATGAGTCGGACACAACTTAGTGACCAAACAACAACTGGAAAGGGGAGAGTGTCAGAGTCTCATGTATCAGTGAATGAGAAGTGGGGGAAGTCCTCTGAACAGTGAAACCCAGCCTTACCACACAGACAGGATGCAGCCAGAGAGAACATAGGGCCCCTATTTTCTGACTGAACTTGCACATCAGGTAAATTCTCTGAGCAGGAGTAACCTATAAGCACATGCTAGGCTAATTCTGCCCAGTTCAGCTGGAGAAGGCAATGGCACCCCACTCCAGTACTCTTGCCTGGAAAATCCCATGGATGGAGGAGCCTGGTGGGCTGCAGTCCATGGGGTCGCTAAGAGTCGGACACGACTGAGCGACTTCACTTTCACTTTTCACTTTCATGCATTGGAGAAGGAAATGGCAACCCACTCCAGTGTTCTTGCCTGGAGAATCCCAGGGACGGGGGAGCCTGGTGGGCTGTCATCTATGGGGTCGCACAGAGTTGGACACGACTGAAGCGACTTAGCAGCAGCAGCGGCAGCAGCTGATCTCCATAGATGAGAGGCAGTAACACCATGGTGAAGAATCAGGCTGCAGAATCAGGCTGTCTTGTTCCAAGTTCCAGCCTTGCCTCTTTTGGCTACTACCCAACCTCTTTATTCCTCGTTTGCATTGTCCATTATAATAAGTGTCTTCCTTGAAAATCTGTTGAGAGGCTTCAACTGACATAACCTCCTTAGCACAGTATCTGGCATAAGTATCTGACATAGCTGCATTCGCCCACCTAACTGCAGTCTTTCAGGCTGCCATCACTGTTTTTATGATACTGGAGGAGGCACAGAGTTACTCAGACAACTCCCAGTGAAGGGTGGAGATTGGTTGAGGGGTTGGTGGGGTACGTCACTCTATTTCCATGACATCATCCCTCTT
Organism: Bos mutus; assembly: GCF_027580195.1. Classification (NCBI taxonomy): domain Eukaryota; kingdom Metazoa; phylum Chordata; class Mammalia; order Artiodactyla; family Bovidae; genus Bos; species Bos mutus. The sequence goes on from NC_091618.1 coordinate 118,910,726, forward strand.
TTTCCCATGGGTGAGTGGATGCCCCAGAGAAAGACAAGGAACAAAGAGGCCACCTTTCTCTTTCCTGACCATTTCCCAATTACAAATTTATTTAAAGTAAGAAGCTGCGTTTCTGGGTGTAAATCCTCCTTGTTGGGTTAGTGTTCTCAGAATGTGATTTTGGACAAGTAGCTTCTGTATCATCTGGGAACTTGTTAGAAATGCAAGTTCTCAGGCTCCATCCCCAGCCTACTGAATCAGGAACTCTACAGATGGAGCCCAGCATCTCGCATTAGAACACACTGTCCAGGTGATTCTGATGCATGCTAAAATTCGAGAATCACTGGGTTAAACGATCAGCTATCAATGCATCAACATACTTATATTTCTTAAGTTCAGATTCACCTCAGAGGATGAGAATGGTGACTGGAATAGAGATGGTAGAGGAAATATTACAGCGATGGGCATTCAGGATGAAGAACAGGTCTCAGTCTTTGACAGCAGAGGGCAGGATGAGGGTCACTAGCCACTCTGGACAGGAAACAAAGGTGGTCAATTTTGTCTGACATTGGGAAGGTGTCTGTGCATTCAGCAGGTCCTGGGGAAATGACACCTAAGCTAGGATATCTGAACTTGTTGGGAAAGCTTCCGGTTGATGTAAACCAGAGTGGGATAAAAAGAGAACTCAGAAAAGCTCTGAATTCCACCAGTTGTCCCTGATTTCTTTACGTGTGTGTTTGGGCAACTATGTTTTTCCTATGCCTCTGACCCACGCGACAAGGATGACTCTTCTCCCTGTTTCAACTCTTTTATATTTTGCCAGATGGATGTTCCTTCCTTCCCCCTACACATACTTCATTCCAATAATAAAAAACTATTTATAGCTCACCCAATATGCACTCACATTGCTGCCCTCTCTACCTGGAATGCTGTTTTTCCTTGAATAAACTGAAACTCATTTTATAAAATTTACTGCAAATATCACATCTTCTAGGAAGCCTTCTCTCATTGTTACAAAGTTGACCATTCCTTTCTCTGTGCCACATTTACATTATCTGTAGATCGTCATTGTTCTCAGCATATCACATTGTCATTCCCTTATCTGACCTCTCTTGACACTTAAGGGATTGTATTTTATTAATCTCTGTAGCTACTTGATAATTTTTAAAAATAAAAACCCCAAAATCTGTGTTCATTATTATATCTGATGATACTACTAGAATTGTAATATCTTTATTACAATTTTTAACTGAAATTTTTATTGAGATAATTAAAGATTCATAGGCAGTTATATGAAATAATACAGGGAGTTCCTTTGAGCACTTTGTCTCACTACCACTGAATGTAAAATTTTATAAAACTATAGAATAACATCACAATCAGGATGCTGACATGGATACAATCTACCAATCCTATGCAGATTTCCCCAGTTTTACTTCAAGTAAAAATAGTTCAAAATTTGGAAAGGCTATATATTGTCACTCTGCTTATTTAACTTACATGCAGAGTACATCATGTGAAAGGCCAAGCTGGATGAAGCAGAAGCTGGAATCAAGATTGCTGGGAGAAATATCAATAACTTCAGATATGCAGAAGACACCACCCTCACGGCAGAAAGCAAAGAGGAACTAAATAGCCTCTTGATGAAAGTGAAAGAGGAGAATGAATAAGCCAGCTTAAAACTCAACATTCAAAAAATGAAGATCATGGCATCCAGTCCCATCACTTCATGGCAAATAGATGGGGAAACAATGGAAAGAGTGAGAAACTTTATTTTGGGGGTCTCCAAAATCACTGCACATGGTGACTAGAGCCATGAAATTAAAAGACGCTTGCTCCTTGGAAGAAAAGCTATGACCAACCTAGACAGAATATTAAAAAGAAGAGACATTACTTTGCCAACAAAGGTCTGTCTAATCAAAGCTATTATTTTTCCAGTAGTCATGTATGGATATGAGAATTGGACCATTAAGAAGGCTGAGTGCTGAAGAATTAATGCTTTCGAAGTGTGGTGTTGGAGAAGACTCTTGAGAGTCCCTTGGACTGCAAGGAGATCCAATCAGTCCATTCTAAAGGAGATCAGTCCTGGGTGTTCATTGGAAGGACTGATGCTAAAGCTGAAACTCTAATACTTTGACCACCTGATGCAAAGACTGACTCATTGGAAAAGACCCTGATGCTGGGAAATATGGAAGGCAGGAGAAGGGGACAACAGAGGATGAGATAGTTGGGTGTCATCACCAACTCAATGGACATGAGTTTGAGCAAGCTCCAGGAGATGATAAAGGACAAGGAAGCCAGGCGTGCTGCAGTCCTTGGTGTCTCAAAGAGTCAGACATGACTGAGGGACTGAGCAACAACAATTTGTATTCATGTGTATGTGTGTATGTATATGTGTGTGTTTATCACCTGTGTAGATTCCTGAATCCACCACCACAGGATCCCTCACGTTGACCTTTTATAATCATATCCATTTCCCTCCATCAGGGAAGGGAAGCCATAACACTCAGGAAGCACTAATTATCCTTTAAACTTTTGTCATGTCAAGAATGTTATACAAATAAATGCATTTATAGTATGTACTGATAAATTTGTGCGATTGATTTTTTTCACTAGCGTAATTCCCTAGAGATTCATCCAAGTTGTTGCAAGTATCAATAGTTTATTTTTCATCTAGAGTTTTATTTTCACACTTCCATTGATGACTAATGCTGTTGAACAGCTTTTCACGCACTTATTTCTATCTATTAATCTTCAGTGGACTTTGTCTTCCTATCTTTTGCCCATTTTCTTATTGAATTGCCTCCCCCCCGCCCCCCTCCCACTGTTGTGTTTTGAGAGTTCTTCATGTGACTAGATCCTTTGTTGGATGTGCAGTTTGTGAATATTTTCTACCATCTGTAGCTTATATTTTCACTATCTTCCCATGGGATTTTACCAAGCAGAAGTTCTTAATTCTGAATGAAGTCTAATTTATCAATTTCCCTTTTTTGGATCATGCTTTTGGTGTCAAGTCACAACTCTTTGACTAACCCTAGGTCCCAGAGAACTTCTTCCATTTTATCTGTAAAAGTTTTGATATTTTTATGCTTTACTTTAAATCTATGACCCATTTTGGTTAATTTTTATATATGGTGTAAATGTTTGTCTTAGGGGTTGTTTTTGTTTTGTTTATAGATGTGCTATTGCTCCAGCATCATTTGTTGAAAAGACTATTTTTCCTTCACTGAATTGACTTTGAATTGTCAAGAGTCAGTCAAGCACATCTGTGTTGATCTACAGTTCTGGGTTCTGTACTTTTGTTTTTTCCATTGATCTACGTGTCTATAACTCCACAGTATGTGTATGTGTTAGTCACTCCGTCATATCCGACTCTCTGCAACCCCCTGGACTGTAGTCCACCAGGCTCCTCTGTCCTGGGAATTCTCCAAGCAAGTATACTGGAGTGCTCTGTCATTTACTTCTCCAGGGGAACTTCCTGACCCAGGGATCGAACCTGGGTCTCCTGCATCATAGGCATATTCTTTACCATTTGAGCCACTAGGAAAGACCCTATTCCTCCACAAAACAAAGCAAACAACCAAAAAAAACCCCACCACTCTTTTGATTACTTCAGCTATACAGTAAGCCTTGATATTGGACAGAGGTTTTTTCCTACTTTATTTCTTTGTCAAGATTGTTTTAGCTGTACAGCTGTGCTTTGCTATATTATTTTAGGTAAACTCTCCTGTGTCTACAATAAATCCTGCTGGGTTCTGATAGAAATTGCATGAAACATATAGATCAACTTAGGGAGAACTGCCATTTTAACTATGGTGAGTTTTCCAATCCATGAACATGGTATATTTCTCTACTCATTTAGGTCTTTGATTTCTTTTCCTAATATTTTGTGATTTTCAGCACATGGATTCTGTACATGTTTTTTTTTTTTTTAAAGTATATATCTAAGTACTGGTATTTTATTTGGGGGTGATTATAAATGATACTGTACTTTTAAGTTTTTATATGTTCATTTTAAGTGATATACAAAGACATGCAACTGGTTTTTATTAGTTGTCTATCATGTAAACTTTCATAGATTCTTTGGGATTTATATATAGACCATCATGTCATCTGCAAAGAGAAAATTTTATTTCTTCCTTTCCAATCTGTATGCCTTTTATTTATTTTTTTCTTGCCTTACTATGGTGCCCAGAATTTCAGGTACTAAGGTGAATAAAAGAAAGGTAAGTGGACATCATTACCTTGCTCTTGATCTCAGGAAAAAAACCATCTTTCACAATAAAAATGATGTTAGCTGAGACTTTTTGTAAATGTTTATTATTAAATTGAGGCAATTCCCCTCTGTTCTTAACTTGCTGAGAGTTTTTATCAAAAATGAGTTGGGTTTTCTCAAATGCTTTTACTGCAACAATCAATATAACCACATGATTTTCTTATTTAGCTGTTGATATGGTATTTCATATTTGTTGAGTTTCAAATGTTGAACCAGTCATGCACATGTAGAATAATCTCACTTGGTCATGGTAAACAATTATATTTATGCATTGATGGATTCAGTTTGTTTATATTTTGTTGAGAATTTTTCAGTCTAAGTTCATCAGAGATACTAGTCTGTAGTTTTCTTTTTCTATATTTTATTTGTCTGGTTTTGATATCAGGGTAATTCTGCTCATAAAATAAATTGGGAAGTGTTTATTCCTCTTCTATTTTCTGAAAGAAACTGTGCATAATTGGTGTTCTTTTATTTAAAGGTAGGATTTTAGTATGATTTTCCAGTAAAACCATGCGGATCTAGAACTTTCCTTTGGGGAGCTTTGTAATTATGAATCCTACAGCTGCAGATTCTGTAGTAATATCATCTATTCTGTGTTTTCTTTCATTTTCATCTTTGTCAGTCTTATTGCTGCTGCTGCTAAGTCGCTTCAGTCGTGTCCAACTCTGTGAGACCCCATAGAGGGCAGACCATCAGGCTCCCCCGTCCCTGGGATTCTCCAGGCAAGAACACTGGAGTGGGTTGCCATTTCCTTCTCCAATGCATGAAAGTGAAAAGTGAAAGTGAAGTCGCTCAGTCGTGTCTGACTCTTAGCGACCCCATGGACTGCAGCCCACCAGGCTCCTCCGTCCGTGGGATTTTCCAAGCAAGAGCGCTGGAGTGGGGTACCATCGCCTTCTCCCGTCAGTCTTATTAGAGGCTTGTAAACTTCACTGATCTTTTTCAAAGAGCCAATTTTTTGTTTTATTGATTTTTCTCTGACGCTCTCTTATTTTCACTTCAGAGGTTTCTGCTCTTGATTTTTATCATTTCTTTCTACTTGCTTTGGGATATATTTTCTCTTCTTTTCTTCCTTACAATAGGGGCTTACTTATTGGAGCCCTTCTCTCATTTTCTAAAATAAGCATTGAGCACTATAAATTTCCCTCTCAATGCTACTTTATTAACATTCTAATATTTTTGATATTTAAAAATGTTTTTCATTTTCAAAAAATTTTATTAAATATTTTTAAATTATTTTAAATAATTTTATTTCCTTTGGGTCTTATTCTTTCACTCATGAATTACTTAAGAAATATGTTGTTTAATTTTCCTGTTGGTTTTCTATTATAGATTTCCAGTTTAATTTCATTATGGTCAGGGAACATACTGTGGATGATTACAATTCTTTTCAATATGTTAAGGTTTGTCTTATGGCCCAGAATATGGTGTCTCTTGGTGAATATTCCATGGGAATTTGAGATTTAAAAAATGTATTCTATTATTGTTGGGAACTGAACTGAGAGTGCTATATAAATGAGTTAGATGCTGTTGGTTGGTCGAGTTGTTCAGATCTTGTATACCCTTGATGATTTTCTCTCTAGTAATTCTATCAGTTGTTGTGAGAGAGGTGTTGAAGTCTTCAATTGAGGATTTATGCATTTCTTCTTTCAGCTCTATAAGTTTTTGTTTCAAGTATTTTTAAAACTTGTGTTTGGTATATGAACATTTAGAATCATTATGTCTTCCTAGCAGATTGAACCTTTTATCACAATGTAATATCAACCTTTGTGGCTAGTAATTTTCTTTGCTCTAAAGTCTACCTTATCACATATTAATATAGGTAATTCTGCCTTTTAAAAATTACTGTTTGCATGGCATATTCTTTTCCATTATTTTACTTTCAGCCTACTTACATCATTGGCTGTAAAGTGAGTTTCTTGTAGCAGCATATAGCTGGGTTTAAAGTAATTATTCATGTTGATGTATGGCAAAACCAATACAATATTGTAAAGTAATTAGCCTCTAATTAAAATAAATAAATTAAAAAAAATAATAAAGTAATTATTCATATGTTAGTGCGAAGTCTGACATCTTATTATTTATTTTCTATTCATGTCCTCTGGTTCTCATTTATGTTCCTTGTTTTTTTTTTTTTTTTTGGTTATCCTGTGGGTTATTTGAACATTTTTTAGGACTCCACCTTAATTTATTTATATTCTCTCTGACTGCTGACTGTATTGCTTTCTAAAATTTTCATAGTGGTTGATTATATTACAACCCATCATAAGTATGGGTATTTTAATACCTGTAATTATGACAATCTATCAATATCACCATTTAACTACTTCAAATGAAAGTATAGAAACTTTACTTCCATTAGGCTCCTTTAATTTACCCACTTTTAATTATTAATTTATTGAGCATCATCAGTTTTGTTTCAGTCATCAAACATGATTTAAGAAGCTTATGAGAAAAACAATAATGTGAGGATTAATTTTATGTGACTGGGTCACAGTATGCCCAGATATTGGGTCAAACGTTATTCTGGGTGTTTCTGTGAGTTTGTCTTTGGATGAATTTCACATTGTGTGTTAGGTAAGATGTAGATTTCATTCTGGAAGCAATGAAGAACACTGAAGCATTCTGAACCAGAACTATATGAATGAACTTGCATAACAGACTGTACTTCCTTGCATTGTGCAGTTAGTGTTTACCACGATGACAGAGGACTCACAGTTAGAGTAATAAAGAGGGCTCATGAAGTATGTTGGAAAAAGCTAGCAAATAAGAAATTTCCATTATAGGAATGTCTTTAGTTAGGATGAACATATATACACTCATATGTGTATGCATATGTAACTGTATAAATTCTTATTGATTTGTTATATAAATGATTTAATAATACTATATCTACCCAATTCCATCATGATTTCAAACCTTCAGTAAAATATACTACCCACAAATCTGTTGATTGATGAATTTTGAAGGATTATTAAACAAGTCCACATTTGCATTAATTTTAAGCAGAGAAAAGAGAACATAGGGAGTAGCTTAGAAAAAAAATAATTCCCCAAATTAAAAAAAACAACAACATGGAATTAGACTGAGATTTATCCAATGGATTCCCTTCGGGAACTTATGGAAAGACCTAGAATTATGAAAAAAATTTGAAAGTATTCTCCATGACTTCTTTTTGTCTAAAAAAGTTAAGGTGATCTCAAAATGTTGGAGAAATAAACACAAGAAACTTGAGGCCAGCCATATTTTTTTAAAAGAATCAATTACTTTAAAATTAAGGCTTTACTGAATATAATTTAAAAAATTTTTTATTACAGTATAGCTGATTCCAATATCATGTAAATTTCAGGTGTCATGTAACAGCACAATTACCTGAAACTTTTAGATTGCCTCCATGCCTTGGCTGCTATAAACAAGGCTGCAATGAACACTGAGGTGCATGTATCTTTTCAAATTATGGTTTTCTCCAGATATATGTCCATGAGTGAGACTGCAGTATCACATGGTAGCTTTGTTTTTAGTTTTTTAAGGAACCTCCATAATGTTCTCCATCATGGTTGTACTAATTCGCATTTCCACCAACAGTATAGGAGGGTTCCTTTCTCTCCACGTCTTCTCTGATATTTATTATTTGCAAACTTTTTGATGATGGCCATCCTGACTGGTGTGAGGTAGCTTTGATTTACATTTCTCTAATAATCAGTGAGGTTTAGCATCTCTTCATGTGTCTTTTGGTCATCTGTATGTTTTCTTTAAGAAATGTCTATTTAGGTCTTCTGCCCATGTTTTGATTGGGTTATTTGTTTTAATTGAGCTGTATGAGCTATTTATATATTTTGGAAATTAATCCCTTAACAGTCACATCATTTGCAACCCATTCTGTAGGTTGTCTTTTCATTTTATTTATGGTTTTCTTTGCTATGCAAAAGCTTTTAAGTTTAATTAGGTCCCATTTATTTTTGTTTTTATTTCCACTACTCTAGGAGATAGATCTAAAATGATATTACTACAATTCACGTTGAATTTCACATTTGAATCTACAGACTGAGTAAAACAAATTCCTCCTTCTTTATGGATGCGTCTCATCCAGTCAGTTGTAGGCCTGAATAGGACAAAAGGCTGACCTTCCCCTGAGTAAGAGGGAATTCCTCCTACCTGACTGCCTTCAAGCTAGGCTATCAATTTTTTCTTGCCTTCCAACTTAAACTGAAACAGCAGTTTTTCCTGATCTCAAGCCTGCCAGTTTTTGGACTGAAACTACACCATCAGACCTATTGGGTCTCTTGCTTTTTGATTGCGGATCTTGGGACTTGTCAGCCTCCATGATCACTTGAGCCATGAAACTAGCCTCAAGTTTCTTGTGTTTATTTCTCCAACATTTTGAGATCATCTTAACTTTTTTAGACAAAAAGAAGTCATGGAGAACTACTTTCACATTTTTTTCATAATTCTAGAATAATTAAAGAATATTTAATAAATATTCTTATATATGTATGTGTGCACATGTGCACGTGCGCACGCACACACACACACACACACCCTATTGATGCTGCTTCTCTGGAGAACCCTTACTGATACAGTTATTGTATGCACCTATATTTTTGCTTTTTCTCTGTTTAATTTTTATTGAAGTATAATTGCTTTACGATGTTTATTTCTGCTTTTTCAGTCGTTTCTTCCTTCCTGAAGCTCTAAGGTTTATTCTTTTATCATGTCCTTTCTATTTTAAAAACTTCCTTTGGTCAACCTTTAAAGGTAAACCTGCTAATGATAAATTCCCTGGTGGCTCAGATGGTAAAGCATCTGCTTACAATGCAGGAGACCCAGGTTCGATCCCTGGGTTGGGAAGATCTTCTGGAGAAGGAAATGGCAACCCACTCCAGTACTCTTGGCTGGAAAATCCCACGGATAGAGGAGCCTGGTAGGCTACCGTCCATGGGGTTTTTACTTTCTTACAAAACTTATCACATGTGGTAACAGAAACTGGCTCTCAGGCAGTATGGGGTACCTCTTTCCCGGAAGTTACATCTCGATTTGGAGTCAGGAACAGAGGGTGCTTACAGGATTACATAGTGCCAAGGCTCAGACAGGAGAGGTTATGGCCTGGTTGTCACTTCTGCACACAGGCATCTGCTGAGAGATTTTGCTTTCTGTCTGGTATTTATCTTCTGGCCCTGTGAGGGTGTTCCCTTGTTAACAACTATGAGGGACCTTCAGGTAGGCCTGCACTTTGCTCATGGTACGTGGGAAACATTCCATTGCCACTGCTCCAATCCCAGACGCTGGAAAAGCTGCTTCCTTGCTCCTCTCAGGAGCTCCTCTGTGGTTCCCAGGCTCATCCAGCAGCCTCTGGGCTCACTAGGCTCACAGGCAGTCAGAAGACTGCTTCTGGTCCACCTGCCCACCTTGCTAGGGACCAGGAACACCAGTCTTTGTGGACCGTTCGAGGGATAGAAGCCTGCAACTCTTTTGTCCAAAACCAAGAGTTATCTGTGGTTCTCTGTTATTTCCACCTCTCCTTGGTTCTGGAAGGGGAAAGGCATAGGGATCCTTCTCACACAAAGTTATTTAAGCTCTTTTGCTTCCCCTCTAATTCTTCCTTCTGTAGCCCAGAGTATTCTAAAATAGTTTTAGGTACACTCTAGGCATCTTCTGTTCTTCCAAAAGGAACAGACTAAATTCTATATTTAGTGAGAGAACTGCCAGTGGTTGAGGGTCAGTCACCTCTTATTCAGAAAAATGGCTCAAGTCCCAGCTAGCCACCCTGTGCACCCCACACATAACCTGCCAACCCCCAAACCATAACAAGACCAACAGAGAGAAGAGGAAGCTCCCTCTGAAGTTAACAGTTGTTGGAAGGCTATGTCTACAACTCTCCTCTAGGGAGGAGACATGCTTCTATTTTCCTCCCTGTGTTAATCTGCTTGGGCTGTTTTAACAAAGTACCACAGACTGGGTGGCTTAACAATACAGATTTATCATCTCACAGTTCTGGAGGCCAGGAATCTAAAATGAAGGTACTGCAGGATGGGTTCTTGTTGACGGAAGGGCCAGTTCCAGGCCCCTCAGTGTGAAGATGATTCCCTTCTCCCTGTGTTTTCACATCATCTTCCCTATGTATGCACCTGTCTCTCAACCCAGATTTCCCCTTTTTATAAGGACATCAGTCATACTGGATTAGAGTCAACACTAATGACCTTGTTTTAATTTAATTTTCTTTGTAAAGATTTCTATCTCCAAATAAGGTCACATCCTGAAGTACTAGGGATTAGGACTCCAGTGTATCTTTTGCTTTTGAGGTATAAGTGTAAGTCCCTAAAGCCAAGAGACAAGGACAAAGGGGAGCTTGGCATTTTGTTCCCTGATGAAGTACCTGATTTGTCAGTGGAATTGCCAGCCTCCCCTGTGCTACCTGAGCAGGTAAGAGAAATGTGGAGGGAAGCCCCCACCTTCAGCTACTCCACCTCTACCTGCCTGGGCCCCAGTAGCTCTAGGTTTTCAAGAAGAATGTTAGTTGTCAGGTAGATTCTGCACACGACCTCAAGCCCCAAGAACTGGCACACAGATGAGAGAGGAGGATACAACCTTGCCAGGGATAACTCAGTGTGGGAGAAAGAGGCACACACAGAGGGGGAATAGTCTTTTGCTACCAACTTAGGGTAAGCTGGAAGATAACAGCTAAATCTCAGGGACTGCCCATGTCTATGGGACCGAAGGGAGCTCTTCACCCACAGGTTCTGCTAGGAGCATCTGTGACCCACAACCAGAATAGCAATTACCTAAATGAGTAGCCTGGAGGGCTGCAGTCCATGTGGTCGCAAAGAGTCAGACACGACTGAGCAACTATGCATGCACGCATGCGTGCACCAGGAATAGCCCACAACTTTGTCAAGGCTGTAGGGCAAGGCCACGTGCCCCACACCTCCATAATTCCAGTGGGAAATAGATAGTCAACTGGTCAAAGCTGAGGAAAGGGCCTATAAATCAAACCATGCCAGGCTTGCTCTTCATTGAGTTGAGACTCTAAACAATAATGTGCACACACAGCAGCACTAAGGTATATTCCACCCTAGGGCCTGTTGTTTCACTTGGCAGGAGACCATGGGCAGTTTCCCCTTCCACTGCTGCTAAGTCACTTCAGTCGTGTCCGACTCTGTGCGACCCCATAGACGTCAGCCCACCAGGCTCCCCCGTCCCTGGGATTCTCCAGGCAAGAACATTGGAGTGGGTTGCCATTTCCTTCTCCGATGCAGGAAAGTGGAAAGTGAAAAGTGAAAGTGAAGTCGCTCAGTCGTGTCTCTTAGCGACCCCATGGACTGCAGCCCACCAGGCTCCTCCATACATGGGATTCTCCAGGCAAGAGTACCGGAGTGGGGTGCCATTGCCTTCTCCTCCCCTTTCACTGGGTTACATTAAATATGACTTTTAGTGACTATGGCCTGTATCAATCATCTTGTAATAATATGTATTTAACTTTTCTATTGGACATTCAGGATACAGTTTATATTTTTAAATTATAGATCATCATAATCATCTTTGTACATACATCTATGTCCAATTTCTATTTCAAAGAGGAGACATTATTATCCTCACTTTTTTTCAGATGGGAGGATTAATACTAACCAATTTCAGATGTTAAAGTGACTTGCCTTCATCACATGCTAAACCCAAATCTTCTGAATAAATGACTATATTATCAGTAAATGAAAACACTCCTTTCTGCCTAATATAAAACTTGAAAAGCTATCTCATTTTCTCACCCATTTTACTATATATTAATATACTGTGTTATACTAGATAATGAGCTATGTTTTATTTATAGAATATTATCCATAATCTGTATACGTCTTAACTAAATGTATTTTATATCAGCTGGATAATTTCATTAGCATGAGAGAAAGATGGAAAAATTCATGAATTGGAGCTTTAAATATCTGTTTTCAAAACCCATTAGAGAGGTAGTTTACCATCATAGTAACCATTTGTGACCACAAATATATTACAGCACATGGGTCTGAATTTAATCTGAGTTTATCACATGGTAGAAGACAGCAGCAAAGTAGTGATGAAGAATTATGGCCTCACTATGCCTTAAATATGGTTGGAACTCTAATCTACCATTTCCATGCTGTAAAACCCTGAATACATTTTATCTCTGCACCTCTGTTCCTATTCTATAAGTTAGGAATCATCTTAGTACCTACCTCAGGGTTCATGAGAAGATTAAATGAGAAAATTCCTATAAGGTTCTTAGGGACAAAATATACTCCACAGAAAATGTTCCATGAATGTTATCTACTAATATTACTTCTTTTAGAAACCACAGGTTAATCTCCATTCAAACATAGATATTGGATTCAGGGTTATTTACCCTCTGATTTAGATACAAGAGAGTCATCAGTTTTTACCCTCAGTTCAGTTCAGTTCAGTCGCTCAGTCATGTCCAACTCTTTGCCCCATGAACCGCAGCACGCCAGGCCTCCCTGTCCAACACCAACTCCTGGAGTTTACTCAAACTCACGTCCGTTGAGTCAGTGATGCCATCTAACCTTCTCATCCTCTGTTGTCCCCTTCTCCTCCTGCCCTCAATCTTTTCTAGCATCAGGGTCTTTTCCAATGAGTCAGCTCTTCGCTTCAGGTGGCCAAAGTATTGGAGTTTCAGCTTCAACAATACCAACTATGTTTTTAATACGTAAATACAGATACATTAATGCATCTGCAAATATTTATAAAAATTATCATCATAATAAGTAAATAGAAAACAGAAAAGTAATCTTTCCCAATTATAATAAGGGGCTTCCCTGGTGGCTCAGATGGTAAAGGTTCCACCTGCAGTATGGGAGACCTGGATTTGATCCCTGGGTTGGGAAGATCCCCGGGAGGAGGGCATGGCAACCCACTCTAATATTCTTGCCTGGAGAATCCCCATGGACAGAGGAGCCTGGTGGGCTACAGTTCATGGGGTCACAAAGAGTCAGACACGACTGAGCAACTAAGCACAGCACATTATAATAACTGTGTAATCCTGTAAGTTCCTTAAGTTCTTTCCCAATATGATAAATATTGACTGAGGAAAATAATGAAATTAAATCATATACTGGGTAAACAGCAGTTAGGTTTAGCTCGAAATACAAAACTGATTACTTTACAGCAAACACACACAAGCCATTTTTGCTGGAGCTCAATGTGGATCATGATATAACTTCATGAAATCAAACACTATATAACGGCACCAAGTGAAATTTCAACAAAGGGCAGTACCCCAGCACCTCTCTTCAAGTTGAAGCCTCATGACCAAAGCAAACACTTGCTAGAGAGGAATTTGGAGCTTTCTCCCACTTTTAGGAGGAGGATTATTCTGGCCTCCCAGGTAATCCTGTGGAGGGTACCTACTTTCTGTAGAAATCTTCACCATGGAAAACAGTACACTTCACATTTTCTTTAGCTGTGTCACACATGAGGCTACCCAAAGACCAGCAATGGGGAGGAGGCAGCCTTGTCTGAGGACAAAGGATTTGTAAGACTGTGAAGAAATCTGGGCAGATTCAGGAATGAGAAAATCCCTAAGCCTCCACCTCTGCCCAGCCCACAGGAAAGGGTGAGAGGCAAGAGGAGGGAAAGAGCTTGCCATGGCACTGGGCCTCAGAGGTAAGCCTTGTTGGTTTTGGCAATGCCTGTTCCCATTGTTAGAACACAGCCAGCATGCTGCTGCCAACTCCCAAAAAGAATATAAGGCTTGTAGCACACAAGATGAATGTTCCTTTCCTGCATCGCAGGGTGTTATAAATAAAGCTGGAGCTTTTTATATACAATCTAATAGTATGCTACTCAATGGAAAGCAGAGGAAGGAGACGAAAGAAAGCCTCATTTTGCAGAGAGGAGAAAAAATGGACATCACCATCCATTTGAAACACATTTCAAAATATGTCAAGGAACGTTTTCATACTATGGAGATATAGAATTAAGCCTACAATCCAACATACAAATTGAGTGTGTGTGTGTATATATTTGTGTGTATGTGTGTGTATATATATATTATATATTTGTGCCTAGTATAATATAGATTAATAGCAATTTTAAAATGTATTCTGAGAAGTAACAAACAGCTCTTGGATTTTACCTGTAGGAAGAAGAATATACATTGTGGCAGTAGTTTTAAGGTGAAAGATAAGCCATGCTCTTAATCCTTCATTTTCTAGAGTGGAAGCATTTCTCCCAGCAGGAAATGGGGCCCCAAGCCCCTACCTACCTGTGCTGGTGTGGGTACTGGGGCTGGCTGGGGGTGGCGGCCCGGAGCCCTGGGCTGGGGATGAGGGCTGTCCATCACTCAGCTGCTTGACTCGCTTGCGGTGAGATTTGCCATTGTAATGGACCTGGGCCTGGGCTGCAGAGTTTAGCTGGATGTTGCACACCTCACAGAAGGAGAAGAGAATTTTCTTTTTCTCTTTACTCAGCTGGTCCTCAGGCCTATCGTTCTTTATCCCTTTTTCTTCAAAGCCCCTTAGAAAAGTTGCCATATTCATAATTCCATCTTCAGAGTAGTTGTCAGGGCTTAAGGAATACTTTATACCTTAAAAAAAAGTACAAATGCTTGTAAAATATATGCCTTCTTATTTTCTAGCATGATTATGATTAGTTTTCATGGTATGGTTTAAGCTAAAGTCTCCCAGCTACTCATTAGTCATCCTTGGAAAAAATCACCCAAAGTAGTTAACTGAGCAGACATGATCTTTGCACATGTGCTCCCTCTGTCTGGAGCATTCTCCTCTCCATCCTTGTCTCCTTCTCCCATCACCTCTCAATTCTTTTGCCCTTTTAACTCCTGCCTACCCAGAGACCTTAGCTGATGCATTACTCTCTCGGGAAAGTTATCTGACCCCGGAAATAAGCAGATTCCTGTCTACATGTGCTATGTGAGCTCCCTGCAGAATACCTCTCACCCTGTGCACTTCATATATATGTGTGCACTTATTTGGTTTAAGTTTGTTTCCCCAACAGAGTGTGAACTCTGGGGGCAGCGGGGCATAAACCTCATTTCTGGATATCCCTTGGGCCTAGAACTGCACCTTTCATATAACAGACATTCAAATACCTGTTTAAGGAAAGGATAAAGGATGCTATGAATCCATACTGTCAGAAAGGATATGTGTAGACACAGAGGCATATATAGTACACGCACACCCCCCACACCTGCCAACAAATCCATGCTCTAACTTGGGGAGGAGGGGAACAACAGAGACTAACACACATTATGTCTGAAACTTACATTGGGTTGTATTCCAAAAGCCCCTTTATAAGTCAGCCAGTGAGAAGTTGAACATATTTTCTTATAGATGAAGTGAAACAAATTGTTTTTAGGTGTCCAGATTAGCCCATAAACATCAATTTAGTCTTTGATGAGGCTGAAATGCAGAACATCTGAAATACAAAATAATAGAAATATGATATATGGTAATCCAATAATTGAAAAACAGAAAAAAGTAAAACAGACTAAGATAAAATTTGGTTTAAGTGCTGATTTTCATTTATCTAGATAAGGATAAAATGATAAATTATAATCTAAGTAAAGATTTTAAAGGAGCCTTTCCCATACCTGAAGAACCTTGGGTAATGAAGATAGCCTTGGCTTTTTATTTTGTTCAGTTCCACTTTAACATATGCAATTTTTTCATTTTAGTTAATACCAATATTACTCGTGTTTTGTACATATCAGTGTGACTATTACAATGTTTTCGGTTCTCAACTAAAATAAAGAAAAAGATACTCTCATAGAGGAAAGAGAAGAATGATATTCAAGAATATTTGGGCAAAAACTAAGGGAAAGGGGTATCCATGAAAAAGAAATGGCTGAGGTGGACCTTAGCATGCTATGAGGGATGAAGTGTTCAGACAAAGGGAGGATCGTAGCTCGTGAGGGAGTCTGCCTGTGAGAAAAACTCCCAAGATACTGGTCTAAGCAGCTGATGGATCCAATTTGGCTTGCAGCTCTAGGGAGAAGCAACTAAAAACTAGTCCATGTTTCGCCAGTTAAATGTTTAAAATTCAGAAAATAAATTATAGTTCAAAGTATGACCATAGAGATATTGATTTCATGTATACAGTATGCCAAGAACTTCTTTACACTCACACACCTTTCAGATACGACTGAGCGACTTCACTTTGACTTTTCACTTTCATGCATTGGAGAAGGAAATGGCAACCCACTCCAGTGTTCTTGCCTGGAGAATCCCAGGGACGGGGGAGCCTGGTGGGCTGCCATCTCTGGGGTCACACAGAGTCTGAGGTCGAAATGGCAACCCACTCCAGTGTTCTTGCCTGGAGAATCCCAGGGACGGGGGAGCCTGGTGGGCTGCCGTCTCTGGGGTCGCACAGAGTCGGACACGACTGAAGTGACTTAGCAGCATATGCATTATACCATGTGCCAAACCATAACCTTCAGAGAACTGTTAGAATGTTACTAATTTTGATGTGTCAAACCTCTTTGGTTCATAAATACTTTACCCTGATGCCACCAATTTAAGGAACTCTATTTCACAGAACTTTCCAAATGAATCTATTCCTTTCAGCTCTCCAAATAGACCATTTTCTTCCTTAAAATCTATTCAGACTACACAAAAATCAGGTTTAAGCAATTCCTATAACTGAGTTACAAAAAATAATTCCGTTATAATTGAAATGTGATTTGAATTGCCCATATATCAATATTTTTTGCTTTAGTCCTTAAATCAAAAATGCTATGGTGTCACAAAGCCGTTTTCCACATAAAACTTTAGAAAATATTAGTGCCATATAAAAGTTATGTTCAAACATATTACTTTGTACCCTATCCTATAATATTAAAATTTATCATAAGAATTACTGAACTAAATGATAAAAAAAATAATTTTGAAAATACACTTGTCATTAAAATATTATGCCTTGCTTAGAAAACTAATCTATTGTAAAACATAAGGAAAACCAATAACTTTTTAACTTTGCAAAGTGAGGTCAGGCATCATTTCATTGAATCATTGAAATCTAAATGTTAAATTTCACCTCAAGCAATGAATATATTTGAGTCAGCTGGGGAATGATGACACTTACATCTGAAAGTTTAACTTATCTGGAGGTCGGTGGACTTGCCCATGTTCCTAATTAATGCATGGTATTTCACAGAAACAGGACATACATCATATGCTCCCTTTTAAATCTGAAATCTAAAAAATGACTTCTTTGTATTATAAAAGATACCAATGCTTTCTGATTGTCATTTGTCCAAGAAATAAGTTGTGCTTTAGATTTATTTACATATGTTTTAAGTGGCAAGAAAGGTACCTTTAAAATGAAATAAATGGCTGTTCTAGAATTCCCTTGTAACCTCTGCATAATGCCAGAACACTGTATAACTTTGATCCCTACTTTACTTTCTCATTTACAGACCATCTCCCCAGCCTCCAACACTGTGTCTGTGGACCGCTCTAGGGAGGACACAATGCCTGGGGGTAGGGTGTGCATTCTGTCCATCAAGTCCCAGTTGATCAGTCCTGTGCTGGCTTCACCACACTTCTTCCCTCTTAGGAGAAAAATAAGTTCAGCCCCTGTTAACAGCCACTTGCAACCAGAATATATTTAATTCCAGAGGTTTGGGGAAAAGGACCTAGAGGGAGTATTGAAGCAAGATATCAGAGTCTCAGCATCTACTTTTGGTCTGAGATGATATAATTTCTAAGCTACGTGTGGTGAAAACACTTATAATGTCATCTTTTGGACTAAGGGGAAGGTAATAGTTTAAGTAAAAGAAAAGAAAAAAAATACCCACTTTCTATTTTAAAGTGTTTTTATCAGACTATCTTAAATTACATGCTTCACTTGCATAGGGGAGAAGGACCTTGAGAGCTATCCAATTTTAAACAGCTGTGGGCAGTGCTCTGCTCTGGATAGTCTGGCGGGCTTACTCGGAAGGTGAGAGAGGTCAAGACAATCAGACCAAGTATTCTATGTCTTTTTTGTACTATTTTATCAGGTTAGATGGCCAAGCATTTAACATTCATGACAGAGTAAGATATTTTGGTACAGGAGAAGGAATAAGAAAGTTGTTCTTGAGTTACTGCTTTGGGGGAAAAGACAGGATGGGATAGTCACGTGTGCATGATCAGTCGCTTTGGTCGTGTCCAACTCTTTGCAACTTTATGGACTGTAGCCCACCAGGCTCCTCTGTCCATGGAATTTCCAAGCAAGAATACTGGAGTGGGTTGTCATTTCTTCCTCCAGGGGATCTTCTCAACCCAGGGATCAAACCCATGCCGCATCCTGCATCTCCTGCACTGCAGGCAGATTCTTTGCTGCTGAGCCATCGTGGAAGCCCTGATGGGATAGTCAGTGACTATCTAAAAGTGAAGTTAAGTTGCTCAGTCGTGTCCGACTCTTTGCGAGCCCATGGACTGTAGCCTACCAGGCTCCTCCGTCCATGGGATTTTCCAGGCAATAGTACTGGAGTGGGTTGCAATTAAAGAGTGATTTTTAAATAACCAAGATGCAGCATGTCAGGAAATTTTATACTTAACAACTTTCTCTAAAACTGGCCCTAACCTGTGTAGCTATCCAATTGTCTTTTGTAATACATTTAAACAAAAAGCAGCTGATTCGGAGGTAAAGACTGGAGGCCACAGGAAGAATGTAAATACATCTTACCTTAGAAACAAGAATGGCCTGAGATCGCTGAATTTCAAATTGTACTATACTGTTACACTATACCGAACTGGGGATCATCTCAGGTTCATAAACTCATCTTTAGGGAAAGTACTGCTTACTGCTCTTGTCATGAATATTTTATGGAGAGACCACACTTCTTTGAAGGGTAGGATTACCACAAAAGGGAAATATTGTTCCACTGTGAGTCTTACTACAAGATTGCTGGGAGCAGGAAGTAGATACAGCCTGTGACTGCCTCTGGGCCTGGGGAACAGGGGACCTGTATGCAGGGATGAGAAACTTGTTCCAGATATTCCATTTGTGGGGAGGTAAACTGATTCCTGAGACAGAGACAAGCCTGAGACTAGGCAGAGAATGCGGAACAAGAGAGAATGCCTATGGAGGGCTTTGGTCTGTGAACTCAGAGAATTTTAATATCCAGGAACAACTGTCAAATTCTCTGTGTTGCCTTTTTTTAAAAAAATTCTGAAGTCATCAGTGAAATCATGCAAACATCACAGCTGATGAGGAAATTGTGTGAGAGTCTGAAATGACACCTGAGGTTAAAGACATCCATGGGAGAACAGCAGCAAGGGGCTTAAGGATGTCAGTGACTGGCAAAAGAATGATGCATGGTCTAGAACCAGACAGCTAGTTAAGATGTCAATTAACCACTAGCTTGGGATATCTCAGGAATTCAAAAAAAATCATGCAAGAAGGGCAAGCTGGTAAAATACTGGAATTCTTACCCCAAGTAGAGTAGAGATTTGAACTATTTTGGATAAGCTAATGTGAAGGGTAAATAGACTGGGGCATTTGAGTTACCTAAAGATAAGTAAAACAAGGTTAGTTTATGCTCATTCATTATTGCTGTATCTTAAACCAGCTAGAAGCCTAGCACTTAGAAGATGCTCCATAAACCTTTAGTAAAATGAAAGAGTTGCTATGATTAATTCAGCTGAAGTACAGCTTCAAACAAGACCTGCTAGTTAAACTGGTCTTGGCTTTTAGAAGACCCAATAGTTGTATGTCTATGTAGATCAATATCTTTGCTGACATCACTAATCTTCTGAGATGTTCAAGTTACCATTATGCACAAATAGTATCACAATGTCAATAATGAGAACAAGGATTGTGTTTTACTCTTAGTGCCAGAAGATCAATTCCAAATATATATATTTGCATTTCAAATGAAACTAGAATTGAAAATATCCTTATATGCTTAATACACTGAGATTCTATCAGAAGTAAAAAATGCATGTTTCTTATTGCAAGAATAAAAAGTTACAATAATTAGTGTTAATAATGAAACTGTTAATTTTGTACAAAAATAATTACTGAAATATTTCAATCAGTTAAATAGAGAAATTGACAACTAAATCCAGCACTAGTTCTATAAAAATATAGAATATGTACAATAAGAATATGAACAATAAGAACAATATGAACAATAAGAATATGTACTTATTTGGAGGTATAAATATTTATTATCTGATAAATCAAATAATGATAGAAATTAGATTATATCATGATTCTAAACTTTGTAGATATGTGCTGTATTTGCTTTCATGATGTAAAACTAATCATCTTTAAGCACAATATTTAGCTTTTATTTATTTAATTCCATTAGGGAATGAATCATTTTGGGGAAAAAATCCTACTTTGGATTCTTCTCACTTTCTGAGAATAAAGCAAAAGGCCAGCATTGTTACCTCAAAACTATTACCTCAAGGAGATAATAATTAAATAATATTTAAATTTATTATATGATGGGCTTCCCTGATAGCTCAGCTGGGAAAGAATTTACCCGCAATGCAGAAGAATCTGGTTCAACTCCTGGGTTGGGAAGATCTGCTGGAGAAGGGGATAGGCTACCCACTCCAGTATTCTTGGGCTTCCCTTGTGGCTCAGCTGGCAAAGACCTGCCTGCAATGCAGGAGACGTGAGTTCAAACTCTAGGTTGGAGAGATCAAAATTATTACCTCAAAGAGATAGTAGTTCAATAATACTTAAATTTATTATGTGATACAATTTTCTGCTTCCATATCTCAAAAGTCATTTTGAATGACGGTATTGGGCTTTAACCTTAGGGAAAGACTGACATTTTAACATTTGGTTTTTGGTGATGCACCAACACAAGAGGAGACTCTACAAATGGACATCACCAGATGGCCAACACTAAAATCAGATTGATTACGTTCTTTGCAGCCAAAGATGGAGAAGCTCTATACAGTCAGCAAAAACAAGACCGGGAGCTGACTATGGCTCAGATCATGAACTCCTTATTGCCAAATTCAGACTTAATTGAATAAAGTGGGGAAAACCACTAGACCATTCAGGAATGACCTAAATCAAATCCCTTATGATTATACAGTGGAAGTGAGAAATAGATTTAAGGGACTAGATCTGATAGAGTGCCTGATGAACTATGGATGGAGGTTCATGACACTGTACAGGAGACAGGGATCAAGAACATCCCCCAAAAAAAAGAAATGAAAAAAGGCAAAATGGCTATCTGAGGAGGCCTTACAAATACCTGTGAAAAGAAGAGAAGCAAAAAGCAAAGGAGAAAAGGAAAGATATAACCATCTGAATGCAGAGTTCCAAAGAATAGCAAGGAGAGATAAAAAGCCTTCCTCAGAGATCAATGCAAAGAAATAGAGGAAAACAATAGAATGGGAAAGACTAGAGATCTCTTCAAGAAAATTAGAGATACCAAGGGAATATTTCATGCAAAGATGGGCTCGATAAAGGACAGAAATGGTATGGACCTAACAGAAGCAGAAGATATTAAGAAGAGGTGGCAAGAATACACAGAACTGTATAAAAAAGATCTTCACAACCCAGATAATCATGATGGTGTGATCACTGACCTAGAGCCAGACATCCTGGAATGTGAAGTCAAGTGGGCCTTAGAAGGCATCACTACGAACAAAGCTAGTGGAGGTGATGGAATTCCAGTTGAGCTATTTCAAATCCTGAAAGATGATGCTATGAAAGTGCTGCACTCAGTATATCAGCAAAATTAGAAAACTCAGCAGGGGCCAGACGACTGGAAAAGGTAAGTTTTCATTCCAATCCCAAAGAAAGGCAATGCCAAAGAATGCTCAAGCTACCACACAATTGCACTCATCTCAGACACTAGTAGAGTAATGCTCAAAATTCTCCAAGCCAGGCTTCAGCAATACATGAACTATGAACTTCCAGATGTTCAAGCTGGTTTTAGAAAAGGCAGAGGAACCAGAGATCAAATAGTCAAAATCCGCTGGATCGTCGAAAAAGCAGAAGAGTTCCAGAAAAACATCTATTTCTGCTTTACTGACTATGCCAAAGCCTTTGACTGTGTGGATCACAATAAACTGTGGAAAATTCTGAAAGAGATGGGAATACCAGACCACCTGACATGCCTCTTGAGAAATCTGTATGCAGCTCAAGAAGCAACAGTTAGAACTAGACATGGAACAACAGACTGTTCCAAATAGGGAAAGCAGTTCGTCAAGGCTGTATATTGTCACCCTGCTTATTTAACTTATTTGCAGAGTACATCATTAGAAACACTGGGCTGGAGGAAGCACAAGATGCAATCAAGATTGCCAGGAGAAATATCAATAATCTCAGATATGCAGATGACACCACCCTTATGGTGCAAAGTGAAGAACTAAAGAGGCTCTGGATGAAAGTGAAAGAGGATAGTGAGAAAGTTGGCTTAAAGCTCAAGAAAACTAAGTTTAAAGTTCAGAAAACTAAGATCATGGCATCTGGTCCCATCACTTCATGGCAAATAGATGGGGAAACAGTGGCTGACTTTATTTTCCTGGGCTCCAAAATCACTGGAGATGGTGATTGCAGCCATTAAATTAAAAGATGCTTACTCCTTGGAAGGAAAGTTATGACCAACCTAGACAGTATATTAAAAAGAAGAGACATTGCTTTGCCAACAAACGTCCGTCTAGTCAAGGCTATGGTTTTTCCAGTAGTCATATATGGATATGAGAGCTGGACTATAAAGAAAGCTGAGTGCTGAAGAATTGATGCTTTTGAACTGTGGTGTTGGAGAAGACTCTTGAGAGTCCCTTGGACTGCAAGGAGATCCAACCAGTCCATCCTAAAGGAGATCAACCCTGGGTGTTCATTGGAAGGACTGATGTTGAAGCTGAAACTCCAATACTTTGGCCACCTCATGCGAAGCGTTGACTCATTGGAAAAGACCCTGATGCTGGGAGGGATTGGGGGCAGGAGGAGAAGGGCACGACAGAGGATGAGATGGTTGGATGGCATCACCAACTCAATGGACATGGGTTTGGGTGAACTCCGGTAGTTGGTGATGGACAGGGAGGCCTAGCGTGCTGCGGTTCACGGGGTCGCAAAGAGTCGAACCCGACTGAGTGACTGAACTGAACTGAACTGAACTGATGCACGAAAAGGTATACATTTCAAGCTCTAGAGAGAGAAGTACTTATTGACTTGGCTACACAGTCTTTATAGTGAGAAAGCCTGGATTGCATTCTCCTTCTGCCTGGCTTGAGACAGCAACAGAACTCAGGAGAGGGAACTTCAAATCACAATGACCTGGGCAAAAGCAGACATTGCAGCCCCATTCCTCCCCTGGCATTGCCAGGGCAGGAATGCTACCTTAAACATTTTCCTGAGCAGTCCTTGGAATCATTCCAGCAGCTCAACATCTGAGTCTGTGCATGAAGCTGGAAGCAGCTCTCCTGGCTCCTCGAGATTCTTGCCAACACACCATCCAGAAATGGAAGGGAATGCAAGCAATTCAAGAGATGACCCCGCATGAGTCAGACCTGCCCATCATGAAAGAAATATCTCCATTCATTGAACTCTCAGGTCATCTTAAAAAGCTTACAAGCTAGAATGGTGTAAGGGTTGGGAGGGTGTAGAGTAACACTAAAGGGACCACATAACACACGGCAGTTCCTTTCCAGTCATAATCTCTATACGTACTATCTAGACAGTTTTAAACTTACTGCACTTTTCACCCATTAAAAGTAAGTTACATCAGTTCTAAAAATTTTGGAAAAAACAAAGATCAGAAAAGACTGGGAGAAAATCTTCCACATTCCTATCATTCAAGGTGAACTACCTTTGTTGTTTATTTCTAGCCTTTTAAAATGCATATATTGGTTTCAAAGAGCTATGGTTGGATAACAGACACTTATTCAAATATGTAAATATGTTAAAAGCTGAGCTCTTAGATTGACTATATTTACATACATATTGATTAACAAAGAGTTGAATTTCCCCCCTCTGGTACAGAGAAGAGAAACAGTGCAGTTAACATCTTTAATAGGGAACTGCCCTGGTCCATGCAGTCTCAGAGGAGGTAACGTCTGAGGTAAGAACTAAAAGACGAACAGGAATAAATGGAAGAACATTCCAGATAAAGGAGATCGCAAGTGCAAAGGTCCAGAAGAAGGAGGAAATATGGCAGGTGTGACAAACTGAAGCGGCTCAGTCCATCTAGAGCAGAAAGAGCCAGGGGGGATGAAATGAGCTAAGCTCGGGCCAGGTAATGAGAATCCTTGCACAGCAAACAGAGGTGCTGGTCTAGGGAAGGGGCAGAGCATTTTAAACTAGAGGACTGGGATGAACAGATTTGCCTTGTGAAAAGATCACTTGGCCTTTAGAGCGGATAAAAGATGTGGTGCAAAGTAAGGAGGTGGTCACATGAATATGGTTACATTGAGAAATCATTCAAGCAAGAGAAAATGGTTGGTGGATACTGATGGTGACCCCAGAAGGGAAAAGTGGATAGATTCAAAAACCTTGAGGAAAAAAATCAAGACGACCTGGTGATTGCTTGAATGGGACTGGGGAACGAGAGACTGATTGGTGCCAAGGATAACTCCATGGTTCTAAACCCTGATCTGTATTAAAAATATCTGGTTCAAAATCACCTTCAGTTTACTTCAGTCACTCAGTTGTGTCCAACTCTTTGATACCCCATGGATTACAGCACACTGGCTTCCCTGTCCATCACCAACTCCCAGAGCTTGCTCAGACTCATGTCCATCAAGTCAGTGATGCCATCCCAACATCTCATCCTCTGTTGTCCCCTTCTCCTCCTGCCTTCAATCTTTCCCAGCATCAGGGTCTTTTCCAATGAGTCAGTACTTTGCATCAGGAGGCCAAAGTATTAGTTTCAGCTTCAGCATCAGTACTTCTAATGAATATTCAAGACTTATTTCCTTTAGAATTGACTGGTTGGATGTCCAAGGGACTCTCAAGAGTCTTCTCCAACACCACAGTTCAAAAGCATCAATTCTTCAGCGCTCAGCTTTCTTTATAGTCCAACTCTCACATCCATACATGACTACTGGAAAGACCATAGCTTCGACTAGATGGACCTTTGTTGGCAAAGTAATGTCTCTGCTTTTTAATATGCTGTGTAGGTTGGTCATAACTTTTCTTCCAAGGAGCAAGTGTCTTTTAATTTCAGGGCTGCAGTCATCATCTGCAGTGATTTTGGAGCCCTAGAAAATAAAGTTTCTCACTGTTTCTGTTATTTCCCCATCTATTTGTCATGAAGTGATGGGACCAGATGCCATTATGTTAGTTTTCTGAATGTTGAATTTTAAGCCAACATTTTTCACTCTCTTTCACTTTCACCAAGAGGATCTTTAGTTCTTCTTCACTTTCTCCCATACAGGTGGTGTCATCTGCATATCTAAAGTTATTGATATTTCTCCTGGCAATGTTGATTCCAACTTGTGCTTCATCCAGCCCATCATTCTGCATGATGTACTCTGCACATAAGTTAAATAAGCAGGATGACAATATACAGCCTTGACGAACTCCTTTCCCTATTTGGAACCAGTCCATTGTTCCATGTCCAGTTCTAACTGTTGCTTCTTGACCTGCATACAGATTTCTCAGGAGGCAGGTCAGGTGGTCTGGTATTCACACCTCTTGAAGAATTTTCCACAGTTTTTGTGATCCACACAGTCAAAGGCTTTGGCGTAGTCAATAAAGCAGAAGTAGATATTTTTTTAGAACACTCCTGCTTTTTCTATGATCCAACAGATGTTGACAATTTGATATCTGGTTCCTCTGCCTTTTCTAAATACAGCTTGACCATCTGGAAGTTCACGGTTCATGTACTGTTGAAGCCTGGCTTGGAGAATTTTGAGCATTACTTTGCTATTGCTAGCATGTGAGACGAGTGCAATTGTGTGGTAGTTTGAACATTCTTTGGCATTGCCTTTCTTTGGGATTGGAATGAAAATTGACTTTTTCCAGTCCTGTGGCCACTGCTGAGTCTTCCAAAATTGCTGGCATATTGAGTGCAGCACTTAATAACATCATCTTTTAGGAAGATCCTTAACTTACTTCTCCTATGGACAAACTGCATCTATAGCTACATATGGGACAATTCCCTCTGAAAATAATCTCATCAGCAGAGCAACCCCTTCACATGGGGCAAACAAGATGAAAAGGACAACAAATCGAGTAGAAATGGTAGAGACTCAATCTCGTCACAGGCAGGTACAGCAACGTATGATGAAGAGTGAACTCAAAACACAGAGCTCGGAGTTAAAGATTCATACCCCATATCAGGCACTCCAACTTTTAAGATCACCATTTGGTAGACAAGCCTCCAAAGCATCTGGCTTTGAAGACCAATGGGGCTCACACCCAAGAGACCTGAGGAGCTATGGCAAACTGAGGAACTTCTCCTAAAGGGCTCCCACACAGGCTAGTACAACTACTTTGGAAAACTGCTAGTATCTACTAAAGCTGGGCATAAGCATAGTCTGCTGCTGCTGCTAAGTCGCTTCAGTCGTGTCCGACTCTGTGCGATCCCATAGACGGCCTCTTACCAGGCTCCCCTGTCCCTGGGATTCTCCAGGCAAGAACACTGGAGTGGGTTGCCATTTCCTTCTCCAACGCATGAAAGTGAAAAGTGAAAGTCAAGTCGCTCAGTTGTGTCCGACTCTTAGCGACCCCTAAGATCCAGCAATTCTACTTGTAGGTATATATGCAAAAGAAATATACAGATATGTTCACCAAATGTACAATATTCATTAAAATGTTCCTAGAACCACTATTTATAATAGGTCCAAACTTAAAAAGTATACAAATGCTCATCAAGAGTAAAATGAGTAAATACACTGTATTACATTAATTCCCATGAAGGAATGTGCTGCGCTTAGTCACTCAGTCATGTCTGACTCTTTGCAACCCCATGGACTGTAGCCCACCAGCCTCCTCCACCCGTGGGAATTCTCCAGGCAAGAATACTGGAGTGGGTTTCCATGCCCTCCTCCTCCAAGAGATCTTCCCAACCCAGGGATGGGACCCATGTCTCCCTCATTGCAGGTGGATTCTTTATCATCTGAGCCACCAGGGAAGCTTGGAGAACATATTAATTCCCACAAAGGAATAACATATGGCAATGAGAATTAATGATTTGCAACTACATGCAACAAGAAGGATGTATCTCAATATGATAATGAGCAAAGGAAGCCAGATCAAAAGTCTAACTAGTATGATTTCATCTCTCTATACGAAGTACAAAACCACGTAGAACTAATCCATGCTGTTAGAAGTCAAGGTAGTCATCACTTTGGAGGTGTTAGTGGTGGTGAGGAAAGAGGTGAAGGCCTTAAAGTGAATACAAAATGGACCAACGGTGTTCTATGTCTTTAGCTCAGTACTGGTTACACAGGTGTGTAACCAGTTGTATATATAAATTCATCAAGCTGTACATTTATAATATGTTCTGAGTTGTATATCTATTTCAATTAATGTTTTTAAAGGTAATGTGATCAACACAGAATTTTTGAGAAATATCATAAGAAGAAGAAAAATTAAAGTTCCCTCACACCCACCACCAGAGATTTGCATTTTAGAGTACACTAGATTTTTTAAATGTATCTAAATATTTAGAAAAACGTGATTACTGTACACAATTTATAACTTGCTTCTCCATTTAATAGATCATGAACATTTTTCTCTGCATTAAACATTTTTCTTTAATATCAGGCCTAATGACAGCAAAATATTCCCCCTACAGAGATAATTTAGCCAAACTGGAGTCTCATTCCTGGGATATAAGGACAAGAGTATGACCAGGGAATCTAAAGAACCCCTAAGGCCTTTGTAGCCATTTCTTGCAAACACTTTCAAATTCTAGGGAATTAAGGATCACTGGAACCATTTCATTTCCCCTGGAACCTATGGATGGTGGTATGACAGTGTTTTTTTCACTTTTTTTTTAAACTATGTTAAACGTGCCTTTTAAAAATCTGTGTCTTTATGCATATCCATGGTTATTTCCTTAGGATAAATTCTAGGAAGCAGAGTTCCCAAGTCCATTTTTTATTCAGTTCAGTTCAGTTCAGTTCAGTCACTCAGTCGTGTCCGACTGTTTGTGACCCCATGAATTGCAGCACGCCAGGCCTCCCTATCCATCACCAACAATCAGAGTTCACTCAAACTCATGTCCATTGAGTCGGTGATGCCATCCAGCCATCTCATCTTCTGTCGTCCCCTTCTCCTCCTGCCTCTAATCCCTCCCAGCATCAGGGTCTTTTCCAATGAGTCAACCCTTCACATCAGTTGGCCAAAGTATTGGAGTTTCAGCTTTAGCATCAGTCCTTCCAAAGAACACCCAGGACTGATCTCCTTTAGAATGGACTGGTTGGATCTCCTCGCGGTCCAAGGGACTCTCAAGAGTCTTCTCCAACACCACAGTTCAAAAGCATCAATTATTCAGCGCTCAGCTTTCTTCACAGTCCAACTCTCACATCCATACATGACCACAGGAAAAACCATACCTTGACTAGACGGACCTTTGTTGGCAAAGTAATGCCTAAGCTTTTGAATTTGCTATCTAGGTTGGTCATAACTTTCCTTCCAAGGAGTAAGCGTCTTTTAATTTCATTGCTGCAGTCACCATCTGCTGTGAATTTGGAGCCCCCAAAATTAGTCTGCCACTGTTTCCACTGTTTCCCCATCTATTTCCCATGAAATGATGGGACTAGATCCCATGATCTTAGTTTTCTGAATGTTGAGCTTTAAGCCAACTTTTTCACTCTCCTCTTTCACTTTCATCAAGAGGCTTTTGAGTTCCTCTTCACTTTCTGCCATAAGGGTGGTGTCATCTGCATATCTGAGGTTATTGATATTTCTCCCGGCAATCTTGATTCCAGCTTGTGCTTCTTCCAGTCCAGAGTTTCTCATGATGTCCTCTGCATAGAAATTAAATAAGCAGGGTGACAATATACATCCTTGACATACTCCTTTTCCTATTTGGAACCAGTCTGTTGTTCCACGTCCAGTTCTAACTGTTGCTTTCTGACCTGCATACAAGTTTCTCAAGAGGCAGGTCAGGTGGTCTGGTATTCCCATTTCTTTCAGAGTTTTCCACAGTTTATTGTGATCCACACTGTCAAAGGCTTTGGCACAGTCAATAAAGCAGAAATAGATGATTTTCTGGAACTCTCTTGCTTTTTTGAGGATCCAACAGATGTTAGCAATTTGATCTCTGGTTCCTCTGCCTTTTCTAAAACCAGCTTGAACATCTGGAAGTTCATGGTTCATGTATTCCTGAAGCCTGGCTTGGAGAATTTTGAGCATTACTTTACTAGTGTCTGAGATGAGTGCAATTGTGTGGTAGCTTGAGCATTCTTTGGCATTGCCTTTCTTTGGGATTGGAATGAAACTGAACTTTTCCAGTCCTGTGGCCACTGCTGAGTTTTCCAAATTTGCTGGAATATTGAGTGCAGCACTTTCACAGCATCATCTTTTAGGATTTGAAATAGCTCAACTGGAATTCCATCACCTCCACTAGCTTTGTTTGTGGTGATGCTTTCTAGGGCCCACTTGCCTTCACATTCTAGGATATCTGGCTCAAGGTGAGCGATCACACCATCGTGACTATCTTGGTCATGATGATCTTTTTTGTACAGTTCTTCTGTGTATTCTTGCCACCTCTTCTTAATACCTTCTGCTTCTGTTAGGTCCATACCATTTCTGTCCTTTATTGTGCCCATCTTTGCATGAAATGTTCCCTTCGTATCTCTAATTTTCTTGAAGAGATCGCTAGTCTTTCCCATTCTGTTGTTTTCCTCTATTTCTTTGCATTGATCTCTGAGGAAGGCTTTCTTATCTCTTCTTGCTATTCTTTGGAACTCTGCATTCAGATGGTTATATCTTTCCTTTTCTCCTTTGCTTTTTGCTTCTCTTCTTTTCACGGCTATTTGTAAGGCCTCCCCAGACCGCCATTTCGCTTTTTTGCATTTCTTTTCCATGGGGATGGTCTTGATCCCTGTCTCCTGTACAATGTCATGAACCTCAGTCCATAGTTCATCAGGCACTCTATCAGATCTAGTCCCTTAAATCTATTTATCATTTCCACTGTATAATCATAAGGGATTTGATTTAGGTCATTCCTGAATGGTCTACTGGTTTTCCCTACTTTCTTCAATTTAAGTTTGAATTTGGCAATAAGGAGTTCATGATCTGAGCCACAGTCAGCTCCAGGTCTTGTTTTTACTGACTGTATAGAGCTTCTCCATCTTTGGCTGCAAAGAATATAATCAATCTGACTTCAGTGTTGACCATCTGGTGATGTCCATGTGTAGAGTCTTCTCTTGTGTTGTTGGAAGAGGGTGTTTGCTATGACCAGTGCATTCTCTTGGCAAAACTCTATTAGCCTTTGCCCTGCTTCATTCCATATTCCAAATTTGCCTGTTACCCCAGATGTTTCTTGACTTCCTACTTTTGCATTCCAGTTCCCTATAATGAAAAGGACATTTTTTGGGGGGTGTTAGTTCTAAAAGGTCTTGTAGATCTTCATTAGAACCGTTCAATTTCAGCTTCTTCAGCATTACTGGTTGGGGCATAGACTTGGATTACTGTGATATTGAATGGTTTTCCTTGGAAACGAACAGAGATCATTTTGTCATTTTTGAGATTGCATCCAAGTACTGCATTTTGGATTCTTTTGTTGACCATGATGGCTATTCCATTTCTTCTGAGGGATTCCTGCCCGCAGTAGTAGATATAATGGTCAACTGAGTTAAATTCACTCATTCCAGTCCATTTTAGTTTGCTGATTCCTAGAATGTTGACGTTCACTCTTGCTGTCTCCTGTTTGATCACTTCCAATTTGCCTTGATTTAGGAACCTAACATTCCAGGTTCCTATGCAATATTGCTCTTTACAGCATCAGACCTTGTTTCTATCACCAGTCACATCCACAACTGGGTATTGTTTTTGCTTTGGCTCCATCCTTTCATTCTTTCTGGAATTATTTCTCCACTGATCTCCAGTAGCATACTGGGCACCTCCCGACCTGGGGAGTTCCTCTTTCAGTATCCTATCATTTTGCCTTTTCATACTGTTCATGGTGTTCTCAAGTGAAGAATACTGAAGTGGTTTGCCATTCCCTTCTCCAGTGGACCACATTCTGTCAGACCTCTCCACCATGACCCACCCATCTTGGGTGGCCCCACAGGGCATGGCTTAGTTTCATTGAGTTAGACAAGGCTGTGGTCCTAGTGTGATTAGATTGACTAGTTTTCTGTGATTATGGTTTCAGTGTGTCTTCCCTCTGATGCCCTCTTGCAACACCTACTGTCTTACTTGGGTTTCTCTTACCTTGGACGTAGGGTATCTCTTCACGGCTGCTCCAGCAAAGCGCAGCCACTGCTCCTTACTTTGGACGAGGGGGTATCTCCTCGCTGGCCGCCCCTCCTGACCTCGAAAGTGGAGTAGCTCCTCTCGGCCCTCCTGCGCCCACGCAGCCACCGCTCCTTGGACATGGGGCTGCTTCTCTTGGCCGCCGCCCCTGACCTCGGACACGGGGTAGCTTCTCTTGGCAGCTCCTGCACCGTCACAGCCTGGCACTCTTGGCCACCGCCCCTGACCTCGGACGTGGGGTAACTCCTCCCGGCCGCCACCCCGACTTTGGACGAGGGGTAGCTCCTCTCAGCCATGCTTCTGCGCGGTCCGTCGCAGCTGGTGCGCTTCTATGTATTGCCAATTTGACTTCTAAATAAGCTTTACCAATTCAAACTTCTCTCAGTAGTGCATGACAATGTCTATTTCCCTGCACCCTTAACAGCACTGAGAAAGCTGTTTAAACAACTCTTAGTCCATTTGATAAGCACAGCATGTTCTCAAATGCACTTATGTGATTACTAGCATAATTGGGCAGTATTTCATACACATATTAACCATGTATTATAGCTTTTATTTGTAAATTTCCTTTACAGTGACCTTTCCTTTTTTCTTTTTCAATGGAAGTTCACTGATTTTAAAAGATATTCTTGTATATTAAACAAACTAACTGAAAGGTTGTTGTTGAATCACACGAAAACACCGGGATTCTTGGCCCCCAGAGGAGAAGAATTCAATCCAGGGCCAGAGATGAGGCTTGATCGCTCAGAGCTTTTGTGTAATAAAGTTTTATTAAAGTATAAAGGAGATAGAGAAAGCTTCTGACATAGGCATCAGAAGGGGGCAGAAAGAGTACCCGCTTGCTAGTGTTAACAATGAAGTTATATACTCTCCAATGAATCCAAAGAATGTCTGGAGGTTGTAAAGACCTCACCAGACCTACTCCCATAATTTGCATTTTAAGACAACAGAATTAGCTAGAAGGTTTAATCCAGAGACTGTCCTCAGGCAGGATACATCCTTGTAAAGACCAGGTCTACTCCCATAATTTACATTTTAAGATAACAGAAGGTTTAATCCAGAGACTGTCCTCAGGCAGGATACATTATTGTTATATAATCCTAAGGAATGTAGAGAAGGAAAAAAAAAGTTTGTCCTTTCTTCCTCCTTGAGAATTCCAGACCCCTCTCTCCTTGGGGATCCCTAGACTCCCTATCAACCTGCCTAGGAAATGACTCTCTCATAACCCTCTCTCTCATATATTGCAAATACTTTTCCATTTACCTTATCTTTTCATTGGGTCTATGATGATTTTCAAATGTGCTTAAGCTTTTATTTCTCATGTCATCAAATCTACTCATCTTTTCATTTATGATCATTGTCTTTTGCTTAGAAAAATCCTTCCCAGGCCAACATTACAGAAGATTTTAATTTTTAAAAATGATTTTGTAGGTGTCATCATTTTAAGCAGGATACATAAAAGAAGAAAGAACAAAAGCAGCCTAAAAACCAGTACAATTTCTCTTAATATAGGTAAGGGCATATGTGACAATTGTGTCAATGGCTGTGGCCGCTATTAGGTGGTTACATTGAAAGTCAAGGAAGAGGAGGAGGTAAAGCAAGAAAGGTTCTTTCTAAACATCAGTAAAACATTTGTTCTAAAGACCTTGGTGATGAACCATCCTTCTCTTCAACTTGTTGAGAGGGACTGGGCTGTGTTTTGGAGGCCACTCCAGTGTAATCTTGCCAGAGACAGGAGGACAGAGCTGCCCAGCTTCCCTTTCTTTCTCTAGAGAAGTAGAACACACATCCAGTAAACAACCTCCATCGAGCTTTACCAAACAATTCTCTTTTCAACTACAAAATCTGGATACTAGAGATGTGTTCCAATGACTGTTCTGAAAGCCAAAAGATGAACTGCTGTGAAACCCTGAACAACTGTCAGATAAAGGAATGCTGCTATAATTAATGCACTGAGCAAAGCTTAGGTATCATTTTTAATTTCAAAAAGTCAAAGAAGTTGTATTAATTGTGTAGCAGATGCAGCTTTCACATCTGTGAGTACTCAAAATTAGAGACAATATAAACTTTAAGATTCCGACCCTGATGATTGCTTTTCAACATCAGAAAATATAACTTGTGACAATAATGTGATTTTAATTTTTATCTTCTGATATAATATTTTAAAATTCAGTCTGGAATATTTGAAAATTCAATTCTCTATGTGTGTATATACATACACACATACACACATTAGTAATAATTAATATGGAGACACTGGTGAGTTTAAAGCTAGTACTTTCCCTGAGTAATTGTATCTGGTCTTTTGACAGGTTCTTATCTTGCCCTTGTAGCTAACCTATTACAAGCTACCGCCACTAATAGGGAACAAAGATAGATTTAGACAAGGGATTGTGTTGTATCAGGACAAAGCACACAGCAAACATAACAGACTTAAGAGCAACATGAAAAGAAAATAGCAATCCCAAAGCTCCATTAAGAACTTAGAACACCAGATCAAGATCCAAAGCTGATGGCTTCGGTGGGTGTGATATGGCTGCCAGGAAATGACCTTGCATGCCCTGCTGGAGAAATTAATCCCAAAGGTACCATAGGAAGAAGATGACCCAATTACTGAGAAGAAAGTCAGGTTTATAAAAGACCATGATGAGAAGAACAGACCACAAAGACTCAAATATCAGAGCAATCAAGATTGTCAGATTTTGATTGTGAGAGTCAAAGCCAGAAACTACTCATAAGTGAAAAGGAAAAAATGTCCTGTTGAAAAATCAGTGTCCTGATGTTGCTGGGAGCAAGACCAACTCTTCAGGTTTTAAATGGAGTAGGAATGTCCAGGTTCATAATGTTATCACCCCATTGCTAGTTGGAATTGATATAAAACAGAGAAGGCAGGTAAAGATGACCTAGAAAAGAAATGTGCAGAATAACATTCTGATGGCAAGAAAGTTGATTTTGCTTGAACTTTTAATCTATTGTTACTTCTGACTACCTGTTCTTTCCATATTGATTTTCTTTTAAATGGTCTTTTGCCCTTTTAAAATTGATTTTTTACAGTGTTTCTTTGCCAAATATCTCCACTGCTTCTTATGTTACATTTGATGACATTTAAAATCTTTATATTCTCCCTTTCCCCCTGAAATAAAGGGTAGCTTTGACTTAATTCTATTCTAAGGAAAAACTAGAAAAATAGTGAAAACCAAATTTATTAGTTGCCCCCAAGAGTAATTGCTAATTTTACTCTATAAAATGTTCATGCAGTACATTCCCCAAACTATTTTTAGATGGAGTTTTTAAATTGAAGGATAATTGCTTTACAATATTGTGTTGGTTTCCACCATACATCAACATGAATCAGGCAAGAGTATACACATGCCCCTCCTCTTGAACCTCCCTCCCATCTCCCACCCCATCCCACCCCTCTAGGTTGTCACAGAGTACTGGCTTCAGCTTCCTAAGTCATGTAACAAATTCCCACTGAGTATCTATTTTACATATGGTAGTGTGTATGTTTCCAGGCTACTCTCTCCACTCACCCCACTCTCTTCTTCCCCTTTTCGTGTCCACAAGCCTGTTCTCTATGTCTGTGTCTCCATTGCTGCTGTTGCTGCTGCTAAGTCGCTCCAGTCGTGTCTGACTTTGTGCGACCCTGGAGACAGCAGCCCACCAGGCTCCCCCGTCCCTGGGATTCTCCAGGCAAGAACACTGGAGTGGGGTGCCATTTCCTTCTCCAATGCGTGAAAGGAAAAGTGAAAGTGAAGTCGCTCAGTCGTGTCCGACTCCCAGCGACCCCATGGACTGCAGACCACCAGGCTCCTCCACCCATGGGATGCTCCAGGTGAGAGTACTGGAGTGGGTTGCCATTGCTTTCTCCATGTGTCTCCATTGCTATCCTCCAAACAGGCTCATTAGTACCATCTTTCTAGATTATGTACATATGTTTCAAATATGATGATTGTTTTTCTTTTTCTGACTTACTTCACTCTGTATAATAGGTTCTAGGTTCATCCACCTCATCAAGTGCATTGCTTTTTACGGTTGAGTAATATTCCATTGTATACATATACCAAAGCTTCTTTTTCCATTCATCTGTCAATGGACATCTAGGTGGCTTCCATGTCCTAGCTATTGTAAATAGTTCTGCAGTGGACAGTGGGGTACATGTGTCTTTTTCAATTACAGTTTCCCTCAGGGTATATGCCCAATAGTGGGAATGTGGGGTCACATGGTAGATTTATTCCTAGTTTTTAAGGACTCTCCATACAGTTCTCCATAGTGGCTGTATCAATTTACATTCCCACCAACAGTGCAAGAGGGTTCTCTTTTCTCCACACCCTCTCCAGCATTTATTGTTTGTAGGTTTTGGATGATGGTCATCCTGACTGGTGTGAGGTGGTATCTCATTGTAGTTTGGATTTACATTTCTCTAATAATGAGCGATGTTAAATCATCTTTTCATGTGTTTGTTAGCCATCTGTATGTCTTCTTTGGAGAAATGTCTGTTTAGGTCTTCTGTCCACTTTTTTTTTTTTTTATCTTCTTTGAGAATTGTCTACTCTCTTCTCCTTTTTCTATTTTTATTTTTTTTTTTTAGGTTATGAATATACTTTCTTTTTATTTTTTTAATTTATTTTATTTTTAAACTTTACAATATTGTATTAGTTTTGCCAAATATCAAAATGAATCCGCCACAGGTAAACCCGCGTTCCCCATCCTGAACCCTCCTCCCTCCTCCCTCCACTACCTTCCCTCTTGGTCGTCCCAGTGCACCAGCCCCAAGCATCCAGTACCGTGCATCGAACCTGGACTGGCGACTCGTTTCATACATGATATTATACATGTTTCAATGCCATTCTCCCAAATCTCCCCACCCTCTCCCTCTCCCACAGAGTCCATAAGACTGATCTATACATCGGTGTCTCTTTTGCTGTCTCGTACACAGGGTTATTGTTATCATCTTTCTAAATTCCATATATATGCGTTAGTATACTGTATTGGTGTTTTTCTTTCTGGCTTACTTCACTCTGTATAATAGGTTCCAGTTTCATCCATCTCATTAGAACTGATTCAAATGTATTCTTTTGAATGGCTGAGTAATACTCCATTGTGTATATGTACCACAGCTTTCTTATCCATTCATCTGCTGATGGGCTTCTAGGTTGCTTCCATGTCCTGGCTATTATAAACAGTGCTGCGATGAACATTGGGGTACACATGTCTCTTTCCCTTCTGGTATTGAGTCGCATGAGCTGCTTACGTATTTTGGAAATTATTCCTTTGTCAGTTGTTCCATTTGATATTATTTTCTCTCATTCTAAGGATTGTCTTTTCACCTTGTTTATAGTTTCCTTTGCTGTGCAAAACTTTTAAATTTAATTAGGTCCCACTTGTTTATTTTTGTTTTCATCTCCATTATTCTAGAAGGTGGGTCATAGAGGATCTTCCTGTGATTCATGTCATGAAGTGTTCTGCTTATGTTTTCCTCTAAGAGTTCTATAGTTCTGGTCTATAGTTCCTACATTTAGGTCTTTAATCCATTTTGAGTTTATCTTTGTGCATGGTGTTAAGAAGTGTTCTAATTTTATTCTTTCACATGTAGCTGTCTAGTTTTCCCAGCACCCCTTATTTAAGAGAATATCTTTTCTTTATTGTATATTCTTGCCTCCTTTGTCAAAGATATGATGCCCATAGGTGCGTGGATTTATCTCTGAGCTTTATGTCTTGTTTCATTGATCTATAGTTTTTTTTCTGTGCCAGTATGACACTGTCTTGATGATTGTTGCAGGATGGATTCTTAATTTCAAAGTTATGAACTTGTTAAAATCACTCTGATTGACAACCATGAAAGACTCAAAAAAGAACAGCCAGCATACAATTTGTATAGCCACTCAAATACACTTTTATTTACTGGTGACTACATCAGGATGTAGACCAACTTCATGTTTTCAAACTACATACATGAGTACTAGGTATTTTTGATTCATAAGTATCTGGCAATCTGGGGCAATGCAGGGGAGGAACCAACCACCTAGGCTAGATGAGAACTGCTCATGTGAATTCTTGGAGCACTATGTTCGCATCAAAAGTGAAACTCATATGGTATTACACACAGAAGTCATATTAAGGGAGGGTATAAATATTTTGAAAGGCAGCATCCAATAATCCTCATAAATGTCTGTCTGTTGAAAGATTTATTGGAGCATCTAATAAGCTCTTCTTTCTTTCTTTATTCTCTCACCTCAATGGCCCAGTTGAGGAATGTAAGATATACTAAAACAGAAAGCTATATATTCATAGTATGGTGGAACAGTTTTAAAAGGACTCAGGCCAAACACAGAAGAATGTATGCCTTTTTGGTGACAGGAAGAGGGGAAATGGAAACAAAAGAAATAAATACAAGAAAGGAGCCTCTCAGGATCCAGAAATAAATATTATATGCTGTGACTTGAGGGTGATTAATTCAACTCTCTACATCTGAGTTTGGAATAAAGATAAAAACTAATTTTTTTTCTTGAAACCACTCCATGACAATAAATAAAGTAGTATTATGCTTCATGACAATAAGATCATATAAATAAGATTCTCAAGTAGCTCGAAGTGGGGCATTCAGAAGCTTAGTCTGATTATGAACAGAGAAAGAAAATTCCTTGTAGGACTGCTAATAATGGATCTAAGCTCCTCCCATTCTTACACTGACTGAACAAAATTGAAAAGTCAATATTTGCTTTTGAAGAATTCCCCTCTTTTGCCTTTTACAAACTGTTTTCTAGGACTCTTATGCTTCATTTTGCATCCTCATTAAGCCTTCCCTTGAATTAATTCTAAGTTGCTATTGGATGATAAAGATATATTTGTCAAAAAGAAATGAATCTCTAATACCACTATGTTTAATGCAGCCTAACATCAAAAACACCTGGGGAGTGTGTTTCAAAATCCTTGTGTCCAAGCTCTACCCCTATAGATTCTAATTCAATAAATTTGGCATTTGTATAATTGGAAGAATGGGGAATAAAGAAATAAAGTATTTCTTGGAATACTAAGAAACTTACATGTTCAGCTGGTCCTGAGCATTTATACAAGGATGTCTCCCCCACTTCAGAGTCCCATGACATCAGGTGTAAAGCCCTGTTTTTTTAATAACTGTCTTTTATTTTGGTGGGGGGTTGGCTTTTTCCTTTTTCTAATTTATTTTTTTTTAGATTTTTTAAATTTTAATTGGAGGCTAATTACTTTACAATATTGTATTGGTTTTGCCATACATCAACATGAACCTGCCTTGGGTGTATACATGTTCCCAGTCCTGAACCCGCCTCCTACCTCCCTCCCCATACCATCTTTCTGGGTCATCCCAGTGCACCAGCCCCAAGCATTCTGTATCCTGCATTGAACCTGGACTGGCAATTCATTTCTTATATGATATTATACATGTTTCAATGCCATTCTCCCAAATCATCCCCCCCACACAGAGTCCAAAAGACTGTTCTATACATCTGTGTCTCTTTTGCTGTCTCGCATACAGGGTTATTGTTACCATCTTTCTAAATTCCATATATATGTGTTAGTATACTGTATTGGTGTTTTTCTTTCTGGATTACTTAATTGGAGTATAACTGCTTTACAAGGTTGTGTTAATTTCTGCTGTACAGTAATGTGAATCAGCTATCAGTTCAGTTCAGTCGCTCAGTCGTGTCCAACTATTTGCGACCCCATGAACCACAGCACGCCAGGCCTCCCTGTCCATCACCAACTCCCAGAGTTTACCCAAACTCATGTTCATCGAGTCAGTGATGCCATCCAACCATCTCATTCTCTGTCGTCCCCTTCTCCTCCTGCCCCCAATCCCTCCCAGCATCAGGGTCTTTTCCAATGAGTCAACTCTTCACATGAGGTAGCCAAAGTACTGGAGTTTCAGCTTCAGCATCAGTCCTTCCAAAGAACACCCAGGACTGATCTCCTTTAGGATGGACTGGTTGGATCTCCTTGAAGTCCAACCACTCTCAAGAGTCTTCTCAACACCACAGTTCAAAAGCATCATTTCTTCAGTGCTCAGCTTTCTTCACAGTCCAACTCTCACATCCATACATGACCACTGGAAAAACCATAGCCTTGACTAGATGGACCTTTCTTGGCAAAGTAATGTCTCTGCTTTTGAATATGCTATCTAGGTTGGTCATAACTTTCCTTCCAAAGAGTAAGCATCTTAATTTCACGGCTGCAATCACCATCGGCAGTGATTTTGGAGCCCAAAAAAATAAAGTCTGACACTGTTTCCACTGTTTCCCATCTATTTCCCATGAAGTGATGGGACCAGATGCCATAATCTTAGTTTTCTGAATGTTGAGCTTTAAGCCAACTTTTTCACTCTCCTCTTTCACTTTCATCAAGAGGCTTTTGAGTTCCTCTTCACTTTCTGCCATAAGGGTGGTGTCATCTGCATATCTGAGGTTGTTGATAGTTCTCCCAGCAATCTTGATTCCAGCTTGTGCTTCTTCCAGTCCAGCGTTTCTCGTGATGTACTCTGCATGTAAGTTAAATAAGCAGCATACAGTATATAGCTTTGACGTACTCCTTTTCCTATTTGGAACCAGTCTGTTGTTCCATGTCCAGTTCTAACTGTTGCTTCCTGACCTGCTATAAGTATACATGTATCCCCTCCCTCTTGAGCCTTGCTCCCACTCCACCCCACATCCTACCCCTGTAGGTCATCACAGAACATGGAGTTGAACTCCCTGTGTGACAGCAGCTTCCCACTAAC
The DNA here is from genome assembly GCF_027580195.1 of Bos mutus. Classification (NCBI taxonomy): domain Eukaryota; kingdom Metazoa; phylum Chordata; class Mammalia; order Artiodactyla; family Bovidae; genus Bos; species Bos mutus. Next base: position 118,951,069 of record NC_091618.1, read on the forward strand.
TATCTATTTTGCACATGGTAGTGTTACTCTGTTAATTCGTCACTCTCTCTCCTTCCACTCTTCCCCTATCAATTTCTAAGCCACTAATGTACAAGGAACAGGAGACCAGTACCACTTTCTGTTGCACCATTCCCCTGCTTCTCAACCTAACAATTGCTCCAGCATCGTGTGGAAGAAAGTGACAGCTCCATCAGTCACTTGATAGTTGAGTAACCTTGAGAAGCCACTCATCTGCCTGGGCATCAGATTCCTCTTCTGTAAAGGGAGGAGAATGAACTCGATGACCTCTAAAATTTCTCCCTCTTCTAAAATCCAGAACTTTACACAACTTCATCTTGGCTACTGCTATTTATTCTTCTTAAAATGGGAAATTATAATGTCCAACTGAATTTACTGGCAATACTGTACTGCCTTGGGAAAAATGATGTGCTCTGACCCTTCCAACCTGCAGCTCACCCTTCATAGAGAAGCCAAGTGCGGCTCTCAGTTCTGGGTTTCACAGACTATTCCCACTCTTCTCACTTGGTGATTGAGTGGGAGGCAGCCGGCAATATTTCAAAATGCAAACTGACATTTAATTATACAAAAATCCCCTTTCACAATCCCTTGTTTTGCCAGGCCAACTCTGATGTATTTGAACGTTTTTCCCTTTTTGTTGACTCCTAGTTTTCTAGTGTTCATGTGAAGAACAAATGAGCCTCAAACACTAGATTTATAGTCTTGTTAATTCTTCTTCTACCTCTTAGAATCTTTAGGTGACACTGTTATTTACAAAATGAAGTTTCTTTCTGAGACTTACCTGAATCCCTGACACCTATAATGACATTTTCAAAATCTGGACATTTCCCAATATTTGTATCAACAATAGAGTATTTGTAAAAATGTCACTTAAAAGTTTAAATGGAGATTCTTGCAGAAAGTAGATAAAAATGGACTTTTCTGTTTTAATTAATTAAACATTGAAACGGCTCAGCTTAGAGATAAGCCAGGGCCAGGACCACAGTGAGGTGGAATGAGGCACTTGCCTCAGATGTTGAATTTAAGAAGGCATAAAAAAACTGAGTAATCAACATAAACAATGTTTTAATGCAATATTTTAGGTCAGTAACATTGCCATGGCAAGCCATATAGACCCAAATGCAAAAGGAAATATCATGATACTGATCTTTATTTAAAATTTTGGTATTTTGTTAACTGTGTATTTTTTAATTACTTTGATTTTTTTGAAATGTTGAAATAAAATATTTATCTTGACTGCTGAACTTCTGGGTCCCCTTAAAACTTAAAGTCTGCATCCAAGGCAAGTGTCTTCACTTTACCTTAGTCCTGCCCTAGAATAACTTACCTTCTGTTATAAGCCATACACCAACATTACTGCATCTGGTTCTTAATAAAGAGGGAGTTCTGCAACTCTAATTATTTCTATCATAGTTACTATTTGTGTGTCTGTCTTTACCAAGTGGTTAATGCCATTTTGATAATTTATTCTAAGCAGTGAATGGAGAAGTAGGCAACTTTCTTTTTACGTAAGAGAAAAATGAAACCCTGAAAGGTGCAAATAACCTGAAAAGGGATATAATGCAATTAATAGCTGAAAAATTTTACACCATATGCACACTGTCTTGTTAAATGAGATGGTGGGGGGAGGGGAGTAAAATAATAAAAGAGGAAGAAATATAGGAAAGAAGATAGGAAGATGAAAACATATCCCAGAAAGTTTCAAATTTCAGTTTCTGTAAGACTCATCTGGCATATTTGCTTAAAATGTAGATTCTCCGGCTGATTCTCATTGACATAAATCAAATAAGGCCTGGGGCATGTCCCAGAATCTGCATTTTTAAGTGATTCTGATGCAGGTGTTCTAAGGACTGCGTGTTGAGAAACACTGATTGGGAGCTCCCGTTTTAGCAGAAACTAGGTTTGTATCCAGAGAAGGCAATGGCACCCCACTCCAGTACTCTTGCCTGGAAAATCCCATGGATGGAGGAGCCTGGTAGGCTGCAGTCCATGGGGTTGCAAAGAGTCAGACATGACTGAGCGACTTCCCTTTCACTTTTCACTTTCATGCATTGGAGAAGGAAATGGCAACCCACTCCAGGATTCTTGCCTGGAGAATCCCAGGGACGGGGGAGCCTGGTGGGCTGCCGTCTATGGGGTCGCACAGAGGCAGACACAACTGAAGCGACTTAGCAGCAGCAGCAGGCTATGTATCTGAAACACATTTTCTCAACTCCAACCCTCCTCCTCCACCAATAACGAACAACCCAGGGACACTGAACTGTACCAAGGAATCCAGCTACAGCATAAGAGTTGGTGGTCAATAGCCACAATGGCAGCCAACTGGGGTGGATGATAAGGTGAAAAGAAAGGGTGGTGGAAATGTTGGGGGTGGGGAGTGAGGGAGAACAATTCAGAAAATAGGAAGAAAGTAGTGTTTTGCACATGTGATGGTTTTACTTTCCATTTTAAAACTCAAAATGAGAAGTGTAACCATTATGTCAATGCTAGCTATCATACAAGCAAATCACATAATATATTTATAGATACAACAATAACTTAGTTTGATGAGGGAAGAACCAAATCTTGGATTGAACCTGTTTCCTAGTTTAAACCTACATCTCTGGATTTATCTCCACTCTGCCTTTCTGCGCCTTCTGTCTCTGATCCTGAACTCAAGCTGTTCTTACTGGGCCAGTCTTCAGTTTGTGTAATTGTAAGTCAGAAGAAACTTGAAATCGTCTCCCCAGAGAAATCACTCTGGTTAACTCAATCATTGTTGTCAGTCGCTGAGTTGTGTCTGACTCTTTGTCACCCCATGGACAGCAGCAAGCCAGGCTTCCCTGATCTTCATCATTTTCTGGAGCTTGCTCAACTCAATGCCATCCTGTAAGTGACATCTCACCATCATGCCCACCCAATCTTCACTTGTGTTTATACAGTTAACTAGACAATACTTACTATTTATGCATCCATGCCTGTGTTGTTTAGGTCTAAAAATGTATCTAGGCCATGGCTCAATTTGTAAACAGATTTTCAATTTCTGGAGGTGTCTAAAATTTATAAAACCTTATTACAAAAACTGTATTACCTAATAAAATGCTGTATACCATGAAAAGGGTCAATGAGCATATAATGAAGAGATTGCTAATAAAATAGTTGCATATTCGTAGGTCAATAGCTCTGAAATGCTGTCATTCACTTGCCACTGAAGTGAGTTTTCCTCCCCTAAAGAATACACCTCTAATTTTTAATATCTATTAGACTCTCAGTATTTCTCTAGATCTGTTGGGAGTAGGGGTGGAGGAGAGAAGTATAAGCCATAGTCTTAAGAAATTTAAAATTGTATGGAGGTGAAAATCCAATACACTTTGTCTACAATTTTAGGCCAAGATATTAATATTTTGAATCTGAAACCAGAATAGAGGAAAGAAGGATCAAGCTGACTTGGAGTTTTCTTGGATGACATGGAAATGCTACTAGTCAGGATCCGATCAGAGGTAAAGGAGAAAAAAATGGCATAAAACACAGAGAGAAGTGAAGGGTAAAGATACAGCCAAGGTAAGAGTCATGAAAGCATGTAATGGAAAGATTACATGTGGAGAGGGCTTTTAAAAAGAAAACGAATGAGAGAATAAAGAATAAGAGGGAATAGTTTTACATCTCACATCAAAAGATTCTGAGAGAGGAGGAGGCCATTAGGGGCAATTGAAATCTGTTTTGTAGAAAGAAGAAACTTGAATGACTTTTAAGATAGAATACAACGAACCTATAGTTTAAAAAGAGAAAGGTAACTATGGCAGTGAGTTCCTAGGAGGAGGAGGTAGAGATGGGATGTAGAATACAGTGGATGAGAAAGGTACGCTTGCCTGCTCAGTTGCGCAGTCATGTCTGACTCTTTGTGACCCCATGGACTGTAGGTTGCCAAGCTCCTCTGTCCATGGGATTCTCAGGCAAGAGTACTGGAGTGGGTTGCCATGCCCTTCTCCAGAGAAAGCTATAGAGGGAAGAAAAGCCCTTTGAAGGAAGATGTGGATACAGAGAACTTCTGGAAAATGTCGGAGGCACAGGAGGGACTTCACCCTGGATGGTTTCCATCATTTTTCAATATGTGGAAGGTAAGATCCAGTTCCTACAGGCAAAAATGGAGTTGGGGTAGATAAGAACGTTGTGATTAACTGTGGTGGTGAGTTTTATAAGGTGTTGGTGTATTTTCACTCTCTATGGTTGCACAATGGTGTGTGTGCTAAACCTTATGTAGAGTATTCACATATAGAGAAAGTATAAATCTTGTATAAAGCTACAGCTTCTCTCTCAAGATTATAAAGTGCAACTAATTTTACAAGTTGAGATATGTTTAAATATCTAGAAGAAAATTTCAGTTTTTCTTCTTTTATCATTTTTTATATCCTATGAGTCAACCAATTTCAATTTGTTTCTAATTTGGATTGTTATTACATAATGTTTTGAAATGAAAGAGCAGTGGTGATAGCAACTTGGATTGACAGAGTAAGTGACACACAAATTTTGTAAATAATATCAAAAGAGCTAACATTAACTTCCAGTTAAAAATAACTATAAAATGTGGGGCAATTCCTAATTTAACTGAAAATATCTATCTATGACCTTCCATATATGAGGAAGCTATTCAACAACTATATAGTAAAGTCAGAAGTGTCTCCAGGGGTAAAAGTAAATTTTAAATTTGAATCAAATAACAGACTACTATAGACCATGCTGACTTATTTCCCTGTTTTCCCCATGAAACCGAAGCTAGGAAGGGTCTAACTTAGCTATCCTTCCTGGTCGTATAAGGTCATCCACTCACAAAAAAGCAGGGGGGACTAATTTTAAGTTTTGAAGGGCATGTACTCTTATACCAATCTTAAGGTAATTTGTAGTAAATTTCTAAATATTTATTGGTCAACTAGGAATCGAATTTCCTAGTATCTTTTTACCATCCTTAAAGGATTGCTTTACTACATATTTCCTATGTATTATGAGCTTCAGGAATAACGTCTAAGCTGCCTCTATTTCAGTGAAGTGAGAGATAAAAGCTGCCTTGCTCATTATGTTTGGAATTAGTCATTGATCTGCTTGAAGCATAAAAACTTATTTTGTCATTTTATAATTGCTCCAAGAAATGGAGAGGATTTTACTCACTTGAGGTTTTTAATTTACTCATCAATAGATGACTTATGCAAAACCTTCTGACAGTCTAGAGATGACCTGAGCATTCACCTTTTAAAAAGATTTTAAAAGCTCCCCTGGATCCTAGATGAGGGAGCCATTGCCCTGGTGAAATCAGAGTTTTATCCAGGGGCTATTTTCATTTCTTAGTACTGAAAATGCCATGTTTTCTCTGCCGTTGGTCCCCTCTCCTTTGCATACATGCATGATAATGAGGTCTCACCTTTGGGCACACTGCACCATCCTTCCCTTTCCTAACAGCAGCATACCGTTCATACCCCCACACCAGGGAAAACTGCCTTGGAGCAACTAAGAATATTAAGCCAAAATTGTGCTTATTCCCATCTTGTGGGGAAGGGGAACAGCTTGCCTCAATAATTGAATTAATTGAAGATTCATTTATTAATTAAAGATCCAAATTGTGGCTAGGACTGCCTTTGAGCAGGCTGACTAGCTTTTGAGTCTCTTATTTAGCCAAAATGCAAAAGATTTGAAATTGGGCTTAAAAAAAAAAAAATGCTGATCTAGAAAATGGAAAAAAAGATAACAGCAGACACAGTCATTCAAAATCTCCATTCCTGTTATCTGCTCAGACTGAACAGAGTAGGGGGAGCATGCTGATATAGAAAGCCAAAAGGGATGCATTGCAAGTCTGGCTCTTTCCTCTACCAGCTGTGTCTTGGCTTAAAATATTTGATCTCTTAGCATGATCTGAAAAATGAAGACAGCAGAATTTCCTCATAAAATTCTGGTAAATATGGAGCAAAAAAAAAAAAAAATACATACAAACTGACTGGAACAGCTGTCTGTCACATAACTTGGTATTTAGGTTCATGGGGTCGCAAAGAGTCAGACACAACTGAAGCAACTTAGCACAGCACCGCCTAAGTACATCCTATCATGTGAATGTATGTACCTTTTGGAGAATGGGGTAAAAAAATATCCCTAATCTGAGGCCCTTCTTACTAATCATTTCACAGGAATGAGCACTTATTACAACAATATGATCTCTGAGATTGATCGTAAGTGACATTCCTTTTTTATCTTATTGTTAAAAAAATTTTAAGCATACACAAAAGTAGAGAGAATGTTATAGTTCACCCTCAGTTTTGACAATTATCATCTTGCATTTCATCTGTACTCACTGCCATTTCTCCCCCTCCCAGATTATTTTGAAGCAAATCTCTAAAATAATATTTCATCCATAAATATTTCAGTATGTCTCTAAAAAATGTGGATTAGAAAATATAACCACAATACTGTTATCACACTTTTAAAATTAATAATTCTGTAATATCATCAAATATCCAGCCAACATTCAGAGTTCCCCAATTGCCATATGCATGTTTTTTTTTCCCCAACAGGTTTTTGCTGTTGTTGTTGAATCTGTATCTGAATAAGATACATACACTGCAATGGATTCTGAATTAAATTTCCCCATTCCAGTCCATTTTAGTTCATTAAGTCTAGTTCACTGATTCCTAAAATGTCGATGTTCACTCTCTCCATCTCCTGTTTGACCACTTCCAATTTACCTTGAATCATGGACCTAACACTCCTGGTTCCTATGAAATATTCTTTACAGCACCAAACTTTAATTCCATCACCACTCATATCCACAACTGGTAATTGTTTTTGCTTTGGCTCTGTCTCTTCATTCTTTCTGGAGTTATTTCTCCACTCTCCTCCAGTAGCATATTGGGAACCTACCAAACTGGGGAGTTCATCTTTCAGTGTCATATCTTTTTGCCTTTTGATAATGTTCATGAGGTTCTCAAGGCAAGAATGCTGAAGTGCTTTGCCATTTCCTTCTCCAGTGGACCACGTTCTGTCAGAACTCTCCACCATGACCCGTCTGTCTTAGGTGGCACTACACGGCATGGCTCATAGTTTCATTGAGTTAGACAAGGCTGTGGTCCATGTGATTAGTTTGAGTCATTTTTTGTGACTGTGGTTTTCATTCTGTCTGCCCTCTGCTGAATAAGGATAAGAGGCTTATGGAAGCTTCCAGATAGAAGACATTGACTGTGGGGCAAACTGGGTCTTGTTCTGATGGGCAGGGCTGTGCTCAGTAAATCTTTAATCCAATTTTCTGTTGATGGGAAGGGCTGTGCTCCCTCCCTATTGTTTGACCTGAGATCAAACTATGGTGGAGCTAATGAAGATAATGGCGACCTCCTTCAAAAGGGCCTGTGTACTCACTGCTACACTCAGTGCCCCCGACCCTGCAGCAGGCCATTGCCAACCCACACCTCTGCAGGAGACTCCTGAACACTCACAGGCAAGTCTGGGCCAGTCTCTCATGGGGTCACTGCTCCTTTCTCCTGGGTCCTTGTGTGCACAAAGTTTTGTTTGCGCCCTCCAAGAGTCTGTTTCACTAGTCCTGTGTAAGTTCTATAATCAAAACCCACTGGCCTCCAAAGTTAAATTCCCTGGGGGTTCTCAGTGCTCTTGCCAGATCTCCAGGTTGGGAAATCTGTTTTGGGTCCTAGAACTTTCTTAACAGTGCAAGAATTTATTTATTATAATTGTTCTGCAGTTTGTGGGCCATGTGTTCAGTGGATCTATGGTAGGGTTAATGGTGACCTCCTCCAAGAGGGCTTATGCCACATGCTGTGTAACCCAGGTCTGCTGAATGCAGAGTTCCTGCCCCTGTGGAAGGCCACTGCTGACCTGTACCTCCACAGGAGACACTCAAACACTCAAAGGCAGGTATTGCTCAGTCTCTGTGGGGTCTCTGGGTCCTGGTGAGCACAAGCTTTGTTTGAGGGCTCTGAGCGTCTCTGGCAGGCATAGGGTTTGATTCTACATGTGATTTCACCCCTTCTAAATCAGAAAAACATCTATTTCTGCTTGATTGACTATGTCAAAGCCTTTGACTGTGTGGATCACAATAAACTGTGGAAAATTCTGAAAGAGATGGGAATACCAGGCCACCTGACCTGCCTCTTGAGAAACCTATATGCAAGTCAGGAGGCAACAGTTAGAACTGGACATGGAACAACAGACTGGTTCCAAATAGGAAAAGGAGTAGCTCAAAGCCATATATTGTCACCCTGCTTCTTTAACTTCTATGCAGAGTACATCATGAGAAACGCTGGGCTGGAAGAAGCACAAGCTGGAATCAAGATTGCCAGGAGAAATATCAATAACCTCAGATATGCAGATGACACCACCCTTATAGCAGAAAATGAAGAGGAACTAAAGAGCCTCTTGATGAAAATGAAAGAGAAGAGTGAAAAAGTTGGCTTAAAGCTCAACATTCAGAAAACGAAGATTATGGCATCTGGTCCCATCACTTCATGGGAAACAGATGGGGAAACACTGGAAACAGTGTCAGACTATTTTTTTGGGCTCCCAAATCACTGCAGATGGTGATTGCAGCCATGAAATTAAAAGATGCTTACTCCTTGGAAGGAAAGTTATGACCAACCTAGATAGCATACTAAAAAGCAGAGACATTACTTTGCCAACAAAGGTCCGTCTAGTCAAGGCTATGGTTTTACCAGTGGTCATGTATGGATGTGAGAGTTGGACTGTGAAGAAAGCTGAGTGCCAAAGAATTGATGCTTTTGAACTGTGGTGTTGGAGAAGACTCTTGAGAGTCCCTTGGACTTCAAGGAGATCCAACCAGTCCATTCTAAAGGAGATCAGTTCTGGGTGTTCATTGGAGGGACTGATGCTGAAGCTGAAACTCCAATACTTTGGCCACCTCATGCAAAGAGTTGACTCATTGGAAAAGACCCTGATGCTGGGAGGGATTGGGGGCAGGAGGAGAAGGGGACGACAGAGATGGCTGGATGGCATCACCAATTCAATGGACATGAATTTAAGTAAACTCTGGGAGATGGTGATGGACAGGGAGGCCTGGCGTGCTGCGGTTCATGGGGTCACAAAGAGTTGGACATGACTGAGCGACTGAACTGACCTGAACTGAAATCAGTAAACTAAAATGGACTGGAATGGGCTAATTTAATTAAGATGATCATTATATATACTACTCTGGGCAAGAATCCCTTAGAGGTAATGGAGTAGCCTTCATAGTCAACAAAAGAGTCTGAAATGCAGTACTTGGGTGCAATCTCAAAAATGACAAAATGATCTCTGTTCGTTTCCAAGGCAAACCATTCAGTTTCACAGTAATCCAAGTCAATTCCCCAGCTACTAATGCTTAAGAAGCTGACATTGAACGGTTCTATGAAGACCTACAAGACCTTCTAGAACTAACACCAAAAAAAAGATGTCTTTTTCATCATAGGGGACTGGAATGCAAAAGTCGGAATTCAAGAGACACCTGGAGTGATAGGCAAATTTGGCCTTGGAGTACAAAATGAAGCAGGGCAAAAGATAACAGAGTTTTGCCAAGAGAATGCACTGGTCATAGCAAATACCCTCTTCCAACAACACAAGAGATGACTCTACACATGGACATCACCAGATGGTCAATACCAAAATCAGACTGATTATATACTTTGCAGCTAAAGATGGAGAAGCTCTACACAGTCAGTAAAAACAAGACTGGGAGTCCACTGTGGCTCAGATCATGAACTCCTGATTGCCAAATTCAGACTTAAATTGAATAAAGTAGAGAAATCCACTAGACCATTCAGGTATGACCTAAATCAAATCCCTTACAATTATACAGTGGAAGTGACAAATATAGTCAAGGGATTAGATCTGATAGACAGTGCCTGAAGAACTATGGATGGAGGTTTGTGACACTGTACAGGAAGCAGGGATCAAGAGCATCCCCAAGAAAAAGAAATGCAAAAAGGCAAAATGGTTGGCAAGGAGGCCTTACAAATATCTGAGAAAAGAAGAGAAGCAAAAGGCAAAGGAGAAAAGGAAAGATGTACCCATTAGAATGCAAGTTCCAATGTACAGCATGAAGAGATAAGAAAGCCTTTCTCAGTGATCAATGCAAAGAAATAGAGGAAAACAACAGAATGTGAAAGACTAGAGATCTCATCAAAAAAATTAGGCATACCAAGGGAACATTTCATGCAAAGATGGGCACAATAAAGGACAGAAACGGTATGGATTTAACAGAAGTAGAAGATATTAAGAAGAGCTGGCAAAAATACACAGAAGAACTATACAAAAAAGATCATCATGACCCAGATAACCATGATGGTGTGATCACTCATCTAGAACCAGACATCCTGGAATGCGAAGTCAAGTGGGCCTTAGGAAGCATCACTACAAATAAAGATACTGGAGGTAATGGAATTCCAGTTGAACTATTTCAAATCCTAAAAGACAATGCTATTAAAATGCTGTACCCAATAAGCCAGCAATTTTGGAAAACTCAGCAGTGGCCACAGGACTGGAAGAGGTCAGTTTTCATTCCAATCCCAAAGAAAGACAATGCCAAAGAATGCTCAAATTACCACACAATTGCACTCATCTCACACACTAGCAAACTAATGCTCAAAATTCTCCCAGCCAGGCTTCAACAGTATGTGAGCTATAAACTTCCAGATGTTCAAGCTGGATTTAGAAAAGGCAGAGGAACCAGAAATCAAATTGCCAACATCCGCTGGATCATTGAAAAAGCAAGAGCGTTCCAGAAAAACATCTGCTTCTGCTTTATTGACTATGCAAAAGCCTTTGACGGTGTGCATCACAATAAACTGTGGAAAATTCTTCAAGAGATGTGAATACCAGACCACCTGACCTGCCTCCTGAGAAATCTGTATGCAGGTCAAGAAGCACCAGTTAGAACTGGACATGGAACAACAGACTGGTTTCAAATTGGGAAAGGAGTATGTTAAGGGTGTATACTATCACCCTGCTTATTTAACTTATATGCGGAGTACATCATGCGAAATGTTGGGGTGGATGAAGCACAAGATGGAATTAAGACTGCCGAGAGAAAGATCAATAACCTCAGATATGCAGATGACACCAACCTTATGGCAGAAAGCAAAGAAGAACTGAAGGTTCTCTTGATGAAAGTGAAAGAGAGTGAAAAAGTTGGCTTAAAACTCAACATACAGAAAAGTAAAATTATGGCATTTGTTCCTATCACTTCATAGTATATAGATAGGGAAACAATGGAAACAGTGAGATACATTTTTGACCTCCAAAATCACTGCAGATGGTGACTGCAGCCATGAAATTAAAAGATGCTTCCTCCTTGGAAGAAAAGCTATGACCAACCTAGACAGCGTGTTAAAAAGCAGAGACATCACTTTGCCAACAAAGGTCCATCTAGTCAAAGCTATGGTTTTTCCAGTGGTCATGTATGGATGTGAGTTTTGGACTATAAAGAAAGCTGAGCACCGAAGAACTGATGCTTTTGAACTGTGGTTGTTGGAGAAGACTCTTCGAGAGTCTCTTGGACTGCAAGGAGATCTAACCAGTCCATCCTAAAGGAGATCAGTCCTGGGTGTTCATTGGAAGGACTGATGAAGCTGAAACTCCAATAGTTTGGCCACCTGATGTGAAGAACTGACTCATTTGAAAAGACCCTGTGGAAAAAGATTGAGGCAGGAGGAGAAGGGGACAACAGAGGATGATAATGTTGGATGGCATCACTGACTCGATGAACATGAGTTTGATCAGACTTTGGGAGTTGGCAATGAACAGGGAAGCCTGGCATGCTGCAGTTCATGGACTTGCAAAGAGTCGGACACAACTGAGCAATTGAACTGAACTGAGCAATATATTCACAATAAATAATTTCTGCATGTATTTTGTTATTAAAATATGTATCTATAGGTATATATAGTAAAATTACTGTGGTTTAAAGTTTTAGGAAGTTCTTCTATGTGGCTATGCCACAAATGTGTTACAATTAGGGTATTTCACTTTGCTTTTGACTTCTAGGGATTATTTCTTACATTTAATTGTGTTTTATAATTATTGAAAATACTTATATCGTTCCAAGATCATATCTATAAAAAATGTATATTCAGGAAATTTTAACCTATATACTTGTCCCCTTCTTCCTTTACAGTAATATTTTATATTTAATAATGTCTCCATTCTATTTTTAATATAAGCAAATATGTTAGTCACACATAGTGTCCAACTCTCTGTGACCCCATGGACTGCAAACTGCCAGGCGGTCCTGTCCACGGAATTCTCCAGGCAAGAATACTGGAGTGGGTTGTCATTTCCTTCTCCAATAAGCAAATATATCTCTCTCTTAGAAGAATGATAATGGTGCTATACTCTGTGTGCGTGTACTCCATCGTGTCCAACTTTTTGTGACCGCCATGGACTGCAGCCCACCAGACTCCTCTCTCCATGAAATTTTCCAGGCAAGAATACTGGAGTGGGTTGTCATTTCCTACTCCAGACACTGTGTATACATCTACCATCTTTATTTCACTCAACAGCTCCTACTACTACTGCTAAGTCACGTCAGTCGTGTTCGACTCTGTCGACCCCATAGATGGCAGCCCATCAGGCTCCCCTGTCTCTGGGATTCTCCAGGCAAGAACACTGGAGTGGGTTGCCATTTCCTTCTCCAATGCATGAAAGTGAAAAGTGAAACTGAAGTCACTCAGTCTGTCTGACTCTTAGCGACCCCATGGACTGCAGCCTACCAGGCTCCTCTGTCCATGGGATTTTCCAGGCAAGAGTACTGGAGTGGGGTGCCATTGCCTTCTTCGACAGCTCCTGCATCTTATCATTTTCCTAACTTATGAGATTTAAACAACTGCATATGCTGCCTAAAAATAATGTTTATCAGATGTTACTGTCACACACAAGATTCAGCATGGTAGTCTAGTGAAAAGACATCCTGTTTCATGTTTAAAAGTAAGATCAGTCTTATAAGCATACCTTATATCCTCACTTAAGGTGTCAATATTAAAAAGGAATAATTATAAAGCTATTTCTCTTAAAAGCTGGCTGTTACTGTTTGAGCCAGTGTTGTATTTCTTCGTATAAAAATCTGCTAAAAATTAGTACATCAATTTGCTTCACTCCTCTTGGCATTTGTAAAAAGACATATCCCATTAATAAAATCTTGAAGTATTTATAAGGAGCTCTAGAATCCATGTAAGTTATTTTTTTAACCAGATTCTTGTTTGTAGACATTTAGAACAGGGATTTTATAATGGAAAAATTTGGAACCAGAAAAAAATGCATAGAAGTTTTATTTAAGCTGTTAACTAGCTGGATGACTTAGGACAAGTCACTTCACCACTTAGAATTTCAATAGTATTATCAGTCAAGCGGAAATAGTAGCATCAGTGTGGTAATGTTGTTGTGTGAAAGAAATAATTATTTCAATGCAATATATAAACCACACAGCACTCTGCAAATGTAAAAGCATAATAAAACAGGAAATTAAATGCCTGGTTTACTAAAATTCAATCTTAAAGCTTTAATTTGTTTGTTTAAAATGATCACAACATCCAATTGTGAATAAGAGCTTTATAAGCATCCATGTTGCAGCCTGAAAACTGACTTTTTGCCTGAACAGAACGCTGTTATAAATATCTGTCTTTGGATTTGACATTCAATTCTGAGAGGAATCAAACATGATTCAGAATTTTAATCTGACACCCAAGAGCTGAAACTCTGAAAGCAGATAAAATATTTTTTAAAAAGGCAATCTGTTAATCTCAAGTGACTGTTAATTCCAACTCTGATTATTCAATATAGGAAATACATCTTCAGATAGAAATTTATTTCTGAAAATTCATCTTCAAAGCTTTTACATTATCTAAGTTGGAAAGGAAATATATGTACATTTTGTGTTAAGGGAAAATAAAACACTAAAATGAATCAGTTTTTCTCTTAAACTTGTAAAACTTTTCTCATTAAATAGAGAAAATTATATGGTTTAACCTTTTGAATGTTATTCAGCAAATGATAAAGCAACAGGAATAAATAGGAGATTGTGATACTATATTAAAAATCAGCTATGTTTGCAGTTGCCTTTTTTGGTCATTACAAATCATACTCACTGAAATCATTCATTCCTGTCAATGAACTCTGAGGATGGTTCCTATTTATAATTGAAGTGGAAGAAATCTGCCTCTCTCCTTTCAAACAGCAATCTACCTTATGGGGTGCTCATTGAAGGGTTATGCCTAAGTTAATATGTTAACATTTTTAAAAACAATATTGTATATAATTTTTTTTAGCTCTAAACTTCCAGGTTAGACATTATTTTCCTCCTTTCACTTAAATCCTGCATGCTGCCAATCATGTCTAAACAATGAAGAGCTGATTGGGGGAAAGAGGACAGTGGAATTAGTTATGAAATTTCCAAACATACACCAAAGCAGTGGTAGTAGGTCAATGAGCCTCCACATTTCCATCAACCAGATTTAACAACATCAAGAACCTGCTATATTTATCGACTTCCCTGGTAGCTCAGATGGTAAAGCGTCTACCTACAACGCGGGAGACTCGGGTTCAATCCCTGAGTCAGGAAGATCCTCTGGAGAAGGAAATGGCAACCCATTCCAGTACTCTTGCCTGGAAAATCCCATGGATGGAGGAGTGTAGTAGGCTACAGTCCATGGGGTCACTATATTTATAGCACTCCCCCTTCAGTTCTTTGTGGAATCTATTTAAAGCAAATCTCACTTCAGCATACATCTCTAAAAAGGATGGACATCTCACATAACCACAGTAGCACTTTCACCCCAGCAAAACTGCCAGGAAGCATTTTGATTTTATATGCTACCTGGTTCTTAATCAACATTTTTCCTATTGCTTCATAATATTATCTTAGAGTTGCTATGTTTAAATTAGGATCAAGTAAAATCTACAGATTACATCTGGTTGTTACATCTCCAAAGCCTGTATTAATTGAGAAATGTGCTCCCTCTACTTTTCCCCCATACCACTGAAAATGGGTTTCTCTTATTGAAGAAACTCATTAAATATACATTTCTTAAGTGCCTAGTTTTGCTAGATGCTTTTGCATTTATCACCTAATTTAATCTCAAAATATCTTCGGGAAGTAAAGCAACAGACACAGGTACTAGTCTCCCCAAATTTGGACTTTCTCCCGCATGGTTAATACCTAGGAAGCAGCTGCCAACAGAGGAGTGATCACTTATCAAAGGAGTGGCCATTTGATCCCTGCAGATCAGGGCTGGTCTGTCAATTTCCCAGTGACACACGCCCCAGTAACTTCCCCTCAAGATTCTCCCTGCAATGTGCCTTACAGGTATATCTGTTGATAGACACATCTTCCCAAGGCAGAGCTCTTAACTCCTTTCTCTGTGTCAAGTTTCTGTTATGTCACTTCTTGAATTTTAATTGGAGTTATGTCTGTCTTCAACCCCCTACACAGTAAATCCCAACAGGATAGAAATTATGCCTCAATCAACTTTGAACCTCCAGGATTCATACATAACAATTTGTGGAATAAAAAAAAAAATGAGCATTGGTTACACATCCCACTTTCAGAAGGTATTTAGGAGGTAGGTATATCATTTATTCGAGAGGAAGCCATCTAACGCAGTCACAACAAAATCACAGCACTGAATAGAAACTAAGGCATGGAAATGGTGATACACAAAATTATAGAGCATGTGAAAAATACAAAAGGTAAGAGTGGTGGGGGAAAAGAGTCCAAGAGAAGATTGCATGCTTGAAGCAAGAAACTTCTCTGAAAGGCTAAAACACAAAGCAAACAATGTTGCAGCTAATAAGAAGTCCTGGATCCACACTTTGTCTTTGCACGGGAACATCTCTGCATGATTAGCAGTTAAGCCATTTTTCAGTATTACCAGCGTTGAGATAACACAATTCAGGTCAACATTTAACAATCGTTAGAAAACGTTGTTTAGAAAGTCAAACCAAAATCCCTTACATTTCAGCTTAAGCACATTTCTCCTTTCCTTTCATGAGAGGTGAGCAGCTGGCTGCCATGCTAAGCAGATCTCTTTATATACTCCAAGACCCTCCAAATATGTACTGCTTATTCCAGTCTCTAAAATATGCAGCTCTCTTCACACCCTTCCTTATGCATCCTGTTGGGAATGTTTCTTTATGTAATTCATCCTTTTAAATCATCCATTTTTTCTTTCATGCTACATTCCATAACTTCACCTCTCCCTAAGCCCTTCTGTTAATGTCTCTAGTTCAATTTACTACATTAATTCCTTCCCCTCTCAAATTGGCATTCTGCTTTCTACATCTTAACAGAAGGACTTATTTTAGTTTATTTACCTTACATTTCTCTCCTCCTTTTGAAGTGGCCAATGATAAAATTAAAACAGTCCCAATCAGAATCATGAAACCAATCTTAAAACAGTCTCCATATGTCTTGGGAGGATTTGCCTTCCTGGAGATGTGTTGATGAATTTTTAGCACAAATTAAACCTCACAAAATCAGTCCTCAAGTATTTCCACAACTCTTCCCTAGCGTGTTTTGCCATCATGTCACCTCTGACACTTTGGAAAGTAGAGCCGTTGTGAAGCTGAATCATATGGATTCAAACTACCCTGCTTACAACTTGCAAATCTGACAAATGACTGGTCCCAGGCAAAGAGGCCAGAAATAGTGTTCTCTACTATACAACACTGCTTATTAGGAGGTTTGTGATTCTGCTTTTATTACTGCCACCCAAAAGTTCTGACAGATCAACCTACTATAAAAGAGAGCTAAAATGAAAAAGCCTTTTTTAGCCTTAAAAACTAAGAGTGAATAACAAAACAACAACACAGTATCTAAGTCTTATGATCATGTGCTGGTACTGATATAAGTACCTCACATGTATTAACTTATTCAATTTTAGGAATATTCTTGTGAGGGAGATACTTTTATCATCCTCATTTTAAGATGAAGAAATTGTGGTCACAAGAGTTTAAGTGACTTTCCCAAAGCCATGCATGATTTTCCTAGGATTTAAATTCAGGGTATCTGGACCCAGAGTTTGTGTTGTTAATCAGGATCTATGATGTTCAGAATATCCATCTTTGTGACACAGGACATTGTCAGCTGAGGTAATACATACTTAGTAAGAATGAACATTTTTGAAATAATGTTTTATCTTACTTAACAAAAAATAGAAAAAATAATCAACATGCTATTAATGTAGTTTCAAAGTGGCTAGTCTTTCCACCCACAGTGGTGATAGGCTGTCAAGAACATTCCACCAGTACATGAATGTGTCTGCCTGATACTTAAAGATCTCCCTAAATATAAAAAAAGATAAAACATCAGCTGTTTATATGATATTCTTTTTAAAACTCAAATTGTGTTAGAACAAATGCTTTGTTCTAATGAATGGAGCAGTTCAGAGAGGGAAGCATAAATCTCACAAGTTTTATAAACTGTATATGATAATTTAGAGATCATCATGACCCCATGAACAACAAACATATTCAAAACCCCAATGGACAGAAAAAAGGAACAAGTATCAACTTTTTAGCATTTAATGAGTGCAAAGCTTTGGGCTAGATACTGTATAAAGGACAGTCCTGATGTAAATAGAGTCAGTCTCTATCCTCAAAAAAATAACCAGTAACAGGGCATCTGATAAAAACTAAATACTCATGTTCAGATCAGATCAGATCAGATCAGTCGCTCAGTCGTGTCTGACTCTTTGCGACCCCGTGAATCGCAGCACACCAGGCCTCCCTGACCATCACCAACTCCCGGAGTTCACTGAGACTCACGTCCAACGAGTCAGTGATGCCATCCAGCCATCTCATCCTCTGTCGTTCCCTTCTCCTCTTGCCCCCAATCCCTCCCAGCATCAGAGTCTTTTCCAATGAGTCAACTCTTCACATGAGGTGGCCAAAGTACTGCAATTTCAGCTTTAGCATCATTCCTTCCAAAGAAATCCCAGGGCTGATGTCCTTCATAATGGACTGGTTGGATCTCCTTGCAGTCCAAGGGACTCTCAAGAGTCTTCTCCAACACCACAGTTCAAAAGCATCAATTCTTCAGCGCTCAGCCTTCTTCACAGTCCAACTCTCACATCCATACATGACCACAGGAAAAACCATAGCCTTGACTAGACAAACCTTTGTTGGCAAAGTAATGTCTCTGCTTTTGAATATACTATCTAAGTTGGTCATAACTTTTCTTCCAAGGAGTAAGCGTCTTTTAATTTCATGGCTGCAGTCATCATCTGCAGTGATTTTGGAGCCCCCCCAAAAATAAAGTCTGACACTGTTTCCACTGTTTCCCCATCTATTTTCCATGAAGTGATGGGACTGGATGCCATGATCTTCGTTTTCTGAATGTTGAGCTTTAAGCCAAGGTTTTCACTCTCCTCTTTCACTTTCATCAAGAGGCTTTTGAGTTCTTCTTCACTTTCTGCTATAAGGGTGGTGTCATCTGCATATCTGAGGTTATTGATATTTCTCCCGGCAATCTTGATTCCAGCTTGTGCTTCTTCCAGCCCAGCGTTTCTCACGATGTACTCTGCATATAAGTTAAATAAACAGGGTGACAATATACAGCCTTGACGAACTCCTTTTCCTATTTGGAACCAGTCTGTTGTTCCATGTCCAGTTCTAACTGTTGCTTTCTGACCTGCATACAAATTTCTCAAGAGGCAGATCAGGTGGTCTGGTATTCCCATCTCTTTCAGAATTTTCCACAGTTCCTTGTGATCCACACAGTCAAAGGCTTTGGCATAGTCAATAAAGCAGAAATAGATGTTTTTCTGGAACTCTCTTGCTTTTTCCATGATCCAGCAGATGTTGGCAATTTGATCTGTGGTTTCTCTGCCTTTTCTAAAACCAGCTTGAACATCAGGAAGTTCACGGTTCACATATTGCTGAAGCCTGGCTTGGAGAATTTTGAGCATTACTTTACTAGCATGTGAGATGAGTGCAATTGTGCAGTAGTTTGACCATTCTTTGGCATTGCCTTTCTTTGGGATTGGAATGAAAACTGACCTTTTCCAGTCCTGTGGCCACTGCTGCGTTTTCCAAATTTGCTGGCATATTGAGTGCAGCACTTTCACAGCATCATCTTTCAGGATTTGGAATAGCTCAACTGGAATTCCATCACCTCCACTAGCTTTGTTCGTAGTGATGCTTTCTAAGGCCCACTTGCCTTCACATTCCAGGATGTCTGGCTCTAGGTCAGTGATCACACCATCGTGATTATCTGGGTCGTGAAGATCTTTTTTGTACAGTTCTTCTGTGTATTCTTGCCATCTCTTCTTAATATCTTCTGTTTCTGTTAGGTCCATACCATTTCTGTCCTTTATCAAGCCCATCTTTGCATGAAATTTTCCTTTGGTATCTCTGATTTTCTTGAAGAGATCCCTAGTCTTTCCCATTCTGTTGTTTTCCTCTATTTCTTTGCATTGATCACTGAAGAAGGCTTTCTTATCTCTTCTTGCTATTTTTTGGAACTCTGCATTCAGATGTTTATATCTTTCCTTTTCTCCTTTGCTTTTCGCTTCTCTTCTTTACACAGCTATTTGTAAGGCCTCCCCAGACAGCCATTTTGCTTTTTTGCATTTCTTTTCCATGGGGATGGTCTTGATCCCCGTCTCCTGTACAATGTCATGAACCTCATTCCATAGTTCATCAGGCACTCTATCTATCAGATCTAGGCCCTTAAATCTATTTCTCACTTCCACTGTATAATCATAAGGGATTTGATTTAGGTCATACCTGAATGGTCTAGTGGTGTTAGTTGGGCTCTTTTGATTATAAGAATAGAGGTTCACTTGGGTTATGTCACGTAATAGGGATTGATTATAAGCTGTATTCAGAAATTAGGAAGATAGGTGTTTTCCCACCATTCAGTTGAACGGTACAGAAACCTAGGAACCATTCAGCTCAAGCTTCATTTCAGTTTAGTCACTCAGTCATGTCCAACTCTTTGTGACCCCCATGGACTACAGCACACCAGGCCTCCCTGTCCATCACCAATTCCCGGAGCCTTCCCAAACTCATGTCCATTGAGTCAGTGATGCCATCCAGCCATTACATCCTCTGTCATCCCCTTCTCCTCCTGCCTTCAGTCTTTCCCAGCATCAGGGTCTTTTCCAATGAGTCAGTTCTTCATGTTCAGGTGGTCAAAGTATTGGAGTTTCACTTCAGCATCAGTCCTTCCAATGAATATTCAGGAATGATGTCCACGCTCAAGCTTGGAGGGACAAAAATTATTTCAAAACTGGAAAGTCATCTGGGATTCAAAAGAGCAATGAAAACAAGATAATCACCCTGAGTCTGCTAATCCTTACTCCACTTATTGCCATCTCTGTTTCTCTCTGCCATTGGGTCTCTTTCTGTTTCCAACTTCTTCCTTCTGTCTGTGAATTTCATTCAAAGACTTCAAGGCTCTGACCATCGAGCGTGTCACCACTGCTTCGCTGGGCTCAGCTTTCCCACCAAGACCACCTTTGGTATTACCAAAAGATACACCTGAGATGAGAGAAGGCCTCTCTGCTTGACCTAGAACTCCTGAAACCATGAAGCCACTATCAACATCTGAGGGACTCCTAGACTCAACTGCTTCTGAGACATCTGGACCAGTGTTAGAAATACAGCAATTTAAATACCAGTGGGATCACACTCAGGTTTCTTACTTATAACCCAATTCTCTTAATATGATATATACAATCTATGGGAAACAACATATAATACGTCACACACATTTTAAAAAGTAATTTACAGGTATGGTGGTTGAGAGGGTAATCTCTAATGACACCACCTGTGTTTAAATTTAGCTCTAACATTTACAGGATATATGACAATGTGCAAGCTATCTTAAAATTAAGGTAGTAGTACTCCTGACTTCATAGGGTTGTCATGAGGATAAATAAGTCATTCAAAGATCCTTGAGATGTGCCTGGCATACCATAACCTCTTCATGAATTTTAGTTATTATTTTCTTATTTCTAACACACCTTACCAATTTTATCCCTTATAACTCCACAGCACAAAAATTCTATCCATACATACTCTTTCATGTCTCTACTCTTACCTTCTGTTGATTTTCTTCCTCTAATTCTCCCTGGTAAAGGCTCCCTCCTCCCTAAAAATTCAGCATAAATTTCCTTTTCTGAGCAAGGCCTCTCTGGTTGATAGTCTCCAGAGGGGGCCTCTGACAATTCCTCTAGCTGTGTATGCTTATGCAACTTCCCACATTAAGGGTGGCTGATTCAATGCCCTACTTTTGAGTCTGCGTTTACCCTAGGACTGGCTTGGAATCTAGAATATGGTAGAAGAACATACTGGAGCTCTCAAACCCAGGCCTTTTCCTCCTGCTCTGGGAACGCTGCCACCATGCTATGAGAAGCCCATGCCACACGGAGATGTTGCAGAGGGGGACCAAGACACGCTGTTTAGTATCCCAGCTTAGCTCCCAGCTGATGCCAGGTGAACCCTCAGCTATGAATGAGCCATGTTAGGTGGTCCAGCCCATTCAAGCCCCAGAAAACTGAAGGCCTAGGCCTCACCATGTTCCCAGCTGAGCTTAGTAAGCCCAGGGAAACATAAGAAATCATAAAATAACAAATTGTAGTGGCTTGAAAGGATAATAAAGTGGTTTCAAGCCCCTGTGTTTTTGTTTTATTATACCAATAATACAGGTTGTGTATTACAGAAACATCAAAACATCATTCACTAAACTCCTAGACAGCTATTTCTTGGGTTAAGCTCTCATAATTCTATTCTGTAATTTGACAAATTTTCAAATTGTATTGTAATCATTTATTTTTATGTTGGTTTCCTCTATTGAGAGTCTCAAGACTAGTAACTATGGCCTTAAGGAAAAATCTTTTTTTTTTTTTTTTCAGAAAAAATTCCAAGAAAAGTAACAATTTACAATCGCTAAAACAAAGGTGTAAATTCAAAAGTCAACCCCAGCCTGTCATCTTGGCTATCTCTAACTCTTTGTGATTTGAAGTAAGTTATAGAAAGGTAGCTTTATAATTTTGGTACCCTCAAAATAATGATCAGATGATTTACTATTATAATTTCTACCTAGAACCCTGTGTATATACCATATTCTTCTGATAATTGAAAGAAAAAGAAAATAAAAACAAAGGAAACAGAGAGAGTGGCCAAAGTCAGCCAAGACTTCGCTTGTTTATTTTTTAAGAACAAGGAGGAGAGGGAACTTGTTTTATCAGCCAACATGGTGCTTTGGAAGCTGGGCAAGAAGGTGGTTATAAATATGGAGTCAGAAGCAGGTGGCCTGGGTTTTAATTTCAGCTTCAGTGGGTTTGAATTCCACCTACACATTTTTGTGGCAAGTCACTTAACTTGTCTGTGCCTCAGTTTCCTTAAAGATAAAATGGAGATCATGACATGCAAAGCACATAGAATGGTAAGACTGGTTAACTGAGGCCACTGTTCCTCCTGCTCTTCTTCCTGCTCCTCCTCCTCTTATTTCCACTATTATAAATACATAGTAACCAAGAGACTATCATTTTAGGTCATGGCCAGACAAAGAGACCACTGAAACTAGACATAAACAGTGACTGATGATTAGCTTTCCAACTTTTACTAGACACAAAAATAAGTTGCAGAGAGAATTTTGTTATGAAGGACAAAACCTTCATAACAGAAGAAAATACAGGAGAATGTCCTTAACAACTGTTTATGGAGGGAAAAACCTCAAACTAGCTATAAAAGTGAAAGTGAAGTCGCTCAGTCGTGTCCAACTCTTTGCGACACCATGGACTGTAGCCTGTCAGGCTCCTCCGTCCATAGGATTTTCCAGGCAAGAGTGCTGGAGTGGATTGCCATTTCCTTCTCCAGGGGATCTTCCAGACCCAGGAATCGAACCCGGGTCTCCTGCATTGCAGGCAGACACTTTACCGTCTGAGAAAAATATAAATCATTATGGAAATAATTGCTCCATTTAATCACACCAAATCTTTAAAAATCTGTGTAAACAAATAAAAAATATAAAGTTGACAGACAAATCAGAGATTGGGAAAAGAAATTTGTCAGAATTAGTGTTCAAAATATAAAGAACTACTAATTAATCAGAAAAAGCAAATAACTCAATACAACATGGGAAAGATAATAAAGCAGCCTGCATAAGGGAAACACAAATGGTCAACTACATAATCCAATAAAACTCCAAGATAACGCATCCATCACTTTTTTAAAAAATTGGATGTTACATGCTTGGTAATTGGCTCCTTATCCTCCATCTGGATTCTGAGCTAATGTTATCTCCTGAAGAGGAAGAGGATAGTGTGAGTGAATCAAGAAGATGAAGAGAAGGGGATGTCCCCCAAACTCCAGAATTTTTCCATTCCAATCTTTCCATAATCAGGCTGATTAGAGCCATTAACCTTTCAATTATGCAATCTGACATTTAATGTAATCAAATTCTTTCAAATTACACTTATCACGTCTCCATGATGTTTTATTTCAACATCATCATCCTTATTTAGGCTGGACACAGCTGTGAGAGATTCTCACGTATCAATTCAGAACAACCCCATGATATGGATATGATTATTATCCCAATTGTACCAATAAGACACAAAATGGTAATGAGCCCAAGGTCACCCAGAAGAGTTAGGACCCAAATCCAAGTCATCTGGACCTAACTTCCAGCTCTTAACCATGTTATTATTGCCCCTAAATATATGACATATGAAAAGGTGCTCAATCCATCTTGCTGGTCATCAGGGCCATACAAACTTGCAACATACCATTTCACACTATATGCAGAATAGCAACTATTTAAAAGTCTGACAACAATAAGCACTATGAGAATATGGAGCAGTAGTGACTTAATCTTCTAGAGGGCTTACAAATTGCTGCAAACACTTTCAGGGCATTTGCCAATATCTACTAAAATGGAAGATGTGTATTTTCTATGATATAGCAGTTTCACTTCTAGATATGTATGGTAGAGAAAATATTTGCCAAGGAAGTAAGTAGGGAAATGTCCATTTCAATCATGTTTGTAATAGCAAATATATACACAGATAGATTTATCTCCATCCATAAAATTTGGGATAGTCATAAAATGAAATACTGTTCAGCACTTGAGAGGAATAAATTAGAAGTACTAGCTTCATAAGAGAAAATCTGAAGATAATATTAAATTTAAAACGAAGCTAAAGAATGATGTGGTGAACTGCTTTCATATAAATCATGGTGGAGAGTTCTGGCAAAATGTGGTCCACTGTAGAAGGGCAAGGCAAACCAGTTCAGTATTCTTGCCTTGAGAACCCCATGAACTATATGAAAAAGCAAAAAGATAGGACACTGAAAGATGAATTCCCCAGGTCAGTAGGTGCCCAATATGATACTGGAGAAGAGTGGAGAAACAGCTCCAGAAAGTATGAAGAGGCTAAGCCAAAGTGAAAACAACATCCAATTGTGGATGTGACTGGTGACAGAAGTAAAGCTCGATGCTGTAAAGAGCAATATTGCCTAGGAACCTGGAATGTTAGGTCCGTGAATAAAGGTAAAATCAAAGTGGTCAGATAGGAGATGGCAAGAGTGAACACTGACATTCTAGGAATCAGCAAACTAAAATGGACCGGAATGGGTGAATTTAACTCAGATGACCATTATATCTACTACTGTGGGCAAGAATCTCTTACAAGAAATGGAGTAGCCCCCAGAGTCAACAAAAGAGTCCGAAATGTAGTACTTGGGTGCAATCCCCAAAATGACAGAATGATCTCTGTTCGTTTCCAAGGAAAACCATTCAATATCACAGTAATCCAAGTCATTGCCCCAACCACTAATACTGATGAAGCTTAAGTTGAATGGTTCTATGAAGACCTACAAACCTTCTAAAGCTAACACCAAAAAAGATATCCTTTTCATCATAGGGAACTGAAATGCAAAAGTAGGTAGTTAAGAGATACCTGGAGTATCAAGCAAGTTTGACCTTGGAGTACAAAATGAAGCAGGGCAAAGGCTTAACAGAGTTTTCCCAGAATGCACTGGTCATAGCAAACATCCTCTTCCACAACACAAGAGATGACTCTACACATGGACATGACCAGATGATCAATAGTGAAATCAGATTGATTATATGGTTTGCAGCTGAAGATGGAGAAGCTCTATATGGTCAACAAAAACAAGACCAGGAGCTGACCATGACTCAAATCATGAACTACTTATTGCATAATTCAGACTTAAATTGAAGAAAGTAGGGAAAACCATTAGACCAGTCAGGTATGACCTAAATCAAATTGGAAAATTCAGCAATGGCCACAGGACTGGAAGAGGTCAGTTTTCATTCCAATCCCAAAGAAAGGCAATGCCAAAGAATGCTCAAACTACCACACAATTGCATTCATCTCACATGCTAGCAAAGTAATGCTCAAAATTCTCCCAGCAATGATTCAACAGTATGTGAACCAAGAACTTCCAGATGTTCAAGCTGGATTTCGAAAAGGCAGAAGAACCAGAGGACAAATTGCAAACATCCACTGGATCACAGAAAAAGCAAAGGAATTCCAGAAAAACATCTGCTTCACTGACTACACTAAAGCCTTTGACTGTGTGGATCACAACAAACTGTGGAAAATTCTTCAAGAGATGGGAATACTAGACCACCTTACCTGCCTCCTGAGAAACCTGAATGCAGGTCAAGAAGCAACAGTTAAAATACCAGACGTGGAACAACGGACTGGTTCCAAATTGGGAAAGGAGTGCATCAAGGCTGTATATTGTCACCCAGCTTATTTAACTTATATGCAGAGTACATCATGAGAAATGCCAGACTGGATGAAGCAGAAGGTGGAATCAAGATTGCTGGGAGAAACATCAATAACCTTAGATATGCATATGACACCACCCTTATGGCAGAAAGCAAAGAGGAACTAAAGAGCCTCTTGATGAAAGTGAGAGGAGAGTGAAAAAGTTGGTTTAAAACTCAACATTCAGAAAACTAAGATCATGGCATCCGGTCCCATCCTTCATGGCAAATAGATGGGGAAACAATGGAAACAGTGGCAGACTTTATCTTCTTGGGCTCCAAAATCGCTGCATATGGTGACTGCAGCCATGAAATTAAAAGACGCTTGCTCCTTGAAGAAAAGCTATAGCAAATCTAGACAGCGTATTAAAAAGCAGAGACATTACTTTGCCAACAAAGGTCCGTCTAGTCAAAGCTATGGTTTTTCCAGTAGTCATGTGTGGATGTGAAAGTTGGACCATAAAGAAAGCTGAGCACTGAAGAATTGATGCTTTTGAACTGTGGTGTTGGAGAAGACTCTTGAGAGTCCCTTGGACTGCAAGGAGATGAAACCAGTCAATCCTAAAGGAAATCAATCCTGAATATTCATTGGAAGGACTGATGCTAAAGCTGAAGCTCCAATACTTTTGGCTACCTTGTGGGAAGAACTGACTCATTGGAAAAGACCCTGATGCTGGGAAAGATTGAAGGCAGGTGGAGAAGGGGTTGACAGTGGATGAGATGGTTGAATGGCATCACTGACTCAATGCACGTGAGTTTGAGCAAGTTCTGGGAGTTGGTGATGAACAGGAAATCCTGGCATGGTGCAGTCCATGGGGTCACAAGGAGTCAGACACAACCAAGAGACTGAACTGAACTGAACATGAAGAATATCATATATGTTCTTGAATGAGGTATGAGTATTTAGTAAAGTACACAATGATGAATGGAGATGACCAATGCTAAATTCCAAGGCATGGTTACCTCTGGGGAGAAAGGGATGAGTCAAGGGCACACAGTAATTTCAACTGTATCTGTAATGTAATGCTGGCTTTAAAAAAACTAAGGCAAATGTGTTTAGATTTAATAAAATTGGTGGCAGGTGCAGGGTGGTAAACTAGTTTGTATACTTGTTTCTACATTTAAAGTATCACATAATAAAAATACACAGACAAATGAAATGTGGCATAACAGAGACCATTCCAAAAGTAAATAACAAAACAGGTGATTCACATATATTCCATCAAAGTCCTTTTTTGAGAAATGCGTTGCTTAACAGGAGCAACTGTGGATCTGAGTCTAGGTCCTTAAACATTCCTGGGTCCTGCCTCCCTTTAGACATTTAACAAAATAAAGTGTTTCTACTATAGAAATAACATAGTTTTACACAAAACAACAAAGTAAGATATGTATTATAATTAACAAGAAAATAAAATGAGTGGCAAAATGCTTATGAAAATATTAGCAATGTCTTTGTCCTCACCGGGCAAAATATGACAGGACAGATAATAGCAGGTGAAATACTTACAAGAATAAAATATGTTTCACCATCTTTTTATGGTGTTGGTAGCTTTTCTTCCACACAGAAGAGAAAACATTTAGGGTTAATAATTTGAATCAAATAGATCAACTGTCAAACTATGTATTAAGGCCTCTGGAACACCAAAAGCTAAACAGCTCGGGGATTAAAAAAAAAAAAAAAAAGGCACTTGTGTTTAGCTATGAGTTTACTGGCCTGTTACTCTGCGCATTTCGTTCCTATCATCTAAATTCTAGAATACACAGCGATCTAGTTACAAATTCTGAGATCAACAGATTTAAAAATATGACACACAAGCAGATTTGTCTCAGGAAGATAACTCAAGATTTCAGAAAAACTCTTTTCTATCTTTGTATTTCTTGTCTCTGAGGTATCCCCATGCAAACACTGTAACACCACACTTACCAGCCATTAAAATCTCATGAAAACATGGTCAAGGAAGGAAACATACATTAAAAAGTCCAAGAGTAAGAAAATACAAAGCAAAGAGGTCATTTAGTCTTATTATCCTCAAGAGTGCCAAAAAAAATTAATCATATGAAATCCCAAACTGCTACAGATGGGAGCTGTTTAAAAAGGCATAGATAAAACATCTGGAAGTTTTATTAAAATGTGGGGGGAAAATAAAAATTTGTCATAGAAATTTTAGAAAACCTAATAATCAAGAGCTACTTACAACATGAGCAAAGACTCAATCATGAAGGCTACAGTATTTATGATGATTCAGAGTCATGGCTTTGAATTTTCAAAAAGTCATTTATTAAGTATACATTTGATTAAAAAGCATGTGGAAATGAATTTTAGGCTCCTAGTATGTAGAGAATAAGCTTATAGTTACTAAGGGAGGGAGTGGAACATGGCATGCATGGGGTGGGAGATTGGGATTGTAATATACTATTGATACCATGTATAAAATAGATAACTAATGAGAATCTACTGTAGAGCACAGGGAACTCTACTCAGTGCTCTGTGGTGACCTAAATGGGAAGGAAACCTAAAAAAGAGTGGATTGATGTATATTTATAACTGATTCACTTTGCTGTACAGCAGAAAACTAACAACATTGGAAAGCAACTATACTTCAATAAAAATTTTTTTAAGATATAAAATACTAAGGGAAAAGAAAACAAAATAAAATAATCTGGTAAAACACGTATGTAAGAATGTTCTAGACAAAAGTAGCAAGATGTGTCCTATCTGTATTAAGACACAGTGAATGTAACA
This sequence comes from Bos mutus, assembly GCF_027580195.1. Classification (NCBI taxonomy): domain Eukaryota; kingdom Metazoa; phylum Chordata; class Mammalia; order Artiodactyla; family Bovidae; genus Bos; species Bos mutus. The sequence continues at coordinate 118,979,586 of NC_091618.1, forward strand.
AAATAATAATTAAAAGAGTGAGATAATATCACAAGAACAGACAGTCAGATTAATGGATCAGAACTATCTCCAAATAGATAACATGGAATAGAAGTTAGTGATCTTTGATTAGGGGAGCATCAGCAAAATCAATAATTACCTAATACACGGTACTAAAACAGTTACTCAGCTATTTAGAATACTGGCTACTTAGAAGGATTTATAGTGTCACTCCAATATATTAAATAAATTTCAGACAGCAAAAGTTAAAAAAAATACTTCAAAGAAAGGTCACTATTTATTTAAATTAAAAACAAAGTATAGAGAAAAATGACGAAAAACAGAAGGGCAGATTTTTTCCAAAATGTAAATATCTTTATTTTATAATCATAAAAGTAATATGTGGGAAATTCAGAAATACAAAAATACATGAAAAAGATAAACAAGAAAGCTTGTTGATTCTCCTCATTATCCAGGGAAAATGCTGCTACATTTTAGAGAATGTTTTTTATATTTTTAGTGAGATTCTATATTTTTATGTGAGACTTTCTTTTTTACTACTGTACAAGTGGGATCACAGCTGTTTTGTAATTTAAAGTTTTTCATTTTTGTATTGAACAGAACTTTCTGTGCCAATATTGATGCTTATTGTCATCCATTTGAAATGGTTTTAATATATCTCATTCCATTAAAAGGAAACTTTTTGGAATTAAAAACAAACAAAATGTTCCTCTTTCAACTATCTGGCTTCAAACACATGTATACCTGTGGCGAATTCATTTTGATATATGGTAAAACCAATACAATATTGTAAAGTTAAAAAATAAAATAAAAAAAAAGAAAACAACAAAAAAAGCCAACTTTGGAAATCTTTTTTTCTTCTACTGTTTTTAATGATGTAAAAATTCTTTTGATTAATAGATGACTCTGGCTCAGAGGGTAACTCATATTCTGGAAGTATTAGAAAGCAAACTAAATTTATATATTTTCAAATAGTATATCTATGCATTTATTTTACTTTCCTTGAAAATTAGTGAAGTTGAATTTTTTTTTAATGTATCAGTCATGGTTTATCAGTATTTCTTCTTTTCTAAGTTATCCCTTTATGTTCTTTGATCAAGGTCCTACCTGAAATATTTCTATTGATTTGTTAACGGAGCACTCCAAAAATATTTTAAAATTAATAGTTTCAATATATGTTATATATAATTTTGCCTGTTTGTCATTTGTATTTTATCTTTGTTAATTTTTTTTTTGCCAAGTGCCAGACCCATCACAAGCATGGAAATTGAAACTGTAATCAAAAATCTTCCAGCAAACAAAAGCCCAGGACCAGACAGCTTCACAGCTGAATTCTACCAAAAATTTAGAGAAGAGCTAACACCTATCCTGCTCAAACTCTTCCAGAAAATTGCAGAGGAAGGTAAACTTCCAAACTCATTCTATGAGGCCACCATCACCCTAATACCAAAACCTGACAAAGATGCCACAAAAAAAGAAAACTATAGGCCAATATCACTGATGAACATAGATGCAAAAATCCTAAACAAAATTCTAGCAATCAGAATCCAACAACACATTAAAAAGATCATACACCATGACCAAGTGGGCTTTATCCCAGGGATGCAAGGATTCTTCAATATCCGCAAATCAATCAATGTTATACACCACATTAACAAATTGAAAAACAAAAACCATATGATTATCTCAATAGATGCAGAGAAAGCCTTTGACAAAATTCAACATCCATTTATGATAAAAACTCTCCAGAAAGCAGGAATAGAAGGAACATACCTCAACATAATAAAAGCTATATATGACAAACCCACAGCAAACATTATCCTCAATGGTGAAAAATTGAAAGCATTTCCTCTAAAGTCAGGAACAAGACAAGGGTGCCCACTTTCACCATTACTATTCAACGTAGTTTTGGAAGTTTTGGCCACAGCAATCAGAGCAGAAAAAGAAATAAAAGGAATCCAAATTGGAAAAGAAGAAGTAAAACTCTCACTGTTTGCAGATGACATGATCCTTTACATAGAAAACCCTAAAGACTCCACCAGAAAATTACTAGAGCTAATCAAATTAGTCACATTTTAAAATATTTACCCTACTGGTTTCTACCTTTATTGTCATGCTTACATGGATCATCACTACTTCATGATTATATAAATTTCAACTTTCACATGATCCTATGTCTTTTTTGCATGTTTTTAATTTTTGAATCTGTAGGTTACATGAAATTTATGAAGTACGAGAAAAATTCCAACAATGTTTACCACCAAATTTAGATGTTTATTCCCTATGAATTAAATACCTTGAACATAAACCAAATTCTTAAATCTACTTGGGTCTGTTTGGCTCTTATCTTCTGCCATTTATTTAACTAAATTAATTATGTAATTTAATTAAATGATTTAATTATACATTTATTTTGCATAAATTATGATTTAATCTATGCACTTGAATAAAAGCATACAAGTAAAAGGCAACAAATTAGAAAAAAATACTGCAGCAAATATGATAGATAATTTATAGCATCAGTATGATAAGTCATAAGATTCAACAAAAAACTGCCAAAATTCCAAGGTTGGGAATGGAAATTAAGCAAAGAATATGAAAGAAAATGTCATAGAAGAAAAAAAAATCACTAATGTAAACATTAAAAAGTGATTTTCACCTCACTAGTATTCAAAGTTTAAGAAATGAGATAACATTTATTAAGTTACTCAATTAGCAAAGACTGTTTCACAAATAAGTTGTTCAAATGTCCTGAAAGTTGAAAAGAATCTAAGGACACAGGCACTTAAACTTCCCAGTAGGCATATAAATGGACAGAATCATTTTTTAAAAACAATTTGGCAATATCAAACAAGAGTCATAAAACCGAGTATATCCTTTGATGCCCCAGTTTCTTTTACACTCCAGCCTAGAATATAATTTGAAATGCAGTACAAAATTTATGCACAAAGATATTCACCTTTTATTTATATCAAAAATAGAAACTAGGTTAAAAAATCCAAGAAAATAATGAATATATAAATCACAACATAAACATAGTATTGAATAGTCTAGCTACTTAAAGTAGTTATCTCTCAAACTGGCTTAATGGCATGTAGAAAGTCTTAGAATACATCATTGGGCAAATAAAAAGGAAGATTTTATATATTTTTTTGGATTCTAATCAGCAAAAACACATATAGAAAAACAGAATGTAAACACACATGATGATCTCCTCTGAGAAGTCAGATTACCAGTGATTATTATTTTCTTCATTTCCTTATTTCCAAAATACTTTATAACACATCTCCTGTTTTTATCAAGCTAGGTGAAACCATAAACTTGACAATGCCCAGTATTTTTGAGATGGAAAAACTATGAACAAAGATTTATGAGCTGTAAGAAGTAGTAGAGAGAAGGAGAGAATGAAGGTCTAAAAGAAGGGGATGGATGCTATAAGGATCCATATAGGGAGGGACCTATCCCTGGGTTGGAAGATCTCCTGGAGAAGGAAATGGCAACCCACTCCAGTACTCTTGCCTGGAGAATCCCATGGACAGAAGAGCCTGGCGGGCTACAGTCCACAGGGTCGCAAATAGTCGGACATGACTGAGCGACTTCACTATAGATGAAGAGAATTATCTAAGAGGAGCATCTTTGTACTGATGCTTGTCAGGAAGAATTACCCGACTGGAGCAAAGACAAAAGGACTTACAAGCAGGGAACAGGGTAAGAACATTCAGGAACTGTGACCACATAAGTCAAGCACAAGGCAAGCTCATAAACTGAAACTGAAATGGATGGAAGGTGGTTAGGGAACTTGAGATGAATGATGCATGCATGCATGCATGCTAAGTCACTTCAGTCATGTCCAATTCTTTTCAACCCAATGGACCAGGCTTCTCTGTCCATGGGATTCTCCAGGCAAGAATACTGCCATGGGTTGCCATGCCTCCTTGAGAAGAATGATAAGGGTTATGAAAGCACAAGGGGAGAGAGAGCTAATTAAAAATAGTGAAAAGAACTGCCCTGGTATTTCTGTGAATACCTAAAAACATGCTGTGATCATCAAATTATTTAGTTCTATTTGTTCATCAGAGTAAAAGATCTATTAACGGAGGAGCCTGGTAGGCTGCAGTCCATGGGGTCGCTAAGAGTCAGACACGACTGAGCTACTTCACTTTCACTTTTCACTTCCATGCGTTGGAGAAGGAAATGGCAACCCACTCCAGTGTTCTTGCCTGGAGAATCCCAGGGACGGGGGATCCCGCCTGGTGGGCTGCCATCTCTGGGGTCGCACAGCGTCGGACATGACTGAAGCGACTTAGCAGCAGCACCAGCAGCATGCTATGTCTTCACTGATTAATTCTGATTTTGTTACCCATTTAATATCACTCAAAACTTAACATTCAAAAAACTAAGATTATGGCATCTGGTCCCATCACTTCATGGCAAACAGAGGGGAAGAAGTAGAAACAGTGATAGATTTTCTTTTCTTGGGCTCCAAAATCACTGCAGACAGTGACTGCAGTCATGAAATTAAAAGACACTTGCTCCTTGGAAGGAAAGCTGTGAAAAACCTAGACTGAGTATTAAAAAGCAGAGACATCACTTTTCCAACAAAGGTCCATATAGTCAAAGTAATCATTTTTCCAGTAGTCATGTACAGATGTGAGAGCTTGACCATAAAGAAGGCTGAGCACCGAAGAAGTGATGCTTTTGAACTGTGGTGCTGGAGAAGACTCGAAAGTCCCTTGAACAGTAAGGAAATCAGCCCTGAATATTCGCGGAAGGACTGATGCTGAAGCTGAAGTTCCAGTACTTTGGCCACCTGATGTGAGCAAAGATGGAGGGCAGGAAGAGAAGAGGGCAACAGAAGATGAGATGGTTAGGTAGCATCACCGACTCAACGGACAGAAGTTTGAGCAAACTCCAGGAAATAGTGAAGGACAGAGAAGCCCGGCGTGCTGCAGTCCATAGGGTCATAAAGAGTCAGACGCGACTGAGCAACTGAACAACAATAAGCCCTTAACCAAGCAAATCACGAATGCCCTGCACGTTTGCAAATTCAGTCATCAATTCACAGTCCTCAGGTTGTTTGACATTTTATCAGTTTATGACACATTCAGGGCTTCCCTGGTAGCTCAGCTGGTAAAGAGCCCACCTGTAATGCAGGAGACCCCAGTTTGATTCCTGGGTCAGGAAGATCTGCTGGAGAAGGGATAGGCTACCCACTCCAGTATTCTTGGGCTTTCCAGGTAGCTCAGACCTTAAAGAATCCACCTGTAATGTAGGAGACCTGGGTTCAATCCCTGGGTTGGAAAGATCCCCTGAAGAAGGGAACAGCTACTGACTCCAGTATTCTGGCCTGGAGAATTGCATGGACAGAGGACCCTGGGAGGCTACAGTCCATGGGGTTGCAAAGTGTTAGTCAGTCGTGTTTGACTCTTTGTGATGCTATGAACTATATAGCCCACTAGGCTCCTCTGTCCAAGCAATTCTCCAGGCAAAAATACTGGCGTGGGTAGCCATTCTCTTCTCCAGGGGATCTTCCCGACCCAGGGATTATCACTGACTCGATGGACGTGAGTCTGAGTGAACTCCGGGAGTTGGTGATGGACAGGGAGGCCTGGCGTGCTGCGATTCATGGGGTTGCAAAGAGTCGGACGTGACTGTGTGACTGAACTGAACTGAACTGAACAATAAAATGAAAAAGGAATTAAAAGAAACCACTGTGAAGAATGAAGGACTTAAGAATTAGAATTCCAAACAGCAACCCTTCAACTTTTTCAGTTTACACGTTTTCAGATTGTTCAATAATATTAAATAATGACTTTATGATTCAAGACACTGATTTTTTAAATTTTAATACAGTTATATTTAGCCACCTTATTAAAAGTTAATGGCTTTCAAAAAATAAATGGTGATTTTTAAAATCTCAAAAAAAATAAAAATAAAAATAAAACCAGGTCTCCCGCATTGCAGGCAGATTCTTTACTATCTGAGCACCAGGGAAGCCTATGACACATTTAGGAAATCCTCATTCTTAAAAATTATAATTCATTGGCTTGTAGGACACCACATTCCCTTATTTCTATTGTAAGGGTTAACCTTTCATAGACTTCTTTGAAAATATTCAAGTGCTCCAAGGCTCAAACTTTGTGCCTCTTCCCTTTATGCACTCATTTGCAGGATGATCCCATGCATGTTCTTAGCTTTAAGTACTTTTCATACACCAACAACTTACCTATATATTAAATTACACACACACACAAGCAGTTTCAATCATTTACCTGAACTTCAAACTCATGCAGAACTGCTTATACTACATAAACCTCTAACAAGTTGTCCACAAGCAAATTCCAAATTACTCTTTATCCCCAATTACTTGCCTATTTAACTAAATGTAAATTCCATTCATCTAGTTGTTCAAGCTAAAAACTTACGAGTCATCATTAGGGTCTCCATTTCTTTTTGCCTTCTACTAATAGACCTACAAATCCTACTTACTCTATTTTCAAATCATTCCAGGATCTGGTCATCTCACCACCTTCATTCTAGTTCAAGCAGGTCTCTCACCTGGAATGCCTTGGTTTCCCAAGGAACATTCTCTCTCATCTCCTAATCCCCTCAGTCTGTTCTCCCCATAGTAACCAGAGTGATTCTTTAAAACACGAAAATCAGATCATACCTCTCCTCTGCTCACAATTCTCTGATGATTCCCCGTTTCTTTCAAAGTAAAAACTAAAATCCTTATGACTAAGGCCATAAAGTCCAAGGTCTACCAAACCCCTGCAATGTCTACAGACCTTCAATCTTCCACATTTCTCTCCTTCACTCAACATGCCAAGCATCTTTCTGCTATTCAGCCTCTGAGTATTTGCATCTGCTATTCATTCTATTTGGAGTCCTCTTTTCCCAGGTCCTCCCAGGAGTTCCCACATCAGCCTCTGAGAAGGAAGGCCTCCTCAGAGAGGTCTTCCATGACTGCCCTATAGAAAAGCCTAGCAACCCATCCCTCATCCTGCTTTATTTACTTTAATGTATTTTTTCCATAGCACACATACCCACCTAATATGCATTTGAGTATTTGTCCATTTTCACACCCAAATAAAAGCCTCAGAGCCAAATATATTTGTTTTATTTACTATGATAATCTCAAGGCCTATTATGTAGTAGGTGTTACAAATATCTGAATATTTAGATGAAGCAGTGAATAAAGTATTTTTTAATACCAACTATGTGCCAGGTTACTGTACTGGGTGCTGAAATAGGAAATTAAGTATTTCACTCTGAAATTTTCTATGTAACTCAGGGTTCTTAGTTGTAAATAACAGGAATCAAACTGCTGTATCTTTTTTTGCTAAGTCACTTTAGTCATGTCCGACTCTGTGCGACCCCATAGACGGCAGCCCACCAGGCTCCCCCGTCCCTGGGATTCTCCAGGCAAGAACACTGGAGTGGGTTGAAAGGAAGTTATTGGCATGGTCAAGGAGAGTTTGCCAGTCTGAATGGGGAAAGAGAGGCAGAGAGCAAGAGGTACTTCCCTCTGCTTAGGTTTCTATATGGGAGATGAATAATTTCTCAAAAGACCATACTAAGTAAGAGCGTCCCCAAATACAAGTTCAATGTCTGTCCAAGGCACATTTTCCCAAATGTCTTATCTAACTAGCAATACCAAGAAAGTGACCAAACAAAATATTAATACATATCTAAATAAAAGTTCATACTTTTTAAATATGAAATTTCAGAAATACTGATACCTTCCAGATATATGTGCTGTGCAGTGCTTAGTCACTTAGTCATGTCCAGCTCTTTGTGACCCCATGGATTGCAGCCTGCTAGGCTCCTCTGTCCATGAGGATTCTCCAGGCCAGAATACTGGAGTGGGTTGCCATGCCTTCCTCCAGGGGATCTTCCAAACCCAGGGATGAACCCAGGTCTCCTGCACTGCAGGCAGATTCTTTACCACCTTAGCCACCAGGGAAGCCCACATATAATATATTATACTCTATATGTCATTCTCTCATTTCCATTTTTACAAGAAATGGACCAGGTATAATTTATGGAAGATTTTCTTTTCCTTTCTCTTCTTCATTAGTAACAAAATCTCAGAAGTATAATTTCCAGATTCTCTTGGAGAAACATGAACATATGATGTGTCCCAGATGGCACTTTCCAATCTTTTACGCACAAAAATGAAGCCTTCGCTGTGAAGAACAGTGGGCATTTCCAACTCTGTTGAAAGCAGAATGACACATATCTGTCCTTCTAGATTCACAAACAGAAAGCTCTCAATGTCAAAATGACAAGTCAACTGCCCACCTTTCCATTCAGTTTTCCATCAAAATACTAATTTTTTTTCCTATTTGGTTGTACAATATTTCATAATTGGTCAACTTACACAATCGCTAAAAGTAATAAAAAGCAGCACAAAGTGCACAGAACATTTCCCTTCAACACAGCAAAATAAAAAGCTGTTTCTTGAATTTCATGATATATTCTTTACCAACTTCTCATCTGACCCTGTCGACTCAAGAAATATGTATGAAAAAAAAGAAATATGTATGAAAGGCAATTTTCTCATCTACTTACATAATCTCCTCAATATTCACTTTTGCATGTGAAATCACAGTAAGTTCATCAAGTGCCTTCTCTTAAACTTACATGCAAATAATAAAAATGAGCCCATATCAAAATCATCAGTCTCACTCCAAATGCAATTATGTGAAGTAATTGGTCTGAGTCACCCACATCTAAGTCAAAGATCAAGAGAATATAAAGTGAAGACAGAAAAGTTAGACATTAGCAGTGGAGAAAAAGAGAATGAGAGCTTAACTATATATACACACAAGCCTTACCCTGTATTTGTGTATGCATATATGTGCATGTGAATTTGAATGGGTCCATATGTCAGATGGTGACTGCAGCCATGAAATTAAAAGATGCTTACTCCTTGTAAGGAAAGTTATGACCAACCTAGACAGCATACTGAAAAGCAGAGACATTACTGTGTCAACAAAGGTCCATCTAGTTAAAGCTATGGTTTTTCCAGTGGTCATGTATGGATGTGAGAGTTGGACTATAAAGAAAGCTGAGTACCAAAGAAATGATGCTTTTGAACTGTGGTGTTGGAGAAGACTCTTGAGAGTCACTTGGACTGCAAGGAGATCCAACCAGTCCATCCTAAAGGAGATCAGTCCTGGGTGTTCTTTGGAAGGACTGATGTTGAAGCTGAAACTCCAATACTTTGGCCTCCTGATGCGAAGAGCTGACTCATTGGAAATGATCCTGATGCTGGGAAAAATTGAGGGCAGGAGGAGAAGGGGACAACAGAGGATGAGATGGTTGGATGGCATCACCGACTCAATGGACATGAGCTTGGGTAAACTCCGGGAGTTGGTGATGGACAGGGAGGCCTGGCGTGCTGTGGTTCATGGGGTCACAAGGAGTCAGACACGACTGAGTGACTGAACTGAACTGATATGTCTGTGTGTCTTTTGGCCTGAGCGAAAAAAGGAGACTATGTATACATGTGTCCACCAAGCAAGAGAAAGAAAAGGTATGTGTTTATCTACCTGAACATGAATGTCTGTTTGTGCCCGAGGAAGCAAATGTATATGGGAGGCAGGGAGAGAATGGTATACATGTGTGGCAGAATAAATGAGTATGTATGAGTATGTGAGTGTGTGTGATAGGCAGGAAGAACTAGAATCTTTTCATTTCCTTATATACTGTGTAATAGAAATGTTTTCCAAAAATCATGAAAGCACAGATAGTTTTATTAAAACTTTTTACATAAGGGCAGGTACCTTCAAATGTCTAAATTAAACTCAATAGAAATTAGATGTGAAAAATATCCTAAAACAATCTAGTGGAAAGACATGAAAAATTCAGTCATTTTAAACATTACCACTTTATAAGCTAACAGAGTGCTATTTTTCTTTCAGTTTAAAATAACCCGATATAATGAACTAATTTTTCCTTCACTTAATGGCTCTTTAAATCCATATTACAATTGATTAATGTCTCTTGATTAAACATCACTTTATTTTAAATTAGGGTTTAACAGATAAATTATTTCTGAATGGTCACAATTAAATCCCTTGGTAGTATGTTAGCGTTTTATACATAAATATAAAATACACCCTTGCCAGAAATATTCCAACGTTTGAAACTGGGTACATGTAGCACTGACACAGTACGCTGGATTATAGCTGAATTTTGATTAGCACAGCATGCTTCAGGTCAGTTCACTCTGCCTTGCTCCCCAGGGCTGACTAGAAGGGGACATACACACACAGGCCAATGGAAAAGATGGAAATGAAGGACAGGCTGTGGCTTTCATTTTATGTGCACACTATTGAGATGCTGGTGTCTAAACTATAGACTTTCCTGTAGCTCTGTAGGTAAAGAATCTGCCTGCAATGCAGGAGACCACGGTTCTATCCCTGGGTTGGGAAGTTCCTCTGGAGAAGGGAATGGCAACCCACTCTAGTATTCTTGCCTAGAGAATTCCATGGACAGAGAAGCCTAGTGGGCTTCAGTCCATGGGGTTGCAAAGAGTTGGCCACAACTGAGTGACTAACACACGCACATAAATCTCAAAGACAAAGGTAGGTGAGCTGTACTCCCTCCATGCCAGTGTAGATCCTGGCATCTCTAAGTGCCTAAAACACAATGGCCTCCCTCGTGATACCACTTCCCCCTCCACCACATCATCTAGCCATCACCCAGAGAGGTCTTATCACCTCCGAGGATTTCCCCCCTGGGAGCAAGAGTGGACCCCTGTCACTTTCCTTTCTGCTTTATAACCCATAACTCTAAGGTGGGACCCTTCAGATTCTTTCAAGTCTCAAAACCTCATTCTCTCTTGGGCAACCTAACTTAATGCTCTATCTGAGGGTAAAATCCAAAGGTTCTTTAGTAGTCCCCCTGGAAAGGAGAAATATGAGATGCTCAGACGCTTTTCAAAAAATAATTTTGGCCTCTCCTTCCTGGGAAAAAATGGAAAATAGGAATGTTTTGTCAACAGCAGCCCAAATTTCTGAGATTCTATTAATATACTATTTTTGCCTGTGTTTACAGATGTATGGATAGTAGTATACTATCTGTAGTATACTAATTGTACTGTTTTCAAATTAACAATTAGACATGTTGCTTCAGGTACTTACCCTGAAAATGTATCTAGAGGTTAAGGAAAAACGTACTGAAAATATTTTTTTTAAGTGTAACTAGCATATTGTTGAAAACAAGTTTACTTCATGTCTCTAGACTTTTCAAACATCCTGGGAGAATAAATACCTATATATGTATGTGAATTATATGTATGTGAATGTGTGTAAGTATGTTTATATATCACTCAAAATTTTCCACTAATGTGTTTTCCTGAGGTGCAAGAGCTATGTTATAAAAACTTTGATATTTTTCTATAATATTTACTTAAAGTATCTTTTCCATTTTACTATGTAGCTTTGATTTTGTTAATGAGAATTAACATGCAGAAAGCTTCACCAAGATTTTCAAGTATATCTGTATAAAGTTATACAGGGTATTGGCATAACTCTTAATCTCTTTGGACTGTAGTCACTGTCTTTTCATTATTCTTAAATGTATTTATTTGTGTTTTTCTCACTCACTCCTTTTTAGTCCATTGACTAAACATTTATTTCTTTATTTGATTTTAAGTCTTAGATTCACCAATGCTACTATTTCCCTGTTTTCTAACATTAAATTCTATGTTTGTCTTTATTAGTAATTTATTTTTATTTAATAATTTCAGTTTATTGTTGTCTCTGCTTCAGGACATTTTTCCCTCCCAAATATCTACAGTTAGTTTCACTCATTTATTTTCAAAATCTCTTAGGTTTTATGAAATTATCTATAAATATGTTTTTGACTCACAGCATAACTGATGCACAATTTTCTTTTTTAATTACTTTCTTAGAAGTCTGTAGTTGTGTTTTTTTTTTTTTTTTTTTTGATATAGGGGAATGTTTTCTTATTCTGTGAATATTTTAAGTTTGGAAAAGAGTTTTGTGAATTGAGGGGGGGGGTCTCCATCTAAAATATTAAAACCTTAGTGATATGATTAGCCATTGATAAGTCTCAATTTATTACCCCATGTCTCTTTTCCATATTTCTAACCTAGAAATTGGGCTTCCCACATGGTGTTAGTGGTAAAGAACCTCCTGTCAATGCAGGAGATATGAGAGACTTGGGTTTGATCACTGGGTCGGGAAGATTCCCCTGGAGGAGGGAATGGCAACCCACTCCACCAGGCTCCTCTGGGTGGCAAAGAGTCAGACACGACTGAAGCAACTTAGCAGGCACGCAACCTAGAAATAAATACAAAATTTCCTATTTGTGCACTTCAGTCCAATCTATCAAAACAAATAGATTTTAAACAGAACTTTTAGCACAAGATTTCTACATTTTTTTTTTCTTTTTCACTCAAAGTACTTATTGAATGAAAGACTGTTCATCTTTGCTGGATGCTCCTGCATGGTGCCATAACTGGCGAGTAGATCCAACTCCAGCTCGTCAGAGCATAGCATTCTCTCTCCCTCTGGAACACCCTCCTTCTCTTTTCATCTATCGTTTAAAGCAATGACCACAAGCTGAGTCATTTGGGGTAACTAATAAGATCCTCATGGGATAATTGGGGTAATTAATAAGACTAATAAAATTTGGGATAATTTAATGCCATTTAATATGAGAAATCTTCATGTTAATCATTTAAAATATCCTGTTAGGTTTTTGGGTTTCCTCCACCAAAGAAGAATGGGGAGTTTAGGGGGGTGAACAGGGTCAGGACCGCTGAGAAAATAAGCAGAAGTCTCCAATTCAGTGGCCAGTTATTGTTACATCTTATACCCCTTGACTTAAAAACCACTCTAAAAACAATACTCTTGTCAAATGACTTCTACTTTTTGTGAGAACATGTCACAGCTTCAGACATGATTCTTCAGTCCCCTGACAGAGATAGAAGTAAAGAGCAATTTTAAGATGTCATTCCTTAACCAGGAATTTTATTAAGATATACTTTAGCTGAGATAGACTAAATGACAACTTGTTTTCCCCCTGGGTATGTGTCAGATAAGCTAGCCTTCTCAGTTCAGCCATAACTACAGTTCTTATAGGATATGATTAATGATATATTCCAAGCAGAAGTCCCCAAGGAAAACATCTTCTCTTAATTCTTACTATCCTAATGAAATGGCATAGTTCGTAATTCATTAGTCTGACGGGAGTGACAAAACAGACTGCAAGGAAAAAACAGTGCCTCTATTGTGTCCAAAGAGATGAAGCTGAGATAATTCATCACTGATAACATATGCTCAAAATTCACTACGTTCTGCTGAATAATCCAGGTTTCCTGTAGAAGAATAACAGCAGTACACACATTAAATTCCTCTTTTTGAGGAAAATGGTCACCTCCAAAGAAGCCTATATGATTCTATTAAGTAATTAATAGTCTGGGTTGCCATGAAAGAAAATTTCCTAAACAATGGATTTATGAAATGCATATTATATGCTTTCCCAATGACTAAGCAGTAAAGAACCCACCGGCAATGCAGGAAATGTGGGCTCCATCCTTGAGTCGAGAAGATCCCCTGTAAAAAGGAAGTGGCAACCCACTCCAATACTCTTGCCTGGATAATCCCATGGACAGAGGAGCCTGAGGGCTATAATCCATGGGGTCACAAAAGAGCTGGAGATGACTGAGTAAACAACAACAAATGAGTTAAATAAAAATTGACCGAGCACAGTGATTCACTAAGGACAGTGTAGGACGGTGGGTCAATATGATTTTGTCCTTCTCCATCTTTCTTATGTCCCTTCTTGAAAGAGGATTGCCTGTCACTCCTATTAATCATGTATCTTCCAAGTGTGAGGCCATTGCATGATTTATAGTTATTAAATTAATGGAGATTTGGATACCAGTTTATTCAAAACTAGCTTTTTAATAAAGGCAACAGACTACCATGTAAAACCACTTTCTTTCGGCACTGTACTTTAAAGTCCAAAAACAGCATAAAGATATTGATGGAAATCAAAATATTCTGTCTCATTCAGGCAGACATATAGAACAGACTGACAGACATGGTGGGGAGCAGGGAGGAAGGAGAGGGAGGAATAAATGGATAGAGTGGCATGGAAACATATTCTGTCTCATTAGTGTAATCCTAATTAGCAGCAGCAGCAACACAGACATTGGTGGAGTCCTGTACTCATGGAAGGTACCATTGTTAAGTCACAAAGGATATTTGTGTTCTGAATGTCATTTCTACCTACTGAACCCAACTTTCGTAGATTTTTTAACTTTAATCAATAACTGAAGCTCACAAGTGAATACCACATGGCTATTAAAATAGAACAGAGTGCTAGACACCTCCTGAAGTAAGAGCCCAAAGATCCCAAATCATTAATCCTTAAAAAGATCAGGTCATTGGAATACATTTTCCATTCTAAATAATTATTCTCTTGCACACAAAAATGAACACATCAAAACAGGAAGTCTAGACTTCTAGGAGCAAATCATCTATTATCTATAAAGCATGACACCAATCTTAGACTTTTGGTAAAAAGTTTCTGAGAAAAGGACTGTGAAGTTTTGTGGTTACATAATGTTAGAAGTTGCAAGAGGAAAAAGCAAGTTCTAGCCTGTATATGGAAAATTTCCTCTACAGATGGGTTCTCTCCATTTGGGAAGGGGAAAAAAAAAAAGACAATAAAAATAATCTAGTGTTCAAGAGCTCAAAATTCACAGTGAACCAAAAGATAACTGTGCACTGGTCATAAAGCCCTAGCCAAAGAAGTATTTCAATTTACTAACCTTGACTTCATAAGAGAGATAAAGTAGTTGAGGTAATGAGAGTAAAACCCATTCTTCTGCCTGGATCTTGTCCCCACAAATCAAATTATTCAGTTACCATAGAATACTGGATGCAACTGCAATGCTCCATTGCACAGCTGCAGGGCAAGCCTCACAAATAGGTGAATTTTAATTACAGATAAAAAGGGGCTTCTCTGGTAGCTCCGTCTGTAAAGAATCTGCCTGCAGTGCAGGAGACCCAGGTTTGATCCCTTGGTTGGGAGGATCCCCTGGAGAAGGAAATGGCAAACCATTCCAGTATCCTTGCATGGAAAATCCCATGAACAGAGGATCCTGGTGGGCTGCAGTCCATGGGGTCCCAAAGAGTCGGGCATGACTGAGCAACTAACACTTCACAATTACAGATAAAAAGATGAGGGTACTTGCTATGACTAGACCTTTTATATCTGGCTATCTTGTCTAGGCCACCCAAAGCCGCAAAGGTGAGTTCAATTTTTAACTTCTTAGCTTTTTGTCAAAATTGGTTCACTATCAAGTATGTCTGTAACATTTTTCTTAACACTCCTTTCTCCTTGTAACATGCCTTTCTCTTTGTTCCCATTGTTTCTCTTCGTACTGAATTATCCTGACTAGGGAAATTTTTCTTGCAGTTTTCACTGTTCATCTTGTCTCTTCTTCCCGAAACCAATATGCAGACTCAAAGACCTTCCTATATCAATCACAAAAATAGCCTGCCAGTCCTCTTCTCAAATAATGGTTCCAAATATTTGCAAATTAAATGGTTTTCAATTATTTTTAAATCTAGTATTAGTTAAGAAGCCTTTGGTTGCAAGTAACTGAAACTCCAACTCCAACTTCTTAAGCAACGGAAGTTATTAATAAAAGTTACTGCAGCAAGAATTATTTTCTACAAAGAAAAGTTATTGCTTTCTGGAACCAAAAACCCCAGGGACAGAATTTGGCTTTATCCAGAAGCTGAACAATATCACCAATACTGTGTTTACACCAGCACTTTAGGGTGTTGTACTCACTCTAAGGCTTGATCTGATATTCAGAGGATCTGCAGTACCTCCTAAAGCTACAGCTTCAATTACTTCCAGTAGGAAAGTCAGAGTCTGTTTCCAGTAGCTCAGTTAAAATGCCAGTACCCAATCTAGTTGTTCATGCCTGCACCATGAGAGGATCACTAATAAAAATAATGTTAACAATGTGGCTAATGGGATGGGAAACACTGATTGTTTAAGCTAATCAAGGCCCTTTGGAATCTGAAGTAGAGCTCTACTTTGGTCTATGTTAATCAAACTTTATGGTTAGGGAACTAGGGGAACTGTGTTTGGAAGACAGAAGAGTCAACCAACAAATTTTGACTCTAAAATTAAATCTTTCATAGTTATCAAGCTCTTATTATCCTACACAGAACAGCATGACATTCTCTGTCAGTTCAGTTCAATTCAGTTGCTCAGTCATGTCCGACTCTGCGACCCTATGGACTGCAGCACATCAGGCCTCCCTGTCCATTACCAATTCCCGGAGCTTACTCAAACTCATGTCCATTGAGTCGGTGATACCATCCAACCATCTCATCCTCTGTCATCCCCTTCTCCTCCTGTCTTCAATCTTTCCCAGTATCAAGGTCTTTTCAAATGAGTCAGCTCTTTGCATCAGGTGGCCAAAGTATTGGAGTTTCAGCTTCAGCATCAGTCCTTCCAATGAATATTCAGGACTGATTTCCTTTAGGATGGACTGGTTGTATCTCCTCACAGTCCAAGGGACTCTCAAAGTCTTTTCCAACATCACAGTCCAAAAGCATCAATTCTTCAGCACTCAGATTTCTTTATAGTCCAATTCTCACATCTATACATGACTACTGGAAAAACCATAGCCTTGACTAGACGGACTTTTGTTGGCAAAGTAATGTCTCTGCTTTTTAATATGCTGTCTAGGTTGGTCATAACTTTCCTTCCAAGGGACAAGCATCTTTTAATTTCATGGCTGCAGTCACTATCTGCAGCGATTTTGGAGCCCCCAAAAATAAAGTCTGTCACTGTTTCCCCATCTATTTCCCATGAAGTGATGGGACCGGATGCCATGATCTTCATTTTCTGAATGCTGAGCTTTAAGCCAACATTTTCACTCTCCTCTTCCACTTTCATCTTTAGTTCTTCTTCACTTTCTGCCATAAGGGTGGTGTCATCTGCATATCTAAGGTTATTGATAGTTCTCCTTGATTCCAGTTTGTGCTTCATCCAGCCCAGCATTTCTCATGATGTAGTCTGCATATAAGTTAAATAAGCAGGGTGTCAATATACAGCCTTGACGTACTCCTTTCCCTATTTGGAACCAGTCTGTTGTACCATAGACAGTCTCTGTACCATAGGTGAAATATGAATAGTAATATCAGTGAAACACAAACATACAGAGTATAAATGATGAGTACGTGCTTGCTAAACAATACACTTGAGAATCACAAGGTGAGAAGAAAATACAGTTTATGCATCAGATTTAAGCAAGTTTCACATTTAGAGAACTGATTGTGACCACAGACCCATATTTTGCTTTCTGTTATTGTTTTTATATTCTTTTTTTTCACTACTAAAGAACCATACATTTTGAATGACATTTGGAAAGGACATTTGGTTCTCTAATACCCTAATTGTGATTTTACAATTTTATTGGAGGATATAAAATAAAAGTTAAAAATATGACTTTTAAGTAGGGTGGTCATCCATGCTGGTTTACCCAGAAGAATCCTGGTTTATGCCTTTTCCCTGGGTAACTATTAATAATACCCACTTTTATCCTCCGTATGTCCTGCTCTGGATAATAAATTATATAGTCAGTTGAATTTTAAATAAAAGTCAAACATCTATATTATATTCTAAAGAAATCTGGGACAAGAAAACTACCTAATTAAATAACAGTAAAGTTAAATAGGCATTCTTTGTGGGAGTTAAAAAAAAAAAAAAACTTCAATTTATCATGTTGTTAGAAATACAGCATCACGTCTAAAGTCTGAAAGGAAACTCATTTTCAGCCACAACTGCTGTGCTTTAGGGATCTGGATTAAAACTCATCATTATCTTTCTATTAATACCCTTCCCCAGACCAATCAGTGGTCATATGGTATTTACAGACGCTGGACACTGAGCTGTCTTGAATGGCCTTTGTATTGCAATACAATCAGATTATGCTTAATCTAAATGCTGTGTGTCCTTTATAGGACAGACAAATCCTAATCCCCCATTTACAAAAGCAAAGCCAGTCCAGTCTCTGATGGTTAGCTATTCATTTTTTCCTCTTTAAAAAAAAAAAAAACTTGAAGTGATGAAAGTTAAAATAAATTTTAAATTCACTAGTTTAAATTAGTCTAAAAATAAGTATTTGGAAGTTTTGAGAATTAGTTCAAGCGCTGTTTTGCTAGCCTAACATATGTTATTTCAAAAATACAATTCTTTTCCTTCTAAAGAATGTAGATTAAAAAAATAAACTACTCCTACTATTCTAAAACAATAAAGAAAGCTTAAAAAGCATCTTATTTCCTCTTCTAAATCACATGAGAGTTAATCTTGAAGCTCAGATTAGTTAGCCATACTTTATCAGTTAAGGGGTAATGATATTTTAAAGCAGAAGTGCCCACAAGATGACTCACCAAACCATTCTGAAATGAGCCCTTTGCCATTTTATTACACTCTAGTCAAGTTCTGCCTTCCCATGAGCCTTTTGAGATTTGCTGTCATTTTCAAGGAAGTGCAGGGGAGTGGGGGATAAAGTGCAATTGAAGGCAACATTCCGTCCCTTCCTTAACGCATGGCTTTCACCATCTGCCAGCCCAACTTTCTTTTTTTTCACTGTCATCCCCTTCCTCCCAGGATCCCAGAATTCACTGTCAAAATCCTGATGCCATCTCCTCTCACAGCTTTGTGAGACTTCAGTGAGACTAAATTTGGGGGAATGTTCCTTTCTAAATTTTACCTTGTCTCTGTGAGTCAGTCACATGACCTGGAAATGAGAGCCTAAAGTTAGTAAAGGATAGGTAGATAAAGAAGTAACTGAAGTACAAAAACCAGCTATCCAAATGGTAGCTACCACCCTCACATATGACAGAATTTGGAGTTTGGAATTGTCTCACAGGAATAGAGTTCAATGTTTAAATTAATATGGAATAATTTTTTCTAAAGGCATTAGGAAGGGAAAGAGTGTTTCCATCAAGGCTGATAGCACACTATCTCTTAATGCAACTCTGTGAAGCCACAAATATAACAACAAAACAGGCAAGGGCTTTGATGTACTCATGGGTTTTCTTCAGGGTTGGATGTGAAAGACAGGCTTGCTAACAACAACAAAAAGATGGCATTTCAACTCTAACTTGATGACTGATTTCACTCCTGCTAAAATACTCAGACATCCATTCCCCAGCCCCATCCATCTCTACGAGGCAAAGGTTCTATGGAGAGCTCTGCTGAAAAGCAAAAACACTCTTGCAAGGTGCCTTTAGAATATGCAGCACCCTTTCTTAAAACAGGGGATCAGCTGCAAAATATTTCTCCAATGCAAACAAGAGATCCGTATCTAAAATAAGCTGATGGTTAGTTTTTTGTTTTAATCCACTTTAAAAATTATTGAGAATAAAATCTCTGCCTTGATTCCTCTCACTGCCTAGCACCTACTCAAAAATTGTATACTAAAAAAAATATCAACTGCTCTTGTATCTATAAATAATGCAATAAGAAAGGTAAATTTTGAAGTTAGAAATTCATCAGATATACATCAAAGAAAATTTTAGTTGACTTCTGGTTTATGGATCAATTCAAAACGTTCAAATCCTTCAACTATTCAACACTTATTATGTTCCCCTCATGTTCTAAGCACTACAGCGGACAAGACAAATTGGAAACTCACTCTACCTTTATTGATATTAAAACCTAATAGAGAGACATCTAATTAAGGTGATAAAATGATACAGTATACTGTAAGTGGGGCTTCCCAGGTGGCTCAGTGATAAAGAACCCGCCGGCCAATGCAGGAAATGCAGTCTGACTCTAGTGTTGGGAAGATCCCCTGGGAAGGAAATGGCAACCTATTCCAGGATTCTTGCCTGGAGAACTCCAAAGATAGAGGCGTCTAGAGGACTAGAGTCCATGGGGTTGCAGAGTTGAACACAGCCAAGCAGGCATGCATACTCTGAGAGCCTGATAAATGCTTTAAGCCACCCTTAATTTATTAACAGCCTGTTAGATGTGCCTGTTTTTAAGCTTCCTAAAAGTGAAATTATGCAGTATTTATTCTTTTCTGAGTTTTGTTGATTTTGTTGTGTGTATGTATAAATCATTCATTTCTATTGATCTATGGTATTCTATGAATACCTCACAGCTTATTTATCTAGTCTACTATAAATTGACATTTGAGTACTTTTCAGTTCACTCTACTACAAATGATGCTACAATGAACACCCTATGTACTGGAGACAAAGGTACATATACTTGTGGAATTGCCAGGTCTGACTTATATACTTATTGTTTGTAACACAGATGCTTTCAAACAAAGCAGATTTAAGATAGGACTAGGTAGGAAATCACAAAAGAACAGAGTAAAAATACATCCTATAAGGAACAGCTGGACCAAATGCAAACATTATTTATTAAATTGATTATTAATTCTTTCACTGTGAGTACATCATACCATCATACCACATAGCATTTAGCAACAAAGGCCTTCTCACTAAAAACTCTTTATTAAAAGAAATAAACCTATTTCTACTTTGCAGTTTAAGTAAAATTTTAAAAAGAATAAACCCTTTATTTAATTTTATCTTTCAGATGATTTGCTTTAACATTAAGCAAACCATCATACTGTGAGTGGCTACAGTAATGCTAAAAAGAAGGTAGAAAAGAACCTAAGAGGAAACGTTTGGAGAAGAAATGGCTCTTAGTTTTCATGAAGTCTGAGAGTTTTAAAAACACATCAAGTACTTGAAAACCTGTCCTTTAAATGGGCCTACATAACCAAATCACTGGCAACTGTATTTCTGAAAATGTTTCACAAAGCTTGCATGATTTGAAATATACGGGTTTTGTGGATTGTCTGGACTCTGTGCCTGGAGTTTTTCCCAGTGATCATCTCACGTTTTTATTCCTAGGATCAATAATGTCAGATGATGTTAAGGCGTGTTAGCCGAGTGCAGTGACTTAGAAGGAAAGAAAGAGAAAAGAGGGGGAAGAGGGAGAAAGGGAAGGTGAGAGCAGGAAGGAAAGAAGAAAAGGGAGGGAGGGAGGCATTTCAACAATCCCCAAAACCAGTAACTCAAAGGATAAACAGATTAAAAAAAGAAGAAATTGCAAAAGAGTGAAAGCACTTAAACAATAACTATACAAAACATTCTATTGAATAACTAGGTTTTAGTTAAGAAATACAACCAGCTTTAAATCATATGCACCATTCCACTGTCCTTCCAAAGCATCCTAAAATATAATAAAAGACCAAATACCAAAACACTTCGCTGATAAACAATTCTATATTGTTGATAATATTGCTCCAGATAGGTTAAGAGACTGTTTGCTGAAAAGGAATAAAATATTCTTCCTGGTTTTCAGTGATTAAAGTATCTTTCTTAGGAATAATGGTAATTTACTTACTAGAGAAAAATTAAATGAACTAGCAACTGGAAATCCACATTAAAAAAATAAATCTAGATAATACCTTTCACAAAAATTAACTCAAAAGGTATCATATATGTAACTGTAAATCACAGAACAATGAGACTTCTAGAAGATAAGAGAAAATCTCAGTGATCACGGATTTGACGGTAGTTTTTAGATGCGGCCCCAGAAGCATGATCCATGAGGAAAAAACCTGATAAGTGGAACTTCACTGAGCTGAAAAAAAAGTCTTCTCTGTGAAAACACTGTTAAGGGAATAAAAAACAAGTCACGGATTGGGGGGAAATATTTGCAATACACTTATCTAATAAAGATTTGGAAGTTTTGGCCACAGCAATCAGAGCAGAAAAAGAAATAAAAGGAATCCAAATTGGAAAAGAAGAAGTAAAACTCTCACTATTTGCAGATGACATGATCCTCTACATAGAAAACCCTAAAGAGTCCACCAGAAAATTACTAGAACTAATCAATGACTATAGTAAAGTTGCAGGATATAAAATCAACACACAGAAATCCCTTGCATTCCTATACACTAATAATGAGAAAACAGAAAGAGAAATTAAGGAAACAATTCCATTCACCATTGCAACGGAAAGAATAAAATACTTAGGAATATATCTACCTAAAGAAACTAAAGACCTATATATATAGAAAACTATAAAACACTGGTGAAAGAAATCAAAGAGGACACTAATAGATGGAGAAATATACCATGTTCATGGATTGGAAGAATCAATATAGTGAAAATGAGTATACTACCCAAAGCAATTTATAGATTCAATGCAATCCCTATCAAGCTACCAACGGTATTCTTCACAGAGCTAGAACAAATAATTTCACAATTTGTATGGAAATACAAAAAACCTCGAATAGCCAAAGCAATCTTGAGAAAGAAGAATGGAACTGGAGGAATCAACCTACCTGACTTCAGGCTCTACTACAAAGCCACAGTTATCAAGACAGTATGGTACTGGCACAAAGACAGAAATATAGATCAATGGAACAAAATAGAAAGCCCAGAGATAAATCCACGCACATATGGACACCTTATCTTTGACAAAGGAGGCAAGAATATGCAATGGATTAAAGACAATCTCTTTAACAAGTGGTGCTGGGAAAGCTGGTCAACCACATGTAAAAGAATGAAACTAGAACACTTTCTAACACCATACACAAAAATAAACTCAAAATGGATTAAAGATCTAAACATAAGACCAGAAACTATAAAACTCCTAGAGGAGAACATAGGCAAAACACTCTCTGACATACATCATAGCAGGATCCTCTATGACCCACCTCCCAGAATATTGGAAATAAAAGCAAAAATAAACAAATGGGACCTAATTAACCTTAAAAGCTTCTGCACATCAAAGGAAACTATTAGCAAGGTGAAAAGACAGCCTTCAGAATGGGAGAAAATAATAGCAAATGAAGCAACTGACAAACAACTAATCTCAAAAATATACAAGCAACTCCTACAGCTCAATTCCAGAAAAATAAATGACCCAATCAAAAAATGGGCCAAAGAACTAAATAGACATCTCTCCAAAGAAGACATATAGATGGCTAACAAACACATGAAAAGATGTTCAACATCACTCATTATCAGAGAAATGCAAATCAAAACCACTATGAGGTACCATTTCACACCAGTCAGAATGGCTGCGATCCAAAAGTCTACAAATAATAAATGCTGGAGAGGGTGTGGAGAAAAGGGAACCCTCTTACACTCTTGGTGGGAATGCAAACTAGTACAGCCACTATGGAGAACAGTGTGGAGATTCCTTAAAAAACTGGAAATAGAACTGCCTTATGATCCAGCAATCCCACTGCTGGGCATACACACTGAGGAAACTAGGAGGGAAAGAGACACATGTACCCCAATGTTCATCGCAGCACTGTTTATAATAGCCAGGACATGGAAGCAACCTAGATGTCCATCAGCAGATGAATGGATAAGAAAGCTGGGGTACATATACACAATGGAGTATTACTCAGCCATTAAAAAGAATACATTTGAATCAGTTCTAATGAGGTGGATGAAACTGGAGCCTATTATACAGAGTGAAGTAAGCCAGAAGGAAAAACACCAATACAGTATATTAACACATATATATGGAATTTAGAAAGATGGTAACAATAACCCTGTGTACGAGACAGCAAAAGAGACACTGATGTATAGAACAGTCTTATGGACTCTGTGGGAGAGGGAGAGGGTGGGAAGATTTGGGAGAATGACATTGAAACACGTGAAATATCATGTAAGAAACGAGTTGCCAGTCCAGGTTCGATGCATGATACTGGATGCTTGGGGCTGGTGCACTGGGACGACCCAGAGGGATGGTATGGGGAGGGAGGAGGGTTCAGGATGGGGAACACATGTATACCTGTGATGGATTCATTTTGATATTTGGCAAAATTAATACAATTATGTAAAGTTTAAAAATAAAATTAAATTAAAAAAATAATAAAAAATAAATAAATAATATAAAAATGATATACAAAAAAAAAAAAAGAATTTGTATCTAAAATGTACTAAAAACTCTCTTAAAACTCAACAATAAGAAACAACACAATTTAAAAAAGGGCAAAAGATCTGAATAGACACTCTCAACCAAGAAGATATACGGATGGCAAATACGAATATGAAATGATGCTCCACAGCATATGTAACCAGGGAATTGCAAATTAAAACTACAAGATACCTATTAGAATGGCCAAATCTGGAACACTGACAATACCAAATGCTGGTGAGGATGCGGAACGATAGCAACTCTCATTCATTGCCAGTGGGCATATAAAATGGTAAGCTACTGAAAAACACAGACAGTTCTCACACAGTTAAACACAGTCTCACCATATGATGCAGTATTTGTGCTTCTGGGTATTGGCCCAAATAAGTTGAAAACTTATGTTCACCCCCAAAACCTGTATATAGATGATTATAGCAGCTTTATGCATAATTGCCAAAACTTGGAAGCAACTAAGATGTCTTTCAATTAGTGAATGGATAAAGAAACTGGGGCATAGCCACACAATGGAGTATTATTTGGCAACAAAAAGAAATGCGCTACTAAGCCACAAAAAGACATGCAGGAATTTTAAATGAATATTGTTAAATGAAAAAAAAAAAAACAGTCTGAAAAGGCCACATACTCTATGACTCCAACTATAAGATATTCTAGAAAAGGCAAAACTATGGAAACAGTAAAAAAAAAAATCAGTGGTTTTCAGTGGTTGGGAAGGGGAGAGAGAGATGAATTGGTAGAGCACAGAAGATTTTTAGGTCAGTGTAACTATTATATTTGATATGGCAAAGGTGGATAACAATATGCATTTGGCAAAACCCATAGAACAGTACAGTACAAACTGTCAACCCTAATGTATACTATGAACCTTAGTTAATAGTAATGTTGGCTTATCAATTGTAAGAAATATACCATACAAATGCAAGGTGTTAAGAATGGGGAAACTGAGGAGTGCAAGTATATTTAGGGAACTCTAATTTCTCCTTGATTTTTCTATAAGCCTAAAACTTTATAAAAATAGTCTGTTGATAGAAGAAAATTAAATAAACTGATTTAAGCTTTAATGCAGTTAAAATATCTGAAAATATAGTATGACATGATGAAATGGAAAACAAGAGAATAGCACTTGAGTCCTGAATTTAAGAGGCCTGGTCTGTATAGACTTTCTTTTCCAGACACTGTCAATAATAATAATAATAATGACAATGATGACGATGATGGTGGCGGTAGTGAATAACAGTTATTTTACATTTACAAAGTGCCAGGCATTATGCTATACATTTTACGCATTTTCTAATGTAATCCTCACATAACCTGATGAGATATGTACTGTTACCCTGGTTTTTCAAATAAGGAAACAGGAGCTTTTCCAGTTCACACAGCTAGTAAACGGTGAGCAGGTACACACCCCACTGCGCACTCTTAACCACAGTGCTACTTCACATTTTACTGCAAAGGGAAGATGCAATGAAATTATATGAACATGCACCCAAGTTTCCAAATTTATCAGATTAGGTCATGTGAAAAAACACAGGGTAAAATAATGGGCTTATCATCTAAATTGTATTTTTTTTAAAAAAACCTGTGACCTACATATACTTAACCATACTTGCATAAAATGAAACTATGATCTCTAATTTTCTACAAGTAGTCTTTCTTGAAAGCAGATACCAATGCTTTCATGGCCCAGAAATTTGCTCAACTGTTCAAGAGAAAAAGAGAGGTCAGTTCAGTTACAGTAAATCACAGGTGTGTGGGCAAGGGAGTAAGCCCTGGGCTGAGAGGGGAGAGACCTGAATTGTGGTCCAAGCCCTGTCATTCCTGTGCCAAACATGTCTGTCTCCTGGGAACTGGACTTAAAGAGACTAATAATTAAAATCTCTGGGTACCTTCTAGTGCTCTGATTCATGTACAAGTGACCTTGAAGATTATTAATTCTTCTGATAGAAAAACTCAGTCATAAGGCATGAAGAAATTATGGTAGACCGGGGAGCCTGGTGGGCTGCCGTCTACGGGGTCGCACAGAGTTGGACACGACTGAAGTGACTTAGCAGTTAGCATAGAGTTTCACCTCAATTTAGGCAAGCCTGCCTTAGTGTTGCAGCATCCAGAGGTGGATCTGAGGTTCAGTGGAATAGCCTCTTTCCATAGGCAAATCTCAAAGGAGCAGAATAGTCAGATTAATAACACTGTGTCAGTAGTAGGAAGATCAGTTCCTGCTGGATTCTGGATAACCAGGGCCCTGTGCAAAACTGAAAAATAGAAAAAAAAATTCTGGCCTGTGCTATGTTTACAAAGGACTCTCCCTCCTCGTAACAATGCACTCTACCCCTCCACTGCCAAATCCCTGCCCCTCTTCACTTCCACACCTCACGGGGCCTTCCTCCCAGGATGGTCCTTGAAGTTCCCTAGGTGCTACAAGATATTCACCTCTTCTTCTAGAACTGCAGTCTTGCTGCAGCTCCTCTAGGATTTAGAAGGAAAATAAACAGATTAAAATGAATCAGACTACAGTATAAATGGCTGAAAGGAGCTTAACCCTTCCAGAGTCAGTATTCGAATCTTTTAATATACATAAACCTTTCAAAAGTGAAATTTGGATAAGAGGACGTTTTGTGGGCTTTTAAAATTGATTAATTTTTAGGAGAGGAAATCATGCTATGCTGGGACCTCCTGTCTTTATCACCAATTTGACTTTAGATTAGCAAATTAGAAAAACAAAAGGAGACCCCAAGCAACCCAGCACTCCACTTCTGAAAGAATGCTAATTCAAACCCAATCCACTCCACAAGATGCCAGGAAGTACATGTTCTGTGGGCTAACACTGAAATTGCTCACCTAAATTGTCAAATATACATTTTATGATAACCATCTCACTCAACACTAATAATCAAAGCATCCAAGAATTACAGATATGCTGAGAGAAAATATTCAAGACATAATTGCAATTAATTTTTGTTTCATGAGTAAACAAACCATGCCAAGAGAAGTGATTTTGCTGCCATTACCTTCAACAAGAAACTTTTTATTCATTTGAAGTTTCTCTGGCTTGGGCCCCAAATAACGATGTTATATAAAAAGTTTTTTGAAGTTACTATATGGCTTCTCTAAAGTCTGTACAATCCATTATTTCACATTTCTCTAAGTATATCACGCTGGACAAAAAACTGAAATATACATGTATATTTACATATATGTACAAAATATTAAACAACCAGACACTTTGTGTAATTTTAACTAATTTAGACCCAATTGAACATACCCTTTTCACTTTTTCACCCTTTTGTTTCCCCAAATGTGCTCATATTTTAACTATTTCAGGAGAACACAAAGGAGAATCATATAAATAAAATGATCTTTTTCTTTCTCTTTGAAACTATTTTAGACCTCACAAATAAGACACACGAAAACCACTGCTCTATAGAAGATGACTACCAAAAAAAATCAATGAAAACACACACATCAATATTCTCTCTCTCTCTCTCATACACACACACAGACACACACACGGTATCCTGATAAAAATATATACATAAAATTCTCAGCTATAAAGGTAGAAGATTAACAAGAGGGGAAAGTACTAATGCTAGAATCAAAGCAAGAAGAATTCTTATTGCATGGTCCTTTAGAGTTCTATGAGTGTATCGACACCCATTATGTCACATTGATGAAGCTGCCCTATTTACTACTGGTAAGTACCTACCCTGCTGTCTCATTAGAGCTTAAAGTTAAAGATGACTAATGGTGTTTTTAAAGCTTGGAAGTACTGAATACGTCTTTCTATACAGTTTTGACTTTTAAACCATGTTAATGCTTTATATATTAATAATTTAAATTTAAATAAGGATGGAAGAAACTGAATTTGGTTTGAAACACAAATAAATCTAATTGTATGTCAGACAGACAAGATAACCATATGGAAGAATGGAGGTAACTTCTGAATGCAGTATATGACTTACATCCTCAATGAAATATTTTCTATGGGCAAAAAGAAGAGTGGCATGATCTTGGACTTAATGAATTTATTGCTGGTACTGGGATTGATATCACAATTTTAAAATTTGGGGGAAGGGGTTAATGTAACTACAAATTAGTAAATATTAATATATTGATATTGTTGGGAACCAGGAATTTCTCTGTGGGAGAAAGAAGATACAGAAACAGAATGGGAGAAGGAGAAAATATGCTATCATGTTGGATTGGAATTCAAGGTATTAGTAAGAACTTACGATTCTCTGCATGTATCTACTAGCTCTGTCCACTGAATGCTTCCAGAAGGAAAAACACCCTCCCTCTGAAAACAATGATACGCTGGTAGCAATAAACACGTCTAGTTCCAAGATACTGGTTTCTAAATATCATTCTCCACTAAAATAAACCAGGACATTTGGGAGAAATCACTGATTCTTAGTCTAGGGAAGAAAAAGCACAAAGTATTGCCTAAAATCTGTTTCTATACTGGAGAAAAAAGAAAGTACTCAAAAATGGATCAAAATTGTTAGCTTGAAGGGGTGATCACTAGTTAAATTTGGGACAATTATAGCATCAAGATGTCTAATGACATGACTGGATTATAATGTGATTTAAAAAATAAAAATCCTGGAATCCATACTGATTTTTTTTTTTAAAGTGGGGATAGGAGGAGGAAAAGTTTTCTTTACAGAAGCCAACTAATGACTATAGAATGAACAAGAGAAAGTCATCATTTTCACAATCACCATAGTAACAACCAGTTCAAGAAAGATGCATCTTAAGATGCTAATATCATTAAGTGAAAAGCAATTAGGAAACAAGATAGTCATGGAGTCTCAAAGTATCTTGCCACAGATTACTTATTGATTGCAAAGGGAAAAGATACCCTTACAGTGCAGAAATCTGGCAGAGACACCTTTACCAGTGATTGAGTTTAATGTCATCAACATTAGGACAAACCACCATCATGAGCCACTTGATACACACCTATGGAGCATTCTTGACAAATATATTTAACCTGAATCTAATCATGAGGAAACACCAGACAAATCCAATTGAGAGAGATTCTGAAGAACTGGCTTATACTCTTCAAAAATATCGATACTGTTCTAAAAATCAGCTACAAAGGCCATGATTGGAACAATCTGAAAATTTTCAATATAGGCTACATAGTAGGTAAAAGTATTATACTGTTAAATTTCTTGGACATCATCAGATAGATGCTGAAGTATTTAAGTTCATGGGAAAAGTTATAATGTCTGCAACAAACATTGAAATGCTTCAGCAAAACCAAACAAAACCCAAGTGTGCA
Organism: Bos mutus; assembly: GCF_027580195.1. Classification (NCBI taxonomy): domain Eukaryota; kingdom Metazoa; phylum Chordata; class Mammalia; order Artiodactyla; family Bovidae; genus Bos; species Bos mutus. Next base: position 119,008,872 of record NC_091618.1, read on the forward strand.
CACAAAGAGAAAGGGATAAAGTGAAAGTGACAAATTACTGCCAACTGGTGACCCTACATGAGTGGTTTTGCAACTTTTCTGCATATTGCAATTTTTCAAAATAAAAAATTGTTGGGAGAGGGTGGGAATCCTTAATGTATTTAATGGGACACTTTCCTACATGCTTTGACCCCAGAAGTCTATACTCTGTTATTCAAGTAGGACCACGTCTTCTTGGGGTATGCAGAAATAACAGGGGCACGACAGTGCCTGTGGGGTGCTGGTGAGCACAGAGGCTGGGAGAACCTCAGGAAAGCCTTCGGAGTGTGACACTTGCTGGAACACAGGGCCTTCCTTACTGTGCCCTGCCGGGCCCTGCACCACCTGCCCCCTTCAGTTCTCAGCTCCTACCTCTCCTGCTCGTGTACATATTCCTCATCCCTACTTCCCTTTTTCTATTCCTCATGACCACCGAGCTCCCTCCTCCTTGGACTTGTGTTCTCCGTGCCCCCTGCTCAGGAGCGCTGCCTCCAGACCCTCATGTGCTGTAAACGTCGTATCATGCAGGTCTTGGCCGGAGCATCCTTCCCGCCATCACCAGCTCTAGTGTGACCCTGCACTCCCTGCATGCACCCTGAGAGCATCTTTTTCAAGTTGCTCTGCATTCACTCACCCCATGGCACAAGTTAGAAATGACCATACTTCTGCATTTATTTATTGGTTTGCTAGCCATCCTCCCATGAAGCAGCCTCATCTCTCCTGGCCACTGCTGTAACCCAGGGCCTCGATCAGTACCTAGTGTACTCCACAAACACTTAGGGACTTAATGGACCGGTGGTGCTAACACACTGCACAACCCTGTGGATTAAACACTGTATTGCCTTCCCCACAGTATCTGCATTTAGAGCAATAAAATAAAAATGCAAAATCAGAATTTGAGTCGATAGCCTCTCTCATATTTCTCTTAAGACTAATTCAAGATACCTGAATCAATGCTCTTGTTTTCTAATGAAACATAAAAATATTTGCAAACAATCACGTATCATAGCAGAAATGAATCTTCCAGTCCTTGCAAGGATAAATGAATAAGGGGATGTAACTGCTGCTTCATCTGTCCACAGCACTCTAGTCACCAGCCAGAGGAGATCATTAAACAATTGAAGGTGGGAATCTATTCTGCCTTTTCACTTCATTAAATCATACATCATTTTTATATGTGAGCCACCAGGCTATAAATCATGTAAGACAGAATGAGAGCTAATTAAAGGGTCAGCTGAGCATATAGTTTTGCATTCCTAGGTACCCAAAAACTGAGATTGACAATAAATATAATGAAACCCTGCACCATTTGCTAAGTAATAAAGCAAGGATTTTCAAGCTGCCAACTTCCTATAACAAATTTTCATATTTAAAAAACTCCATATTGAATGTAAGTCTTATATAGTAATGAACTTTCATTTATCTGGAGTATTTCATTAAAATATACTTAGATTTATTTTATTTTTATTTTTTTGGTAAGGATTACAAGGTCAAAAAATATCAGTGAATTGCATTCTCATTTCAGATTGAAGTTCACTCGAGATAAGCAATATTATTGTTAATTGGTATTTATACAACATCTTTCCTCCAAAGTATGTTCAGGGAAAGCAGGTTAGTATAAAGAAATTCCATGTGTCAAGGGGGAAAATGAAAATGGAGTTAGACCACGATGGCCAAGGTCACTAAACAAGTCAGAAGCCATTCTGAGAGTAGAACCTGAAGAGACACGTGGCTTACAGTGGTTTTCCCTCCTCCAAATACACTGCTTCACCTAAACGGTGAGGGTGTTCAAGTTTTATGCATTTTACATTTGCATTCCTTACAACAGAGAAGTTTCACATTAGAAAAAATCTCACTATCTTACTTAACCACTGTGATAAACATCAAGATTATTTTCCTACTTTTAAAGATCTTCATGGTTATAAAATAGAGCTTGAGCTCTAACACACTGAGACAGCACAGTCAGGTATAAATAGTAGGCGACAGGTTTTAAAAGAAGAAAGGTACTAACCTTCTATCAGTACTGTAATTTAAAACCTAAAAAAATAGGGTACTTTTTGACTGTCTTGCATTATGATTAGGACTTTGCCAGCTTTTAAGTCTACTTCAGAATCACAGCTAAAAGAAACTAAAATGTTAAATAGACCAACAGTTTATTTACTAATTCTTTAAAAATATAAATCTCCAATATTTCCTATTCAAGTCCCAGAGTAGAAAAAAAGTTTCCCTCTGTGAAACAAAAGGCAAATAAGGTGGGAACTGATGAGGTATACAGTTCGAGGTTTCACAGCTGTACCTGTTTTTCAATCCTCTTTCCAAATAACATGATACACATTTCTCTCTGTGATCAAATAAGCACCAAAAAGGAAGAAAGAAAAATGTAGCTTGGACAACATATTTAAAAGATTACTTGGATCTTTTCTAATCTTATGCTCCACCATGAACCACTAATTACAACAACATTGGTATTTCAGTATGTACAAAACAAGAAAAACTTCACAGCAAACCCTGCTTGCACAATAGTGCATTTTTTTTACCTCAGTCTTCAAGTATATGGAGTACCTCACTCCTGATCCCATGGAAAGTGTGGCAAGTATTCTTTGCTACACCTCACCCCAGCATCACTGTTATAATTCAAAAGGTCCCATCCCCTCCGCAACTACAAAGGAAATGCTTATTGCTCTGCTGTTTCCAAAAGAAGATTCCTCAGGAAAAGAAAAGCACATGCCTCCATGGGATGTAAAGCTATATATAGATAGATGTATAAATATCTATATGGCTAGATCTACAAGCAAAAAATAGCAAACAAGAATACTGGGAGCTTCAAGATATCTCCAGTCTATCACATTTGAGCACTATTCACTCTTTCCTAACAAAGAATCAGTAATTTGATTTTTTTTTTCGTGGCTAAATTATGGAAAGTAAAATTAACTTATATAAACCTACCTTTAAAGTATATATATACATATATAAACACACACATATTTATGTATACATGTTTTTGTTTCAAAGAATATTAACCAAAAAGAAACAGACTGAGCTAAATATCAGTTATTATTGTAAATAGAAAAAATAGCATTTTGCTGTTCTTTGCAAATTTCACATTGAAGTCCTTTTTAGCTTCAGTGCAACATATTCTTTCCTAATTTAAAGAACACAGTGTACTATAAACCAACTGGAGGAGGAAGGCTATCTAGAAATGACATTTCTACCTGCATTCTTCATGGAGAATTCCTCTCCTAGAGAAGATTCTCCCCTGACTCTAGAAGAGAACTGCTTACCTTGCAGTCAGTTAAAAGATTGTTTTACTTGAAAATTTGGGGGGTGTGGGTGGGCTCATTAAAGACCAGCTGCAAAAGCTATAGTCACTGAGCCATCTAAAGATTCTTACCTCTGTTGCCATCATTAACCTTTCAACACACCTAACCCCATGGACCTCACCAGAGAGAACTGTGTGTAGATGGAGTTTTTCCCACCACCCAAACCAACTCAAAGCTCTTGTCCATTAACTTTCATGGAAAATCATTAGCCAATGAAATGGAATTTTTTTCCAGACAATAAGTCACAAAAGAAATGGCCTTTCTTGAGGAAGTCTGAAGATGGGAGGTTCAAAAAGGAATGAAACAATAATAGCTTCAGAAAAATCGCTGTCTTTGAGGAGAGCAGGGAATGAGGCAGGAAAAGTCTTCAACTAGATCAAGCCCTGAGCCTTTGGAGTGGGAGCACTGACTCCAAGAGCTTAGACTACCAGAGAACTAACCCCAGGGAGTATCAAATATGAGAACTCACACAAAAGAAACCACTTGAATACAAGACCCAGAAAAACAAACAAACAAACGAAAACTCAGCACAAATCTCACCCTATAGGAAGCTCACACAAACCACTGGACCAACCTGAGGAGGGCAGAAACCAAAAGGAAGAAAGATTTCAACCTTCTTCAAGGAAAGAATTCAACTTTCCTTGAAGCCTGGGAAAAGGAGACTTCAAATAATAAGCTAAAAAAAAAAAGAAAAGGCAGAGAAATACTGCACAAATGAAGGAACAAATGAGAAACACAGAAGTCCAAATAAATGAAGAGGAAATAGGCAAACTACCTGCAAAAGAGTTCACCATAATGACAGTAAAGATGATCAAAAACATTGAAAACAAAATGGAGGAAATGCAAGAATCAATTAACAAAGATCACGAAGAGTTAAAGAATAAACATATAGAAGCAAAAAACACAATTACTGAAATTAAAAATACTCTAGAAGGAATCAATAGCAGAATATCTGAAGCAGAAGAAAGAATCAGTGAGCAGGAAGATAAAATGTTAGAAATAACTTCTGAAGAGCAGAAGTACTTTTTACTTTTTGTAAAAAGAATGAAAAGAACTGAGGACAGTCTCAGGGACCTCTGGGACCATATCAAACACACCAACATTCGAATTATAGGGGTCCCAGAAGAATAAGAGAAAAAGAAAGGGTATGAGAAAATTTTTGAAGAGATTATAGGTGAAAATTTCCCCAACGTGGAAAAGGAAATAGTCAATCAAGTCCAAGAGGCACAGAGTCCCATACAGGATAAACCCAAGGAGAAACACACCAAGACATATACTAATCAAACTAACAAAGACTAAACCAGTCCATCCTAAAGGAAATCAGTTCTGAATATTCACTGGAAGGACTGATGCTGAAGCTGAAACTCCAATACTTTGGCCACCTGATGTGAAGACTGGACTCACTTGAAAAGACCCTTATGCAGGGAAAGATTGAAGGCAGGAGGAGAAGGGGACGACAGGGAACGAGATGGTTGGATGGCATCACCGACTCAATGGACATGAGTTTGAGTAAACTCTAGGAGTTGTTGATGGACAGGGAAGCCTGGCGTGCTGCAGTCTATGCGGTCACAAAGAGTCAGACACGACTGAGCAACTGAACTGAAATGAACTGAAACACTAAGAAAGATTGTTAAAAGCAGCAAGGGAGAAACAACAAGTGACATACAAGGAAAACCTCACACACTTAACAGCTGATCTTTCAGCAGAAACTCTGCAGGCCAGAAGGGAGTGGCAGGATATATTTAAAGTATGGAAAGCGAAAAATCGACAACCAAGATTACTGTACCCTGGAAGGATCTCATTCAACACAAAGCAAAAGTTAAGAGAATTCAGTACCACCAAATCAGCTTTACAACAAATGTTAAAGGGACTTATATAGTCAAGAAATACAAGAGAATAAAACAGATCTACAAAATCAATCCCAAACAATTAAGAAAATGGCAATAGGAACACATATATCAATAATTACTTTAAATGTAAATAGATTAAATGCTCCAACCAAAAGACACAGACTGGCTGAATGGCTACAAAAACAAGACCCATATATATGCTGTCTACAAGAAACCCACTTCAGACCTCAAGACACATACAAACTGAAAGTGAGAGGATGGAAAAATATATTCCATGCAAATGGGAAGCAAAAGAAAGCTGGAGTAGCAATCCTCATGTCAGACAAGAGAGACCTTAAAGAAGTTAGAAGAGATAAGAAGGACACTCCACAATGATCAAGGGATCAACCCAAGAGGAAGACATAACAATTGTAAATATCTATCCACCCAACATAGGAGCACATCAATACATAAGACAAACACTAACAGACATAAAAGGAGAAATTGACAGAAAAACAATAATAAGAGGAGACTTTAACACCCCACTCACGCCAATGGACAGATCATCAAAACAGAAAAGTAATAAGGAAACACAAGTCTTAAATGATACATGAGATGAGATGGATCTCATTGATATCTTCAGAACATTCCATCCAAATGCAGAAGAATACACCTTCTTCTCAAGTGCACATGGAACATTCTCCAGGACAGACCACATCTTGGGTCACAAATCAAACCTCAGTAAACTTAAGAAAACTGAAATCATATCAAGCATCTTCTCTGACCATAATGCTATGAAACTAGATATCAATTATAAGAAAAAAAGTGTAAGAAACACAAATACATGGAGACTGAACAACACGTTTCTAAATAACCAACAGGTCACTGAAGAAATCAAAAGGGAAATCAAAAAATTTCTAGAGACAAATGACAATGAAAAAAAATGAAAACTCAAAACCTATGGGATGCAGCAAAAGCAGTTCTAAGATGGAAGTTTATAGAAATACAATCCTACCTCAAGAAACAAGAAAAACATTGAATAGACAACCTAATTTTACACCTAAAACAACTGGAAAAAGAAGAACAGAAAAACCCCAAAATCAGTAGAAGGAAAGAAATCATAAAGATCTGAGCAGAAATAAATGAAAAAGAAATGAAAGAAACAATAGTAAAGATTAAAAAACTAAAAGCTGGTTCTTGGAGAAGATAAACAAAATTGACAAACCTTTAGCCAGACTCATCAAGAAAAAGAGAGAGAAGAATCAAATCAACAAAATTAGAAATGAAAAAGGGGAGGTTACAACAGACAATGCAGAAATACAAAGGATTATGAGACTATTATGAACAACTATATGGCAATAAAATGGATAGCCTGGAAGAAATGGACAGATTCTTAGAAAAGTTCACTCTTCAAAACTTAACCAGGAAGAAATAAAAATTATGAACAACCCAATTACAAGCACTGAAATTGAAGCTGTGATAAAAAATCTCCGAAAAAAAGAAAAGCCCTGGACCAGATGGCTTCACAGAAGAATTCTATCAAACATTTAGAGAAGAGCTAAGTCCTATCCTTCTAAAATGTTTTCAAAAGATTTCAGAGGAAGGAACACTTCAAAACTCATTCTATGAGGCCACCATCACCTTGTCGCCAAAACCAGACAGAGACAACACAAAAAAAGAAAACTACAGGCCAATATCACTGATGAACATAGATGCAAAAATCCTCAACAAAATTTTAGCAAACAGAATTCAACAACATATCAAAAAGCACATACACCATGATCAAGTGGGTTTATTCCACAGATGCAAGGATTCTTCAATATACAGAAATCAATCAATGTGATACACCATATTAACAAATCAAAAGATTTAAAACCATATAATAATCTCAATAGATGCAGAAAAAGCCTTTGACAAAATTCAGCACCCATTTATGATTAAAACTTCAAAAAATGGGCATAGAAGGAACCTACCTCAAAATAGTAAAGGCCATATATGATAAGCCTACAGCAAACATTTGGAGAAGGAAATGGCAACCCACTCTAGTATTCTTGCCTGGAGAATTCCATGGACAGAGGAGCCTAGCAGGCTATATAGTCCATGGGGTCACAAAGAGTCGAACATGACCGAGAGACTATCACACACACACACACACAGCAAACATTCTTCTCAATGGTGAAAAACTGAAAGCATTCCCTCTAAGATCAGAAATAAGATGAGGGTGTCCATTTTCACCACTATTATTCAACATAGTTCTGGAAGTCCTAGCTGCAGCAATCAGAGAAGAAAAAGAAATAAAAGGAATCTAGATTGGAAAAGAAGAAGTAAAGCTCTCACTGTTTACATATGACATGATACTGTACATAGAAAACCCTAAAGATAGTATCAGAAAATTACTAGAACTAATCAGTGAATTTCACAAAGTTGCAGGATACAAAATCAATAGGCAGAAATCACTTGCATTTCTATATACTAACAATGAAAAATTAGAAAGGGAAATTAAGGAATCAATCCCATTCAACATTGCAACAAAAAAGAATTAAATATCTAGGAATTAACTTACCTAAGGAGACAAAAGAACTGTATACTGAAAAGTATAAGACTCTAATGAAAGAAATCAAAGATGTAAACAGATGGAGAGATATTCCATGTTCCTGGGTAGGAAGAATCAATATTGTGAAAATGACTATACTACCAAATGCAATCTACGGATTCAGTGTGATCCCTATCAAATTACCCATGGCCTTTTTCACAGAACTAGAACAAAAAATTTCACAATTCATACACAAAAGACCCCAAATAGCCAAAGCAGTCTTGAAAAAGAAGAATGGAGCTGGAGGAATCAACCTTCCTGACTTCAGATTATACTACAAAGCTACAGTCATCAAGACAGTATGGTACTGGCACAAAAACAGAAATATAGACCAATGGAACAAGATAGAAAGCCCAGAAATAAACCCATGCACCTGAGTACCTTATTTTTGAGAAAGGAGGCAAGAATATACAATGGGGCAAAGACAGCCTCTTCAATAAATGGTGCTGGGAAAACTGGACAGCTACATGTAAAAGAATGAAATTAGAACAGCTCCTAACCCCATACACAAAGATAAACTCAAAATCAATTAAAGACCTAACTGGAAGACCAGAAACTATAAAACTCTTAGAGGGAAACACAGGCAGAACACTCGATGACATAAATCAAAGCAAGATCCTGTATAACCCACCTCCTAGAGTAACGGAAATAAAAACAAAAGTAAATTTCAAGTGGGACCTGATTAAACTTAAAGCTTTTGCACAGCAAAGAAAACTATAAGCAAGGTAAAAAGACAACCCTCAGGATGGGAGAAAATAATAGCAAATGAAACAACTGACAAAGCATTAATTTCCAAAATATACAAGCAGCATATACAACTCAATACCAGAAAAACAAACAACCCAATCAAAAAGTGGGAAAAAGACCTAAACAGACATTTCTCCAAAGAAGACATACAGATGGCTAACAAACACATGAAAGATGCTCAACATCATTCATTATCAGAGAAATGCAAAGCAAAACCACAATGAGATATCACCTCACACTGGTCAGAATGGTCAAAAAGTCTACAAACAATAAATGCTGGGGATGGTGTGGAGAAAAGGGAATGCTCTTGCACTGTCAGTGGGAACATAAATTGATACAGCCACTATGGAAGATAGTCTGGAGATTTCTTAAAAAACTAAGAATAAAACTACCATATGACCCAGCAATCCCACTCCTAGGCATATACCCTGAGGAAACCAAAATTGAAAATGACACATGGATCCCATTGTTCATTGCAGCTCTCTTTACAATAGCTAGAACATGGAAGCAACCTAGATGTCCATTGACAGATGAATAGATAAAGAAGATGTATACATATACACAATGGAATATTACTCAGCCACAAAAAGGAATGCATTTGAGTCAGAGGTGGATGAATCTAGAACCTATTATACAGAGTGAAGTGAGTCAGAAAGAGAAAGATAAACACTGTATTCTAATGCATATATACAGAATCTAGAAAAATGGAACTGAAGAATTTATTTACAGGGCAATAACGGAGAAACAGACATAGAAAGTAGACTCATGGACGTGGGGAGAGGGTAAGATGTATGGAAAAAGTAACACGGAAACTTACATTACCATGTGTAAAATAGATAGCCAATGGGAATTTGCTGTATGGCTCAGGAAACTCAAACAGGGGCTTTGTATCAACCTAGAGGGGTGGGATGGGGAGGGAGTTGGGAGAGAATTTCAAAGGGAGGGGATATATGTATACCTATGGCTGATTCATGTTGAGGTTTGACAGAAAACAGCAAAATTCTGTAAAGCAATTATCCTTCAATAAAAAAATAAATTAATTAAAAAAAGAAATGGCCTTTCTTGACCAGAAAATGAATATTATCCTTATTCAAAGTTACTTTTAAATTTAATATTCCATTTTATAATTATGGTACCATTTGAAATGATGAGGTAAAATACAAAAAAATGGACACTTTATGATGTGTCTTTGTGTAATTCGTTACCATGTAAATCTTTACCATTCACAGACACTCAAAAATCTAAGTGTTTCAGATGGTCAACTGCACCAGTTAGGGTCCCAGTGGGAAAGAAATGCACCTTTCAGTTTGGGAAAATATTTGAAGAAGATTCACTTTTAATGGACTACTTATAAGTATATAATCTGGGCATAGTGGAACCTTAAGGAGGATATGCAGGAAGCAGGAGTTAAAGCAGAAGGGATGTTACCCCCACCAGGGAGAGAGCAGTTACCCCAGCCTGGAGAGGAAGACCATGGGGGAGACCGCCTGGAGAGAAGCACTGGCCAGCACAGCACACAGCCAGACTGTGGGGCCCTTGAGAGAGGGATCCAGGGGATGTGCACTCTGACATCACTCTACTCCCTCTCTCCTGTCTCCTGTTGGGATTTTCCACTAACCAAGCCCAACTGTAAGACAGAGGCTGAGGGATACCATAGATTCAGTCCACTCAGGTCAGCCTCCCAGTGTAGAGAAACAAGTGAATAAGGGCAAAAGTGGATCTGGAGGGACGAAGAGAAGACCCCTACATGGGCAGAGACGGGAACACACATGCTCCCACTCTAAGATTAAATTATGATACATTTATAGGGCTTCCCTGATACCTCAGTTGGTAAAGAATCCACCTGCAATGCAGGAAACCTGGGTGCGATCTCTGGGTTGGGACGATCCCCTGGAAAAGGAAAGGCTACCCACTCCAGTATTCTGGCCTGGAGAATTCCATGGACTGTAGAGTCCATGGGGTCGCAAAGAGTCAGACACGACTGAACGACTTTCACTTTTCATGATAGATGTATAAAACATACAGAAGTGAGGCATCCACATGAGGCAGGAGCAGATGCAAGGGCCCCAGGACAGCTTGCCTTGTCCCCCAGACAGAGTCCCCAAAAGCACACGGCACATAGGTACTGGCTGTGCAAGGCAAGATCTGTTTAATCAGAGCTGCTGCTCATTTCTCACCACCCCATGGTAAATCCATATTCAAGAAGATTTTAACAAGGGCCTCTGAACACTATGAAAAGGAATCTGGGTTGTCTCTGTGCAAAACTGAGTCATAGAGGTTTTTTGATCAGAGCAATGCCATGATTACATCTGTGTTTAGAAAGGCTCCTTTGGTCACTTTGTGATGTTGAGATTAGAAGATGCACTGAAGGAAATGTAGGGGACCATTTAGAAAGCCATTACAGTAATTCAGGAGGGAGATAAGTCCAGGACTGTCATTTTGTGATTTGCACTTTTTAAAATCTCTGGTGCCTAGTACTTGGCGATATATAAAGAATGATACAAAATTTGTTCCTTCAATCTTGAAATTTCTATCATTCTCTCAATGATTTCTCCTGCTTCTTTACCTCCAAGGACCATTCATTTATCAAGCCTTGCTGAGTCTAACTTCTAACATCTCTAGGACTGTCCTCTCTTCTCCATCAATGCTTTGAGATAAAGGTCACACTTAACACACAGACTAGCATTTCTCAAAATTATGTACAAGCCGTTCTTAGGGACTTCATAAAAAAGAAAAGCTTTCTGGTCAAATGCTTTGTGGAAGTTGTGGAATAAACAAATGTAAATGGTTTGTTTATACCCACGTATGGATTCTTAGAGAGGAGGGAATACATGCATTAGTTCTTCCTTTTCATAAAACATCTAGTGACTTCTCCAGGCACAGTGGGATACCTCAGAATATAGACTGCAAAATGCTGACATGGACAAACGAAGGTTTTCCTTGCGTTTCTGTAAAATTTCGTTCAGCCTGCTGACTTTTCTGTATTTATTGCCCCCAGGACAGAGATCATACAGCATAAAGCAGAGGAAAAGGTAATCAATTCTTACAGTTTGTTTCAAATGTTAGGGGAACTCATGGGCAACAGATTTGGAAAAATATGATGAATAAAAGCAAAACTTCTTACATTCAGACTAGATAAAAGGAAGGGAGAGGGAAACAGCCAAAAGGTAAGCAGAGTGTTTCAACTTAAGTGGGTACCTGAAAAGGGGGCCACGTCCCAGCCCACTTAACAGCCCCAAACTGAGCCATGGTGGAGGGGAAAGTCACAACACACACAGAAGGTTTGGAGGACCTAAGAACCAAGGGAGTCTATGCCTTCCTGGGAAGATGGAGGGCTGGGAATAAAGCATGACTTTAAATGAAATGGCTGAAATGTAATTTCACGTCTATGCTGCAGTTTCCCAACCTTGGCACTGTGAACATTTTGTCCCCACTAATTCTTTGTTGTGGGGACTGTCCTGTGTATGGTGGGATGTTTATTGGCATCCCTGGCCTCTACCCACTAGATTCCAGGAATGTAATCCCCACCCTCAGTGTGGGCAACCAACAACATTTCCAGGCCCTGCCAAATGTCCCTGGGGGCAAAACTGCAGTTGAGACCTCTGCTCTCGGTGGATGCAGTCCTAGACAGCCTCAGAGAGTTTCTTACAAGTGTGGTACAGATTGTGAATAGCTGAATGAATCCTTCCGGAAGATCCAGAGCAACGTGCATGAATGATGTCCGAGAACCAGATGGGATGAAGGAAAAAAATGCAACGGCAAGAGTTGCCAGAGAGGACTGATCATACTCAAGGACAAAATGGCACCCTCCCCATGGATGCTTCCACATCATAACTTCACTGGTTAAGAACAAAGATACTGGCACATACTAGGAGGCAGGCTGTCTAGGTTCCCATCCTAGCTCTAATCATTAAGAGCTATTTGACTCTGGCAAAGTGCTCAATTTTACAGACCTAATACATAAGATAGAGATAATAATGGTACAGGTTATACAGGATTACTACAGTAATTAAATGCGTGAAATGATTAAAAGTCCTGCTCTCTCCATAATTAAGCATTGAGTAAGAAGTCGTTTTTATTATGTATAAAAACACTCCCCTGAAATTTGATCTAATTCAGAGTAGGAGAGTAACCATGAATTAAAACTAAATTTCAACCATCAAACCAAATAAGGTGCACAATAAAAGCTGAAATTCATAGGTAAATGAACCTATTTTTACATTTCCAATTTGTTTTTTTTTTTTTAATTTATTTGTTTGGCTGTGCCAGGTCTCAGTTGCAGCATGTGGGATGTAATTCCCTGACAAAGGATCAAACCCTGGCCCCCTGCTTCAGGAGCACAGAGTCTTAACCACTGGACCTACCGATTTGTATTCACAAATTTCTTCTCACTACCTTGGTCTCTTTGCATCCAGTCTGACATTCTCCATCTCTACCGCTCAATGCATATTCATACCACCATTATGGTCATCATTTTAAATCCCAAATGTGATCAGATACTGGGTTCCCAATTATCCATAGTCACGGTCACACAGAGACACCTCAAGAGTTCAAGGCTATGTAGGGGAGGGCATGGCATGAGAGTTCATGGTTTCTGTGCAAGATTTGTATTATTTTAAAAATTATGTATGCTCCTAAGAAAACATTTGAAAACACTGGCCTATGGAGACTCCACCAGATGGCAGTCAAGACCATCCCTGAAGGCCCTCGCCCATCCCTCCAGCTGCTCAACAACCTTGCTATCCAGATGAAGAAAGTCACCTGTGCAGAGTACATGTGTCATCAACCTCATAGTTTTACACAGGCAATTTTGACTGCCTGGAATACTTTTCTGCATCTCTTACAGACAGGAAGTCACTGAAGGAACTTTTTTCTGGAAACGTACTTATATTTGCATTTTTGAAAGAAGTCTCATGGACTCTGGTGCTGGGGGACCTGCTTCACATACTGCAGGATTCCTTATAAGGCTGGTAAGGAAAATACCTTGGGCTTCCCTGGTGGCTCAGGCAGTAAAGAATTTGCCTGCAATGCAAAAGACCTGGGTTTGATCCCCGGGTTGGGAAGATCCCTTGGAGGAGAGCATGGCAACCCACTTCAGTATTCTTGCCTGGAGAATCCCCATGGACAGAGAGGCCTGGCAGGCTACAGTCTAAGGGGTCTCAAAGAGTTGGACATGAGTGAGCAACTAAATACAGCACACAGCAAGGAAAATACTTAGCTTCCCTATGATCAAATTCCACTACAAAGTCCTGGAGTGCTCAAAAAAAAAAAAAAAAAAAAAACAGAGCATTGAATCCACTAACCTTAGAAGTCAACCTCTCTTTTTCTGTTCTTTTACATTGTCCTGCTTATCCTTTCCCAAGGTCCCTACACTCTTCCCTTAGAGGATCTAGTCCCTTCTAAGAGCTTTTAAAACACTGGAGCCAGTCTCTCCTCTAGTTTGGGCAACTTCTGCTTTCATCTCTACTGTACAACTGTGCCCTGAGGCAAAGACAGCACAGAGGTCTGGAAAGGGAAGGGAAATGTATGTTTAGAGTAAAACAAGTGATCCACCAAGGGATCAAGTGAACCACCATTCCATCTAGATGTGCGTCTCAGTGAATCGTAACTTCTTTCCTCATACTTTTCTTGAATCAGTTTCGTTTTGTGGTCAGAAAAATATACTGTTAAAAACAAGTCCAACTGGGACACACATCTATGCTGAAGACCCTTCTACAAGTTAAATCATGATCTAGAAAGCAATACCTTACCCAGTAGCTATCTTTTCCCTTTTCCAAACCTTCAAGATGGTTCCTTCAGTAGTGAAAAATATCACTCTTTCCTCAGGAGGGTCACCATTCATTGCCTTCATTTGTGCATCAATGTTCTACACTTTCAGTTTAATGCCACAACCCATCAGATCACTGCCTCCTCTGTCCCATTTGGCAGCCAGTCTCAGGACTGCTGCTGGTTTTCCATCTGTCAAACTCAATCTACCTTCAACCTAGAGGCAGGGCATGGAGAGTGGACTGAGCAAAGAACAACGAAGGCATACTGGTTTGCTCCTGGATTTGCTCTGCTTTGAATGGAGAAGCGCACGCTAAGTCGTGTCAGTCATGTCCGACTGCTCGAGACCCCATGGACGGTAACCTGCCAGGCTCCTCTGTCCATGGGATTCTCCAGGCATGAATTCTAGAGTGGGTTGCCATTTCCTCCTCCAGGAGATCTTTCCAACCCAGGGATCAAATTGGCGTCCCATTATGTCTCCTGTATTGGCAGGAAGGTTCGTTAGCACTAGCACCACCTAGGAAGCCCAGAATGGAGAAGGGGGGTTCCTAATAACATAGAATATTCCTTAGTGGGGACTTGCTTCCTGACTTTGAGGGAATCTGGCTAGAAACAGGCTTACAGCCTAGAAGACAACATAAACAGTGATACTATTTATGTATCTTCCCAGCTATAAGGACTCCTCTTAACCCGCAGCAAGAGGAGCATGAGGGAGCAGCCACATTGAACCATTCTGATCAAGGAGAATCATACTCCTTGCTACCATGCATTGGTCCAGAGAGGACGTGGTCCAAGCTATCCTATCAGATAGAGTGGAATATGCTTACATAGCCTTCTTGAAAATGGACACCAACTGAAGCTGCCTCTTTCACTTGCTAGCTGTATGACCTAGTGTGGGGCATGTAACCTCTCTTGACCTATTTCTTCATCTGTGAAAAGAATAATTTGAACTAGATGATGTTTCGATTTCCTTTCTGCTCTTGCATTATGGTTGTCATAAAGAAGGTAGATTCTAGAGTCATTGAGGCCTGGATTCAAGACCATGTTCTATCAGTCATGAGCCGTATGACCTAGAAAAGTTCCTGGAATTCTAAGCATGAGTTTCATCATCTGTAAAATGGGGATGATGCTAGTGCCTTTCTTGGTGTTAAGCAAAATAGTGCATGTAAAGTGCTTAAACGCTATCACACAAAGTAAAGCAGACTACAGCCTCTGGTTACTATAGCTATTGTTATTTCTACATGGAATCATAAAGTGAATTTCTTTTATAAAAAAAAAAGGAGGGAAAGAAGAAAAAGGAAGCAAACCAATGTGAAAATATCATAATTATTCAGTTAAAGGAATGGTTTGAATAAGAAGATCAAACTATATGGCTTAATATCAGTGCAAAGAGGAGAAGGAAACAGCAACCCACTCCAGTATTCATGCCTGGAGAATCCCATGGACAGAGGATCCTGGTAGGCTATAGTCCATGGGGGTCACAAAGAGTCGGACACGACTAAAGTGACTTAGCAGCAGCAGTGCAAAGAAGTGAGGGGAGAAAGGACAAAGAATCAATATGACTTCACAGGCATGTAAACATGTACAGCCCTGGAGGAGGGCATGGCAACCCACTCCAGTAATTTTGCCTGGAGAATCCCATGGACAGAAGAGCCTGGCAGGCTAAGGTCCATAGGGTTGCAAAGAGTCAGACACGACTGAAGCGACTTAGCATGCAAACATGTACAGGATGTTCAATTATGGTCTTAAAGAATGTAACACTATTTATGCCAAGCCTTATCACTCTCAGAATTTAAATAAAAATGTGATAACAAAGAATACTCCAAATACAAACAGCATTGGGTAAAATTATAACTCTCACGAATGACAGAGTCTGTAAACTATTCAACTTGAAGAACCGTATTGAAGACATATATTCCACAGTCTTTCTTTATAACCTTCTTTTAGTGACATGTACAATATCTATACACCTGAGATATTCCTTTTTTATGTCAAAAGTATACTAACTACTCCAACACCACACATGATTAATTATCTCCACTCTGATTATCTCAATCTAGAAACCACCCTAACACCCTTAAAGGTGGTAATATTTTGAAACTCTCAAGGAATAAACTAGGATGTCTATTATAGAATATTTTTGTCTACGTGAACGGTATGATCTGGCGGCCACTGACTGACATAGAGTCTATTTCTTTGGGGAGTCACATTATCTGACTGGGTACCATGCAATCTAAAGAACGATGAGAGAGAATATAAGACAGGTAAGAGAGAAAAACAAAAATAATAAAGGAACCAGGGCTGCATACTGTGGCATAATATAATGCCAGCCTCAAGAGATAGGAAATCTCAGCAGGGGAGGGGCTGCAGTCAGCGAAGGCTGTCAACCCAGCATACTCCAGCCAAAACAACAATGTCATTCTACCTGTAAAGCTGAGAGCAAGTGCCACAAAAAATGACAGGGACAGGAATCAAAGATAAAGCCATCACACAAAGGGCATGTCACATCTGCCTCTCACATAAAAGAACTATATGGATCACACACACTATATCTTTCACATTAGATTTGTAAAGATTTACAGCCCTGTTCCATTTCCTAGGCTTCCATGAATGATGTAACATGTGCACAAGTGACCCTTTCAGATGGTCACACTAGGGAACTGGCAAGAGTTTCCCTGTGGGGGGGGATCCTAGAGACCTCCTGAGGAACGCAAGAACTGAAGCATCCATTATCCCATATTTATGACGGTGCCCCAGAATTCAAAAAATGTTAAGGTGGTTGGTCCTGGATATCTCAGAACAAATGACTCACTCTCATCTGTCCCATTCAATTATCTTGGCACTACCAAGAGTTGTCATGTCGTGTGCCTGGCAGGACATTTTCAAAGTCAGCGGTTCTTTTGCAAGATGGTGAAAGACAAAGAGAACAGCTCAAAGATTTTCCTCTTAGATAGTATCTTCTCCATTCACCACACCTGCACTCAGTTGAAACTAAATACATTTTTTTATTTGACTGTGGAAAGTCATCTTCTTGGATGAGTTAATGCCTTGCTGACTACCAAAACAGTAATGAGAACATGTTTATTTCCCAGATTTGGTGTTAATCGGTTACTCTGATGATTGCACTTTAAAGCCATATTCTTGTAAAACATCTAGAATGGCTATTTCCAGAATTTGGAAACTAGGCAGTCTAACAGCTTTAGAATCCTATAGTCATTTTAGAGACAGAGATACAAGATTTAACTTAAATCACTCTAATCACTCAGATGTCTAAGCAGATATGCTGCTTACTTGTCCTGTTATATTTACATACTTTCACATGGGCCTCTGCAGATATAAGGTATTAGAAGGGAGTTTGCTCAGGGACCAACTTAGAAAGCCTTAAACTGAAATATAAGTATTTCATATCCTGCTTATCTATTTATATTTGTCTAAATAAGCCCTCAAAATGACGGTGAGGGCTAAATACCTCTATTTTACTTCACATATAAAATCCAGGAAGCTGTCCCATGGCACCTTGGGCATGCTTCTCCCTTTATCGATTGGCTTCTCCATGAACCCAGAGGGCCTGCGCCGGGTTCAGAAGCGTGGAGCTAAAAAAGAACTTTCGGTAGACGGGAAGATTACACTTCATGACTATCCTTCTCCGACTTTAATGTGCAAATGCAGCGAACCAGAGGTTTAAGACGGAGATTCAGGTTCAGCAGATCTGAGTAACACTGCTGGTCCACAGCCCAACCTGAAGCTGCTGGGAGCCCTGTCCTTGCTGACTGTCCTATGCTGCTCCTCCTCTACAGGGCGGGACCACTCTGGGTTTTTCTCAGGGCTTCAGCTTCCTCCCCTATGAAGCTAGACAAGGAGAGGGAGAGGGTGGGATGATTTGGGACAATGGCATTGAAACATGTATAATATCATATATGAAACTAGTCGCCAGTCCAGGTTCAATGCACCATACTGGATGCTTGGGGCTGGTGCACTGGGATGACCCAGAGGGATGGTATGGGGAGGGAGGAGGGAGGAGGGTTCAGGATGGGGAATACGTGTATACCTGTGGCGGATTCATTTTGATATATGGCAAACCCAATACAATATTGTAAAGTTAAAAAATAAAAAAAACAAAAAGAAATAGATAAACAACAGAATTTACTGTATAACACAAGGAACAGTGTTCAATATCTTATAATAACCTATAATGGAAAATAACCTGGATATATATATATATATATATGTATATATATATGTTTGTAACTGAAAAAAAGAAAGAAATAGAGGCTATTAGCAAATTCAAGAGTTGAAGAGAAGGTGAATGAATACATTCAGGTTGAAAGCATTCTGAAAAAAAAGTTTAAGGAGCTCCTTAATGAACTATCTTTAAAAATCACTGAAGGACATGAAGATAACTCTTCCCCTAAAACTAACAAACTGGATGCCATTGACGTCGCCAGTTTCCTGTCCCGCAGAGCATTCGCTTTTTGTATTCTGCATCAAACTGCTACTCTAGATCCCTGCTCCTTGTCCAGGCTGTTACAACTGTTAACCAGCCTTCTATACAACCTCACTTATGAGTGACGCTCAACTTACATCCTGCGGGGAGGCATAACACCCTTGATAACTCTTCTCCCAAAGCCCCAGGTCCGTTAACATAATCTTGTGACAGTAAGTTGTTAAATTGTAGGGAGGAAGAGAAGACAATTTTCCATGTCTGTATAATTTATAATTCATAGGATTTTCTCTCCTAAAAGGTGCCATTGCTACTGCTTGTTTTATACATGACAAAAGTGAGGGCCAATGAAAATAAATCCCTTGGTCAGTATCACAAAAATAATTAAGAGTGGAATCAGGACTGGAAATGATGTGTTTAATTCCCAGTTCAATCTGATGACTTCAACTCCACCTTGGAGGAAATTTTCCAACACATTTTTTTTTTTTCCCAAGCTCCTTAAAAGTTATCTGCAGCCATTCTTGGTTTTGCAGCAGCATTCGATGGTGGTGCCACTGAACCAATACAATGCTGAGGTGAAGGAAAGAGAGACAGCCTGGGAGTGATGGAGAGGCATTCCTCATAGATGAGGTGGAAGGGACCGGAATAAAGAAACCAGCTGTGTTAGTGGCGGCTCCTCCGTCCCCTCGGAGAAGACTCAGGAAAGCCCAACTCAAATACTCACTGAACCTATCTCTGAGGTGTCCTCAGAGATGCTGTTATCTATTTTAATCTATTTTAAACAGAATATCTTTTTGAAAGTATATTGCAGCAGGGCTTCCCTGGTGGCTCAGTGGTAAAGAATCTGGCTAACAATGCAGGAGACACAGGTTTGATCCCTGATCTGGGAAGAGCCCACACACTACGGAGCAACTAAGCCCATGTGCCTGAGCTGACCAACTACTGAGCCTGTAGGACCCAGGAGTCACAATTACTGAACCCATGTGCCACAGCTACTGAAGCCCTCGCACCCTAGAGCTCATGCTTTGCAACAAGAGAAGTCGCTCTACTGAGAAGCCCACATAAAGCAACTAGACGGTAGCCCTTGCTTGCTACAACTAGAGAAAAGTCCAACAGCGATGAAGACCCAGCACAGCCAAAAACACTAGAAGAATAAAATAAAAAAGTATACTGTAAACAAATATGCCACCTTATAGCCAGAGCATGATTAGGAACATGGAGAGCACACGGTTCTCGAAAAACACCCAGAAGTGGTACAGCATGCCGAGAGAGAGATGCAGTCTGGATCGAGAAGGAGATACTGGACTTGAGGTGGCGCTAGTGGTACAGAACCCACCTCCAGTTCAGGAGATGTAAGAGATAGTCGGAAAGATCCCCTGGAGGAGGACATGGCAACCCGCTCCAGTATTCTTGCCTGGAGAATCCCAGGGACAGAGGAGCCTGGGGAGCTACAGTTCGTGGAGTCACAAAGAATCGGACACAACTGAGCGGCAGCATGCACGCACCTTGCACTTGAGAGAAGCCAGCCTGAATACAGACTGATTAGCCGTGAAAAAGTGGTCATGGGTACCAAGCAGAGAATGAATTATGGGGCTGTGTGGAGAGAAATGGGCTCAGGGCAGATTTATTGCACTCCATTTCCACTCTGCTAGCAGGCTGCACAGAGCCTCTGAGGTACAGATTTACTCAGGATTGAAATTTTACATCCTGGGACACTATCTCAAATAATCTAATTTGGTGAGATGAGAAAATCATATCTCATAAAACTATCATCCCTTTTCAAAAGCCCATATAAAAGTTTACAGGCTGTTGAGGTATCTAGCCATGGCACAAGCTTCTATTATAGGCAACATGAAGACAACAAACTTAAAATTATTTTAATAAGAAATGCTACTGCTTGCTGTGCGTGGTTTGTTTTTTACGACCTGAACTTCATACATTTTCATAAGGTGTCTTTATTGTCAGACTTGGGGAGCTGCCGTGTCACTGTTGCTCAGTCAAAGCTTTTTAAAATAAAAGAGTCTCAACCTGAGTGTGATATTATACCTGATATTATGATAGCTGACCCCACACCTACTTCCAGCAACATTCTTGTCTTCTATGCAAATGTCAAAATAAATATATCCCCCTTCACTGTGAAATGGGTTATCTGTTTGGCCATTATACATGTAGGAGCAGGCTGCCCCAGTAGGAAGGGACCTTGACTGTCCTCTACTAATTCTAGATGGAAGAGAAATGATGCTCAGGACTACACACACACACAAAGAAAACCTATGCCCAGTAACTTCTTTAGGACTTGTGTGTGGGTATCTTTCAGGGGTTGGACAGAAGAGGAAGAAAGAGAGGTGGCTACTTCCGAATAAGAACTACTATCATCTTCTAAGAGCTCATTATGTTTGTGGTATAGAATCAGCACTTCATATTCATTATTTCACTGAGTCCTGCAATCCTAGGAAATGTAGAATAGCATGCCTATTTTACAGGACATGAATCTTCAGCTTGGAGATGATTATCATTTGCCCAAAGTCATACAGCAGGGACTCAATTTAGATGTGTCAGATCACAAACACAGCTTTATTCCAATGTCACCTCTCAATATTGTTTCTCATCAATATCATTCAGTATTCTTGATTATTCAGGAGAATACTATGAAGAGGAAAAGAACTTCAGAAAACCTTGGAAGGGAAAAGACATTTTACAGTGTATTGGAGCGGAATAGGGGCTTCCCAGGTGGCAGTAGTGGTCGAGAACCCGCCTGCAATGCAGGAGACAGGGGTTCGATTCCTGGGTCGGGAAGATCCCCTGGAGGACAGCATGGCAGCCCACTCCAGCATTCTTGCCTGGAGAATCCCACGGACAGTGGAGCCTGGCGGGCTACAGGCCACTGGGTCTCAGAGAGTCAGACCACAACTGAAGCAACTTTGTATGCACGCATGGACCAGAATGAGCCCCTGAAAACTGCCTGGGCAAACTCTTCATTTTACTGAGAAAAAATGGCAAGGTGGTCACAGGACTAGTGCTGGGTCACACAGCTGGTTAACATCAGGAGCAGGATTTTCTCCTCATCATACCTACCACCAGTGCTGCTGAAGGCAACACACATAGCTGAGTTGATAAAGGAGTTACACAAAAAGGGACTTTCCCCGTCTCTAATACTGGGCACTTTTTTCTACCTCATCCTCTTTAGCACCTTCTGCTCTTCCCCTGGAATAGAATGAATATGATAGGTACTTAGGATGTGATTAGAACCGGAAAGGCAAGGCCAGGAGAATAAAGAGTATTCCAGTATTTTTCCTCTTAGGTCCTTAACTTGAGGATAAAATTCCTCCTAGATATTTCTCTTGGGAACAGGATGAAATAAGAGGAGTAATCAAATACTCAGTCAACAGATACTGCTGCTGCTGCTGCTAAGTCGCTTCAGTCGTGTCCGACTCTGTGCGACCCCACAGACAGCAGCTCACCAGGCTCCTCTGTCCCTGGGATTCTCCAGGCAAGAACACTGGAGTGGGTTGCCATTTCCTTCTCCAATGCATGAAAGTGAAAAGTGAAAGTGAAGTTGCTCAGTCGTGTCTGACTCTTAGCGACCCCATGGACTGCAGCCTTACCAGGCTCCTCTGTCACGGGATTTTCCAGGCAGGTGTACTGGAGTGGGTCGCCATTGCCTTGTCCGCAACAGATACTAGAATTCACTATTTCTAGATAATCAGTCATTAATTGGATGACTAAGGATCTGCTTTCAAAGAGCTTATGTCTAGTGAGGAAAAAATCAACACAATCAGTACAAACTAACTGTTAAAATCTAATGTTGCAAGCACCATGAGAGACACAAAAAATACGATATGAGAACATGAAAAGATCATCAAGGAGTTTAGTTCAGATATGATGAGTACTCAGGAAAGCCTATGGGAAGTCACTGAGGATGAGCACAGGGCTTGACCTTCATGTGAGGGGCAGAAAAACAACTGCAGAATTCTGGCTAAGAGGGGACACACAGGGATCTTGGGCCTTTTGGCTCTTAAATGATATAGTGTTCTGGCACATAGTGAGAGTGAAAGTCTCTCAGTCGAGTCGGACTCTTTGTGACCCCATGGACTACACAGCCCATGGAATTCTCCAAGCCAGACTACTGAAGCACGTAGCTGTTCCCTTCTCCAGAGGATCTTCCCAACCCAGGGGTCGAATGAAGGTCTCCAGCATTGCAGGTGGATTCTTTACCAGCTGAGCCACCAGGGAAGCCCTGGCACATAGCAGATGCTCAATACAAGTAATGTGCTTAATAATCTGGGGCAAAAAGACATCGTAACTATCCTTTCACATCTCTTCTACCTTTTTTCTTATATGTCCCCCTCCACTGCCTATAGTTAAATGGTTTATCAATAGTGCCAAGAAGGGCACTGATGGCAGTGATCAACCCATTCCAGTTTCCGTGCAGTGCCAGATCTCCTTTACTGCTGTTTCTTTCTTTTTTAAAATGCTACTTGCAGCTACCCTTAGGTATGTTTTTTATTTACTTATTTGGCTGTGCTGGGTCTTAGCCGCAGCACATGAAATCTTCAATGTTCATAATGGCAACTGGGGTCCTTAGCTGCAGCACGTGGGATCTTTTTACTTGTAACATATGAACTCTTAGTTGAGACATGTGAGACCTAGTTCCTTGACTAGGAATCGAACCCATGCCCCCTGCACCGGGAGCACAGAGTCTTAGCCACTGGACCACCAAAGACGTTCCCATTTTTTTGTTGTTGTTGTTTCTGGTGGCTGGTCTTCTCACCCACTGCACACTGACAGCTGGAGCGAGCATGACACTTCAAGGCCATTACGGGACAGTTGGAATCCTTAGAAAGTTCTTCCCGTGTTGATTTCAAACCTGCCTCCTTACCATCCTGCCCACTGAATCTGGTCGTGGCTGCTGGAACTTTGGAAAAATGAATCTACTCTGTGCACGTCATCCCTTCAAGTGTTTGCAGACAGCCGCCACCTCTGTTAAAAGCCGCCTATTCTGGCGCCAGCCGGCACTAAAGGAGGTTGGGAAACAGCCGTCATGGGGGTGGGGCGAGGGGCTCACAGAGATTCTGCTCCGTGCCTTTCTTCATGCTGGGCTGCTGCGAGTGGCTTCACCAGTGCTGAAATCGTGCTCCTAGTGTCATCATAAGAACCTGACAGAAAGAACTGGGCTAGTCTGAGAGGCCTCCGGTGCGGCACCACCTTCCCAACTAAGCACGCGCCCCAGAGACAGTTAAAACTCCATCCTGCGGAGGGAGGGCCTCTCCAACAACCACCCCGATTAGCCAGACAGAACAGTTCAGAGGTTGCCTTTTAATTTTTTCCCCTAGTGTTAGAAAATAAACTGCCACAAGACCAATAATTACCTCTGGAGAAGACCTATAACACTGCCATCTCCCATATGCATAATTCCCTTTCTCATCTAATTTGGTGATATCATTTTCCAGGTAGGTATATCTTTTCGCCACTCACTCACCTTCAACAAACCTTGCTGCCTTAAGTTACCAGTGAGCTTTTCTTATCGTTGAGGAAGGAAGTGGTCATCTAGGAGGGCTGCGTCAGGCTGGATGCAGGGCTCCACCATAACACGATCTTGCAATAAGATGTTAAACCTAACCCTCAATCACTCCCTGGGGTTCTATAGATTTTGTTTTTCTAAAAAAAAAAAAAAAACAGGTTATTTGGGACTTCCCTGGTGGTCCAGCGATTAAGAATATGCCTGCCAGTGCAGAGGAGGTGGTTTGATCCAGGTAGATCCCACAGGCTGAGGAGCAACGAAGCCTGTGTGCTGCAGCTACAGAGCCCATGTGCCACAACCACTGAAGCCCCAGAGCCCAGAGCTCACGTCCCACAGTAAGAGAACTTGTTGTGGAACTACAATGAGGACCC
Organism: Bos mutus; assembly: GCF_027580195.1. Classification (NCBI taxonomy): domain Eukaryota; kingdom Metazoa; phylum Chordata; class Mammalia; order Artiodactyla; family Bovidae; genus Bos; species Bos mutus. The sequence goes on from NC_091618.1 coordinate 119,033,478, forward strand.
CAAACTGCACAAGGAGTAGCCCCTGCTCGCTGCAAATAGAGAAAGTCTGAAGTAACGAAGACCCAGCACAGCCAAAAATTACATAAATAAAATTAAAATTCAAAAGCTATTTAGCAAGACAGAACACTATTGGTGGCTTTTAAAATAATCAGCAATAGAGTTGTTCATCATCTTTAATGTCACTTTCTAAAAATTTATTTATTTTTAATTAGAGGATAGTTGCTTTGCAATATGGTGCTGGTTTCTGTCATACAGCAATATGAATTAGCCATACATATGCCCCCTCCCTCTTTTCACTATTTTATACAGTTTCTTTATTATTTTATACAGCAACATTAAAACATTCTATAATTTGCATTTTTAAATGGGTCTATTAAAGTACACACACTGAAGACTCAAAACTACTACCCAAGCACAGTAAACATTTTTCTGGCTTTAATTCTTGATAATTCAGAAACATTTCAAGAAATCAGGTATTTCTAAAGACCAGATTGCCTATTCCCCTGCCAGCCAAGGGTACATTATACTGTTCCTTTGCCAATGCAGTGTAAGAAGACAGTAGATCCGAGAGCCTGTGAACTTCTCAACAAATTCAAACCTTGCTTAGGCAAGGAGGCAAGAAAGACTTCAAGGGTATGAAGGGCTTACAGGGGTCCTTCTGCCAGGACAGTGGTAGTTTGAACATGTGCCATCACGTCTGCATACTTGGCATAGTCATCTGGCCTCTACCTGGCAGTTGTGGAAGAGGGTGGTGGACAAGAAGAGACCAGAGAGAAGGAGCCTGTGTTTCCCACCAGAAAACCACAAGGACAGGGGAAGCGGCATTCCCAGGAGGCAAAGAAGGGAGAGGGCTGGAGCTGTGCAAGGGGAGAGACACTGCTGACATTCAGCAGTCGTGGTGGTCTCTGTATCGACCACACGGTCACCACACTCCAGGTGGTTACCACAGCCCCTGGGGTTGTCTGGAGCACCATAGAGACCTGGCTAGAGAACTCCGCCAAAGCACGACTGTCATCTGGGGAACAGGGGAGAAATTCTGGCTCCAACACCTTACCTCCCATCATTTCTTTTTGGACTTTGGAGGGTTACGTTTGGACCCTGGAATCTGAGTATTACAAGTGAGCTCACAGGGATACTGAGGTGGTGGCCAGTGGTCCATATCACCATGGAGAATCACAGTGGATGAAAACCTGTGGGTAAAGGCCAGTGGGTAGCCAATGAGAGAACACAGCCTGGTTCTCTAGAATTCACACATGACAGACTCCACACGGATGGCTCACAGCAGTGGTTAATGCAGCGTGGAGGGACAGAGCTGAGCATATTTCACTGGACTTCACTTAGAGCCACAGTAATTCTGATATGCATCCCAGGTTGAAACTAGTGCTCCTCTAGAAAATTAGTACTGATTTCCAAGTGTGGTCTGTGAATCAACTGTGATTCTTATAAAATGTTTGGATAAAAAGTTTAGATTCCAGAGTTTGGGATTAATATATACACACTATTGTATATAAAACAGGTAAACAATAAGGATCTACTGTATAGCATAGGGAACTATATTCAATATCTTATATAAGAATCTGAAAAAAATATATATGTGTGTGTGTATATATATATATAAACTGAATTGCTTTGATATATACTTGAAATTAATATAACATTATAAATTAACTGCACTTCAATTTAAAAAAAAATATTTGTATTCCTGGATCCTACCCTCAGACTTCTGAGTCAGAAACTTCAAGGATGAATTCCAGGAATCTGCATTTTTTGCAAGCTCTCCAGGCTTTCTCTCATGCTAAAAGTCCAAGAGTCACTGCAATAGAGAGGTCTTAGGACCAGCCTGGTGACTACATGTTGGGGACACAAGAAGAAGGCTACACAAAAGAGAAACAAGACTAAGATTTTACCTTCCACACTCTGAGTCTTGACACTTATTTCTGTGGAAGTGAGACTGAGCATGAAGAATCATACATGTAGTAATTAGATATATACAGACTTAAACTCTTTGGTAAGTTCACCAATTGTAGTTCACCAATTATGTTTTTTTCTTGCTAATTATTTTGTTGTCTAAATTCCAATACAGAAAATCCAATTCAGGTCTTAAAATAAATGTCTGTGAACCCAGGAGGATCCAGGTGACTATTCAACTACAACTTGGGTGCCTGAGAAGAGACTGTCCTTGAATGAGTCCGCCCTGGTTACACAGACACTGGTTATATAACCTGGCTCCTGTACCTGGATCTCGCTCTGATTTGGGTCACTTCCAAACATTCCAGGTTTACACATGCATACAGGGTTCACAAAGCACATTCATGCAGAAGCAACGTTTTAAGTCACTTGGTCTTTCCAAAAATCTAAAACCCAAGTTATATATTTTGTTGTTAAAAAATCTGCCTGCATTTCACACGGTTACATGTTTTCAAGAGTTCCTGTAGTGCTTACAATTCCACCTCTGTTCTCCCTTCCATTTCATTGTTCTCCTAAAGTCAACAAGGAAAAATAGACAAGTGAACAAAGGCATATTTAATTTTAAAAATAAGAAGTCAGTTTCAAACCAAAGGCTCAAAAATCAGAGTTGCAGAAATTCTCTTGGCAAAGAAATTAGTGTATCTATGAAGTAGTTGATATTAGTTATTAAACTGTATAATTTATAATAATGGCTAGCTTTGTGAGTGCTGTAGAACTTCATGTAGTTCTGTAGCAAAGAACTTTGCTAAGTGTGTTATGTGTATTATCTCATTTTTACCTGACAACAATCCCTTTAAAGTTTCCTTTATTGTCTCCTAGACTTGGGAAACTAAAGCACAGATACGTTGATTAACTTGGTCAAAAATCACACAGCTAATGACTGGAGAAGCTGGAATTTGTGTTCACAAAGTCTGACTACAGAAGCTGAACTTAACCATTAGGCTATACTACTTCCCACCTTCAATAGTGTAACAAGTGTGGGAAGTTTTGTTTAATCATCAGCATCTCCAAATATTATTAAAGACCATGCATAACAACCAACTGATTAAGGTAAAATCATCTCATATATAAATAATCAAAATATACTGCTGCTTATATACAGGTATGTTTAGGTATACACAACCAATAGCATTTTATGCTATTCCTATTCTTAGTATCATAATTTTCATGACATACAAGGTAATACCTCTCCCTAAGACTGCAAGGGAGCTTTCCCACCTCTAAAGTATCAAATAACATTCTATTCTGCCCTCCAAGAGGAGGAACAGGTAAGGATTATCCTACCTGACGCTTATTTAACTTATATTCTACCTGATGCTTATTTAACTTATATGCAGAGTACATCATGAGAAATGCTGGGCTGGATGAAGCACAGGCTGGAATCAAGATTGCTGGGAGAAATATCAATAACCTCAGATATGCAGATGATACCACCTTTATGGCAGAAAGTGAAGAACAAAAGAGCCTCTTGATGAAAGTGAAAGAGGAGAGTGAACAAGTTGGCTTAAAGCTCAACGTTCAGAAAACTAAGATCATGGCGTCTGGTCCCTTCACTTCATGCCAAATAGATAGGGAAACAATGGAAACAGTGAGAGACTTTCTTTTTTTGGGCTCCAAAATTACTGCAGCTGGTGACTGCAGCCCTGAAATTAAAAGACACTTGCTCCTTGGAAGAAAAGCTATGACCAACCTAGACAGCATATTAAAAAGCAGAGACATTACTTTGCCAACAAAGGTCTGTCTAGTCAAAGCTATGGTTTTTCCAGTAGTCGTGCATGGATGTGAGAGTTGGACTAGAAAGAAACCTGAGTGCCAAATAATTGATGCTTTTGAACTGTGGTGTTGGAGAAGACTCTTGAGAGTCCCTTGGACTGCAAGGAGATCCAACCACTCCATCCTAAAGGAAATCCTGAATATTCATTGGAAGGACTGATGCTAAAGCTGAAACTCCAATACTTTGGCCACCTGATGTGAAGAACTGACTCATTAGAAAAGACCCTGATTCTGGGAAAGATTGAAGGCAGGAAGAGAAGGGGATGACAAAGGATGAGATGGTTGGATGGCATCACTGACTCGATGGACATGAGTTTAAGTAGGCACCAGGAGTTGGTGATGGACAGAGAAGCCTGGTGTGCTGCAGTCCATGGGGTCGCTCAGGGTTGGACACGACTAAGCAACTGAACTGAAAGTATCAAATGGAAGGACATCATAGAGTCCACACAATTTCTGGGTGAAATTTAAATTCCAGTGTTAATATCAGCAGAAGTTTTCTACCTTTATTTGTAACCTTTATCTTTCCTAGGCTCAGATTTGAAATTTCCTAGATTCTATACAGGTCTCACTTCTCTAATTTATCAAGGATAAATATTGCAAAAAAAAAATTCCTTTTAACCCAAGACACACAATAATTTTCTCTGACTAAATAGTAGTCATTTCCACATCCCTAACTAATATTTCACAGAACTAGCAATGTATTGAGCCTGAGATGAATTAGAATCTGAACTCTAATGATTAGTGAACAGTTTAAGTTGACTGAGTCCAGGTCCATAGATTCTGAATACCATATGTAATAGACCAAATACTTTAACACACATCAAAAATCACAACTCTATGTAGAATTTTATACAATTTTAACATGAGTATATTGAAACAAACATTTAAAAGAATTAGCTAATCATTTCTCACAATGGTCCTTTCCCTAGAGGGACTCAAAAGTTCTTTTAAAAATTTCATAGTATCTTCTAACTTGTGTTATTTTCTAAAGTACAACGACAATATGGAGAATAAACATTAGTGAAGATTTCATTGAAAAATACTCTTACTGATCAAAAAGCAAAAAATGCAGAGATAAAACATTCTATTCCAAGAGAAAAAGATGAAAAATAGTACCCATCTGCATCTCTTTCAAACCCAAAGTCCATTAGCCTAACCACTCCTGATATTCATGACTGAGTCCCTATGCCAGGCCCACTGGAACTAGTGAATACCCCCATTTATTTTCAGATGTGTCCAGGAAAAAAGGGGGATATAGGTTCTCAATTAATATTGGTTATGTCCAATTTTGATTGGCTGATGATGTTAACAGTATATTCTGGCTATTTCAGAATCTCAGCCAAAAAGAGAAGAAAAAGTTGACTAGCTTTAGCTTGCATAAGACAGGCTCTCTCTGTGTGTGCTTTTATTTTTAAATTTCATTTTGCATTATAAACTTAGACATGTAAATGTTTAACACATTCATATTTATTTCTAAAATAAAATGCTCTCTAAGACTCATGATATTCAATCCTTTCTATTTGTTGATGATAGAACTGTCTTTATTAAAGGGCTAAGTCATTTTTCAGGAAGTATGTATGAAAGCCTGGTCATCTTTTTGTATCAGTTTGTATGTATTTTAATTCATCTCTACTATTTATGAGATCATACAGTTGATGTGGCATACCAAATGCATCAAATATAAAAAAGTGGTTGGTTTTATTAATATGTACGCCTTCTGCTATATTTTTTCCACTTCTGAAAAATATGCTCATAAATTTCCTTTCAAAGTGACTATACTGTGCTGAATATCTTAAAGTTGAGCAGAGGGTGAGAGTATTAACTGTTAAGGCAAGATGACTGACCCTTAGTGATTCAACAGATATAAAATGCAATAGAATAATTGTCATGATAAGCTACCACAATGCACACAGTACTGCACCTCTGGCTCTCACATATTCCTCACAACAACCAAGTCAACCCACTTCACAGATCAAGCAATCAAGGACCTGAGTTTAAGTAACATTCCCAAGCTCTCAAAGCTGTGAGGAACAAAGCCAGGGTTTGACTCAGCACGAGGCTATGTTCTTGCGCGCCACTCCTCACTTGCCCTCAGATCCTGTAGTTCTCCACCCAGGCTGCAGATTAGAATCACTTGGGGAGACTTAAAAAAAATACTGATAAATTAAATCATTCCCTTGAGGTAGGCTAAGAATGCCAGTATTTTTTTTTTTTCAAGGACTCCTCAGTTTAGCATGAAGCCACAGTTGAAAACAACTGGATTAGCAAAGGCCAAAGAATAGTTATTTTCTTAATATGAGTCTTTCTCTGAGTAGTGAGAGAACAACACAAGTTCACATTGTTTATCTGGAACAGAAACACTGGCTGGGAGCAGGCACCAGCACCAGCATCACCAGAATATCCTTATTTCCTCCCTCAACCTGCACTTCTGCCCCACGTGAGGATCCCACATGGCATCGGGTGCTGAAGCAGACCTAGGAAGCCGTGTAACCCACACAGTCCATCCACAGGGAGGAGTCCAGAAAGAAACCGCTTTGCCAACGTCTCGTGTGAGCAGTAAAGGCAGACGGAGAGCTGGAATCTGCCCCTCTTGTCAGTGCTCCTTTCATAGAAAAAAAAAAAAAATTGGAAGCAGTTGGAAAACAGTTGGGGCAGGGAGTCAGCCAAGGCATCCAAAGAGAATTTCAAGAACCAGGGAGAGCAAAGGAACAACAACAATAAAAAGCATAGCGGAATGAGAAAGGAGAACAGGCATAATCTGAAAACAATGGGATGAGAAGAAATATATAACAAAGCAAAGGAACTGGCCAGAAAAAATAAAATAGGGAGAACTAGCCACCGTGACATTTTATCAACACAATAAGGGGGAAATACAAGGGAATAGTGGCACCTTCCATTCAGCTATGAGAAGCATGGCGAGACCTAAAGTATTTTCAAAATCACCTAATATCAAAGCAAACAGTAGCTGTAGCAAAATCACTTGGCAGGGAGGGAGGGCCAGAAACCCCCAAACTCAGGAAGCATGAACTACTACCTTGCTACTCAAAGTGTGGTTTGAGGATCAGCTCTTTCAATATCATCTCAGAAATGTGTCGATATGCAGCCTCTCAGCCCTGCCAGATCTGCTGAACCAAAAGCTGCATTTTAATTAGATCCCCTCATGATTTAGACGCATATTCAAGTTTGCAAAGCACTGGCTCTAGTGTAAAAAACAAACAAGTGTTACAGGCAGAAGGTGGACTAAAGAACTAAGTAGCCAAGTAGACATCAATCTGACTAAATTATTTGTTGCAGCCCCATGAGAAGCCAGGCCCTGAGCTGGGTTTTTCTGGAAATGAAGGATTGAGGCCAGGTATGGTTAGCCTGATGCCCTTAGGGCAGAAAACAAAAAGGCTTGCGCCTAAGGAAGACTAGGACTTGTGCTCCAAGGGGAGACCAAGCAAAGTGTAACCAGGTTTGGAAGAGCAGAAGCTGAAGTTTAGAGGGAGATCAGGAACCATGTAAGCAATTGCACGGACTCTCTGACAGATGGAAATGGTAATGGGGAAGCGGAAAGGTTTGTTCCAGGCAGAAAAACAGCACAAGCAAAGATGCAGAACTCACAAGACTGCTGTGTACTGAGGGAACACTGCCTTCATCTAGACAGGGATTCTCCAATTACTTCACAGAGACTCACGAGTCTGTGATGATGCCTCAGAGACTAAGGGAAGGGAGGCCAGTGGGATTACCGGGGTCCCTTATCAACCACGTAAGATATTCTTACAGTGGACCCCACCAGTGAAAAATAAAATCTGAAGCATATCACTGAGCAATATACAAGGTATACTGTATTGCTTCTAAAATTATTACCTATAGCTCTGCCTGGCATGTAGTCAGTACTCAAATATCTACTGAATAAATTAAATAATGAATGAATCTATGAGATCAAAGTAAAAAATGTGGAGCTACTCTGGGGCTAGACTGCAAATGACCTGAAATGTCAGACAAGAGAGAGGTTTATATATCACTTGGTAGAGCACCGAGAAGAAGTTTATTAGCCAGTGACTGAGCTTGGCTCTGCTTTAAGGAGCTTATTCTGTAAAACGAGTGTAAAATGGATTGAAAATGAGAGAGGCTGGAGACGGGAAACTAGTCAGGAAGACATCCTGGTAGTCTCTAGAAGGAGATAAGTGGAGTCTGAACAAAGACAGTCACAATGGCAATAAAAAGGTAGAGAAGTTGGCATTGCGAGGCATCGTGGAGACAGCATTTGTCTGTGAATTATGTGTGGGAAGAAAATAAATTGGAAAGGTTCTAGGTGACTGAGAAGTATAGAAATTGACAGAGTCACCCTTGTTCATGTAAGGAGAACCATGTTCATTAGAGCTACACCTGTTAGATGTGAAGCACCTGAGAATAATATAAAGGCCCCTCCTGGGTGGTTCAAATGTCAATATGAAATTTAGGAGAGAAAGTGGAAATAACCTAGCACTAATAAGAGGACACCACTGAATAAAAAGTCACATGCAAAAGAGTAAAAAGAGGTCATCTATATGGAAAAGAAGATCCAGAAAAATCTGCAGAAGAAAAAAACAGAAAAAGGAGGATAAAAAGTCTGTATGAGACGCTCAGGAACAGAGATGGAGTCGGGAAGGTGGTAAGACATAGTGAAATGGTGGGGTGGTGGGGTCCCAATAAAAACTCAGAAGCAAATAAAAATCAGTGGGACAAACTCTCCTCGCTCTTTAGCTCTTCGAAGACATGGGATTTTATAGGCACAGCAGAAAGCCAATTTTGCTCTTTGTTTCTGTGAACAAAGATTTTCACAAATAAAGCAGTCACTCCAGTGAGAAGTAAACTCATTGCTCGTTTTTTTTAAACATAAATTGTTCCTATTTAAAACTGAGCAATGATATCTTCAAACTCAGCTGGAAGAAAAAAAAAATCTAAAGCTGGGGAGGTAGTCCATGGATTTTATATTCTTCCATGGTGGGAGGTCCACAAAGCGTTATCTATGTAGACATTTCACCTTTTGGAATTGTGTTTGTTTTGGAGGATTTTTTTTTGGTTTTCTTGTCTCTGAGCCAGGTCACCAGAATGAGAAAAAAAAAGTGCTGAGAACACCTGATATACTTTAATGAATCCTCACATAATAGTTGCACTTTATAAAGTTACCCTCCAACTGCTGACAGGTCTCACTAATTGGCCATGTTTGGGTGACAAGTACTAACGACAGTTCCTTCTCTGGTTTGACTGTAGAGGAGACACCTCCCTTGATTGCCTCAATTCAAGAGGACACATAAAATTCACTGTTTTTTTTTTTTTTTTTTTGCTATGTGAATCTATATATTGGTAAAATACTGCAAAATATCAACATTATTTAAATATAGATGCTACTTAATGGTTATTAAATTTCTTTAAAGAGATCACTTACATAATGTAAAACAATACAATGCAAATGGAATACATAAGGAATTATACTGCAAAACATTTATATTATGAGGATGACTCCAGAGAGAACAGTAATTTTTCCTTTATTAGGAGAATTCACCTTCTCAAACGTGTTTTTACTACAAATGTACCCAAGGGAGGTCAAGCAGATCTATAAGAACAGCTTTTTGACTTGTGGTTTTCATTCCAAGCTTCCTCAAATCACTTCTGGAAACGAGTAGGAGTGTAAATTATAAATCTACAAATACGTGATTTATAAGAATATAAAATTTGAACTACAGCCAACACTTTAGTCAAATATTTTTTATACCTTAAGAACCTAAGGTAACAACGTAACTTTCAATGCCTATTTGCATGCTAAGGGCATTTATCTGTTACAGGGAAGAGAAGAGGTCGCACATACACTCACTGCACATATGGCATCAAAATAAGATGAAAGGACTCTGAAAACCCGAGAAATTGGGCCCTGAAATACTCAAGGGAGTTCTTTCCAGCCAAATCCTTTATCTAACACATAGTTTACTTTGTGAAAAACCCTTCTTTTTAATTTGACAAATGCATTTTTTTTTTTTTTTTTTTTTTTTTTTACAGCTTCTTGCACTATTCTGTAGCTGCCAGTTTCTAAGCTTTAAGCTGGGCCCTGCAACACAAATGTTTTATTTCTTCTGTTTGAGCATCTTTTGCCACATCTTAACTAAGTTTGCATTCACCTTGGTGAGATGCTCTTGAGCAAAGCCAAACCAAAGAGAACTGCAAACCACATTTCTGCATGAAAATGAAGAAAATGAAGACGCGTTCCCTAATCCAGGAACTTTTGAGGGCATTCCAAAACTGTTTATTTTGCACTTATGCGCGTAGGGGCTTGAAGGCAATTTATTTTCCTTGAAGGACCACAGCATCCCCGCCCCCACCCCCCCGCCACCCACCAGGTTCATCATAAAAACTGTGTGTCCTCCAGAGCTTGTGGAAGAAGTCAGGGAATCAGCGTCCTGCCAGCTCTCCTTCTCCCCACGGGCCCCCGCAAACAACCGTGGCAAAGCAGATGGTCCTCCCCCTCCCCTTCTCCTTGTCCCTTCCGCAGTCCCATCCCGTGCTGACACCTTCACCTACAGCTTGGTAACCGAACCTCCCCACCCCCACCCTTCCTAGGGCTCCCAGCAAGTACAAACTTTGGAGACCTTCTGCTTCGCCGCCCCCATTTCACCTTCATTCATCTGGAGAACTCTTTCTGGATCCCAAGCTTCAATTGCTATCTTCCTCCCACACCTCTGTCCCCAAACTACCCATTTCCCTGTACTAAAGGGAGAGGCGTCCAGCCCAGGTGGCGGAGGCACTGCGGCTAACCACAGAGGGGTGCTCTCCTCTGCCCTGCTCCATCCTCCTTCCGTCTGGGTGCACTGGAGCCCAAGATCCCACACTGGGGACGCCTCCACTCCTCTGGCTTCCACGACCCAGTCCTAACTCCAGAAGCTCACTGGAGCCTCAGCCTACAGCCCGGGCAGGCGGCGGCTGGGCATCCTCCTCTACAAGTGGGACCGCGGGACAAAGTGCAAACTCCATCGGGAGGGGGGCTCCCGGCGGCCCTTCCCTCGGGCGGCGCGCCCAGGTGCCGGCTCGCCCAGTGGAGGCGGGCGGGGGCCCGTGGGAAGGCGGCGCGCGTTCGGGGGGCGCCCGGCCCGGCTGGGCTGGGCGCCCGGAGCTTACCTTCGCGCGCGGGCCGCTGGTGCGTGGGGGCAGTGGCTCTTCCAGCCCAGAAGCTGTTGCTCGCTCTCGGGCGGCGGCGGCGGTCCCGCCGGGGCTGCGCTGGGGCTTCGCGCAGACGCTCTCCCGCGGTCTGCGGCAGCCCAGGCGGCGGCGGCGACAGCTCGGCCGGGTGCGGCCCCGGAACTGTCCAACTCGGGCGGGCGCGGGGCTGAGGCTCCCGCCGCGGCCCCCGCGCTGAGCGCCTGCGCGCCCTGCCTCGCCCAGGTGAGGGGCGTGTGCCCGGAGCCCGCGGGACGCGCCGGGCCGGGGCTGGGCTCGGGCCTGGCTCGGCAGACGCCCGGCGTCCGGCCTGGCCGCGGACCCCCGGGGTCGGACCCGCCAACGCCTCTCCCGCGCACCGGAGCTCGCGACGGCTCACCAGGCGGGGACTTGCGAGGCACACACCCTGGGGCGAATAAGGCGGGACCATTCGGGGGTTCGTTGACACTGCAGAGTCTCCCGCAGCATCGCCGCCTTTAAATCCCGCCTTTCCAGGCGTGCGCGCACCGCGAGGGAGAGGAGTCTTGGTCCCGATGAGGGGGGTCCTCGCGGTCTTCGACCTCGGGGCCCTGGTCCCTGAAAAAAATTTCTTGACAACTGCAGAGGTCCCAAAACCGGGGCATCCAGCGGCGCGGGGGGAGTGGGGGGGCGGGATCTTTCAAATACTACCAGAGTGAAACTCTTCTTGGAGATCATCAGAACAACTATTTGTTTTTCCTCTTTGACCTGCTCTCGGCTGTAAGACACACCGAGCAGCCTCCGCGTTTTTGGCGGAGCCGAGAAGGCCCGCAGCGCTAAAGGCATCGCAGGCTCGCCGCGGATCTAAAGGGCTCTTTTCTTAAAAGGGGGGCTCTTGCTCCTCTGTATTTCTCTTCCGTGCTAGAGTTATCAAAACTATACCGTATCATCGGTTCCCCTGATGTAGGGCATCTTGCGAAAATAATGCGAACATAGCAAGTGCTGGGTTTTGAAAGGGAGAGCGCTCGGACAGAAAACGTTTAAGGGGATAGGAAAAATAATTTTAGAAGAGCGGTTTTCTGAGATTAATCCTTTGGCTGGAGAAGTTCAAGAGGAATAAATGACAAGAGAGTTGTGTTTTACAACAGATTTTTTTTTTCTTTTTTGGACCAGATGATTTTAAAATATTATTCTTTAATTCTCTTCTCAGATGATTGACACTAACTCCATCAATAATTAAGCCAGCAGCTGTTAATGCCCTGGCGTAACAGCACAGGGTAAATATGTGAACGTCCAGTCAAACCAGTGCTATTCTCCAGGGTGGGTTTGGGATTTGACAAGCACACATGCGCATCATCTTCGAGCTTTAAAGGAGCGGTTTATTCCTGCCTTGGAATTAAGGGTTATTGCAGGCACCTGAGGTACCAGTGCGAGAAGGAGCATGATCTGACAGAAGTTTTTCTATTTTTAGAATTCTAAATATCTTCACGTCCAGGTAGGCATTCTCACTTCCTCATTACTAAGAGCAGGCACTTATTTGGTATGTTTATTCTGAAAATTTTACCCTATTTGAAATTGCAACCGGAAGCCAGCACCAAAATTAAACCATTGTAACCCAGAAGTCGGTGAGCTATGCTAATTCCTTAAACTGATTCTTACAAAATCATGGTTGTAAGGTCTCTCCTTGTGTGAAGGATATATAGAAAACGAGTCTTTCATGAGTCCCTGAAGGTCGGTAAGGTGGGGTTCTGGCAAACTGGGACTGGCAGGAAATTCCAGAGGCAAAAGCCTTCCATGAGGAAAACACCCAGTTTCCAACGCCCTGCACTTGAGAGCCGGGAACAGTGTGGTTTCTACTGAGCCTAGATAAGTATTGGTTTCTCCAGGGACCTCAAGCATAGGGCAAGGGGGAGGGGGCCTTTGAAACCTTAAGCCAACACCTGAGATTGCACTTGGAGGCAAATGAGTAACCTCTGCAGAGTGGAACACCTGTGAGAAGTGTTCCCTGCGGTTTGTGCAATTTAGCAGCATGTGCCTTTTTTATGTCCTGCAAACTGCAAGGATATCCTTCTCTTCTCCCTGTCTATTTTTAATCACCTAGAGCAAAGACTTATGGTGGAGAACAGTTTGAGGACTGCATTTCCTAACAACAGCTGAAAGAAGCATAAAATATGTGCAGATAACTCTCCATTTTTCACCTGTGACATAACTAAAAGCTGTGCCTTAATGTCCTTAGCCAGAGCAGGATTTAGGCCTCTGGCCTAAATAATTGCAATGCCTCCTTTCGAAATGTACTTCAACTGGAAACAACAGTAAACTAAAAAAACACAAGATTTAAATACATAAAAACAGCAGCTCTCTAGAGATTTTCTGACTGCTTGTTTGTGCCTACTGCATATCTTGGCATTGCCTATGCCTTTCCAGTGAGATCTGATGTAGGGCGTCCTGCTATCCTCAAACTCTCTCACCATCATTTTCCTAGAACCGTTATTGCTCATTCCTGGCAGCAGTGAAGTAAACCAACTCAGAGAGTGTTAGCCCTAGGATAGCTGCAACACAGAGGGATTGTGCAGCAAGAAGTGGTCCCTAAACCTTGAGAAGAAACATAGCAGAAAGGGATTAATTTGAACCTGTTTCTACTGTTTGTGTCAATGAGGTGTGTGATGCATTGCTTCCTATACATTGATGAACTTATGCAGACAAACTCCTTTTAACTGTTTATAAACCTATACTTTCCAGTGGATACAGAACTTGGTATTAGCAAGAAAAGTATCAACACATTTGAAGACTTCATCAATCACATAGTTTTACTTTCTAAGAAATGAATAGAGCCTATACATAAGAAATGGATAAATAAGATGTTATAAAACAAGGACCTATAGACATTTTATTTAGATTGCTTTGCAGCCATCAGCAATTTTCTGGTCTCAGAACTGGGGACCATATTTTGAAAACCACATGATGGACACACAAGAAAACTGAAGGAAGAGTGTGTGTGTCTGCTAGTCGCTCAGTCATGTCCGACTCTTTGCGACCCCATGGACTATAGCCCCCCAGGCTCCTCTGTCCATGGAATTCTCCAGGCAAGAATACTGGAGTGGGTTGCCATTCCCTTTTCCAAGAGATCTTCCCAACCCAGGGATTGAAGCCGGGTCTCCCATATCATGGGCAGATTTTTTACCATCTGAGCCACCAGGGAAGCCCAGAAGTTTCAAATTCCAAATTCAGCTCTCACTTTCAAACCTAGAAACCTTAGTTTCTTCATCCATAAGACAGGGCTTCCCAGGTGGTGCTAGTGGTAAAAAAGCTACCTGCCAATGCAGGAGATGTGGGTCTAATCCCTGGGTCAGGAAGACACCCTGGAGTAGGAGATGGCAATCTGCTCCAATATTCTTTTTTTCTTCTTTAATAATGTTAGCTCTTTATTTTGGCTGTGCTGGGTCTTCCCTGCTGCTCGGACCTTTCTCTGGTGCAGGGAGTAGGGGCTCCTCTTTCTTGCAGCGCCTTTCCTGTTGCAGAGCATAGGCTACAGCTGTGTGGGCTTCAGGAGCTGGAGCACATGGGCTCGGTAGTTGTGGCTTTCAGGCTTTAGAGCATAGGCTCAGTAGATGTGGCACCTGGGCTTAGTTGTTCTGTGGCATGTAGGACCTTCCTGGATCAGGATCGAACCCGTAGGTCCTGCATCAACAGGCAGATTCTTTACCACTGACCACCAGGGAAGCCTCTGCTCCAGGATTCTTGCCTGGAAAATTCCATGAATAGAGGAGCCTGGTGAGCTACCATCCATGGGGCTGCAAAGAGTCAGACATGATTGAGCACACAGGACAGGGCTAGTTATAACAGCCTTGTCTCAATGGGTTGCTGCAAAGATGTAATGTATACGAAACACTCTGAAAACTACACGGGTACCATTGGTTGAGAACTGTCTTCTTCATAGTTTGCTTTTCCTCTACTGCTTTTGAGGTGTTCTGCAAACTTTCCTTCAAAGTGCCTAATAACTCCTGTTGAGCTCTTCACTAATCTCCACTATGAATCTTTCCTGATAACTCTACTTGAAGGTGGCTCCAGGGTCATATAACGGAGATAGCGCAAGTTCTAGTGCTAAATGAGTATGACTTAAGCTCTGGCTTAGTACTGACCCACTAGCTGCCTGATGTTCTTCATTCCTTCTAACCTTCCATTTCCTCATCTGTAACGTGGGAAAATAAATATATCTTCATCATAGGAGTTATCCTGAGGATCAAAGCAAACAGGAAGGTATTTTTCAAACTATAAAAACACCTGACAAATGTTCATTGTGATTTATTTTAACCGCTATTTGGGAAGTAAATAGATTTATCTCCATATTAGGCAATAAGATCTAAAATGTCTTAGAAATACCAGAAAAATTGTATATTTTTTTGTGTATATATATATATATATATGGGATTTTCAGAGCAACTTACAACTAGATTGAAGATTATGCAATGTTTTTAAAAAAATAGGCTGCTAAATAATATTTATATACAAAGATACATGAATATTGCAAAAACCATAAAATCTTTCCACTTCCACATATTATCAGAAATTAATGGAATGAATGTGACATTTGTTCTTAAAAGCTCCAACTCAAGTTCAACAAAAAATTCTGTTTTTGTTCAAAACCACTGATGTTACTTATCTTAAGATGTCTGCCTACTCAAGATAGATAACAGTGAGTTGAAACACAAAATGTTGAGTTTTTTTTTTATCAGATAATTTTCATTCTCATTTTCTCAAACGTTTGATGAAACATATGAGATGGGACAGATAGCTCTTTAAGGCTAATGAATTGGTTTCATGCAGAAATTCCAAATTTGACCCAGACATTTATATCTTAAAAAATGAGTATAAAAAAGTGGAGGAAGTTGTTTTAAATGAAAATCTTAAGGCTATTTCTGAATTGTCAATTTGTGTTTTACATTTATCCCATTTCTAAACCTAACTGTATTATCTTTTAAATCTAATTGAAGTATCTGCCTTTAGAGGAAGGGATATAAAACTCATTGCTAAATCTCAGACATCCTTGAGGAGATATGCTAGCCTTTTTTTCTCCCTTTTCTAGGGAATTGTTTTATGTTCTATTTCTAGTGTTCTATTCTGTGAGAAAGAATTGTCTTTTTAGCCTACAATTATTTTTTAATTAAAGATTGAGTTCCCTTTCATCTTTCTTTTCTACCTGAATATTCTTAGCAGTGAATAGCCATGTATTGAAATTCCTTTCTCACTAATATGCATCCTCCCTTTTCACATTGAGCACATTATGATTTATCTTGATATTTTAAAATTAATTATTTTTCCTATGTGTGACCAAGATCTGTTTTTACCTTTTCCTCATAAAAGCTTATTTTCTTGAAATCTAGTGGGATTGGTGCTTTGCTGTGGCACTGTGCCCCCTTCTCTGAGGAAATACCATTTTTATGTCCAGAAGTGATCGATACTGTAAAAGTGTTCCTCCTGCACCCTAACCCCAGATTTGAGGAAGTAACTGTGACTCTTCTTATGCATCTGTCCCTCTGAAACTTAATCCAGCACTGCCCTGGGACCCGAGATAAAGGTTGCATGACTTCACGTTACTCCCAAATCCTTCCCTGATGACGTTGCAAGATTATTACCTCAGTTAGCACGTATTCCCCTTTGACTCTTTTCTCAGAAATGGATATAAAATAATTCATCTTCTTTGGACTGCATTTGCAATTATAATTTCCCTCCACTTTTTGTAAATTTGAAGATGTGATACTCCTTTCAAAAACGTTGATCTATTTCTTAGTTTTAGCTTTTCATCCGTGCCCTTGTGCGTTTAACTCATAACCACCTGATAACTGGGGAAGCTCCCTGATGATTACAACTTTTTGATTTAAAGTTGAATGGTTTCACAAGTTTCTCACTTTAACCTATGTCATAATTTTAGATAAATTATGAGTGTTGAACTTACTGTGTAGAATAATTTTCAAAAGCCTTCAGTGTCTAAATAGCCAACACAGAGCTTACTGAGGAATACTGTGTCCCATGTACTATAAATGCATTGTCCCATTTATTGTAGTAAGAATTCCATAAGGGGGAAATATTGATGTCATTTTACAGATGGGAAAAGCAATAAACCATACATTTGCAATATACACAAGGTCACACATTGGCAGAGCTAAAGTTCTAGTTCAAGTTCTTCTTATCTTTAAAAAGCTCTTTATATGCTGCTTCTTGAGGTTAATCAAAAGTATTGATTAGACTGTAAGCTCCACTGGGAGTAGAAATCATATCCTCCTTGCTCTATAGTCCTGTATAAGACCTAACATATAGTTCCTTACAAAGAGAAGCTCAAAATCTGTGTGCAGAGTAAACGGTTTCTCATTTCTGCTTTTCACTGACTACAACTGCCATCTCTCCATCTTCTGAAGCAATTTTCAGCTTAGGAAACTTAAGGCAGAAAAATTTTCAGGAAAGGAATTGAGAGAGCTGAGGAGAAATACCCTATTTCTTCCCAAATTCCAAACACATTGTAGTCTTTGAGCTCTCAATATCCTTCTGGTTTGGACAACCATCTGAACCTCTCTAAACAAACTCCTTGCAAATGGTTGCTGTCTCTTATCTTTTCAATACTATTGTCTGATTCTTAGAGCCCAAAACTGTTTCTGATATTTTGCATTCACCCCTCCCCCACCCCAACCTGCAGTGCCTAGGACTGAATCAAACCAGTTGTAGGCACTCTGTGCAAGCTTGAATGCAGCCAGTGATTTTCCATTCTTATTCTCACATTCACAGTGCAAAGAGCAAGACCTGACTCTCTGCTGCACAGAGGAAGTGATGCTCAAGAAGCCAGATTAACACTTTCACTCAATCATTTCAGTAAGTGAAGGTGAAAGTCACTCAGTCGTGTCGGACTCTTTGTGACCCCATGGACTGTACAGCCCATGGAATTCTCCTGGCCAGAATACTGGAGTGGGTAGCCTTTCCCTTCTCCAGGGGATCTTCCCAACACAGGAGTCAAACCCAGGTCTCCCACATTGCAGGCAGATTCAGGGGGCGGGGGGTGGGGCGTGGACATTATGAGTAGGAGTGGAAAGATTCGAATTCTTTCAAGTACCTCAACTATGCTTTAGCTTGAAAAAAAAAAAAGACTTGAACTCTATTAAAGTCCCAGTTACTTGGAAAGCAAGCTTGGGCAGTTGAATCAAATTCCCTGAGCTGCTTCTGTTTCCCTATCTGTTCTGCTTTAGCACTACCTTGAAATCTTCTAAATTGACCTCCATGAGCCTATTAACACTTTGCTCTCTAGCCTGAACTCATTGCACTTACTTCATATTTTTGAGTGAAGGTTTCTCACTTTAGATACAAACATCTGAACTTCCAAAACAGATCAACTAAATAGGCAGTTTACTACATTATTGAACATTTATTTGCTAAAAATAAGATTCTTCAGAAGGTTTGATTTTTTCCCAGTTGTATGATTCACAGTGTCTGGAGACATTTTTCGTTGTTATGAGTTAGAGGGTTGCGGGCATCTAGTATGTAGAGGACAGGAATGTTGCTAGTGTGTGCTTAGTCGCTCAGTCGTGTCTGACTCTTTGCAGCCCAACAGACTGTAGCCTGCCAGGCTCCTCTGTCCATAGAATTTCCCAGATAAGAATACTGAAACAGATTGTCATTTCCTATTTCAGGGAATGTTCCCAACCCAGGGATCGGACACATGTCTCTTGCATCTCCTGCATTGACAGAAAGTGGGTTCTTTATCACTAATGCCACCTGGGAGTCCTGGAATGCTGCTGAATAATCTGTAATTCACAGGTCATAGCTCACAGCAAAGGTTTATCCAACAATAACCAAGTTTGGTAAATTAAGGGACAATTTTTGTGTGGACAAAGGGCAGGGATATGCAACGTTCATGCTCACTAAAAATTAAAAACATTTATTTAAAACAGCATCCCATAACATCAGATTACTTGTTTTTCAGAGGTTATACAAAGGTAAAGCAATATGGCAAAGGTATGTTGAAATGGATGTCTTATTCATTGGTGCAACTTTTTCTACAAGCAGTGTTTTGTCATATTTATCAAACTCTTAAAATGATTATTCCTGTTGGTTTGGTAATTTTAATCTAGAACTATAGTTTAATGAAATAATGCTAAATGTGGAGAAAATGAGCCACAAAAAAAAAAAAAAATGTTTATCAGGGCCTTACTAATGATAAGAAGAACTGAAGACAACCTAAAGGGAGTAGTTAAACATATCCCATTAAAGGAATATTATGCAGTTATTTTTAATGATATTTGTTAGGACTTTGTGTTAGTAACGTGAGAAATTATTGATTGTGATATAAAGAGGAAAGGAGAAAATAAATGTAACATAGCATGATCACAACTAAGCAAGATAAGTCAATGCATGGCAAGATTGAAGGAAAAGCAAAACCCATCCGTATCAATTGATTTACAAAAGTTATGGTTGATGCAACAGGTCAAGCACATTATATGTCACACAATATATACTTGGATATATCATCATCATTGTATTTTGCGGTTTGTACCATCTGATTTTCCTTTCAATGTGTTAAGTTTTCCTTGTTTAGAAGCCTGAGACGAAGAGTTTGCTTTTGATTCTCTACATCATACTAAAGATGTGGTTACATGTTATATGAGACTATCAAACAGCCATGCTTGCTCTCATGCACTATTGATGGTACTGTAAGTTGATATAACCTCTCAGGAAGTTACCTGATTCATGTGCTCATCCTTCAACACAGAGGTCCCTCATTATCCTAGAGGCATATCCAAGCAAAGCAGCATGTACAAAGATGTTTGTTACATTGTACTTTGAATAAGAAAAAATTGGAAATGGCAACCCACTCCAGTATTCTTGCCTGGGAAATCCCATGGATGGAGGAGCCTGGCAGGCTGCAGTGCATGGAGTCACAAAGAATCAGACATGACTGAGTAATCAAAACTAATAACAGAGGAATCTAAAATAAATTGCCTTATTATACATTAGCTAAACATTTTATAAACATAAAGTATTCACATATTAACTCTTACTATAAAAGTAATAAATGCTTTTCAAAAATTAGTTGGCTGGGCATGAAGTAGCATACATTCATTTTTAGCAGTGATAATGCTCAAGAATGCCATCCAAGCTTATCCCAAGAATCATGAAGTTAAATTTCATTTGTTTTAATCCAATCACTGCATCCTTTGACCTAGATGAGCTTCTGTACTGCTGGGAACTCGTTCTCAAAACAACCCTGCCACCTCTAGAGGTCCAATTATGAAATATTTCTTCTTCAGCACAATTCTAAATTTATGTATACATTTTCCTCATTTCTATTTCAAAAGCTTACTTCTAAGCAAGTTTTAAGTTGCATACAGGTTTCCTGCTTATCTTCTTCCATTGAAAGAAAAAAAATAATGTTCGGGTTGGTCATCCAAGGTGAAAATTGGGCAAGGCACCAGCATACCGCTCTTGCCCTGCATATACACCAATAATAACAACTAAATATCCAGTCACTAAGCCCTCCCGGTCCATTTTTGCTAACCTGTAATTCACACTCAGTCTTCCTTTTCATCACTCCTGATATACTGATACCCTTACACCAGGTCCTTTTCAACTATCCATTACTTATCTCATACTAAATTCTTACGGAACATTCAACCATTTCAAAACCCACTCTCTTATCCAGAAGGAGAAGCTTAACTCTTGCATTCCTGGATGGGAGAAACCCTCCGACTTGAGCGTGTCAACTTTCTTCCTCACCACAAGGAACACTTCAGAATTTCTCTAAATTTATCTCTCTGGGGTAAGGCCTCCTCTATGCACACTTGATGCCAATTTCTCTTCCTTTCTTCAGTGCGATCCCCTCTAGAGTCTTCATCTCATTTCCTTTCGCCTGTCTCCATCACTGGAGATAATATTTGATCTTTCCTACTTTATTCACACTGCCCTCTTAAAATTAATGTATTCATGGGGTTCCTGTTTTCAAAATAAAAAGAACTAAAAAACAGAAAGGTTACTTTTCTTGACTTTGTTTCACCTAAAGCTATTGTCTTCTTTCATTTTTACTTTTTCATCAGCATATATTTAATAATTTAAGTGACTATGTGTACAAGATCCCCTGCTACTTAGCTCTGTTTAGAGTTGCTATTGCTAAGTCACTTCAGTCGTGTCCGACTCTGTGTGACCCCATCCCTGGGATTCTCCAGGCAAGAACACTGGAGTGGGTTGCCATTTCCTTCTCCAATGCATGAAAGTGAAAAGTGAAAGTGAAGTCACTCAGTCATGTCTGACTCTTAGCGACCCCATGGATTGCAGCCCACCTGGCTCCTCCGCCCATGGGATTTTCCAGGCAAGAGTACTGGAGTGGGGTGCCATTGCCTTCTCCACTGTTTAGAGTTAGGGATATAGAAGTAAATAAGATACAAATCTCTGATTTCAAAGTCTAATCTATTTCAGGAGGCAAATACCCAAAAACCTCCTTGGAAAACATAGAGTCCAGTTGCTGTTTAAACTTTCTTACCTTCTCCTCAGTCAGATCCATTATCTCCTCAAAGTTCCACTTCCAATAAAATCAGTGGTTTATCGATTCCCAGATCTCAAGGATTTCCAGTTCTCATGCACTTCAATTTTTCTCATTTAAGATGATGCTAATGATTGCAAACATATTTTCACAGGCATGTTCAAAGTTAATTCTCACAATAACCCTATAAGAGAGATATTCCATCACAACCCCAAACTCCCACCCTCATTCATCAGATGAGGCTCAGGAAGAGAAAGCCACCAGTCCAGGATCACCCAGCAAGTACATGACAGAGCCTGGACTTGACCCCATATTGTTAGATTCTAAAGCTGGCATGCTTCTTTAACCCCGTACCTTCTGTGGATGACTAAATGGTTGACTGGAAGCATCTATATTAATCAACTGTGTGCCGTAGAGAATGCAGAATGTTTGAAAACCTTTTTCTTTCTCTAACTGTCTTAACTTGACAGCTTGTCATGCAGCTCTAGGCATAGAATTACTGCCCAGTAATTGTTGCTGTCTAGGTTTCAACACAAAATACATGCTGACCTTAGGTACCTGGATGGGAAAGACGTTGCCTAGTTTTACTGAAGTGCTGTCCTCAGGATTCCTGTCACGGAAGTGCCTTATACGTGAACCAGTTTGGCAATAAGATCTTTTGGTGCCTAACTCAACAGCCCTAGGCTTAAGAGCAGATGAACTCCCCTTTTATTATATTTCACTACTAAAAGATAATGCTTTAGTAAAGTTTCAATTTACAAATAATCACCTTCATTCAAATATTTTCAAGTAATCAAAGAAATTGGAACATCTTAAACTAATTTCATTGTTGATTTCTCAACCTATAAAGTGTTAGTTAGTCATGTCACTCTTCTCAACCTCATGGACTGTAAACTTCCAAGCTCCTCTGTCCATGGAATTCTTCCCCAGGCAAGAATACTAGAGTGGGTTGCCATTTCCTTCTCCAGGGGATCTTCCTGACCCAGGGATCGAACCCCATTCTCTTGCGTTGCAGGCAGATACTTTACCGCCTGCCACCAGGGAAGCCCCCTTCTCAACCTATATGATCTTTAATTAATGGATTCATTCCCACATTGTTATATTCTAATCATTCTGAAACTGTTATGATCCTGGTACCGCCTAAAAATATCTAAATGAATGATTCGTCACTTTCTTCTTTTCTTATAAAAAATTATGAACACAGCCTATCTAGAATTGCTGTCTCATCTAATTTGTTTGCAGGTAACTTTTTTTAAACTGCCTACATCTGTTGTCCCAGGGGAAAAAAGTGTTGTCTGATAAAGGTAGCTCTCCACCTGCTTTTTCTAAAGTAAGAGATATAAACACATCTGGGTTTTTATCTTCTGAACAATCACTTGCTTATAGTCCTAATTAGCCTAGTCATTTACTTTTATCTGTTGCTATCCTATTTGAATGTTTATTTGCTATTCGAAGTGTTTTCTGAAACTTGCTGCTTATTTTCTTTCTCTACTCCAATATGTAATTTTTCCTTAATTTGGCTTGCTTACATTGTTTTATTCCTCCTTCACAATTTTTTCGTAAATGGGTATTTTAAGATCTCTTCCATATGTCTCTATAACTGGTTTAAGATCCCTGTTAGGCTTTTATTTGTGTGAACTGCTGTCTTTTCTTTTTATTTCCTTGGATAAAACCACCTTTTGTTCTTTTTTTGGAAGGACTTATGATGAAATTGAGTAAAATCTTTATGTTTTCAATCAGCCAGCCACTTGCTGGGTACCCATCACGTGCACAGCACTGTGCTAAGCTGTGGGATGGAAAAGCCAGGCAGAAGGAAGGCCATGAAGGGTGGAAGACAAGAGTTCTTAAATTCAGGGAAAGTATAAAGGTATAAACTTTAACAGGATGAAAGGACCTCAAAAAATCAGGATCCAAAAAGATACATTTAAGTATGGCAACCAAGTATCAATGGACTCTATGAATTCTGAAGGAATAAGCGATGGTGAGCTGGAATCATCAAGGAAGGTTCTTGGGAATGATGGACTTTGCTCAGGGAAGTGTATTGGCTGTCAGTGGTCCAGCTGGTGGCGGCCACATTCCAGCTGAAGGAAATGGCACTGTGGTAGAAATGAATAACTCATTCAGACCACATCTAGTTGTTGCTGGCTGGATGAGGGAATCAGAGTCAGGGGAAAATGAGATATCAGTGGAAAGCTGGAAAGACTAGAAGGAAAGGGGCATGTTTATCAATTTTAATTAGAAGGACTGCTTCACATGATTTTGATTTTGATCTTTGTCAGTTATGTGAGCTGCAAATATCTCCACCCCGTTCCCTAGCTTGTCTTCTGTCTTTTTTAAAGATGATCTGATGAGCACATGTTCTTAATTTTAGAGTAGTCAAATTTATCAGTCTCCTCCTTTATGGTTATTACATCTATATCTTGTTTAAATATACTTTTGTACCTGAGGTTAGAAAAATACCCACCTATGTTTTCTTCAAAAAGTTTTAAGTTGGCTTTTAATATTTAAGTTCTTAATCCATGTGCAGTTAATACTGGTGATGCATATTTTTTCCTAGCTCAATTGATTCAACTGTCTTTCCTTTCCCCAGTGATCCACCATATCCTTTCTGACATACACAAAAAGTTGTGCTAGTCTATTTCAGTTTTTCTGCTCTATTCCTCTGATCAGTTAACAAGTAATTTCCCTTACCATAGACATTTTAAAATGCTGCCTCAATTACAATAACTTTGCAATTGATGTTTTATATTTGGTACAAATATTCAGTCTATAGTTCAACTGGGATATGGTAAGTAGATAGATGGATGAATCTTCAATGGGCCAATGATGACAGTTTTCATGAACCCAGAATTATGATTAACTCTATGCACTTGAGGTCCAAAGGTTGCCTTTGGTGGGGAGTAAATGAGATGCCACTAATTGCATTTTTGGTTTTGTTTTTTTTTTAAGTTAAGGAGGAACTAAAAAGCCTCTTGATGAAAGTGAAAGTAGAGAGTGAAAAAGTTGGCTTAAAGGTCAACATTCAGAAAAAGAAGATCATGGCATCCGGTCCCATCACTTCATGGAAAATAGATGGGGAAACAGTGGAAACAGTGTCAGACTTTATTTTTCTGGGCTCCAAAATCACTACAAATGGTGACTGCAGCCATGAAATTAAAAGATGCTTACTCCTTGGAAGGAAAGTTATGACCAACCTAGACAGCATATTCAAAAGC
Organism: Bos mutus; assembly: GCF_027580195.1. Classification (NCBI taxonomy): domain Eukaryota; kingdom Metazoa; phylum Chordata; class Mammalia; order Artiodactyla; family Bovidae; genus Bos; species Bos mutus. The sequence goes on from NC_091618.1 coordinate 119,058,081, forward strand.
AGAGACATTACTTTGCCAACAAAGGTTTGTCTAGTCAAGGCTATGGTTTTTCCAGTGGTCATGTATGGATGTGAGAGTTGGACTGTGAAGAAGGCTGAGTGCTGAAGAATTGATGCTTTTGAACTGTGGTGTTGGAGAAGACTCTTGAGAGTCCGTCGGACTGCAAGGAGATCCAACCAGTCCATTCTGAAGGAGATCAGCCCTGGGATTTCTTTGGAAGGAATGATGCTAAAGCTGAAACTCCAGTACTTTGGCCACCTCATGCGAAGAGTTGACTCATTGGAGGGGACTCTGATGCTGGGAGGGATTGGGGGCAGGAGGAGAAGGGGATGACAGAGGATGAGATGGCAGGATGGCATCACTGACTCGATGGACGTGAGTCTGAGTGAACTCTGGGAGTTGGTGATGGACAGGGAGGCCTGGCATGCTGCGATTCATGGGGTCGCAAAGAGTTGGACACAACTGAGCGACTGATCTGATCTGATCTGATAGATTGTATGATGAATGACACTGAAGAAAACAAAGTATACCTAAGAACTCTGGATCAGTCAAATCAAAATTACACAATTTGACTATTGGTTTAGAGAAATCCATTATCTTTCTTATGTGTGTGAGCGTGCATGCGCGTGTGTGTGCTCACTCAGTCATGTCAGACTCTTGGCGATCCCATGGACTGTAGTCTGCCAGACTCCTCTGTCCGTGGGATTCTCCAGGCAAGAATACTGGAGGGGGTTGTTAGTCCCAATCCAGGAAATCTTCCTGACCCAGGAATCAAACCCGCATTTCCTGTGTCTTCTGCATTGGCCAAGTGGATTCTTTACCACTCAGCTAGCTGGGAAGCCCTATCTTTCTTATAGCCCACATTTTTTGAGGGCATGGACTATGTACATCCAGAACCTAAAATAATGTCTTACAAATAGTAGCCAGTTGATAAATGTTTGAGGCATGGATGGATAAACAAATGAATAGTGGAGAGTGTCATAAAGTTTATACATTTTTCATTCCAAATTTTATTGAGATATAATTGAAATACTGTGTAAGTTTAAGGTATACAGCATTATTTGACTGACATCCAAGAAATGAATTGCACACACAAAGTGAATACCACAATTACCACAATAAATTTAGTGAACATCCATCATATAGATACAAATTCAGAGAAAAAAAAAACATATTTTTCCTTGTGATGAAAACTAGCATTTATCCTCTTAATCTTCCTATATAACATACAACAATGTTAATTATATTTTTAATTTGAATCTTTAGTTCAACCAGTTTTATAGAGTATAACTCTTCAGTTAGGAACAAAAGCCTACATTTACAATTCCATGCAGCTAATCAAATTCTACCCCTCCTCCATTGTCCTGCCATTGTATTAACAGTCAGCAACATTCCAGCCAGTGAAATGGACACACCAGACTAGATATTGGCACGAGCTGTGGAAGGAGATGCATGAGTCAAGCTGTTACGGCCCCTGTTGTATGAGTTTTTATTCAAGCTGAGAATACAAAATGAACCAAAGAGAAAAAGTCAGAATGCTTAGAGTAATATGTGTAAATTAACTCTGTGCAAACTGTGTGCATTGGTGTTGAGAGAATGCAGGCAAAGCAGCGAGTGCCCCTCTGGAAGGTGAGAGACACTGGAGCTCACATGAGCTCTTTCTCCTATTACAGAAGGATTAAATGTCACTGTGGCCACAGACTCCCAGTGAGTTATGATTCACATTTATTTAAACAGAAAACAGACATATCTGTATTTATCTCTACATAGATAGATAATACATACCTTTGATTTATTTATAGTTTATAGATAGATTTCTTTATTACCTCTGGACAAATAGAAGAGAATAATTTCATAAAGCTATACTTTCAAAAAGAATAATTTCAAGTAGAGTACGTCCATGGCATATGCTGAAAATAGAAAATAAGTGTCAGCTTATTAAACTTCTATTTCAATGACCCTTATGGTTTTATATGTGTAGGTGAGTGTGTGTTTGTGTATGTGTGTGCAAGTGCTCAGTTGCTTCAGTTGTGTCCTATCCTTTGGGACCGTATAGACTGTAGCCTGCCAGGATCCTCAGTCCATGGGATTTTTCAGGCAAGAATACTGGAGTGGGCTGCCATTCCCTTCTCTAGAGGATCTTCCCAACCCAGGGATCAAACCCACATCTCCCATATCTGCTGCACTGAAGGTAGATTCTTTTACTGCTGAGCCACCAGGGAAGCCCATGTAGGTGAGTGCTGGGTCATAATTTTTTACCCAGAAAATGGATCAGCAAAAGTGTCTGTGCAGCCAGCTGAAAAGCCAGTTTAAGAAAAACCACTGGCTTTTGTCCTGTCCACACACAGTAATGACTCTTCAAGGCCAGGCACTAGTCACTCATTCTATGATAGGCATAAATTTTGTTACGTTGTCTTCTCAGATTTGCAGCCAGGCAGCAATCTTTGTTTAAAAGAACTTACCCCATTTCTTACAGTTACTTGCAAGGCTGGGAATCCTGGTAGTGCTTCCCTGATATTTATAGCTTTGCCATCAGTTTAGAGAGTCTTCCCAGTGGCTCAGAGGTAAAGAATTGCCTGCCAATGCAAGAGGCATAGGAGACATGTGTTTGATCCCTGGATTGGGAAAATCGCCTGGAGGAGGAACTGGCAATCTACTCCAGTATTCTTGCCTGGAGGATCCCATGGACAGAGGAGCCTGTGGGCTACAGTCCATGCGGTTGCAAACAGCTGGACACAACTTAGTAACTGAGCACACGTGCATTGGTTTAGAAGTTGTCACATCTTCCAAATCTTTATCTACCTAGGCAACAGAGCAATGCTCTTCAGCAGTAATGTGGGGATCCTATTGCTCCAGCCAGTTCATTTATCCCCAGTCTAGCAGAGCAGTGTCACAATGAGCCTACAGACAAGTGAATCTCACACTGTAAGTTCCAAACAGCATATGGTTTGCCTTAACTATATTATATAGAAGGAGTTAATATTCATTTAATGTAATGCACGGGCAATTTGCTATCCTTTTTCTAAGAGTAAATCTGTAATCATGTAATTATTCTGTAACAACTGCCTTGCATCATTTATTTTCCAGATAAGCTCTATAAGTTTTTGAAACTGAGAAAATAACATTTGAACTAATAAAGTTGAAATCGTCAGCACTTTTCCTCTAGCACTCATTTGTCAGAAGTTCTTGAAACAATGAAAACTACATCTTGAAAGCAACAGGATAAATGGATTCTATCTATGGAGACCAATTGTGTGAGCTTTTTGTTTTGTTTTTTTAGTGTCATTTTTTTTTCGAGACAATCCAGGAATGAAGAAAAGGTCAGTTTTACAGCTCAATTCTGAATACATCAAATGAGCACATAACAGGAACCTACCGAGTGAAGAATAGCCTAGAAAAGAATCAGAGTTAGAAAACAGCCAACAAAAAGTAGGAGGCCAATAGGTTAGAGACTGAGTACCCAATTTTTGCTATTGTTGAATGTCTTCTAACTTCACTGTGAATTTTAAGTACCAACAGATTTCATGTGCTCCCATACGAGAGAAAAACTGTGCCTGTAGGTGATAAGCACAACTTGAAGCTGCAGCATGTCACTTATCTGCTATAGTAACAATGCCAGAAGTAAACAGAACAAAAGATAATGGCTCTTAACTAAGGCTAATATTCCTGAGTAGCAAAAATGTGCTTTTCAATTTGACTTGTTTTTCATAGAAAGAAACGGAAAAAACCAGGAGGCTCTGAAAATATTATATTTATTTTAGCCAAGCCAAATGAATTCACTGCATCGAAAGGTAACATTTTGAAGTTCAAAACAGAGACTGCTTCTTTCTAAACATACATTTCATCCATGGAGGTTGGGTCCTGTCCTTTCCTTCGGTGGGTGAAGCTTATGAACATTCACGACAGAAGGTATTTCATAATTCTTTTTTATTGTTTTCCATGCTCATCAGACATTTCATCATACTGTGATTTTCAAAGAGAGGTGCCCCTGGAAGTCCTCCAAATTGCCTTGGGATGGTCTCAAAATACCAATATTTGTAACTACATTTACACTTTCATTTCTGGAGAAATTTAACTTGTCAGCAATCTCTCAAAGGACATACCCCCTGAGCCTTTTATTATGTTAAGACACACTGTGGCCCATCTGAATTTGAGAAGTGTGGGATGCCTAGCAAAAACGCAAATTCAGTTCTCCACAAAATGAAGTAGGTTTGGTAAATTTGTTATTGGCACTAAATGTATAATGGCTTAAAGAAAGGACAACCTTCCCTATATGTGCTTTGTTGGTTTTGCAGAGTATCTTCTCTTATTATGTAGAGATTATTGTATAGTTAAGAATTAAAATTATGTGATGTTATAAAATATGCCTTATCTCCTTCAGTCTACCTTATACCCTTTTCTCTGAAGCTTTTGAATTCCATGATGATGTTTCAGAGGAAACACAAGCTGTCCTAATTTGGGATTTACCATATTAAGTACATAAAGATGTAAAGAAATGTTAATACCTGGCATGAAAAAATTGGTCTGGTGTTGCTATTAGTGCTGGAGAGTGTCATGACCTCTGCGCTCAGAATCCAAAGGCGAAAGGAGCAGTGCCTACCAGGGCAGTTTTAGAAATAAACTGGCAACTAACAGGCAGGTTAGCTTCTCGTTAATTAAGAGCCACTCAAGAACGGGTCCTTCACTTTCTGTAGAGTGTTGTAAATCTTCCTTATTTAGAGTGCAGGGTTGTTATTTTTAAAGAAAACACACATCTGTGTTTATACCAGATGGCACGTAGACATTTCCTATTATTATTCACTCTTCTGTCCATTGCTACAGATGTTACAAGTATCTTTTACATGTCTCCCTTAAGGCTAAAAATGGAAACTAGCATTAAACATAACAGTAAATAAAGAGGCAAAGAAAAGCTGAAACGAAAACCAGGTGCATAATTAGATTTATTTTGTTCTCGGTCACCTCAACTTCCATAAATTAGACTTTATATGATAATGTATGCATACAGAATTGCCCTTGGGTTAAAAATACTAGTTGTAGACATCAAACCTCTTTGTCTAGTTCTAACTTAATTCTTTTTACAGCTTAACACCTGTACTAACCTTGTAATGAACAAACATTTGACATATTTCTGAAGCCACAACATACAATCTTTACTTAAATTACATTATTTGGAGTCAAGTCAAAGGGTGCATATGCTGTTACCAGAGAATACACTGATGATATGCTATACAGAAATAAGCTTTAACAAACTACCCTGTGTTAATCTAGCCACACAATGGTTCTAATCAGGACATATTGTGGCCTTACCTGAGTATCCCCTGCCCCTTAACCATCCTCTTCTTTCTGGGGATAGGATGAGGACAGAGAGCGTGTCCCATCCTCAACTCCACTGATTCACCAAACAGTATTTATGGAAGGTCTACCATATACATAGTTTCTCCTAAGAACTTTAATATCTTGAGGACTTTATTGTAAGCATCCCTTTCTTTAGATAGCCTTAAGATTCTGAAGAACTTAAAAAAAATTTTTTTCATCACCAAAAAATTCGAGTAACCTAGATATGAGAATATGTCTTAATCCATTCTCAAGAAAATCCTTTACAATAAAAAGGGACTTCTGTTTCTCTCTAGTCAGTAGGCCAAACCTAGAGATTCCTGAGGAACATAGGAGCCAAGTTGACTTTTGTTGAGCTGAGCTTTCATCTGCTTGGCCAGTGGAAAAGTAAAGATTAATTTTAAAATGATTTTATGTAACTAACATTTTCCGAGTTTTACTCTAAGAGGAGGAAAGGCAAATGACAGCACGTCAGATCACAGAATAAAGGACTTGTGTCATTGAGGGACTGTTCTTGGGAAATTAATAGGTTCCAAAAATCAAGCAAGATGATTAATACTGGCTTTCATTTGATCTATAAACCCACAATGACAAGCACAGCATGACCCTGACTTAGCCTGGCATTGTGATTTAATGAAAAGAGAAAGCTTAGAAGAAGACTATGAAGGAAAAAATAAAGCCTTCTGCACTGGGTCAGAAACTTCTTGATTGATATACCCATCTTCTGATTTCTAAATTTTGATCATAGGGTTTCTGTATATGTTAGATACTTTCTTTATCAAGAGAGCCAGGTAAAAAGTACTAGCTTCTTAAACACAAATAACAATTTTATAGAAAGAAAGTGATACAGCCTCATACTTTCATAAAGGAAATGCCATTTGCAAAGCTATAGTGCAGAGGAAAGTCAGGGCAAGTAAATGTGCTAATTGTGGCTGTGCTTTTATAATAAAATCGTCATGAAATTTTGGTTAGATAAAATCAGTTTTGGAGGACTGCAAAACTGAATTAGAAGATGGTCGAGGCCACAGAGTAAACTGGTTGGAGAGAATGTGCCAACCAGGCTCTATCGGGTCACAGTGATTTCAACTGGGGTTGAAGAACACCTGTGTAGCTGAGAAAGACGGCATATCCAAAGCCCCATGCAAAAGCCGGAAGCCACTGTGAACCTGGGGCTGTCAGAACACCAACCTGGAGCCACTCTCACTGTTTTTCCTAAGACTCTGACCCTAGATGTTGCTTCCCATAACTCAGCACTCTGCTTCAAGATGGTCTGTGTTCGCCACATCCCTGAACTTTCATCCCCTGTCACTCTGGCTCCTGTAATGACCCTGCCCCGCTCTGTTACCTGGGCACGTCTGTCTGCACTTGATCCGAAGCAGCTTACATTCTTCATGTAATTAAGCAGCTTCATGACTGCTTAATTTTGCTTCCAGAGATATCTTTAGAGACTTCTTTCCTACCCTGCTCATCACTCTCCGGAGGATTTCTTAAATAAAATTTCTTGAATAATAACAAATACATCTTCACAGAGAAATTCTTTATTCTGTGATTGGCTATTCACATCTGCCTTACTAAGCTGGTCTTAGTGTTTTTGTATTTCCTTTCATTCACTCGTTGTTCTCCACATTTATTGAGCATCTGCTATATGCCCCAGGCCTCATCTCTGAGTTAAAGACATAATCCTCATTCCCCCTGCAGAGTTTAACCTGGTGAAGAGAACAGTCAATTTATAAATAGATTATGGTACACAGATGACAAGTGCTTTGATAGATGTAAACACAAGGGCTACTGGGCCACTTAAACCAGCTTGCCTGACTGGTTTGGCTGCTTGATCTTTGGGAAGTGTCTGGGGTGTCTAAAAACAGTAAGGAAGCCCTTGTGGCTTGAGATTAGAGAATGGATTAGTGAGGAATGCCTCTCCCTTTAAAGAAGAGAAGATGAACCCGCTCCCCAGCCCAGTTTCAGGACTTCATGAAAAGACGCAGCACTTGGAGGAGTAAACTGATTCTCAAGGACATCCGTGTGGGACATCAGAGTCCTGTTTCCCAGGCCTGGAGTCACCCTTGTGATCTTCAGTCCTCATCACGCCTTGCTCTCACTAGAGCATTTGATGTCACATTTCTTCCAGGGAAGATAAATGCGGGCAGTAATCTTAATGGACAAGAATGAACTCAATCACCTCAGGTATATTTAAGGAAAGGTGCAAAAGTCATGGTGCAGCCCGAGTATTTAGTTTTCTTCCTCCCCATGTGGATCTGCCCCCACTCCACACGGCCACCTCCCGCCAAGGACCTTTCTCAACCTGACATCATCTGACACAGACAGTCACTGTTAAATTCTAATGGAAAAACTTTCTATAAGACCTAAATAAATTACAGTTAAGAGTTGGATCTCCAGAGATCTTTCAACCCCAAATTGGCTCACCATCTAGGAAAACATCATAGAAACTATCTGGCCTCAGAAAATTCAATATCAAAACACCCACACACCCAGCAAAAGACAAGTCAAAATTCTAGACAAAACAAAGAAATAATACCTTCATGACCGCCTCTGAAACAGTGCTTCTTAACCTTTCATCAATTATGGATTTTGTAGAATTGGATGAAAGATATAGTCTGTCTCAGGAAAATGGATACACATTCAATGGTAAGGGGGGAAAGCCTATCCATGGATGACTCTATAAAGTTGGGATTCAGAATATCTGCTTTGAAAGGAAAAATTCTTTCTTTCTCGAAAAACATTTCGCATCTTTAGATTCATTAACATTCCTTAAAACTTGAGAGTTCCGGCTCCACCATCTCCATTTACTATGAACGCACTGTAGTTTGCATGTCAGTAATCAGAATCTAATCTCCCTCTTGACAAGAGAGCAGACATAAGACTGGAGCTGGGAAACACAGCTAGCAACAGAATTCAGTATTAGGGAGAGGGTTCATTCCGTTCAACCATCTGCCTTTGGAGATGCCACAAGCAGCTGCAGGGGGCATCCTCTGGGCACGGGCTCCATGACCCCACGGCAGCCTCTCTGTGACCCAGCAATGCGCTCTAGCTCCCGGAGAAGCACTGAGTTATACAAACAGATTTAGCAATGTTGGAAAGAAGGGTTTTTTCCGCCCCACCTTTGTATCAGTGGGTGTTCCTCTGTTCTACCATTTATTCACTGCACTCACCTGGAATGGCCTCTCAAATCTCTTTGTAAGCACGAAGGTCTGTTCCAGCATATAAAGAAGGATATTAAGGAGAGAGGAGGAGAAATATTCTGCTTGCTGATATTTTTCTCATCTGTATACCTGCGAACCTACCAACAGCCCTATGAATTTGAGCATAATCACTGAGGTTAAAGAAAAACAAAACTATGAAATGATGCATCTTTGCTGCTAGGAAATGGTCCAGAAGAAGGAAGAGTTTAAGCAGGCATATATGCATTGCTTTTTGTTTTTGTATGAAAAAAAGAGGTGCTGAGATCTTTATTTTAATAAAGTGTAAAATGCTTCTCCCACTCTTTTCCTGTTCCCACACACTCCTCTCTAACTCGATTGGTTTGTGAACTTGTTGTTCTCACCCAAGGAGTTAGCTCAGAAAGAACTGGATAATTTGTGGAGGATGACTGAAATCAACACCGCTTTAAGAAAGCCACATCCCTAACCCTAACTCATTCAGCATGAGACACGTTTGTAACCCATGGCACCGGGGGCGTGGGGACACTGTGCCTTCTTGGAGGGAAGTGTCATCAGCAGCAGCCCCTGCAAATCAGAGGCAGCCCCTGCGAATCAGAGGCTAGGCTCTTAGGCAAAAAGAAGTCTACCTCTCCTTTAATTGGGAGCCAGGGCTCAGCCTTGGAGAAAAGTGCTCGCCAGTGGCGAGAGAGCAGGGGATCCTCTGAGAAGGGCAACCAGGGCTCCAGTCTTCCCTACTCCCCAGCTCTGTGGAGAATCTTCTTGTATTTAATAAGGGCATCTTCATTCAGAGAAATTCTAAGCACACTACAAGAAAATGCAGCAGCCAAGCGACCAGGATAGGAACTTGTTAAGTTCTGTACTGTGCATACGGAGAGGGCCTGGCCTTGCTGCAGACCTCTGTAAGGTGCAGCCCAGGTACTGTGCCTGAGGATGGGATAAGAGCAGACACTATAGATTGTACAGTCAGCCCCTGCCCTCAGAATGATCACACTAGAGCAGTGGGTCTGGAGTGGGGGCCATGTGTGGAGCCAGTTTGCATTAGTATGACTCCGATAGGGGGTGCATCTAGAGGTAGAGGCCAGGAATGCCACTAAACATCCTCTAACGCTCAGGACAGCCCCACCCCCCACCTCACCCCCAACAGAGACTGACTTGGCCCGAGGCGTCGGTCCACAGTGCCGAGGCTGAGAAACACTGCTAGTGAGAATGAGGGTGGGCTGCTTTGGGAGACAGGAGAGGTGAACGCAGCAGAGGGCCCTATAGGTAGCAGAAACTTGGACTTCTCAAGCGAACCTCAAAGGCTTTCAAAACTTCAAAATAGGATGGAATGTTTTTGGCTGGATATTTCACTTCGGAGTCAGACAAGAGTATCAAATAGGAGTATTCTTCTGCTTGAAGTTAACAACCTCACCCTCCTGGTGAAGCCTTCCTTTTCTGTGTGTATGCATGTGTGTAAGGAGCAGGACAATACAGACGCAGACACGCACACCTAGAAGGAGGCAGGAGGCGTGAATGCCACCTAGGTCCTTTGTGCTTCTCTTCTTTGCATCTGATACATTATTGACAACCGTGGGCTTCAGATAAATGAGCTGTCTCCTGTCCCTCAAGACTGAAAACACTGGACCTGAAAAAATGCCTCAAGGATTTCTCAGGAGTGACTTTTCAAAGATGGGTGCAGGTCCATGTAAAGCTCTCTCACCTCTATGAACACACACTTACGTTGTGGTCATACTGTGGCTGTTGTAAATAATGCTGCAATGAGCATGACAATGCAGATATCTCTCCAAGTGATTTTATTTCTTTTGTATGTATACCCAAAGGTTGGATTGCTGGATCATATGGTAGTTATATTTTTAACTTTTTGAGGAACCTCCATACTATTTTCCACAATGACTGTACCAATTTACATCTCTACTAACAGTCTATAAGGTTTTCCTTTTCTCTACATCCTTACCAAAAATAATATTCTCTGGTACATATATACAGAGAAGATTATTGATGCTTTTGAACTATGGTGATGGAGAAGACTTTTGAGAGTCCCTTGGATTGCAAGCAGATTAAACCAATCAATCCTAAAGGAAATCAATCCTGAATGTTCATTGGAAGGATGGATGCTGAAGCTGAAGCTCCAATACTTTGGCCACCTGATACGAAGAGCTGGCTCATTAGAAAAGATCCAGTGGGTCTGATCCTGGAAAAAATTGAAGATAGGAGAAGGGGATGACAGAGGAGGAGATGGCTGGATGGCTAGGAGATGGTGAAGGGCAGGGAAACCTGGTGTGCTGTAGTCCATAGGGTTGCAAAGAGTCAGACATGACTGAGCTACAGAACAATAACAACAACATATATACAAGAAAAAATTATCTACCCTTAAGAAAGAAGGAAATCATGTCATTTGGTGACAACATGGATGAACCTGGAGGACATTATACTAACTGAAATATGCTTAACAAAAATAGACAAATATTTTGTGATCTCACTTATATGTGAAATATAGACAAATCAAACTTAGAGAGTAGAGGAGTGGTTAATTGGGGGGGGGTGAAGAAATGAAAAATTGCCCCCAGTCAAAGGATATAGACTTTCAGTTATAGGATGAATAAGGTCTACAGACCTAATGGACAGGGTAGTGACTGTGGTTAATAATACAGTGAGTACTTGAAACTTGCTGAGAGAATACACCTTTAGTATTCCCATCATACACACACAGAAAAGTAATTACGTGAGCTAACGGACATGTTAAGTAGCTTGACTGTAATCATTTCACAACATATCCATATATCAAAACATCATGTTGTACACCTGAAACATATATACAATTTTTGTTAATCAGACTTTGATGAAGCTGGGAAAAAATAAGATAAAATACAAATATAAAGAGAAGAGCTCCCTCTTCTCCTGACGAGACTATCACCCTGGGAGAATTTACTGGGGACAGAGGGCCAGCAGTGTGTGAGCATGTGGGTGAGTGAGTGTGTGTGTGTGTGTGTGCACGCCTTTGAATCAGTACTGAGCGTGTCACCTCCCCTTTGGACCTCAGCTTCCTTACAAAGAGAGTTGGATTCAGTGATCTCTAAGGCCCGTTTCCAGCTCTAACATTTCTGGATTCTGTGTCAACATTCATTCCATGCCTGCAGAAGGCTGCCAAATGCCTGCATCCTCTGCTGTCTTCAGCGGCCTTGTGCGAACTCATTACCACAGCAGGCTGCTCTGTGGGTGGCGAGCCCTGAGTGCCCTGGACATTCATTCCTCACCTCGCGTTCTTGCTCTCAAGAAACGCTTTATATTCTTCCTCGAGATTATGTGAGAGGGACTTTAATGGGGCTGATTTTATGTGAGGATCCAATGATAGAAAAACAGATTCTAGTCAGTGCTGTACTCAGAGGATCATTCCACAGAAGCTGAGCTGTTTCTAAAATAGTCCCCAAAGTAGCTTAAAAAATAATAGCAATTCTAAAACCAGATCGTTTCCTGATGAAAACTCTAGGCCTGTTCAATTTTTAATCCTTTCTGAAATCAGCATGGTTTTTCTTTTTCTCAGAAAGGTGTTTGGAATGAAGTTCTTGAATCTGCCCCTTGGACACATTTACATGCTGTGTCTAATTTCTTAATTCTTTTTTTTTTAATTTCTTAATTCTTTTAATCAAGGCTTTCCTAGTTTTAAATTGTAGCTAAGTGTTTTGGGGGGAATTGGAGTGCTTACTCCTATTTGCCTGACAAATATACAGCATCAAATATTCATCATTTAAATGCAATTAAAATACAGAATCACAAAAACGTCAGTGCAATGATTTAAATTGCTCCAGTTTTAATTACAGGATTAAGGCAATTTGGGATTAGAAACGTAATACAATACACAATCAAGAGGTCATATTCCTATAGGTTTTAAATAATTTAAAACTCTTATGACTTTAAAGAGGAGAAGTATGTGGATGTATTTGCCAACAGTGAGTAATAATGACACTGGAGAAGAATAGGAAGATGTGCGTTAAAAATAAGAAAACTCAGCTGTGCTGAGAAATTTTAAAATCTGCCTGGTAAAATGTTCAACAGTCCTGAATTCTTCCAGGTTAAAAGCAGTAAGTCCAAATAAAACTTCATGTGTAAGTAGAACGTGTAATTCAGTAAAGTTCTTAGGAACCATATCTTCATTAAAAGAAATTCTTACATTTTATATTCCTATTTCAGTAGGATCATCTTAATTTCTTTATTGCTGTGGGACTTGTGGGACCATCTTAATCTGAATTCTTGGAATTGATCTAAAATGCGGTCTATGGATGATAAAACCTAGACACGTGGTTGAAAACTTTAAAATTAATTGACATTCTCATTATTCAGCTGGCCTCCAAAATGACTCCATATAAATTATATTGCCATATATAAATCGTTTGAACTTTAGCTGCCACATTTTCCATATAAACCAACAGCAGCTATAAACAGTGTGAACTGAAGCGAGAAGTGGTTTCCCTATGGAGGCAGGAAATGTGAAGCCTCTCATGATTTTTAGCCTCGTATGCTTTCATAATCAACATTTTGTCACGTTTTTAATTAAAGTGGTATCAGTGTTTAATGCAATACCCAAGCTTGTTGGCTACCGAGGCATAGACACAGACCTCACATTCCAAGGCAGTAAGCTTTTTAGTTCCCACTTGGACAGACCTCAAATTGCTGATGGGACTTGAGCATCCATGTACTGGTTCCAATGGGCACTTGGACCTTTGGAAATTTTATGAACAAAAACACTTGGAAAAGCACTTGGTCCAACATCTGACTTCAGGCAGAAAAGTAATGAAGCTATCTGTGTAAGATAGTGATCTGGATCCCTATAGCCCAATAAAAATATAATAAAAGGCATCCATGGAACTTAAATTTTTCTAATAGCCACATTTTTAAAAGTAAAAGAAGGCAAAATTAATTCTAATAGTGTATTTCATTCAGTCAAAATCATATTTCAACAAGTAATATAAAATTATTGAAATATTGTAAATTATTTTTTCATGCCAAATCTTTGAAATTTCATATGTATTTTACACATACAGCACGTCTCAATTTGTCAGTCAGTTCAGTCACTCAGTCGTGTCTGACACTTTGCGACCCCAAGGACTGCAACATGCCAGGCTTCCCTGTCCATCACCAACTTCCAGAGTTTGCTTAAACTCATGTCCATTGAGTCAGTGATGCCATCCAACCATCTCATCCTCTGTCACCCCTTTCTCCTCCTGCCTTCACTCTTTCCCAGCATCAGGGTCTTTTTCAATGAGTCAGTTCTTCACACCAGGTGGCCAAAGTATTGGAGCTTTTCCAATATTCAGGACTGATTTCCTTTAGGATTGACTGGTTTGATCTCCGTGTAGTCCAAGGGACTCTCAAGAGTCTTCTCTAACACCACAGTTCAAAAGCATCAATTCTTTGGCACTCAGCTTTCTTTACGGTCCAACTTGACTACTGGAAAAAACATGACTACTGGAAAAAACCATAGCTTTGACTAGATAGAATTTTGTCAGCAAAGTAATGTCTCTGCTTTTTAATATGTTGTCTAGGTTGGTCATAGCTTTTCTTCCAAGGAGCAAGCATCTTTTAATTTCATGACTGCAGTCACCATCTGCAGTAATTTGGGAGCCCAAGAAAATAAAGTTAGCCACTGTTTCCATTGTTTCTCCATCTATTTGCCATGATGTGATGGGACTGGATGTCATGATCTTAGTTTTTGAATGTTGATATTTAAGCCAGCTTTTTCACTCTCCTCTTTCACTTTCATCAAGAGGCTCTTTAGTTCCTCTTCACTTTCTGCCATAAGGGTGGTGTCATCTGCATATCTGAGGTTATTGATATTTCTTCCAGCAATTTTGATTCTAGCTTGTGCTTCTTCCAACCCAACATTTCATATGATGGACTGTGCATATATGTTAAATAAGCAGGGTGACAGTGTACAGCCTTGACATACTCCTTTCCCAATTAGTTCCATGTCCAGTTCTAAATGTTGCTTCTTGACCTGCATACAGATTTCTTAGGAGGCAGGTAAGGGGGTCTGATATTCCCATCTCTTTCAGAATTTCCTACGATTTGTTGTGATCCACACAGACAAAGGCTTTAGCATAGTCAATGAAGGACAAGTAGATGTTTTTCTCAATTTGTACCAGCTACATTTCAAATATTCAGTAGTCACATGTCCGCTAGGAGCTACTGTGTTAACAGCATAGCTCTGTGCTATCAAAGTGGGCCAGGATGGCTTTTTGGCATTGAAGGGATGCAAAGCCTGGGAAAAGGTAGCCTCTCCCTTCAGAAAGCACTGTTTGGCCCCAGTTTTTGTTGTTGTGCAGTTGCTAAGTCCTGTATCACTCTTTGTGACCCCATGGACTGCAACTTGTCAGGCTCCTCTGTTCTCCCTGCTTCTCCTTTTCCCTTCAATCTTTCCCAGCATCAGAGTCTTTTCTAATGAGTTGGCTCTTTGCATCAGGTGGCCAAAGTACTGGACCTTCAGCATCAGTCCTTCCAAAGAACATTCAGGGTTGATTTCCTTTGGGACTGACTAGCTTGATCTCCTTGCTGTCCAAGGGACTCTCAAGAGTGTTCTCCAGCACCATAGTTTGAAAGCATCAGTTCTTTGGCACTCAGTCTTCTTTATGGTCCAGCTCTCACATCCGTACATAACTACTGGCCCTAGAGATTCAGACAAAGCAATGGAAGTTAGATTTTTACCAGTTATAGTAACAGTGCTTCCAAAAGAATTACGCGCAAGTTGTGAAATATTCATACGATGGAATGCTATGCAATAAGAATGAAAGGCTTACAAATACATGCAACAGTAAGGAAGAATCATACAAATAAAACATATAGTAAAAGAAACCAGATACAAAAGTTATAGAGCTATGCATCCAGTTACATATACTACAAAAAAGCAGGAAAACCCAAGGAGTACAAAGTTAAGAAATGAGGATCCTTGATAGACAGCAGTGACTGGAAAAGGAGGCAGAGGAATCTTCTGAGCACTGGCTTTGTTCTGTTTCTTTACCTGCTTGTGTTCCACTTTATCAAAACTCTGTAAAGAAGTGTGGTGCCTGGAGTAGGCCAAAGGGGGAGAAATGAAATGAACAACATCTGACTCCTCTTTAGAGGAATAGTGGAAAGGAAGGCTGGGAACAAGCATATGTTGGCAATTTGTCAACACAGTGTTGATATCAGATTAGCCTCATCTTAGACTGGATTCCTGGAGAAAGAGACTCTAAGGCAGAGATGTGACTGGAAGAGGTTTACTGAGGAGAGCTCTTTGGAAGAACCCCTGTTAGAGAAGAAGGAAAGCAGGGTAACAGAACAGTGAGAAGCAATGTGAATGGAGGCCCCCTGTTGTCCTCCAATGGAGCTTTGAAAGTGTGATGGTCCTTCAGAGTTGTCCTGAGTCGGGACCAGGAGCCCAGGCCTTTGTACCCACTAACCGACAGTCAGTAGATAGAGGTTGCTCCAGGAAGGGAGCATGACCTGGAGAAAGACAGCTTTCTTAGCAGAAGGTTAGGTAATCAGCTATAAGCTAACAGCAGCCAGTGTCCCACACAGCTGAGGAGAACACCTCAGCCCTGAAGAGGGCATCAAGGTGGCAAATAGTAGTATCCACTGCAAGTATGGTATGAAAAGCATTGTATGAAAGTTTTTATATCAGGTAACAGGAAATATCTGTCTTCCTGTGGCTTTCTATGATCATCATTCTTTTCATTATGATCTTTGGGACATCTTGTTCCTAATTATTGTTTTGGAAGGCCTCATATGAAATGAGTTTCTTTAGTCTGTTGTTTCAAACCAGGTAATGGCAATCCCTTACATGGAAATCATTCTGTCAAATGTCTTTGGGAAGTTCTTTATGCTCAAAACCTCCTCCTATAAATGTTTCCCTTTAGCTTTTTGCACAGCAGTTCAGATATCTTTTTGCCATTTACCCTCTCCACATTTTCAAGCCAAAAACAGTTCATTTTCAGCAGTAAAACTGCAGTGTCATTATGCAAGTTTGATGTTGGTGATGGTAAGTAGCTGGCACAAATGAAACAGCTCTAGAATTTAACTGCTCAATACTATATGCCAAAGTCTCCAGGGCCTTTAGAAAATTTGGTTTTTAGCACATCTCCAATCTGGCTTGAATTTCCCTGGTTATGTTGATGCCAATCCTGTTTCCAAGCCATAGATTTGTTTGATTCTATTTTCTCCTTCCCAATCTATTTAGCATGTAGTTTGACTGGGATAGCAAAAATGTATTTTAGTTTCAGTTGAAATACTTATTTTACTTGTCCATGGTACATACCACGGACTATAACCCCAATTTCCTTCAGCCTGATATTCATTTAGCAGTGAGTCCATGCTTGTCCTAATATGTATTAACTTCCAGCATATAGGTATGAACATAAAGGAGTCCTAAATTGCTTCCCAGCTAATGATTGAAAGAACCATGAATGCTAACTTAGATCTTCTCACTGAATGTCTGGAACTTTATTTAGCAACCCTGACATGACAACCCACATTATCTTATCATATTTTAAAGGGCCTGTTTGAAATTTTCTGGTGAACAAACCTATTTTAGTAGCTGTTAGAATTACCTGAATGCCACTGGATAACCTCTCTGGTCAACCATAACACTAGGCATTGCCTGTGGTCAGTGGGTATTGCATCATGGCAAGTTCTTTTCTTACTGTGCAGGCACATTCTAGTCAGTGGGAGGGATGTCAAAGTGTGAAACTCCAGGCCCATTGATTGCAGTGGGTCACTGAGTCAGGCTGAACAGCTAGAACTGAGAGAAACGACGCAGTTAGGTCCTGGCACAAGAATAAGTAGGATCAGAAGTTCAAACCCAACCATGAATTTGAGGCTTAGAGGAATGAGAGGTCAGGGAATAGGGAGTTTCTGGGGGTCAAATCAAGCTGAGGGAGGAAGTGGAAGCAAGGAGACTTTTTGGCACGTCGTAAACTCCTTTTCAGTGTCTCAACGTCATTGGCTCATTTAAGTTTGGCTTCTACAACCAACCTTATTCCAAATCCCTCCAGTGGTTTACCTTTTGTATAAGGAGTTACAAAGAACAGTCACTCTGTACAATTCAAGGATATAAGAACTAATCTTTTTTTTCTTTTTGCCATCACAGAGAGCTTTTAAAACTGACTAATTAAGCTTCACAGTATCTGTCAGTTAAGTAATAGCTTAAAAGAAAGTACAGCCCCCTACTGAAATAAAGTCCCATTTGGAACAGCAGCTTTTTTGTTTTTTGAACTATAACTAGACAGCAGGTTCAGACAGAGTGCCGAGGACAACATATGGGACAGAAATCCAAATGGATGGAAGTGTGAAAATCGGCCAGGAAGCTAAAACAGATGCGTACCCTATTTCTTTAGTATAAATAGCCTTGTCTGTAGTCTCAGGTGTATGATTCACAATTGTTAATGAAGTCATTTCCGGTATTGCAAATGGAAATATCATTTGCAGCAGGTCCATGGATTCTTTTATAAAAGTGGGGAGGGTCTCGAAAAGATTTGAAAACGCTTGAAACAAATTCTAGTTTTTTTTTTTTGTTTGTTTACAATTATTGTAAACAAATAAAGAAAATTTCCATTTGTTTACAATTAGCGTCCAAAATCTTCTAAAGTAAATAAACTTCTACCCACCTAGACAGTACGCTTTTTGATTGCTGACGGAAGACAATCTCAGTAAGGGTGGGTACAAAATACCACAAACCTCTTGGCCTCATTACAAGCTCATGACCACCACACTCACCAGGGCACCCATAGGTCTGCCCGTGGTCTACTCCTGCAGGATAAATCCTGTTCCCACTTACAGTGAAACTTCTCTCCTTCTTTAGCCCTCAGCCCCCTCATTCTCAACATGATACCTCACTATCTAACTTGAATTGGTCCCATTTCCTTCCCATTCATGTCAAACTTTAATTTTACCCATCCTTTCCTCAACTCTTTCTACCTCAAAAAAGCAATGTCTTCCTTCACTTCCAAGATCAATTCTTCCACTTGATCCTGTCTCCTTTCATCTTCTTTAGGGCCTTATTCCATCTCTCAAACCTCTCTAACATTAAGGGGGAAAAAGAAGCCACCTGTTCCAGTCATCTATTGTTGCATAATAATCACTCACAAACTTTAGTGGCTTAAAATAGCCAGTCATTTACTTACGCACAAGTCTAGTTTGAGCAGAGCAGGGGTGCTCAGTGATCCTTGTGGCGTCTTCCGGGGCAGGAAATCCCCACATGGCTTCTACACTTACGTCTGGTGCCTCAGCTGGCTGGACATCTCTCTCTGCCCTTTTGACATTTTCATGTGGATAGTGTGAGCTTCCCGCCCAGCAGGATGGTTTCAGGTTCAGACCTCTTACACAGCAGGCTGGCTTCTCCAGTGTCTAAAAGCAGAAGCTGCCAGGTCTCCTTAATTCCTGGACTTGGAAGCCTGTCCAAGGACATTACATTCTGTTGGTCATGAGGCCATCCCAGATTTGAGGAGAAGAGACCACACAAGGACATGAATGCTGAGAGACATAGCTCACTGGGGCTCACCGATTCTCCTTAGAATCAGCTTTCCTTATTCTAATACAATTTCCTTTCCATTCTTATTCTCCTCAAAGAGATACTCCTCTCCCCTTTACACTTCATCACCTCTTCTCAAAAAATAATTCTCTACTCTTGTTTCCTCCAAGGTAACAACTCTCCTTTATTGGTTTCCAATTTCATCACCTTAATAAAAACTAACAGCAAATTTCTGATTGTTAAATCAACATACTTCTTCATCTCAGCCTTAACTGTATTTCCCTGAATCATTTGTTTCTGTTGCCCTCCTTCTTGAAATCCTCTCCTCATCTGGTTTCTGAGATACTGTGGAGCTTTCCTCCAAACTTGCTTCTTATCGTTTTTCTTTCTCTTCCTCTGCATAAATGTGGGAGGTTTCTGCATCACCCCTACTTCCCTGCTACCCCGTCTGTCACTAGGTTATCACAATCCTACCCTGGTAAAATCTAGAAACCACCCTCTCTTTCCATTCCCATTGCTCCTACACAATTCAGAGCCTCATTTGCTTCTCATTAGGCAAGTGCAAGAGTCTTCTGTTTGATCTCCAACACTCCAGTTTCTGTCCCTTCTAATCCCACAAATTGGTCTAAGAGTTACCTTCCTTAAACAGAACCATCTACGTTCAAAACCTTTCCCCAGCTATCACAGCCAATTAGGAAGGTTCAGTTTTGTCTTATGTTGCCAAACCCTATAATTCTGGTCCCAGATCATATTTCCAAATACCATATTCCCATAGCCTAGGTTTTAGTCCCACAGGACATTTCACAATTCTCCAAGGACGTCTTGTGTTTTCCTCTCTCTGTATTCTTTCTTCAGAAAATTAACCCCCAACATTTTTGCCTATTGAAAAACCTCCTCATCCTTTAAGGCTAGCCTTAAAAGCTACATTTTCTACAGAGACTTCTCAGAGCAAATCACTCTACTTGCTTTATACCCATGGAATTTTGTTTAGACATTACTTTTAGAGTATACCACATTATAAGTTATATTATTTCAGTGTTCCTCACTAGATCATAAACTCCATGAAACTAGAGACTCAGTAATCTCTGTATCTAGCAGAGATGCTAAGAACTCAATATTTTTGAGTTGAATTGAATAAGCATTATGAAGTAGTTACTGGCTTTCAACCTTTAGCCAAAGAATCGTGTAAAATGAGAGAGGCTTCCTTCTTGTGGTCGTGTATGGATGTGACAGTTGGACTGTAAAGAAGGCTGAGCACCGAAGAATTGATGCTTTTGAACTGTGGTATTGGGGAAGACTCTTGAGAGTCCCTTGGACTGCAAGGAGATCCAACCAGTCCATTCTGAAGGAGATCAGCCCTGGGATTTCTTTGGAAGGAATAATGCTGAAGCTGAAACTCCAGTCCTTGGCCACCTCATGCGAAGAGTTGACTCATTGGAAAAGACTCTGATGCTGGGAGGGATTGGGGGCAGGAGGAGAAGGCGACGACAGAGGATGAGATGGCTGGATGGCATCACTGACTCAATGGACGTGAGTCTCAGTGAACTCCGGGAGTTGGTGACGGACAGGGAAGCCTGGCGTGCTGCGATTCACGGGGTCGCAAAGAGTCGGACACAACTGAGCGACTGATCTGATCTGATCCTTCAATACATGTGATTTAATTGCCAGTTTAGAACAAAAGCAGTCATGGATAGGGTTGCTAAAATTCAGCCTCACTCCAATTACTCAGTGGTATAAATCTTAAATTAAATTCTAGAGGGACATTTAAAAAATATCTAGAAGCATTAAGTGAAGTAAGTCTGTGCATTTTCCCAAACTACCTAGATAATTGCCTTACTTCACCATCATATTTTATGTTATGGCTATAAGATTTATCATTAACTGAAGCTCATTAAAGTTTAAAAACTCTCTGGGATATATATGACAGTGACACTGCATTTTCATAAGCAACGTGCAGATGTATAAACATTTCAATTAAGTATGTCAAATAGTATGCAGATAAATCCATAGACTGGAATAAGGAAACAATGGTAAGTATTTCCATTGTTGGAAGGAGGACACACTTGATTACCCCCTGTAACAACACAACAAAATTATACTATGTGCGTGGTGAGGAGCAGTTAAGGCTCTATCTCACTTTCATAAATAGACTTATTCCTACAATGTATAGATCAATAAATCAATTCTGTTTTCCTATCTCCCTATAATTTATTTAACATTCATTTCTCATCTATCTTTGTCTAACGATTTCCAACTTTTGTACATTAGGCTGCTTAACCCACCCATAGATTCTCTGTCAAGTAGTTAATGGTCTGGAAACAAACAGTAAAAAAGTTCCTATTTTAAAGGAATCCTAGAGTAAATGCTTCTGCAAACTGAGTCACTGGATGCTAATTTGTACTTTGAAAAACAGCTCATGAGATAGTTGATAGTTTGAAAGGCAGTGTGAAAATTAATAAAAAATTAGAATAAAATCTTATCCTCTAATCATTTTAGTTAAATTCTCCAAAACCATACTTTTGAACTCTGATGCTGGTGACCTGTAGCACATTAGCACCATTCATAAGTAGTTCAATTTCAGGATTCTGGTGCCAGAGAGCACAGAATGTCACAGAAAGAAAGAGAACGGAGAACAGTTTCTTCTTTCACTCCTAGTTCAAAGCACTATTTCAAACCTGCAAGCTTTGTTATGAGTACTCTTTCACATCTAATTTTCTTTTTTTTTCTTATCTATTTCTATCCTCAGGGTCTTGCTCTAAGGTTTTCTTTTTGTAGTCTCTTGCTTGAATGGCATTAAAATGCATATTTCAGGTTTCAACATGACAGACTCATCATATCTCTTCCAAACTTACAATCCAGGTGAACCAAAAATGTAGGAAGAAGGCATGATGGTGGGGAGAAGAGAGAGAGTGGCAGTCTCATGAGGCCCATTTATACCAGGCCTAAAGGTGACAGAAGTGATTTGCATTTAAAAAAACAGTATCCGGACATTCCTTGACAGCTTCCTTTAAAACATAGTGAGACAAACATGAGAAGGAAATGGGGAGAAGAGATCATGTCACAGCCCTTGCAGAGAAAGGAATGGCGTAGATCTACCAGCAGCCATGAGTAAGAAGGAAAAGCAGGCGTCATGGGAGGACTCTTTAGTCAAGTCAGACAGATAGAAGAGCTATTTGTATGCCAGAGACAGTCACTGGTGAAAACTTTGTGACTTTTAAGAGATCCTCCTATTGGCAGCAAAAGCAAAGAAACCACCAGATCAATATTTTTCAATTTTTCAAATATATTAGGGGTAAATATTATAAATACCCAGCTTGGAAATTAAGAGAAAAATATTGAGGAACAAACAATTTTAAAACTTTGAGAGTTAAGTATTTTTCTTTAGAGTTTGAAATAATTGTTAACAATCTATGGAATATCCCCAAAGTTTAGTGTATTGCTAGTCAAATATCTTGTGATTTCTTGATTGTGGAAGTAATTTATAGAAAAACAAAAGTGTTCAACATATTTGTTGATCAAGGAAATGACTAACTGAATTTTATACCTTTGAGTGTAGAATTTATAAGTGCGAAATGTGGCACTTAACCCAGAATCGTGAAGGCAGAGTTTTATTTTCTAATCATCCATATGGCTCCTACATTTTCACAGAATTTGCTTTGCCTAATGCACCATCACAATGAATTACGTGTTCCACTCAAAAACCAACCTTTCCACCTACCCCATCCCTTCTTACCTACTCAGTGATCGTGCTTCTACAGTTGTCTCCTCTAATCTGCATTATTCCCATTCATGTACAAATGAACTTCAATATGTCAAATTTAAAATAAAAATTCTTCCCTTTGAAGAAATGGCTGATTCCAATGTAAGTTAGGAACTGTACAAGATGAGCCTAGAATACCACGTTATACCAGGAAATAGGGAACTGTAAGACAAGGAACAGATAAAACCAGCGGGGTGAGGCAGAAGGACTCCAGGGACAACGGAAGAACCTCCCCTTGGGCACAAATGGCAATGATCTGAGCATCAATAGGGATAAAAAGTACAACGTATTGAAATGCATTAAATATATTTAAATCCATGAGTTCATATTATTAAAAAATTTTTCACTGTTAGAGGTTACTAGATAAATAACTTATTTTTAAAAACTATTAAACAGAAAGAATCAAACATATATTCTTTCTTTCCTAGACAAATTGTAACAGTAGGTAACCAAATAAGGAATGAGGAATGCATTCCATCCAATAAATGTAGAAACAAGGATAGAAGCAGAATGCTACCATTTTTGCAATCTGTGAGTTAAAAATTCTAGGTAGAGAGTGCCAATTGATGTTAACATCACAAAAAGAGGCAACAAAGGATTATATTCTTCTTTATGGATCACCACACTATGAAATAATCTTGCCAAAAAATTTAAACCTGAATCTGATAAATCTTTTGGATCTAACTCTCAGTTTTTACAAAATACAAAAGAAGAACATGTTCAACAAAACTACAGAAGTTCAGTCGAACTGTAGGAAACTCTACAGGACAAACAACCCAGTTTCTTTGAAAATAAATAACAAGAGGGATAAAAGATGGAGAGGGAATGTTTATTTTTTGTAATGGTATTTTTTTAATTGCACATAATTGCTTTATAATGTTGTGTTAAGTTTCTGCTCTACAACAAAGTGAATGAGCTATATGTATACATTTATCCCCTCCCTCTTGGAGAGAATTAAAGATATAAAAATGCTGAACCAAAAGAAATTGTAAAGTGTGAATATTGTTTGTAAATTAATTCAAACAAATTATTCAAAAATATGTCACTCATGACATAATTAGAACTTTGGACACTGGATATTTGATATTAAGGGATAAGGACCAGTTTTTTTAGGTTTCATAAAGATATTTTGATTATATTTCTTTGCAAACAGTCCTTATCTTTTAGAGCTACACTCTCAAATATTATAGATGAAATAATGATATCTAGAATTTGCTTACAAACAATACGGGATAGATAAGTACATAGCAGTACATATGAACAAGATTTAGTTCAGTTCAGTTCAGTCGCTCAGTCATGTCCGACTCTTTGCAACCCCATGAATTGCAGCACGCCAGGCCTCCCTGTCCATTGCCAACTCCTGGAGTTTACCCAAACTCATGTCCATCGAGTCGGTGATGCCATCCAGCCATCTCATCCTCTGTCATCCCCTTCTCCTCCTGCCCCCAATCCCTCCCAGCATCAGAGTCTTTTCCAATGAGGCAACTCTTCGCATGAGATGGCCAAAGTATTGGAATTTCAGCTTCAGCATCAGTCCTTTCAATGAACACCCAGGACTGATCTCCTTTAGGATGGACTGGTTGGATCTCCTTGCAGTCCAACCACTCTTCTCCAACACCACAGTTCAAAAGCATCAATTCTTCGGTGCTCAGCTTTCTTCACAGTCCAACTCTCACATCCATACATGACCACTGGCAAAACCATAGCCTTGACTAGATGGCATTCATTAGTAAAGTAATGTCTGCTTTTTAATATGCTGTCTAGGTTGGTCATAACTTTCCTTCCAAGGAGTAAGTGTCTTTTAATTTCATGGCTGCAATCACCATCTGTATTGATTTTGGAGCCCCCCAAAATAAAGTCTGACACTGTTTCCACTGTTTCCCCATCTATTTCCCATGAAGTGATGGGACCAGATGCCATGATGTTAGTTTTCCGAATGTTGAGCTTTAATCCAACTTTTTCCCTCTCCTTGTTCACTTTCATCAAGAGGCTCTTTAGTTCTTCACTTTCTGCCATAAAGGTGGTGTCATTTGCATATCTGAGGTTATTGATATTTCTCCTGGCAATCTTGATTCCAGCTTGTGCTTCATCCAGCCCAGCGTTTCTCATGATGTACTCTGCATAGAAGTTAAATAACAAGATTGCTAATTCTTAAAGCAGTTGATGGGTACTGGAAGTCTATCATACTGTTGGGTCTACCATTTTATGTTTTAAAAATCATAAAAATATTTTTAAAAGTTGTCTCTTGAGGTTGCCAGGGGGAAGGGATAGCTAGGGAGTTTGGGATTGACTTGTATGCACTGCTATATTCAAAATAGATAACCAATAAGATATAGCACATAGAACTCTGCTCAATGTTATGTGACCTGGATGGGGGGGAGGGTGGAGTCTGGAGGAGAATGGATACACATATATGTATAGCTGAGTCCCTTCACTGTTCACTTGAAACTATCACAACATTGTTAACTGGCTATACCCCAATACAAAATAAAAAGTTAAAAAAAAAGTCTCTGAGCCTGCATCTCTCTGTAAGTCCATACTCATTCTTCTGCTCCTAATTCGAGCAAAATTCCACATAAGACTCATCTTTACTTTTTTACCTCTCATTCTCTTCTTTAGCCTTTTATCTTTTTACTTTCTACTACTTTACTGAAACTCCTGTCATCTAGATGCCCTATGACCTCCATCCACTGATCCAACCTTCAACCTCTGTTTTCATCTCACTTAACCTTTTGGCAGCACTTGGCAGTAACCTGACCATTCCAGAAGGTGCTCTCCTTGTCAGTTTCTCTGTCTTTGATTCTTCTCAGACTGTTGCAATGCATCCAGGCTCCCACCAACAGATTTTGCTACATCATCTCACTCCATTCCACAGCTTTCAACCCAATATAAATGCTGGTGACATCCAACTTAGCATTTCCATCCCTGGGCCCCAACTTGGATGTCCAACTCTATCGCAATGTCTAACAGGCAGAAATCTTAAAATGAGTAAGTATACAGTGAAATCCTGATCCTTCTTCCTCCGTCTCATGTACTTTCCTGACCCCACTCTTCTTCTCAGCTTACGTAATATATCACCATTCTCCCAGTCACTCAGGCAAAGAGCTTCAGTGTTATCTTTGATCTTTTTCCCTCTACTCTGTACATTCAACTTCTCAGGAAGTCCTGTATGCTCCAATTTAAACTGATCTTAAACCTGATCATAGTCAGCTTGGGATGCCATAACAAAATACTATAGACTAAGTGACTTAAATGACAGAAATTTATCTTTTCATAAACCTGGAGGCTGGAAAGATCAAGGTGCTGCCCAGTTTGGTTTCTGATGAGAACTCTTTTCCCAGATTATGGAAAACCACCTTCTCACATAGCTGGGAAAGAGACAGAACACATTAGGACACTAATCCCAGCCTACTGGGGCCTCCCCGTATGAGTTCACTTAAACCTAACTACCTCTTTGTAGGCATTGTCCCCAAATTTAGACACATGGAGGGTTCAGTTCAGTTCAGCTGCTCAGTCATGTCTGACTCTTTGCGACCCCATGAATTGCAGCACGCTAGGCCTCCCTGTCTATCACCAACTCCCGGAGTTCACTCAAACTCATGTCCATCGAGTCGGTGATGACATCCTGCCATCTCATCCTCTGTCGTCCCCTTCTCCTCCTGCCCCCAATCCCTCCCAGCATCAGAGTCTTTTCAAATGAGTCAACTCTTTGCATGAGGTGGCCATAGTACTGGAGTTTCAGCTTTAGCATCAGCCCTTCCAATGA
Organism: Bos mutus; assembly: GCF_027580195.1. Classification (NCBI taxonomy): domain Eukaryota; kingdom Metazoa; phylum Chordata; class Mammalia; order Artiodactyla; family Bovidae; genus Bos; species Bos mutus. The sequence continues at coordinate 119,084,618 of NC_091618.1, forward strand.
ACACCTGGGGCTGATCTCCTTTAGAATAGACTGGTTGGATCTCTTGCAGTCCAAGGGACTCTCAAGAGTCTTTTCCAGCACCACAGTTCAAAAGCATCAATTCTTCAGCACTCAGCTTTCTTTATAGTCCAACTCTCACATCCATACATGACCACTGGAAAAACCACAGCCTTGACTAGACGGACCTTTGTGACAAAGTAATGTCTCTGCTTTTTAATAAGCTATCTAGGTTAGGGCTACAAATATGAATTGAGGGGAGGGAGGGAATACAATTCTGTCCACATCATCTGACCACACAATTTGGGGGCTCTTACATTTTTCCTTCTGCCTAGAATGTTCTTCTCTCCAGTCTTCTCAGGGCTAGCACTTTCCAAGAAGTCCTTCTCTCCCTAAAATACTCATTTTTCCCTCCCTTTCTTAATGACTGTATAACTTTCAGCTTTCCAGATCTCAATGATTCTAAAGATGATTTTTAAAGTAAGTAAACTTATATTAAAAGAAAACATACATCCCAGGGATGGCGGAGCCTGGTGGGCTGCTGTCTATGGGGTCGCACAGAGTCGGACATGACTGAAGCGACTTAGCAGCAGCAGCAGCAGCAGCATTCTAATAATCACTATATCAAGTTAAGCCATATCCTCTGAATTATTTCTATTTCTCTATTTAAAAAGTGTAAGTTTAACAAAATAAAAATTGCGGGGAGTTTCACTATCCAAATCTTATACTGCTTTTCATCTTTATACTTATACTCTTACACACACACACACACACACACATATACTTACACCCATATATATATAAACACCCACTTTTTCCCAATAAAAACGGGATTATTCTATATACATATTGCTTCATAACTAATTTTGTCACATAGAAATATACCCTGACCATCCTCTGGGCTATGTAGATCTAGTTTGTTCTTTTTAAAAGTTGCATTATATGCCATTGTCTGAACCACAGTTTCCTTATTCATGCTTCTACAGATGGCATTGAGATTGTTTAAAATTATTCATTAATACAAAGTTCTTTGTGCAAGTGTACTTACAGATTTGTGCAATCATTTTTGTAGGCTGCTGCTGCTAAGTCACTTCAGTTGTGTCCGACTCTGTGCGACCCCACAGACGGCAGCCATCAGGCTCCGCCGTCCCAGGGATTCTCCAGGCAAGAACACAGGAGTGGGCTGCCATTACCTTCTCCAATGCATGAAAGAGAAAAATGAAAGTGAAATCGCTCAGTCATGTCTGACTCTTCGTGACCCCATGGACCACAGCCCACCAGGCTCCTCCATCCATGGGATTTTCCAGGCAAGAGTACTGGAGTGGGGTGCCAGGGCCTTCTCTGATTTTTGTAGGCTAGATTCCCAATATTGAGATGACTCTCTTAAGTGAAATGAACATTTTAATTCTTGAATTCATATGCCTATTTCGATTCTCATCAACAATGTATGCCATTGCTCTCATCAGCTCAAAATGCTCAAAATGTTATCAGACTTTTACATGTATGCCAAACAGACAAAATTATCTTACAGTTTTAATTTGCATTTATTTAATCATCAATGAGATAGAACATCTTTACATGTATCTATTGGCCTTTTGTACACTACAACTTTTATATTCATGTGGTTTTGTGTGTATATAACACAAATACCCTACTAAGGTTTGAGAATGCTTACAATAAAACACAAACAGAACTATTAGAAATGGATAAAATGAAATTTTGGGGGAGATTAAACTTATGTGTTAAAATAAATAAATAAATAAATAAACTTATGTGTTGCATATAAGGGACAAACCCACTTTGCATATGTCCATTTCAATAAACGGTTGTGGGATACTTACTATGAAGCAGGCACTCCTCTAAGCACTTGGAAGCAAAGATTAATATGATCTTCCCCTGAACTTGTACTACTTCTGTATAATTAACCAAACATCCTAACAGGTGAAACTAAAATTAAACATGACCAGTTTAGACATTTCAATTACAAAATTGTAAATTTACAAATCCTTTAGGATACAGACCCACAAATTAGATCATCAATAGATATGCTAAGGGAAAACTTCTAAAGAGGAAAAAATATATACTGCAAAGTTTTCATCACCATGGGTAAACTGACTGCAGATTAGCATTAAACACATATTAGGTCTATATTATAAACATGTGCTGAGGTTTCAGGAGCAAAGAAATTTAATTTCCTTGGCAGTCAGAGAATATGCATGAAGAGTTGATGAAATGCTTCTCTCACTTCTTAAAACCTCCGCCTGTAGAATCCCTGACAGTTTTACAAATGGCTGCGTCCACTGGGAGCCTGCGTTTGGATTCTCAGATGTATTCACTCATAAAGGAGTCTTAGCTTGTAATAAAATCATTCCAGTCATTAAAAGAAAATGAGTGAGAACAATGAGTACAATTCTCTGTAAAGCTGAGAAACAAAATGCTCTCTCTTAAGACACCTTATCAAAGGAGTCAAAACTGAAGATAATTCAGCTCAGGGTTTTACACTCAGCATACCAGATGCCCATGCAGTTGAAAAAGCGGGGCTGCCCTGATTCTGGCATGTTGTAGAGGTATTTATGAGTCGAAATGTAAATTCCTTCCCCCCAAACTGCTGAAAGATTATACAGGGTCTGGAGGGATGGACCTTTAGGGATCAATCTTTCTGATCCAAACAGGACAGTAAATTAGCTGAAGAGTGAGACAGTCTGGTAAGGAGCCCTCCCATCTTACCACAGGCCCCAGCCTGTTCTATGAGAAGGAGGTTTATTTTGTTATTGTCATTTCCTTTCCAAGAAGAGTCAAAATCATCATGGGGGCAGTGTGGACACCAAAGATTTGATGAGGCAAGTTTGAGTAAGGAGACAGGAAGAGATCCAAGGAGACTTGGATCTCTAACTGGGAGGCAGTAAATGCTATCAGTACAGCTGCTCCCAGGGACTGGTGCTTTCTGCCCCAGACACTTCCATCCTAGAGCAGCCTCAATGCCTTATTGCTCTGGAAGGTTCTTTTATCATGGGAGAGAAAATGGGCATGTGCTCTACTCTGGACGTTCCTGTGGTATCTTGCAGGGTCTTGGCACTATTTCATTAGCATCTGAAAGTGAAAGTGAAAGTTAGTCACACACTCGTGTCCAACTCTTTGCGATCCCATGGACTGTAGCCCACCAGGCTCCTCTGTTCATGAAATCTCCAGACAAGAGTACTGGAGTAGGTTGCCATTTCTAGGCAGCCTCAAATCTACCTTAAGGACTACACTTTGTTCCAGAGACCCTTCAGTTCAGTTCAGTTCAGTCGCTCAGTCATGTCTGACTCTTTGCGACTCCATGAATTGCAGCACGCCAGGCATCCCTGTCCATCACCAACTCCTGGATTTCACCCAAACTCATGTCCATCGAGTCAGTGATGCCATCCAGCCATCTCATCCTCTGTCGTCCCTTTTTCCTCCTGCCCCCAGTCCCTCCCAGCATCAGGGTCCTTTCCAATGAATCAACTTTTCACATGAGGTGGCCAAAGTATTGGAGTTTCAGCCTCAGCATCAGTCCTTTCAATGAACACCCAGGACTGGTCTCCTTTAGGATGGACTGGTTGGATCTCCTTGCAGTCCAAGGGACTCACAAGAGTCTTCTCCAACACCACAGTTCAAAAGCATCAATTCTTTGGCACTCAGCTTTCTTCACAGTCCAACTCTCACATCCATACATGACCACTGGAAAAACCATAGCCTTGACTAGACGGACCTTTGTTGGCAAAGTAATATCTCTGCTTTTTAATATTCTGTTTAGGTTGGTCATAGCTTTCCTTCCAAGGAGTAAGCATCTTTTAATTTCATGGCTGCAATCACCATCTGCAGTGATTTTGGAGCCCAAAAAATAAAGTCTGACACTGTTTCCACTGTTTCACCATCTATTTCCCATGAAGTGATGGATTTTTTTCACCAGAGACCCTTACAGACAGATTATAAAGTCAGGCAGCCTCCTTGGCCTGAGGCAAGGATTAGGTGGCCACACTGGTAATCTGATTCCAGTTCTAGCCTTGATCCTAACAGATTGAGTTTTGGCATATGCTGAACTTATTTAACTTTTATGCAGAGTATATCATGAGAAATGCTGGGCTGGAGGAAGCATAAGCTGGAATCAAGATTGCCGGGAGAAATATCAATAACCTCAGATATGCAGATGACACCACCCTTATGGCAGAAAGTAAAGAAGAAATAAAGAGCCTCTTGATGAAAGTGAAAGAGGAGAGTGAAAAAGTTGGCTTAAGGCTCAACATTCAGAAAACTAAGATCATGGAAACCGGTCCCATCACTTCATGGCAAATAGATGGGGAAACAGTGGAAACAGTGGCTGACTTTATTTTTCTGGGCTCCAAAATCACTGCGGATGGTGAATACAGCCATGAAACTAAAAGACACTTGCTCCTTGGAAGGAAAGTTATGACCAACCTACACAGCATATTAAAAAGCAGAGACATTACTTTGCCAACAAAGGTCTGTCTAGTCAAGGCTATGGTTTTTCCAGTGGTCATATATGGATGTGAGAGTTGGACTATAAAGAAAGCTGAGCACCAAAAAACTGATGCTTTTGAACTGTGGTGTTAGACAAGACTCTTGAGAGTCCCTTGGACTGCAAGGAGATCCAACCAGTCCATCCTAAAGGAGATCAGTCCTGGGTGTTCATTGGAAGGACTGATGTTGAAGTTGAAACTCCAATACTTTGGCCACCTGATGTGAAGAGCTGACTCATTTGAAAATATCCTGATGTTGGGAAAGACTGGGGGCAGGAGGAGAGTGGGACGACAGAGGATGAGATGGTTGGATGGAATCACCGACTCAATGGACGTGGGTTTGGGTGAACTCCAGGAGTTGGTGATGGACAGGGAGGCCTGGCGTGCTGTGGTTCATGGGGTTGCAAACAGCTGGACACAACTGAGCGACTGAACTGAACTGAACTGAACTGAACTCTTGACTCAATGGAATTGATTACAATTAGAAGAGAAACAGAAAACTCCTTGTAATGTGATATCTGTGCCTCTGCCTGCCTTCCCATGCATGCTGTGTCGCTTTAGTTGTGTCCAACTCTTTGTGACCCTATGGGCTATAGCCTGGCAGGCTCCTCTGTCCATGGCATTTTCCAGGCAAGAATACTGGAGTGGATTGCTGTGCCCTCCTCCAGGAGATCTTTCCAACCCAGGGATCAAAACTGCATCTCCTGTGTCTCCTACATTGGCAGGCAGGTTCTTTACCACTGGCACCACTTAAGAAGCCCGGCTACCTTCACAACCCCTGCCAAATATGTCCAACTCCTAACTCTAGGTAGCTGTGACTGTGACCTTATTTGAAAAAAGCATATTTGCAGTTATAAAAAAGTTATTCTCAAGTTAAAATTATCCTGGATTCTGGGCAGGCCTGAAATCAAATGACCAGTATACTTATAGGAGACAGAAGAGAAGACACAAAGACCAGAGGGAAAAGCCAGGTGAAGATGGATGCAGAGACTGGAGCGATGAGCCAAGGAATGCCAAGTGTTGCCAGCTGCCACCAGAAACGAAAAGAGGGCCATGGAAGGAGTTCTCAGAGTCTCCCGGACGAGCCAACTCTGCAAATGCCTTGATTTTAGATCTCTGTCCTCTAGAAATGTGAGAAACTAAATTTCTATTGTTTTAAGCCATACAGTATGGTAATTTGTTATGGTAGCCCTGGAAACTAATATATCACACACTCCACATCCAGTGAGTTAGTGTGATCTGTTCTGGCAGACTGCATTGGGAATCCTGTGTCATCCTTTAGGGCACAGTTGGGATACAGTGGACAGAACACAGGGTTTGGAGTTGGACAGACCTTTGTTAATTACCACTGTGTGTACTTGGCAAGTCCCTCTAGGCTTTTGTATCTTCATGTGAGATCAGGAAGGCAGCCTGGGAATATGAGACAGAAGTCAGGTAGCATAAGCCAAGAACATATTGGAGGTTATCAACACTGACTGCATGCTAATATCGCCTGGGGAAGTTCTAAAAAATATTGTTTACAAGGCCTCACCTCACTTAAATCAGAGTCTCTAGGACTGACCCATAGGATAAATTTTTAAAACTCCCTGCTGCTGCTACTGCTAAGTTGCTTCAGTCGTGTCCAACTCTGTGTGACCCCATAGACGGCAGCCCACCAGGCTCCCCTGTCCCTGGGATTCTCCAGGCAAGAACACTGGAGTGGGTTGCCATTTCCTTCTCCAATGTGTGAAAGTGAAGTCGCTCAGTCGTGTCTGACTCTCTGCGACCCCATGGACTGCAGCCCACTAGGCTCCTCCGTCCATGGGATTTTTCCAAGCAAGAGCACTGGAATGGGTTGCCATTGCCTTCTCCAAAACTCCCTGGGCACCACTTTATATCCGCTACCATAACTATTGTCAAAAAAAAACCCAGAAAATAACATACGTTGGCAAGGATAAGGAGAAACTGGAACCCTTGTGCATTGCTGGTGGCAATGTAAAATGATGCAGCTGCTGTGTGAGAGAGTATGGCACTTCTTAAATCTACAACACAGAATTACCACATGACCCAGTGATTCTACTTCTAGCTACGGACACAAAGGATCGAAAGCAGGAACTCAGAAAGATATCTGCACAGCCACATACACAGCCACGTCATTTACAACAGCCAAAAAGTGCAAACAAGGCAAATGTCCCTCAGTGGGTAAGTGGATAAGCAAAGTGTGATGTATACATAGAATGGAATATTTGCTTTGCTTTGCTTTGCTTAGTCACTTCAGTTGTGTCCAACCCTTTGTGACCCCATGGACCATAGCCCGCCAGGCCCCTCTGTTCCTGGGATTCTCCAGGCAAGAATACTGGAGTGGGTTGCCATTTCCTTCTCTAATGATAAAGAAAGAAGTGAGTGAAGTGAAGTCGCTCAGTTGTATCCAACTCTATTATTCAGCCTAAAAAAAGGAGATGCTGACACATGCTACAACATGGACAGAACCTGAAGACATTATGCTAAGTAACAGAACACCAGGCACAAAAGGGCGAATATCCTATGACTCCACTTCTATGAAGCACCTACAGTAATCACATACATAGAGACAGAAAAGAGAGTGGTTTCCAGGGGCTGGGGAGAGGAGAGAAGGAAGAGTCTGTGTTTAGTGGGCACAGAATTTCAGTTTAGGAAGATGAAAAAGCTCTGGAGATAGATGCTAGTGGTGGTCACACAACACTGTATTTGATGCCACTGAATTGTACACTTAAAAGTGGTTAAAATGGTAAATCTTACATTATGTATACTGTCATCATAAAAAAAACAAACAAAAAGAATGTTAATTACACCTACTGTGGTAAGTCATTTCACAATGTATGTAAATCAAGCCACCCATGCTGCACACCTTAAATTTATACAGTGATATACGTCAATTCTTTCTCAATAAAACGGGGAAAAGTATAAAAAGAACAAAAGCAAAAGCCCTTCCTGGGCAATGTTGATGAGCAACAGAGCTGAGAAACAGGATAAGCAACGCCCAAGTTCAAGAGGCTGAGGCAGGTGGGCAAGTCTCAGAAGAGATCACCTGGTCAGCGGCCAGGTAGGAGAACTGGGACAGAGCCTACAGCACAGAATCCCCTGGGCTCTAACTCCAGGAGACCTGGGACAGAGACTCGCAGCTAGGACTGAGATGCTGAGACTCCGTGGCAGGATCGCAGTCACTGCAAGCCTGGCTCACCAAACTCAGCTAAGGACCAACAGCCTCGGGGCTTCCCTTGTGGCTCAGCGGTAAAGAACCTGACTGCCGATGCAGGAGTCACGGGTTCAGCCCCTGTTCTGGGAAGATCCCGTATGCCGTGGCGCAACCAAGTCTGTGCGCCACACTGCTGAGCCCATGCTCTAGAGTCTGTGCTCTACGACAGGAGAGGCCAGCGCAATGGGAAGCCCGCACCCTGCAACGAAGAGCAGCCCCCGCTCACCACAGCACGGCAACAAAGATGCAGCACGGCCAAAAAATAATAAAGAAATACAATGTTTTTGGAAAGGACCAACAGCGTCAGAGACGTGGTACTGAATCAGCATTATTTAAACGGGGTTCCTCCCCAACATTCTATATAGGACAAAAGGGGATTCACCTGTGGGACAAAGCTTGTGGGGGGCTGGGGGGGGGGGGGCTGGGGGGGCTGGGGGGGCTGGGGCGGGAACAGACCTCACCGGGAACTCAGGAAACGGAAAACCCAAAGGCTGTTACAGACCCAAACCTGCTTTGTTTTGTTAAGACCTCAACCCCACACATTTTCTTCGTGCATAGAGAAACCCTGTGAAACCTCAACTCTTAACCCCTTGGGCAAACTCCCACTCTGCACATCAGTCTGAGAGCGGTTTGAGCGCCTGTCAGCCTTGCCTAAGCCTGACAGAGCAGTCTATCGATCTATTTCCAGCACAGAGTGGGCTGCAGGTAAGAGTTGAGCAAGGGTGCGTGGGTGCGGGGTGAGGGCGTGTGTGAATAGATGTTGATTCTATTCAGTTCAGTCTCAGAGGCAGCCGCTTCTGACCGGGTCTCTAGGTCTGGGCACGTGCTGTCTTAGCACTGCTTCGGGGCACTCTTCTTTCAAAAAGTGATAATAATACTGTCAAAACCAAATTTCAGCCCTTTCATTGGAAACATGTTCCAGTCTTGTTAGCACTGAAAGAAAACCCAGAGCTTTGGTTTTAGCTGTTGTACCATTAACTGTAACCTGGGCCCGCTTCTTGCCAGCATAATGGCTGCGTTTGTGTTCTCTCTGGCTTTGTCTCTGCTCAGCTGTGCTGCCTCTGTGAGGAGATGTAGCCCTTAGCACACCTCAGGAAGAAAGTGTATGAGTGGGAAGTGGGGTTTCACCTGTCAAATGCCATCCCTGCAAGCTGCTAACAGTAGCTCCTGTGTAGAAGGAAAGTACTCCACCTCTTCTCTATTTTAATGGAGTTATGCAGCACAACTCTAAACACTTTCTTCAAATAAGAGAAAACAAAAGGATGATATGTAGCCTTCCATGTTTCCAAGAACCTTTATAGTTCTGTTTGAACATCAGTTCAGTTCAGTTGCTCAGTCGTGTCCGACTCTTTGTGACCCCATGAATCACAGCACGCCAGGCCTCCCTGTCCGTCACCAACTCCCAGAGTTCACTCAGACTCACGTCCATCAAGTCAGTGATGCCATCAAGCCATCTCATCCTCTGTCGTCCCCTTCTCCTCCTGCCCCCAATCCCTCCCAGCATCAGAGTCTTTTCCAGTGAGTCAACTCTTCTCATAAGGTAGCCAAAGTATTGGAGTTTCAGCTTTAGCATCAGTCCTTCCAATAAACACCCAGGACTGATCTCCTTTAGAATGAACTGGTTGGATCTCCTTGCAGTCCAACCACTCTCAAGAGTCTTCTCCAACACCACAGTTTAAAAGCATCAATTCTTTGGCACTCAGCTTTCTTCACAGTCCAACTCTTACATCCATACATGACCACTGGAAAAACCATAGCCTTGACTAGATGGAATTTTGTTGGCAAAGTAATGTCTCTGCTTTTCAATATGCTATCTAGGTTGGTCATAACTTTTCTTCCAAGGAGTAAGTGTCTTTTAATTTCATGGCTGCAGTCACCATCTGCAGTGATTTTGGAGCCCAAAAAAGGAAGTCTGACACTGTTTCCATTGTTTCCCCATCTATTTCCCATGAAGTGATGGGACCAGATGCCATGATGTTAGTTTTCTGAATGTTGAGCTTTAAGCCAACTTTTTCACTCTCCTCTTTCACTTTCATCAAGAGGCTTTTTAATTCTTCACTTTCTGCCATAAGGGTGGTGTCATCAGCATATATGAGGTTATTGATATTTAAATGGGTTTAATTTAGCTAGTGCTGTGCTCAGGGGTGGGGGGAGGGCAGGCCTCAACAGCTGGTGCAGGATCGAGGGCGGGGGAAGGCTGACTCAGGCCCCAGTAAGACTGCTTTCCCCTTGTTCTAATAAGCAAACAGAATGGGCATGATGAAGGATACACAATGGTGTGAGTAGATTTGGCTCCCACGGCTCCTTTGTTTACATGTTCCCAAAATTTGGAGTCCTGGCAGTCACTCAGAGAGAAATCCACCAGGTCCGAAGATCCCATAGGTGTGCTCACTGCCTTTTATACTTTTATAAAAGGGGATGGCTGTGTGGGCGCTGCAGGGCCTAGCAGCCTTCAGCACTCAGGCCTCCAATCCAGGCTCCAGGTTCAGGATTTCCAGATGTGCTGCAACTGCCTTATGGCAGTTATGCCACAACTTTGCTTCTTTGCTTCTTGTTGAACCATAGGGTTACTTGGGACTTCAGTACAACTGGCCTGGCCACGGGCTAAGCTTGTGAAGAACAAATGATATGATAAATAACTGACTCCAAATTCTTTGCCATTTCCACCAAAGACATTCTAAGGTGAAGAATAGCAATATGTCACAGGAAACATGCTGTGTCCCCCGTGACAACATTCAGAGGCAAGACTTGTTTGGTGAATTCAGAGATGGAATTCAGAGATCTGATTTGATCATCTAAACTCTCTGGGTGTTCTGCAGTTTATTTCATCTACCCACTCCCTCATTTATAGCACAAGGTGGATTTTGTGAGTGACTGGAATAATCATGTCTGCCAGGGGGAGCCTGGGCTAGCCTGGATGACACCTACAATTCTAACTATCCACCTTACCTTCTTTTCTAGATTCAGTGCAGAACCTAGCTCACTTCTGTAGCTTCTCACATTCTCCTGAATCAAGACTTCACCCTGTGGTTTTGATATTTTAAATTTATCTTTTGGATCATATTCATTCAAATATTCACTAATTCACTTCTTCAAGAAACACATATGAAATGTTTATAATTTTCCAAGCAGTGATCTAGGTATTGAAGAAAACAACACAGGAAGAAAAGACACCATTTTTACCCTACAGGTATCCACATTAACTAGTTGGGAAGGTAGACAAAGAAATCCCTGATAGATAACTACAAATGAGTCCAAAACCAACTATGCTGAACATAATTTTTATTTTAAAATTATTTTTTGAATCTCATATCTGTGTATCACCTGATTTTTCAGATTGTTATATATTATTTTAAAATCATCCTCATTGTGGGTAGTCTTGTCTCAGTCTCCAAGATGATTTCCAATGTCCTCACCTCCCGATCTCTATCCTCTTATAAGGCTCCTTCCCACATTAAATGAGTGCCAGAATTGAAAGAGACACATGTACCCCAATGTTCATCGCAGCACTGTTTATAATAGCCAGGACATGGAAGCAACCTAGCTGTCCATCAGCAGATGAATGGATAAGAAAGCTGTGGTACATATACACAATGGAGTATTACTCAGCCATTAAAAAGAATACATTTGTATCAGTTCTAATGAGATGGATGAAACTGGAGCCTATTATACAGAGTTAAGTAAGCCAGAAAGAAAAACACCAATATAGTATACTAATGCATATATATGGAATTTAGAAAGATGGTAACAATAACCCTGTATACGAGACAGCAAAAGAGACACTGATGTATAGAACAGTCTTTTGGACTCTGTGGGAGAAGGAGAGGGTGGGATGATTTGGGAGAATGGCATTGAAACATGTATAATATCATATATGAAATGAGTCACCAGTCCAGGTTCGATGTGCGATACTGGATGCTTGGGGCTGCTGCACTGGGACGACCCAGAGGGATGGTATGGGGAGGGAGGAGGGAGGAAGGTTCAGGATGGGGAACACATGTATACCTGTGGTGGATTCATTTTGATATATGGCAAAACCAATACAATATTGTAAAGTTAAAAATAAAATAAAAAAAATAAATATTAAAAAAAAATTTGCTTTGCAAGCCAAAAAAATAAATAAATAAATGAGTGCTAGTCTGTGTGGCCAATAAAATACAGCAGAGTGACTTCTGAGGTTAGAAACGTTATTACTGCTTCCACTTTGGTCTCTTGGATTTCTCACTAAATAGCCACACAGTACGAGGACACTCAAGTGGCCCATGGAAAGACTACTTGATATATGAAAACCTTAGTCAAACCTTCAGGTGAGTGCAACCCTGGTCAGGATGTGAATACAACCTTACGAGAGATCCCAAAGCAGAACCAGCCAGCCGAGCCAGTCCCAATTTCTTCATCCATAAATACCATGAGATATAACAAATGATTTCAATAGTTTTAAGCAAGTAAATTATGGGGAGATTTGTTACACAGCGTTAGATGACTAACACAGACAGGCTATACTTGTGTCTTTTGTTCTGAGCTTTCCTTCTCTGTGGATTCGCTTTGTACATGTTCTCCCATTGCAGCTTCCTTACCTTTTAAGGCACAACACAAATATCACTTATTCTAATGCTTTTCTTAGTTGTATCCATCTCAGTCTGTCCAGTTACTTTGTACATTGCAAGCATTATGACTACTTGTCTACTTTTCATAATTACTCCTAGGTTATGAGCAATGTAAGGCCAGGCTGTGGTATATTCAAAGCTTACAACATCATAGCACTATCCTAGGGTCTTATGTATCTATTGTACCACAGCTATTTGTTAAATGAATGATGGAGTGTGGTACATACACAAAATGTGCTACATTAATTTTTACATTTTAATGTTTCATTTCAAGAGCTCTTTTGTCTTTTACATTTATTTTTCCTGTATTGAAATTAGACCAGGGAATGAACCTCATCTATTATATCTTTTCTGCCTGTCTACAACATCTAATATAGTGCTGGATACTCAATGTGTGCTCAATAAAGGTTGACTGACTAAGCATTTAATACCTTAAAACAGAAATTCAATAAATGTAGTCGCAGTGACCTGAAAGAGTAATGTTTCTCCTTGTGTGTCTAATGGATTACCAAGGAGTATCTTAGAGCTATGATTTTAGAAACAATTGTCAATGCCAAACTCAAGGATACAACTATTACTGGAAAGGACCTGCCTCAGAGATAGATAATTCCCAAAGAATAATAAAAAGTTAAGAAATCAGCCTGTACTTGGTCCATAGAAACTGTTTCCTTAGATGTAAAAGATTTCCTCTGACTTTTACACCCGCACAGAAATCAAAGATTTCCTTTTAGGAGAGTGAATATCCCATCCTGTGTGCTGTGCTAAGTCGCTTCAGTCCTGTCTGACTCTCTGTGACCCTATGGACTGTAGCCCGCCAGGCTTCTCTGCCTATGGGATTCTCTAGGCAAGAATGCTGGAGTGGGTTGCCATGCCTCCTCCATGGTCAGCCTAAAAGTCAGCATTAATGATGAGGCTACCTAAGAAATATCTGGACTGCCACAGTGAAAGGGGAGATCTCCACTGTGAATTCCTGTCAAAGCAGCACCTACAGGGCCCAGTTATGGTGGCCAGTGTGGACTCTGCTCACTAAGACGGCTCCTTGCATTCTGCTCCTTGTCTGCACGATGTCCTGAAGAGTCACCTTTACTCTCTAGCACACAAAGCTCTTAGCTCCAGTCCTGCCCACGACTGACTTAATTTTCTTCATTTTCCTTTACCTATGCTGTGTCTTAACCCTGACTGATTGGTTTCTGTCTCCTGGATGAATTTCCTTTCATTCACATAAGTACCACTAATGAACTTGTGATTAATTACTTCTCAGTTTCCCAAGTTTTATTAGTAGGAAAGTAAACACTGATGTTATCCAAACTTTTAAAAGAGTAATCCAGACTTTTTTTTTTTTAAAGAAAGGAGCTAAAGTTCTGATGATAAAATTATTCTTTAAAATGGCTTCTTTATGATATTAGGTACAGCCGGGGTTATGGAAATGATAATATTTTTTCTCAAATGAGAGAAAAATCCCAAAGTGGAAGGAATATAATGAATATTCAAGCCTTATATTATACTAATATTTACCATTGGATTTTCACTAATTTAATAGAACACCAATGAAGGTTTTATTATTCAACATATTTGCCTATGGATTATCCATCAGAGATGTAAATACCTCTAATTCAATCATGTTTATCTTGTAGGCATATTAATAACTGCATGTTGATGGCTTTTGTGTTTTGTATTCAACTGTGTAGGTGTTATTATGAGAACAATAAATATAATTTTAGAAAAAAGACAAAATTATATAAAGTAGAATTATATCTAAAGGGAAAGGAATAAAGTAAAAACTATTAATAGAAACAGAGCTTTAGGAAATACATTGATTTAAAAATTAACACTATGGTACAGAAGGTTTTTAAAAATTTGTGTACCCTACAAAGAATGAAAATGATTCATGGATGGCTTTTGGTTCTGAAACTTATTTAAAAATTCAATCATTTAGCCCTAAAAACCATTGGCATTCTATTAAAAAGTTCAAAAAGAATAACAAAGTATGATCATCACAATCTTTATTAAACTCCCGTTTTCTTCTTTGAAAATCACACTGAGTACATAAATAACAAAATAGGGGCTCCTTAAAGATTGACCTTTCTGGAGCTGCTACGTTCATTCTCTTTAACGGTTTTCATTTACAACATTTTCTATATCACCACCACATGCATAAAGCACCCAGCACAGGCCAAGAACTGCACTCATCATTCTAATGCACAGTCTTGCTACACATTCCAGACAGCTCTATGGCTACTCCTCCTCATGGCACAGACTGGGGAACTGAGGAATGAAGAAGCTAAATAATTTGTTAGATGTGGCAGAGCCAGAATTCAAATCATTCCTATTTGACACTAAAGCCTCAGCTCTTCTCATTAACAGTAACAGTTGAGTTATTAAGAGTGTTAAATCTCCTTCAAAAGACCTGCCTACTTCTCCAGCCCACACAAATTTCACTCCCTTTTCTAAATCAGAGCTTTTCCCACGTATATCATGTTTAATTATATACTGCTTTATATTGTCAAGTACATGCTTAAAGTGTGTAAAACTTGTTCTTCAACTAGACTGTAAACTTCACGAAGGTAGGCTTATGACTAGTATCTCTCATATTAGAATCAAAAAACAAAAGATAACAAGTTACCAGTGAGGATATATAGAGAAGAGAACTCTTATACAGTGTTGGTGGGGATAAAAATGGGGGAAGCTTTTAAGGAAAAAGTATGGAAGTTCTCTAAGAAACTAAATATAGATCGGTCAAAAGATTCAGCAATCCTTTCTCTGGGTATACAGGAAATGAAATCAAATAAAGGAAATGAAATCAATGCCTCAAAGAGATATCTGCACTCCCATGTTCATTGCAGCATAAGTCACATAGGCAAGATATGGAAACAACTCAAGTGTCCAGCAGTGAATGAATGGATAAAAAATTTGAGATTATCTGTGTATCTCCTACCTACTTAATGAATAGTACCCAGCTTAAAAAAAGAGAGCGAGCCTGCCATTCGCAACGAACCTGGAAAATTTTATGCTAAGTGAAATAAGCCAGACATTTACTAATATGCACTCTTAAAAAGTCAAATATACAGAAGCAGCAAATAGGATGGTGTTTATAGGGACTGTGGAATGGAGAAATAGGGGGATGCTAGTCTGTGAGTACAGAGTTGTAGTTATTTAGAATAGACATGTTTAGAGCTCTAATGTACAACTTGATGAGGATAGTTAATAATAATATACTGAGCAACGGCAATTTGCTAAGACAGTAGATTTCAGGTACTCTCATGACACACACACAAAAGAATAACTATGTGAGGAAAATGCATGTTAATTAGCTTGACTATAGTAATCATTTCACTATATATATATATGTATATCATCCTGTTGTAAATCTTAAGTGTATACAACTTTTATTAAAAATAAATATATTAAAAATGTGCCCTATACTCTTTTAGTTTACCAAACCACTATCTCATAACTAAGCACTCAGTAAGTACTAGGTAAATTCAGTTGAGTGTGACCATTTAAAATAGACGCTGATGGTTAATAAGGTATTTAGCACATTTATCTTAGTATTGTACTAGGTACTTTACATATGTTATCTCATTTAATCCTGAAGGTAACCTGGAAAGTAGAGTTCATCATGTCCATCTTACAAACAAAGAAATGGAAGAAATAATCAAATAATTTGGCCAAGGTCACAAAGATATCTAGTGACAGTGTAGTATTCAAATCTAAATCATCTTAAGAAAAATCTACGTTCTTATCATCTACCGCAATGTTACATCAGGACTTGGCTAGTGAGAGTGATATTAACAAATTATTTTTGCTTTTGGATAAAGGGTGAACAAGAATTGACTGAATAGACTGTATATATCACTTACATATTATGGGAGAAGGCAATGGCACCCCACTCCAGTACTCTTGCCTAGAGAATCCCATGGACGGAGAAGCCTGGTAGGCTGCAGTCCATGGGGTCGCTAAGAGTCAGGCACAACTGAGTGACTTCACTTTCACTTTTCACTTTCATGCATTGGAGAAGGAAATGGCAACCCACTCCAGTATCCTTGCCTGGAGAATCCCAGGGACAGAGGAGCCTGGTGGACTGCTGTCAATGGGGTCGCACAGAGTTGGACACGACTGAAGTGACTTAGCAGCAGCAGCATATATATTATGTGTCTGAGTACACAGGGTTGAATATCAGCAATATGACTGACTAATATTTAATACTTACTATGGAATAGGGGAGAAAGAGTTGGGTAGAAGAAAGCTTTTCTAGGTATCTCATTCACTTTGGAGAATGGAAAACTGAATTTAGTCAAAAACATTATCTGCAATCCTTCTAGAACTAAAGTATGACATTTAATAGCTTCTGATTTTATATGAGATTGCTAACTATGTCTATCAGAGAAGTGAGGCTGCTTTTGTTTTCACAACTTGATTTTTTAGATGAATTAGCTTTAATACCCCAACTCCAGTACTCTTGCCTGGAAAATCCCATGGACAGAGGAGCCTGGTAGGCTGAAGTCCATGGGGTCGCTAAGAGTCAGACACGACTGAGCGACTTCACTTTCACTTTTCACTTTTCACTTTCATGCATTGGAGGAGGAAATGGCAACCCACTCCAGTGTTCTTGCCTGGAGAATCCCATGGACAGAGGAGCCTGGTGGGCTGCCATCTATGGGGTCGCACAGAGTCGGACACGACTGAAGTGACTTAGCAGCAGCAGCAGCAGCTTTAATACAAAATATATTCCAAAATCCATTATTATTGAGTTATTAAAAATAACAGTCTCGAATGTCCTTTTGACCACAGATCTCTTGGGAAATACGACCTACTCTTCCTACTTCAAGTTTGTGTTATATTAACTATTTTGTTTTCTTTCCAGGGGTCAATATGGAATCATTCCTTCACTTCCTCCTGCTTTGTCCTTTCCTGGTAGGTGATTTACCCCAAAAGAGAATCAGTGAAAACAAGTATCAGGGCAGCAGGAGAAATGAAGAGTGTTTAGTAAACAAGGACTGACCTGCATTGTAATTTCTCATAAAGGGATGACTCACCTCTTTTGTGGACACTGGCATCACTGGCTGCTTCTGCTCTGCTGTCTCTGTACCTTTGCCAAACTGGCCACAATAGGCTGGCGATAGTTTTATTTGCTGAGAAGGAATACTTTTGATAGTTTACAAGGTGGCCATATCAATAGTTAATAGCACCATCAATATCCAGGAGCAAAACTGATTTTAGTGAACATAGAAATGGAAAAGATTTAGCAGATTTTTCCTTCAGCCTTCTAAAAAACTGCATTTAACTATATATTCCTTCATGGTACCATTTTTTTTAATGGTTAATATGTTTGGCTGACAAAGCAAAAATACAGATCTATAAGGAATTATTAATGATGAAGAATTAGAGATACAGCAGGAAAAAGTGAGCTGCTGCAGAATGAGGCGAGGCTGAGGAAGGCAGAAATAAGAAAAGAGAAAAATGGTCTAATATGACAGAGGAAGAATGTCTCAATTCCAAGATGGAAAAAAAATGCATTGCCTAGTGGAAAATGGAACTGACCAAAAGCACACTTCTTACTTTCCCTTCAGTGGTATTTATACTGGTAAAGACTTAGAAACAACATAAATCACCTGCCATTATGGTTCGCTCTCATGTGAGAGAACACTATGCAGTCATAAAAATGGGTTGCAGAGATATATTTAATGACACAAAATTCATTAAGTATTATAAAGAAATAAAAATGAGCTTATAAAATGGTAGATACAGCATGATGGAAATTAGACAGAAATAAACAGAGGTATGCACATGTACATTCATCATACAGGGACAGGAAAGATAAGTACCAAAAAGTACTTAGCTCTGGATGATGAACATGTGGATGGTTTTAATATTTTTTTCCACACTTTTGCTTACTATTCAAATTCTCGATAATTAACATGTATTATCTTTACAATTTCAGAATAAAAACAATACATCATATTTTTAAAATGGAATTAAACAGAATTTTATTTTTGGCAATAAAGCTGAACATGTACCCTAAATATCCCTTTTATTGAAAAGAAATTCTGGGCTAAAATAAAAATAAAACCTCTCCTTTTAAAACACACTGCCAAACATGGAACTCTGCTCAATGTTTTGTGGCAGCCTGGATGGGAGGGGAGTCTGGAGGGAATGGGTACATGTATATTTATGGCTGAGTGCATTTACTATTCACCTGAAAGTATCACAACCTTGTTAATCAGCTATATTCCAACACAAAATAAACAGTTATATAAACAAAACATATTGCCAAGCTGGTAGAGACACACAGAAGCCTAAAACAAATTCAAAGAACTCCAAGGAGGTAAGTAATTACTCAAATGTCTTCCACTTTGAGGGATATGCCAAACACTGGTGAACTGAGCTTGTTTTCAGAGCCATGTAGCAGTGGAGTGATGCCGCTGGCTACTATGCAACTTCAATAATTCCAACTTGGTAACTTGAAATCAGCTGTGAGAGTATTTATAATACAGAAACCAGGAAATGCTACAAATCAAGGAACTCTTTCTCAGAGAGCCAGTTCCTAGGAAGTTCCCAACACATTGCTGCTGCTGCTGCTGCTAAGTCACTTCTCTTGTGTCCGACTCTGTGCGACCCCATAGACGTCAGCCCACCAGGCTCCCCCATCCCTGGGATTCTCCAGGCAAGAACACTGGAGTGGGTTGCCATTTCCTTCTCCAATGCATGAAAGTGAAAAGTGAAAGTGAAGTGGCTCAGTCGTGTCTGACTCTTAGCGACCTCATGGACTGCAGCCCACCAGGCTCCTCCATCCATGGGATTTTCCAGGCAAGAGTACTGGAGTGGGGTGCCATTGCCTTCTCCATCCCAACACATTACTGAGCATAAAGTTTAGGAGACAAATCCTAGTGTCTATAGGACATAGGGAGTCTAATTTTAGACCCTCTGTAAAGCTGAGTTCCAGAGAACAGCATATTTAGTGTAAAAGAGAAGCAGAAATAAGCCTATTCCACAGGAGGAATCATCAAGAAAACAAACTGGGGACTTCTCTGGTGGACATGTGGTTAGGAATTCACCTGCCAGTGCAGGAGATACAGGTTCAATCCCTGGTCCAGAAGATTCCACTGTTGCTGGGCCACTAAGCCCAAATGCCACAACTACTGAAGCCCGCACGACTTAAGAGCTGGTGCTCCAACAAGAGCAGCCACCGTAATGAGCCCTCCACTCGCTGAAACTAGAGAAAGCCATCACACAGCAACGAAGACCCAGTGAAACCAAAAACAAACAAGATATGTAAAATTCTTTAAAAAAGACAGAAAACAAACTTGATGCTAGGTGGGGGATAAAATATCTTCCCTGAAAATTTAACTGCAAGCTTACCCTCATGAAAATGTTAGGACCTGAAACTCATACTACCTATTTTGAACTGAAATTCAAAAGTGGCCCCAGTTGGTAGTATTCCCAGACTTTTGGTTGATTCAAATACAAACCCTTTCTGTAGAAATACACTTACAACTAAGACTCAAAAATTAGCACAAGGAAAAAAAAATATTAGCCTACATTTTAAACATCCAAGAAAATGAGACAGTAAATAACAACAGCAAAAAAAACAGATTTGCAAAAATTTCAAATATATAAATTGGGCACAAAATAGAAAACTAATTTAATATATTTAAAGACATTAAATGGGGAACTATAAATATGAGAACAGAGTGAAGGTCTATTAAAATAGAAGAAAGAAACAGATTTGAGGAAAACAAATAGTATTTCTATAAATAAAAAAATCAAGTAATGGAAATGAAAAACCCATTGAACAAGTTAAATAGAATATTAGACAGCTGAAGAAAGCATTAGAAAAATCAAAAGGCAGATCTAAAGAAAGTATCAAGTTTGCAGCAAGAAGTGTCAGAAGGAGTGGCAAATATGTGAGAGAGGTTGAGTAGTATGGTAGAATGTTGGGGAGGGGGAGACACACACGTGGTGAATCCATAAATAAAAACAGGGGAATAAGAAATATTAAATTCAGAATAATGGTTATCGGAGGGATGGAGAGGAGCACTGGCTCATGTGGGGCACTTAGGTCTTCATTTTGATGTTTGGCAAAACTAATACAATTACGTAAAGTTTAAAAATAAAATAAAATTAAAATAAAAATAAAAATACAGTTGATCCTTGAACAATGGGAGCTTAATCCATAGTAGTCTACCCTCCATATCCAGAGTTCCTTTGCATCCAGAGATACGACCAACCACCAACTTGTGTATAAGTGGATTCCATGCAGTTTAAACCCATGTTGTTCATGGGATAATTGTACTAGTAACATTCTATTTCTTAATGTTGGCAGTGGATACACAGGTATTCCTTTCTATTGTTATTCTTTATGCCTTAAAATACATTTTAAGTGTTCCTTTTTATATTGTCAATATTTAATAAAATATTTTATTAATCTATTTTTAAAGTAGCCTAAAAAGAAATACTGCATAGTGTTAACTATAGTTGCATTTGGATCATGCAACTATAAGTATTTTTATTTTCCCATATTTTCTGATACTTTCACTTTTTTTCTTGAAACTATATTAAATTTATAGTAAAACTATAATGATGAACATACTTAATACAGGAAAAGAAGCATATGGTTTCACAACATGATGAATCTCTTTGCATACAATACCAAACTCAGAGAATCCTATTACCTAGAATTTTCTCTCTTATTTATAGATAAATAGACAAAGTTCTAAAATATTACAGAGTGGGAAGACTCCTTTGAGTTCTGTTTTTTCTTTGGTGAATAAAAATATAATATAAAATTTCCAATGGATTAAGGAAGCTTTTAAATTACTCTTTGGAACTTATGAAGATTCTTAAACTGAATTACTTCAGTTTTTAATTATATTTAATGAAAAATTAACTAGAGATCTGGGACTGATAAAATTATAAGACTGCTGAGAATTAAACTTGCTGCAAACAGAGTCTGTGGCAGAAATAAGATTGATTTAACTTTGAATTAATGTGTTTATAGAAAGAAAAGATTAGAATATGGCTCATTGGTAAGAGAAACACTGACAGTGGTATGTTTTTAGAGAATTTTTAATAACTAGTTGAATAATCAAATCCTAAAGAGAAGGGAAAAAGACTTCTTTAATGTGCTGAATTCAACTTACTATAAAAATTGGTCTTCCCTTGTGGCTCAGCTGGTAAAGAATCTGCTTGCAATGTGGAAGACCTAGGTTTGATCCCTGGCTTGGGAAGATCCTCTGGAGAAGGGAAAGGCTATCCACTCCAGCATTCTAACCTGGAGAATTCCATGGACTGTACAGTCCATGGGGTCGCAAAGAGTCAGACACCAATGAATGACTTTTCACTTCATAAAAATTACAGTTTGCAAAATCATGCAAGGAGACAATGAGATTTTAAAAATCTCTTTGAAAGGTGCTTCAGTTTTTCTAACATTAAAAAAATAAGCTAACTTATCCTTAAGGGTGAATACTGTTTCCTATTTGAAGATTTTAATTTAGCTTGCAATTTTTAGGTGGCCTAAATTGCTTCTAAGTTTTCTTTTAATTTGCAGTCATATTTATTAAAGTATAATCATATACAATGAAATGCACAGATATTGAATATACACTTCAATCCAATCTAACAAATGAATATGCCTGAGTAACCCAAACACCTATAAAGCTATAGACTACTATCATTAGCTGAGAACTTTCCTTTGTGCCCAGACCTTCTCAACTTGTAACCTCATGCAACCACTGCCCTGATTTCTATTATCATTGATTGGATTTTAATTTTCAAGAGTCATTCTTTTGTGTCTGGCTTCTCTTGTTCAGCAAAATTAAAAACTGGTTCATGCTTTTTGTTCTATTGAATACCACGGACTGTTCATCCATATTCTTATTGGCCACCTGAGCTGTTTCCAGACTTTAGTTATTACTGTTCAAATAAAGCTGCTATGAATACTTTTGTATAAGGTATTGGTGAACAACATGTTTTAATTTCTTTTAGATTAAACACTTAGATGTGGGACAACTAGATTACAAAGTAAATGTATATTTTTTGTTTTTAACTGCCAAAGAGTTCTTCAAAGTACCATTTTACACTCCCACCATGAATGTAAGAGAATTTTGTTTGATCTACTCTTTAACAACATTGGTGTGGTCAGTCACTTTCATTTTAGCCATTTTAGTGAGTGTGGACTGGAATAGTCTTGTCTGGTCTTGATTGATATTAGAGATATCTGGCCTTATAAAACAAGATGGGAAGTGTTTCCTCTTTCTGTATTTTCTGAAACTTTGGGAATTTTCATACAGAGGTTTTGAGTTCTTTAACAGAAGTAAGCTTATCAAGATTTTCTACATATTGTTATGTTAGTTTTTGTAATTTGTATCTATATTGAATTTGCTTGTTTTATCTAAGTTTTAACTTACTGGCATAAGGTTGTTTGTAATATCCCTTTTCATCTTTAATATATGCAGAATTTGTAATGCTATCCCCTCCATCATTCCTAGTATTGGCTATTTGCGCTTTCTCTCTTTTCTTGATCAGTTTTGTTAGATATTTAACAGTTTTTATTAATCTTTTCAAAGAACCAAATTTTGAAATCATCCTTTTTTTTTTTGTTTTTGTCCATTTCTATTTCACTGATTTCAACTCCTATTAGATCTTTTACTTACACTGGGCTAAATTTGCTCTGATTTTTCAAGTTCCTTATTAAGTTAAAAACATAGGTCACTTAATCTACATTGCACAATTGCACTCATCTCACACGCTAGTAAAGTAATGCTTAAAATTCTCCAAGCCAGGCTTCAGCAGTACGTGAACCGTGAACTTCCAGATGTTCAAGCTGGTTTTAGAAAAGGCAGAGGAACCAGAGATCAAATTGTCAACATCCCCTGGATCATGGAAAAAGCAAGAGAGTTCCAGAAAAACATCTATTTCTGCTTTATTAACTATGCCAAAGCCTTTGACTGTGGATCACAATAAACTGTGGAAAATTCTTCAAGAGATGGGAATACCAGACCATCTGACCTGCCTCCTGAGAAATCTGTATACAGGAAGAAACAGTTAGAACTGGACATGGAACAACAGACTGGTTCCAAATAGGAAAAGGAGTACGTCAAGGCTGTATATTGTCACCCTGCTTATTTAACTTATATGCAGAGTACATCATGAGAAACTCTGGGCTGGAGGAAGCACAAGCGGGAATCAAGATTGTCGGGAGAAATATCAATAACCTCCGATATGCAGATGACACCACCCTTATGGCAGAAAGTGAAGAGGAACTAAAGAGCCTCTTGATGAAAGTGAAAGAGGAGAGGGGAAAAGTTGGATTAAAGCTCCACATTCAGAAAACTAAGATCATGGCATCTGGTCCCATCACTTCATGGGAAATAGATGGGCAAACAGTGGAAACAGTGTCAGACTTTATTTTGGGGGGCTCCAAAATCACTGCAGATGGTGATTGCAGCCATGAAATTAAAAGACGCTTACTCTTGGAAGGAAAGTTATGACCAACCTAGACAGCATTATTAAAAAGCAGAGACACTACTTTGCCAAACAAAGGTCCATCTAGTCAAGGCTATGGTTTTTCCAGTGGTCATGTATGGATGTAGGAGTTGGACTGTGAAGAAAGCTGAGTGCAGAAGAACTGATGCTTTTGAACTGTGGTGTTGGAGAAGACTCTTGAGAGTCCCTTGGAATGCGAGGAGATCCAACCAGTCCATCCTAAAGGAGATCAGTCCTGGGTGTTCATTGGAAGGACGAATGTTGAAGCTGAAACTCCAATACTTTGGCCACCTGATTCAAAGAACTGACTCATTTGAAAAGACCCTGATGTTGGGAAAGATTGGGGGCAGGAGGAGAAGGAGACAACAGAGGATGAGATGGTTGGATGGCATCACCGACTCAATGGACACGGGTTTGGGTGGACTCCAGGAGTTGGTGATGGACAGCCAGGCCTGGCATGCTGTGGTTCATGGGGTTGCAAAGAGTCGGACACGACTGAGCGACTGAACTGAACTGAAATCTACATCTTTTTTCCCTAATATAACTTTTAGTGAAGCTTATATTATCAGAGAAGGCAATGGCACCCCACTCCAGTACTCTTGCTTGGAAAATCCCATGGACGGAGGAGCCTGGTAGGCTGCAGTCCTTGAGGTTGCTAAGAATCGGACATGACTGAGCGACTTCACTATCACTTTTCACTTTCATGCACTGGAGAAGGAAATGGCAACCCACTACTAAAATATAAAAAGTATTCTTTTTAATGGCTGAGTAATACTCCATTGTGTATATGTACCACTGCTTCCTTATCCATTCATCTGCTGATGGACATCTAGGTTGCTTCCATGTCCTGGCTATTATAAACAGTGCTTCGATGAACATTGGGGTACACGTGTCTCTTTCCCTTCTGGTTTCCTCAGTGTGTATGCCCAGCAGTGGGATTGCTGGATCATAAGGCAGTTCTATTTCCAGTTTTTTAAGGAATCTCCACACTGTTCTCCATAGTGGCTGTACTAGTTTGCATTCCCACCAACAGTGTAAAAGGGTTCCCTTTTCTCCACACCCTCTCCAGCATTTATTATTTGTAGACTTTTGGATCGCAGCCATTCTGACTGGTGTGAAATGGTACCTCATAGTGGTTTTGATTTGCATTTCTCTGATAATGAGTGATGTTGAGCATCTTTTCATGTGTTTGTTAGCCATCTGTATGTCTTCTTTGGAGAAATGTCTATTTAGATCTTTGGCCCATTTTTTGATTGGGTCATTTATTTTTCTGGAGTTGAGCTGGAGGAGTTGCTTGTATATTTTTGAGATTAGTTGTTTGTCAGTTGCTTCATTTGCTATTATTTTCTCCCATTCTGAAGGCTGTCTTTTCACCTTGCTAATAGTTTCCTTTGATGTGCAGAAGCTTTTAAGTTTAATTAGGTCCCATTTGTTTATTTTTGCTTTTATTTCCAATATTCTGGGAGGTGGGTCATAGAGGATCCTGCTGTGATGTATGTCAGAGAGTGTTTTGCCTATGTTCTCCTCTAGGAGTTTTATAGTTTCTGGTCTTACGTTGAGATCTTTAATCCATTTTGAGTTTATTTTTGTATATGGTGTTAGAAAGTGTTCTAGTTTCATTCTTTTACAAGTGGTTGACCAGATTTCCCAGCACCACTTGTTAAAGAGATTGTCTTTAATCCATTGTATATTCTTGCCTCCTTTGTCAAAGATAAGGTGTCCATATGTGCGTGGATTTGTCTCTGGGCTTTCTATTTTGTTCCATTGATCTATATTTCTGTCTTTGTGCCGGTACCATACTGTCTTGATAACTGTGGCTTTGTAGTAGAGCCTGAAGTCAGGTAGGTTGATTCCTCCAGTTCCATTTTTCTTTCTCAAGATCGCTTTGGCTATTCGAGGTTTTTTGTATTTCCATACAAATTGTGAAATTATTTGTTCTAGCTCTGTGAAGAATACTGTTGGTAGCTTGATAGGGATTGCATTGAATCTATAAATTGCTTTGGGTAGTATACTCATTTTCACTGAAATGAAACGAGATGCCAGTCCAGGTTCAATGCACGATGCTGGATGCTTGGGGCTGGTGCACTGGGACGACCCAGAGGGATGGTATGGGGAGGGAGGAGGGAGGAGGGTTCAGGATGGGGAACACATGAGAAATAAAGGAATAAAAAATTTAAAAAAAATCATTAGTGAACTATACAGCAAAACTTTTTCTAGTTCTACTTCTTTGCAAATTCTCTTAAAAATATTTTCTTTAGGTTTCGTATTAGTATCTATTACCATCATAGTATTGCATAGTAAATACCAAAGAAACTCAGTGGAAAAAAAAAATATAAAAAGTAAAGAAATAAAATGCAAGCTTATAATATAAATAAGGTTTTTTATAAATTATTTTTTCCAGTATAAACATTTCTATTTGAAATAGAAATTGACCTCTAGGCATAGCTTTAGCTGCATGCCACATATTTTATTTTTTTACTTCACTTGTGATTTCTTCCTTGGTCCATAAGTTACTTAGAAATAAGTTGTTTATTTTCCAAACATTTAAGGATTTTCTAGACATCTTAATGTTAATAATTTCTAATTTAATTCTATTGTGAAATAATAAATGTTAGCAAGAATATAAAGAAAAGGGAACCCTTGAAATGTTGATGGAAATGTAAATTGGCACAGCTACTGTGGAAAACAGTATGGAGGTTCCTTAAAAAGCTAAAAATAGAGCTACCAAAAATTCTACTCCTCAGTATATATCTGAAAAAAAAAAACATTAATTCAAAAAAATACATGAACCCCTATTTTCATAGCAACATTATTTATAATAGCCAGGTTATGGAAGCAAACTAGGCGTCCAACAAGATATGAGTGGATATAGAATATGTGGTGTATATACACAATGGAATACTACTCAGCCATAAAAAATGATATTCTGCCATTTGCAACAACACGGATGCACCTAGAGGGTATTATATTAAGTAAACTACGTCAGACAGAGAAAGTCAAATATTCTGTCATCACTCCTATGTGGAATCTAAAAAAAAAATAAAACATATTAAAAAAAGATAAACAGACAGACAGAGAGAGTGATTATCAGTGGGGAAAATGGAGAGGGGCAAGATGGCACAAACTACTATGTATAAAATAAATAAGCAAAGAAGACATATTACACAGCACTGGGAAATATAGGTATTATTTTATAATAATTTTAAATGGAATATATTATCTATAAAAATATTAAATCACTATATTCTACACCTGAAACTAATACAATATTGTAAATCAACTATACTTTAATAATAAAAAAAAATACTATTGTGGTCAGAAAATATACTCCAAAGATTTCAATCTTTGGAATTATTGAGACTTGCCTTAGAGTATATATACAGTCTCTCTTGACAAATTTCCCATATGCAATTGAAAAGAATTTGCATTCTCTTGTTTTCGGTGGTAATATTTTGAAAGGGATGTGTAAATCCATTTAGTTGATACCATTTTTTCCAATCTTCTATATCTTTACTGATCTTTTCTTCTACTTGCTCTGTCATTTAGTAAGGTGCTAAAATCTCTCACTAAATTTGTCTCCTATCATACTAATAACTTCAAGCACTTAAGAGCTTAATTAGGTGCCTACGTATTGTTTATTGGTTTATTATTATTAAATGTCCCACTTCCATCTATAAATACTCTTTATCCTGAAGAATTGGATATTTTAAACAGTCTCACTCTGATGGGTGAGAGCAAATTGTCTTTGTGTATGAAATCTCAGGGTTTTTGAATCATCACACTGCGCTTTACTCAGACTTTTAAGATGTGTTAAAAAACTCAACCATCCTCTTCTTACACACTTTTGTATCAGCTTCCTCCTCCTCCAGCTATTCCACCAAGAATGGGGCATCTGTGGATCTCCTCTCTCATTGTAGTTTATTAGGTTCTTTGCATCCTCAGGTCTCTTCTTTGCCCTCCAAACAAAAAAACTATGAATCTGTACATTATCCAGATTGTTCTTGTTCTATAGGACTTTCTATTGCCTACATCATAACTAGATGTGAAAGGCCAGCACCAGTCTTTAAATAAGACTCGTAAATCCTGGGCTTCCCAGGTGGCACTAGCAGTAAAGAACCTGCCTGCCAAAGCAGGAGACATAAGAGACTCAGGTTGGATCCCTGGGTTGGGAAGATTCCCTGGAGGAGGGCATGGCAACCCACTCAAGTCTTATCATTAATTTTTTTAGATTGGCAATTAAGGGTTTATTATAAATAACACACATAGGTGAGGACTGAGGGGAGGGGGGAGGCAGAGCTCCCATGCATTTTCCCCATGGTGTCAGGGAGCTTCACCTTTCTGGGATGTCAATGTACTCACCAACCAGGAGGCCCTTGGTTGGTACTCACTAACACCAAGCCTCATGTCCAGAGTTTTTACTAGGGTTTCATTACCTAGATATGATTCATGAAGTCACTGGCCACATGACTGAACTCAATCTCCAGCTCCCTCCCCTGTACCAACGTTGGGCTTGGTAATTTTAATTAATTTATTTTAATTGGAGAATAATTCAGTTCAGTTGCTCAGTCGTGTCTGACTCTTTGCCACCCCATGGACTGCAGCACGCCAGTCTCCCCTGTCCATCATCAACTCCCGGAGCTTACTCAAACTCATGTCCATAGACTCGGTGATGCCATCCAACCATCTCATCCTCTGTTGTTCCCTTCTCCTGCCTTCAATCTTTCCCAGCATCAGGGTCTTTTCCAATGAGTCAGTTCTTCGCATCAGGTGGCCAAAGTATTGGAGTTTCAGCTTCAGCATCAGTCCTTCCAATGAATATTCAGGACTTATTTCCTTTAGGATGGACTGGTTGGATCTCCTCGCAGTCCAAGAGACTCTTAAGAGTCTTCTCCAACACCACAGTTCAAAAGCATCGATTCTTTGGCACTCAGCTTTCTTTATAGTCCAACTTCCACCTCCAACACATGACTATGGAAAAGCCATAGCTTTGACTAGACAGACCTTTGTTGGCAAAATAATGTCTCTGTTTTTTAATATGCTGTCTAGGTTGGTCATAAATTTACAATAATTATTGTACAATATTGTGATGGTTTTTGCCATATGTCAACATGAATCGGCCACAGGTGTACATGTGTCCTCCTATGCTGAACCGCCCTCTCACCTCCCTCCCCACCCCATCCCCCAGGGTTGTCCCAGAGCACCAGATTTGGGTGCCTTGCTTCCTGCGTTGAACTTGCACTGGTCAGTTATTTTACATATGGTAATGTACTTGCTTCAGTGGTGTTCTCTCAAACCATCCCACCCTTGCCTTCTCCTGCTGAGTACAAAGTCTGTTCTTTACATGTGACTCCTTTGCTGCCCTGCATGTTGGATCATTGGTATTGTCTTTCTAAATTCCACATATATGTGTTAATATACAGTATTTGTCTTTCTCTTTCTGACTTACTTCACTGTGTATAATAGGCTCCAGGTTCATCCACCTCATTAGAACTGATTCAAATGCATTTCTTTCTAAAACTGAGTAATATCCCTTTGTGTGCATGTACCACAACTCCCTTATCCATTCATCTGCCAATGAACATCTAGGTTGCTTTCATGTCCTACAATGAACATTGGGGTACATGTGTCTCTTTCAATTCTGGTTTCCTCAGGGTGTATGTTCAGCAGTGGGTTTGCTGGGTCATACGGTAGTTCTATATTCCAGTTTTTAAAGGAATCTCCACACTGTTCTCCATAGCCACTCCAGGATTCTTGCCTGGAGAAGCCCATGGACAGAGGAGCCTGGTGGGCTACAGTTCATAGGGTTGCAAAGAGTCAGACATGACTGAAGTGACTTAGCACTAGCACCCTCTTAAATCTTATACAATATTAAGTTATTGGAATAAGTTTTTACTTCCCCTTTCCCCAGGCAGGACCATGATCACATTAACTTAGACTTTAACCCAGAGGCCCTCAATCTTTTCTTGTATGATGTTACTTTCACTATAATTGAAGTTTCATGTACCATCATGGAGATTATATCTAATACAAGTGAACCTTTCCCTAATCAAGTCTCTCAACAATGGAGTCTCCTCTTCTGGTGCCTCTCCACCATCCTACTTGGTCACCAAAGCTCATTCCTCTAATCTTGCTTGTTCTCCAGGGCACTGTGTGCACTGCTGAGAGATAATTCCTAAAACACAAGAGCTGATTCTGTAGCCAACTTTGAAGCTCTTCAATGGCTCCCACAGCACAGATGACAATGCTCCTTATGATCTGGTGCTGCATGATACCTACGGCCTCATTTCACATCACAAGATGTGCAGTTTTATTCTCATCTAACAACCCTCAGTTTTGAACTCTATTTTATTTAGTGACAGAAAAGTTAACATAGCCAATTTAGGGTAAATCCAATGAAGTCATGGTTTTCTTGCTCCCCATTTTCTCCCCTGGATTGAGTCTCTTATTCTTTATGGATCCATCTTGGAACACTGTAGTGACCACCACTCTTCTACACTGGCAAATCTTGTGATGTCTCAGTGCTCATATACCTTCTACTGCAAATTTCACACTAAATATGCTGCTCTGCCTTCTCCCTCTTATGAGGCCCCAAATGACAAATCCACAGGTTCTCAGTGTCATATTCACAGAAAAATACAGTAAAGAATATGCCTGCAATGCAAGAGACCCGGGTTCGATCCCTGGGTCAGGAAGATCCCCTGGAAAAGGAAATGGCTACACACTCCAGTATTCTTGACTGGAAAACTCCATGAACAGAGGAGCCTCGAGGGGTACAGTCCATTCCACAGAGTCTCAGAGTCGGACACAACTGAGCAACTAACACTTCACTTTCACTTCGCTTTGCAGGTTGAGTTTCATGAGGAATCTGTAAGGCTTCCTAAGATTCTTTTGTCTCTTCATTGTATTTAGATATTTCTAATGTATTCTCCAGTGCTATGATGATACAAAGAATTCTTCAGGGTTTGTGACCTTCCCAGGAAACCCAAAAGGGCAGCAGGTTACAGGACTCTTTCACTCAGAATTTCAAATTTACATGGTGTCGTCTATTCTCCCTTCAAATTCAGAGAATCTTTATCTTAGAAGGGAGTGATAAAAAGTTAAGTCTTCCTCATCTTCCTCTTCCTCATCATGAATTCTTCCAAATGTCTTGGCTTTTCTCTTTTGAAACTCAAAAGCCAAGACCTGACATCTTTGTTCTCTGATTCTACTGTGGCAACTCCCATTGAGGACAATAGGTCACCTGCCTAATGATTTAAACGCTGAAAAGGATAAACTGGGTAACAGAAAGTGATGGGAGGGAGATGAGAGTGAAAACATACCAGTTAATATTTCAAAACATCTGCCACATAGACTTGTTAGAAACATCAAGAATAGAGATAGAATTCTCTGCAATACTCCCTAATAGCTGTTTAATGATGGTGCTATTGAGCCTCTCTCAGTAGAACATATACTTGGGTGAGTTTCTTATCGTAGCCATACAATCGTGTTATTCACCAGAGTCTCCCTCATCCCGCACCTCTGAGTAGCAATACACATCAGAAAGATAGCAGCTAAGAGATAGGGACTACCACACACAGCTAAGAGAAATCATTTATTATATAGAAGTCTCCTAGTACCCAAATTATAAGCAACAAGTCTCAGAGTTAGGACCATTATAAAAATTATTGGCAGTCCCACTACATTGCAGAGATACAAGCCAACTTTCCTGGGCTTGCTTCTTTATGTTGCATTTGTGGCGTAAACTAAAATCAGGAGGTTAGAAAGGATCAAAAGATTACCTTTAGATACATCCCAAAAGGAGAGAAGTCTTTCCTTCAAAAGTCTACGGTAGATCCCACAACCCTCCATAGAAAATTTGTCCAACATTTCTCTGACAGGAAATACACTCCTTAAAAAAAAAGTCATCCAGTTGCTGAAAAATAGCTTTGATTATTATTTTCTAAACAGATAGAAAACAGTGATTAGCATGGTTTGGGGAAAAAAACCTTACCATATATGAAGATCATTCCTGGAGATTTCAAGAAGGCTGGTCTAGTAAAACAAAACAAAATAATGATAAAAACAATGCAATAGGCATTTAAAATATTTTAACATTTCTAAAGCTAAACATTGGGAGGTTTATGTTGTAAAATCGACCACTTAGGAGAAAGGTTAGAAGAACAAGAGGAAACTGTCCTCATTATTAGAACATTTGTTGAGTATGTAATAGTATGTGAAATGTATTTATTATACTAGTTGCTGAGCAAAAAGTTCAGATCATTGTTGTATGTATCTGTTTGCTTTTGTTGCAAAGCAAAATACTCTGAAACCAGTGTTTAAAAGAACAAACATTTATTAGTTCTTAAAGTTCTGAGGGGTTGCTGGGTGGTTCTGGTCTGTGACAGCCAGGGCAGGGCTCACTGGAGGCTAGGGGTGTGGTCATGGCCTCTCATTACCCAGCAAACTAGCCTGGACTCATGTACTTGGTGGAAAAAGGATTTCCAGCATCATGAGACTCTAAGCCCCAGTGATAAGACTTTTCATGACTCCCATTCACTTGCCAAAGCAAATCACATCCCTAGATTCAAACCTCTTGCAGAAGGGTAAATTATATAATCTTGTTGTAAAAAGGCTGAAATTCTAACTAGGGTTCAGACAAACACACAGGTTCAGTATCGGGTATCTCCTTGGACCCAACAATGGAGTAATAGAGTATAATGCAGTGATAAAGGGGTGAAAAGAGATTAGACAAATTTGTGGCCGTGATCTACTCTCCTACCTCATGCATCTTTGCTTATAGTAAATATGAGGTAATAATTCAAGTTGTATTTGAGTTGGAAGGTCAAAAGCAGCTGTAGGAGATTTTACACATCTGTATATGTTTTCTTTTTGCTTTTGCTACTGAACAGAAAGTATAAAAATAATTATTATTTTCAGCATACAAGTATTGTGCATATTTTGTCGTATGTATCCCTATTTCTTACATTTTGATGTGTTATAAATGGAACTTCTTTAAAGTTTCAATTTCGAATTTTTTTGGTTTTTTTTTTTTATTATTTTATTTTTTTTTTTTTTTTTTTTCTCTCTTTTTCTTTTTTTTTTTTTTGTTTTTTTTTAATTTTTTACATGTGTTCCCCATCCTGACCCTCCTCCCTCCTCCCTCCCCATACCATCCCTCTGGGTCATATTGCTGAGAGAAATTAAAGATTGAAATAAATACAAAAAAAAAAAGTATAAAAATACTAAGCCTGTTCAAGTCAATGCCTTAGCACAAATGAAGACACTTTTGTAACACCGATGTCTAGAAATAAAACTATACCAGTACCCCAATAGTCCCATTTCTCTCTTCTCCCCACATTGTCCTACTCTCCTCCCCAAAGGTAACCACTATTCTGTTATTGAACATAGCTGCGGTTTTATCATTTTCATTTCTGTATAGCATTCCACTGTATGAATAAACCACACATTTGTTTATCCATTCTACTGTTGATGAATGTTCGGATTGTTTCCAATTTTTGGCTATTATGAATGTGGATATTCTGAATATTCTTGTACATGTCGTTTGGTGTACATACATTTCTGCTAAGAAAGGAGACTGAAATGTTTGAGTGTTCTTACTGTTCAAGTACCTAAGTACTTAGCAGGCAGTGTTTGTTTTTTTTTAATTCTCCTGCAGTTTTGAGATATAATTGATAAATAAAATTGTAAGATATTTAAAGTGTACAGTGTACACTGTGAAAAAATACCACTCCTCCCCCACCCCAATGAGTTAATTAACACAACTCTCATGTAACACACAATCTTTTTTTGTTGTTGTTTGGTTTTTGATGAGAATACTTAAGTTCTATACTCTTAGCAAATTTTATTTATACAATAGTGTTATCAGCTACAGTCACCATGTTATACATTATATCCTCAGACCTTATTTATCTTATAACTGAAAGGCTGTACCCTTTTACCAACCACCCCCGATTCAACATGCAGTGCTCCACTCTCCTATTAAGTACCTAGGAGTAAAACTGCTGGCTTACAGAGAACATGTATGCTCAAATTTAGCTGATACTATCAAACAATTTTCTAAACTGATTTTACTCATTTACACTCCCACTACTTTTATATATACATTTTAGGGTTTTAAGCTTATGCATTCTTACCTTCTACTTTCTCTTGCTCTACCAAATGAAATACTTACATTTGGACTCCAATTAGGTTAACAGTAGCTGATCTTGCATTTAAAATTTCTTAAAAACCTAAGAATCCCAAAGTATATCAAATCATTCTGCCAAGCAGTAAGTCAAAATAATCTGCCCATTCACTCATCAAATGCCTATTGATAAGAGATAGATTTGATATATATATAATATAGTTATAATACATAGAGAGACCGGGGGTTACAAAGGAATGTAAAAGTGAACTTCTGACCTCCAAGAAGTGTCTACACTAGTAGAAGACTCTCATTCATTAGTTCTTGTTCTTCTCCAGCGCCTCCCACCTCTCCTAGAGACTCTCCAATACTTGTCTCCAGCCCAGGTGAGCAATACAGCACCTTTCATTAACCACAAACCCCTCCTCTCTTTCCCCTCTTTGGACAACTATCCTTAAGAATTTCACTTCCTCATTTTTGGACAGAAAATAATATTAAGGACATAAGCAAAATTGTTCTCAAACTTGAGGAATGGAAATCTTTATTTTCTACATTTTTTCCTGTATTTCGAGGAAGTGTATCTGCATGTATTTGTGTATAATGGGATTCTCAGGCCGCATTTATATTGTGTGAGAAGACTGCAAACCTTTGAAGTCTTTACTATTTTGAAAAGTATTTCATTTTGTAAAATGATCGGGAGAATACATTAGTTGTAAAGGTGATATGCTCAAGTATCTTTGTGGTTTAAAGGAGGCATTACAACTCCCAAAATAGCTGCAGTTAGTCCTTTTACTAGTAATATGAAACCAATTTTCATTTGTGAATTGAGTTGTTACATCTGTGCAATACATTTCAAAGCCCAAGATGAGTGCTATAGCCAAAGTGAGGTTGTGTTATAAAAATAGAGCACTAGTAATAAGATTAATGTCATTTAAAATTAACCTCATTTAAAATCACTCATTTAGATATTTCCGTAAAGGTCCTTTGTTATATTTTTTCCACAGGTTATCTTTATTGAGTGTATATTTATTTCCATCTATACTCAGAAGGAGAGGATATGAAGCAGAAGTATGTAAGCAAAAGTATAGCGGGAAGAGCTGTCCTTATTAAGCCTGCCCATCAACAGCAGTCAACCTGAATTAATACAGATGCTTTTAGTGCAGGTGGAGCTAGTGGTAAAGAACCCACCTGCAATGCAGGAGACGTTAAGAGACAAAGGTTCGATCCCTGGTTCGGGAAGATGCCCTGGAGGAGGGCACAGCAATCCACTCCAGTATTCTCGCCTGGAGAATCCCTAGGCCAGAGGAGCCTGGCAGGTCCATAGGGTCGCAGAGAGTCGGACACGACCGAAGTGACTTGGCACACTTTTAATGCAAGTGGTACAATTCTAAATCAGAGTAGCTAAAGTAGAAAGGGGAATTTCTTGGCTCATGTAACTGGGAGGTCTTGTGCCAGCCACAGTTACATTTAAGGACTCAAACTTGTTCGGACTCCTCTTCCGTCTGTGCACTGCTTGTTTTGAGCTGTACTCGTCCTCTATTGCAGGGTGGCTTTTTCCATAGAGCAGTGGATGCTCTAGCTTCAATAAACACCTTCCTTGCTGTGTGCCCTTCCAAGTTGAAAAACCACTGGAGAAGGCTCTGAGTGGCCCAGCTTATGTGACATATTCACTTGTGAACCAGTGGTGTTGCCCAGGGGTTCAGGTATTCTGTATGACCGGGCCAGGGAGTTCTTTCATTGGCAGTTCACCAGAACGATCTGATCAGAGAGAAGGAATAACCCTTGTACAGCAGCAAATGTTCAGCAGAGCCCTCAAAGGGGCTTTTCACGTATCGGCCATGAAGAGTGTTTGAGAAGGGCGCATCTCTGACTGAGCAAACAGGCTGCTGTGTAAATTATGGGACTCAAAAGGACTAATTCATAGCAAGCTTCCTCATTGCAGGATTTTTTCTAGGAAGGAAGCTAATGCACAGGAGATTCAACCCCAACTTGCCCAATATTTTAGGTCTTATAGTGCATGAAATGACTGATTAAATAACTTGTTAATTCACTTTAAACAACCATTTGACTGTCACTGAAATGTCTGATCAAAAATTAAGGTGTTTGGATATTGGATAAGCTTCCCAGGTTGTGCTAGTGGTAAAGAACCCACCTGCCAAAGCAGGAGGCGTAAGAGTCGCAGGTTTGATCCCCGGGTCAGGAAGATCCCCTGGAGGAAGTCACAGCAATCGACTCCAGTATTGCCTAGAGAATCCCAAGGACTTGGGAGCTTGGCGGGCTATGGTCCAAAGGGTCACAAAGAGTCAGACACAACTGAAGCAACTTAGCATGCACGATTCTCTAATATGGGATAAGAAATAATACAATAATAACAGCTGATTGCTTTCCATTCCTAAAATGTGTTGGTTAATAATAAATAGCTACAGTGAGATGTAAGAATCTATATGAGATAATTATATTAACAGGCTAATCATGCTTCCATTTGCAGAAAATCTACCTTTTAAAATGTCAACCAGAATGTGTTCTCTAGAATGAGATATCAGAATATTTTGCCAAACAAAAACAGGATATTGCTGCCTACCACTTTATTAAAGTGGTGAGTTCCCCATTTAAAACAAATCTTACCCTCATAAAAATAAGAGGGCAGTATAAGTACACACAGCTTTGTATAAGAGGAAGATAGTCAGGTTCCCAGAATATGGACTAATATTATGATCCACTGAAGACTGGGTGGATCACAATAAACTGTGGAAAATTCTTCAAGAGATGGGAATACCAGACCACCTGACCTGCCTCTTGAGAAACCCATATGCAGGTCAAGAAGCAACAGTTAAAACTGAACATGGAACAACAGACTGGTTCCAGATAGGAAAAGGAGTACGTCAAGGCTGTATATTGTCACCCTGCTTATTTAACTTATATGCAGAGTACATCATGAGAAACGCTGGGCTGGAGGAAGCACAAGCTGGAATCAAGATTGCCCGGAGAAATATCAATAACCTCAGATATGCAGATGACACCACCCTTATGGCAGAAAGTGAAGAAGAACTAAAGAGCCTCTTGATGAAAGTGAAAGAGGAGAGTAAAAAAGTTGGCTTAAAGCTCAACATTCAGAAAACTAAGATCATGGCATCCAGTCCCATCACTTCATGGCAAATAGATGGGGAAACAGTGGAAACAGTGGCTGACTTTATTTTTCTGGGCTCCAAAATCACTGCAGATGGTTATTGCAGCCATGAAATTAAAAGACACTTGCTCCTTGGAAGCAAAGTTATGACCAACCTACACAGCATATTAAAAAGCAGAGACATTACTTTGTCAACAAAGGTCCATCTAGTCAAGGCTATGGTTTTTCCAGTGGTCATGTATGGATGTGAGAGTTGGACTGTGAAGAAAGCTGAGAGCTGAAGAATTGATGCTTTTGAACTGTGGTGTTGGAGAAGACTCTTTTTAGACTGCAAGATCTAACCAGACCATCCTAAAGGAGATCAGTCCTGGGTGTTTATTGGAAGGACTGATGTTGAAGCTGAAACTTCAATACTTTGGCCACCTGATGTGAAGAGCTGACTCATTTGAAAAGACCCTGATGTTGGGAAATATTGAAGGCAGAAGAAGGGGATGACAGAGGATGAGATAGTTGGCTGGCATCACCGACTCAATGGACACAGGTTTCGGTGGACTCCGGGAGTTGGTGACGGACAGGGAGGCCTGGCGTGCTGCAGTTCATGGGGTTACAGAGTCAAACACAACTGAGTGACTGAATTGAACTGAACTGAAGAGTATTTTCTTAAGTGATATGTCTATGGCAGTGTAGTCAGCTAGAGATGATCTTGCCTCCAAGGGCTTATTTGGCAATGTCTGAAAATATTTTTCACTGTCAGGGCTGGGAGTTTGTGTTTCTGGAATCTAACAGATAAGGCCAGGATGAGGCTAAATGCTTTACAATGTACCAGACAGGCCCCCACAACAAAGAATTAACTAACCCAAAATGCCAATAGTACTGAGGTTAAGAAACACTGGTCTATAGCAATGTTCAGGCAAAAAGGCAATGCTTAAGACAAAATTTCTGTCACTGACAAATGTACAATCTACTTAGGTGGGATAAGACAAAAAATAAAAATGATCTCATTCTGTAATACATAAATGCTAATTATAAGACCTTTACCATGTGTGCCTGAATTGCATCAGGCTGTCCAGAAGGAAAAGCCATTGTTGGGTTCTCTATCAGAGCAACCTTCGTGTTAGTAGCGAGGTAGATGTACGTTGAATCTTGAAAAATTTGAATGGGCTAACAGGGATAATTTAGGTGGAGGGTAGGAGGGAGGCAGAAGTCTAGAGAGGAGCAAGGGTAGTATTTTTAAATAACCAGCTTGGCTACAGCAGGGTTTTTGTGGGTGGGTAACCTTAAGGAAATAATTATTTCACCTGGTGTGTGTGATCACGTGGTGGATGGAGTCCTGGCTTTGTGATGTCTTAGCCGAGTGTGTGAACTCTAAAACTGCCATAGCCTTACCTTATGGTTGTCAAAATTAGGCCTGCCACATGGTAGTGCTCAAACGATGGTCAGCTCCTAAAGTGAACGTTGAGGAAGACTGAACTGTACCGAAATACTAGAAGAGTCATTGGACTTTAGGGTCTAAGGGGAGGACAGGACAAAAATAATGCTTTAGATTAATCTGAATCTAGGTGGTGGTATATAAGTGGTCACTGTATTATTCTTCTGACTTTTCTTAATAGCTAACAGTTTTCTAAGCACAAGTCTCTACTTTTAAACTTTATCTTTGGTTTCTGTTGCAAGAATTTAGGCTCAATTGAAAACAGCTCCCCTGTTTGTTTGCTTTTCACTATATCCTCAGGACAGAGGAGTCTGTAGGTTACCATCCATGGGGGTAGAGTTGGATATGACCTAGAGACCAAACAAAAACAAATATCCTCAGAATAGTACCTGGCACACAGTAGATGATCAGTAAACTATTTTCCAAGTTCAGCCACAAAGTTAAAAGGGCCAGGACTAGAGTGGTGGCAGTTTGGATGGGATATTGGCAAAGATTTCCAAAAGCAATATTGATAAATTTTTGGTGATTTGAGGATAGGAGAACAGCTTTGAAATGTAAAGGTGATGGGAGATGGGTGGAATCATTTGCAGTTAAGTTAGAAAAGATATAGATCTGAGGAAAAATGAATTGTATTTTGGATCCATGACATTATGGGCAATAGGCCAGTGATGCGCAGCACTGAAACTTAACAAAAATTTTAGAGTAATTTATCTAGAGGGGATTGCTAGCAAAGTAGATGAGGTTTCTCAAGAAAGATGAAGGGCCTATTCTCCCAACATTATTGAGAGCAAAAACTGAAACAATGATCTTTTTTGTACAGTAAGTAGTGTCTTTCCAAAATTAAGTAACAGATTGTTATTGAGGGACTACAGTGGAATCACAAACCAGATACTCAAAAGCTTTGTTTGGACTTTCAAAACTCTGGGCTATTTTAAATTTACATGAGGTCATCATCAACATTTAACAGTCAAAAGCTACATACAAAATTCTTATTCTCTTCAAAACCAGGGAGATGTGTCAATCTTGGTCTTCTTTTCCATTGGCACAGTGGAGCTAAGCACCTGCTGTGCCTTTAAATGACTCGTTTCCCACATTTGATTGTGACCCACCTGGCCCTGTAGGTACTTGATTTTGCAGTTTCTGGTCAACTGCTACCATGTCAGCTTTAGTGACAATAACAATACAAACAGTAACAATTAGCACTTAGTTCCAGGTCCTATTCTAAGTATGCCACAGAGATCATTCACTGTTTGAGGGAGTTACTCTTACGAATCCATTTTACAGATGAGAAAACTGAGACACAGAGGTTAAAGGATTTGTCTGAAAGTCAACAACCAGCAAGTGGCAGAGGTGAATTAAAAGTCAGATTTAAATTCACCAAAGAGGACTTAATTTAAATGGTAATAAATTACTCTTTATGAACCAGAATCTTTTCCTAAAGCAAGCCTGTGCTCTTCTGTACATACACAACAGACAGGCACACCCTGTATGACTTTGGGCAGCTATTTCCTTTCTTCTTCTACCTGTGTAAAGCTGGCCAAAGGTGAACTAAGTTTCATCTCACACCACAAAGCGCAGTAAGGAGGGTAAGTCATAGTGGTAGAGAGAGGTCCTCACATTCATCTCTAGAAAACACACAATGCGCAGGTAGGACTATCTTCAAGAAATCATGTTCTAAATGGAGATATGCAATGTACTCAAAAGTTTTAAAGGACATTTAAACAGAAACATGAGGGTGGGTATAAATGGAAGTTGTAGAGCATATCCAGGGACAAGAGGCTGGGATAGGGGACACAAGAGATGAGAATAAGGAGAGCCAGGAAAACCATTTGAAGTATTTCAGTGAATCGACAGTGGTTTCCTAAAGGTCTCACAGGCACTCTGGGTTCTCTCCTAAAATATCATCCAACATTAAAGTTTGCCTGACTTAAGAAACATTCAGTGGAATAAATATGGAACAGAATGAAACAATCTGAAAGATGAGAAAGAACATCTGATGATTACACTTGAAAAAGTGAGAAAAGGATTAGGAAAAAAAACAGGATTCTTAAAGATCTTGGTGCATGAAAGCATACAATTATAAGGTAGACATGAATTAGGGGAAAAATACATTAGTTGAGTAAAAATGACAAAGTGACAATGGCATAAACAAAGTATTGAAATCAAGAACAAAAAATTCATTCATTAAAAAAAAAAACAAAAAAATCACTTGTAATTACCCAGAGATAACCAAAACTTTCCCCCCTCTTTCTGACATGTTTGGGAAATGTGAAATCAGGGGTATTAGAAGCTGGTTGCTTAAATTAAAACAATATATACATCTGGGAAAGAAGTACTACAGTGGGAATAAAGTGACAGAAAATTACTCTTTGCTGTGCTTTGACTCTAGAAAAATCCATTAATTTTCTGTGTGGCTATTCTAACACAACCCTTCCTCCTTTTTTTACAGCTGCCCTAGAGGCTCAGACGGTAAAGAATTCGCCTGCAAAGCGGGAAACCTTGGTTTGATCCCTGGGTTGGGAAGATTCCCCTGGAGGGCATGCATCCCGCTCCAGTATTCTTTTTTTTTTCTCTAATTTTATTTTTAAACTTTACATAATTGTATTAGTTTTGCCAAATATCAAAATGAATCCGCCACAGGTATACATGTGTTCCCCATCCCGAACCCTCCTCCCTCCTCCCTCCCCATACCATCCCTCTGGGCCGTCCCAGTGCACCAGCCCCAAGCATCCAGCATCGTGCATCGAACCTGGACTGGCAACTCGTTTCCTACATGATATTTTACATGTTTCATTGCCATTCTCCCAAATCTTCCCACCCTCTCCCTCTCCCAGAGAGTCCATAAGACTGTTCTATACATCAGTGTCTCTTTTGCTGTCTCGTACACCGGGTTATTGTTACCATCTTTCTAAATTCCATATATATGCGTTAGTATACTGTATTTATGTTTTTCCTTCTGGCTTACTTCACTCTGTATAATAGGCTCCAGTTTCATCCACCTCATTAGAACTGATTCAAATGCATTCTTTTTAATGGCTGAGTAATACTCCATTCTGTATATGTACCACAGCTTTCTTATCCATTCATCTGCTGATGGACATCTAGGTTGCTTCCATGTCTTGGCTATTATAAACAGTGCTGCGATGAACATTGGGGTACACGTGTCTCTTTCCCTTCTGGTTTCCTCAGTGTAAGCTTCTGCACAACAAAGGAAACTATTAGCAAGGTGAAAAGACAGCCTTCAGAATGGGAGAAAATAATAGCAAATGAAGCAACCAACAAACAACTAATCTCAAAAATATACAAGCAACTCCTACAGCTCAACTCCAGAAAAATAAATGACCCAATCAAAAAATGGGCCAAAGAACTAAATAGACATTTCTCCAAAGAAGACATACAGATGGCTAACAAACACATGAAAAGATGCTCAACATCACTCATTATCAGAGAAATGCAAATCAAAACCACTATGAGGTACCATTTCACACCAGTCAGAATGGCTGCGATCCAAAAGTCTACAAATAATAAATGCTGGAAAGGGTGTGGAGAAAAGGGAACCCTCTTACACTGTTGGTGGGAATGCAAACTAGTACCGCTCCAGTATTCTTGACCAGAGAATCCTGACGGACTACAGTCCATGGGGTCGCAAAGAGTCAGACACAACTGAGCAACTAACCACACACATTACAGTGATATAATAGAGCAATCACGAGTCAATCAATGAACCTTAATTTTCTCCTAAGTCTCTGCTAGATGCTGGGGAAAAAGAAAACCGGTATTCGTTGAATGCCCACTTTGCGCTATATATTACTATATAACTTTGACTGCTTATTTCATTTAATTATGACTACAACTGTATAACGTGGGCACAATAAACATTTTAAAGATGAATGTGAAGGTTAGAGAGATGAAATAACTTGCCCAAGTCCACACAGCTGTTAGGTGGCAGAGCTGGTACTCAAACACTTCTTTCAAACTAGAATGAAGCTGATCTGGGTTAAAATCTGGTCTGCCACTTCCTAGCTTTCTGGCTCGAACCTAATTAACCTCTCTGGACTTCACTCTTCTCTTTTGTAATATGGGGAGACAAAACCAATTCTCATAGGGTTATTTTGTGAAAACTGGTTTATTCATTACTTCATCCATCAAATGATGGACTATAGAACAAGGAAGTGAAGAAATGAGGGAGTGGGATAACACGACACCAAAGTCAATAACTCTAATGTTGTGATAAAGTGAAAAGATTGCTAGGAGAGCAGCATTAAAGCAGAGGAGCTGGATGGGCAGTGGTCAAAGTGTGATGCTTGAAGGAGAGAGTTCAGAGGTTACATGGATTTTAAAGTCAACATGAAGAAGATGACCATGGGAGTGGGTAGCTAGGGATGTGAAAGGCAGGGATGGATGAGAAGCAAGGAAGCTGAGAAACTGAAAAACAATGAGCAATGCATGTAAAATATCTGTAACTCAGCTGGTCCTTACAAAATACTAATCCTAAGAAATAAAAACTTAGGAATAAATAACAAATAAATTTCTTATCTGCATATTAAAAAGGATGAAAGTGAGAAATCTGCCTCAGTGGCAGGTGGTGGATGGGAACAAATATCTGATGCTTCAGAAATGCATCCAGAAGGCAGAAAGTGTATTCTTCACCTAGGCTCTTATTTATTATGTCCTGATATGACTCCCTTACTCTTAAAAACCTCTGCCTGAAGGCACTTAGGTGTTCCATTAATTGCTTTTCTAAGAGTAAATATTAATAAAATACTGAGCAGCAAAGAAAGATGAACTAAGTAGAACAGGAAATGTTAACAAAAATTTCCAGGCAATATTTATTATAAACAAACATTTATGCCTCAGCAGTTCCTTCTGCTTCAGTTAAATGCCACCTTATGAGAGCTCTTCTCCAAGCTTCCTAGGTAGAATCATCACCCTCTGTCCTCCTCCATTATCACACTCTCTCCTTTCCTTTCTTCTTCATAGCATTTATTACCACTGGGTACACTTACATTTCTTTGTTCATTGTCTTTTGCCGGTCTCTTTCCCAACGATACTATCTAAGAGTTGAGACTTTGTTTTCTTCATGGCTTTATCTTTAATTCCTAGAATAGACTTGGCAACGTAGAAGTTCAATAAAAGTTACATTAAAAAAAAAATCTACTTTAAAAACTCTTTAACATCTTAAGCACTCAATAAAAAGAATGGTTTCCCATTTTTACATTTAGAAAATTATGAAATAATGTTGAGAAAATAAAATTTCTAGTACATTTTCCTTGTTAACACCTCTAAAGATGAATGTTAGATAATAATTAGATAATAAAGTTAAAAGAATTAACTCATTTATTTCCCTTAGGGCTTACAACCTGTATGTTACTTAAATCCGATTTGCTGAGCTTCACAGTTCTGTGAAATGTACTACATCTGTGATGGTCCTTTCTAATCACAACTTACCACCTTCTAACCAACACAGGTACTTTTTCCAAACTGCCATATTCAATTAATACTCGGGGGACAGGGGGAGAAGAGAAAGAGAACATAGTATGCCTTTATCGACATGGACTTTATTATACTTATGCTCAAGTTTTTTTTTAATATATAATTTTATGTATTTTGGCTGTGCTGGGTCTTGGATGCTGCAAGGCTCTTTAGTCGTGGTGCGTGGGCTGCTAATTGCAGAGGCTCTGAGCATTGTGGCGCACAGGCTCTAGGCACTAGGCTTCAGTAGCTGCAGCACGTGGGCTCAGTCGTTGCCACC
This sequence comes from Bos mutus, assembly GCF_027580195.1. NCBI lineage: Eukaryota > Metazoa > Chordata > Mammalia > Artiodactyla > Bovidae > Bos > Bos mutus. The sequence continues at coordinate 119,128,853 of NC_091618.1, forward strand.
CTTTGGCTCCACATCACAGGCTCAATAGTTGTGGGCTCTAGAACACGGGCTTAACTGCTCCGTGGCATGTCCTGGACCAGGGACCTAACCGTATCTTCTGCATTGGCAGGTGGATTCTTTACCACTGAGCCACCAGGGAAGCCCCTATACTCAAGTTCTTAAATAAATCGGAGTATGCCCAAAAGCCAAACTTTAAAATAGTTTGATTTTTTAAAATGGTTTAAGATTATTCTTGAATCTGGACACTGGCTAAAATGGATTTTATGTACTCTTAAGGTGAGCAAGTACAAATAGCTTATTTACTAAATGCGGTTTAATGTCAGCAAATCTAAAATTTCAGAGGCAATATTTTATTTCAAAAGTAATAAATAATATGGTCACACAGTAACTGCTGAGAGTTACAAGGATAGCAACCCTTAAAATTCTTATAAAAAAACTAAAATTATTTCACTGTTGGTCTTGCCTGTATTTCTCATGACTGCGTGTTTTCCAATAACCTATTAATCCACATTAAAGCTTAAATACATAGTAACTTACCAACAGTGACAGAACTTCAAGGCTGAGAAAAAGCACTCATCACAAAGAATTTCAATTAAAAGTTAACCTAACAGTCCAGAAAGAAATGTTATCAATGAGAAAAGTCCTAATTTTTAAATAAGACAGCTATGTATCTGTTTAAAGACTAACACACACCTAGCTTCACTGAAACACTTCTGAAAAAAAATTATACATACATATTTTGTTAAAGACATAAAATAAAACTTAAAATAATTCCTCTACTTTAAAAAAAGCAAGACTCCTAAGAAAAGTTTATAGTATCTCATTAACAAAGCAAAAACCTTAAAAAGGTTCATCTATTTTGGTCTTCAGTTACAAATAAAAAGTCACTAACAATTCATTATAATAATTCAATAAACAATTAGAAACATTATCAGAAAAAAAATTGTTGATAAAAAAATCATCAATTCAATGAGCATTTGATTGTTTTATTAACAAAATATAGGCAAGAATTATAACCCTCTCTGGTGAAACTTCTCAAATAATTTTTTGTAGAAGGCCTTGAGACATATCAATTATAAAACATATTAAAATGAAAACATTTTTAAATGTACAAATACAAACCAGTACTTTATACAATAATTCTCTACAAAGTTTGTCAATCGATGTAAAAAATACTTTGTTGCAACTGAATATAAGGCATGTTCAGTTTCTGTGATTTTGCAGAATTATTTTTTTTGCTTTGTTGGAGACTTTTCTCTTCGCCGGTCCTGACTTTTCTTTGATTCTCCGGATTGTTCAGAGTATCGGCTAGGTTTTTCCCATTGCCTCTCAGCACCGTTCTGATACCTATCGTCCTCGCTTCTAGAACCTGAATGTTTTTTATTTTTTTCTCTTGACTTGGATCTATCCCTCCTTCTAAAATTCTCACTGTCCCTGTTTCGATGTCTGTGCTCATTTTCAGAGAAAGAATTTTTCCTCTCCCTTTTCTTTTCGGGATCTCCATGATTACGTGCCAAATCCACGCGTGCTTCTTGGTCTCGGTCATGCACGGCTCTGCTGCAGCTGTTTCTCGCAGAAGGAATCCCTCTGTCTGAAGTGTATGTTGTTCCAGAGCCTCTTGAGTCCCTCTCTCTGGGTTTCTCTGACCTCCTTTCTCTCTCAGTCCTTGTCTCCTGGTGCCGATGCTCTGGCCTCCTTTCTTCTTGTTTTCTGTCATTTATTTCTTGTTTCCTGATCAATTTATCTACTTCTTTACTTCTGTGGTTCCCATGCCCCTTCTTTCTTACATTTTTAGCTGCATGTGTAAAATGAAATATAGTTAGTTAGCTTATATTTTAATCTTAATTTCACAATTGAAAAAAAATATTTATTTATACATTATAGGTTTGTTTACTAATTCAGACAAACTGGAAGAAGAATCAAATTAACTGAATGCAAAATCTGATGACAGAACAGTATACAAAAAATATAATTTTTAAGAATATACAATATAATACATTAGTTACTGAAGTAACTGCTTTGATCCTTAAACAAATGTTTTAAATAAGGTATATAGGAAATGTAAAAGTTTTAATGATGTGACTAAAGTGGTACATTTGCACTTACAAATTTTATCCAAAACATAAATTTCAGCCCATATGCATTATGTCATATGAAATATAATGTCAGATATGATACATAATTAAAATACAATGATCCTACATGCCAGCAACATCACTTCCTAAAAGGTGGGTTGAACGGGATGACTGGGTTTGTGTAAAAACAGGAATACATATTTTTCAAATACAAACCTCTGCCTACAAAAATAACAGTCCTGCTACCAGAGAAGTAGTAACTATGCAAAGAGAAGCTATGATGGAATCTAAGCATAGGCTTTATGAGAGCCACAAAGGCTTGATTGCTAAGAAAACTCTTCCAAGGCTTTGAAACTTTTCTTTTATTGGTTTGTCCACAAATATAAGTATTAATTAAAATGAAATATCTTACCCATTTTAAGCTATAAAACACACTTAGCCACTTTGTGTTATCTGCTTTGGGTACATATCAAAAGTACTGAGAAGACCACAATTTCTGTCAAAGGTGGAAAGTTGCCTATCTTTGTCCTACCTCCACTCAAATGTACCAGCGTCTATTTCTCCTGCCAAATGCCTACCCGTGGCAAACCATGGGTCCTGGTTTGCCACAAAGGACCAGTTTCTCTGGTTCCTATCAAGCAGTTCAGCTGAACTACAGCTACCCAAGCAGAAACCATCTGGCTCTGTGCAGAATCAACGCCTCTCTCTGACCCTCTGTATCCCACCCCTGGTGCTTCTTGACACCAAAACCTGAGCCCTACAGTAATATGCATTTTCCTCTCTGGTGTTTGCTTTACAATTTTCTAATTTGGTATATATTCATATTGCTTTTATGCTATTTAATATGTTATTAATAAAACTGAAAGCTCTCTACTGAAATTGTATGATGAGGCAAATTAATTTTGAATCAGCAAGCTTCCTTACTGCAGCAGTTCATGCTGTGTTATCATCTGTTCTCAAAACAGATACCATGAAATAACAAATTCTTTAGAGGTGAATGGTAAATGAACAATGTTAGTATATTTCAACTTAAGAATAAAACTTCCTGTGAGTAAATGGAGTCTTGCTCTAACAATATAAATCACCGAGTCCCCTAATTCTGGATGCCACATAGTATGTAAAACACTCTGAAGAGAAACAAGTGTGTAAAGACTAGCCTGACTAACCTACTAATAAGGCTGTGAGGACAAGTGCTGCGTCTCTGAAATACACACTAAAAAAACAAGAAATGACATGCATTTTGGGCAATCAGACTCTCTCTTATTTAAATTAAGATACTATGGTGAAAGAAAGCAGAGTTGGCCCTGGGGAAAACAACATAGACCTTTTTAGAAAATGGCATATTTGAAAAAATACTTTACTACAGCACTTCCTCTTCCAAGGAAGATGAAGAAGATTGTGAAAGACTAGTAATGTTGCTGAAAACAACTAGAAATGCCCGATAAAAGCTTAAAATCTGCTATTTAATGGCATTAAAGATCTGAAACAACTTGAGATGCTATAAGGAAGTAAGCGCTCAAGAAAAAAAGGATGGGTGTGTGTCAAAAGAACACAGAAGTCAACTTGAAGGAACTTCTAATTGCCAAAGCTGAAATGATATGAACAAGAAAATAAATGACGGCACTGGACTTTAACTCACAGAATAAGATAAATATCCGTGAGTCTACACTGATATATGTAACACGATTAATAAATAAATGCAGGGGGCACAACTCTTTCTTACAAGAGAAATTTCATTATTAAATGCAGAAAAACAGAGACAAATAGAAAAACCACCATTTGGCAAACATTATAGTAACAAGTGTTGCAGATAAGATCCAAAGATGGGCGCAAAAATAGAAGACTAAAAGAGGAGAAAGAGATCTGCATCGTACTGAATTATCTTCCTATAACAGTAATTTATAGAGAAAAACGGTTTCCATGAAAAATACAGCAGATATCACCATAACCAAGTGATTAAAGTTAGTATCACCTATAAGACATATTAGTATCACCTATAAGACATATCAATATTATCAACTTCTCAGTAAGGCAAAGTAAGAATAACACATCATCTCTATGGTATCCTGGCCAAAAATGAATAATCTCCTTCTAATCATGAGAAAACATCAGACAGATATTCACACTGAGTGAGATTGTGCACAGTAAGTGACCAAAGGACTTAAAAAGGGTCAAAGCCATTCAAACCAACGAAAGCCTGAGAGAAGCTATCATGGGTTATATAGAAGGCTAAAGAGAAATACAATTAAAGGCCAATAAGGATCCTGGAACAAGAAAAGGGACATCAGTGGAAAAACTGGTGAAATTCAGACTTTTCCCAATGTTAATTTCCTGATTTTGATAACTAAACTATAATTATGGAAGATACTACTAACATTAGGGAAAGTTGGGTGAAAGCTATATGGAAATTCTCTGTACTATTTTTGTAACCTTCTTATAAGTCAAAATTATTTTAAAATAAAAAGTAAAGAAGACACCAGTGAGCTGGCAAAAACAAAAGGAGGATTAGAAGGGCCAAGATTCAAGAGAAGGCAGAACCACAGAGAAGTGAGCTGATGTCACCTTCTTCCTGCAAGCATCTGCTGATTCAGGGCTGCTGCCGAGGGAAGAAACCAGCAGAGCTCTGGTTGCCTCACAGGGCTTAAGAGACAGGAACAGGGCTAGTTATTTGCAATATATACATGTGACAAAAGAGACATATCCAAAATACATAAATGCACTTATAAATAAACAGAAAAGACAACATAATTTAAAAAGGGTAGGGGGAGGCAAAAAGCTTAGAACAGCCACTTAACAAAAAGAAAAGATTCAAATGGCCAATAATACACAAAATGATGCTCAGCCTCACTAGTGATCAAGGAAATGCAAATTAAAATCACAATGCAATACCACCACATACCCACCAAAATGGCTAAAATGAAAATGATGGTTAAAACATTAGTGAAGATGGGAGCTACTGCAACTCTCACACATGGCTGCCTGGATGTTAGGTTGCTTCAATCATGTCCGAGTCTTTGTGACCCTATGGACTGTAGCCTGCCAGGCTCCTCTGTCCATGGCATTCTCCAGGCAAGAATCCTGGAGTGGGTTGCCATGTCCTCCTCCAGGGGATCCTCCCAAACCAGGGATCAGACCCACCTCTTCTGCAGCTCCTGCACTGCATGCAAATTCTTTACTGCTGAGCCACTGGGGAAGCCCCATCCATGGCTGGTGGGAGTGTAAACTGGAATAACCACTTGGAAAGCTGTTCAGCAGTATCTACACACACCCTACAAACCAGGGATTCCACCTCTAGGAACATATCCAACAGAAATGTGTATACACATACGCACATATGTCACCAAAAGATGTGTATCATAGCATTCATGGAAACACTATTTATAAATTTAAATTTCCATTGAGTAAAAAGGATAAATGTTAAATATACTATGAAACACTTGTACATACTGAAAAACTATACAGCAATGAGAATGAATGAAAAATAACTAAATGCCATAGTATGGCTGCATCTGACAAACATAAAGTTGAAAGATAAACCAGACATAAAGGAGTTCATAATACATAATTCCAAAGTTAAAAACAGGCAAAACTAATTTAGAGAATTGCAAATCAGAACAGGAGTTGCCATGAGCCAATGGATGGGAGGAGTGGTACTAAGCAGGGGAGAGAACAAGGGAAGGCTTCTGGGGTACTGACTGCTCTTGTTCTGGGTCCTGGCTACATGGATATGGTTTATGAAAATTGACACAGCTGTTCATTTATAAGACATGCACTGAATATGTGGTATGTGTCAATTACTAACATAAGGGCTTCACTGTTAATACTAAAAAAATTAAAATTTCTTTAAAATACAACCATCAGGAGAGCTCCTGCAAAGCAGATGACAGATATTACGAAAGGCATTTCAGTCAGCACTCAGACAAATATTTGCCAACGGAGTATCTTCATTTTGATGAAAAGGATTCCAAAAGATAATCCTAACATTATAAATATTGAATTCAGTATAGACTGCAACAGTGATAGATGATCATTTATATTATTAATTGTGGCTTTTAAACAAGTGAACTCTAAAATAAATAAGCAATCAAATTTTCTCTTCCCTTGTAAACAGCACCAGCAACATACTTGTTAGAAAAGAGCACGATCAATTATAAATGACTTTCAGTACCTGAGGCTGAGCTCTGACTACTGGTGGATGAAGAATCGCTTTCTTCACTAGAAGACTCTGAACTGCTGTCACTGCTGTCTGAATCAGAGGCAGAGGAGTCAGACTCTGAGGAGGAGGACTCGGAAGAGCTTGAAGAGGAGGAGGATTTATCTGGCTCAACATCTGGTTTTTGTGCCACAATGACCTTTGGTGTATTTTTGAGATGCTCACGCAGTTCATCCCTAATTAAAAACATAACCCACTGTTAGATTCTGCCTCGAAGGAACTGTGAGGTAAGTTTGAGATAAGTAAGTTGAATAAAACTCTGATAATAATGCTTACGTTAAACCTCCAAGACCAATAGAAGTAAAGAAGTTGATGGCAAATCGAGTGTTTCTTGGGTTATCTCGGGGTAATAATCCTTCAAAGAATGGCTGTAGAGTTCTGAAAAAGAAAATGAACAAAAGAGAACAGAATGCTTGGAGATAAAAAGGCAAAATCCTCATACATTTTTCAGAATTTCTATACATTAAATTAGTAAATGAAATATAAGTAAGTGATTTAAAAATCACCGATTAGGTCAGGCTGCATGCTATCTAATGACATGAGTAGGGGCAAGTGACAGTTCACTAAAATTGACTTCCAGGAATTCCCCTGACGGTCCACTGGTTAGGACTCAGTGCTTTCACTGCCAGGGGCCCCGGTTCATTCCTGATAGTGGAACTAAGATCACGCAAGTCACGAGGTGCGGCACAAAATAAAGAAATTAAATTGATTTCTATAATTATATGAGAGGAGGTTTTTTAAAAAAAACTTTCATATATAGTCAGGATATACATATATAACACATATAAATCTATGGATACATATGTGTATTTATATTTGAGTGTATGTACAGAAAAGTAAAAAAAAAAAAGCCCTCTTCTGTTGTACACACACACACGCATGTCTACACAGTACTGTGCAAGGCACGCGGAAGGGGAAAAGTCAGGAGAAATCAAGGGTGAAGACTATGGAATCGCTGTTTCTCAGAAGGGGAACAAATAGAAAAACAGCAATGTCACGTGGTTTTGAGTGACACACTCAGTGGACTAAGCAGCAGAGTTAGGAAAAACCATCTTTCATAGGAAAAGGTAACAATATAAGAAGAATGATTAAGAGTTTGCTGGACAGAACAAGAGAAGGAATTCCCAGCTCTGGAAACAGAGGTAAGGGAGCATGAATCAGCTTACTATTATGTTTAATAAGCTGTGCAATGTTTGAGTGGCCAGAATACATCTTGCTGGAGAAGGAGTCCCAGAGCCTGGCAAGTAGACAAGGACCAGTAAGTAAGTATATGAAGCTAAGAGAAGCAAATGGATTGGCCAAGAGCATGTAGAATTCAGGACAGACCTCTGGCGAACATAAGCGAGGCAGGCCAAAGAAGAGAGACTGGCAGGAGCAAGGCAGAATGAGAATAAAGTAAGGTGTCAGTGAGCAAGTGGTCAATAGTGTAAGTGAGACCAAGAGGTCAAGAGGCATGAGGACTGTACAGGACTGGGGGATTTGGCAGATGATCACTGAGAAAACTTTGAAAGGATTTCAGGAGTATGAATGGAGTAGACGTCAATGTAAGTGGTAATGGGCAATCTGAATACCTGCCAAGAAAGAGAGCTGGGATAGGGATTACAAAGTAGTCCTGGAACAAAGCCTGAGTTCACCATAATAATCTAAACAATTATACGACTTATAGGACTGACCTTCACCAGTATATGTTTACAATTATCCACTGATAATAAAACATTATCATTCTAAGCCTCAACCTTAGGGTAAAAATGAAATAAAACTACAAATACTCATTACTGGAAAATTCCAATCAGTATGGAAAAATAATTTTGCATGTTCTAACTAAATTAAAAGAGGCATGAAATCTGCATTTTCTCTACTTGAACTAAATGACCATTAAAAGTTTCATGTTGTCCCCTGTCACACAGAACATGAGAGTCAGAGTAGTGACAGAATGTCCTAAGGACTTATTTTTACAACTAAGAGTAGACTTACGGTTGCTAAAGTAGGAGAATAAAAGTAAGAATAAAAAGTGCTTAATTTAAAATTTAATAATAAACTTACTCATCCTTTAATCTTGCATTAAGTTTAGGAAGACCCATGTATTCACACAGTTCTTGGAAAAATATTTTCACAAAAATTCTACTGGATGACGTAGTGGTTTCTTCACTCAGTTTTATACATTCAAGAACCTGAAAATGAGAATTAAAAAAAGACATTATTATTTTGGTATTCAAATGGTAAGACACAGTGACCAATATCTCTAACTTTCAGTGTCCCCTGAAATTATAATTTGTTATCTTCAATAAGAATTATCTATAAATATCTTCCATTACGCTGATAGTACCTGGGAAAGTTTAAGACTGCTTTTCTATACAAATTTTCAAAATGTTAAGATGCTACAGAAGTAAAGTTCATTCTCTTTCCTGAGTACTGTGCTTTTTATAGCAGGGAGGAATATTGGCTTTAGCATATAATGCTAAGATTACTAGCTCCTAAAACCTAGTTATCTGGACGGATGTTATCACATTGTATGTCCAGTGCATACAGTACATGAGAAGGGTAAAGACCAAGAATGACGGCTTGTTCTGAATAGTAAGACTAGGGCTTCAAAACTGAAGCTCATAGAGAGAGATTTCAGGGTGAAAAAAAGTAAAAGCAACCTCCAGTTTTTAATGGATCGTGTGTTCCAGAAGCTTACTATTCCAATTGTTTTAAAACTTCCCTTTCATTTTCCCAGAGAAGGAAGAAAAAAACAAAGTAAAAAAGTTTAACAGCCTGCAGGGTTAGGACACACTTAGTACTTAAAGTATTACAAAATGTGTCCAACGTTTATAAGCTCAACAATGTTGTTTCATTCTACCATTGGGCTGTGGTATTCTACAATATGATCCTCTTTCTTCTTGGATATAATTTCTTTCGAATTTTTCAATTCCTTCAGCCTAATCTACCACTTGTATTCTGTATTACTACCATGGGCATCTTACCTCTTCTGTTATATGGTATTTAACTCCTTGAAAGCAGGGACCATATATAATTCATTTTGGAAGCCCAGTGTCTCTTTCTGGGCACAGAGTTGGTGACTAAACAAATGGTTGTTGAATGAACAGCAGTTGTACAATTAAGTGGCAGCTTAGGGAATGCAGTTCAAATTCCAACCCAGTGTACATTTCCCCATCGAGAGTATCTTTCCCTGTTCTATGACTACAGGAACTCCTCCCAAACACTTATCCAACTTCAGTGTTGGCTAAGAAAAATACATCCTGCCAGAACAGTCATTTCTCTCTTGCCCTTACCAGAGGAACTTCTGACAGTTACTCCATCAGGAAACAGGCAGTAACTCAAAGGATCATGTGCCACCAAACTCTGCCGTACATGGATCGGAGCATGCACACACATGAATGCTCACGGATAAGATAAAAAACTATGTTTTTTCTGAAAACATTCCTAGGTATCGCCTTCAAAAAGCATTGTAACGTTTAGACTATTAATATCATTCAAAATGTTATTTCTTACATTCAAACACTGTTAGTTTTTTGATCCCACGTTACATGAATATAACCTCAAAGAGTGCCATTATAGTAGATGTTTGCTCCACATGTCATTTTAAAGTACACTGCCTACATTGGAAAAGTATGGCTATGTTATACTTAATAATATTTATTTCGGAATAACAGGGGATTAGGAAAGAAGTACAAATATTGACTCATCTACTTACGCTCCATGGAAGTGAATCAGTGTATAAAAGGTGAGCAAACATCTTAGCAACATTTCTCAATTTGTTTGTTTCCAAGCGATGGATGGTATCATACTGTTCTTTGAATATACTTTCAAAGGATTCCATGTATTCTTTTTTTAGCATGCAAAACCGCTAATAAATTAAAAATAAAAATGTCAACACCATATTAAATCCTAATTTTATTCAATCAAAAGTTAATAAATATTTGTATATAATATCAATCTTATTTGTTGTATAATGGGATGCTTAAAAAAGCAGTTAATTTATACCACTATCTACCTGGGATTTATATGCTAAAACAAAGCTATACACATGGCTGACCACAGATACACACATTTATATAAGATAAATAAATATACTTCTCCATGGGTTAAGTTTGGATTCAAAAAATTATTTTAGCTCATGCTTTATATATGTTGCCTGAACATGTACTTGACCAGAAACTGCTGTGAAATTTTGAAAAGACAGCATTTAATTGTTCTCTTTGGGAAACTGTTACAAAGTATGTGGAATGCCTCAAAGTTCTGGAAGAATGATATGTAATATCAAAGAACTACAAACAGGAAGTGGGAAGGGAGGAAGCTACAGAGATGGGGAAAAACTGTGGAAGGAAAGAACGATTTGTTTTCAGCAAAGATATGTTAGTATATTAGACCAGGCAACAAAGCAGACCCATTAATTCACAATACTCATGTTCAGAATTACCCTTGTGATTTCATCAAAATCCAACATGAAAAATGAGGTCGGAACTCACCCCAGCTAATAAGCCAAAAAATTTCTCATATGTCCTTTGTTGGGCACAGCAATCAAGTATCATGTTGCAGAGTTCTTTCTGTTTGGAAAAAAAGTACATTAATGATTCAAAACACAATGAATCCATGCTGTGTGATAATTTATCAGTATGACAAAGATAGCCTGAATTTTTAAATAAGGTTTTAAAAACATAAAACTTTGTGAAGTTGAGTTATGAAGACAAAACAAAAAATTCAATCTATGTCAAGACTATAGTTCTTTAAAGTCTTCTGTTTGGCTAACAGAAATTCCATGTCATTTATGCCAATCAGACTGCTTAAAAAATTCTAAACTCATATAAGTATGAGCCACTTCAAGAAAACCTAGTAAAGGAAACAGATACATCAACAAAAAGAAACTAAATATATCACATTCTAAAAGATTCTATACAGAAATCTTTTAAATACAGACCAATACAACATTTAAACCGAGTTATCAAGAATATATTTTGTTAATATGGAAAAGGCAAAACATGGTGAATCTTTACAGAGGATAAAATAGGCACAACGTCAATGCTAACATAATGACCGCCTTGTTGATAAGAAAATATATTTAAAAGAACAACAACAAAAAAGACCTTTGTGGCTAAGATTTTTAGCCTCAAAATAAATGTTACGCATATAGATCTGTCCACAGATGAATCTAAATAAATAGATGGAATCATTCCATAACTGCTCTTTCCACACACTGTCCAAGCACTTATTTTTGTGTCTTGAAAACTCCTTTGTGAAAATTCTGTTGAACTACGAAATGCAAGAGTTAATCCAAGATCGGGAAATACCAACATCACAAATTACTTATAATGAACAAATATTATTTAATTCCTGAAATAACCCTAATTAAATATGTATCAATTACAGCAATTTCATAGATGAAGAAACTCAGGAAATATGGACAAATCAATGGAGACAAAGTGAAAAAGAGAATAACCCTAACCCTAACTTTGAGTACTGCTAAACTGACTAAAGATCTTTTTCTACAAAACATTTCTTATCAGAAAGTTTAAAAGTAACTTTTTATAAATACATTAACTGTAATGTATTTGTGTTCTATAAACAGAAAGCAAGCCTATAAAATATACTATATACTCTTTCAGTTCACTTTTATTTTTTACCTTTATACTTCAATTAGGAATTCTGACATTTTTGTCCTCTGATAAAATGAGATACAATCTATTAATATGTAATTATTATATATATTTTTAAAAAATTAGGTCAATATGCATTTACTAGAAATCTCCATGTGCACCACCAGATTACACTATCCAGATGACATCCAGATGGCACCACCCTTATGGTGAAATCGATGAACTAAAGAGCCTCTTGATGAAAGTGAAAGACGAGAGTGAAAAAGTTGGCTTAAAACTCAACATTCAGAAAACTAAGATCATGGCATCTGGTCCCATCACTTCATGGGAAATAGATGGGGAAACAATGGGAACAGTGACAGACTTCATTTTCTTGGGCTCCAAAATCACTGCAGACAGTGACTGCAGCCATGAAATTAAAAGACGCTTGCTCCTTCGAAGAAAAGCTATGATCAACCTAGACAGCATATTAAGAAGCAGAGACATTACTTTTCCGACAAAGGTCCATCTAGTCGAAGCTATGGTTTTTCCAGTAGTCATGTTTGGATGTGAGAGTTGAACTATAAAGAAAGCTGAGTGCTGAAGAACTGATGCTTTTGAACTGTGGTATGGGAGAAGACTCTTGAGAGTCCCTTGGACTGCAAGGAGATCCAACGAGTCAGTCCTGAAGGAAATCAGTCCTGAATATTCAATGCAAGGACTGATGCTGAAGCTGAAACTCCAATACTTTGGCCACCTGATGCAAAGAACTGACTCTTTGGAGAAAGACCCTGATGCTGGGAAAGATTGAAGGCAGGAGGAGAAGGGGACAACAGAGGATTAGATGGTTGAATGGCATCACCGACATGATGGACATGAGTTTGAGCAAGCTCCGGGAGTTGGTGATGGACCAGGAAGCCTGGCACGCTGCAATCCATGGTGTCGCAAAGAGTCGGACACTACTGAGTGACTCAATTGAACTGAACTGACTGATCCATGAGCAAGAAGGAAGGGGGACCCTGAAGAGGCATGGAACACTTTACAACTGTGCTGGCCAATGTGATGGCCAGCAATACATAGCCATTTAAATTTAAATTATTCAACATTATGTAAAATTCAAATTTTAGTTTCTTAGTCATACATCACATTTTAAATACTCAGAAGCCACATGTGACCAGTATAGTGGCCACTGTACTAAAAAGGGAAGAATATGAATATTTTCATCAATGCAAAATGTTCTATTGGGCAGTATTATTCGAGAAGCTGATAATCTACTTATAAAACTATCTAATGAAAGGTTTCTCTTTACAATATAAGGTTATTTTTAGATGTAATTATACTGCTAGATTATTATTTTTTTTAAAGGTTAGTCACAAGTTGCCTCAATTAAAATGTTTATAAATGTTTAAGTTCTGAAGAGATGTACTTTGTCAAAATTTAATATAGTACCAAAAAAACCTAAATAACCTTTTCTGAGTTCTGCCACACAACACTAATTCAATATATTAAAATGCATTTTCAACTTCTACCAACACTGTATCTTACAATAACGTAACACTTAATCAGGTTTTAAGCAATATAACATGGTAATACGCTGATAGCATTGCTAATAAAGTCAGCACAACCTGCAAAACAAATGAGTTTCTCTCTGAGACTAAATGCAATTATAAGAGTTATTCCCTGTGGCATAAAATAATTAAATGTTTTAATATTTTAATTAAATATCATAGTGATTTTAGGAGATTCTTTTGAGTGCATGAAAAGAGATGCACTAAGATAGTCTTCCAAATGTTATCAAACTATGTTGAAGTTCTCAGCACAAATGCTACAGGCCAGAAGACAGTGAAAAGCCATATTCGACATGAAGTAAAAAAAAAAAAATTTCTAGCAAGAATGATCTTATCTAGCAAATAATCCTTCAGATATGAGGGAAAAATAAATATTCTGGTCTGTGGTTTCAAGGAAAAAAACAGTGAAGTTAAGTTCTAGAACAACTATCCTCCACATTAATAACATTTTTAATAACAATTATATTCAGCAAATAATGTGACAAGATCATACCATAACTTTAGTTTCACTGATAATTTTAAAGGTTAATTCACTAATTTATTCCCTTCTAATGACAATACATCAAGTATACCCATAATACATATAAGGACACTATTATTAGTATATCAATAAATAAATTTTAAGAGGGAAAAAATAAATTTTTTAATTTGCAAAAAATAATCTCTTCTCAAAATTCCATACCATGGCATTTCAAGAACTAATCTACATTCTTAAACAAGGATTGGGACGCTTTTTCCGGAAAAGACCAGACAGCAAATATTTCAGGCTGTTAGTGGCCGTATATTCTCTGCTGCAACTAGCCAATTCTGCTGCTATAGGGCAAAATCAATCACACACAATACACCAACCAATGGGTAAGGCTGCACTCCAATAAAACTTTATTAACAAAAATGGGCAGTGGGCCTGTGCCACAGTATGCCAATCTCTGTAACAGAACATATTTAAGGCCTTAAGTCAAAGGACTTCCATGTAATGTTAACTTAGTTCAGACAGTCACGATCTTTTAGAACCAGAAATCAAATAGCCTATTAGAGCTGATACATTCACTCTGGACCTGTGCTGAGTCTACTACATGTAAATCAAGATGTGAAAAACCAAACCCTAAAAGCCTTTGCTTCAAATTTCAAGCATCCAAAATATAGATGGGCAGGGAGCAATATACATAAGGAAAGAATTAGGAAAAAAAAAACAAAAACTAAGATAATCTTTTCAATCTAACCTGTATTACCCTTGGTATTAGGGTTCCATGATATTTTGAACAGTTAAGTGTATGTACTGAGTTATAAGGGTACGAGTCCCATGGGCTAAGAGGGGGCTAAAATGTACTTTATGGATAGCTGAATCCCTGACACCTTACAGAAAGCCTGACATATAGTATATGTTGAATGTGCTCAGTTGCTAAGTCATGTCCGACTCTTTGCGACCCCATGGATTGTAGCCCACCAGGCTCAGACTCTGTCAATGGGATTTCCTAGGCAAGAATACACAGTGGGTTGCCATTTCCTTCTCTATATATGCTGAATACGTTTTGTTAAATGAATTAATGAATGAAAAAAAATGGAACAGGTTCTTCTATATCCAATTCAAGTAATGTAACAACAAGTATGGTGACCTTTGCTTCTATGACAAAAGAATGCTTTAGTGCATAAAGTAGATGGACCAGGTACTTCACTAAAGAACAAACTTCCTATTGTATTTAAGGCACAATTTGATTTATAGGCAACCACTCAGAAACCTATGTAAAGTGTGGTGGTTCAGAGAAACTTTCTCCTTTTCTCACAGCTCAAACAAGCAGTTCATTTAAATCACTGCAATGAGCAGTGTATATGAAGCACTGAGTTACTGATTCATTTCATGAAACCTATTAACTATCTTAAACATTTTTATAACATACATATATATATTTTATAACATATATATATATATTTCCTAATAGAAAAAAAAAAGTACTAACTTACTGTCTGACTCTCAGGAAACTCCATTTTTAGCAACTTGTGAGCACATTCTTCAAAATCTAAACTGTAGAGATAAAATGGTCACAATAGTTAGGTTAAAAATAGCAGCATATTTAAGTTGTAGCACTCTTTCATATATAAGAATCTTACCCTAATAATTGTCTAAAATTTTTCTTCTATATTTTCATATTACTATATTGTATATATAAAAAAGATAAGGTTTTTAACTCTACAAAGAATTAAGTACTGATACATACTATCACATGGGGGACCTTGACTGATGCTAAGTGAAAGAAGTCAGACGTAAAGACCACATATAGCATAGTTCCATTTATATAAAAAGTCCAGAATGTACAAATTCATAGACATGGAAAGCAGACAAATCTTTTATACTGCTAAATATTTCCATTTCTCCCTGATCCAAGTTAGGAAGAGGTAAAAGATGTTTCAAGAGCCCAGCATGACATCCAGAGCTTAATCACCACACTTACAAGTTATCTTGATTCATACCCAAACATAGGGCTTTTATATACTATATAAAAAGTTATTATAAAATAATAAATAACTAAAATCACTTACAAAGAAAAGAATTTGTTTTTGTACAACATTCATATAAATTGCATGAAAAATATCTTCAATATGCTTTGCTTAGAGAATTATCAAACTCAGTGTGAATTTGATTCAGGAATAATGCCAGTATCTTTTGATAACAGCAATATAAAATAATCACCCACTGAAAAATAATGATAATGAATTTAGTTTTATAGTTCTTCAGTAATCCTCAGCTTCTATTACTTATTGGGTTTCACAAGCACAAAAGGGTAGTAATTCAGGATTGTAGAATGGAATTAAAAAAAAAAATGAAAAAAAAAAATCTATCAAGAAGAGCTTTCATAACATGTAATATTAAATAATAACTAGAACTAAGATTAAAATAGCTAACTGTAGTTGATGAACTTCAATAATATAGCAATACCAAAAAGTATTTTAAAAAATGTGTCATTTTCTAGTTTTTATTTTTTAAAAAACAGTATTTGGGAAAAAAATCCTATAATTTCTGAAAAACAAGTCAAGTAGTTCATGGAAAATTTTTACAACTTTCCTTTTGTCTAATAAGTGAAGAATCAAAGAGAAAGTATGACAGTATTTTCCTTGTTCTTGTTTTATTTGAAAAGTATTTGGTGACTCCCTACCATAATTGTTTTGAAGTTGCACTAAATGTAAATATTAAAGAAATTATTAACTTTGCTTGCTATTTTAAACCAAACATATTCTAGAATTAACAGTGACTGAGGGAAGGGTAAAGAAAATAGATTTTATATAATGCCAGTTTTCAATGGTTTGTTGATGTCTCCAATTAAGAAACTTCAAATTGTTAAGGATATTACTCCAGTAATACAACATCAGACTGGAACATCACTTAAAACCAAGAACAACCCGGAATGTCCAACTTTTAATAGCAAAGTTAACTATGTAGTTCAATGTTTGCATAAATAAAAGAAGACTGTTTAAGGAGCCAGAACAGTAAAAAGATCAGAGTATTGGTGAGGTCAGTCAACAAGTATAAAAGGAAAGAAAATTTAAATAATAAAATCCCCAAATAGTTCAGTCACCAGAACTTGGTTTTGTTCACAAGATTTCCAAAAGTGAACAGTTTATATAAATAATCTAACCTCCTCTCAAAATAATCACTGTTGATATGTTAGTGTATTATTTCTAGAACCTGCACACATACTTATACAATTAAGACAATGCTATCAGCATGATGCCATATATTCTGTATTATTATCCCCAACTAACATTAAATCAGACCACTTGCCCAGTAATTCTCCATTAACCTAATTTTTAATAGTGGCATTAAACATGAAAACACTTTGATTATTCATATTGAGCAATACGATTTTTCTCTCTCTTTTGCACTGAATAATGCTCTGTATAATTCTCTGCCAATATGTATTTCTTTAAGAAATATAATGAAAAAGAAGGGTCAAATGGCAATCAACTAAGCCATTGATTCATGCTACCAAAAGGCTTTCCAAAAGGAATGCACCAATTTAAATTTCCACCAAAAATCTTTCTGTGTATCTAATTGAAATCATCATTACTACTGAGTACTGTTGCTTTAAAAAAAATAAACCACTTCAGCTGTTTTAATGACCAATAGTACTTATGCATCTAGAATATTTGTTTGATAACATTTTTATGTTTTACTTATAATCCCATTACCTGAGTCTCCCAACCATGTTCTTTAAATACCTTTTTATCAAAGTTGTCTTTACTTCCTAAAATTATTTTTACTAGGCATTTAGGGGCTGAGAACATTTGACAAATAACATATAAGACAGTATTTATTGTACTATTACTAAAATTGGTAGAACTTCTATCAGTGTCGGTCACTTGTCTAGTGTTTTAGTTTTTCTAACATTTTTGTGTGATTCAGAGGTTATTGTTATCAAGGTTAGATCACCTAAAAAATAAAGTTTCTTTATAATAATCATGCAAAGAGCTCCACTGTGACTCTTCAAAGTTAATGTTAACAGCAAAATTAAAACAATGAATCTGCTCTTTACAACTGATTAGCATTGAATTTCTTTAAAAAGGACAAACAAAAGGTCAAACTCTAAAACTCTAAGAATAGCTACTTATAACAAAAATTTCTCATTATCCACTTTTAAGTTTGTATAAGAAAATATTAATTAGTTTTTTTCTTTCATGTGAAAGGCCAAGAAACACATAAGGGTAAAGCAAAAACATTTCTAACTAACGTTTTGCTGTTTAACATTTCTCTTTTTGAAGATGAATCTAAGCCAAAAACTTTTCAGACAGACTGAAAACAAGATGACTCCTACTTATGAATCATTTTTGCTATTACATCATAGTAAATGGAAATATAAAAAACTTAGTAACAAAACAAAACAGGGAAAATATTCCTTCTCCACTGTAAAATAAAAACATGGTGCCCACTAAATCAGTAGGTTGATTCCCACTGAAAACAGATGTACTCAGCATTTAATATTTTCATTTATTTCTGTTTAAAACTAACCTCACAGCCTTCAAAGGGAAAAGGTTGTTTTCATGACATCATAGCAGTTCTTGCTTAATATTACTTCAAAGAGTCCTTAAAACCTTCCTAAGTCTACTTCCTACCTCCATTCACATTCATTTCCATCTGCACAACAAATCAGTGTCCAAATATCACAAGAGTTTCTCTGCTTAGAGCCAGAGTTAGAAAGCAAATTAGAAAAAAATAAAACATTAAACTTCCACTACACAATACTGTGCGAACTCTGTAATACAGAAATGTTTTCAGATTGTTGGTAATATTTAATTATACTAAATGACATAACTTAAAAAAATTTTAATTAGGAAACAGTTAAAAGTAAAGACAAATTGCTCCTGTAGATTCCTAAAAACAGTAGGAATCTACACTCTGGGACTTGGGCTGGTGGAGGAGAGGCAAGCAGTTGGAGAATCCCTGCAACAGTATCCAGTTTTCTGTCACCGGATTCTAACAATCCCATCTTCTTGCCCATCCCCTGTCAAAAATTAGAATCAACTGAGCTACTGTATCTTACCTTGATTGAATAGCGAGATAAATGGTACGACGAAATGAGACTAGATTAATTTCAGTTTTGTCATGAATAGTCACCTTTTGTCCTGAAATTAAACATAACAAAATTATAAAACTATAAAAATAAATGAAGAACTGAAAATGTATCCCTTTATAGTAATGTTTTCATAATCTTTTTAGAATTTATGAGTTTAATATAATATTCTCTTCTATAGTGTAAGTTAGTATTGATATTTATAGAATTCAACATAACTATTTCTAGTCTTTTGCCATATCTTAGAGTATTTTAATTGGAGAAGGCAATGGCACCCCACTCCAGTACTCTCGCCTGGAAAATCCCATGGACGGAGGAGCCTGGTAGGCTGCAGTCCATGGGGTCGCTAAGAGTCAGACATGACTGAGCGACTTCACTTTCACTTTTCCTTTCATGCATTGGAGAAGGAAATGGCAACCCACTCCAGTGTTCTTGCCTGGAGAATCCCAGGGACGGGGGAGCCTGGTGGGCTGCTGTCTATGGGGTCGCACAGAGTCGGACACGACTGAAGCGACTTAGCAGCAGCAGCAGAGTAAGTTTTTGTCAGCTCAAAGAAGTCCAGAGCCAAACCAAGAAAACTATTTTTGTTTCTGGGTTACCTGCTCATTTAGACATGATAAAAGGCCACACTTAAGCTGTTGTTAGGGAAAACATTATTTCTATGTTTATAAACAATTATCTTGATTTGGAAGAACTATAAATTATGGACAGAAATTCAGGTTCAGAGAACATTAGATCATCATGACAGGTTGGATGGGTCCAATACAAATATGAATATTTGTTAAAGTTTTATCTTATCTAATGCATGAAAACTTTATAAACATTTAATAGTTTTTATTTGAATTGTATTTCCACATAAGACAAATTCTATAGTTAAATGTTAACTTGGTTAAGAGACATTTTAAATGAAAAAGACACTGGAAAAAATTAAACATATTTTTATAAATTATGTTGTAGAAGATCTACTATACTCTAAGACAGAACTAAAATACATTATGCCCTAGAAGGGAGAGTTATACTTTTAATATTTTCTGTCAGTAATGCCTAACACGGCTCTGGACATCAAAAATGTAACATAAGCAAATAGTGACCAGTGTATATATATTCTGGTGTTTTAATGGAGACTTAACTGAAGTAAAGTTCTGAGCTTATTTTCCTATGAAATAATATAATCAAAGCTGAAAAGGAAGGACATCATGCCTGCTTCTGTACAAATATAGCTTTTGGCTTCCCCAACCTATTTTTCCAAAATGAAGAGCAAATATCTAGTCACTCGCATCTGTCACATTCACGCCATAGTAACATAAATCACATGTACTCAACATGAATGCACCTTTTTCATAGTTCAAAATCAAAGTCATAAAACATCAAATTTAAATTATGCTGGTATTAAAAAATGAATTTCCTTGTTTCATACTTTTAAAGCAGGCTCTTTCAACCTTGCCAATGCTGATATTTTGGGCTGGATAATACTTTGCTGTGAGGGGCAATCTTGTGACTCATAGGATGTTTATGAGTCCTTGCTTTCACCCACTAGTAACAGTAGCATCTCTCCCAATACTCCACAGATTAAGAATCACTGTTTAGAGGATCACATTAGATTATTCTGGGAGTATATTTTACAATTTTATTTGCAGCTACACTTTTACCTTCTTCATCTTCTTCTCCCTCTTCCTCCTCTTCTTCCTCCTCCTCTTCACTACTTCCAGCATCTTGGTCTGTGTTTGAGTCACTATCTCCTTCATCAAGAATTTCTAAAAGAACAAAGTTAAGTTTAGGAAAACATGAATGAGCAAGGGATATAAATGTACCGCATTCTGGGGAGATAATTCTCAGTTCACTACAACCCACAGTGGTGTAAGAGTTTGTCAGCCAACAAAGATGATCACACAGGTCTCATGTTACTACCTAGGTATTCAGAGGGCATTATAACTAATTAGACTAGAGAAAACCATAAGTATAATTCTTCTGCCAGATAGAAAGCAGCCATGAAATAAGCAAGGGATGAGAAGAACAAAGAAAAAGTAGATGAAGGTTTTCCAAAAGAGCAGGAGCACTGGAATGATAAATTAGGAAGAGAAATTAGCATAATGGAGAATGTAGTCAAAATATTACTAGTTCATCACCAAGAAGATAAGTCTATTATAAAAACCTAAGATGAGCAATAGAAAACAAGAATATAGCCTAAGAAAGTTTTCTGAAAGACAAAAAAGACAGAAGGAAAAAAAAAGCATAATTTAGTATTCACTCCCTGATGGCTAAGATGGTAAAGAATCTGCCTGCAATGAGAGAGACCTAGGTTCAATCCCTGGGTCGGGAAGATTCCCTAAAGAAGGTAATGGCAACCCACTCTAGTATTCTTGCCTGGAGAATCTCATGGACAGAGGAGCCTGGAGGGCTACAGTCCATAGGGTCATAAAGAGCCGGACACGACTGAGTGACTAACATATTTAGATAGTGAATGAAATTTAAATAGTAGTGAGACTTTTATTAAAATGTATACCTATTAAGTAGAACATTATAATTAATTGATAGAATTTTCATATGTGCAATAGAAATGGAAGTCTAAAGACCTTTAAAAAAAACCGGAAAGATAAGCACTTCATTGGACTGTCATTTCTTAAAATACAACTCACATTCAGAACTATTCAAAACTGTGATGTAAAAGACTACATGAGGTCTATCATCATGTTAACAGTAATAAATGACAAAAACTAGAATCATATTTTGCCCAATGGTATGTGTTCCGTAAGTCTGACAAAAGATTTTACAAACCTGGCCAACAATCCCTCTTTGCATTTTTATTATAATCAGACAGATTTTAATACAGTTTTGGGCCAACTAATTTTTAGGAAAATTCTAATTTCCTTATATTTAACTAAATAGTATAAATCAGGAGTCACACGTAAAGTTAGCATAAACCCACATACTAGAGAAACAAGTCATTTTACAAAAGTGGAGAGTTGTCATTCAGCCCTTAGCTGACATACAAATCTCTTCAAGAATATTTCTAACCAATGTGACTGCAAGAAATGATCTGCAGTGTCTAGTTTATTATTACATAATGTGGTTCAGACAGACCTTTAAAAGGGGAAACTATTTAGTATTCAACAGGAGGAAGACCGGCACTCCTGCTGTTTTCCCAAATGCTGTAAGACCTAAAACACAAGTACACCTAGGTCACTCTAAGGTGCTAATTACTAAAGCTGTGCCCACTTCCTGCCACGGTCATTTTTTTTAATGCCGACTCTAGAAGAACACTTTATGAAAGAATGAAGGTCAAATGGATTGTCTAGCTGTTTACATCATCCTCTCTTATCCCTTCACTTTAGAATCTACTTACTAAAATCATTTAGGCAATGACAACTGGATTTTATTAACTAAATAAAGCAGTGGTTTCCAAGTATGGTCTGTGAATCCTGGAGGAAACCACTGAGACCTGCCAGGTGGTCTGTGAAAGTGAAAGTGAAGTTGCTCAGTCGTGTCCGACTCTTTGCGACCCCATGGACTGTAGCCTATGAGGCTCCTCCGTCCATGGGATTTTCCAGGCAAGAGTGCTGGAATGGATTGCCATTTCCTTCTCCAGGGGATCTTCCCGACCCAGGAATCGAACCCGGGTCTCTGGCATTGCAGGCAGACGCTTTACCGTCTGAGCCGTCTGTAGGTCAAACTATTTTCATAGTAACACCGAAATATTATCTGCCTTTTCACTGTGCTGACATCTGAAATAAAGACGCAAAGGCAACAGGAGTTAAAACCTGCTGCATCCTGAGCACAATCAAGGTATCAAGCTGCACAAGCACTCATTGTACTTTTTACTGCCACACTAATGTAGTAGGAAAAAAGTTTCATTTAAGAACGCCCTTGAAGAAAAAATATAAAATTATTAATTTCGTTAAGTCTTAGCCCTTGAGTATTGGCATTTATAGTAGTTTGAGCAAGAAAATACGAAGTTTATATATAGCACTTCTGTTAAAAGACAAATGCACAATGGTGATGGTTATCTCAAGGAAAAACTCGTGTGACAGAGGTGCAAGATGAATTACTTATATTTTTCATTTTTACTTTAAAAAATGGCAAACAAACTAGAGTTATTAGGTATTTACCAGATATTTTCTAAAATATAAACAAAGTAATACTGTTATTTCAAGGAAAACAACCAACAGTTATTTTCAGATATTTGCCACAATCATCAAATGAGTCTTCAAGAGAATATCAGAATTCTGGAAAACACGTATCTATTCCTATGAGCTTGACAGCTTCCCAAAACATTAAGATTTTTCTGATAAAGACAGGTGGTAATATGAATAAATGTGATTTTTTGAGAATATATTAATGTGTCAATTTAATTTGGATAATGTTAACCCGTTAATACTTGGAAGATGTGAATAACTTAGTGCATCAGTATTTTCCAAATGACTGAGGAGACATGTTACAAAATCATGCTTGGGTAAAAGATCCATTCAAAGTGACAGACCAACAGATTTTAATGTTAACAAAATAGGAACATTAATGGATGTAATTTCAGGTTTCACAGTGCAATTAAATCATTAGAAACTACTAGCTATTAAATATTTAATTGGAATAGTGTTAAACAGAAATATACACAATTATAATTCTGAAAAGGCTATACTCTTCCCTTTCCAACTACATGTCTATGGTGAGGTTAAATTTCCTTCATATGTTTCAATCAAAACAACCTACTGCAACAGAGTAAAATCAGAAGCAATATGAGAATTCAATTTTCCCATTAAGCCAGACACTAAATTGCACAAAATATTTAAAACATACCATTCTTTTTCTTAAATTTCTTTGTTCATAATTATTTTTATAAAAACATGTAACTTTTGCAAATATGTACTAGGTTTATTATTGTTATTTTGAAATGACCTAGTATTTTTTATAGTCTCCCTTTAAATTTCTAGTAAGTAAATATCAATAGATATAGCCCACATAAACAAAAGCTCTTTGGAATTCTCAATACTTTTTAAGAGTATAAAGGGATCTTGAGACCACAGAGTTTAAGGAATGCTATAGGAAAGAAAAATACTACTTTCTTGGCCAACTGCCAAGAACCTAATAAAGAAATGGATGGGGAATTCCCAAGTATAAAAAAAGGAAGAAAAAAAAAAAACAAACCTCTATACCAGGTATAATAAGAATTCTACAAAATTATTGGTATCGTTTAGGGAGACTATGGAGAAGGAAATGGCAACCCACTCCAGTATTCTTGCCTGGAGAATCCTGTGGACGGGGGAGCCTGGTGGGCTGCTGCACAGAGTCGGACACAACTGAAGCGACTTAGCATGCTTGCATAGCAGGGAGACTATAGAAAAAGAAATTCATACGAAAAGAACAAAATAGATTGAAGGGGTTTCTCTATGTTTGGAAACTAAATTTATTAGAGAAAAAGGAATCTGGCATGTCCCTATTGTACCAGATTTTAGGATAATGTATAAAATGGGAAGCTTCTTACACTTTTACTTCCCCTTCAACATTCTCCTTCTAAGAATGATTAAAGCACAGAATGCAGCAACGACAGAGTTCTACATCTCTGCTCTCTCTTCCGAGGAGCTTTCAGAGCTGTAAGTATTTGTTAGGTAAAATCACAACTCAAGGAAAATAAACTTATAAGATTATTACAGAATTATAATATGTAAAATAATATAAATAATTATATATTAGAATGGTGTAAGTAGCTCTGAATATTAGCTTTAGTAGAAAAATAATGACACACATTAAAAAAAAACAGTACAGTGTCTAAATACATGCTCTGTGGTAAGACAAAGTACTGTATTTTATTTATCTTTACACAAACATTTACTCCTGTATCAAAAAAGTAACTTACTCTAGGTGACTTAGCTAGTAATGGCAGAAACAAAATACAAACCATTATCTAAACAAACAGTGCTTATGGTATACTAATGATGTTCAAATGATAATAATCAATTTATCCATGAAGTATATTAAGCTACTGTGATTGATTTTATCAGAAAGATATAAATCTGCCCTCAAGAAATAATGAAGTATAGAACTTTATAACACAGTATAGCACTTAATCAAATACTAAATTGGTGGCAATTTAAGCAGCAACTCTTAACTGGAAGTGAGGTTAAATAACGGCCATTGTAATACATGGATATTTCTTAAGAGGGATGAAGCTGAAGAGTTACATAATTAAATAGAGAAAGAGGAGAAGGAAAATGAGTTAAATATTTTAAAAGTAATACCATGGGTAGGACTTCCCTGGTGGGCTACAGTCCTAGGGTTGCAAAAGATTCTGACATGACTTAGAGACTAAACAACAGCAACAACACCACCATGGATAAACACTAGAAAGAAAAATAATGCACGAGCAAATGGTGAAAAGAGAATGGCTTCACAGAGCAAAGATTCCAGTAGGCAGGGGTCAGAGTGATCTATACCATTCTATCAGTATCACACAATTAAGTAAACTTCTTCTTTTAAAAGGAAATTATTTTTTAAAGTTCTACATACCCTTCTTAATAGCTCTGTACTTCTCTTCATTCTCCATAAAATTAGGATCCATCTTGAAAACATCTCAAAAATAAATAAACACAAGTTAAGTTAGTGTTTATTTTCGATACTGACATTTGTTTGTATGCCACTTCCCAATGCCCACCCCTGACTTACTAAGAACATCTTCTGGATTATAGTCGTCTTCCAGAGGAAGCATATGGGTGAACTGATCATCTTCTTCCACTAAATCAAGTCCTTCTAGGATAACAGGGTGGTCCTTGAATCCATCCTTCCTTACAGCAAACATCACTTCAATCATATATTGAACCCTTTTGTCAATTTCAGACTCATGGAGAATGTTTCGAAGCCGTTCAAATATAGCTAAAGTTAAACACAAAGAAAATAAAAGTAAACACAAAGCACTACATATAATAATACTCAAACTAAAGCTCAATCTCAAACCAAGGATATATATTTACCATTGATCCCTCTTGGTGACACTTGTGTTAATTTGAGACCACATTCCTTAAGAAAACCAATAGCTACTTCAACACTGTCATCTGTTGGTCTTTCCAGAAGCAAAGTGAGCATTTCTAAGCATAAAACTTCATGAGCCTTGAATAGAAAGAAGACATACAAAATGCTTTCACCTGTATTAATCTACTACTGATGGTAATTTTAAAAATTAGTAAGTCTAGTTTTTACACAGTGATGGTATTGTACATATGATGAGCAAAGTTTCATAATGTACATAAAAATACTCCAAATATGGGATACAATTTTTCTTTCATTTCCATTATGCATCTGCAAAGAATTTCCTGATGATTTTTCCAAAAATCTTAATTTACTACACTGGATACTGGATTACTACATCTAGTTCTACTGGATAGAACTAGATGATTTATCTCTAGCAGAAATATTCCTCTTATACTCTCTATAATAGAAAGATACATTATTTTTAAGAAATGTCATAATTAACCTCAAAATAGAAGTTAAAGTCATTTATTAATTTTTAATCTGAGATATTTTCATAACTACTATATGAAGAAAAGTAACATGATTCTTTTTATAATATCCTTCTCCATGATCACAACTCTATATCCATTTCGCAATTCATTCTCTCAGCAATTCTGTTAGCAAACAGTTCTTAAATTACATGAATACCAGTTTTCTCAGAAAATTTCTTTCTATAGTTTATAGCATACAATGACAGTTTTGAATACTTCTATTTTTATTTAAATCAAACTCTACACTGGCCATGGTCAAAGTTTAGAATTTTATAAACACCAACAAGTAGAGAGGGAATAAAAGTATATCGAGAAGCTTTGCTGTAAAAGAAAATGGACTTAGGAAGCGTGTTTAAAAGACCATACATATGCCTTTTAAAAACTAGACTCTTACTTGAGATGGAGAGACAACTTAGGAAAATATCCTCTTCATATCTAGCACAATATCAAAAATAAACATTGAATTTATTTTGGGAAGACAGGCAAGATTGAACAGTCTTACATTAGGGACAAGAAAATACTGCCCTGTACCGCAGTTTGGAAGATGCAAAATACTTATCATTTTAACTGGTTTATGTGAATGCCAAAAATATCTCCAAGTATAATATATATTCAAAAAGTGAAACATATCTGTGCTGTTATAGTCTGTGAAATTAGGTTTACAGACATGTAAAATTATGTTTCTGTGATCTTAAGTAGAAAATTATCATTGTAATATGACTAGGTTAAAATCTAAAAGGTTTCTTAAAGTGAGTACCAGAATTTCATGTAGCAAAGAATTAAAATATTATTAAATGTTAGAGAAATAAGATTAAGTCTGTCTTCAAAATTCTTCCTCTTATTTATAGATATAATTTTTAAAAATAATACATATCTGAAGGAAAACTGTGAGTATGGACGAGAGCAATTTTACTGTTTTCATTTTTAAAATGTGGCTCAGCTGGTAAAGAATCCACCTGCAATGCAGGAGACCTGGGTTCAATCCCTGGGTTGTGAAGATCCCCTGGAGAAGAGAAAGGCTACCCACTCCAGTATTCTGGCCTGGAGAATTCCATGGACTGTACAGTCCACAGGATCACAAAGAGTCAGACACAATGAGCGACTTTTACTTCCCCCTGGAGAATGGAATGTCAACCCACTCCAACATTCTTGCCTGGAGAATCCCAGGGACAGAGGAGCCTGGGGGGCTACAGTCCATGGGATTGCAAAGAGTCAGACAGTAGTGAGCGACTGACACATAACCTAACTTAAGATAACAAATCAAAACTCTCAGTGGATAAATAAAAAAATAAACACAAAAACTAAATAATAAAATGATAAATTTTTGCATTTAAAACAGATTAAAAGTATTTAGTACACAGTATTTTATAAAATGATCCTAAGAATATATGAGTATTTACATATACCATGTAGTTATACATATGAATATACATATATATATGCAGTTGTGGGGAATAGCATTTTTTAAAGAATATCAGCTGTTAGGCTTTCTTGAACACTAGGTACAGGGAAAAGAGAAGAAATAGTACCTTTTAAAATAAAAACACATTATAGTCTTTGAAGGAAAAACATGCAGTTAAGTAACCACGTAGAGTATTAAGAGTTTGATTAATTTACTAACACTTGTCCTGGGTTCCTCTTTACATTAAAAAATGCATTTATTATAGTTCTAAAATTAAAATATCATTCAAGATACTTTTCTGAAGGACTGTAAGTCAAAACAAAGTTCTCACTGAAGTGGCATCAAGCCTGTGGTCTAATGGCACTGAATGGCACCAAATTTTGAAAATGATTACTTACCACATTTTGATTAATAAGATGTGCCACAAATTTTGAAGCTGTCAGACAAAGTGGCTGGAAAGGGAAATTAGAGACAGTTAATCTATAAACTAAAACAAATTTTCATTTATCTATAGAGTCTACAGTTTACTTACACACTCTACTTAAAATATGTAACATGCAAGGTAATTTTAATGTGTTATAAAATAAAAATTAGTATATGTGAAAACATGACATTTCTGGAACAACAGAAATCAACATCGCTTACTAAGGTTGATTCTTAATTACTATGATACGGTTTATTAGTCTGTTATCTGTAGCAGTCTACCTACAAGTCGATTACATATACCTTATCATTTCTCCGATAGCCTTTTCGAAAATTAAGAATTAATCTTTTGAGGATTAACTCTCCAATTTGTGGAAATTTCGAGTTGATAATTGCCACTAATGCTGCATAAACATGGGTGAAGATTGGAGAAGCACTCTGTGCTTGCAAAACAGATCTGGATAGCAGGCCTCTGGTTAAAAGAGAAAAGAAAAGGAGTCAACAATACTCACTGATTTCATTAGAAGGAAAAAAATTCACCTAAAATCCAGCTATATTCAGTTCAGTTCAGTTGTTTAGTCGTGTCCGACTCTTTGCGACCCCATGAATCGCAGCACGCGAGGCCTCCCTGTCTGTCACCAACTCCCGGAGTTCATCCAAACTCATGTGTGTCAAGTCAGTGATGCCATCCAGCCATCTCATCCTCTATTGTCCCCTTCTCCTCCTGCCCCCAATCCCTCCCAGCATCAGGGTCCTTTCCAATGAGTCAACTCTTCGCATGATGTGGCCAAAGTATTGGAATTTCAGCCTCAGCATCAGTCCTTGCAAAGAACACCCAGGACTTATCTCCTTTAGGATGGACTGGTTGGATCTCCTTGCAGTCCAAGGGACTCTCAAGAGTTTTCTCCAGCACCATAGTTCAAAAGCATCAATTCTTCCACGCTCAGCTTTCTTCACAGTCCAACTCTCACATACCATACATGACCACTGGAAAAACTATAGCCTTGACTAGACGGACCTTTGTTGCGAAAGTAATGTCTCTGCTTTTGAATATGCTATCTAGGTCGGTCATAACTTTCCTTCGTCTTTTAATTTCATGGCTGCAATCACCATCTGCAGTGATTTTGGAACCCCAAAAAATAAAGTCTGACACTGTTTCCCGATCTATTTCCCATGAAGTGATAGGGCCAGATGCCATGATCTTAGTTTTCTGAATGTTGAGATTTAAGCCAACTTTTTCACTCTCCTCTTTCACTTTCATCAAGAGGCTTTTTAGTTCCTCTTCACTTTCTGCCATAAGTGTGGTGTCATCTGCATTTCTGAGGTTATTGATATTTCTCCCAGCAATCTTGATTCCAGCTATATTACTTCTCTGTAAATCATCATAAGAGCTAAATCAGAACTAAAATTTCACTACCTTTATCTAGAGGAAGAAACTGTCTTACTAATAAATTAAAACTGATTTTGAGGAAATAAAATTTCAATCTGTACTTATATAAAATAGATTTAATATAACTTTTTTCAAAATTTTTTCTCTCTAAATATAAATCTTCTTTTCCAGTTGCTGTTCATTACATCTATTCATGAATTTAAGTTCTTAACTTCTTATATTAATTCACTTAACATTATCAAAAGTGAAGGGAGAAAAGACCTGCTTCAAAAGTACTGAACTTTGACTTAAAGTAAAATTTCCACTATGAAATTTTATATGAAATTCATATAAATTAATTCTGTGATGAAAGACAAATTGGGGTGGTTTCCATCTAAAAGACAGGCTTAAGTCTACTGTTCATGAAAATAAAAGTGAAAACAATATTCCTGAGAGATAAAGACATAAGTAAGCACTGAAGAAATAATGCTAAAACAAGGACAGGAATATAAAAGGTCCTACCTTCTAACTCATTTTGAAATGCACATGTTTCTATCAATGTATACATTTGATAAGAAGAGAGATACAAAACGGGCTAACTGAAGAGTTATTTTTAGCAATGTAATAACAAACAATATTTGATTGTCAAAAGGCAGAAAAACTATCATCTGTCATACCTAAACCTCGTTATCAGGTTTAGGTATGACATCTGAATCACTAGAGTAGAAACTGAAAAAAGATAACTCAGTTTATAAACAGTAACATCTTAAATTACTCTTGTAACTTTTGAGTCTGCTGCTTTCTGAATAAAATGAGAGTGCTTTCCCGTGGCTGCCTCCCGGTCACCTTACTGACCCCCACCACGTGCTACACCTTCCTTTATATATATATATATCCCAAAGTTTTGCACTGATGATCTGGGTCATATGGGAAAATAGTCCTCAGATTTTAAAATAAATAGAACATAGAATATTTCTATTTCCTGATGAGTTAAAATATCACAACTACTTAGAAACCACACAGAAAATGGTTGTTATTCCCTTCTGCTTTTCTAAAATTTATTACTTATCTTTCTCATTTCTTTCACATTCCCACTTTGCTTTCATTAGAAATTAAACTGGTGTGAGGAGCACTTTGTGTATATATAAAGAAACTAAATATTTATTTTTATTCATGCATTTAAATTATTGGAAGTATTCAGTCAATAAATAACTGTGCCAAAATCATTATATGACATCAAAGCTTCTCAAACAGTAAAAACCCCACACAAGCTCTAATAGTTGAGTTTAAGTTATTTGTTAGTAGCTTACATATTTATAACAACTGCATTTTAAATACTCCTTGAAATTTTCTTTGAAATGAAGTAGCATAATAAATGAATGATTACTTTTCATGTAGATATTACTTTCCATTGAAAAAGCGCTATGAAATACTACAAATAAAACAGCCAATCTTACCTTCCTCTGACTATATTTTCTTGAAGAAGTTCTTGAATAATAATACCGATATTGGAAATGTTGACTTTGTTGATCAGGCCATTGATAGATTTCTTCAGGGCTTCCCAGCTCATCCTCTGATATGCCAAGCTAAAAAGAATTGATTTTAATAAAGATGAAAATTCAGTCAACAATTACAACAAGAGGTTATAAGAACACAAAAAATACTTAGTGTTCCTTTATTTTTGAAATAATTTTCACAAAATGACCCAAAAGAACAATAAAATATATGAACACGTGGATATAGAAATTATACCTAAACCGTATCTTATTCTCCATATATGTTATACTCATTTACAAATTCGTTTTAATAACATAATAAAATAATACAAGGATATGTAAGGATAACATTGTTCTTATGTCCATATATGTGTGTATTAGTAGCTTGGTCGACTCTTTGCAACCCCATAGACTGTAGCCCACCAGGCTCCTCCATTCATGGAATTTTCCAGGCAAGAGTATGAATGGGTTGCCATTTCCTTCTCCAAAAGGAACTATAAAAAGAAAGGAAGTGAAGTCGCTTAGTCATGTCTGACTCTTTGCGATCCCATGGACTGTGGCCTACAAGTCTCCTCCATTCATGGAATTTTCCAGGCAAGAGTACTCGAGTGGGTTGCCATTTCCTTCTCCAGTCCATATATATTGCAATTTATAACATTTATTAGTTAGATTCAGTACATGCTTATTTTATAACACTTAATTTACTAAACTTGCCTTTAAAGGAAATGTTTTAAAGTAAAAGCAACTATTTTTTATTTAAATTACAATATATAATACCTAAATATAAGCTGTAAAAAGGAAATTTGGTATTATGTTCCTTCTCATAAAAGCATGACAGAAGAAAAAAATTAAGTGTTAAACCATAAAGAAATAGTATTAATCATAGAAAAAGGGAAAGTCATACAAAATCATGGAACTGAAAGACTGTACTAAGTATATTAAAGAACATCTGTATATTTAAGCAGTAGTCCCACAGGCTTATTAGCTGAATGCTAGGTGGCTACACTATTTTTTTTTTTTAACTTCGAGCATAGGTAAATTATTAGTCTAAATGGGTTTCTTTAGGTTGAACTTGGTAATATCTAAGGTCTTTTAAAGCTCAAATTCTACAGTTTTTATAATTATTTCTCTGTGGAATATGATTTCAGGTGCAAAAAGTCTCAACCTTTCCTTATATTTCTCTGGCAGTCTGGTGAAGGTGATGAACTTCTTAGAATAATGTGTAAAAATATATAACAAAGGATACCAATCATATTGAAATAGAGCTTTCAAAGGATGAAAACAACAAAAGTTTGATAGTCTATGTGCTTCTTAACACATTATATAGCAAGAACTAGTAGTAGGCATAATAGCTTCTCTAATTCAAGTAGCATAAACGGTATTTTGAGGTATTTGTAACAAACAGTCTGTTAATACTATGGTCTGCTGCCTACATTCCTGATAGAAATGTTAAACTACATCAATTTTAAAAGATGCAATTATTTCCAATTCACATTCATGGACTGCCTGAATTTTATCCAATGACCTCTTGAAAGTCTATAGGTTAAGATTCCCTGTTTTGAACTTTCCTACACTGTTGATGATTGACTATGCCAAAGCCTTTGACTGTGTGGATCACAATAAACTGTGGAAAATTCTGAAAGAGATGGGAATACCAGACCACCTGACCTGCCTCTTGAGAAACCTGTATGCAGGTCTGGAAGCAACAGTTAGAATAGGACATGGAACGACGACTGGTTCCAAATAGGAAAAGGAGTGCGTCAAGGCTGTATATTGTCACCCTGCTTATTTAACTTATATGCAGAATACATCATGAGAAACGCTGGGCTGGAAGAAGCACAAGCTGGAATCAAAATTGCCAGGAGAAATATCAATAACCTCAGATATGTAGATGACACCACCCTTATGGCAGAAAGTGAAGAGGAACTAAAGAGCCTCTTGATGAAGGTGAAAGAGGAGAGTGAAAAAGTTGGCTTAAAGCTCAACATTCAGAAAACTAAAATCATGGCATTTGGTCCCATCACTTCATGGAAAATAGATGGGGAAACAGTGGAAACAGTGGCAGACTTTATCTTTTTGGGCTCCAAAATCACTGCAGATGGTGACTGCAGCCATGAAATTAAAAGACGAAGGAAGTTATGACCAACCTAGATAGCATATTCAAAAGCAGAGACATTACTTTGCCAACAAAGGTCTATCTAGTCAAGGCTATGGTTTTTCCAGTGGTCATGCATGGATGTGAGAGTTGGACTGTGAAGAAAGCTGAGCCCCGAAGAATTGATGCTTTTGAACTGTGGTGCTGGAGAAGACTCTTGAGAGTCCCTTGGACTGCAAAGAGATCCAACCAGTCCATCCTAAAGGAGACCAGTCCTGGGTGTTCATTGGAAGGACTGATGCTGAAGCTGAAACTCCAATACTTTGGCCACCTCATACGAAGAGTTGACTCATTGGAAAGGACCCTGATGCTGGGAGGGATTGGGGGCAGGAGGAGAAGGGGACGACAGAGGATGAGATGGCTGGATGGCATCACCGACTCGATGGACATGAGTTTGGGTAAACTCCAGGAGTTGATGGTAAGGGAGGCCTGGCGTGCTGCGATTCATGGGGTCGCCAAGAGTTGGACACGACTGAGCGACTGAACTGACTGACTGACTGACACTCTTGATGGGAATGTAAACTTGAGCAGCCACTATAACGAACAGTATGGAGGTTCCTTAAATAGAATTACAATATGATCCAGCAAACCTACTTCTAGACATACCTCCAGAAAAGACAAAAACTCTAATTTGAAAAGATACACGCACCCCAATGTTCACAGTGGTGCTATTTATTAACACAATAGTTAAGACATGGAAGCAACCTAAGTGTCCATCAACAGATGAACATATAAAAAAGATGTAGTATGTCTACACCATGGAATATTACTCATCCATAAAAAAGAACGGAATACTGCCATTTGCAGCAACACGCATGAACCAAGAGATTATTATACTAAGTGAAGTAAGTCAGAGAAAGACAAATATTCTATCGCTTACACATGAAATATAAAAAAATAATACAAATAAACTTATCTACAAGAGAAACATTCACAGACACAGAAAACATCTATGGTTACCAAGTGGAAGGCAAGGGAGGGATAAATTAAGATTATGGGATTAACTGATACACATAAACAACAAGAATTTACTTTGTAGCACAGGGAACTATATTCAATATCTTATAATAAATAAAAGAATCTGAAAAAGAATATGTAACTGGGTCACTTTGCTATATACCTGAAACTAACACAATATTATAAATTAACTATGGTGGTGGTGGTGTAGTCATTAAATTGTGTCCGACTCTTACGACCCCATGTCTGTAGGCTGCCAGGCTCCTCTGTCCATGGAATTCTCCAGGCAAGAATACTGGAGTGAGTTGCCATTTTCTTTTCCAGGGGATCTTCCCAACCTAGCAATCAAACCTAGATCTCCTGCATTGCAGGCAGACTCTTTACCAACTGAACTGCAAGGAAGTTCCCAAATACTTTAATGAAATAAAAAAAAAAAAGAACTCCTGTTTTAGAGTGCTATACCAGGTATATCAAGGAGGTGGTGGTGAGAGCTGTCTATACTGGTAAGAAACCGCATTTTATCACCGACACTGTCATCAGCAAACACTGAAGATAAAAAGCAGACGGCAGTTAATTTCATCACTGTTTCTAAATTCTCTATAGATTGCACATTCCCTTTCTGCCTGCATCTGAGGTGGAACTCCTCCTGCCCTCAACCCAACCCTTTGGTATGTTACTATACAGAGTAGTAAGCTTTATAGATTAACAACTAGCCTGATCAACAAGATACTGCTGATACATAATCACAAACTCTTCCATTAAACTTTGGTCAACAGACAATAATCAAGTACAACTGTACTTCTTAATTAGGAAACCTACAATTAACCTGATTTAGTATCTGCTGAGGAAAGACTACACTTCTGTTTCCTTTATAGCCTATAGGCAGAGTTCAACTGTATATAAAATTATCTTCCAAGAATCTACTTAAAATTGCATATATTATGGATTCTGCCCGCATTAAAAAGAAGACTCAGAGATTAATGACAATGCTTTCAATCTTTGACAGTTAGGATTGCTTTGAATGGGGTCAGAGACAGTACATATTTTTCACTAATACTTCCACTACTGCCTGCTATAACAGCAGCATGCCTGCATGATCATGAAGCTCCCAAAACCCACACAAGCAACTTTCAAATCCCTTCTCTACATAACACTGCAGGCATCACTACCAAGTGCTAGTCTATGAAACATAAAGAAAAACTTAGTGTTTTAATGTCATTTAAACGTCCCCTTCTAGCTCATAAATTTTTATACTGTATTTCAAATATTTATAACTTATTTTATAAAAATGACATTTCTACCTCAAGCTAATTCTTACAACAAATTTATATTTCATTTATATAAGGTTCTCAAGTACTCTCAAGTTGCCATGAAAATACACAACAAAGATGTAGAAGACTTTCTTGACTCAGCTGGAATTGTTTTTCTTATAAGTATACCTACCTTCTATCCCAATCTTTTTCTTGACTACCTGGCAACTGAGTGATCATTTCAATCTTAGGCCACAGTTTTCCTGGTTATTATCTCATTTCACTAGAGAAAAAGGCCTTGAAAACAGCTGCACTTTTCTACATAGTTTCTCATCATTTCAATTATTTTGAAAAGGGAAGGAAAGGTACTTAGAGAGAATGGTCACATATGAATTTTGATTATTTGCCTCAGTGTGGCAAAAAACTGTAAGATGTTATGGTCTAAAAAAAGTAGGGAAAAGAGAAAACTGTCAACTGCTTCACAGGTTAGTACAAGGGCTGACAAACTACACCCAAGAGCCAAATTTAGCCTACAGCCTGTTTTTGCAAATAAAGCTTTATTGGAACACAGCCATTCTCATTTGTGTACATGTTTTATCTATGGCTATATTCAATAAAATACTGAAGCACGCATCCTCAAGTTATGTCCAGCTCTTTGAGATCCCATGAACTGTAGCCGGCCAGGCTCCTCTGTCCTTAGCATTTCCCAGACAAGAATACTAGAGTGGGTTGCCCTTTCCTCCTCCAGGAAATCTTTCCGACCCAGGGGCTGAACCCACGTCTCTTACATCTCCTGCACTGGCAGGTGGATTCTTTACCACTGTGCCACCTGGGAAGCCCTATAATGGTGAAGGGGAGTAGCTACAACAGACAGGATAATGCACAAAGCCTAAAATAGTTACTATCTGTCCTTTTATAGAAAAAGTTTGCCGACTCCTGGTTTGGTATAATTAGAAAGATCCATTTTAGTTCTAAAATAGTACTCTTGATTATCAATGAAAAATGGACACCACTAATAAGCATACAACTACAAAAGGAATGGTTTGAAAACAGTAAAAGAAAAAAAAAAAAAGATAAGTGACCTTTCCTCAGACTTTTCCACTTATTCATGCAGAAAGTAAAGACATTAAGAGCTGCTGTCAGGGAAAATATTAAGCAGAGCTCCAGTGGAGCTTCTGAAGGCAGGAAGGAAAGAAGTATAATTTGAGGTCTCTATCATTATGGACTCTGCATGTAAATTCTCAACAGTCAAGGTTAATTGGAACATAGATGACTTTTTTCAGTGAGAGTGTCACCGCCTTATATACTTAGTGGTATTGACATGCCTGTTTTTATCTGTAATCTGTTCCTGCATCATTCTGAGTTTTGCAGGAGGAATATATGCTCCACCAGTGCGAGTAAGAAGAGGATCCAGCTCCTCTTTCTTCTTCTTTGCAGTAGGTTCATCCTGAGCAGAGGAACTCTGGGTTACCGATGGTTCTGGGCTTCTTCTCCCAGGAGATGGTGATTTCCGGGACCTCTTCCGATCCACATCTCTTTCTCTGCGTTTCTCTCGGTCTCTACTTCTGTAATACATGTTTTTGATGGAGAAAAGATGACACAAAATACATTCTTAAATGAACTGCATACCAAATGAGTGAGACCATTTGGGGGCCACAGATTCAGATAAGGAAAAGGGGTTTGGTAGTGCCTCACAGAGAAAATGTAACTTAAACTAGGTCATCAAGGCTCGAGAGGATTTACATTGCGGGCAAGGTGGTGAGGGGGTGGGGGGGGCGGTGGGGAGGGAGGATGGCATTCTGCAACTAGTAGAAGACAGAATAACTACTAAAAAATGGAGCAAGGTTATTTAGGCCAGAATAAGTCGAAACAATAAAGAATAATGTATAACAGCAGTTGGAAAGATGAGTTCGACTCAGAATATGAAATCTTAAAAGACAAGCAACAGACTAAGTTTTTTTATCCTGCAAGTGATAAGAAATCATTAATAATTTGAGTGGGATAGTAACATGAAAATAGTATTTTCCAAAGACAAATTGGCCTGTGATGTATGTGATAAGTTGCATAAAGGAGAAACCAGAGTTAACCTCCAATAATAGCAATTTAGGAGTGAGACTGTTATCATAAATTGTAATTTGAAATTGTTTCCTGATAGGACTGGCAATTTATTATAAATCTCAAAATATCAGAACCTTCTGATTATTTTAGACAATGTGAAAAAATAAACCATTTTCTAGCCACAAAAACTCTTCCCTACTAATGCAGGTGACTACCCTTTGTAAAATGATTATATAATATTTTCAAACTATCAAGAAATAGCAAGAAAGAATGAATCTTTGCTGTCTGCTCTCTTTCCCCAGTGAGAGTTTGTCCACTTGGCTGCTTGCTACATACATCTGCCTAGAAGCTCAGATTATTCTGTTCATGCTTTGTGTGACCACGAGTTATATGAATAACTATCACTGTACTACCAGGAAAGCACTTAGTAGATTTCACCTAAATCCAGAGGGTATGTTTGAAATAATATGTCTTAATACATGGAAAAGAGTGCTTCTAGTCACCTACCCAGGTAGCTGTGGACAAACTGTTTTCCAACTGAAGCACAGAGACCTGAGTGACCGCCCCATGAAGACACAGCCTGTACCTACCAACACAATGTGAACAGTGGTAGCGGGAAAGTGGTTCCAAATAAAAACCCCAATTAGTCAAAGGCAGGTGCTCTGAACTCTAGCCACTGCTTTGTAACTGAGTTGAACATTTTACATCTACAGGAAAAAGCAACTCATTTTATATCTATTCTCTGTAGAGAATAGCTACAGAAGGAATTTACTGACATTGGTTATGATTCTTCTGAGAAACACCAGGTAAAACTGCTTGTTGGCTGGTAAAATTGTGTCCTTATACACTTATAGTGTTTCTCCTTCAGAGTGCAGAAGTAATAGTCTTCTCAGTCTAAACAGAAATATTTCTCAAGCGTTTTTCTACTGTTAGCCTTTATAGTCTACATAATAAACAATGTGCTTACTTCACAGTGTGTGTGGATCAAATCAAACTTTGTATACAAACACTGGACTAGACAAGGAATTATAGTGAAGTAATACAGTCAGGGACGGATATAAACATAGGCTCTGGAGTCAGAATTGAGCTCAAATCTCAGTTTCATTATCTACTAGACAGATAACAGCAACCTGAGGTAACAATCAGTTCTAACCCACTTCCTTATACGTAAATTGTGAGGTACAGTACCTAGTATATAGGAGTTTTGACAGCATTTGAGAAGGTCTGAGAATGCCTAGCTCACCAACTACGGTGGTAGCAGCTGCTCTTATTAAAGTGTCATTAAGGTGACAGCAGATAAACCTGTCTTTTGGAGGTTAATTTAATCTGATGTTTATACAGACAGGTTACATGTTAGAAAGTAAGCAGTAAAAAGGAAATTTTGGCTGCAGATATCAAATAATGCACTTGGTTCCAAACCATGGAAAAATCAGATTAAAATTCTAGTGTGGTATAGTCTAGGGAGTCATGGAATAGAAGATATGAGAGAGACATCAAAAAGGATATAGAACTATGTGAACAAAAGTACATGCTAGGCAAGTTTTGGAAACCAGATGACTAATAAAGTGGGCAGTCAAGTTCTCTAAGACTCAAGTAAGAATAATTTATACTTAGAAAATGGTAACTTCATTCTCAATGTCCCTCTGCCATTATGTAAATTAAGATCATTCAATATCATAAATGACTTTCATTCAGTAAACAATCTCTGAAACTCATATAAGCCAATTCCTCATATAGCACAGTATAATGAATAAAAGCTTGAGACCTAGAGTCAGACAGACGAGGACTTGTCACTGACACACTTTTAAAACATGAACAAATGACTTAACTTCTCTAAGCTTCATTTTCTTCATCTATAAAAGGTATATATTTACTGCAATAAGAAGCTAATTCACATTAAGTCCTTATTAGAAAGCCTGGCACCTAAAAACATCCACTTAATGCTAGCTGTGACTATTATTATGCATAAAGAAAATTTAAACAAGTATGTTTCTATAGTTAAAATATGCAATACTAACCGTGACTCCATGCTACTATCATAAGAACGTTCTCTCCTTGAACGCTCATAGTCTGACCTGCTGGAATCAAAGTAACCTCTATCCCGAGGAGATCTTTCTTGTTCTATGTATCTAACACATAAAATAAGAAAACCAAAGTTACAAGTTGAAAACAATGATGTTATACTTAGAAAAGTCATATATTGGTAATGGTGATGTAACTCTATGACTGTACAAAGTCCTATCAAGTAGATCTTAACAAACAGATTATTTTGTTGACATCTATTCACTTAGTCATGATTATAAAAGCTTTCCACTGGTATGCAAAAAAACAACTCCTGGAATTCACTTAACCAAGCCTGACATCCTGGGCATACTGTCCTTAGCAGAAGATACATATTTGCATATCATATACAGCTTAGTGGGGACAAAGCTATCCTCTGCTGTCTAGCTGGCTCATTCTATCAAAGTACTGAACAGTGTCACTGGTTGGCCTCCACTGGTTGGCAACCACTAGTGTCACTGGTTGGCCTCCATAAAATCCAGTTATTCCACTCCAAAAGGCTATTTTTCTCAGCTCCTATTCTTAAAGTCATATTGTTAGATATCTGTGAGAATGGATTGAATGATCAGCAAACAGGGATAGTTAGTATAAAATCTGCCTTTTGAATCTCAAAAGTCAATAAAGTCAGAGAACCTTAAGAGAAGTCAATACATACACACATGATAAATATACACAGTAATATAATCTATGTTTCATATGCATATCTACAATTTATTTGCATACACACATATGTGTGTATATGTCTATAGAGAGAGTTTCTAAAAAATATATATAGGGAGGAGGTGATCCATGAAAGACAATAAGTAGATGCAGAACACAGTAATTAACTTGTGTATAAAGCAAAGGTTTTTTGAGACAGCAGAATGGAATATGAACAAAGTACACAGGGAATAAGAGATCAGACAACTGGAAGAAAATCTAGAGGATGCTTCTCCTTTCATAAATTCTTTTTCAAGGTTATAGCTTACTAAGTGAAATAACTGAAGTCATACTATGAAGGCATGATGAACATTAATGGTAACATTTCTGGGCCTTCGAACTTAAAACAGAATTATGGTAAGATACATATAAAAACATTTGAAGACTATAAAGAGCCATGTAAATATAAAGCATTAGTATTAAGAGTAAAAGCACTTCAAAATAATGTGATTTCAACTAAACTTTCCATTTTATAAACTTCTATGCAGTATTTGACATATTAAAATTATTCTCCTTCACCTAAAAATTTTCATAAAAATCTAGAATTATTTACTAGAAATTCCTAGAACAGTCATTCAAGGATGATCTGTTCTCAACCCCACTCAAGTAATATTTCCTGTAAAACCATCAAAAAAAGTTAGTAAACCTAAAATTAGAAATCTAAGAGCTAAATAATTTCTTAAACTTGTCAATAAAATTTTAAATGGTATTTAGAACACATAAAATTGTTTACCTGTCTTCTGGAGAGGAGGTCCTTTGATATGAATTATAATTTTCCCGTCTGTCATGACCAGAAGAATGCTTTCAATGGAAAAAAAGAGGGGGAAGGGAAATTTTAAAATTGTTAAAAAAACAAACAATGACACATGTATCTTGGAAAACTGGAAGTGCTTTAAAAATTAATTCAAAATATGTTTTTAAACATAAAATAATTTATACTACCTAAATAGTATATAAGATAAAACAAAATTTTCAGGCCATCCCAGGTAAATGTCTGGCAGTTATGTTTGCTATAGATCAAATACTGTCTTTAAACAACAACAACAGCAAAAAAACCCCTCAAGGTTTACTAGAAGAAAATAATTCTTAAATTTTCGATGCCACTTAGCTAATATTTTATTCCTATGTAATGAGATTAAGATAGTAAAGAATCTGCCTGCAATCCGGGAGACCCAGGTTCAATGCCTGGGTTGGGAAAATCCCCTAAAGAAGGGAATGGCTACCCACTCCAGTATTCTTGTCTGGAGAATTCCATGGACAGAGGAGCCTGGCAGGCTACAGTCCACAGGTCGCAAAGAGTCAGACACCACTG
Organism: Bos mutus; assembly: GCF_027580195.1. Lineage (NCBI taxonomy): Eukaryota > Metazoa > Chordata > Mammalia > Artiodactyla > Bovidae > Bos > Bos mutus. Next base: position 119,170,515 of record NC_091618.1, read on the forward strand.
AGCTACTAACACTTTTACTTTCAATAAGATTTAAATTTATAGAACACCATTTTTATAAAGGCCTTTCCTGGCGAATACCACGACCAAAGGACGGAGGTTTTCTGTGGTTATGCCCAAGTCTTCTATAACGTTGCACTTATGTTCTTATCTCCTTTGGCTTAAGAAAACCATAACATTAGTCCAGGTTACCAAATCTGGACAAAACAAAAGAAACGGACTAACGTATTTATGAAAATTCAATTTTGTTTTCAGCAAACATTATTTAAGTGTCTGATACAGCCTGTATGACACTATGGTAGGCTGTAAAGATTTAAAAAATATGACTTGTAAAATATAGCTCCTAAGCCAAATCCTTTGAAGAATAACATACAAAAAGGAAACTTCAATGTAATATGAGGCTGAAGATACATGTCACAATGAGAGAGAGCTATGAATTATCCAGTTTAAGAACATTTCCTAATTTAAAAATCCATATAAGATGCCAAAATATTTATAAACAGGTAAATTTTTAAACCACCTATAAAAATGTTCATATTGACAAGCTTATTTTTAAGAATTAAAATGATTTTAATTAACTGAACAGATTTTAATTAACTGAAAGGAAATATAGTATGTTTTCAAAGAATCTTAATCTTGAAATCTAAGAAAAAAATAACTCAAATGATGAGTAATTTGTTCCACATACTGACATGCTTGCCTCCTTAATGGGAAAAAAATACATTCAAAAATTGAAAATTATACTGCAAAGAAATGTAAACAAGCTCCAACGTCGTCTTATGTTACTGCTGTCAGTGCCTCAGTCACGTCCAACTCTTTGACCCCACTGACTGTGGCCAAGCTTCTCTGTCCAGTCAAGAATACTGGTTGCCATTCCCTTCTCCAGCGGATCTTCCTGACCCAGGGACTCAACCTGGGTCTCCTGCATTGCAGGTGGATTCTTTACCGTCCGAGTCACCAGGGCAGCCTCGCTCTTATGCTATGACTAATTAGCAACAGTTTGAGTCTATTATCACAAGTAAATTAATTGCTAATACAATCTCCTTAAGTATTGAATTTTTTGAATGCCGCTGCTGCTGCTAAGTCACTTCAGTTGTGTCCGACTGTGCGACCCCATAGACGGCAGCCCACCAGGCTCCCCCATCCCTGGGACTCTCAAGGCAAGAACACTGAAGTGGGTTGCCATTTCCTTCTCCAATGCAAGAAAGTGAAAAGTGAAAGTGAAGTCGCTCAGTTGTCTCCGACTCTAAGCGACCCCATGGACTTGCAGCCTACCAGGTTCCTCTGCCCATGGGATTTTCCAGGCAAGAGTACTGGAGTGGGGTGCCACTGCCTTCTCCGTGAATTTTTTGAATAATATACGATAATTAGACTAATGTGTGCTGGTGAATAAACATGTGATCAAAATTTATAATTTAAGGTAGTCAGTCTGGCTATATTTTATACTGAGTGCAAACATCTTAAAAGTCCGGTTTCTAATATCTACAACTTTTAAAAATTCTTTCACTGGGCAGGCAGCATAATTAAGTAGAATTGTTCTGCACAACATCTGTTGTGAGCAGTTGTTCAATATGACATAGGCTTCCATAAAACTTGACATCAAGATCCTAAACAAATATGGAGAACAAGATTCATGCAATTCATGGTAACATCAAACACAGTATTTACTTATTTTTTATACGACACACCCGTTCCTCCAGCCTAGACACTCTGGGGGATACAAAAGATAGGAAAAACCTTCAAGGAGATTAGGATCTTAGAGGAGAGATGATTATAAAGATTTCCACAGTTAAAAACATCAGATTATATGTGAGACAGATAAAGAATAGGGAGGAGAAGGGGAAGGAGTGGGGAGAGAAAGAAAACAATAAAACTGCATTCTCTACTTTTCTTTTACAAGACATGACAATTATTTTGATTACATTAGGGAGAAGGCCTCAATTCTGTGCTAATGATTTTTAACACATCTCCACAACATCTGTTGTGAGCAAGAGGGAGAAATCAAAAATACTGAAGTCGTGACTCAGAATTTCATAAATGCGATCAAGTTAACAAATGACTGGCACATATAGTCAGTGCTAATAGGAGATCTTAAGTAGGACCAAGCACTGGGGTACACAGTACCAAGAGTGACAGTGAGTAAAGGGGAACTTGAACTGGGTTTCAGAACATTTTACTTAGTGAAAAATAAATTAAAAGTTTGATCCAAATAATAAGAACCTGAATTTCCCTCTTTCCCTTATCACAGAGGTTGGATTCGAAGTCAGAGCAGTAGTTGATGGTAATATATTGTTGAAATTACCTTTAAAAATTCTCTAAATTTTTCTTTAAGCAAAGCAAATACGGTACACTGAGCAGTCACCTGTAGTCTCTTACAATGTAGACAGCAGTGCAAGGAGGTGATAGGAGCAGGAAGCCTGTGTCCAGAGGCTCTGAACATCCCTTAGGCTCAGGGAACAAGTCTTTAGAACAAAAAGAGAGGAGAGGCTGGAAGAGTTAGGGAACTTGCCTCTAACCGACTAAGGAAGCTACGTAAAGTCAATGGAAAAATAAGGAATCGTCAGCCTTACAGATGAGGCCTCAGAACATCAAGAGAGGATCTGAGGTAAGAATGGACCCAACCCAGCTAGTGGCCAACAAGATGGAGAGACGAAGGCAAATGAAACTGAGAACTGGCTGAAGAGGGTTAAGCCACTAACAGTGAACAGCTTGCTGGGGACATTTCCCAGAAGATCCATGTGGACAACAAAAGGAGCACGTGGAGAGGCCCCGTCGAGAGAAACAGGAAGAGGACTCTGAGAAAGACTGAACACTTTTCGCTCTGTGTAAAAGGCAGAGACTGAACTGAGTGCTCTTGTCTAACATGGCTCAGTCAAGAGCCAGTTCTGCACAAGGTCTCCTTTCTCCTTAGGTCCCCAGCTCCTACCACAGTCTGCCATCTACTAGGCCCACAATTAAGTGTTTAACTGTCAGTGGACCAATGAATACAAGTTCCAAAGAGGCAGTATTCAGAACGCAATATGAAGAAGGTATCTACTGACAGATGGCGCCAGCTTCTGGGACAGCGAACGCCCTGTCAAAGGAAATATGTAAGCACAGGCTGGATGTCTACCTAGGAGGGAGGACTGGACAGTGTCTTCTCATACTCAAAAGAAGTTTGAAGAGATGGCCACAGAGCCTGTCTCGGTCCCTAAGCATACCAATTCATTTTGTTAAGCATTTATGACACCTCAAGCCTGGTACCTAGTGCCTGCTGTTAAGGAGCTCCTATCTCACACTAAAGTAGGTTTAGGGGTGCAGAGGTGGTGGAGGAGCGGAAAGGAGAAGTGTCTGTCTTTATAATCAAATAAAAATCCACCTTCCCCTTTACTGACTCCAAGATACAGGAAGTAATGTGCCTGCTTGTAGATCTATGAACTACACACATTGGCAAGTAGATCTGTGCAGCTGAAACGAAAAGGAAGGAGAATGGTTTGCTCTTCCACAAAGTCCACTCAGAGTCAGAGGAACAGGTCTGAAGCAGATGGAGTTACAGTTCCTGTGACCACTCTGACTACCTCTACTATTCTACTATTCTCAGAACCTACTCGAGCCACACTGGACTCGTCAGTTTTGCCTCTGCTGTTCCCTTTGCCTAGCACACTCCTCTCCTAGACATCTACTGGGCTAACTGCCTCATTTCCTTCAAATGTGTGCTCACAAAAGCCCCCTTGCACTGGGCCCTCCCTATTGAAAGCTGCATCATCCAATTGCTACTGATCAACCTTACCCTATTTCTTTTCTCCATAGCACAATCTAGCATTTAACACTGTGAAAACACTATATAATCCACTTACATATTAAGTTTATGATCTATTTGCTTTCTCCACCACTAGAATGCAAACTCCACAAGACCAAGGAGTCCTGTTTTATTCACCATTTTATCCAAAGTGCTCAAAACAATCACTGGGACATAGTAAGAATTCAGTGAATATTTGGTGAATAAACGAATGTATAATGTCTAAACTACAGCACAAAATAAGTAGCCCATTTATGCATCTGCAATATGCAACAAGAGGTTCACTTGTAGACAGACATGCAAAAACTGTGACCAACTGAGAAAGCAGACAATCATCTTCCATTTTATACTCATGCAGGAAATAATGCTCTTTAAGAAGAATGGCGGAATTTCCTGCTGTTTGTTATTTTTCTTTTATACATACATGCTCACTCATATATACTTTCTTGATTTACACACACATGCACACACTCATACACACGCACGCACACACACACACACACACACACACACACACACACACACACATCCTCCTCCACCCCTGTATGTTCTCTCAACCAACCACTTGACCATCTGGCCAAATATCTAGAGTTGAAATTGTGTTAAGTTCAATGTGTGTACAACACAACTCTACCGTCTGATTCTACTGTCCTAATTACAGAAATGCATTTTTGTTTAAAGGGTAGATGAATGACTACAAATTTATGTTCTTTATTATAAGTTTCAAACACTTACCTTTATTTGTGCCACACTGCTTTTCATTTTCTTTTGCCAGTTGATCTGATATGTCAAAGACTCCTTAAGCCGGCCCAAATAAATACCAAACAGGATGAATTCCTTGACAGTTTACCTTTCTGTCTGCAAATGTCACCTGTAAAATATACCAAAATAAGCCTTTGTTAACATTAATAAGTGTGTAAAATAATGACGTCATTATTTCGGTAATTTTTGAAAAATGCTGAACTCAAAGTTATGTTCATACACAACTGCCATTCACGTATTTTATAAGAATTGCATATCAATAGTTTATAATTTAACCCACTCCAGTGTTCTCGCCTGGAGAATCCCAGGGACGGGGGAGCCTGGTGGGCTGCCGTCTATGGGGTCGCACAGAGTCGGATACGACTGAAGTGACTTAGCAGCAGCAGTTTATAATTTATGGTATGGTGTAAGGTAATGAAATCACAAAAGTCAAATAGAAAAAAACATTAAAAGAGGTAGAGAATATAGAGTAAAAACTGTGCTCAGCACTAAAATAACTGAAAACAATTTTAAATAAATCTAATTTGAATTGGAGAAAGGATGATACAGATTATCTCGTCCAATTCTTCATTTTAAGGATAAGAACACTGTCAGATAAGTCATTTCAATGTTCTAAGTTATAACAATGTTCTAAGCTATAAAACAAGCTAGCAGCAGACTAGAAACCTAGCTTAAGGACACCTGACTAGGTATTCTTTTCACTGGACCACATACACAAATAATCTAGGCACTATAAAGTACAGTGATACAGAGTTGCCATCACAATGCAGTTGAGGAGGTATATAAATCACTAAGAAAAGTCTCCTTTACCATGGTTATCATGCTATCTAGATTAGTAAAAACAAAATATAGCTGATTCTTCACAAATGTATCTATCTACAAAGTATAACTGCAATCTAAAGCATATTATTGCTCAGGGACTCCCAGAGCAGAGAAAGCTAGAGAAGGGAAGTCCCATGTGCTCAATATACTCTCCCAAATTTCTGACTACACCTGCACCCATACACATACTAAACCCACACACATACTGAACAGAGTCCCGCTCAGGATCACAGAACTGAACAGAGATGTGAACAACTCAAGAGACAGATGGGTTCAAGAGATAGAATTTGCAACTTAAGCCTTATCAAATAATCGCCTAAAGGGTCCCCATTCCTCAGGGGAATACACCAGAATCCAAAGTCTTAACAGAATAGTAAAACGTCCACCATATAATTAAAAAACAACTTATCAGATAACTGTGGCCCAATCTTGAGAAAAAAGACAATCAAAGAAAACCAATACTGAGACACCAACCCAGATGCTGAAATTAGCATAAGAGGTTTTCAAAGCGTAGTCAAAAGTGAAAAGGAAAACATGCTTGTAAGGAATAAAAATATAGAAAATTTCAGGGAAAAAAAAAAAACCCAAAACAAAAAATGAACCAAAGTGAAATCCAAGGACTGAAAAATACATGAAGCAAAAAAATTCACTGGACATACTTAAGAGCAAAATGGAGATAAAGGAAAGCCAATGAGTTTGATGTAAAATCATTAGAAATTATCCAATCTAAAGAATAGAAATTTTAATGAACTGTATCAGGGATATGTGGGACAATATCAATGGGCATTGTGTAATTAAAGTACAAGAAGGAAAGAGAGAAAGAATGGGATAGAAGAAATATTTCAAGAAATAACAGCCAAGATATCCCCAAATTTGATGAAAGACACAAATTTACAGATTCAAGAAGCTTGAGCACTCCCCAACAGGATTAAGAAAACCACATTTACACAAATAGTTATATATAGTAGTCGTAATCAAACTGCTGAAAACTAAAGATAAAGAGAAAATCCTGAGAGCAGCAAGAAGAAAAAAGAACACATTATATATGGGGAATAATTCAAATTATTTCTGACTTTTCTTTAGAAACTAAGGAGACCAAAAGACAGCAGAATAATCTTTAAAGTGCTGAAAGATTAAGAAACTGTTAACTTTCAGCAAAAATAATCTTAAGAATGAAGATGAAATAAAGGATTTTTTCTGACTGAACAAAGCAAACAAAAACAACTAAGAGACACTAAGAGAATGCATCACCAGCAGACCTGCACTGCAAGGAATGCTAAGGGAAATAATACCAGATAGAAGTATGGCTTTTCAAAAGGGAAAGCATAACACTGGAAATGGTAACTCTCTCAAGAAACATAAAAGACTACTTTTTCCTTTATCTAAAATACACAGATCTGTTTAAAGCAGAAACTGTGTTGGAGAAGACTCTTAAGAGTCCCTTGGACAGCAAGGAGATCCAACCAGTCCATCGTAAAGGAGATCAGTCCTGAATATTCATTGGAAGGACTGATGCTGAAGTTGAAACTCCAATACTTTGGCCACCTGATGCAAAGAACTGACTCATTTGAAAAGACCCTGATGCTGGGAAAGACTGAAGGCGGGAGGAGAAGGGGATGACAGAGGATGAGATGGTTGGATGGCATCACAGACTTAATGGACATGAGTTTGAGTAAACTCCTGGAGTTGGTGATGGACAGGGAGGCCTGGAGTGCTGCAGTCCAGAGTCGCAAAGAGTCGGACACGACTGAGCGACTGAGTGTATGTATGCAGATATATGTGGACTAAAATGGACCTACATGAGGCAAGGTTTCTGATTTTTTTCTGAGGCAGTACAATATGAACTCTAAGAAGCCTGTGAAAAGTTAAGGACAGACATGATATTCTCTAAAGAAATGACAAAAAATGCAAATAAATATAACTAAAATGTCTACAGATAAATTAAAATCGAATTAAAAAAATAATTTATAAATGCAGGAGAGAAGGAACAGAACAAAAAACAGAGGACAAAAAGAAAAAAATAAGATGGCAAACTTAACTAACTCTATGAATTATGTCAAGTATTAATGAACAAACATTTCTAATTAAAAAACAGAAGCTACTCCTCCCTCACCTCAGGTGATACAGCCCTGAAGGTATTATAACCTAGTCTTGGCTGGATTTTAGGTCCCACTTGCCTCCTCAAAATGACTTACACAATGTGTATTTGCCATACACAAATCACGATTCTTTTCAAAGATTCTGTTTTTACGGCTATAAATGTATAGAGGTATAAAACTCAAAAAATTTTATTCAACAAACTTTTGCCCAAAGGTAATGGTATTTTTTTTTAACCTCTACATCATTATATCCTAGTATATCCTTATCATCCAGTATTATTTATACATACATTTATTCAATAACAACAAACATTTATTGTACTTGTATTTTGCCAGGCATCCTTCTAAGAACTGGGTAGATAGCAACGAACAATCCTAACACATGAAGCTTACTTATGAATTTATTTATAGATTAACTTATAAAAAGTAAAGTTAATTTATTTACAAAAAGTAAATCTATAATGATAAGCAAAGCACTCAGCTACTAATAAAGCAAAGTGGCTGGATGGGGTTTTTTTACACATGTCACTTCAGATTATTACTTAATACTGTAAAACAAGATCCCAAAGTTACTATGTTAACAAAAAAAAAAGTGGAATATGAAAACCTGCATGGCTGGAGAATTACTTGTACATATATTGGGACCCACCTTACTTACTTAGAAGATCTGAATACAGGGGTGGAGGTGGGGTGGGGGCGGGATACCTAGGCACACTGGTTTTACAAAGGCATCCCCAAGGTAATTCCAATATACAACTCTTCCTCAAGATTTCTCAGCTTTCCAATTCTGGAGGAGAAACTGGTTATCAATTTGTCTTAAATCATGAGTCAAATACAAGACTCCACAGCTTATCTACTTTGTAGTGAAGAATTTAGGACATAAACCATTTGAAAAGGGAAACATAAATTTCAAATATTAATCCTTAACTCACTGATAAAAAGCACATACATGTATGTAAAAAACAAAAAGCAGTATCAGTGCTTTTTAAATCTGAGAAATTCTGGGCACAATTATAGGGAGAAAATTCTTACTCATAATGCACTGATGGCCAGAGTACAGGCTTTTTGGAGCTTAGGACATCAGCCATGATAATTAAAGTAACAGTATTTACTATAATGGGCTTCCCAGGTGGTGCTTTTGGTAAAGAACTTGCTGCCAATTCAGGAGATATAAGAGATGGGGGGTTCGATCCATGAGTCAGGAAGATCAACCCACTCCAGTATTCAGAATCCCATGGACAGAGGAGCCTGACAGGCTGCAGTCCATAGCATCGCAGAGTCGGACATGATTGAAATGACTTTAGCATGCATGTATCTGCTATAACATGATCACAAACACAAATTTAAGCACTGAACTGGAGTCATGCAGATGACAAAATATGTTCATGAAATACTTTTATTATCCTTAAAATGAAAATAAAACATGAAAAATTGATAGGGCAAGAAAAGAAAAAACCTGCATCAGAATTCAGTCTTCCTATGTAAACTAGATATGTATCTGATAACAGTAATTGTTTCAATGATTATGTACTTTTCAAGTTAAAAAATGCATATACATAGACTGGCATAAACAGTAAAAATTTTCTTGCCCGTAGGCTTAAATATCCTATTAACTGTGAGATCTGGAACATATTTTATGTAAAAATTAAAAGCCTAGAGAACTGTTAATGTCCTTACTATTCATAATTTGTCCCTACTCCTGGGATGATACTATACAATACCTCAATAGAGGATTCCATTCTCTTCTATTTTAATAATGTTGTTATACAAATTAATTGGGGCTTCCCCGGTGGCACAGTGGTAAAGAATCTGCCTGCCAATGTAGGAGACACAAGAGACATGAATTGGATCGCTAGGTCAGGAAGATCCCCTGGAGTAGGAAATGGCAACCCACTCCAGTACTCTTGCCTGGAAAATTCCATGGACAGAGGAGCCTGGAGAATGACAGTCCACGGGGTACGACTGAGCACGCACGCACAAACACACCCCGCTGGCACCACGGATTAACTGAGTCACTTTTTGTCCACAGGAGCTTCTGCCCCTTCCTTACATTCACCAAGACTCCCTCTGTGAACTAGGCTCAAGAACTGAATTGTCCAAAATGAACCTCAAAAGAATCTAATCTAAGTAAAAGACTCTGCCTGGTACTCTTTACTTTTTGCAGGGAATATGCTGGTGGATACTGCTGCCATCAATCACCTGTGACTCATTTTCAGGACTTCTCTGATCCAGAAGGGGAAAACACAGAAGACAGAACAAGGCCCTCCTTCAACAGACGCTAGACACCAGTCACTGCCACAGACTCATTTGCATTATTTTTGTCCTTGATCCTCTTATTTTTTTTTCCCCTCTCTGCTAGCTGACACTTCTAAATCAGCACTATACAAAAGAACTTTCTGCACTAATGGAAAGGTTCTTTTTCTGTACTGTCAGTAGCCACTATACCAATACAATAGTCACTGGCCACATGTGGCTATTGAGAACTTCAAATATACCTAGTGGAAATGAGAAAATTTATTTTATATGATTTTAATTAAGTTTATATTTAAACATTAATAGCTACATGTGGCTACTGGTTACCATACTATACAACACAATTCTAAACGATTAGTAGACACTAGAGGCTTTTAGTCAGGGCATTCTGAATCCTTGTTTTGACAGTCTCCAGATACGATATGCAAATTTCTCCAAGCCAGGCTTCAATAATACATGAGTCGTGAACTTCCAGATGTTCAAGCTGGTTTTAGAAAAGCCAGAGGAACCCGAGATCAAATTGCCAACATCCGCCGGATCATGGAAAAAGCAAGACAGTTCCAGAGAAACATCTGTTTCTGCTTTATTGACTATGCCAAAGCCTTTGACTGTGTGGATGACAACACACTGTGGAAAATCCTGAAAGAGATGGGAATACCAGACACCTGACCTGCCTCTTGAGAAATCTGTATGAAGGTCTGGAAGCAACAGTTTGAACTGGACATGGAACAACAGACTGGTTCCAAATAGGAAAGGAGTACATCAAGGCTGTATATTGTCACCCTGCTTATTTAACTTATATGCAGAGTACATCATGAGAAACGCTGGGCTGGAAGAAGCACAAGCTGGAATCAAGATTGCTGGGAGAAATATCAGTAACCTCAGATATGCAGATAACACCCCCTGTATGGCAGAAAGTCAAGAACTAAAGAACCTCTTGATGAAAGTGAAAGACGAGAGTGGAAAAGTTGGCTTAAAATTCAACGTTCAGAAAACTAAGATCATGGCTTCCAGTCCTATCACTTCATGGCAAATATATGGGAAAACAGTGGAAACAGTGGTTGACTTTATTTTTGGTGGCTCTAAAGTCACTGCAGATGGTGACTGCAGCCATGGAATTAAAAGACACTTCCTCCTTGGAAGAAAAGCTATGACCAACCTAGACAGAATATTAAAAAGCAGAGACATGACTTTGCCAACAAAGATCCGTCTAGTCAAGGCTATGGTTTTTCCAGTAGTCATGTATGGATGTGAGAGTTGGACTATAAAGAAAGCTGAGCACCAAAGAATTGAGGCTTTTGAACTATGATGTTGGAGAAGACTTGAGAGTCCCTTGAACTGCAAGGAGATCCAACCAGTTCATACTAAAGAAAATCAGTCCTGAGTGTTCATTGGAATAACTGATGTTGAAGCTGAAACTCCAATACTTTGGCCACTTGATGTGAACAACTGACTTATTTGAAAAGACCCTGATGTTGGGAAAGATTGAGGGCAGGAGGAGAAGGGGACGACAGAGGATGAGATGGTTGGATGGCATCACTGACTCAATGGATGTGAGTTTGAGCAAACTCCTGGAGTTGGTGATGGACAGGGAGGCTTGGCATGCTGCAGTCCATGGGGTCACAAAGAGTTGGACACAACTGAAAGACTAAACTGAACTGAAGATATGATACTAATTAATTCTTCAGATACTGTCAAAAGTTAAAAAAAAAAAAAAACAACTCATAACCAATTATGGGAAAAGTCATTTGGTTATTTTCCATGACAGATTCAGATTATGAGAAATAAGGAATATAATAATCCTCACCGTAGAGTTTGTCTATGTTTTAATCATCAATGTGTGATCCCCACAGTCTGCTATGATGATAAATAATCATTTTACATAAACAACAAGAAAAGCCTAGTATTAGAAGTATTATTACCATCACAAACTTCATATACAATCCTGGGCCACTGAACAACAGTGCAGATAGTGATTGACCACATCTCCAGAAGATAAATGATCTATCCTTTAGCTTAGACTGAGTAACCAGAAGGGGTACTGATAAAATGGAAAAAAAGAAAAACAAACCCTGCTGACAGCCAAGAATTGACACCGACACAGAAACCACAACTTTTAGAATGGATTTCCACTAATTTGCAAAAGAGAAAAACAAGCTGCAGCCCATGGGGTCACAATGAGTTGGACACGACTGAGTGACTCAACTGAACTGAAGTCATCATATGGAACATGGATTATCTGAGGTCAATTCTGTTCAGTCCCATCTGACCCATACAGAATGATGTGGGCATGCACTCATGTGTTCTTAAGATACGCCCACTTACTGTTCCACCAACTCTTTAGTTTACAAATTCTCTCTTGTCAACAAATGCCTGCAAGACCAGATACCTGGTGAGCACTAAGTACATTATTGGGGATTTTTTTATTGATGGGCTTTAACATACAAGACAAATGAAGCACTTTCTTCAACAATTCGATGACATGGGGGACAAAAAAAGAAAGAAATGGGTGGTACAACTGTTATAAGAGGCTTAACAGACTTAACACATGTAATATGTGGACTGTGTTTAGATCCAAAGTTGAACAATTTGCCCTACTCTATGATGGGGTGTGTTTATATAGTAGGATCCATGCTAACTTGAAATGAGCACTAACTCAGTTGACCAACATCCTCTATGCAGTCTTCCTTCCAAATAAAGGAGGCAGACTGGAGGTCTCTTCCCTTAATGGGGGACAAAATAATGGAAGAGCACATTTTCTAGTCCAGTTTAATAGTATGAACTTGCTGAAAAGCATTATATGCACATCATGGTTTTCTGGGTAGAAGAATGAGAACAGGGTGGGATCTGGACTTTCAGAAATACTTAAATCCATACAGATAAACGTATTTTCAACCCAAGAGAACTTACCTTAGCATGTACCTAAAATAAAATGTATTTCAAAATCAGCCTTTACCTATATCGTCCGACTCTTTGCGACCCCATGGACTGTATGTAGCCTACCGGGCTCCTCCGCCATGGGATTTTCCGGGCAAAGGTACTGGAGTGGGGTGCCATTTCCTCCTCCATATACCTATATAGTGTATACTGTATACCTATAGAGCCTTTACCTATATAGTGTGCCCAAACTGATAATAAAGGAGATAGTCTAAACTCTAGTACCAATAATTTATAAACATTCAAAAGCATTTTTCTCAACTGTAAAACATGTTTTCCAATGAGGTAAGTCATTTTAAAATAATGTGATGGTTAGTGACCCTTGGCTGACAGGAATGATACAACAGTGAACACAGCTTGCCCAATGCTGTGCAGAACCAGCCAAAGGGAAGAATGCCAATGTGTATAGTAGCTCCACAACACACTAATTTGCCATCTACACTAACAATTCTACAGCACATTACAATGATGTTTCTGAGATATATGAGATGAACTAATTACATACATTTCCTGTGTCAGAAGTCAGAAACATCTAATTTAGAGTCAGATAACAATAGCAACAACAACAAATATATAAAACTGTTATAGTCACAAAGACACTATACCAGGTACTTCATTTCTATATTCTTATTCAACCTTCATGGTTACCCTGCTTGTGTGACTTTTTTAAACCTTATTTTTCAATGGGAAAACTGAGGTACAGAGAGTTGAAGCGATGGGTACAAATAAATCACTGCTAGTAAGTGACAGAGCTAAAATTCAAGAAAGTTTATCTGATGCCAAACCATCTGATACTGCATCCCAAGGAAAATAGCAACATTAGTAAGCTGATGCCAAATTGGTAAACTATAAAATGTAAAAAGACACAATCTATATATACTATGCATAAAATTTTCCTAAACTGATCCATTCAAAGTTCCAGATAGTAAAGGTTTTGATGTTAATATAATGAGGCCCTACTATTTTTTTTAACATGAATAATAATGTTAAGGATCCCTTTATTTAATTTGCATATCAAGAATTCACTGTGACCAGGTACAATATGAGCAAATAAATCACTTGACTACTGTGCAATATCTAGTATTTTCCTTGACAATCCCTCTAGGGTCTAAAACCTGGTTTCTCTTCTCATCCGACACACACACACACACACACACACACAACCTGGTTTCTCTTCTCATCCTACACTCACACACACCTGGCAATTTTTAATGCCTTTAATTTGAAATTATCTCACCCATTTAAGTTTACTGAGTTTTCTTTCTGATCAGTGTCATCTTTCACCTTTCTACCCTTCAACCGTCATCACCAAATACTTTTCTGGCAATCAAGTACAATCTGTTACATTTCTATGTCCCAAAACATAAGAGTGAAATTGATAATACTATAGACTGCTATCCCAGTTCTAACAAAATATGCATAAAGTACTATCATCGTCCAGATTTATACAGAATATGCCTGCAGGGAAATTCTGAGAGTTCAATATGTGCATGCTTGATACGTAGACTAATTGGAAATTCCTGCAATGAGAGTAATTTATCTAGAGTTTATAGTTCTCACTGCTCTTCTTAGCATCACTGTGTGGATTTCATGATGAATTATTAAATTTCTCTCTCCTTGTCACAAGTAAGTCACTCAGCAAAACCACACCTGCTCTCCTGAGCAAGGAGAATATTTTATAATAAGAAGATGTTGTTTCAGCAAGCATCAGAAAGCAAAATACTTAATAAGATTTGTAAGAAGACTGCTTTAGTAACTGGAAACTATAAAATTATACATTCTGCAATTATCTCAAAAGTTCAAAAAACAGGAAAATATTCAATTAATTAAGGCATTACTTTCTCAATTATTTCAAAATAAAACATCTACTACTGTCCCTTAGGTATCTTCAACCCATGTTCGAGGAACTTGTGGAAATATACTATCATAAAATTGTTAAAAGAAAGTCGATTTCCTTTAGTTTGCTCTTCTGCATTCTACATAGGAACAGTAAGCATGGCAAACTCCAAACATTATAAGAGAGTTTAAAACAAAAAACAAAATAAGAAAATGGAATAGTAAATAGCATTCAAATTGAAAGCTAGTGCAAATCTGTTCTTAATACAAAAATGTAATGGAAAGGTGGTGTTGATGGAATCCTTGGAAAAATTTCCAAATAGGACACAAACCGATGACCCTTCCAAATACTCATTTTCCTTTTCAAGGAACAGATAGGAATAACAGATTGGCCACAGTTCTTAAGCATGAATGACAAGATTGCCATGGCCAGTCCCTATTTGTACTAGAGGAAAAAAAAATTGTTTAAGAAAACTGCTTCCTTCTTTTTTCTTGCTATTTTTTGGAATACATACATATTAGCAAGAAATTTGCCCCATGATATGCCACATAAGAAAAATATTTGATACTGTAATTCAATTTCAGCACAGGTTCATAATACCAAGAAAATAAAAGGGTCAAAACTTTTCAAGAAAAGTCACAAGAGTGACAGTCCCTTACCTGCTATTCTGAAATCCGAAATGTCCTAAAAATACAGATTTTTGGTAAACTCATTTGACAGCAAAATTTGACATGCACTAACTCAAGACTTTATGTGACTCTTCACATGATGTACTATAGAAATATTACATGTATTTGAGTAGATGATGTTGCCCTGGGATCCCAAAAGGGGGATTACTTAATAAATATATCTGCACTGTATTCTCTCTGTAGAAATCTGAACAAATTCTGAATGTCAAATCAGAATTATCAATACAAATGCAGAAATGCAGATCTGTCCTCCCTGCCTGCTTTCTGGTACACTACAGTACACCAGGTGTGTGCTTGGACGCATAACCATCTGAATGACTGAAGGTTACCACGTAGAAGTGACAGGCTTAGAAGCTGTGCAGATAGTATTAGATATTGTTTGGGTTTTTAAACAATGAGGAATAAACAACATAAACACTTCTGACTGGTCTTTGACTCTATGTAGGGAAGACAGCACCAACTTGGGGACTTCTTAAGACAGTGAGACTCAGATGAGTAAAAAAAAAAAGACAAAATCTAAAAGTCTTGTCATTTTTTAAGAACTCAGTGACACCAACGCGTGTTGTGTGTTAAGTCGCTTCCGTCATGTCTGACTCTTTGCGACACCACAGAATGTAGCCCCCCAGGCTCCTCTGTCCATGGAATTCTCCAGGCAAAAATACTGGAGGGGACTGCCATTTCCTTTTCCAAGACCAATATTCATACCAAAAATCACTCATTATAAACTGAAAGTGTTAACCCCCATTCACTTCCCACACCATGAAGCCAATCCATATTAGTCTGTGTTTAAGTTACCAAAGAAATTAAAATGATAATGATCATATGAATATGCTACCTAAACTTTTTTTAAGTCTTTTTCTGGTACATAGGAAGATCCAGCCTTTTCACTAGAATGCAGGCTCTATGAGAGCAGGAAGTTGTTGATTTTTGTTTCAAAATCTCTATCAGCTACTTCTGGATTTACAGTATTGATTTCCAAATGAGTTAGTTTTAAAGAAAAATTCTATATGTTGAACTTATTTACTGATTCATTTAAATATAATTATGACATATATGGGGCAAATTCCCTTTATGCTGCCCCCTCTCTAATTCCATTCTCTTTCTCTACACAACCAAGCTTTTTCTGGTAGATGAGTTCACATAAAGCACCTCTAATTCTTAATCTCCCATTAACCCCTTTTACCAGTCTGGTTTCCACTCTTGGGATTCCACAGTATGTATCAAGGTTACCTAATGACTTTCTTGTTGCTAAATCTAGGGGCCACTTCCTTCTTCTATAACACTGTGTCTAGCACTTGGTACTGCTAACCACATTCTTGAAGTTCTCATTTCTCATCTTACACCAAAGACACCAAGTTCACTGGTTTTGCTTTTGTCTCTTCTTCTGTCCACCCCTCTAACATTTTACCATTCCACAGAGTTTAATCTTTGCTCAGGGATTTTGTCTGTTTTGTTCATTATTATAATCCCAAAAGTTTCTCAATACTTGTTAAATGAACAAATGAATAGTCCTTAACTTTCCTTTCTCCACATTCTCTCTGGAAGACCATCTCCACTTCCACATCTTAGGCTAATATTCATAAGAACGATTTTACTTCATCCAATCTTTTCTACAGTGTTCCAAAGCTTTATCTCCAAATGCCTATAGAAACCTCCGTGTGGATGCACCAAAAGCCCGCTGAACTAGACGCCCAAGTTGGAACTCATTTCCTCCTCTCCTCAAACCAGCACTTCCTCTAAAATATTACCTGTAAAACTAGCCACGTGACAATTTCCTCATTCTGTGTCAGTCATCAAATCTAACTGATCCTACTTTCTCAGTTAACAGGAGACAGAATCAAATCTGCCCATTTCCCACCACCGCCCCATTCTCTCTGCCATTGTATACAGGAAAAAATTAAGGGGAAGGTTCCATTTAGGGAAGATCCTATAAGATAATCCCTAGTTTCATTTTAGAAGAAGGCAAAATAGTTTTGACCTCTCTAATAAGATTTCTCATAGGTCTTCTTTATCTCCAGACTATAAGGACTTTCCCAACTTGCCACTAAAAAACATAGGGCGCCACTGCATTCTACCCACACAGAGCAAAAGGATTCTGTAAATACCTGCAATGCTGCCTGGAGAGAAATCCAGGCCTTAAATTAAAAGCACATCCCACTACAATATAACTGTATTATTTCACACTTTGGAAATTTCCTTCTAAATTTTTAAAATGAAAATTCTGTCTCAATGCTTACTGTATCTACCATCAGTCTCCTTATATTATTCTTTAATAGAAAAGAGTTTTTGGTAGCAGTTCTTCTTGTTAACTCAATAAAAATAAATCTTAAGGGATGTCTCTGGGGCTTCCCAGGTGGTGCAGTGGTAAGGAATCCGCCTGCCAATACAGGCGACGCAAGAGATATGAGTTTGATCCCTGGGTCAAGAAGGTACTCCTAGAGCAGAAATGGCAACCCCACTCCAGTATTCTTACCTGGAAATTCCATGGACAGAAGAGCCTGGTGGACTACAGTCCAGGGGGTCACAAACTGTCAGACACGACCGAGCACACACAAGGGACATCTCCACTGCTGCTAGGCCTTTAACCACCTGACCTCAAACCCTGTTAAGCCCACCTCATCTTGCCTTCTAGTTCCCTACACTTCACTTGGTTCACAGCTCAAGTGGCCAGCAGCAGAATTCAACTTTCCTCACTAATCCCAGCACCTGATTCACTGAACAAATATTATCAGTATGGGTTTTACTGATCTGTGATTAAGTTAAATTTATACCCATTGTAACGACAACAAAGAAGAGACAAAAAACCTTATATGTAAAACCTACATAACCCTCACCACTTAATATATACCTTGTCTGGCAAAGAAGTATCTCCAGTGCTTCTAACCACCCACTGAACAGTACTTTTTTCATTTTGTCTTTAAAGTTTGCATTTGTGAGGAAAGTCTCCTTTGTGAGGTTTTTTATAACTGAAAAAAATTTTTATGGGAGAAACAGGAAAACAGAATGAAAAGAACTGATATTTATATTAAAAAGTGGTTCAGAAAAACACTTAGAAAAAGTAAACGGTTGAGAAAAAGCAGGATGGTCATGGTCTTTTTCTTTTTACTTTACCCCCAATTCTCTGGAAGCAAGTTAAGAATAGAGGGTCAAAGGCAGTGTCTGTATCTTGTGAGGGGAGACATGTTAAGCTGCACACAAGGCACTGAGGGCTGAGACAGAGTTCCTATTATCAGGCAGAGCAGAGAGATCTAAGTGCTACAGCAATGTTATAAACACAATACTACTAGAAAAATGGAAGGGCAAGTAAGTGGGTCTGGGGAACAAAGAAAGAAATCGGTCTAGAAGCTGCATTGTGAAGGACAAGTAGGTCATTCAGGCAATGAGACAGCACGTATAAGGACTCAGAGGCGTGAAAGACCGCGTAGAACACTGGATCCCTGAAATTCTTGGTCACTGCTATATATCCAGAACTTACGACAGTGCACGCTACTTAATAGGTTCCAATTCTAAAATCAAAGATAAAAGGCAGTGTGTAAGCTTTTGATGATTGTTCCTAATTCTTCCTATGAAGAACTCCCTATAATGATATCTGACAACTTCTTTACCATGGAATACCACAACAGTCTTGTCCCACATATCAACCCCTACTTCTAGGAATGGCCAAGCTGTTGTCATCAACAGTATCAAGACAGTACCATGAGGAGCCAAACCTTACCTGTCTTCACTGCCACCCTCCCTCGGTTAACCTGGAGAGTAGCTTTAATATCCTTCCCTATTGAGATGAAAAAAGTATCAGTTCCTTTCCTACCAGTTCCAATCCAAGAGGAAATCTGACCCTCAAGGTGTAGTGACTTCAAGTTACTAAAACAGGTCTAACTGCCGAGAACGTTGCATGCCTTCATTCATACCACTTTGTTCCCCCCTCCCCAAAAAGCATTCATCAGCTTGCCTTACTTAAGTATAAGGGCCAGATATGTTCTCTCAACTCTCACAGTACAGCTTTGAAGGTGGGCTTGCTGATGATTAAATGATAGAGCCACTTAGTAAATCATATTCTAAATTTTAAAGACAATTTGAGGGGGTGGCCTCTACAGAGATGTTTATAAAGTAGCCCCTAAATACAGCACTACATTCTAGACCAGAGGCTCCTGTCATCATGTCTAGAATAAACCTATCCTGATAAACTAATTCAGGAAAGGACTCACAGGGTAGCTTTCAAGGTGAAAGTACTGAACTCTTGTCTGATCCATTTATGAGTTGGTGTGATCACTCACCTAGAGCTAGACATCCTGAAATGTGAAGTCAAGTGGTCCTTAGGAAGCAACACTACAAACAAAGCTAGTGGAGGTGATGGAATTCCAGCCGAGCTATTTCAAGTCCTAAATATGATGCTGTTAAAGTGCTGTATTCAATATGCCAACAAATTTGGAAAACTCGGCAGTGGCCACAGGACTGGAAAAGGTCAGTTTTCATTCCAATCCCAAAGAAAGGCAATGCCAAATAATGCTCAAACT
The DNA here is from genome assembly GCF_027580195.1 of Bos mutus. Lineage (NCBI taxonomy): Eukaryota > Metazoa > Chordata > Mammalia > Artiodactyla > Bovidae > Bos > Bos mutus. The sequence goes on from NC_091618.1 coordinate 119,190,203, forward strand.
ACCACACAATTGCACTCATTTCACATGATAGCAAAATAATGCTCAAAACTCTCTAAGCCAGGTTTCAACAGTACATGAACTGAGAACTTCAAGATGTTCAAGCTGGATTAGAAAAGGTAGAGGAACCATGCACTCATTTCACATGATAGCAAAATAATGCTCAAAATTCTCTAAGCCAGGTTTCAACAGTACATGAACTGAGAACTTCAAGATGTTCAAGCTGGATTAGAAAAGGTAGAGGAACCAGAGATCAAATTGCTGGATGACAGATAAAGCAAGAGAGTTCCAGATAAACATCTACTTCTGCTTTACTGACGATGCCAAAGCCTTTGACAGTGTGGATCACAACAAATTGGAAAATTCTTCGAGATGGGAATACCAGACCACCTTACCTGCCTCCTGAGTAATCTGTAGGCAGGTCAAGAAGCAAGTTAGAACCAGACATGGAACAACAGACTGGTTCCAAATTGGGAAAGGAGTATCTCAAGGCTATATACTGTCACTCTGATTATTCAACTTATATGCAGAGTGCATCATGCTAAATGCAGGGCTGGATGAAACACAGCTGAAATCAAGACTGCTGGGAGAAATATCAATAACCTCAGATATGCAGATGACACCACCCTCATGGCAGAAAGTGAAGAACTAAAGAGCCTCTTTATGAAAGTGAAATAGTGAAAAACTTGGCTTAAAACTCAACGTTTAAAAACCAGATCATGGCATCCAGTCCCATCACTTCATGGCAAATAGATGGTAGAACAAAGGAACTACTGACACATTTTCTTTTGGGGGGCTCCAAAATGACTGCAGCTGGTGACCGCAGCCATGAACTTAAAAGATGCTTGCTTCTTCGAAAAAAGGCTATGAAAAACCTAGACTGCATATTTAAAGCAGAGACATTACTTTGGTGACAAAGGTCAGTCTAGTCAAAGCTATGGTTCTTCTAGTAGTCATGTATGGATGTGAGAACTGGACCATTAAGAAAGCTGAGTGCCAAAGAATTGATGTTTCTGAACTGTGGTGTTGGAGAAGACTTTTGAGAATCTCTTGGACAGCAGAGAGATCCAACCAGTCAATCCTAAAGGAAATCAGTCCTGAATATTCATTGGTAGGACTGACCTTGAAGCTGAAACTCTAATATTTTGGCCACCTGATGCGAAGACACGACTCAATGTAAAAGACCCTAATGCTGGGAAAGATGGAAATCAGGAGAAGGGAACGAGAGGACGAGATGGTTCGATGGCATCACTGACTCAATGGACACCAGTCTGAACAAACTCCGGGAGATGGTGAAGGACAGGGCAGCCTGGTGTGCTGCAGTCCATCGGGTCGCAAAGAGTAGGACACGACGGAACGACTGAAAAACAATTTATGTAGGGATAAAGGATAACAGAGGAAGAACACACGTAATAATGAACGAACAGTCCTCAGAACTACGTGGTAAATGATGAAAAAGAAACGACTCATGATATTTTGAAGAAGCAGTCACAAAAATACTTCGCCGGAAAGAGGAATGAGAGGAGAACTTCCACAGCTTTTTAATAAACCAGGGTTTATTAATCTCACACCTATGGTTCGGGGCCCAGGCACTAAGAAAGGGGCCTGCGGCCCCGAACCAAGGACTCGAGAGGCTCCAAGTGATCCGCGCCCAAAACACACCTCACACGAAAGGAAAGGGTACCCGCGCTGGTGCTGGATTTCACAGTAAAAGCCAACGCGGAGAGACAGTTCCAGGAACCTCCCCTGTCCGCGCAGGCACTCTCCATCCCACCGCGCAGTCCCCATCCCACTCGCTGGGGCTCTTCCGCCCGACCGACACTCACAGTCCGAACTCGCGGGCCACCGCGCGGCGGGAGACCCAAGCGCACCCGAAAACCGCCCACGGCCGTACCAGCGAGCCCGCACCTACTCCTGGGCCCCCTTCATTTCCTACCCGGCCCGGCAACCTGGAACCCCAACTCCAACTCGCTGCCTGCAGCGAGTCTACGGACTTCGGTAATTACCTGGAGCTCCACCGCGCCGCCATTACACCGGAAGCACGTCACTTCCCTTTCCCGGGCCCCGCAGTAGGAAGAAGGCGGAACGTGAAATACATACTAACCTGAGGCTAAACTGACTCTGATGCGTTATTGTATTAACTTATTTTAAACATTGTTTTGTAATACCAGATTCAGAGCCGTCGATCCGGCCACACTTTTCCCTTCCCAAGACAGCGACAAAAGAAACACAAACTACAAAACCCATAACCCACCGCCAATGCAGGCGGAAATGAGGCGCTCAGTTGTAGGCTGAGAAGGCAGCAATGCACGACGGGAATTATAGTTCTTCTGGATAAGGAGCATAGAGTTCGCTCTGGGAGCTCACGGGCCACCTAGTTCTGTCTTAAGATTTTTTAAAGTTTACTGTAAACTTAATTCTCTGCAGTTGACAAAAAAGGAGACCTTAGTGTAGCCACTTTTCTGTGAAAATCTTAAGGAAACAAGACACCTTTTTAGACTTTTTACAATAGTTAAACCAAGAACCAAAACAAAAATGTTACCAACTGTAACAAATGTTAAGTGCCTACCAGGTTACAAGATTGCAAGCCTAAGTCAATAGGAAAATATTGGACCACCAACGGAGTGAAGTAATGAGGAAGAAATTAACTTTGCAGATAAGATGATGCCTCTGTTTTAGGTAAAGGTACCAACCAGCTGGCGAGACACAGGAGAAAATTTTCGGACTGACTTGGAAATAGAAGTCTGAGGTGATCAGTAGAAGCATTTTCTTAATCTTGACTTTTCAAAAGTTACAAAACATAAATGTTAAACTACTTGTTACTGTTTTGGAAACTTCAGTTCAGTCAGTCCTGTCCGACTCTTTTTGACCCCAAGGACTGCGGCTCGCCAGGCCTCTCTGTCCACCTCCAACTCCGGGAGTTTACTCAAACTCATGTCCATTGAGTCGGTGATGCCATCCAACCATCTTATCCTCTGTCGTCCCCTTCTCCTCCCACCTTCAGTTTTTCCCAACATCAGGGTCTTTTCCAATGAGTCAGTTCTTCGCATCAGAGGGCCAAAGTATTGGAGTTTCAGCTTCAATATCAGTCTTTCCAATGAACACTCAGGGCTGATTTCCTTTAGGATGGACTGGTTGGATCTCCTTGCAGTCCAAGGGACTCTCAAGAGTCTTCTCCAACACCACACTTCAATTCTTTGGCGCTCAGCTCTTTTTATAGTCCAACTCTTATACCCATATATGACTATTGGAAAAACCATAGCCTTGACTAGACGACATCTGCTTTTTAATATGCTGTCTAGGTTGGTCATAACTTTCCTTCCAAGGAGTAAGTATCTTATAATTTCATGGCTGCAATCACCATCTGCAGTGACTTTAGAGCCACCAAAAATAAAGTCAACCACTGTTTCCACTGTTTCCCCATCTAATTGCCATGAAGTGATGGGACTGGATGTCATGATCTTAGTTTTCTAAATGTTGAGATTTAAGCCAACTTTTTCACTCTCCTCTTTCACTTTCATTAAGAGGCTTTTGAGTTCCTCTTCACTTTCTGCCATAAGGGTGGTGTCATCTGCATATCTGAGGTTACTGATATTTCTCCCGGCAATCTTGATTCCAGCTTGTGCTTCTTCCAGCCCAGCGTTTCTCATGATGTACTCTGCATAGAAGTCAAATAAGCAGGGTAACAATATACAGCCTTGACGTACTCCTTTTCCTATTTGGAACCAGTCTGTTGTTCCATGTCCAGTTCTAACTGTTGCTTCCTGACCTGCATACAGATTTCTCAAGAGGCAGGTCAGCTGGTCTGGTATTCCCATCTCTTTCAGGATTTTCCACAGTTTATTGTGATCTACACAGCCAAAGGCTTTGGCATAGTCAATAAAGCAGAAATAGATGTTTTTCTGGAATTCTTTTGCTTTTTCAATGATCCAGTGGATGCTGGCAATTTGATCTCTGGTTCCTCTGCCTTTTCTAAAACCAGCTTGAATATCTGGAAGTTCACGATTCACGTATTGCTGAAGCCTGCCTTGGAGATTTTTGAGCATTACTTTACTAGCATGTGAGATGAGTGCAATTGTGCAGTAGTTTGACCGTTCTTTGGCATTGCCTTTCTTTGGGATTGGAATGAAAACTGACCTTTTCCAGTCCTGTGGCCACTGCTGAGTTTTCCAAAATCTGCTGATGTATTGAGTGAATCACTTTCACAGCATCGTTTTTGGGGATTTGAAATAGCTCAACTGGAATTCCATCACCTCCACTAGCTTTGTTCGTAGTGATGCTTTCTAAGGCCCATTGACTTCACATTCCAGGACATCTGGCTCTAGGTGAGTAATCACACCATCATGATTATCTGGGTCGTGAAGATCTTTTTTGTACAGTTCTTCTGTGTATTCTTGCCACCTCTTCTTAATATCTTCTGCTTCTGTTAGGCCCGTACCATTTCTGTCCTTTATTGAGCCCATCTTTGCATAAAATCTTCCCTTGATATCTCTAATTTTCTTGAAGAGATCTCTAGTCTTTCGCATTCTATTATTTTCCTCTATTTCTTTGCACTGATCACTGAAGAAGGCTTTCTTATCTCTCCTTGCTATTCTTTGGAACTCTGCATTCAAATGGATATAGCTTTCCTTTTCTCCTTTGCTTTTCACTTCTCTTCTTTTCACAGCTATTTGTAAGGCCTCCTCAGACAGCCATTTTGCTTTTTTACATTTTTTTTTTTTTTTAGGGGGGGAGGCGGGGGGGGAAACTTACCTTTCTTAAAACAACTGTATCTTAAAAAAACAAACAAACAAACAAAAAACTGTATCTTAAGTTCCTCAACCATGTATAAGCCAAGCCTGGTTTCTCCAAGACTGAACTATTATAATTTTAAAGTTCTGGTATTCCTCAAGCCTTTCTAGAAATACAAAAGTAAAATGATTATGGATGAAGACACAGGAGCAGAATAGCTTATGTTTAAATCACAAATCAATTGATATACTCATGGATGATTGCCCTTAGGCAGGTTAATTCGCACTGTGGGACCATTTCCTGATCAGTTAGATTGGAATGAAAATAGTCCCCACCCCCTAGAATAGTTTTAAGGATAGTATTAATTGATACCTTTGATGCATTTGTGATAATTCCTACTATATAATAGTATTATCTATCCTTTTTTATATTTAAGATATTCGGCATAGTTTAAGGTACATTTTCGCGAAGGTACATTTTGATGTCTTAAAATATTTAAGTGGATAGATTTCAGTTCTACTAATATGTGGTATAGGAGATGAATGGTAAACATTTGTATCCATATCTGAAAAAAGCACAATACCACCCCTACAATTATTGATCGAAATAGGAAAGAACCAAGGGGAGCTGAATGGAACTGGGAAAGACTAGGTTTATCATTTGTGTCCTCAAGGAAGCAAACAGTGATAGAATTAAGAATGTAAAAAAAAAAAAAAAAGGTAAAAGGAGAAAACTATCAATAGATGGGATAGAGGTAAGTCAGAGCAAAGATGAAGAGTCCTTCCTTGGAATAAAAATGGCAAGGCCTTTGCAGCACAGTCTTGCTTAGTCTTTGGCTGGAGTCTCCCCAAGAAGCCTGTGACCTCAACTCAAAATCTGAGGCTGTCATTCAGCCACATTTTTTGTAAACAGGCAAAAGGCCTTTTATTGAAGAGATATCTGAGCAGCACATTTCTGCATTTGTCACATTCCACCCCTTGCATGTAGATTCACTCTCCATACACGTTCACAGAACTGTTTTCTTCCTGAACAGAAACTTCAAAGACAGAAATTTGTGGGACAAACTACAGTTTCCATCTTTGCAGTTGGTCTGTGCAGGAGCCACAACTGAACTCATTACTTAATTCTCTTCACTATTTATTCTAAATTTTCCTCTCTTTTATCTACCACCTCCACTGGTCTCGATAATTAAATTGCTAACGTGAAAACCTTAAGTGCTGAGAAACTTGAGCCTTGGGTAACAATCCCTTTCTCAGGCAGATGTTGTTGTTCTTGTCCATTTACAGTCACTGTTGGGCAAAGTAGAGGTTCCCAAGTGGGTCACCTTGAAAAGTGAAAGTGAAGTTGCTCAGTCGTGTCACCTTGGTATCACACATATTCTTACTTGCCCCAACTGAAGCCTACTTACTGCTGTTGATCAGAATTAGCTTCTTCTGCCAGGGTGTTGACTCTTCTTCCTGCCTACTTGTCCCTGAACTCAAAAAGGCCAAAGTTCCCAGACAGGAGATGAAGCTTAGTTCAGTGGGACCTTTGCTCTGCCCCCTAGCAGGAAGACGCCACCTCTGGTGACTAGGACTTCTAATTCCACAAATTTAAAACTACAGAAATGGGAAACACTATGTCCATTAGTGGATAATTGGGAGGATGATAAACGGGGCTCTTCCTGTTTTAATCCATTGCTTTCTGGCCCCATGTATTGTTTCTTTTTGGGACCCTGAGCCATATCAAGGTCTACTGCATCCTGCGGGACAGCATCTCATCTTTCCAGACTATTGTCTCTTAGCAACTGCTTGAACTTCACTCTCAGCAGGCCATTCAGTGTTTTATTAGGCCACCAGCTTCTGGGACATGCAGCATGTGGTGCAACCAGTGGAGCTGTGGTCACAGGCACCCTCCTACACCAAATGTAATACTTCATCGGATGATGAATTGTGACTGGGTCTCCAGAATTTATGACATAGTATGTTCAGCAAGATATATTTCACTTTGTACCAGTAAGTATCTCAGTGAGGTTCCCCAATGGCTCAGTGGGTAAAGAATCTGCCTGCAATGAAGGAGACAACAGGAGATGCAAGAGTTGCAAAAAGTTGAACACGACTGAGTGACTAAGCACAGTGCAAGTGTCATGGTCAAGTACTCCCTCTTTAGCATAGCATCCCAGGACTTATTTTTCAAAGGTTGTACAACCTTGATCCAGAACCCCAGAAACCTGAACCATGATTTTCCTACTAAGGTTCCTATAAACTTCATAGTGCATCTTTTCTGGAAACTGACAATTCTAATGCCATAGGATCTGCCAATTCCTTTAGTCAAATTTAGGCTACTTGCACTAGAACTCATAAGGACTCACTAGCCCTTTCTTGTGCCAAGTTGCACCAGGTATTATGGGCCAGGAATGTAGTCCAAGGTCTGGACTACCTTGTTTACAGAACCCAAAGCAACCTCTTAGGTCTTGTGCTTTCTTCTTTATTGTAGGGGATGCAAGAGATGTTAGTTTGTGTTTTACTTTGAAAAGGATGTTCTAGCACTTCTCAGAATACTGCACTCTTAAAACCTCTAATAAATAAGAGGTTTAAACAAATAAATAAGGACAAGGCCCTGATTCTTCATAGGGTTCATTTCCTACTCTCTATAGCACAAACCTCCAGCACACTAGCCACCTCTCGCTCAGTCTGTTATATCAGCATTATTTCATTGTTATAATGGATCTTAAGGACCTTATCCAGAATCTCCAGATGACCTAGATCTCTTTGGACTGTATATGAAAAAGGAGAGTTAATAGGGCTAGACTGTCAATACACGCGATTGTCAGTTTATTTCATGTGGACATTAATAATTAGCTATTTCATATGGACAATTATTTCTAGTTGTCTTTCTTGATCAAGGTAGAAAAGAAAGCCTTCTCCAAATCAGTGGCCACATACCGTGTGAAAGTGGAAGTCTCTCAACTGTGTCTCTGTTCGAGCCTATGGACTATAAAGTCCATGGAGTTCTCCAGGCCAGAAAACTGGAGTGGGTAGCCTTTCCCTTCTCCAGGGGATCCTCCCAACCCAGAGATCGAACCCAGGTCTCCTGCATTGTGGGCGAATTCTTCACCAGCTGAGCCACAAGGGAAGCCCACATACCCTGTGAAGTCTACCTAATTATCCTGCTTTAGCAGTACTACTATGCTTGGCATGGCAGTTGCAACTGGGGCTGCTACTTGGTTGAACTTATGGTAGTCTACAGTTATTTTGCTAGTTCATCTGGTTTCTGAAGGTGCCAGATTGTCAAATGTGATGGAAGCTATTATGCCTGTATCTTTTTTTTAATTTTATTTTATTTTTAAACTTTACAATATTGTATTGGTTTTGCCAAATATCAAAATGAATCCACCACAGGTATACATGTGTTCCCCATCCTGAACCCTCCTCCTTCTTCCCTCCCCATACCATCCCTCTGGGTCGTCCCAGTGCACCAGCCCCAAGCATCCAGTATCGTGCATCGAACCTGGACTGGCAACTCGTTTCATATATGATATTATACGTATTTCAATCTATGCCTGTGTCTTTTATTGCCACCATACCCTAGCATTGTGATTTATTGTTTTAGATTTACTCTCTTGGACGGAAGAGGCAGTTTTGAAGACTTATACTTGACTTTTCCCAAATATTATAGCTCTTACTCCACAGGTCAAGAACAATATATGAAAATTACTCCAAAGTATATAATTGGGGTTGAAGAGACATGATGTTGTTTCAAATCTTCAGGTATCAGTGTTAACTCTCACTTGTATCTAATAGTCCTCAAAATATATGGGTATTCCCTTTACCTGTGTACAGTTATTCAAATAAGTGCAAGTGAGTCCCTTTGAGAAAAGGAGGTCAAAGGAGTCTCTACAATATATACCTGATATGGTGTTGCAGGGTGCTTCTTCATGAGACCCAGCTAAGTCTTCCACCAGTGATTTGAAAACTGGTACAGGTACAGGAACTTGGCAAGAAAGTGTGACTATTTATTGGGACAACCATCCTCAGCCTCCTGCTCATCCATTCCTTCTTTTAATCATGTGTGTGATCAACACTCGCATTGGCTGCCCAAATATTTTGCCCCTCGTGGTGGTGGTTTTGTTGCTAAATTGTGTCTGACTGTTTTGACTGCCTGGACTGTAGCCCACCAGGGTCCTCTATCCATGAGATTTCCCAAGCAAGAATACTGGACTGGGTTTCCATTTCCTTCTCTAGGGGATCTTCCCAACCCAGAAATTGAACCTGCCATCTCAAACCCATGTCTCCTGCATTGCAGCCAGATTCTTTACCACTGAGTCACCAGGGAAGCCCATATTTTGCCCTTACTATAACCATATTCTATTAACCATATTCACAATTCCCTCTTGGCTGCTTTCTTTACATTCTTGTCACTATAATTATGACTTCCTAGCTTCTGAGGGTTAAGTGTTGCTCATCCTCTATTGCTTCAGGGCCCGTTATCCTCACTGCTACTAATTAACCAAGTTCCATGGAAGGCTCTCCTATAGGCAACCCTGCACTGTAAATAGAAGTCAGCTTCGGATGTCTTTCTTTGTAATGCTGGTGTCTCTCTTACTAGCACAGTCCTGTTGGCCTTTCAGAATGACGTGTCCTCTGGGTCCTTCTGTGCAAAATGATTTTCTGGTAGGTTTTCTGGCCTCACATAATATATTCACTCCAGCATTTCCACTTCCCTGAGTTTTTTATGTCTTTTCTCCAGAGTCAGCTCCGGCAGGTCAGGCATTTCCTTTTCTCTCCATGAGCCATTACTTTCTCCAGCTGTCTGGGAGTCATCCTAGCCGCACATTTGCTTCACCCATTCAGAATAGAGTGTGTAATTCTGTATTTCAAGAGGATGTCCCAAAGTCCACAAACTCTCCCCATCTAGTATTATATCCCAGTGCTCTCTACCAGTGAAAAGTTTTAGCTCTCACACTGCCATATTGTGCCAAGTACTAATTGTTTCCCATATACCACCTGGAATGGCCTCTTTTTTTTTTTTTTTTTGCCAATCAGGAAGTGAGAGGTCTGGTTTCAAAATCTCAACTTACCACTTGCTTTTTTGGGTCCTTCCTGCTACTAATGTGCCAGTTGGGTCCTCTAAGAAGTGGAAAGGAGAATAAAAGGGGTGTTGGGGGAGTAACACCTGTGAAAAGAAAGAGCAGGAAAAAAGACTGAACAGAAGAGTCAACAGATCACAATACAGATCTGACAAAGTCTCTGAAAGCCCAACAGTAAGATCCAAAGTGAAGATTAGCTCTTAGAAGAGTGTTGCATTGGGTGAAAGTCTAGGCCTTTATAGCACATTTTGCTTGGTCATTGGCTGAGACCACCCAAAGAAGGGCATGACGTGAGCTCAAAAGCTGAGGCCAAACCCGAAGGAGTTAATAGCTAGAGGCTATTTTGTTTGGTGTGTTCTGTATTTCTGTATTTCTTAATTAGCTCACCGCTATTGTAAAAACTGGGGCTTCCCAGGTGGCTTGGTGGTAAAGAATCTGCCTACCAAAACAGGAGATGCAGGAGACACAGGTTTGATCTCTGGGTCAGGAAGACCCCCAGGAGGAGGAAATGGAAACCTATTCCAGTATTCTTGCTTAAAAAACCCCTTGGACAGAGGGGCCTGGTGGGCTACAGTCCAGGGGTTGCAGAGTTGGACACACCTGAGCAACTGAGCACAGCACTGTAAGTACTGCATTGGAAGAACTGACAGATCGGAAGAGGGCTCATCCTTCCCTGGGTTAAGTTCATACAAGAATTTCAGAGATTGTAAGGAAAAACCTGGAAATTTGTCATTGCCCTCACATCCATAATAGATTCATGGGAAACATTGACTAAACTCATATGAAATATCTAATAGAGAATTTTCTCTCTCTTTCGTTTTGATGTTATTGGTACTATAGTGAATTCAGTCTCATTATTAAACAAGTTTCTGCTTCTCTCTGAAGTTTGCCTGAAACTCTGTTTTAGACAACAGGCTAGTGATTATGTCATTAACAAATAGTAATCTCAGTGAAAAGCATTGCACTAAGTAGTCTGAACTACGGGTATTTCAAAGGAGAGTCTTGGGCACACTCTTCCAAGGTAAAATGGCTTAGGAAACTTTTGGACTGTACCAGTGTACCAAGTCAGGATTCCCAGGACTCTTTTCTGTCCAAAAGCAGACATATTTCATCAAAGCTAACTACTTGATCCAAGGCCCAACAAAATACGAGTTATTTCAGAAGACTTAATAAATTATTGAGGGAAATATTAATTTAGTAATTAATTCACAATATTTTGGCATTATTTTAGCATTTTATTTTTTGTAGATATATGAAAGAGCCATTTCCTTTTCTTCTGAAACCATTTCAAATCTTCAGTATAGTAAACTCTGCCTTTGGGATTTGATTCCTACTGATACATAAGCATTGAGAAAGAGATATTTTTACTGAGGCTCCTTACTTTCAATTTTTCTTTTTTTTTTCAGTAAGAGTATTTCCTCCTTTTTACCTGAGTATAATTGGGCAAGTCAGCTGTGCAACCATGTCATACTTGAAGTGTTACGTTTGAGAATAATTCTCATTTAATTGTGAGTCGGGGTTTACTTTACCAGGTTAAAGTTACCAGGGTTAACTTTAAAAGCAGTGAAGGCCAACCAGCTGAGTAATAAACATTGCCATGGAGACCAGAGGACCTGGGAACACTGTACTGATCTGAGGACCTTTGCTAGTCCCTTTTTCGGTAAAGCCCAGATGCCATCTTGGAGAGGAGGGTTGGGAAGGGATAGATCTAGCATGTTAAAAAAGTAAGTAAAAAGTTTTAGTCACTCAGTCACGTCCAACTGTTTGTGACTACATGGATTGTAGTCCTCTGGGCTCCTCTGTCCATGGGATTCTCCAGGCAAGAATACTGAAATGGGTTGCCATGCCCTCCTCCAGGGGATCTTCCTGACCCAGGGATCAAACTCTGGTCCCCTGCATTGCAGGCAAATCCTTTACTGTCTGAGTCACCAGGGAAGGTTTACCTAAGTACCTGAGCATACTTAGGTTGCTTTTTTTTTTTTTTTAGGGGAGTGGGAAGTACTAACCTTCAAGAGGGTGTTTAGAACTATGTAAGGGCAGTGAGGGTTGTCATCATGCTAATGAAAGCTACTGGCATTTTATGGAGGTGGAGGTGAGGAGGGGCAGGGGTGCTAAATGTCTGTAGAGCTCTAGGAAGCACTATCTCCTTAGCACACCACTTGAATCATCATGAGAAACACAGAAATGGGGGTGTTTAAATCCATCTGTTTGGGTTTACAGAAGTGTCTTAATAGTTTTTGGGGTTTTTTTTGTTGTTGTTTCCCCACACAACCCAGTGGGGAGGACCCTTGAGGAAGGTAAGATTAGTTTAAATCAAATAAAGAATTACTTTTTCTTCCCCTAACCAGTCTGTAATGTGATTGGTCCTGTTACAGCTATCCTTAAAAACAGTTAATCTAAATGCAAAGTAATTATAGCAATATTTTGAAAAGCTAGGAGTACAGATTCTTGGCAGGAACAAAAGAGATTCTTTAATTGATTTTCTTTAAGATATGTTTTTGTCCAGAATGCCTGATTCTCAGATGATCCTGTTAGTCACACTGGAAAGCCAAAGCTTTGACCGACTGTTGTGTGACTCAATTCATATCATATTTTGAACATTTAAAAAAGCTGCCTGTGCTTATGTAACCCACATGTAATAACTTAAAAGTGCTCTTGGAACTATTTCTGACAGTTTCTATGAAAACATTTTAATTGGGGTGGCCAACAGCTTTTAACTGCCATTGGGGATGTTTTGATACGGGAAGTGGGGAGGAACAGAAACCCACTGAAGAAGAGGGTTTGCCCAAGAGGGTTTGCCCACCCCCTCCACCTGTGTTTTTTTTTCCTGACGATGTTTCCAGAAAGCTGTCCTTTTCAGACAAATATTCAAGTTTCCAGAAGTTACATAGTGGCTTTTTCTGTAAAGGAAAGCAGAGGCAGGAGAAAACCATTTACAGGAGAAAGTGGAGATGAAAAGAAAAAATGGGGTCTAATAGCAAAGAAAAGCAAAAAAGAAGCACAGAAGCACTAAAAAAACGGAAAGTAGAGAACACAGAGAATAAATGAAATGGTAACAAGAGCAGGTATTTCTGAGTCATAATCCAACAGGAGGGATGGATAATGACCTAGTGGTACAAGCGAGCAGACAGGAACTTTAGTGCAAGAGAAGGAGATGGTCTGTGCTGTCTTCTGGAACCTCAGCACTACCTGGGCCATTGGGAAGCAGGAGGGAGAGTGCTGAGCTTGGTTGCAAATGCTGGCCTTTGAGAGGAGAGGCTGAGGGAATGGTCCCAAGTACCAGGGAGCAGTAGAACACACTGGCTGGACCACGATGCCCAGAGCCAGCCTGTCTCAGTTTAAATTTACCACATATATAATTTGTCACATAACAAATACTCTAAAGCCAATGCTTAAAACTGCATTTATTATCTCACATTTTCTGGGAGTCAGGACTCAAGTCCAGCTTAGCCTTGTCCCAGGGTTCAGGGTCCCTTACAAGGCTGCAGTCAAGGTGCTAGCTGGGGCTGCAGTCATCTCAGAGCCCACTGAGAGAAGATGCACTTCCACGATTCCTCACATGGCTGTTGGCAGCCTCAGGTCCTTGCTGCCCATTATGGAGACATTAGTTCCTAGCCACTGATGTGGGCCTCTCCACTGAGCAGCTCACAGTATGACTGTTGGCTTCCATCAGGGTGAACAATTGAGAAAGCATCAGAGAAGGCACAGTCTAATCTTGAAGGTGACATCTCATCATCTTGTCTATCGCTTTTGTTAAAATCAAGTCACTAGGATATGGAATGATGGTGTGAAGACCAGAAGGTCATCTGAGAAGCTTGTTTATCATACCCACTAAGTAACCCAATCTGCCTTCACATTCCTTCACTCTAAAATGAAGATGAATAATAGCATTTACAACATTAAACAATAAAATAAAGACTTTTTTTGGTACATGTTGTTTGAGGACAAACTAAAATAATCTATGTAAAATGCCAAACAAGGTGCCTTACACACTTACTTTTGAAATAGTGACCATTTTTTTTCCTCCCAGGGAATTTCCCTTTCTTTTCTCCCATACAAGAGAAAGTTTCCTTTGCTTATTCTTCAGGAGAGATATATGGCTGAATGGGAAGTTGAAGGCCTGCTGGTCTTCCCAGTTTGGTTTCCAAAAGCCTAGAACCTCTTGGAACAGAAAGTTTAGGAATGGATATCAAATAAATGGGGAAATCACTAGGGAAAGAGCAGGTCCTGGGAAGGAATAGTGGATCCAGTGCTGAGCTTTTCCCTTCTTCATTCAGGCACCACATATTAGAAATATCTTTGTTTTCTATTTCTTTTGAATAAGCAATTTGATGAGAATTAAAGACATTTGAGTAAGCAATTCAGTGAAGGAAAATGACCAGACTACATTATGCAGAGGGAAGATCTCTACAGTCTTATTGAACCCTGGAGCTTGTGTTCTGTAATCCTTGGATTAAGTAAAATGATAGGATCTTGAAAAAGCAATAAAGGGGATTTCACCTCCTAGAGTTTAGGTTTAGATTTAGTTAGTATTTAATATCATTTGGTAGTATTTTAGAAATTGTGTATCTGAAATCAGCAAATTAGTTAACATTGTCTTTGAATACTATTAGGATTCTATCATACGATCAAAGCTGTGCTAAGAAAATTTCTGACTGGATGGCTTAAAAGTCAATGATCAACATATTGAGACATTTAGGGATAAAAAGAAATGAAGGACATTTCTCATATTTATGTGTTTGATCAGTAAATAGGAAATATTACCAAGCACAGGTCATAATAAGAAGTATATGAGGAATATGAAGTTTATGAAATATGTTCTCTACTTTCAAACTTTCTATCTAGTTAAGAGCTTTTGTCAAAGCTGATTTTTTAAAATCTAAGTAAGAGCGTCTGCAAACAGCCTTACATACAGTGTCTTTTATCAGGTTTCCCATCTGACTTCCGAAAATCTCCAGGGAACAGGTCATTGATCCACAAACCTGTCACAAGAGACAGGATATTATAGTGCTTAAAGTGACTGGCCCTGAAGCAAAAGTGACTGCCAGGATTTGTACCTTGGCTCTGCCACTTAGTAGCTGTTTGATCTTGATCAAGTTACTTAAGAATCTCTGTATCTCAGTTTTCCTACCCATAAAGCAGTGATAATATGACTCATGTCATATGGTTATCATGAAAACAAAAAGAGATAATCCACAAAAATACTTAGAACATGTTAGTTCAGGTGTGTCTGGCTCAATAAACATGAGCATATTTTTACTATTAATAGCTGATTGTTGATTATGTTTTTCTTTTAAATAACTGCTTCAGGATTTTCTGCTCACCGGCTATTGTCATCTTACAAGCACTTCATCTAGCTGCTATTTTTTTCCCCTTCTAGTTATGCCCCAAAGACATTAGGCATGGCTCCTAATCTTTAATTGCTCAAAGCACAGCTGTGGCATTTTGTAAAACTTTACTAATGCATACATGAATAGCATTATCTAAAGGAAAACCTAAGACAAAACATTAGGTGCCGTTTCTCCTGGAATCCATTAGTCATGCCCTTCCAAAGGGGCTCCATGGCAGGTCAGTTCTGTCCTTTACTCTGACTTGATATCATGATCTGAGGCTTGACTCATATTCTCCAGGTGGATATCCCCTCCCCCCGTCCTTCTTCTCAGGGTCCAGAGCCCACACCCCACTTTATCTCTGCTGCGTCGCTTCAGTTGTGTCCGATCGTGTCCGACTCTTAGCGATTCTGTGGACTGTAGCCTACCAGGCTCCTCCATCCATGGGATTTTCCAGGCAACAGTACTGGAGTGGGGTGCCATTGCTTTATCTCTAGCTGTCTCAAAAGAAAGCAAAAACCAGCTACACCATCATAATCTGTTCAGAGAGAACGCATGCCCACAAAAAAAAATAAAATAAAATAGAGTTGATCCTTCTCGTTGTCTTGAGTATGTCCCTTCTCATTTTCTCCTTTGCTTTGTAAAACTCGAAGTCTATAAAAATGCATGTAACCGAAGACCTGCCTTTTCCCAAATACAAATTTTCTGCCACCCCTAGAACAAAAGGCACAAATTTCAATATGATTTCACCTACACCAAACTTCATCCAAAAAAAACCTGTTTAGAATCCCACAATTCCCGAATTAATGTTTTCAGGAAAGGGAAAAATATTGAATCAAAATGATAAGTTGTTAGGGTGGGCAATTGTAGCTCATTTCTGCTGGAGACCCTTTAGTAAACTGTATACAGTGTTGTCCAACAGAAATGTAATGCAAACCACATATGTAATTTTAAATTTTCTAATAAGTAAAGTTTTAAAAATTAAGTAAAATTAATTTCGATGTTATATTTTACTTAGCAAAATATGCCCAAAATATTATAATTATAATTATATAAGCAATAAATACATTAATGAGATAATGTATCTTTTTTTCATACTATGATTTTGAAGTCCAGTGCATATTTTACATGTGAGTTGCATATCTGTTTGGAACAGCTACTTTCAAGTGGTCAATAGTTACCTTTGCTAGTAATCATATTGGACTGCATGGAGAACATACCTCAGAATTGCCCCTAACAGGACAGTGGCCCTTCATGCTCTTGCAGCCAGAGAAAGTGTTCAGGTAAAGAATTCTATGCTGAAGAACCATTAGGGCAACTGTCCATCAAGCTGCAGGTGACCTCTGCAGAGGCTACGGGAGAATCAAACCCAGGTCTCACACATTGCAGGCGGATTCTTTACTGTCTGAGCCGCCAGGGAAGTCCAAGGATACTGGAGTAGGTAGCCTATCCTTCTGCAGGGGAATTCCTAACCCAGGAATTGAACTGGGGTCTCCTGCATTGCAGGTGGATTCTGTACCAGCTGAGCTGCCAGGGAAGACCACAGTGCTGACCACAACCACCTAAAGCAGTAGCTGGTACCATTCCATTCCCGAGCTAAAAAAAAATGACCAACTAGTTATGAAATTAGGATATTGTACTAGGAAAATTACTAAACAAATGTTCCTTTTTTCTCTTCAAAAGAGATTCTTCTCTTGTGAATATGAAATTATGTCTCATTTGTTTTTTTCCCCCTATACCTTCCATTGATATTTCCTCCATTGCAAGCCTGCAGTTATTAATAGATAGAGACCACTCTTGCCTCAGGGAAGATTTGTGATACGTCTGAAAATAGAAACGACTTACTCCCAGCCTTCCCTGGCTTTTGTCTTCTGAAGTCAGGCACCTCTGGAGGGGGGTATATTGTAGTGGAAGGGAAGAAAGACTCATTTGGTGAGAGAGACTAACAGAGCTGGGTAAGTCTACAAGTAGGGGGAACTTGGACCTCATTCAATGGTAGTACCTTAGCATGGGGTGAGGGGCGGTAAAATGGAAAAAAATGACTACCCAAGGTGGTGGGACCCCAGAAAAAGTTTAGCTGAAATTTCTTTGACCTGAAGCCTGGCATGGAAGTGGTGGTCATTGTAAGTCATGCACCAATGGGCATCTTGGCGGTGATCAGTGTGGACCAAAGATTTGATGGGGCCTCCTGGAGAAACACTCTGGGAGAGACTCTTCCACTTCTGCAGGGCCCAGAGTGCTAGCACATTTGCAGGGTGTTTTTTGCTTTTTGGGGGGTTGATTTCTTAAAAGTGTCAACATTATCTCTAAAGAGTTTTCAGTTGATTTTCTGGAAGAATGGGCAGACTTTTTTTAAAATTTCAGATTTCATGAAATGAGCACAAAATTTTCACTTTTCACACGGTAGGATTGTGTTTATGTATCTGTTTTTCTGGCTTCCTGAAAAAACAAAGAACATTTATATCTTAAATAGTTGATTTTCTTCTTACATGCACATATTTATGATCGTGCATTCCAAAAATAAGAATTAAACCTTGAGACAGTAGCCAAAAAACGGCATATGTATTTTAAGCAAATTGAGTGAATATTTTAGTAGAAACATCCTCATTTTTGCTGCTATTTATAGATTCTGAAATTTTATTTTAGTTTAATTTTAAGTAAATATACTTTGAGGCTTACAGAAAAATTATAAGAATAGCACAATGAATTTTATACCTTTAAGCAAGATTTCCTGAATTTAATGTTTTACCACATCTGCTTTATCATTTTCTCTCTTTCTCTCTCTTTGTCTCTGTCTCTCGTCTTCTCCCTCCATTCCCCTCCCACATACACTCTCATATACACACACATACATACAAGTTTGTAAGGAAGTTGTAAAAATGTCTCTTTACCTTTAAACATTTTAGTACTTATTTTCTAAAAACAAAGACATTCTCTTACATAACCACAACACAGTTAAAATCAGGAAATTATCATTGACAGAATACTGTGACCTAATCTACAGACCTTATGCAAATTTTGCCGATTTACCAGTCCTCAGTGGCAAGATGAAATCCTAGATCGCACATGGCTTTCAGTTGTCATGTCTCTTTCGTTTCCTTTACTCTGAAACAGTTCCTCAATGTTTTTGTTGTTTGGTCTTTTATTACGCTGACATTTTTGAAGCGTATGGGTCAGTTATTTTGTAGAATGCTCTTTGATTTGGATTTGTCTGATGTTTTGTTCTGATTAGATTCAAATCGTACGTGCATATTTGGTAGGAATACCACAAAAGTGGTGATGTGCTGTTTTCTCAAGGTACCTTTTCAGGAGACACAAGATGTCAATTTCATTGAGAAAGTCTTATGAAATAAATATCAGCTGAACTCAGCAGTCTACTCAGGGATCCAGTTGGTTTATGTTATGGTATAAGTATATTTTTATATTGTCATTAGTTGATAACAAGCAATTCATGCAGTGACACTTTCAGTAGCAACCTTACAGTGTACATTTGTTGACTATATTCCCGGTGTTCATTTCTCAAATTGTCCCCTTCACAACAGCCTTTAATCTTCACTTTAAGGTTGCACCTCAACCTGGGGAAATCAACTTCAGCCCCTCCCTCTACCAGAGCAGCATGTGATCAATGTTAAGCCAATAAAAGCATTGCATCTCTCTGGATTCAGTATTGTTTCAGGATGGGATGTGACCAAAACAGTCTAATTACAGTGGGATCTGGGGACTTTTGATGGGAATACTAGGGTAAGGATTCTGTTTCCTTCTGGAAAGTGTTCTGGGAATGTGAAATCTGGAACTGCTGGAGCCATTGTTTCTATAGGGGCCAATCTGAGACCAGAGCTGGCTGGTGGAGGAAGCAGTGGGACAAACTGAAGGGAACAGATGCGGTATTGACTTTATAAATGTCTAGATTAAGCCTGACCTGACATTTACTTTTGAGCTGTGTAGCTGCAGTTCTAAACCAAGATTTGTACCATCCACTGTGGTACAAGAAACAGATGATATTGTCATTAGGTTGTAAGAGATGATATTGTTAGTAGGCTATGACTAAGGCATTTAGTCCCTAAAGCCAAGGGTGATAAACATTTTGTGAGATAAAGAATAGTTGATAATAATAATAATGAGGAATTGTCCCAGCCAAAATGCCAATAGCAGTGCCATCTCTCCAACTGAGAAACATTTTTAGTTTTTTAGGTTTGGATAGAAATGTTCACTTATTTTGAACTGAAGATATTCTGCCTTGAAGGGGTACTATTAAGGGGTATGCACGGGTACCTCTGATCAGTGTGTCTATAACTACATCTGTTTTGAGTGTCAGGGCTCATTCCTTCCTAGCCATTAAATGTTTTTCATATTACTCTTGCTACTTGACCCAGAATTCTCTGCACTAAGTCTACTATGTCTGGAGTGAGCCTTACTGCTGAGCTACAGTACTTTTCAACGTCTTCATCTCCTAATTGTATCTGCAAAGTCCACATGAGGAGACGTCTATCTTGATTTTTTGGTTTTGTATTCTAGCTTCTCTTCTTTCTGCATTGAACTCTATCCCCTTGGCTGGGAATCCTAGGCTCTTCCTAAGCCGACAAGGCAATACCTTCTTCCCAGAAACTGAAGTCCACTTACCAACAGGAAGCCAATAATTGGAGAACTGTTTTGACCAGGCCTCTCATGAGTACTGCATTTTGCCTGTCTCTCAAAAATGTTCACAGAAGACATTGCTGTAGCTATGCCAAACCACCAGCAGAGCTCCCTTGGGTAATGATGCCATCCTTGACTTACTGAGAGCTTGTCAACTCCTCTGAGTACTGGGATTTGGCCTCAAGCAGGAGGGCTGGCATCAACAACTCAGAGGACATGAGTCTGAGAAAACTCTGGGAGATAGTGAAGGACAGGGAAGCCTGGTGTTCTGCAGTCCATGGGGTTGCAGGGAGTTGGACACGAATTAGCGACTGAACAACAGGAGAGCTACCTCCCACCAGGAAGCCCAGCCCAGCAGCACATTTTATTCCTTTTCAGTTCAATTTCATCCTGCTTCTTCCATCTCTGTTCCACCATGCCTCATGTCTAAACCTCAAGGGTGATGACCAGTTTCTTGAGGAATTAACTAGGGCTTTCCACCTGCTCTAAGCCATACTCATCCTTCCTCAGAGAGAAGAGAAGCAGAGAGATTCTTGAGTGGTAAGGGATAGTGATAGTATATTAAACTATAGAATGGAGATTAAGATAGTTATCCAGGTAGAGAAATTTTTACTCAAAAACTGAGAGAAAAAAAAGAAATGATGCTTACTTGGTTGCCTATTACTACAATGAGCTTCTTATGTTGCTTTTGTCACTGAATGAAGGGTTGCTCAATATTTGGTAAGGAAGGATTGCTTTTAGTCTAAATTTTTTTCAACTTTATTGAGGTATAATTGACAAAATTATAAGATGTTTCAGTTCAGTTCAGTCACTCAGTCGTGTCCAACTCCCCGCGACCCCATGAATCGCAGCACGCCAGGCCTCCCTGTCCATCACCAACTCCCGGAGTTCGCTCAGACTCACATCCATTGAGTCAGTGATGCCATCCAGCCATCTCATCCTCTGTCATCTCCTTCTCCTCCTGTCCCCAATCCCTCCCAGCATCAGAGTCTTTTCCAATGAGTCAACTCTTTAGATGAGGTGGCCAAAGTACTGGAGTTTCAGCTTGAGCGTCATTCCTTCCAAAGAAATCCCAGGGCTGATCTCCTTCAGAATGGACTGGTTGGATCTCCTTGCAGTCCAAGGGACTCTAAAGAGTCTTCTCCAACACCACAGTTCAAAAGCATCAATTCTTCGGCTCTCAGCCTTCTTCACAGTCCAACTCTCACATCCATACATGACCACAGGAAAAACCATAGCCTTGACTAGACGGACCTTTGTTGGCAAAGTAAAGTCTCTGCTTTTGAATATGCTATCTAGGTTGGTCATAACTTTCCTTCCAAGGAGTAAGTGTCTTTTAATTTCATGGCTGCAGTCACCATCTGCAGTGATTTTGGAGCCCAGAAAAATAAAGCCTGCCACTGTTTCCACTGTTTCCCCATCTATTTCCCATGAAGTGATGGGACCAGATGCCATGATCTTAGTTTTCTGAATGTTGAGCTTTAAGCCAACTTTTTCACTCTCCTCTTTCACTTTCATCAAGAGGCTTTTGAGTTCCTCTTCACTTTCTGCCCTAAGGGTGGTGTCATCTGCATATCTGAGGTTACTGATATTTCTCCCAGCAATCTTGATTCCAGCTTGTGCTTCTTCCAGTCCAGCGTTTCTCATGATGTACTCTGCATAGAAGTTAAATAAGCAGAGTGACAATATACAGCCTTGACGTACTTCTTTTCCTATTTGGAACCAGTCATGTTTAGCATATACTATTTGATAATTTGATATAAATATACACTTATCAAAGGATTTCTCCCATCAAATTTATTAATATAACCATCACCTCATTTTTTTTTGGTGATATCATTTAAATTATACTCATAGAAAATTTCAGTTGTATACTGTAGTGTTAAACATAGGCACCGTTTTTCACTTTAGAACCTCAGATTTTGTTTGTTTGTTTGTTTGTTTAGTACCTCAGGTTTTATTCACCTTGTAACTCAAAGTTTGTACTTTTTGCCAACCTCTATTTCTTCCATTTCTTCCAGTAGTACCCCTTCAAGGGGTACTATTCAACTTTTCTACTTTGTTTTGATGACTTTTTTTAAAATTTCCACTTGTAAGTGAAACTATGTCTTTCTCTGCAATGTTTCACTTAGTATAATGCCCTTCAGGTTCATCTATGTTATTGCAAGTGACAGGATCTACTTTTAAGGCTATATAATATTCTATTGTATACCTATGCCACATTTTCCTTATCCATTCATCCGTCAATGGGTAGTTTGGTTGTTTCCATAACTTGGCTATTGTAAATAATGCTGTAATGAACACTGGAATAAAGCTTTTTAGATAATGTTTTTTTTTTTTTTTTGGGTGTATACCCAAGGATGGAATTACTGGGTCATATGGTGATTCTGTTTTTAGCTTATTCAGGAAACCCCACACTGTTCCCACAGTGGCAATATTTTCCCACCAACAATGTACAAGGTTTCCCTTTTTATCATATCCCCACTTGCATTTGTTATCTCTTATCTTTTTCATAATAGCCACCCTGACAAGTATGAAATAATAGCTCACTGTGGTTTTGATTTGCATTTCCCTAATGATTAGTGATGTTCAGCACAATTTCATGTACCTGTTGGGCATTTGTATGTGTTTTTTGAAAAACAAATGTCTGTTCAGGTCACTTTTAAATTGTTTGTTTGTTTATTTATTTTGCTGTTAGGTTGTATGACTTCCTTGTATATTTTGGATATCAATTATTTATCAGGTATATGGTTTATAGATATTTTCTTCCATCTCATGCTGCTGCTACTGCTAAGTCGCTTCAGTCGTGTCTGACTCTCTGCGACCCCATAGATGGCAGCCCACTAGGCTCCCGTCCCTGGGATTCTCCAGGCAAGAGTACTGGAGTGGGTTGCCATTGCCTTCTCCATTCTCCTAAATTAATTGACCATATATGTGACATTTATTTTTAGATTCCCTGTTCTGTTCCATTGATCTTTGTGTTGGTTTTTATGCCAGTACCATCCTGTTTTGATTACTACAGTTTCGTAATATAGTTTGAAATCAGTAAGTGTGATGCTGGAGGCATTTTTTTTTTCCAAAGGTATTTTGTCTACTCAGGGATTTTTGTGGTTCCAAAACAAATTTTACGATTTTTTTTTCTACTGCTATGAAAAAATGTCATTAACATTTTTATAGGGATTGCATTGATCCTCTGGATTGCTTTGGGTAATATCAACATTTTAACACTCTTAATCCTTCCAATCAGAGACATAAAATATCTTTCCAATTTTGTATGATTTCTTCAATATCTTTCATCAAAGTCTTAGAGTTTTTGGTGTATAGATCTTTTACCTCCTTAGTTAAATTTGTTCCTAAATATTTTATTCTTTTTGATGCTATTATTAATGGGATTTTAAAAAAATTTCTCTTTTTGATAGTTCGTTATTGGTGTACAGAAAAAAACATTTTTATATTGATTTTGTAGCCTGAAATTTTATTGAGTTTTTAAATTTTCTCTGGAGTCTTTGGGATTTTCTATACATAATATGATATTGGAGAAGGCAATGGCACCCCACTCCAGTACTCTTGCCTGGAAAATCCCATGGACGGAGGAGCCTGGCAGGCTGCAGTCCGTGGGGTCACTGGGAGTTGGACACGACTGGGCAACTTCATTTTTATTTTTCATTTTCATGCATTGGAGAAGGAAATGGCAACCCACTCCAGGGTTCTTGCCTGGAGAATCCCAGGGACAGGGGAGCCTGGTGGGCTGCCATCTATGGGGTCGCAGAGAGTCAGACACGACTGAAGCGACTTAGCAGCAGTAGCAGCAATATGATATCATCTGCAAATAGAGATAATTTTATATCTTCCTTTCCAATTTGTTTTTGTTTTTTCTTGCTTAAATTGTTCTGGCTAGTACTTCCACTACTGTTGAATAAAAATGGTGGAAGTGGACATCCTTGTTTTTTTCCTGATCTTAGAGGAAAAGCTTTCAGCCTTTCTCTGTTGAATATAATGTTAACTGTGGGCTTGTCATATAGGCTTTTATCATACTGACATATGATCCCTCTGCTGCTGCTGCTAAGTCACTTCAGTCGTGTCCAACTCTGTCCGAAGCCACAGATGGCAGCCCACCAGGCTCCTCAGTCCTTGGGATTCTCAAGGCAAGAATACTGGAGTATGATCCCTCTATATCCAGTTTATTGAGAATTTTTATCAGAAAAGTATTTGAATTTTATCAAATGAGTTTTCTGCATTTATTGAGATAATTGCATATATATCCAAGGAGACAATGGGGTAGTTCTGTGCCCATTAAGAACTATTTCTTTGTTTGCTAGTGTGGAACTTGTGAATATAAGCTCCACTGGCTATGAGAGCCAAGCAATCTGGAGGCATGTCTCCCTGGTGGCAGATGCAAAAGCTTGGGTTTCTTATGTATATATAAGCTCTTTCCAGGGCCATACTAGCAACTTGGTTTTATTGTCAGAGCAGAATGGAGGGAGAAGGCTAGAGATGTCTGCCAGTTTCCTCAGTCTCTGAGGATGATGCAGCCAAGCCTAAGATCTGTACTAAAGTTAGAAGCCTGACTCGCAGGCATCTGCTTTTAAGTTATGTGAGTAAATCCCTTTCAGGGAAAGACGGGAGATGAGCTGAGTTACTTCCTTTTCAATCCGGATGTCTTTTATTTATTTATTTTTTGCCTAATCATCTGGGCTTAAACCTCTACTATAATCTTGAATGTTCTAGAAGTTGTGAAAGAGGCCGTTTTTGTCTAATTCCTGATCTTAGGGGGAAAGATCTAGTCTTTTACCATTATGTGAAATGGCACAAGCTGAATGATCTTCACTGATAAGGTCTGACTGTCTCAACAGTTATACATTTATTTTTGTGAAGATTATTTGGGACCGAAACCTCTGGATTTCCAGTAATCTAATTTCCAGTGGTCAAACATTGTTGGGAGAGCTGAATTCTGGCTGCCAAAACAAGGGAGGTAGAAAGTTGTTTTAGCTCATCTAAAAAACTAAAATAAGGAGAAATTTAATTTGTGAACTGGGGGTACAAAGAGAGGCTGATTTCTTGCTTAGGTATTCCGTGTGAAAGCAACAAAATAAGAAAGGAGTAAAAAATAGTTACAGAACAATGTAATTTATTGTTGGAGAAAAAATTGGGTAATTCACTCAAAAACCTTATTTGCTTCCATCAAACTCGCATAATTTCTAGTCACTATTGCTGTAGTTAGATTCTCAAGAGATACAATAATGAAGACAGTTATGGTTGAATGCAACCTTTATTCCTAGCCAGAGCTTCCATCTGAAATCTTCTCCCACTTTTCTCCCAGGATGAGAGATATAGGTGTCTCTTTTATGAGAATCCTTTAAAATTACCACAAGAACTGAGTCTTGGCATCTAGAGTAGTCTTCTCTGTCTTTGGGGTAGAACCCTGGTCCCCTTAGCTAATAATAGAGGTACCCTGAAATAAAAGGCTGGATCACCAAAAGTTTCCCAAAAGAGAAGAAAACAATGCAAGATGTAATATTATTTTTCTATGATCCTTTAATTTCATCCATAAAATGTTCTATCTGTTTATACTGACAAAAAACAGGTGAATTCAAAAGATCATTTTGTGGTGGCCTTACTGTTTACTCTTATCATGGCATCATGCCTTGACTCATGACAGAAGCTTTGAGGCATTTGAAGTAGGGATACTGCTGAAGACTGCTTTGACACTAATTCTCGAAAAGGTGTGTGCTTAGTCGCCTAGTCGTGTCGGACTCTTTGTGACCCCATGGACCATAGCCCACCAGGCTCCTTTGTCCATGGAATTTTCCAGGCAAGAACCCTGGAGTGGTTGCCATTTTCTACTCCAAATTCTTGCAAAGCGTTTTGTGAAAAAATAATGCAGATTTTATTAATTTACTTTTAATATATTAATACTTAATAATGTAACCAGATCTAATAACTAATGATACCTAATGGACTTTAACTTCTTAGTAATAAACAGTTTTTAAAGCTAAAGGAATGTACTAAGAGTAGAATATATGACAAGCTAAGCTTTGATTAGAAGCTAGTGTGAAGTAAGGACCTCATTAATGAGGCCCTGCTTGGGGTGGGCTGGTCAGGGAGGACACTGCGTGGGAGTACCCAGCCCACCGGGAGACACTGAGGGCAATTTGAGTGCTGAGGGGCCTTCATAAGAGACAGAGTGCAGAGTGAAAAATGATATTTGGAGGGTGCCAAAGAAAACTTTCACTTTTTCATAAATTTGCCTACAGCTAAGTCTGCCCTGTTGACATCAAACTGGGCATCACCAATTTCTGAATCTTAAAACATATAAAAGTCAAAATGTTATGTATTAGCTAATTAATTTTTAAATAACACCATTTATTATTTTGGGACACTTTCTCAGATTGCATCAACCTATTACAGCAAGAAATGGTGAGCATTTATCACTTTTAATGATCCAAATGAGCACTCCCTGTACTTCCTATACTGGTCCACAGAGTTATTCAGAATAAGTGCTTGGGAATGAGATATTCTAAGGAACCCTCACTTTAAGTTGTTCATAGAACATCTTGGTTTGAGAAATAAGCCTTTAGAAATGTGGGATCTTTATAAAACAATTTCAGTGCCAATTATTATAAAACAATAATTCCTGGAGGTAGTATATTTTGGGGGCTTTAAGTGCATCAAAGAAGTGATATTGATCATGGAGGTAAACATAATCCTTAGAGCTCTATTCCTGAAGCCCCAAACTCTAACTGGATCAGGTTGTCATATATCTGAAGGCCCCAAAGAGTGAAAGACCAGGCTCCTGAGCATTGCCCCCAAAGTCTGAACTTACATTAAGACTGAAGGAGTTAAATATGATCACAGGAAATATATGTGGAAATGTAGTACTGTATGTGTATATGATTTGGAAGCAAGGAGGGAAGAAAAATGCAAAAAATTCCAGGTCTTGCATGACTTCAGAGCTTGAATGTTTTTTTAAAATCAAGTTAGAGCCATATTTTCAACCTATATTTCTCACATGCCCTTTGAGTCACTTGGGATCATGCCTAGGACATCAAGAACAAGTCATGGCAAATTTTCAACCACTGTACGTGATTGTCCTTCATTCCTATTTCCCCGTACCCAAGATCAGAGGGTTATTTTTGTGCTACATTAAGATGAAGGATTGAGCCTGAGCTTTCCTCCATCTCCCACCCTCAGACTTCCCATTGTCATTCTTGATTTTGTTCCTCCAGGGGCAGTAAAGAGAGACCTGATTCACCTGGCTTGATTTATAATCCTTTGTTTCTCCTTCTCCTTGTAAAGGTCGAATGGAGGGGATAGAACTTGGGTTCTCTTTAAAAATCATACCTTTTTCCCTCTCTCAACCCTCTTTTCCCTCCCAGCCCTTCCCCACAGTGATGGCAATGTTGAATACTGGAAGGATTTGATTTTGGCACTGATCCGTAGATGCTCTTTCCCTTCTTAGACTAAGAAGGCTTCAAGACAAGCTCAGCAAGGCCATATCTCTATTACCATAGAAACTGGGAGGAGAAAACTGTTTCAGAAATTGAAACAGCAATTTTGGGGTGATATATTTTCCCTGAATTACGATTTCAGCAAGTCACAGTAGTCTTATGCTTTACAGGTGAGAAAATTGGAGTCTTGGCCAGGTTAAGAGACTTGCTTGAGGTCTCAAAACGGCATAGCTCAGGCTTCCTGACTGGATTAGTTCGCTTTCCACTATGCCATGGCTGCTACTTAGCAGTTTATTATTTCATGCCTTATTTATTTTTTCAAAAGGTTGTGACTAAGAGAATTTCCCCACCATAATTTATGAAGTTAGCTTGATTCAGGTTAAATATATGAAGTCTTGGAAACATTTCTCAACAGAAAAAGAAAAAAGAAAGAAAAAAAAGTAGATTAAGTATTATATATCAAAGACTATTTACAGTATTCAATAGATGCCACATGGTTGTTTTTATTAAATATAGGTTCAATTTAAAGATCTATAGGGATTTACTAAAAGAAAGGTGCTGTCTATCATTGGATTAGAAAAGAGCACTCCCACAAATACACAGTGAAATTTTGTATTCAGTTTATTTTGATCTTATCTTGGTTTGTCAAGTATAATACCTAAATGAACCACTTCCAGTAAATGCCTTGCAAAGAGTAACTCAGTCGTGTCCGACTCTCTGTGACCCCATGGACTATAGCCTACCACGCTCCTCCATCCATGAGATTTTCCAGGCAAGATACTGGAGTGGGTTGCCATTTCCTTCTCCAGAGGATCTTCCCAGCCCAGGGAAGGAACCCAGGTCTTCTGCATTGTAGGCAGATGCCTTACCATCTGAGCCACCAGGGAAGCCTTTCAAAGAGTAGAGTGTAACAAATGAAGGTGATGATTTAAAAAGTCCTCAGTGAGGTGGTTTTTGTACATGGCACCTGTGTATTTTGCCTCTCTTTACTCCTACAACTCACTTCTGCCTTCACTTACAGTTGCTTTCCGGAGAAGCAGAACCAATAAATATTCCCACTAATTGGTTTGTGTGTACCACTTTCTTTCCTCTCTTACCAACACTGTACCACCAATTCCTTTACAAAATTTTGCCACCCTAATAAGGCAAAATAAAATCTTATTTCAATTTGTGGCTTCCCAATTACTAACAGTGTGAGTTTATTTCTTGATAATAGTAATAATAGCCAATACTTATAAAGTATATATACCATGGTAATTATTTGCTAAATCACTTAAGTGAATTCTCTTCTGTGCTCCTGACAGTATCCCTGTGAGGTATGTTATCTGATTATATTTACAGATGAAACTAAGGCATAGATCGGTGATTTGGCCAAGGTCACATCTAGGAATAACAGTCTAGACTTAAATGTAGGTAACCTTAGTCTAGAGCCCCATGCTCTTTAGGGCTATGGGTTAAGCTGTCTTTTTTCCATATGTTTATTGTCCATTTGCACCTCTTCTTATGTGAGTAATCTACACATTTCTTTTTGTTTCTTTTATTTACATAGCTACTTGATGCAATTTTGTTTAATTTAAATCAGATTGATGTTTCTTGCTTGTTTCTACTGACTTGGACTTGCAGCAGATCAAAAGACCAACTTATAGTAGATCAACAGAAATAGCTTTAATGACTCAGAAATTCTCAGGCTTATGAAAGTATTATGTAACAAAATATTACTATTTAATATGTTTCATGCTTTGATAATGGAGAAATTTCTGGGTCTTCATTCTCAACATCCCCAAATAGTAATTTAGAAAATAATTATGATATTTAAAAAATGAATATTTAGTGGCAAGCCCTTCTTAAAACATTCTTAAATTAAGAACTTAAAAAACCCAACTATTTTTTTTCCAAGAAGATGTCATTGCTGAGAATATTTCAATCTCTGAGAATATTGCACAACTTTAATTGGCAAAAACCATTTGTACCAACCAAGTTAAACATCGTAAGAGAGACTTCCAAGCAGAATTGTCAATTAGTGATGCTGACTTCTTTTTTCTGTGTTGAAATAGTGAAGGTCACAGGTTCCAGTTAATATGATTTTGTTGTTTTACAAAGATGAATGCTAGAGACCAACTTCTACCCTCTCTTTCTCTTCTTTTTTTCTAGATTCATTTGTTTATTGGTTAGCAGAGTTTGCCTTTTAGCTAATCATTTTTTTTTTTTTAAAGAACACAGAGAAGTTCTCCTCTTGATTTCAGTAACATAAACCAACCAGAAATCACACACACACACCCCCACAACCTTGTATTTGAAACCAAGTGAGTATTTAAAATATTTTCTCAGTTGTTTGAGTCTAGTATTACATGACACTGATATTATGCTACAAAGGCAAGAAGTAGGATAAAACAATCATTAAAATAGTGGCTAACAATGGATATTTCTTTGGGAGTTCTTAGTTCACATCACTGCTATGATATTTCCAGAGTAACCTCCATGGATACAGGTGATATACCATGGAGTTGCTTGGCTGACATTTGGCCCCAACAGGTGATGGATCTCCCTTTCATCAGAATGATCATGCAGACATAGTTCCCTGGCCTCAGGCTGCACCCTTCCTTTTATCTATTCCAGCCTAGGATCTTCTCACCAGTGTGCTTCCTTTACTCTTGCTTCCTCAAAACCTTCTAATCCATTGCTCACTCTTTCACCATCTTTTAATACAGATTCTTTGGGAATAGGAGGGTAAAGATTGAAGAGAGGTGGAGAGAGTAAGGCTATACGCTTCAGAGGCAGCTGCTCTTCTCCTTCCTACCCTTGTCATCTCTCAGCTTCAGGGCTTATCTCAGATTGTTTGAATATTTCCCACCATTTCCCCAAACATACCCCTTCTTTTGTTCAGCTTCCTACCAAAAGACTGTGCCCCATAGGCTCTTATGAAATGCTTCAGAGTTCTTTTGAATACAGTGCAAATTTTACTACATAAATCTGCCTCTATCACTTATATCATCTTTATCTTTTCTTTTTTCTAAAATTTATTTTATTGAAGTATAGTTGCTTTAAAATGTTGTATTAATTTCTGCTGTACAGCAAAGTGATTCAGCTATGTGTGCACATGCACACACTTTTTTCTCATATTCTTGATCCAACCAGTCCATTCTAGAGGAGATCGGTCCTGGGTGTTCATTGGAAGGACTGATGCTAATGCTGAAACTCCAATACTTTGTCCACCTCATTCGAAGAGTTGACTCATTGGAAAAGACCCTGATGCTGGGAGGGATTGGGGGCAGGAGGAGAAGGGGACAACAGAGGATGAGATGGCTGGATGGCATCATCGACTCGATGGATGTGAGTCTGAGCGAACTCTGGGAGTTGGTGATGGACAGGGAGGCCTGGCGTGCTGTGATTCATGGGGTCACAGAGTCAGACACGACTGAGTGACTGAACTGACTGACTGACTTTTTTACTATGGTTTATAACAGGATGTTGAATAGAGTTCCCTGTGCGATATAGTAGGACCTTGTTTATCCATTCTATATATAATATTTTGCAACTGCTGATCCCAAACTCTCAATGCATTCCTCCCCCACCCCCACCCTGGCAACCACAAGTCTGTCCCCCATGTCTGTGAGTCTGTTTCTGTTTCATAGATCAGTTCATTTCTGTCATGTTTGAGACTCTGCATGTAAGTGACGTCATATGCGATTTGTCTTTATCTCTCTGACTTCGTGTTTCAGTGTTTCAGCTTTCTCTTTACATTGGAAGGCTTTCAGATGGAATCTTTCGTCTGTCACTCTTGCCACCACTCCTTGTTACTAAATGCACACACTTTCAGTTATTCATATGGCTACTCAAGCTTGAAGTCACTTATGATCCTGATTACAATTCCAGAGCTGGAAATGGAGTATGCAGAGGTGTGTTCTTACTTCTCCCAGGACTTATGGCCTTCTTAGGGCCTTTTATGGCCAGATCTTGGGTTGCTCTGAAGCTCTGTAATGGTTTTGTTTATTTGTTTTGTTTTTAATTTTTTTAAACTTCACTTTTAAAGCTAGCCCTGTAGACTTGCCTTCCCCACCACTGTTTACCTTCTTTCACACATAAGCCTCCATTCTGCTCTGTACTGACAGTGTTCATGCTGAAATACTGAACAGTTCCCTACAGCAATATAAATGTATGTGTATATATTCTTTGTTCTCTTGACAAATCAATAACAACAAAATAGAGCAAAATTCTGATACATGTATCCATATACCCTTGACTTTGGTAATTTTTCTCTCCAGCAATAATAGCTCAATTGAGAAGAAATTCATTTGTTGAAAGTTATTGTTTTAAATTTAATTTAAATGAAAAGATAATATTTATTAATTAGGAACCAGATACATATGGCTTATCTTAATGCATAGCCAATAATTTTTGATACAATGAGATAGTGAAGTATTGTTGTAAGGAATTTCAAACCTTAACCTCATTCTTGTAACTGGCAATGAAATCCATTTTCTTTTTACTGCTGGTTTTTACTGGTAGGTTCTGTGGGTAGTTTGACTCTCTTGCTATAAAGAATCAAAAACTGAAAGAAAAAAAAAGAACTTAGAAAAGTTTAAAAAGAACTTTCTTCTTTCTTTGTAATTTCCCTGCAGAATCAACCAAGCAGGGAGCTGTCTTAACTTCATCTCCAGGGAGGAGTGGGGAAGAGCTGGACACAGTGTGAAGAAAAATGTCAGATAAAAATATATCAACAGGTTTTTTATTTGAGGTGAAAATGAAATCTAATGGAAAAATAGTGTATTTTTTAATACCTGTGAGTGGTGTCCTATAATGGGGTCTTTACCACTGCACCACCTGTGCAGCCATAGTAAGAATTGTAAGAAGCCAACAGAAAGAACTGAAAAATGGTCAAGACAGTAAATTTTACATTATTGTCTTCTACTGCAATAAAAAAATAGCGGAAGAAAAAAAAGGAATCAGTAAAAAAAAAAAAAAGTGCAACAAGCCAGGAATTGTGATTTGATAAGAGAGTTTTAATTTCAGAAGATCACAAAGTCAGTATGAGAGGATATTCAAATAAAGAAGCTAATTAGTATGTGTTTAAGTTCTTCAATGTCAACTGTGAATAAGTTTGGATTTTACCCCTTTAGACCATGATAGCTTAATTAAAACAGCAGGAAGAGTCAAGCAAAGGAAAAAAAACCATAGAACTTGTGGCAGAGAATATTCTTGGAAACTGACACCCTCCACTGGCATCCTGTGCAATTTGAACAAATGTTTTAATTGGATGAAAATCAATTAAATATCCATTAACAAGTTGTCTTAGAATGTTGTATCATTAAGTAATAGAAGTTGCTGATTTTACTTAACCCCAAGTGGGATATGTGAGGAAGAAATTGGAGTAAAGAGGACATTTTGTAATGCTGTAGCTGACTTATAAAACTGCTCTGAAGTAGTTATAATTCTATCTGGTTCATTCATTGTACTTTTCAGGATTTCAGTGACACTCATCAGTAGGGGGCAGAAAGAAACTAAAACTATGAGGGACCAGGACAGGAAGAATGGGCTGCTCTTCTGCATGGTGGATATTAAACTTCTGGGCTATGGATCCTTTGAAACTTTGAAGAAAATTCATTTGCATATATCCAAAGCTATCTATACATGAAACTAGTGTTGAGGGTTCATAGACTGTCAGAACCTCATCCATGTGTTACCCAGAGTTCTATGGACATGGAGATAAGGGCCTTGTCTCTAAGGTTTTCCTTCAAGTTGGGTAATTAGCAGTAATGCCCAGAATCAACTTTGGCCTGATGGTGGCCGTCTGGAAGATGGTAGGTAGAAGTAAGGTAATTTAGGCAAGACTGACATGCAAAGCTAGGGTAACAAATTCTCCAGATCATCACATTACTCCAAATCAGACTCCAGACTACAAATGAGACTACAGGAGAGAGGGCTCCATCTCTCCATATATGAGCAGTTTCAAATAATTAACAAGGATCATAATCCTTATTAAATAAAACAGCCATAATTTCAGACTAGAGTACTGAACAAGAAATTGAGGCATATCTGGAGAAGACTCTTGAGAGTCCCTTGGATAACAAGGAGATCAAACTAGTCAATTTTAAAGCAAATCAACCCTGAATATTCATTGGAAGGATTGATGCTGAAGTTGAAGCTCCAATACTTTGGTCACTTGATGCGAAGAGCTGACTCATTGGAAAAGACCTGGATGCTGTGAAAGATTGAGGGCTGGAGGAGAAGGGGGCGACAGAGGATGAGATGGTTAGATGGCATCATTAATTCAGTGGACATGAGTTTGAGCAAACTCTAGGAGATAATGAAGGACAAGGAAGCCTAGTGTACTGCAGTTTAACGTGCTACAAAGACTCAGCAACTGAACAACAACTTCTAGCCTGGGCTAGCTATCCCAGTAGGGGTTTGGAGAGTATATGCTACTCGGAGGGCCTACTGGAGCTAAGAGCTCATGCTTGCCAAACACCATACCTTTAGCATCAGACTAAATTTATAACCATCAAGGAGATTCTTTTTTTGTAGTTAATACCCTGGCTATAACTGTCTTAGAAACTTCTGAACACAAACTTGTGTATAAAGAGACTGTAGTTAGGTATGGCTAAAAATGTGGAGAGTTATCTGTGCCTGTACATTTTATTTCTGGACATGGATTTAGACAGAAGTATGTAGAAGGTATGGCAGTAGCAGTTGCCCTTTATACAGTGGAGAAGGAAATGGCAACCCTTTATTCAGAAGACCACACAAAAGCCTCTTCATATAGAAACGATACCTGAAGCACTGCTGTTCTCCTTCAGTGAAGGGCAGATTAGAACTCATTATGCTGTTTCCTAGTGGACCTTCTGTGTCAACCCAGTTCTTAAGCATTATTTTATTTTCTCCCTTCTAAATCAGTAACTGAGGTTCTGCTTTAAGGAGAACATACTTATTATTTGGTATTTCTTCCTCCCTCTAAATAGTTTGCATCATCAGACTCATTCCCCTGAGCACAGTCTGACTCAGTGTGTCATCTGGCCTATTCACACCTGCCACATTTCAGCCCTGCTCTGTCATGCATAAAAATCCAAGCAACATGCTGGTTAAATGGAGCCATGCTGACAGTTTCCGTTCATTCAAATAATGTCTGTGGGATTTGCATGGATTAACATTCAGAGGACAGAATTCTAATTCTTATTCAAATAAAGAGATAGGATTGGTTTATTGAGGCTGAGCACCAAAGAATTAATGCTTTCAAATTGTGGTAATGGAGAAGACTCTTGAGAGTCCCTCAGATAGCAAGAAGATCAAACCAGTCAATCCTAAAAGAAATCAACCTTGAATATTCACTCAAAGGACTGATGCTGAAGCTCCAGTACTTTGGCTACCTGACGTGAAGAGCTGACTCATTGGAAAAGACTGATGCTGGGAAAGATTGAGGGCAAGAGAAGAAGGGGGCGACAGAGGATGAGATGGTTGGATGACATCACCGACTCAAGGGACATGAGTTTGAGCAAACTCAGTGAGTTAGTGAAAGACAGGGAAGCCTGGTGTGCTGCAGTTCATGGGGTTGCAAAAAGTTAGACATGACTTGGTGACTGAGCAACAACAGTTTTAACCGTGAGCAGGCGCTAGAGAAGGTTCACATCTCATTGGAATGAATCAGTGACTTATTTTACCAAAGACTTTCCATCTAACCTGCCATATGTTCAGGCCAGGGTCCTGGTACCTTTATAAGGAAAACATCCCTGGACATGCAAATTATACTGTTTCTTATTATTGGAATAATAATGAAAAACTTCAGTAAGTGTCTCCTCTGCTCTCTGCACTGGAAAAATCTCTTTGAAAATCGCTGTTTGCCCAAATTCATCCACATAGCTGCTTCATTCCTCAAGAGATGTAAAAGATTATGTAGGTTAGAATGACAGACATCCTTCAGGGATTAATTCTGGTCAGTCAGATAACTATTAGGTGCTCTGTGACTTGAATGAGACTGAGGAGGATGATGGGAGGAGTGGTGGGGAATTGGGATATCCAACACAGGGGTTCCTATAGATTCTGTCTATTGTGGGAGCTGATGCCCTTATCTCCATGTTGGAGTCCTAATGCTTTGCAACGAGCTGCCCATCAGCAAGTATAGACTTAAGGACAGTTTATAGAACACAAGTTGTAAGGAAGATGGCTTTATGTAAGCTTCTTATTTGTGTATCATAGGCTAGGTTACCTTAAAGAGTAAAGAATTGCCTTTTTATTGTTGTAAATGCTGAATCATAAATATAAGCCTGGACATAGCACTGGAATCTAGAGTTTCTTGAACTCTTTTCTCAGGTCATCACTAGAACACATTGGAAGGTAGAGTAGATTTAGTGTCTGATACCTTCCTATTCTCGGTTTCCACCCCTAATGCCCTCTTCCCCTCAGACACTCCCTCAGGTCACTTTTCTTTCTTATACCCATCGAAGTCTGGATCTTGATTTTAAAAAGGTCAGAATCATACTCACCTTCACACTAAACTTTATTTTCAAAAATTTTAAATTTGTTTATTTTAATTGGAGGCTAATTATTTTACAATATTGTATTGGTTTTGCCATACATCAACATGAACCCAACACGGGTGTACACGTGTTCCCAATCCTGAACCCCCCTCCCACCTCCCTCCCCATACCATCCCTCTGGTTCATCCCAGTGCACCAGCCCCGAGCATCCTGTAGCCTGCATCTAACCTGGACTGGTGATTCGTTTCACATATGATATTATACATGTTTCAATGCCATTCTCCCAAATCATCCCATCCTCTCCCTCTCCCACAGAATCCAAAAGACTGTTCTATACATCTGTGTCTCTTTTGTTCTCTCGCATACAGGGTTATCATTACCGTCTTTCTAAAAAAAAAAAAAACCAAACCTGAATATTGACTTTTGCTTTGCCTGAAACAAACAAAAAACTGGACAAATACACGAAACAATAGTTTTCAAAATATCAGACAATGAAGGACACTAATCCTTGAGAAACAGGGAATAAATGAGATGAGCCCTGCTATGGCCCCAGCTGACTATATTGAGAGAGCTCCCAGACCATGGTGTGCTGGCAGGGGGAACCCAAGAGTAGCCTGGTGGACTGCCTAAGCTGAGAAAAATGAGGATGCTTTTATTGTCTCTATGGGCTTCCCTAGTGGCTCAGTGGTGAAGAATCTGTCTGCAATGCAGGAGATGCAGGTTCAATCCCTGGGTTGGGCAGATCCTCTGGAAAAGAAATAGCAACCCACCCCAGTATTCTTGCCTAAAAAATTCCATGGACAGAGGAACGTGGTGGGCTACAGACAATGGGGTCACAATAGAGTTGGACACGATTTAGTGACAAAATAACAACAAACGACTGGGGATACTGTAGAAATCTAAAGGACAGCAGTTGATGAGAAATTCCTGAAGAACAAAGAATCTTCCCAGTCAATTTGTGCAAGTGGCATTGAGGAGAAATATTGGTGGATGATCTCTGCCAAGAATGGGTGAGGGAATATTCATGACTCTCTACTGGAAGGACACTGGAAGGCTGATGATACAACAATTCCTGAAAACATGAGCAGCAGAAAATCAATTCTTTTTACACTTTTAATTTTTATTTATTTATTTATATTAATTCTTTAAGGATTATTTGGAGAAGAAAATATTATAACATGGTATGTATTTCAACCTGTCTGAAGGCTTCAGAGAGAGTTTTCTTTGTTTAGGATGTTGTAAAAACTCATGATCCTGAAGAATCCTTTCATTAGTCATACATTCTGATCT
Organism: Bos mutus; assembly: GCF_027580195.1. Classification (NCBI taxonomy): domain Eukaryota; kingdom Metazoa; phylum Chordata; class Mammalia; order Artiodactyla; family Bovidae; genus Bos; species Bos mutus. The sequence goes on from NC_091618.1 coordinate 119,227,170, forward strand.
CCTTTGAATTTCAGTATTATCCTGGCATAGCCTTTGGTGAACAGTCATCTTTAAATAAAGAAACATATGGTTTTTATGTGGCTTCATGGACCGAAAGTCTCATTACTGCAGATGAAATGGCACTTCAGGCAAAGTGCTGGCTGCCCACTTCAGAACATCAATTATAAGGAAACATCTTGCCCTCTTGGTGAGAAATGGAAAGAATCAACTCTTCCTATTTAATGACTATATTCATTGTGAAAGCAAAACATAATTATGCTGGAAAAACAAATCTTTGGTTTCAAAGGATAATGTTTTGTCTCAGAGCTTGCAGGAAGAAATCATAGGTAGAAATGAATGCTTGTGTGTTAATGGATGATTGATATATTCAACAAAATTACTTTTATAAATGCTGTAGCTTGCCTTTGCTGAGGAGAGGTGGAGATAACTATTGACTGATGTGTTTCCCATTCTTCCCTAGATCAGTGCTCCTGGAGAGGGCTCCTGAGGGTGCTGAGACACAGGTGAACAGGACAGACACTGCCTTGGTGCTATTGCTTCTTTAAGTTGCTGTCAGTTCATGAAAGTGAAGGGGTTGGGGCTGGAGAGGGTGCTTCTCAAGTGGGTTTGGAGTAGAAAGGATGTAGGGAAAGAATTACTCTGGAGGAGAGGAGGAAACAGCTCTGGCACCAAAACACGACCCTGAGCAAATCATATGAGCCACCGGGCATCATTTTCTTCTGTGGAATGATGGTATTCCTCTCTCATTGCAAAGGTTTATTTTTTTTTTTCAGCTTTAATTTGTAAATGAAGGAGATCTGCTCTTTTCCCTAAGGGATGAGTTTTCCTCCCCCAAAAAAGTTTCTGTGCCAAGCAGAGATCTTACTTGATCCTCCCCTGGTAATTCTCTCCCTGCTACAACCCAGTTGTACAGAGCAAGATGACAGAGTGATTGAAATCACGGAGCATTCATTCTTTTCTCATGACCTTTCTTTTCCTTAGGTGAGAATCATGGTTGTCTCAGATCCCTTAGGAGACTTTTCAGAAGGCCGAAGGCTTTTCAATTCCAATGATTATTTATTCAGTGCAATGCATGGGCAGGCCCAATGTTTTTACATATGTAATTCATCTTAATAACCTCAGACAATCTGTCCTGCCCTATCTTGATACATGTGTAGTTTTGTTGGCTATCTTTCCTGTTATTCTGGTTTAGCATTGATGCCCTATAATTATTACTGTAAAAGCTTAGAAAGTTACTTTCAGATTTTCATCTGGAAATGTGAAGAATAATGGCATGATTTATTTGTCATGGCAAAACTTTAAACGATGCCTAAGACACTGTAAGCATTTAATAAATGATAACTGCTATTCTTTTTCTGATTATTAAAGTCTAGAGATGCTTTAGTGTTTGGTAGGACAAGTATCCCCTCATTTTGAAAGTGAAAGCGAAGCCGCTCAGTCATGTCCGACTCTTTGCGACCCCATGGACTGTAGCCTATTAGGCTCCTCAGTCCTTGGGATTTTCCAGGCAAGAGTACTGGAGTGAATTGCCATTTCCTTCTCCAGGGGATCTTCTTGGCCCAGGAATCGAACCCTGGTCTCCTGCATTGCAGGCAGACGCTTTACCATCTGAGCCACCTTTGTGATCCATCCCCTCATTTTAGTTTTTAAAAAATTATCCATTATCCCTGAATATTCACGAAGATGACCTTAATATGCGTTTGTTAAGGCCCAAAGGGGATGAGGAAAAGAGAATAACACCATCATCTTTACAGTATAAACCCCCCTCTGTTTGTTACCTGTTGCTGTGCAAACACGTGTGCCCAGTCACTCAGCTGTGTCTGACTCTTTGGGACCCCATCGACTGTAGCCTGCCAGGCTCCCCTATCCCTGGGATTTTTCCAGCAAGAATACTGGAGTGGGTTGCCATATCCTCCTCCAGGGGATCTTCCTGACCCAGGGATCAGACACATATCTCCTGAATCTCCTGCCTTGGCTGGAGCCACCTGGGAATCCCACTGAGCCACCTGGGAATCCCACTGCTGTGCAACAAGCTTCCATAAAACTTGATGTTTGAAACAGAAACAGTTAATTATTTCTCACAATTCGGTAGGTCAATTAGGTTGAGTTGGACTGTTTTTCTGCTCCATGTAGTATTGGTTGAGGTTGCTTATGTCATCCTATTCAACTAGCAGTTCTGTGGCAACTGGGCTAGAAAGTCTGAGAAGGTCTCTCATATGTTTGAAACCTTAGCGCTCATTGTTGTCTGGGTGCCTCAGGTCTTCTCCTTGTAGCCTTTCTCTCCAGGTAGAAAGCTGGGACTTCTTTCCAGCATGGAAGCATGCTTCTAAGACTGCAGAGGTGGAAGCCACCTCCACTGCATTCTGTTAGTCAATTCACAAGTCTAGCCTAGTGTCAAGAAACAAATTCCACCTTTTGATGGAAGGGGCAACATGTACACCCAGGGAGGGGAGGATTTGGGTGTCTGGTAATGGGCTAGAACCAGTGTTGGTTAGCATGGTTAGCAGTCAGGAAAAAGTGCTAGACATGGAGCAAAAGAGGAGGACAAACTGGAACTTGTTTACCCTCTGGATCTGTCACTGAAAACTTGAAGAGGATATATTGATACCAATATGAGTTCTATTCATTCAATTCATTCAACAGTTACAGGAAGCCTCCTATATGCAATGTAGGTAACTTGATTTCTCCTTGAGTGTTTATAATTTTGACTGTTGAAATTTCAATTCATTTTCACTCTTTATCCTTTTCTTCTGAATTTGAGGAGAATTTCTTGAGCTGTTCTCATTCACATTTGTGATGTTTCTGCAGTATGCAGTCTGCTATTTGTTATCAACTTAATGTTTGTAATTCATCTCCTTCCTTTCACATAAAGGCAGTATTTCCTGCTAGCAGGTGGTTTTCTGTCTTTATAAATACAATGTTCTCTTAAAGATCTTTGACAATATAGGTTTATATTTTAGTTATTAAAAAAAATCTATCTCTTAGGACATTTGTTTTATCCTCATTCATTCACCAAGTATTAACTGAATGCCCTCTATGCAACAGGCCTTGTTCTGGGCACTGGGCATATGTTAGTGAGCTAAAGAGGTTTTATATATATAAATGATACATCAGTGAGCTAAAGGGATTTTTAAATCCCTGGCCTTGGGGAGCTTACATTCTAGGGGGAGGAAATATGATCAACAACAAACATAATATTTTGAAGGTCACATGATCATTCACGTTTGGTGACTTGCTGGGAATACTCATTGGACTCAGAGGAGTTTGTACTCACAGGTCTGGCCACACATCAGGATCTGCAGGGAAAAGACTCCTCAGGCAGAGTCTGGAGGGCTTCCAGGCACAGCCTTTGAAGTTCTCTCATTCCAGGGGTTGGCACATTGCAGAGAACTTGCTGCTTCTACCAGTGATCAAATGAAGCAACATGTGTGCAATGCCATGGATTCTGCCCAGGGAAGTCCACTTGAGACTTCATCCAGAGTTATAACTAGGGGCCAGTCACATAGGCATTCTGTGCCTGTGAAACCAGCATCGTATTACCAAATTGCATACTCCCAGAAGGAAAGCAGGTGTTCATTGTAAATCACGCTGTTTTTCACAAATACAGGCAGACCTTGTTTAATTGTGCTGCACTTTATTGCTCTTTGCAGATATCGTGTTTTACAGATTGAAGATATGTGGCAACCTTGTGTGGAATAAGACTGTTAGCCTCATTTCTTCAACAGTGATTTGCTTGGTTCATGTCTCTGTATCACATTTTGGTAATGATCCAATATTTCAAACTTTTTCATTATTATATTTATTATGGTGATCTGTGGTCAGTAATCTTTGATGCTTTTATCACAAAAAGATTATAACTTGCTTGAAGGCTTAGGGAATGGTTAGCATTTTTAGCAATAAGGAATTTTTGAGGTATGTACTTTTCTTTAGACAATGCTATTACACACATAATTTGACCACAGTATAGTGTAAACACAACTTTTATATTCACTGAGAAACCAAAATATTTTTGTAACTCACTGTTTTGGTAATACTTACTTTATTATTGTGGCCTGGAAATGACTTGGCAATATCTCTGAGGTTTGCCTGTAGCCTTGGCAACCAACCTTATTAGTAAGTAAAATAGGGAAGATTCTAAACATCTCAGGCCCAGCCAAGGACTGCCCCCTAAGCAGGCCCCTTTAAAGACCAACATCAGACCTTCTATGTGAACAATTTCTTGTACAAGAGTAAACAAATAAACCTCATAGTTTAATATAACATGATAAATACCATTAACAAATAGATTAGCATAAGGGGGATCGTGGATGCCAGGTGGGGAAGCAATTGGCAAATAGATTACAATTTTAAATAGCTTCTTCTTCGAGAAGGTGATATATTTGAGCAAAAGCAGAAAGGAGGTGAGGCAGTGGGCTATGTGAATAGCTGGAGAGAGAGTTGGCTTAAGAGGAACACTCAGAATGCAAAGGCCTCTGGCAAGAAGGTTTCTATTATTTTCAAAGAACAACAAGGAGAACAATGTTGCTGGAGCAAACAGTATGGAGGAAAGATTAAGAGAGATGATCAAAACGGCAATAGTTGGATTTTCATTTACTGAAGATTTTCATACGCTATTTTGTTCTTTGCTTATGCTTATGTGGAGATTTCTATTAGTGGGAATTGCAATTGGTTTTGCAAAAATTTCATGGCTTTCTAATCAAAATTTTAGTCCCAAAGAAGAACTTTTACATTTTTAACATTTTTATATTGATGGATTAAAGTTTTTCTTGCCTGTAAAGTAGGATGGAATTAGGGTAGGTGGTAACTGTTTTCAACGCATTGCCTACTTTTTATGGCAAATGAGATTTTTCTTTGCCTTCCACAAGTGGGGTCGCTGCTTCCTGTAATGGCTCCCCATGTGCTCACTGGAATTTGTTCTAAGGTTGATCTTTGCCCCCACCCATCCAAAGTTGCCCCAGGATCAGTCTTCACGTCAAAGACCTCTTACTCTTAATTGGCAACAGAATTGATTGGAATCTACCACAGCAATTCCCTTTTGAATTTAGATATTTGAATTTTAAGAGAACTTTTTTAGCTGGGACCAGTAAGTAGGTGGTACCTGGAGACAGTCTCTAGAAGAGGGGTGTGCCTGCCAGCCTCCTTCAGTACGTGGGCTGTAATGCTGTTTTTGGGAAACACCCAAACGTGCTGGAGAGATATTCTGATTGACAATTGCGGCCTGGTGGCTCAGATGGTAAAGAATCCTCCTGCAATGCAGGAGACCTGGATTTGATCCCCGGATCAGGAAGGTCCCCTGGTGGAGGGCATGGCAACCCACTCTGGTGTTCTTGCCTGAAGAATCCCCATGGATAGAGGAGCCTGGCAGGCTACAGTCCATGGGGTCACAAAGAGTCAGACATGACTGAATGACTAAGTGCAACACATCACATAAGAGAAACAAGTAGGCACACATCTTGGGGTATCTCTGCTCTGTATCTGGTGAAAGAATGATTATGACTGCAGTTGCAAGAACTGTTAAAAGCAAATAAAGGAGCTCTTTAGGGAACTTGAAAGAAACCTATTCTGGTACCTTCAAGTGGTACCACAGAGTCAAAATTACATGTAATCTCCACATTTGTGTAGCTCCAGCAGCAGCACAAGCCTTCTTGCAGTTAGTCTGGAAAGTCTAGGTTTCTTATAACTGGATCCTGCCATCCTGTAATTGGGGAAGAGGTCCAAAATGTGCTATTAAAGAATAGCACCATGCTCAGAGAGATGCTGTTTCATGTGGGAATGTAAGACATCTAGTTATTGTCATCAAAGACCAGAAGCATGGCAGGGATTTGTCCGAGTTACCTATATTTACAAGGCACTTGGGAAAAGTTTGGGTTAGAAAGAGAAATGGGACCAGATTTTTATGGAAACCCAAGTAAGTGTTTGGCTCTTAAGTAACTCTATAAATGCCCTAAGTCTTCAGCCCTTTAAAGGCAGGGGCTCTCAGTTCCCACCCATGGCCTCCATAGGCCCTCACTATACATTTGTTGAATGGTCAGCTCTTGCCTGCCAATCCTGTGTCTTCTAAACTTCAAATTAATCACTGAGTTCAAGTATTTTTCCACATAAAGAGATTAGAAGCATGCTATGGAAAGATTGTTGCTCCCAAGTCAGTCGCTTTGTGCACATTGATAAATAACATAGTATCATTATTTTCAAGTCTGAAGGCCCTTAGCTGAATTCTCTGGAAAATAATGTATTCCTTCCAGAGAAGTTATGAGGGTTAAATTAGATAATTCACAGTTTCTAAAGGCATTTTACTTTAACATAATAAATGGTAGTTTCCTTTTCTCCTTTCAAACATGGCAACTTAAAAAATATAATAATAATCTACAGATTGAGAATAAGGTAATAAACTTCAAAATTGCTTTTGAAGTTTATTAAAGTTGAGTACTCTTGACTGGATATAGTTTTGGGTGGTTTTTTTGTTGTTGTTTAAATGTAGCTTAAATCAATCTAATAATCAATCCAAACAACTTTTAAAATTAACTTTGGCATAGGTAGAGCTGGTTTGCTCATTATGTTATTACTGTCTGGATTCCTGTTTTCTAGTTTAGTCTGTTTATGACTCTGGAAGAAGTTTTTTGGTTTGATCTAATGTGCCTTTTGAGAATTATTAGATTTGAGTGGATTTCAAGGAAGAATTCTATAAAAGTTTGGACTATTATTTTAGTTCTCTATTACTCTGAAAAATACACTGATATATATGTAGGTCTTTAAGATAATTAGAATTATGTTCACTATCCCTAACATTTGTAGGATTATCACAAGATTATAATGGTAATGATATATATGATATATGCTCAGTTTTTATGTTATAGATACCATGCTAACTTGCTTCATTCCAGGTAGGAAAATACAAAATAGGCTGAATGGCAAAACTTTTTTTTTTTTTGCAAAATATCAAGTAGAGTTAATTCATACAACTGTAAAGTATTATGGAAAAATTCTAAAAAAAATTTAAAAGAAAACAGCAAGATGGGCAAACTATATATGACAAATGTTATGAGCAAAATGTTGGTGGTAGGCAAGAAATAAAAGTAATATGATAGTGAGATATCATTTCTCATCTATCTGATTAGAAAAAAGTATTTTTTAATTATAATAACTAATGTGAATGGCGAATTTCTATCAGCAATGCGTAGCCTCTGAAATAATAATTTCAGTCCTTCAGATTATCAGGAACTGAGTTCCTGATTTGTGTAGGTACTAGATAACAAGAAATGAATTATTAAAAAAAGAAGTGTTCTTCAGCTTTTGTTGTTCGGTCACTAAGTGATGTCTGACTCTTTGAGATCCTATGGACTGCAGCACACCAGGCTTCCCTGTCACTCACCATCTCATGTCCAGAGTCAGTGATGCCATCCAACCAGCTCATCCTCTGCCATCTGCTTCTCCTCCTGCCCTCAATCTTTCCCAGCAGTGGAGTCTTTTCCAGTGAGTGGCTCTTCACGTCATGTGGCGAAAGTATTGGAGTTTCAGCATCAGTCCCTCCAATAAATATTCAGGGTTGATTTCCTTCAGGATTGACTGGCTTGATCTCCTTGCAGTCGAAGGTACTCTAAAGAGTCTTCTCCAGCACCACAATTTGAAAGTATCCGTGCTTTGATGTTTAGTCTTTATGGTCCAACTCTCACATCTGTACATGACTACTGAACAACCTCACTTTGACTAGATAGATCTTTGTTGGCAAAATGATGTCTCTGCTTTTTAATATGCTGTCTAGGTTGGTCATAGCTTTTCTTCCCAGGAGCAAGCATTTTATAATTTCATGGCTTCAGTCTCTGTCCACAGTGATTTTGGAGCCCAAGAAAATAAAATCTGTCACTGCTTCCACTTTTTCTCATCTATTTGCCATGATCTTAGTTTTTTGAATGTTGAATTTTAAGCCAGCTCTTTCACTCTCCTCTTTCACCATCATCGAGAGCCTCTTTAGTTCCTCTTCACTTTTGACCATTGGGATGGTATCATCTGCATATCTGAGGTTATTGATATTTCTCCCAGCAGTCTTGATTCCAGCTTGTGACTCATCCAGCTCAGCATTTCGCATGGTGTTCTCTGCATATAGGTCTTCCCAAGTGGCACAGTGGTAAAGAATCTGTCAGCCAATGCAAGAGATGCAAGCCCATCAAGGAGATGCAAGAGACATGGGTTTGATTCCTGGGTGGGGTAGATCCCCTGGAGTAGGAAATGGCAACCCACTCCAGTATTATTGCTTGGGAAATTCCATGGACAGAGGAGTCTGGTGGGCTACAGTCCATGGGGTTGCAAAGACTTGGACACGACTGAGCACACACACAAAACACCCTGCATGTAAGTTAAATAAGCAGGGTGACAATATACAGCCTTGATGTATTCTTTTTCCAATTTTGAACCAGCTCATTGTTCCATGTTCAGTTCTGTTACTTCTTGACCCGCATACAGGTTTCTCAGGAGGCAGATAAGGTGGTCTGGTATTTCCATCTCTTTCAGAATTTCCCACAGTTTGTTGTGATCCACACAGTCAGCTTTAATGAAGCTTATTCTCAAATTTATAGCTGTCTCCATATCACTTACCTTATGGGAGAAAAGGCCAGAATTAATTCATGAATCAGGAATTATAAAATCTCAAGGATGATATTGCTATTTAATAAATAGAATACTAAGTACAATGCATTTTAAATTTGATTAGAAAACTACTTTCTGAATTTTTTAGCTTCTGGCATTTTTTTTTCAAATCTGAAAATTTAGCAGTTTTGATATTTAGTTGAATTCTAAATTTTTTATATTTAAAAATAATATCTTTTTTTCCCCAATAAGTCTCTGGCAAAACCACCCTGAGAATACAGCAGAAATAAATTGACTTCATGTCTGAAAATTTCAAAGTATTTAAAATGCTCACAGCCAAAATGCTTTAAAAGAAGTATTTCCTTCAGTGTATAAGAATGGCCAGTTTGAAATTATGCTTTTAAGAAATGATTTTAATATTCATGATGAATGTGAAACAGTATAATTGAATGCTAAATTGATATTCTATCAGAATATCTAAAGACCTCTTAGAATGATTGTAAGATTACCTAATAGGACCTTGGTGTCTTGCATTAAATTTCTGGGAATACTAATGAAAAGTTCAGCAATTGCAGTCAGAGGATTTTTAAAGCTCATATGATTTCTGTTATGTTATGCTTAGCTTCTCAAAGCTGTCACATTGCTTAATTCTCAGTGGAAGGATTATAGCCAGGTATAGTTGGTGTTTTGAAGTATAGTGGGTGAAATTCATATTTATTGTCCAGAACTTCCATATTCAGTGTCCTTTTTATATTCTTGAGGTGAATACCCCTCAATTGTCATTTAATTATAGTGTTCATATATAGTACACTGTTCACATATAGCCTTTTGTGTCAAAACTTGTTTATAGAAAAAGAGTAGATAAGAGATAGCCATAAGCTTTTATAGACAAGTAAACTGATGACTGACTGACTGTATGCTTTTGAATGAAAAATTAGGAAAACAAATTTTCTTTGCTGCTATCAAAAACCACAGAAGGCAGGCCAATGCAGGAAATGCAAGAAACATGGGTTTGATTCCTGGGTGGGGTAGATCCCCTGGAGTAGGAAATGGCAACCCACTCCAGTATTATTGCCTGGAAAATTCCATGGAGAGAGGAGCCCGGTGGGCTACAGTCCTTGGGGTTGCAAAGAGTCAGACATGACTGAGCACACACACACACAACACCCTGCATATAAGTTAAATAGGCAGGGTGACAATATACAGCCTTGACGGACTCCTTTTCCAATTTTGAACCAGTTCATTGTTCCACGTCCAGTTCTGTTGCTTCTTGACCTGCACGTAGGTTTCTAAAAATATAAGATCTCACATTTTGGATCAACTTAATAGCTGCTTTCATAATACCATCATGAATTATGAGTCGAAGAAAAACCTTGTGCATTACCTAGTCCAGTTCCTTTATTTATGGAGGTGATGGTAGTGGGTGGTTGGTGGGCTGGGATGAAGTGAGGCCCAGAAATGATGCAGTTTTCCCAGCATCACAGGTGTAGTGTCAGTGGAAGATTGAAGTCCAGGCTGCCTGAATGCTAGTGCAGAACTCAGCCTGGCGAAAAGCAGTGTATCATGCGTTGATTAAGTGCACAGGCTCTGGAGTAAGTCCCTCTGGGTTTAATCTTGGCTGCAGCCCAGCCCTTGCTATTTACTTAACCTCTGTACCAGTACCCATCTCAAACAGTGTTGATTAGAAGATTAAATAAATTAACTGAAGTTTGAGATAGCCTGGCTTGTGAATACTCCACAGATATTATTAACACCTCTGGCCTATAGGAGGCTGGTCTCCTCTGCCACCTGACCTATATTTAGAATTATTGCAGCCATTAGGAGTTTCAGCCCATGTTGTAGTGTTATGTTTTACTTTTTCAGACCATTAGGGAGGTTATTCCTGTTGACCTTTGACTTGACCCATGAGTAAAAAGCCATTCGAGCCACAGTAAAAAGAAGCACTGGACTGTATATCCTTGGTAGTTTGTATATATTAAACTGAAGTTCATATAAGTCAACCCTTTAAGCACAGGGTAGAGAATTCTTTGGGATGATTCTTGCTGTCTGTTTCCAGGGAAACAGCCATTTCATTTATTTGATCTTTCCCAAATGCACACTGTTGGAGGGGAAAAGTAACTTTACTTTGTTTCTCTTGCACCTACTAATTGCTGCTACTGCCAGAACAGCAGTGTGACCCCTGATCTGCTTCTAGTATGAAGGCAGTTTGAGTGACTGGGATTGGAATGCAGTATCTGTTCTTTCTACTCTGGTTGGCAGACACTTCATCTCTACATCTGTTAAGCCATGAGGTTTTGATTTAAGAATTATTCAAGTATTTCCAGAAATGTAATACTATGATGTTTTCCCCAATGGCTATGAGTTACAATTGACATGGATGCTAAATTATTTTAATCTTGACGCATTTTTACAAGATATTCCATTGCACCACCTCAGTGAATTATAAATTATTCATTTGACAAAGGGATTTTTTTAAAGATATACTGCCCCCTTGTGTTGTAATATGGTACAACAGTAATTTTAGGAAGAAAATCTTGTAAATTCTCTGAACTGTCTTTAAACATAACAGATCCTATTTAGAGACAACACAAAATAGTATAGATTCTGTATAATACTTTTATTTACACATTAGCAAGTGTTAACAGAAAAACAAAGAGTATTACTATTTCTTTCATATAGTATTGCAAGGAGCAACACAAATGCTGCATTTTAGAAAGATTTTAGTCTGTCTTTAGTGAAAAGTTCTTTGTGTCTTTGTTTTGGTCTTTGCACAACATTTACCTGGAAGAAATGCTGCTATAATATTAATAGATCCATGGTAGTGCTTTAAAGATGACCGTGGGACTTCATTCAGTCCTTAGATTAACTGTGTAAGAAGACGTATTACTGTTATTCTTCCCATTTTCTAGAAGAAAAAAATGAGTGTAAGAAATATTGAGTAACTTACCCAAGTTAATACAATTAGAAAGTACAATTGGTAAGAACATAAAGAAAGCTAAGTAATGTACGCAAAAACTCATACAATTAAACTCTTCTGAGCTTAAATGCTGAGCCCTTTCTACTATATAGTACTGACTAGCAAGATGTTCAAAAGTCAGTACAGCAGTCACACTACCAAAATTGTAGAATTTTCAAATCAGTAATCAAACTGGGCTTTGTGGCAACTTCATAGATCCATTTTCTATATTTATGTCTTTGTTTTATGAAACACGTTCAGTTCAGTTCAGTCACTCAGTCGTGTCCGACTTTTTGCGACCCCATGAATTGCAGCATGCCAGGCCTCCCCGTCCATCACCAACTCCCGGAGTTCACCCAAACTCACATCATTGAGTCAGTGGTGCCATCCAGCCATCTCATCCTCTGTCGTCCCCTTCTCCTCCTGCCCTCAATCTTTCCCAGCATCAGGGTCTTTTCCAATGAGTCAGCTCCTCGCATCAGGTGGCCAAAGTATTGGAGTTTCAGCTTCAACATCAGTCCTTCCAATGAACACCCAGGACTGATCTCTTTTAGAATGGACGGGTTGGATCTCCTTGCAGTCCAAGGACTCTCTCAACACCACAGTTCAAAAGCATCAATTCTTCGGCGCTCAGCTTTCTTTACAATCCAACTCTCACATCCATACATGACCACTGGAAAAACCATAGCCTTGACTAGACGGACCTTTGTTGGCAAAGTAATGTCTCTGCTTTTGAATATGCTATCTAGGTTGGTCATAACTTTCCTTCCAAGGAGTAAGCGTCTTTTAATTTCATGGCTGCAATCACCATCTGCAGTGATTTTGGAGCCCCCCAAAATAAAGTCAGCCACTGTTTCCACTGTTTCCCCATCTATTTCCCATGAAACACGTTTGATTGATATTCATTTAAGTTGGTAAATTTAATTTGTGAGTTAGAATTGTGCATGTGTGCTAAGTTGCTTCAGTTGTATCCAACTCTTTGTGACCCTATTGACTGTAGACCTCCAGGCTCCTCTGTTCCTGGGATTTTCCAGGCAACAATACTGGAGTGGGTTGCCGTGCTCTCCTTCAGGGGATCTTCCCAACCTAGGGATCAAACCCAAGTCTCTCACATCTCCTGCAGTGGCAGGTGGCTTCTTTACCATTGGGGTCACCTGGGAAGCATTGTGCAAGAGTCCCCAAAAGAAAAATGTCAAGTGAGTTTTCTTGCACTCTGTACTTGGAAGTTCATGAGCTGAAGAAGTTACTCAGAGGGAAATGTAAGTATAAAGTATGCTAAATATGACACAAATCTTACATACTTAAGATTTTTTTTTTAACTTGAGCAGTAAATAAATAAATTACCATCATTAAATTTTTCAACAGTGTGAGGAATTAAGAGATTAGAGGTATTTTCCCCAGATCAAATCCCATTTTCTCCCCAGAAATAAACAGTTAGCAGTATGTTATATATACATTTTTATTCTATTTTCTATCCATTTACACATATTTGTATGCATATGGACCAATAGCTTGTTTTTGGAGATCATTAGAAGATTCCATTTGTAAGTATTCTGTTGACTGCTTTTTTTCACTTAAAAGTATACTGGAAATCTTTCCAGACAAGTGTGTATAGATTTTCCTTACATCTCTTTAGTTGTTGCAAAGCCACTCATGATATTATTTAATACTATGATTTAATTCTTGCATTATTGGTGTTCCTTTAGGATACTTCTTCTTTTTCACTGTTACAATAGATACAAGGATGATTTATTTCTACATAACTCTTATAGCACATTTATGACTATTTTGTCTAAGATAGGTGCCTAAAATTTGGAATCACTGTATGAAAAGGTATGCATATATATAGCATTGGTAGATGCAATTTACATCACCTCCTAAAAGCTGTTACATGTTTGTATTTTGACAAAGCATGTCCATTCCCAATACTCTCCTCAAAGTTAAATCATATTAATATTCTACTTCATGCCAATTTTTGGATGAAAAATTTTATTTCCTTGTAGTTTTAATTTATATTTTCCTGATTACTGGAGAGGTACAGAAACTTAACATCTAATTATCTTTTATGTTTTTTCCTCTACAAATTGCTTATTCCTATAGCTTTGTCCCTTTATATATTGAGCTTTTTTTGTCTTTTATTTTTGATTTGTAGGAATTCTTTTTATACTTAGATTTTAATTTTTTGTGTTTTATATATAGTAAATATTTTCTTTGTCTACTTAAAAAAAAGTTTTTTGTGGTTTTTATTAGACAGAAGTTACATATTTTTATATTTAAAAATGTTAATCTTTCTTTTTATTAAAGCTGTCTTCCTCAAAGAAGTCCTCCCCATTCCATTGCTATAGAATTATTATCCAGTGTTTTTATATTCTATGGTTTCATTTGCTTCCTCTCCCCTCTAATGAAAGGCTAATGAGCCAAATATTTGCTAAATAGCTTACCTTTCCCACATTGACTTGAATATGGTACCATTATCTCAAGATCTAAATTATCATAGTTTTAAAATAGATTTTTATATCGGGCACATCTGTATTAGCTGTTCTTTTTCAAAAGTTTATTATATTTTCAAAAGCTTATTACCTTTTTCTTTCAACATAAATCTTGCATTTAGACTATTTGGTTTTATAAAGTACCTTATTGAAATTTTACTGCTGTTGTGTCAACTGTTATATCAGTGAGACATTACATATTTAACACATTATGAGTTGTTCCATTTAAAAAATTTGCATATATCAATCCATTTATGTTTCTGATGTAACTGAATATCCAGTTGTAAAGAAATGTTAGGTGTTAATCTCATATCACACTAAAAATTAAATTTTAGATATAATAGAGAAGTAAATATAAATGTGATGTAATGTGTCTTTGTGTTTCTTATTAGAACCTTTTTAGATACCTTATTTTCGTATTTGTCTTATTATTAGTGGAATCTACTTTTCTATGTTATTTTATAACTGATAATTTTTGTGTTTAGAGATCTATTAGTGTTTGTATTTTGATTTTATATTGACCCCCTATGCTATGCTAAGTCACTTTAGTCGTGTCCAACTCTGTGTGACCCCATAGACGGCAGCCCAACAGGCTCCCCCGTCCATGGGATTCTCCAGGCAAGAACACTGGAGTGGGTTGCCATTGCCTTCTCCAATGCATGAAAGTGAAAAGTCAAAGTGAAGTCGCTCAGTCGTCTCCTACTCTAAGCGACCCCATGGACTGCAGTCTACCAGGCTCCTCCGTCCATGGGATTTTCCAGGCAAGAGTACTGGAGTGGGGTGCCATTGCCTTCTCCATATTGACCCCCTACAGACCTCTTATTAATGCTAATTATTTCTCAGTTGATCTTCTGAGAATCAATTATTTCTTCCATAAACAATGATGCTTGTCTCTTTTTCACAATGTCTTTTTTTAAAAAAATTATTGCATTGACAACTTCCACTACAGTCTATAAAGCAGGATTGCTAGATGACATTCATGCATTATTCTTGACTTTAATAAGAATGCTTCTAATGATTATCATTACATTTCCATGTATATACATATATATTATATATAATATATTCATATGTAATTCACCTTGTTAAGGACTTTCAATTTATATTTTACTAAGAGTTTTTACAGGCTTCCCTGGTTGCCCAGTGGTAATGAAGCTGCCTGCCAATGCAAGAGACTCAGATTAGATCCCAGGGTCAGGAGGACCTCCTGGAAAAGGAAATGGCAAGCCACTCCAGTATTCTTGCTGGGAAAATTCCATGGACAGAGGAGCCTGGTGGGCTAAGTCCATGGGGTCTCAAAAGAGCTGGACATGAATTAGAGACTGGGCAACAGCAAGAGTTTTCCTGAGACTTTTTGTTTAGGTCTTTCCTTGAGATGATTACAAGATTCATGATTACATTTTGGATCCTTTAATATGATAACATAAAGGATTGCAATAATATACTTGTTAAGTTGAATCACCCTAGCATTAAGGAATAAAACCCAAATGATCAAGATTAAATTTTTTTAATCTATATTTTCGGATTTATTTTGCTAATAATTTATCACATTTGCAGTGAGGTCAATTAAAGTAGTTTCTCTTTTTCTATCTTGTTCAATCTTAGCATCATGGTAATTGTTCCTTTGTTGTTGTTCAGTCTCTCAGTTGTGACTGACCCTTTGCAACCCCATGGACTGCAGCATGTCAGCTTCCTTGTCCTTCACAATCTCCTGGAATTGTTCAAACTGATGTCCATTGAATCAGTGATGCCATCCAACCACCTCATCCTCTGTCGTCCCCTTCTCCTCCTGCCCTCAATCTTTCCCAGCATCAGGGTCTTTTTCAATGAGTCAGCTCTTCGCATCAGGTGGCCAAAGTATTGGAGTTTCAGCTTCAACATCAGTCCTTCCAATGAACACCCAGGACTGATCTCCTTTAGAATGGACTGGTTGGATCTCCTTGCAGTCCAAGGGACTCTCAAGAGTCTCCTCCAACACCACAGTTCAAAAGCATCAATTCTTCTGCACTCAGCTTTCTTTATAGTCCAACTCTCACATTCATACGTGACTACTGGAAAGACTATAGCTTTGACTAGATGGACCTTTGTCAGCAAAGTAATGTCTCTGCTTTTTAATATGCTGTCTAGGTTGGTCTTAGCTTTTCTTCCAAGGAGCAAGTGTCTTTTAATTTCATGGCTGCAATCACCATCTGCAGTGATTTCGGAGGCCAAGAGAAAAAGAGTCTGTCACTGTTTTCATTGTTTCCCCATCTATTTGCCACAAAGTGATGGAATCCGATGCCATAATCTTAGATTTTTTAATGTTGAGTTTTAAGCCAGCTTTTTCACTCTCCTCTTTCGCTTTCATCAAGAGGCTCTTTTCTTCCTCTTTGCTTTCTGCTGTAGGGTGGTGTCATCTGCATATCTGAAGTTATTGATGTTTCTCCTGACAATCTTGATTCCAGCTTGTGCTTCATTTATTCTTGCGTTTTGCATGATGTACTCTGCATATAAGTGAAATAAGTAGAGTGACAATATACAGTCTTGGCATACTCCTTTCCCAATTTGGAACCAGTCCATTGTTCCATGTCTGGTTCTAAGTGTTGCTTCTTGACCGGCATACAAGTTTCTCAGGAGGCAAGTAAGGTGGTCTGGTATTCCCATCTCTTGAAGAATTTTCCACAGTTGTGATCCACACAGTCAAAGGCTTTAGCATAGTCAATGAAACAGAAGTAGATGTTTTTCTGGAATTCTCTTGCTTTTTCTCTGATCCAGCATATGTTGGCAATTTGATCTCTGGTTCCTCTACCTTTTCCAAATCCACCTTGAACATCTGGGAGTTCTCAGTTCACATACTGTTGAAGCCTAGCTTGGAGAATTTTGAGCATGATCTTTCTAGCATGTGAAATGAGTGCAATTGTGTGGTAGTTTGAGCATTCTTTCGTGTTGTCTTTCTTTGGGATTGGAATGAAAACTGACCTTTTCCAGTCCTGTGGCCATTGCTGAGTTTTGCAAATTTGCTGGCATATTGAGTACAACACTTTCACAGCATCATATTTTAGGATTTGAAATAGCTGAACTGGAATTCCATCACCTCCACTAGCTTTGTTCATAGTGATGCCTCCTAAAGCCCACTTGACTTCCCACTCCAAGATGGCTGGCTCTAGGAGAGTGATCACATCATTATGGTGATTTGGATCATGAAGATCTTTTTTGTATAGTTCTTCTGTGTATTCTTGCCACCTCCTCTTAGTATCTTCTGCTTCTGTTAGGTCCATACCATTTCTGTCCTTTATTGAGCCCATCTTTGCATGAAATGTTCCCTTGGTATCTCTAATTTTCCTGAAGAGATCTCTAGTCTTTCCCATTCTATTGTTTTCCTCTATTTCTTTGCATTGTTATTTAGGAAGGGTTTCTTTTTTTAATATAAATTTATTTATTTTAATTGGAGGCTAATTACTTTACAATAGTGTATTGGTTTTGTCATACTTCAACATGAATCTGCCATGGGTTAGGAAGGCTTTCTTATTTCTCCTTGCTTTTCTTTGGAACTCTGCATTCAGATGGGTGTATCTTTCCTTTTCTCCTTGCCTTTCACTTCTCTTCTTTTCACAGCCATTTGTAAGGCCTCTTATAACCATTTTGCCTTTTTACATTTCTTTTTCTTGAAGATAGTTTTGATCACCACCTCCTATACAATGTCATGAACCTCCATCCATGGTTCTTCAGGCACTCTATCAGATCTAATCCCTTGAATCTATTTGTCACTTCCACTGTATAATAGTAAGGGATTTGATTTAGGTCATACCTGAATGGCCTAGTGGTTTCCCCTACATTCTGCAATTTAAATCTGAATTTTGCAACAAGGAGTTCAATATTTTAGCCACAGTCAGCTCACAGTCTTGTTTTTGCTGACTGTGTAGAGCTCCTTCATCTTCAGCTACAAAGAACATAATCAATCTGATGTCGGTATTAACCATCTGGTGATGTCCATGTGTAGAATCGTCTCTTGTGTTGTTGGAGGAGGGTGTTTGCTATGACCAGTGCGTTCTCTTGGCAAAACTCGGTTAGCATTTGCCCTGCTTCATTTTCTACTCCAAGGCCAAACTTGCCTGTTACTCCAGGTATCTCTTGACTTCCTACTTTTCCGTTTCAGTCCCCTATGATGAAAAAAGCATTTTTTTTGGTGTTAGTTCTAGAAGGTCTTGTAGGTCTTCATAGAACCGTTTAATTTCAGTTTCTTTGGCATTAGTGGTTGGGGCATAGACTTGGATTATTGTGATATTGAATGGTTTTGCTTTGAAAACAAATTGAGATCATTCTGTTGCTTTTAAGCTGTACCCAAATACTGCATTTCAGACTCTTTTATTCACTATGTGAGCTACTCCATTTCTTCTAAGGGATTCTTACCCACAGTAGTATATATAATGGTCATCTGAATTAAATTTGTCCATTCCAGTCCATTTTAGTTCACTGATTCCTAAAATGCCAATGTTTATTCTTGCCATTTCCTGTTTAACCACTGCCAATTAGCTATTGGAATTTTAATCTTAATTCACAGTTTTTGTTTTCTTGAATTCCCATAAGTACAATTAATTATCTCCTCATATTATTATTTTTCCTTACATCTCACAGATTTTGATATGCAGTGCTCTTATTTTCCTTCATTTCTAAATAATTTGTGATTTCTATTTCCTTCCTTCTTCTCTCCATACTCCCTCCCTTTCTCTGTCTCTTTCTTTTCCTCTCTTCCTCTTCTCTTCCCTCCCTTTCTTTCATCCTTCCTTCCCTCCTTCTTCCCTTAGAGTGAAGGGTGCTCATTAGCGAGCACCCTTGGGTCCATCACCTACAGGGGAGGGAGGGAAAGGAAACAGGAAGGCCTAGAGGGATTGGGAGCTCAATGGCCTGCCAGGATTGTCCCAGGTCTGTCCAAAATGGCTAAGCCTCTATATCCCTGCCTAGGCTTACCAGCAGATGTGGGCTGCTCTTTGACCTTGAATAAGGTGCTTCTGGGCTTCCCTCATAGCTCAGTTGGTAAAGAATCTGCCTGCTATGCAGGAGACCCTGGTTTGATTCCTGGATTGGGAAGACCTCCTGGAGAAGGGTTAGGTTACCCACTCTAGTATTCTGGCCTGGAGAATTCCATGGACTGTATAGTCCATGGGGTCGCAAAGAGTCGGACATGACTGAGCACCTTTTGCTTTCACTTTCACTAAGGTGCTTCTCTTAAATTGGGGCCCTTCTTGGAGGCGCCAATAGATGAAGGATATCTGCTGACAGCTCTCCAGCTAATGGAGCAACAAGCCCTTTTCTGAAAGAGACTGTGTAGTTGTTCACCATGTTCATCACATTCTCCACACACTCAGCACTTCCTCGGCTCACCATTTCTTTCATACCTTCTTCAGGGAACACTTTTCTTCTGGAAGTGCATCTTTTTAAAATTTTCTTCAGTAAAGGTATGCTAATTTCTCGGAGAAGGCAATGGCATCCCACTCGAGCACTCTCGCCTGAAAAATCCCATAGATGGAGGAGCCTGCTAGGCTGCAGTCCATGGGATCATGAAGAGTCGGACACGACTGAGCGACTTCATTTTCACTTTTCACTTTCATGCACTGGAGAAGGACATGGCAACCCACTCCAGTGTTCTTGCCTGGAGAATCCCAGGGATGGGGGTGCCTGGTGGGCTGCCGTCTATGGGGTCGCACAGAGTCGGACTCGACTGAAGCGACTTAGCAGCAGCAGAAGCAGTGTTTTATGGCTTTTTTTTTTTTCTTCCAACACTTTGAAGATATGACTTCATTATCTCTGACTTCGATTGCTACTGTTTAGTAAACTTCTGTCAGTTTAATTGCCATTCCTTTCTGTATAATTGCTTTTCTTTCTGGCTGCTTTTAAGACTTTTGTCTTTAGTATTCTGCTGTTTTCCTCTAATATGTCAAGTGGATTTCTTTTTATTTATCTTGCTTACATTGTCCTTCTTGCATCAGTATCTTCTGCATTAAAAAAAAAAATTCTGACCTGAGCTACATCTTTTCTTTCTATTGTTTATGCCTCTGTTTCTTCTCCCCGTGTCTCTTTTATCTCTCTCTGTTGCTTATTCTCTCTCAATAACTTTACATTCTGATATAAATTCAAATTTCTAGAAAGTTGCAAAAACAGTAAAAATCACTCCCGTATATGCTTTAGAAGGGTTCATTAATACTTTAGATTTAAACCCATTTGCTTTATCATTAGTATTTTATTTTTATGGAGATCTGAATATATTACTATAGCTACATAATACATTCCCCCCCGCCAAATTTAGTGGCATTGAAAACACGATTTATTATACAAATGGGTTCCCTGGATCAGGAATTTGGATAGGGCACAGTGGACATGCTTGCGTCAGCTCATGGTGTCTGGAGGACTCAAAGGCTAGATGCTGGAAACGTGTGCAGGCTTTTTCATTCATGTGTCTGCCCGTTGATGTCGATTAAAGATGCGTGGAGAGTCAGTTCCTGTTTATACGGGCCTCCCCACATGGTCTCTCTCTCTTCTTCTAAGGAATTGAGTTCTTTCCTCTAGGACTTATTAATGTTATCTTATTTTATGTATTCGATTTTCTTTTTTCCTTTTTATTTCTCTGTCTGCCTTTTGTGGATTAATTGTGTTTTAATTACACCTTTTAGAAAAGTTTCCTCTAGCTATTTGAAAGTTACTTGCTGCATTTATTTTCTTATGGAAGTTATCCTAAATTTTTTTTCATACACATAAGATCAATGCATAAGCTGATGATCTTCTAACAAAGTCTAAAATTAATTTTAAGAAAAATACAAGCACTTACACTTTCCTGTTTTCTCTCTTACTTACTAAGGTTAAGATCACCTATTATTATAGACCAGGTTATAAATAATTCTATTTATATTATGCTTAAAGAATCATCTTCACTAGGTTAGGTACATGTATCGCAAGTAATTTTAGAAGGATAAGTAAAATAGACAAGCAGCCTGAAATCCAAAACAGAGTTCTCAGTAGTCATTTCTGAGCTTGAGGTACCCTAGTGAGTTAATGTCCTTCATGGATGAGATCCTGAGGGATGAAGCAGGAATTAGAACTCTTCCCAGTTTCCTAAAAGCAGTGCTTCAATGCTCCAGCCTCCTATTTTCCTCTCAGATACCTCTGTGGACAATGTTCTATTTAATAGAACATACAGTCTTTCATTCACAATGGTGAATGTTCTATTTAATAGAACATACAGTCTTTCATTCACAATGGTAAGTGCCAATAGCTCTCATATTTCTATATCCTCTGATAAATTTGCCTTATTTCATAGAGAAACACACATGTTCTTTTTTTTAGTGTTCTTCCTTTTTAAAATTTATTTATATTAGTTGAAGGATAATCGCTTTACACAGTTTTGTTGTGAGAGAAATTTCCTTTGTAAACAGTTGATTTAAAGTAGAAAACTGCACCAGTAATAGAAACTAAAAGTTATTTTATTAACAGTATGATAAGAGCTCAATTCATTTATGCCTGCATCTTCAATACTATCTTAAGAAAACATACTAAAATCTATTACACTTAGTTTTCTTATAGGTAAAGTTGGAAAGCAAACAAACAAAAAACAATAAACCCTAGCTCTCAGGGTTGCTATAAAGATTAGAAATAATATTAAGTACAAAGCATGAGACAGAGTAGATGTTCAATAAATGCTATTTTTTTTTATCATTTTCTTTTTTCTAGCACCATTTTGCTCCCATGAAGTTCTTAGGGTTCTCTACTGTTCACACTTAGATAACTCTTTGAGAGTCCATTTGTTGAAAGAACACTGGCCTATGAAATATGTATATATGTGTATATAATTTTGAATCCCTTGGTTTAGAGAAGAGCTGCTCTTCTATAGCCTGAGAATTCAAAAAAAAAAAATAGAATGGTAAGATAGACTATGAATTCAAGAGAATTACAGCAAAATATCAGATGTTTAATCTTATGTCTTTTCATTATCAGTCATTTTAATGCCATCTTCATGATTTTTGCTTTCTATACCCACCTAACATTTATATTATTATGTAGTAATTTTTAAATTGACTTTAATTCATCTCACTTATTTTATGTCACTTTATCTTAATCAATGGTATATATAGTTGATTATAAATCATATAGTAATATAGTCAATAATAGAAAATACTTTTTATTTTAATAGCTGTTATGTATTATAATTGTTAATAAATGATTCCTTTGTATATCAACTAAAATCACACTGCAGCATATTTGATCAGCACTATACTTATTTGGGGCTTCCCTGGTAGCTCAGCAGGAGACTGAAGGCAGGAGGAGTAGGGAAAGACAGGATGAGATGGTTGGATGGCATCACTAACTGAATGGACATGAGTTTGAGCAAGCTTCTGGAGTTGGTGATTGACAGGGAAGCCTGGCATGCAGCAGAACAAGGGGTTGCAGAGTCAGGCATGACTGAGTGACTGAACTGAACTGGTAGCTTAGCAGTAAAGAATCCACCTGCCAATGCAGGAGGTGTGGGTTTGATCCCTGGATCATGAAGATCCCTGGGTCAGGAAAATCCCCTGGAGAAGGAAATGGTTACCCACTCCAGTACTCTTGCCTGGAGAGTCCCATGGACAGGGAAGCCTGTCCCCTGTAGACCCCACGGCTACAGTCCATGGGGTCTCAAAGACTGGAACAGACTTAGTGATTAAACAACAATAACAATACTTATTTGAGAAAGTTCTGTTCTAATGAGTGCAATGCACACACTCTCTATTCTGTGATTTGTCATAGGCTTGAGGATTCAACCAAGCAACTAGCTGACTTCCTCCCTTCTTTCCCTCTTGCTGTTCATTTGACCATCCATTTCTCCATTTATTTACAATTTAGTGCCATGGACTGTACTTGGCATATGGTAGGTACCCCATGAATGTTTGTTTAATAAGAAACTTTAAAAAATGATTTGAGGCATCTAATTTTATTAAATTTGTCCTTTTCATTGTAATTTACATTTTTTTCCAGTATTTAAAAATATGTCAAACAATTAGAGATCACAGTTGTGCCTCGTACACAATATATTCAGTTTATCTGAAAATAATAATAAAATTCCTGGATATGACAAAACTCAATCATATTATTTTTTTTTAATAGCTGAGAACCTTGTGTCTCAAAGATGTGAAATTATTTTTCCAGAGACCTCAGAGTGAATAGCCCTAGAGATGATTTTGAACTGAGGCTAGCTGACTGTTGAGTCAACTTCAAAACTCTTAGGTATATTTCCCAACCACAGCTTAGAGATTAGAGAAGCAAAGTTTTATTTTCTGTTGTCCATTAGCCATTCTCTCTCCTTTTCTCTCCTCAGCACAATTCTCCCTCCATGTTATACCCATATCAACATATTTTCTTCATCACTCTTTGGGAATAGAAACTATATTTGTAATTACACTATGATTTAGAATATGCAAAAAAAAAAGTATACTATTGCTTATTTTTCTAATTTATGGTGAAAGTACATTGGATTATTTTGCAGTTTAGTGGGAAGGCCATATATTTTGTACTTGTGTTGTTTGTGTCACAGAAACATGGCATCCGTGAAGACTACAGTGAGCAAGTTGGGTCTCATAAGCAAATAAGGATTGCATTAAGACCTCCGGGGGGTGGGGGGCGGAAACTCATTCACTTTGTATTCAAAAGCTCTTTTATGTAAGATAATTTGTATCTGGCAAAGATGTGAGATTCTGATTGAAAAGCAATCAGATGAGAGCAGTATGCAGTTCGTAATACTGCGTAATCTGATAAGCTGCTCCCAGTTCACCCTCGCTGAGCACAGTGGACAGGAATACAGTTCTCCCAGGAAGAGATGAGCTGTAATGTATTCTAATGCCAAGGACAAATTCATGCTGCATTTTCCAGTACAGAGAATTTAACAAAAAGAACCATCTTTATTTATTTATTTATTTATTTTGTTTGTTTGTCAATGTGCTTTTTATTTCAGGAGAGTTTTTAGACATAAAGTTGCAAGGATAATACAGAGAATCCCCATATATCCACTATTGTTAAGATCTTACTAACATGGTCCTTTCATCACAGCTAAGGAACCAACACTGATACATTGTCATTAACATAAGTCTAAGGTCCGCCTGGTCAAGGATATGGTTTTTCCAGTGGTCATGTATGGATGTGAGAGTTGGACTGTGAAGAAAGCTGAGCACCAAAGAATTGATGCTTTTGAACTGTGGTATTGGAGAAGACTCTTGAGAGTCCCTTGGACTGCAAGGAGATCCAACCAGTCCATTCTGAAGGAGATCAGCCCTGGGATTTCTTTGGAAGGAATGATGCTAAAGCTGAAACTCCAGTACTTTGGCCACCTCATGCGAAGAGTTGACTCATTGGAAAAGACTCTGATTCTGGGAGGGATTGAGGGCAGGAGGAGAAGGGGACGACAGAGGATGAGATGGCTGGATGGCATCACTGACTCGTTGGACGTGAGTCTGAGTGAACTCGGGGAGTTAGTGATGGACAGGGAGGCCTGGCATGCTGCGATTCACAGGGTCGCAAAGAGTCAGACACAACTGAGCGACTGAACTGAACTGAACTGAACTGATACTTTATTCAGGCTTCTTGTATTTTTCCTCCATGTCTTCTTTCTGTTCAGGCTTCCACCAAGATGCTAAAAAATAAAAGATTATTATTATTATTTTTTCATGTCAAGTTTTATGTTTCATGGCTTTCCATGGAACATAAGTTGAAAATTTTTTATTTTTATTATTATTATTTTTTAGGTTATTATTATTATTATTTTTCACTTTACAATATTGTATTGGTTTTGTCATACATCAACATGAATCGTCTTTAAAAAAATTATGTGAAATTCCCTCTTTCCTTTCATTGATTAATGTTATGCTCTTTTAGTTTTCACAAATATCTCCAACCACTGGAATTTAACTCTGTAAAAATTATGGCTTAGGGCTTTTCTCCAGAATATTCATGACAGATGCACAGAATAAACTATTTCTGAAATTAAGAATCAGGGTCACCCCTCTGTAAAACAGACATTTGTCTTTTGCTGCTTTTGTTGCAGGCAATCACGGATCTTCTCCCTGTGTCTCTCCATTTCTGTCACCCTTGTACGGCTTGTGTGTGCACACCCTCATTCTCTATCCCTTCCTCCTCCTTCTTTCCAGGTTATTGGTCCTTAGTCTTTGTTTTAGGTCCTTTCTGGGACCTGCCACTTAGAGCCCATACAGATCAGTGGTAATCTTTGGACAACCCAAGACTTTTGTGTAACAAGTCCCTTTCTCTAGAGTTCTGTGTTTTGGTTAAGCACATACTTTAATTATAGATTTATTTTGTAGTTCAGCTAAGAGTAGGTGCTTTCACTGGCAACTAATGGCAATTAGCTGATCTTCTAAAGGCATTTGCCTTTGACATGTCAAGGGTAAAAAGCTGGAAGTGTATAACTTATTATTGGATATATGTGGACTTTTGTACATGACTTTAATTTCTGGAAATGGGCCATGTTAAGCAGAAAGGGAAAGGCTCAAGTAAGAGGTTACTTTGAACATTTGCAGGGTCTGATAATATTCCTCAAAACACGTGTTATATACATATAACATCTGGTAACTGTGGGATGTATTGCACTGCCTACATTAAAATTTCCCTAAGACATTGGGTTAAACATTCTTAAGGAGTCTCCTCTCCTCTTCTTCCTTTGCCCCTCTTTTCCTCCCCCCATCCCAACTCTCATTCTTGCGCAAACTGGTGCTTTTTCTTCTGTATCATTGTTTTTGAGGAAAATTTTGTGTTTGTGAATAAAAAGAACCCAGGGGCCTCAATTTTCTTTCTTTCCACTGGTCTCTCAGCTCTCTGTCATTCTCAGTGGGCTGCATTGGAATGATGCTGCCAAAGAAGAAATTAAAAAAGGAAGTTTTATGCTGATGTAGAAATAACTCATAAAGCCTGGGGTAAAGATGTTAACCTCTGCATACAAGATTCCCTTCTGATTAACAGATGACTATGGATCCTACATCCCCAGAAGATTGGCTCCTACCATGGACAGAGGAGCCTGGTAGGCTGCAGTCCATGGGGTCGCTAAGAGTTGGGGACGACTGAGCGACTTCACTTTCACTTTTCACTTTGATGCATTGGAGAAGGAAATGGCAACCCACTCCAGTGTTCTTGCCTGGAGAATCCCAGGGATGGGGAAGCCTGGTGGGCTGTCGTCTATGGGGTCACACAGAGTCGGACACGACTGAAGCGACTTAGCAGCAGCAGCAGCATGGGAGATGTAAAACCATCACTGCTCTGGGTGCCTCTCTATAAAGTTCAGGTCTTAAGTTTGCTGTTCCCCTAAAATAAATCCTGTGGGTGCTCAGTTTCCATGAGAGGATGGAATGAGCTCTTGTATTACAAAGAATGTTTTGAATTATTTTAAAAATATAGTTTCCTTGAACAGTATGTTTGTTCCCTGTGAGATTTTTACTGGGAGATGTTAGATACATTTTAAAAGGCTTGCAAGGTAACTGTAAATTAGAACTTGTGAGGTAAATTTTTTATTTTCACAATGGTAGTTCTCTTCAAATAGCATTAACTGTCAATACACTTTTTTTGTAATCTTTCCTATAACCAGACTTTCATACACACAAACACAAAAGATATAAAATATAGTTCTATGAAATTTCAAGCTTTACTAGTAATTTTCTAGATATATTTTTCTGTCTCCTTCCATACATACGCATAATTCTTATGACAAATAATAAAACACTACTAAGGAATATTTATGTGATAGGATTTACCAGCTGAGACCAAGCTGAGTCTCTCATAGAGCCTTATGAGGATTGTATCCCAGAGGTTTTCAGGATTTTCTGGACCAGAAATCTTGAATATGAGGATGTTTGAAGACCCTGAAATAGACAACTAGTCTCATTCCTGATTTTCATAGGGGTTCAGGAGCTTTATATGAACAAACCTGGATCCTGGTCAAGAAAGAGATCCAGTAATCCACAGGCATGTCCCATGGAAGAGGCTAAGAGAACAGAAAGCAGATTGCAGGGAAGGGCAAAGGAAACTTTGAAAGAAAAATCTTACACCTGGGTCTAAGGAGACTGCTCAAGCTTTATAAGTTCTGAGGGTTAAGAGGCAGGTCTAATTCAGGGTAAATTGTGAAGCTGCTCTTGTGGTTTCTCTGACTCCAGCCCCCGTGATTGCCTATTGAAAGCCTCTGAGTATCCTATGGAATGTGCTAGATGACACAAAGGGGAAAGTGTGTTCTTAGAGGCACCCTGCAAGAGCTGGGCTTTAGGAAGGGAGGGTTGGAGAGGGGTCACCTTCTGTGCTGCAGAAGGTGGGTCTTTTTTGTTGTTTTTTGGCATGTGGGATCATAGTTCCCCTACCAGGGATTGAACCCAAGCTCCCCCGCAGTGGAAGTGTGGAGTCTTAACTGCTGGACTGCCAAGGAAGTTCCAGAAGGTGGGGGTTTAGATCAGCAGAAATGGAGAAGGGAAAATGCGGAGGGGACCCTTGAGACCAAGCTTGGGTTAGGACCATACTGAGGGTATCTGTTAGTCCACAAGACTGCCGTAACAAAAACCCACGGACTGGTTGACATAAACAACTGAACTGTATTTCTCATGATTCTGGAGGTTGGGCATCCTAGACCAAGGTGTGAGCTGACTTGTCTCCTGGCTCACAGATGATTGTCTTCTCCCTGTGTCTTTCCTCTTTGTGCCTTCAGTGTCTGTATCCTAATCTCTACTTTTTTATAAGGACACCAGTCATATTAGGGTTTGCTCATATGACCTCATTTTAGCTTAATGACCTCTTTAAAGGCTCTGTTTTCAAAATAGTCACATTCTGAGGTACCAATGGTTAGGACCTCAACTCATGAATTTGAGAGGGATGCAACTGAGCACATGACAGCAACCTTGGTATGACATCAGCAACCGTATGTAGCCAGAGGTTTAGAATGGCAGTATGAATAGTACTGCAGAGGCAGGAAGAGTTGATAACTCCCTTTCAGCTCTCCTAGGAAGACACAGGAGGGAGAGCTATAGTTCTGCTTTGAGACAGATAGAAAAAATGACCCAACAATTTGGAGGCAAACTGTGAAAATGACCCTTCTCAGCATCTGCAATGGATGTGCTCTAAGGTTATTTGGATTACATATAAAATATCAATTATAAAATATTTAAATACGTAAATTTAACATCAGAATAAATGCAGCAAATGTAATGAAATTTTAAAAGTCAAATCATTTTAACATTACTCCTATTTGCATTGATTCTGAGTTGAAAATAGCTTTAGAAGACATTCTTTTCAATTTTCATAAGGGTTTTCTTATACTTCATTTCCTTCTAAATAGTCTATGGGGAAGACAGAACAAGCATTCTCAGTTTTAAACAGATAAAAAAATTGAATCTGGAAAAAGTTAAGATGACTCATTCATGGTCCTAAAACCAGGAGACAAAAGAGCTGAGACTCAAAGGGGAATGTTTTGAAACAGTACAATATACAAATACATCTTAGTTCAGGCTGTCATACAAAATACCATAGACTGGGTGACTTAAACAACAGAAATGTCTTTTATCACAGTTTTGGAGGCCAAACATACAAGATTAGAGTGCCAGCATGGTCAAGTTCTGGTGAGGACCCTTCTTGGTTTGCAGATGGCTGCCTTGAAACTAATCCTCACATGCGGGGTTGGCAAAGGGAGAGAAAGACAGAGAGTGCATGTGAGCAGGCTACTTGGTGTCTTCTTCTTATAGGGGCACTAATGTCATCATGAGAGCCCCACCCTTCTTAACCTACTTCCCAAAGACTCCATTTGCGACCATTATACTGAGTGTTAGGGTTTCAACATATGAATTTGTGTGTGTGTGTGTGTGTTGGGGTGGAGGGTGGGGACACAATTCAGTCTAAAGCACAAAAGTAAAATAAACAAAAGGGAAAAGAAAATAATCATAAGCAACTATAGAATACTATCTAGCCTTTAAACTATTTTAGAATAATTCTGTTTGCTTTGCATTTATAAAATGCAAGTCATCAATTTTGGTAAAACAATACATGTATTTTTAAATGAAAATTCTATATAAATGTGATATTGGTGAATACTGTAAGATGCTTTCTTCTCTCCTTTTTTATTCAGATCAGCAGGGAATGTATATTGTTGAGAGGTAGTTTTGGCTTACTCTGTTTGTGTGTTTTATTATTTATCATGGATTTTCCCCAGACTTTGAAGGGCCTGGTAGGTGGTGCTTTACAAATAAGGTGGCTTATTTGTAAGCCAAATTATGGTTCCATGCACAGATGATCAGCGGGAGCAATTAATTCAGCAGGAGACTCCATTGTGATGAATCTTGAAAAAGGCTTTTGTCCCCAACTTGAGGACTTGGACTAAATGAATTTCTTAGAGTTGTGCTAAGCCCTGTGTTTCAGAGGGAAATACTTAAGGTAGTTTAGGATATTTGCTAACTATGAATGAAGAGTAAGTAGAGTGTTTGGAAAGAAATCTTATTGTATTAGATTTGTTATGATATGAAGTAGTAAGAAGACATTAATATAAATAGAGGAGGTTTTAAAACTTTTATTGTGAATGTCTTATTCTCAATTTACATGCTTTATTAAAGTAGTCACAGCAAAGGGATCAGCAGTTTTATTTACTTATTTATTTAATATATATTGTACTTATATAGCACTTACTCTTTGCTAGGTGCCTTTTTAAGCTATAGCAATCCTATGAAGCAAGAGCTATAATCCATGCTATACAGTTGATGAAGTATCTTGCCAAGGTCATACTTAGCACTCGTATCTCACAAACCAAATGCAAAAACATTGTATAGAATTAGAATAATTGTGCTTAAGAGAAAGGACAGATAATCTTTCCAATAATAACGTATTCCCACCTATCTTGAAAAACTCTCAGGATGTCCTTGAGAAGAGGATTTTACTCCATGTTCAAATATTGTAGTCTCACACACATTTAGTTAATGTTAACTCAAACCATGTGTGACGGGCTTCCCAGGTGGCTCAGTGGTAAAGAATTCACTTGCCAACTCAGGAGACTCAGGTTCCATCCCTGGGTCAGGAAGATCCCCCGGAGAAGGGAATGGCAACCTACTCCAGTATTCTTGCCCGGAAAATCCCATCAACAGAGAAGCCTGGCAGGCTACAGTTCATGGAGTCCAAGGAGTTGGACACTTAACAACTGAGCATGTGTACAAACCATATGTGCTAAGCTGGAGATTATTCAGAGTGAGTACCTTATGTGAACTGCTAATCTGCTGTTCCTTCCTTCTAACCCAGTTTCTCCAGGCATCTTGCCTTGACAGTATCATTCTAATATCTAAAATTATGAATTTTTCATATACCATAATTCTTCACATAGTGGCCAATACATTCATCAGGTGCTCAGTTGAAGAAAGAACAATATGTTCCAATACTAGGAAAAAAAACCTGACTTAGATTTAGAGAAGGCAGATGGGTCTTCAATGTTTCACCATTTTAAAGGATTTTTAAGGGTAATTTTTAACAAAATGCGATTTTTCTGATATAAACATTTTAAAAGCCATCACCTCCCCCCCCCTTTTTTTTTGGCCACACTGCATGGTACGTTGGATTTTACTTCCCACACCAGGAATCAGGGATGGAATCTGTGCCCCTGCAGCGGAAGCACAGAGCCCTAACCACTGGACCGCTAGGGAATTCCATAGCTAGCTATTTTATAAAGTTTTGGGGTCCATTTTCTCGTAATGAGTTGTGCCTTTGTATTATTGATTTAAATGAAGAGATACAGATTTAAGTATGGATACTGATATAGATTGACACTTTGGAAACAGTTTCTTCGTTAGAAATATGTATGGCAATTAATTCACCCTTCTGTGATTTGCCCTTTCATTCTCTTTTTGGTGTCCTAAGTGGAATGGAAGATTTACATTTTAATGTATAGAACTGTATCATGTTTTCACTCTATAGTTATCATTTTGGGGACCTGTTTAAGAAGTTTTTGCCCACTCTAAGTTTATGAAGAATTTCTTCTAGATTTTATTCCAGAAGTTTTATAGGTTACCTTTCACATTTAAATCTAGAATTCTTCTTTAGATTTTTGGATGTGGTGTGAGCAAGATATCAAATTCCTTTTTTTTGGAAGTACAGATGTAAAACTGTCCTAGTATCATTTTTGATGCAATTCTTATAGCAGAATTTCAAAGTTTTACCTTTTTTATGTTGTGGTTGGCGTATATAAAAATACAGTT
Organism: Bos mutus; assembly: GCF_027580195.1. Classification (NCBI taxonomy): domain Eukaryota; kingdom Metazoa; phylum Chordata; class Mammalia; order Artiodactyla; family Bovidae; genus Bos; species Bos mutus. The sequence goes on from NC_091618.1 coordinate 119,258,405, forward strand.
GTTTTAAACAGTGACCTTATATTCTTGGACTTGAAAAATTAATTTATTCAATTCTCAAAGTTGGTAGAAATTTATGGATTTTTAAAGTGCACAATTATAACATTTTCAAATGACAATGATTTTTCTTCATTTTCAAACCTTATTTATCTTCTATTGCAGTTTTTAGAACCTCTAGGATAAAAGTTAGGAGAAGTAGGGATAGGATTGCCTACTTCTCATTCTTGATCGTAGAGAAAAATTTTTCAATAATTCACCAACAAAAGCCATGTTTGTTATAGGGTTTTTGAAGAGGCTTATTAGCATATTAAAGAGCTTCTCTCCTATAAAACATTTTTGTACATTTATTTGTTTATTTTTATTGCTGATTGCAGTGAAAACATTGCATTTGATGATGCTGTTTAGTTACTAAGCCATGTCTGACTCTTTGCAACCCTGTGTGGTGTAGCCCTCCAGGCTTCTCTTCTCATGGGATTCTCCAGACAAGAATACTGGAGTGTGTTGCCATTCCCTTCTCCAGGGGATCTTTCCAACCCAGGGATTGAACATGCATCTCCTGCATTGGCAGGTGATTCTTTTGCCACTGAGGCACTGAGGAAAACCTTTATGCATTTACTGAACCACTTGTATTCTTCTCCTTTATTTTGTTATTGTGGAAAATTATACTGATTGATTTTCAAATGTGAAATCAATCTCATCTTTCTGATGAGAGTCATGATATGTATTATCCTTTATATATATTTATATAATATATAATTTATAATATTTATAATTTATATAAATATATAATTTATATAATATTATATATTACCCTTTATTGCTAAGTTAGATTTGACTTATTATTATATTATATAATTTATATTATATAATAATATATATTATATAATTTATATAATATTATATATTACCCTTTATTTATTGCTAAGTTAGATTTGCTTATGGAACTTGCATCGAAGCTCAGTAGAGATTAGCTTTCCTAACTTGTATTGCCCATTAAATTTTGCTTTATAGCAAGTGACCTAAATAAATGAGTTGAGAAGTTTCCTTTTTTTTAACTGTTGGAAGATATCACTTTGCTGACAAAGGCCCATGCAGTTAAAGCTATGGTTTTTCCGGGAATTATGTGTAAATGTGAGAGTTGGACCATAATGAAGGCTAAACACCAAAGAATTGATGTCTTCGAATTGTGGTGTTAGAGAAGACTCTTGAGAGTCCCTTGGACTGCAAGGAGATCAAACCAGTCAATTCTAAAGGAAATCAACCCTGAATATTCACTGGAAGGACTGTTGCTAAAGCTGAAGGGCCAACATTTTGGCCACGTGATACTAAGAGCTGACTCGTTGGAAAAGACCCTGATGCTGGGAAAGACTGAAACAAACAGAGAAGAGGGTGGCAGAGGAAGAGATGATTAGATAGTATCACTGACTCAATGGACATGAATTTGAGCAAACTCCTGGAGACAGGGAAGGACAGAAGAGCCTGGTGTGCTACAGTCCATGGGTTGCAAGAGAATTGGACATGACTTCACGATTGAGCAACAACAAGTAGAAATGATGTGCTCAGTCATGTATTTGTTCATTTAAAAATGCACTGGCTGTTTAATCTTGCCAGATAATATTCCTTATTAGGTAAGTTAATGATGGATGAGACAAATGAGGTTTCTTAAATTCATATTCTTTTGGAAATGGTTTGACTAGAGATAGACACAAGTAGTGCATGTGGAACATATAGTAATGGGATCATTAACAGAATTATAAATACCATGAAAAAACAAAAGAAGGGGATGGGATACCTAGAGACTGGGACTGGGATGAGTCAGGCAGTTGTAGACTGAGTACTATATAGTTAGGAACATTTCTGCAGAGGTCATATTTGAGCTGAAAAATAAATGAAAACAACTGGCCTTCTACAAACTTAGAAACAGAAAATTCCTATAAGATCAGCAAATAAAAGGCCCTAAGATAGAAATTATCTTGGTATATTCAAGGGACATACAAAAATCTAGAGTGACTTAAACATAGAGAATTAGGGGCCAAGAGATATGGCTCAGATCATGTGTGGACTTGTGGACTATGATTAGGGGGTTGAATTTTATTCTAATGCAATAGAAATCCATTAGAGGGTTTAATATAAGGAAACACATATTATGTTTTAAAAGGTCATTCTGGCTGTAGTACTGAGAATGATTTACAGAACACTGGAGAGAAGTAGGGAGATCAAGTAAGGGGGATTGTAGTATTACTTTCCAGCTAAATATCATAGATTTTACACTTATGTTTACCTTTTTTCCCTCCTGTAACTCCGTTAAAATGATAGAGAAGGAACAAAAAGCAGTGAATTCAGAAAAACAACAATAACAGCAATCATGGAATAAGAGAGGACTTTAGCTACACTATAAGTATTGAGCAGGAGAATGGACGCTTATTCTCTGGAGCTTTGAGTGTCATCTTGAAGAACAGTGAGACTAAATGAAAATGGTTTTTTTTTTTTTTTGAATGGTAAAGCTTCCAGCTCTCTTCCTTCCTCCCTCATCTGAGATTACTCCTAGACAGGCTTATTCTCTCCATGCAGGAAATTGGAGCATTCATCTCTCAGGAAATTTAGCAGCTCAAGATTTTGTGTTGATTAGATTTTAGTGAGAGACACCATTTAGCATCTTCTTACACTTTTTATCTAATTGAAAGAATTTACTGGGTGACCTGAGAACATTTAAACTACTCAGAGGCTTTGCTAATGGTTATTACAACTATATTCTCACTTTAATCCTTGCTTAAATTGAATTTCAATGAGCTTTCCTTATTTTAAGACTTTCTCAATTTTATATTTGTCTATGTTTGACAATCAGTTATCTCTCCTAATGTAACATGTCTTCACATTTCTGGACTCATTTTCTTTTATCTGTTTCATTCCTACTTGAAAGCTGGACAGTTCTCTTCTGATCTCAACTGTTTCATGCAATAACTTGTCAAATACTGCTCACAGAAGTCTATCACAAAATTCAATTCTCTTTTTTCTACTGCTGCCTTTGGAACTACAGGCAGAGGTAGGAAAAATATTATCAGTGATAATACAATCTGTCTCCCAGTTCGTAGTTGTACAAATATTTGCAACTACATGGCAAGAATCATCTTTATTGCCTCTGAGATCAACTTCTTCTCTACCTGCTATCCAACCACTAAGCCAACATACCATATTAGATGTTCATTGTTATAGCAGTGCCCCACTTGTGGTACCAAATATATGCATTGTGGTAACAACCAATCCCCATATCTGGCTGCCTAAATACAACTAAGCTTTTTTTTATGCTCATGTAATATCTGCTGCAGGCCCACACTTTTCCCCAGGGTAGCTATTTTCTATTTATTGGCCTACTATTTCAAGCTGCTTTGGTCTTCATATCAGTCCTTGCTGCCACTACCAATACACATTCTACCATAATAAGGAAGAGAGGCTGGAGATTTGATCATGTTATTTAAATACTTTCATCTAGAAATGATGAGTCATTTTCTCCCAAGTTATTTGTCAAAGTAAGACCTACAGCTTGCTAACTTCAAGGGGCAGGAAAGAGCAGTCTTGTGTCTGCAACAAGGGAGGAATCAAGTATCACTCGACTAGTAATGACTGCCACAAAAGATATTTCATCTCTTCAAAAAGAAAGGGATACTAGAAATAAAAGTATATTTGGAGAATAAAAAAGAGACCTTGGAAAAGAAGTTGGAACAGAAGATTTTAAAAATTATTATGAGTATTAGAAAGATTGAGAAATTTCTGGAAAGTAGAGCAAAAACAGAGACAGGACATTTCTTGGAATTCTCTGTTCAGTTAAACTATCAATCAACTGTGAAGGTAGAATAAAGATATTTCTGAAGGTAGGATCTCAAAATGGAGAAGGCAATGGCACTCCACTCCAGTACTCTTGCCTGGAAAATCCATGGACGGAGGAGCCTGCTGGGCTGCAGTCCATGGGGTCGCTACGAGTTGGAGACGACTGAGCAACTTCACTTTCACTGTTCACTTTCATGCATTGGAGAAGGAAATGGCAACCCACTCCAGTGTTCTTGCCTGGGGAATCCCATGGACGGGGGAGCCTGGTGGGCTGCCGTCTCTGGGGTCGCACAGAGTCGGACACGACTGAAGCAACTTAGTAGCAGCAGCAGGATCTCAAAAAAAAAAAAAAAAAAAAATGCCTCTGATGCAGTCTTTCTTAGAAATTTGCAAGGAAAATTTCACCCAAACAAACAAAGGTGTAAACCAGAAAGATGACATGGGTCCTGGAAACAAGGGTTCCAACATTGATAAGAAGCTAAAAGAATTCCCTGAATGAAAGTCATAGAAAACCAGTGCTGCCAGCCTAGAGAACAACCGGTCTGGGTAAGTGCTAAGCAAAAGGCTTCAGGAGTAATCTCTCCAAGAAAGACAGGAGGAAATGCAGAGACCGCCTGATCACCACATTTGAATTTGTTGAAGGGAAATTCACATTTTGGGTTGTGAGTTTAGAGGTTAATTAGTGCAGATATCCACTGATGAAGATGAGTAAACTTGTTCAGGATAAACAAAGTATTCATGAAAAGACACATCATCATAATTTACAATATTGCCAGTTATGGATAAGGTTTATAAAATCACAGTAGCATAAACACAGTATTTGTTTGTACCCCAAATTATATATACATACACACATGTATATAAATGTATATATAATGTGGCACAGGGAATAGAAATATGTAGTATTATAAAGGATTAAAATAATTTTCTTCTAGCAAGTAGATATCTAAAGCTGACAAAGAAGAAGTACATCGTTTTAAAATGTGGCAACAAATACCAGAAGGAAAAATTGGAAGGACCAAAAGCAATTGACTCTCTGGTATGGCAGTTAATAATTGGAAGAGTAGATTTCTAGTTTTTATTGTGAGTCTAACCTAACATTTAAAAATGTGTACTATTAGGAGGATCATCAGTAATCAAGAAAAGATATTGGCTTGGATTGGAATGATAATAATCAAGGTAGTAAAAAAAAAAGCATGTCCCAGATTCTGGATATATTTTGAAAGTAAATGACAGTTTACTGTCAGTTTGGATGGCAAAGAGTTAAGGAGAGGAGCTAGTTTTCAAGGGAGTAGGAGTTCAGTATTGAATGTGGAGAGTTTGGGGTGCCTGAACTTCTAAGTGTGGAGGATGGGTAGAGAGATGGCTATATGAGGGGCATTTTCAGGGGAGAGGTCTGGACAGGAGATTTACATTTAGGAGGCATCGGGTGTTAAAACTATGAGACTTAGGGAGTTAGGAAGCAGTCAAGGATTGAGTCCTGGGGTACTGTGAAGGTTAGGAAGCAGAGGAGGGCACAGTAAAGGAGTATGAGATAAGGCAGCCAGGGAAGTAAGAGGAAAATCAGGAAGACTTTGGTGGAAATCAAATGAAAAATATTTCAAGGAAGAATGAGGGTCAAATGCTAACAGTAGATCAAATAAGATGAAACCTGAGAATTGACCACTGGATTTGACAATATTCGTGAAGTGGTTAAGTGAAGGCTATATAAAAGTGCTCATCCAGTGCTAAATCTATATTTCATAATGTATAGTAGATTTAGATAATAAATATAAAGTCTATTAAATAATATATGTTCATGATATAAATTTTAAAAATAGAGTTCATTTAAATATAAAAAAGTTCATTAAATATAAAAAAGAAAATATAAACACCCAACAAATAAGGAGGAAAAAAAATGTGAAAAGAAGCACTGTTATTAGTCCAGTACAAGGGATGATAGTAACTGGAAATAGGGAAGAGGCAGTGGAGATGGGGAGAAATGGGTACAGGTGATATGGACATAGGCAGAGAGCAGGCTTGCTGACGATTGGCTGATAGGTGTGTGAGGAGGTTATTGAGATTGACTCAAAGATGAGCTGTGTGAGTCTTTTTACTCAGCACCTCTCAGAAATAACTCAAGAGTATTCTCCGTGCATATTTTTCAATGAAAAGTTTAATTTTTCTTAATTAAGGATAATAGTTAAAATATATTTGTTTTGAAAACAGGTTTACTACCAAAATGGCTGTCTTAAACATTTGTATCGTTTGTATGCATGAAAATGGGTTGCTCTTATCCATTCTTCCTCTTGGTGATTACACTTTCCATGGTATAATTCTTGTTTTCTTTTTCCAGCATATTTCATTGCTTAGCCAATTATTCAGAAAACTTCAATGTATCTTGGAGTTTTTAAAAGAAGGGGAAACTTATTTGCCATTATACAAAAACTAAGATATCCTAGCAATCTTTTGCCATCTTATTCTAATCTTTAGAATAAGAACAATGTAGTAAAATATTTATTTTAAAAAGGTAATTCTTAAAACTCTTTCATTTAAATATCAAGGTCCTAGGTAAGGGGAAAAGGGACATATAGCAGAAACTTATTAGCTTAATTCTATTTTAAATAATTTGAAATTGGCTTTAACAGTGCTCTAGAATTTTTTTTTAGTGTCATAATGAGTCAAATTTTATAAAATAAAAGTAGAACCTTTCTTTTTTGGTAATCTTTTATATGTTGTTCAGTGAGAGGGAATGCAAGAAATGAGGCCCATATTCTGATACTAACCAGAAAATTAAGCAAACATGTTTGAAGCTTGGTATATTGATACTGTGTTTTGCAGACAGGGGCACTTCAGTAATAAGAAGGCTGTCTCATAAACAGGCTATGGACTTCCTAATCCATACTTGTTGAAAGGTCTCCAGCACTAATAAATTAGAAAACAGTCAAGGCTAAGTTTCTTCTGTTTATTCATTTTCGGATTAGTTGTTTGTGTTTAAGAATGGGGAAACTGCCATTTGTTCTCTCAGGACTTCAGAGTGAAATCCTGTCATTCCAGTGAACAAGCTGACCCCCATTCCTTACCTGTTTGCCATGAGTTGGTATGCGGGTCACAACAGTGAGTAAGAAGGAATCTGAAGCCAATCGATTTCTCAGTTCTGCTGGGCGGTGGTTGTGTTTCCTTTAAGAAGAAAATCAATATATTTTGGTTGAATGTCTCTCTCAAGGAAGATACTGAGGTTGATGAGACATGTAAGACATAGTGTAGTTCTCAGATAAATGTATAATCTTTGTATAAGTAAAGATAAGTCAAGTGTGCATAAAAAACAGCCAGCAATGTAGAAAGTGATGGGACAGTAACTGCTATAAGAATTCACATCCAGGAACAATTGTGATGAGTTAGCACGGTCAGGAAAATGCCCTGGGTTGGAACCGGCTATACCCTAAGTAACAGGAAATTTCAGGGATTGAGAGTAAGGAAGAGATGGCATGAATAAAGACCCCAGAGTGGTAATGGAAACAATAGTAGTGGTAATAAGTGAAGTGAAGTGAAGTGAAAGTTGCTCAGTCATGTCTGACTCTGCGATCCCATGAACTATCCAGTCCATGGAATTCTCCAAGCCAGAATACTGGAGTGGGTGGCCTTTCCCTTCTCCAGGGGATCTTCCCAACACAGGGGTTGAAGCCAGGTCTCCCTCATTGCAGGTGGATGCTTTACCAGCTGAGCCACAGGGGAAGCCAATAGTAATAATAAAACCACAGTAATAATTGTAATCAAAACTTAATAATTGTTAGCTAATCAGGACCCATTTCCTATCCTTGTCCCTAACCCTATATCCTACCATACAGGATATTTGCTGGCAGAATATTAGGAAATTTTTATAGTTCTTAGCATTCCTCAAGCCGCAAGAATCAAGCATTGTCTTAAAAAGATCTCTCTCAGAGAGAAAAACATTCCCAAGGATCGTACAAATTGCAAATTTCAATTACTTCCCAAGTACTCACAGGTCCTTTTATCTCCCAGTACACCACAGAATCACCCATAACGCTGACAAGCACACTTGGACTAGGGATGGAGAGACCGTTATCAGTAGGACTTGCAACCTTAAATCTCAATATAGAAGGTCTCTGATCTCACTTTGTGAGCCCTTGCCTCTTTTGATCTTCAACAGTGAATTCTGGCAGCATAGCACATACGTTTAAAACTTTGACTTTGACATCAGATTGAGTTAAAATTCTGATTCCATAGACACCAGCTGTATGAATTTGGGCAAATTACTAAGTGCTCTAAGCTTCATTTTCTTCATATGGAAAAAAAGGATAATAATAGTCACTCTTCATTGTTTTCTGGAGATTTAATGAGATAGTTCATAAAAAGCAGTGTTAATCACAAAGAAATACTTTGTCCCTGTTGACTATTTTTGACTTCGGTCTGATAAAATGTTTAAATCAGATAGATGGTGGGTGAAGTATTTGGCATAGAGCCAAGGTCCTTAGCGCACACTCCACAGATAGTAACTGTTTTGCTTATTGTACTGTGGAAGTGTTCTTATCTGACTTACATTTAATACATTTGTCAGATTGACCAATGCCCTCTATTTCCTTTGCAGAACATTTTGACTGATGATCTTGAGATTCCATGGCTATGCCAAATCAGATCAGCTCTCACCAGGGGTCCTGATGTGTTGCATGCTTCTAAAAGATGAAATGTCTTGTTTTCAAACCTGTTTCTCAGTTATATTTGTTATTATTATCATGTAATCTAAGTGAGTTATTTTGTAAACCAATGAATCATGAATGTGGAAAGAAAGAGAAACTTCTGCATGAATCTAATTGAATACTTTGGGTACATTTGATAAAGGCAAGTTGTTAAAAATTGTGTCAAATTAGTTGTGGGCAAGCAAGTGTAAAAAATAAAAAAAAATCTTATAAAAACTTAAAAATTATTCTACACTCACATTTCTTCCCAAGAGGTTTATAATTATTGGTTCACTTTAAAGACACATTGTATTGTGGTATACTTTATGATATGGAACTGGGGTAAATGTGGAATTTATCTGGTTCTCCTATAAAAATAAAGAGATTGCTGTTCTTGTTTATTTAAAAATTGCTATGATATACATCCTACATATTCTGTATTTGGCTTGAATTTCTGAAAATAGGAAACAAGAGATGGGATACTGTGCTTTTCTTTATGATAGTGACCTTTTTGTAAAGTGTTCCAGTCAGCTCCTGAAAGGAGATGAATGCACTGTGGTTATATAGAGTCTTCTATTCAATGCAGGGCTTCAAATTTAGAACTTTTCTGGTTTAGAAACTATAAATTATTTATGGCGTATCAAGCTTTTTAAACCCCGTTTATGACAGGTTGGGATTTTTGCCAATCTCCGTTGAAACAGTCTAAATAATTTATCTTGTGTTCCTTCAACCTACAATACATCCTGAAGCTCAAGAAATGTTAAATAAGTTTTATTTTCTTCTCCGCTATGCTGAGGTCAGGGAGGTTAAGCGCTTAGACATTCTTTGAACAATTTTTGGTCCCTTGTCTTTTCTCAGCGTGCTAGATTTCTTTTTTTATTCTCATATCTTGCCTTTCTTTTATATGACATTTCCACTTCATTGAACTTTTTTTAAAAAAGAGTCTTTTATCTCCCATTAATTATCCATACTGAGTTTCTGTACATTGTACTTCTAGTTATAAATAAGAGAATATCTTTGCAAGCAAAGAATTCAATTAGTTTTAAATCCCAGTATGTTCTGAGAGTATGAACAGTGCATTAATCTGATTTGATTTTGCTGAAATGTATGAAACATTAATGATAAACATCAAAAGAGTTCAAGGTTTAGTTAAATCCCTACAAATAGGGCATTTATTTGAATCTATTTTCAACATGTTAAGTATGAGATAATGCAAATATAGATAGCTCTTGTTTTTTTTTTTTGATATCTTCATTCAACAGTGTTTTCAAGATTTATTCATGATATAAAAATAGATTCTTTTTTAATTTCAAAATCTATGTAATGAATATGCCACAATCTGTGTATTCTGTGGTTAGTGGATATTTATACTGTTTTCAATTTTTTGCCCAAAGTAACCATGGGCATCCTTATTTATTATTAGCAATTCTCTTAGGTATACTCATATAAATGGAACAGCTGAGGCAGACTGTGTTTTCTTAAATTCTAATTTTTATTAAGGAATAATTGACATATGACATTATATTAGTTTCAAGTGTGTAATATAATGATTTGATATTTGTATATATTGCAAAATGATTAGCACAATAAGTCTAGTTAACATCTGTCACCATAGATGGTTGCATTTTTTTCTTGTGATAAGAGCCTTTAAGATTGATCTCTCTTGTACTGTGATACACTTATTCACTCAGTCGTGTCCAACTCTTTGTGACTCCATGGACTGTAGCCTACCGGGCTCCTCTGTCCTTGGGAATTCTCCAGGCAAGAATACTGGAGTGGTTTGCCATGCCTTCACTCGAAGGATCTTCCCATCCCAGGGATTGAACCCAAGTCTCCCGCATTCCAGATAGATTCTTTTACCATCTGAGCCACCAGGGAAGCCCTATCTACTCTCTTAACAACTTTCAAATATGCAGTACTGTATTATTAACTGTAGTCAACATGCTGTACATTATATCCTTAAGACTTACTTACTTTTAGCTATAAGTTTATCTTTTGATCTCCTTCATCCATTTTGTCTACTTCCCATCCCTACTACTGACAGCCCTTAATCTGTTCTCTATATCTATGAGCTTGTTTTCATTTGTTTGTTCATTTTTTATCTTTCTAAGATTCTGCATACAAGTGAGATCATATGGTATTCATCTTTATCTATTTGACTTACTAACTTATTTTACTTAGCATAACACTGTCAAGATCCATCCGTGTTATCACAAAAGATTTCATTATTTTTAATGGCTGAATAGTATTTTCTTGTGAATGTATACATGTGTGTGTGTGTGTGTATCATGGTTTCTTTATCCATTCGTCCATTGGTAGACACTTTCCATGTCTTGGCTATTCTAAATAATACTTCAGTGAACATGGATGTGCATATACCTTCTTGAATGAGTGTTTTCTTTTTCTTTGGATATATACCCAGGAGTGGAATTGCTGGTCATAGGATAGTTTGAGTTCCAATTTTTGTGAAGCCTCCATACTGTTTTCCATGGTAGCTGCACCAAATTACATTTCCATCAACAGTGAAGTTCCCTTTTCTCTCTATCCTTGCCAACACTTGTTTCTTGTCTTTTTGATAATAGCCGTTATAACAAGTATGAGGTAATATCTCACTGTAGTTTTGATTTTCATTTCCCTGTTGATTAGTGATGTGCACATATAGTTTTACTTCATGATGAACCCTAATAACTTGAAACTACCAGTTTCCAGTAACTGTATAATTTTTATTAATTTTTAAAATACAGAGACTTGAGAAAAAGGAATAGGCATTTACCAGTATTTGATTTTGACAGCAAGTTCTATCAATTTTAATAGCCCTGTTTTATTAAAAAAAGAGGAAGAATTAAAAGGATGGACATTAAACATGTAAATGTGAAGTTCTTATATTCAGTAAAATACACATATGATATTCCTAGCACCATTTATTCTTTTTCTGCCATTTATTCAGCTGTTTTAGGTAATACTCTATTTTTAAACTTGGGATCCACACATCACTCATTCTCAGGAAGTGGGGTTGGTGGAGGGTTAGGGGTAAGCTGTGAGTCAGGTGTGGCTGATCAGGTCCCACTCTTCCCTTCCCTCACTGATTAGTTCAGGGATGCCCGGGTGATGCCATCAGGGCCAAATTCTTGAGAATTTCTGGAGACTCTTGAGATAGAGGATAGAGCTAAGATTATGTAAATTTCTGGTATCCTCCATGCTCTAGCTTTTATAACAGAGGAACTTGTCTGCAGATAGACCAGGAAGTAGAGATGGAAATTTCCGAGGTCTTGGTGACATGCTTTGAGCTTCTGCATCAAGATAAACCTATCCCTACAAGTTCCAATTTCATTATCATTAAACTCTCTTTTGCTTAAGGCCTTTTGAATTAGATTTTCTTTTCCTTGCCAGGAAAAAGTTCTAACTGATAAAAAATTGTCAGGAAGCATTTAACAGGAGGGTTTCTGTGTACTGTTTTGGATCTATCAGGAATTCTCTGTTCCTTATTAACTAGGAATTAAGAGGAGAGGCAAGCCTCTCCAGGGGGCTGAGGAATCCAGGCATTTCCTTCATTAGTTTTTCTATACAGTGATAAGTACCCTTTTCCTTCTTGTGAACCACACGGTAAAAGTGATTGTTTACAACTCTCTCTCTCTTTAATATGGATCGCCTATGTTTTGTAAGTCTGGAATTTTAATCTTTGTCTTTGCTGAGAATAACTACTTTGTAAGACAGTATATACACCCACACAATGTTGATTAAAACACCTTTGCTCCATCAGAGCTCTGGTCCCCCTGTCTTTCTTTCTCTTTCTTTCTCTCTCTCTCTCAGGCTATTTCTTTGGAGCGCAGAGGCCCTCTGAGTGCACTTTCCTGCCTGGGCTTCTAAGACCCTCTCGAGAAGGCGCTCTGCACCTTCACCCCATCGAGAGGGTGCCTCAGGCCTTCGTGAACAGAGCAAGCCCCTTGCAGGGGCTTTATTGACTTTCTGTGTAAACCAAGGAATATCAGCCTCTTTCTCTCTCCTTTACTTTCTCATCAGTCGACTCCGGACCACCAGGTTCCAGTCCATTAAAGGACCTCAACAAAAAATATATTCAAAGAACAAGAACATATTGTGGAATGCATTGTGGGTGCACTATGCTTTCATTTACGGATTGCTGATTAATAAATATGAAACTTTATGTCTACTTTCAAACCTAAAGCAATTCCATTTACACACACCTATTAATTAAATGGAAGCAATAGTTTTAACAGTATCTGTGTCATATTAAATTTAATACTAATGCTTATTCTTTTTAAAAATGAACTGCTTTTGTGTGCCTAGGGTATTAATTTTTTATTTCATATTGTATTTATTAGTTCCCAATGTCATTTTTATGAGAGATTGGGGTCATTTGTCAGTCTTGTGAAAAATTGATGAGAACTATGCACTCAATACTGAGAAAAATGCTCATAAACACATGATAGTGTCAAGAGCTGCATAGATTTTCCGAAGCCCATACATAGATTCCTGAATTAAGGCCTTCAGGCTTACGGTCAGAAAATGAGCCCTTGACTTTTTTATTTCTGGGACTTTCTTGAAGTTTTCTTTGTTATCTTCTATATGATCAAATTTTAGTATGTTCAAAGGATGCTTGAGAATAACATATATTTGTTTTCTTTGTATGAGATTTTTTTTTTTCTTCTTAAGTTGCTAAGTCATGTCTGACTTTTTTGGGACCCCATGAACTGACTGAAGCCCTCCAGGTGCCTCGGTGCATGGGATTTCCCAGGCAGGAATACTGGAGTTGTTGCCATTTCCTTCTCCAGGGGATCTTCCTGACCCAGGGATCCAACCCACATCTCCTGCATTGCAGGTGGATTCTTTACCACTCAGCTGCCAGAGAAGTCCCTTATATAGGTTATTGTATCCTAAATAAATCAGTTTTATTCATAGTTCAATAATTTATAAATATCTGTTCTTTTATTTTTGTGTATTTGTAATACTATTTATATATTTTGATGATGTTAATAAGTATTCATAACAGTTTTATATTTATTATTGACTTATCTTCTCTAAAAAATAAAGAGACTACTTAAAGTTTGGGTCTTTAGTTATATAATAATAATGCAATCCCTGATTTCTTTTTGTTTCTACTTACCTAGTAGTTTTTTGACTATTTTATTCTGTACAATTCTCTATTGTATCATTTTAGATATGTTTCTTGTTAGCCACATATAGTTAGATTTTGTTTTAGCCTAATGAGAGTATTTGCCTTTTACCTGAGGGATTTAACTCATTTATTTTTTATGTAATGAATGATATGCTTGATATTCTGTCATCTTGTTTTTGTCTTCTTTTTGACTTTATTTACTCTCTTTATAATGACTATGATTTTCTTTCCTTTATCTCCTGAAGTAGGTATACTGTTATATTTTTTTAGCATTAGGACAATAGTATTATGATATACAATATATTATATAACAGTATAACAGTAGTATTACAAATACACGAAAATAAAAGAACAGATATTTATAAATTATTGAACTATGAATAAAAATGATTTATTTAGGATACAATAACCTATATAAGGGACTTCTCTGGCAGCTGAGTGGTAAAGAATCCACCTGCAATGCAGGAGATGTGGGTTGGATCCCTGGATCAGGAAGATCCCCTGGAGAAGGAAATGGCAACTACTCCAGTATTCCTGCCTGGGAAATCCCATACACAGAGGAGCCTGGGGGGCTACAGTTTTTGTTTAACAAACCAGCTTAAAATTAAATGTCTCAAAACAATATTTATTTAACTCAGAGTCAGTGAGTCATCAATGTAGAGTGAACTTCAGTGGCTCCACAGGACTCCTTCACATATTCATAAGATAGCTCTTTTTCTGGGGATTTTCTGGCTGTCACCTGTGGGGACAAGAGACTTCTAGACCAAATGTCATCAAGGAAGCTTATACTCATGGTGATGTGGCAGGATTAAAAAGAAAAGACATCTAGAGGCTAGAGTCATGGGTCATTTATTGAGAAACTACTTTCAAGGATCAGATTTGTGCCTTAATCAAGGAAGCTTTCTCTGAGTGGGGGGACCTAGAAATATTTGTTTTGCTGCATTTCAGAATTTCTGTGGACCATGACTATGGTGTGCACCTTTTATCTTTCTCTTTTTTGAGTGGGAATATCTGTTGTGTGAAACCCTGGTATGTTTCACTATTGTGATCGGGTTTTTGGAGATAGATAATTTAGCTTTTTAGATTGGAGATCTCTAGGTCAAAAGGAATGGCATTCAGATCAGATGGCTATGTCAAGATTCTGAACTTAGAGCATTATGCAGTAATTAGACTTTGGGATGTCTCAGGAAAAGTGAGTATATTTTGCCTGTGAGAGGGTTGTTAATAAGTATGGCCAGATATCAGGCTATGGTAGACTGTTGCAGAATTGGTAATAATTATTTCTCTCTCATCTCCATTCTCTTAGCAGTGTAATTTTGCAAAATTTGCCATTAGGAGTTAGAGTCAAATTTTCCATCCCTCAAGTCTAGGCTGAACTTGTAATTTTCTTTGACTAAAAAAAAATGCAGTGGAAGTGTAATCATGTTCTGGGACTGGACCTCAAGGGGCCTTTCATACTTGGAATTGTTCTCTTAGAAACTTCCTCTTGTTTCCACGTGAAAAACCCTAGGCTTTCATGTTGGCACAAGCATGATGACATGGAGAAAAGATGAGCTGTCCCAGCAGAGACCAGAGACTATCCTAAACTAGTTAGTTTCCAGTCCACCTGGCAGCTTAACTTGGATGAATCAGTGAGGCCAGTTGAGAACAGAACAACTGCCTGGCTGAACACAACCTAAACTGCTTATCCACAGAATCATGAGCTAAATAAATGGTGGGGGCTTTAGCCCAGTAGGCATTAGGGTGGTTTGTTATACAGTAAAATTTAATTGATAAACTCTTCTATTGGTTGCTTTTCACTTTCCTAAAAGGTTCTAAACTATATCATGTATTCATCTAATTTATTAAACTTTAAATCACTTTTGAACCTTACTATGAATAATAAAGTATCAGATACATATTATCATGTTTTTATTTAGATTTTATTCCACATATTTAACTGATACCAGTGTTTTCCCATAGACCTCTTGTATCCTAGTTTTCTTAACAAGTATTTTTATTGATCATTCAATTGTGTAGAGTTTATCTCTGCATATTGGCTTTTGAGAAAAGCTGATGGGTTATTGTGATAGCTTTTTAATGCCTCAGGATGCCTTTCAGTGTCTTTTGTGCATAAACAACCTTAGAACACAATCAGTTTTCTTCAAAACTTTATAGACAGCTTCACGCTTCTGGTGGCCAGTGTCTTGGAGGAGAAAGAGTTTATAAACTTTCCTCGAACACTGGAAAACTTTTGCCTCTCTGCCTCCCTGAAATTATTTTATCCAGGTGATTTCTAAGCATGAGGCTCCATTCATCAATGTTGTATGCAACACACTGAGCCCTTTTTATAGTTTGGGAAAATGTTATTCTCTTTGTTAATTGTTACTTTGACTTCATTTGTTCTAATTTGTCCTGAAAGATACCTATTTCCTTAACTTGGACTTTTTTTTTTTTTTATCTATTGTGTTTGCAATAATACTTTCCTTACTTTTGCACATGTTCTTTTCATTCCTGGACATCTTTGGTTTTCATTCTAAATCAATGAGTTAATTTTTAGTACATTGATCTTACAATCATTTGGTGATGTCCAGGTGTAAAGTTATCTCTTGTATTGTTGTAAAAGGGTATTTGTTATGACCAATGCATTCTCTTGGAAGAATTCAGTTAGCCTTTGCCCTGAAAGGCTATTTTGTTCTCCAAGGTCAAACTTGTCTGTAACTCCAGGTATCTCTTGACTTCTTATTTTTGCATTCCAATCCCCAATGATTAATAAAATATCTTTTTTGGTGTTAGTTCTAAGAGGTCTTTTAGGTCTTCATAGAACTGATCAACTTCATCATCTTGGCATTGCTGGTAGAGGCATAGACTTGGATTGCTGTGATGTTGAATGGCTTGCCTTGAAAATGAACCGAGATCCTTCTGTCATTTTTGAGGTTGCACATGAGTACTGCACTTTGGATTCTTTTGTTGATAATGAGGGCTACTCCATTTCTTCTATGGTATTCTTGCCCACAGTAGTAGATATAATGGTCATCTGAATTAAATTTGCCCATTCATACCCATTTTAGTTCACTTATTCCTAAGATGTCAATGTTTATTCTTACCATTTTCTACTTGACCAGGTCCAATTTACCTTGATTCATGGACTAAACATTCTAGATTCCTACGCAATACTATTCTTTGCAGCATCGGATTCTTTGCAGCATTGGATTTTACTTTCATCATCAGACACATCCACAGCTAAGTGTCATTTCTGCTTTGGCCTAGCTGCTTCCTTCTTTCTGTGGCTATTAGTAGTTCTCTGCTCTTCCCCAGTAGCATATTGGACACCTTCAGACCTGGGGGACTCATCTTTGGTGTCATATCTTTTTATCCTTTTAAAGAGGTCATGAGGTTCTCACAGCAAGTATACTGGGGTAGTTTGCCATTTCCTCCTCCAGTGACTCACGTTTTGTCAGAACTCTCTGCTATGACGCACCCATCTTGGGTGGCCCTACATGGCTTGGCTCATAGCATCATTGAGATATGCAAGCCCCTTCATCAGGACAAGGCAGTGATACATGAAGTAGTGACAGATTTCCTCTTCTTGGGCTCTAAAATAACAGCAGATGGTGTCTGCAGTCGTGAAATCAGAAGACATTTGCTTCTTGACAGAAAAGCTATGACAAAACTAGACAGTTCATTTCAGTCGCTCAATTATGTCTGACTCTTTGTGACCCATGGACTGCAGCACGCCATACCTCCCTGTCCATCACCAACTCCCGGAGTTTACTCAAACTCATGTCCATTGAGTCGGTGATGCCATCCAACCATCTCATCCTCTGTCAGCCCCTTCTCTTTCCGCCTTCAATCTTTCCCAACATCAGGGTCTTTTCAAATGAGTCAGTTCTTCACTTCAGGTGGCCAAAGTACTGGAATTTCAGCTTCAGCATCAGTCCTTCCAATGAATATTCAGGACTGATTTCCTTTAGGATGGACTGGTTGGATCTGTTTGCAGTCCAAGGGACTCTCAAGAGTTTTCTCCAACACCACAGTGCAAAAGCATCAATTCTTCAGAGCTCAGCTTTCTTTACACTCCAACTCTCACATCCATACATGACTACTGGAAAAACCATAGCCTTGACTAGATGGACCTTTGTTGGCAAAGTAATGTCTCTGCTTTTTAATATGCTGTCTAGTTTGGTCATAACTTTTATTTCAAGGAGTAAACATCTTTTAATTTCATGGCTGCAGTCACCATCTGCAGTGACTTTGGAGCCCCCCAAAATAAAGTCTGTCACTGTTTCCACTGTTTCCCTATCTATTTCCCATGAAGTGATGGGACCAGATGCCATGATCTTAGTTTTCTGAATGTTGAGCTTTAAGCCAACTTTTTCACTTTCACCAAGAGGCTCTTTAGTTCTTCTTTGCTTTCTGCCATAAGGGTGGTATCACCTGCATATCTGAGTTTATTGATATTTTTCCTGGGAATCTTGATTCCAGCTTGTGCTTCATCCAGCTCAGAATTTCTCATGATGTACCCTGTATATACGTTAAATAAGCAGGGTGACAACATACAGCCTTGACATACTCCTTTCTAGATTTGAAACTAGTCTGTTGTTCCATGTCCAGTTCTAACTGTTGCTTCCTTCCTGATTTCTCAAGAGGCAGGCAGTGTGTTGAAAAGTAGAGACATTACTCTGCTGACAAAGGTCTGAATAGTCAAGGCTATTGTATTCCCATTGGTCATGTATGGCTGTGAGAGCTGGACTGTAAAGAAGGCAGAGGACTGAAGAATTGATGTCTTTGATCTATGGTGCTGGAGAAGACTCCTGAGAGGAGATGTGATGGACAGAGAAGACTGGCATGCTGCAGTCCATGGGGTCACAAAGTGTCAAACATGACTGGGTGACTGAACAAAAACAACAACAATCTTACAGTGGGTCAGAAATTCAGGCATGGCTTATCTAAGTCCTCCATCTCAGAGACTTGTTGTTCAGTTGCTAAGTTGTGTCCAACTGTTTGCGACCCCAAGGACTACTGCATGCCGAGCTTCCCTGTACTTCACCATCTCCTGGAGTTTGCTAAAACTATGTCCATTGAGTCACTGATGCCATCCAACCATCTCATCCTCTGCCGCCCCCTTTTCCCCCTGCCCTCAATCTTTCCTAGCATCGAGGTCTTTTCTAATGAGTCGGCTCTTCACTTCAGGTGGCCAAAATTTTGGAGCTTCAGCTTCAGCCTCAGTCCTTCCAATGAATATTTAGGGTTGATTTACTTTAGGATTGACTGGTTTGATCTCCTTGTTGTCCAAGTGACTCTCAAGAGTCTTCTCCAGAACCACAATTCAGAGCATCAGTTGTTTGGTGCTCAGCTTTTTTATGGTCCAATTCTCACATCTGTACATGACTACTAGAAAAACCATAGCTTTAACAACATGGATCATCAGTTTGATCATCAAAGTGATGTCTCAGCTTTTTACTACACTCTCTGGGTTTGTCAGCTTTTCTTCCAAGGAGCAGGAGGACTTCTTATGCAATTGCAATCAAGGTGTCAGGTGGAACCTGAACTCTCAACTGAAGGATGATCTGTTTCCAAGCTCACTCACTTTGTTGTTGATAGGATTCAGTTCCTCAGCTAGAGGCCACCATACTTTCCTTGTAATGTCAGCAACCACCAAGTGGCAACTGTTTTTCCTCAGAACAAGTGAAAGTGGGTCCCCTCAATGGAGCCAAAGTCTCTTTGTAACCAAATCTAAGAAGTAATATCTTATCACTTTGTTGTATTCTAATTTGTTAGAAGTGAATCACTAGGCCCAGCCTACATCTTGGGATGGGATTACACAGAGGACTGTAGTAGTGGGAGGCAGGGATCAGTGGGGGCCATCTTGGAAGCTGTCTGCCTCAGTAATTTTGTCAGGCACACAGTATTATCCTGCCCCTGTCTTTTCTGCCTCTCAATTTAGTCAGACATAAACTTATTTCTAGGGTTTCTCTTGGTTACTATTAACTACTTTAAATAATATTCTCAAAATTTATTATCCTAAAACAGTTTATCTTCCCTCTATGCCATTTAGTGTGAAGACAGCAGGGTTTTCATACTTTCATCAGATCTCTTTTCCTGTTTTCACCTCCCAAACCATCAGCATTAAATCCCAATGTACATATTGTCAAGGCTCATAAGATCTATGCTCAATTCTATAATTAAAATGGTATCTTCTGATACTGTCCATGGGTTGATTCTGTGAAATAAGAACCAATAAACTTGAGAGTCCCTTGGACTGCAAGGAGATCCAACCAGTCCATTCTAAAGGAGATCAGTCCTGGGTGTTCATTGGAAGGACTGATGCTAAAGCTGAAACTCCAATACTTTGGCCACCTTGTGTGAAGAGTTGACTCATTGGAAAAGACTCTGATGCTGGGAGGGATTGGGGGCAGGAGGAGAAGGGGATGACAGAAGATGAGATGACTGGATGGCATCACTGACTTGATGCACAAGGGTTTGGGTGAACTCCGGGAATTGGTGATGGACAGGGAGGCCTGGCGTGCTGCAATTCATGGGGTCATAAAGAGTCAGACATGACTGAGTGACTAAACTGAACTGAATTGAAACAGATTACCTATCATAAAATAAATATGTAAATGTTATTCACTGCAGAAACTACCTTAGGGAATTTTACTATTTCTTTGATAAATTTCATTCCTCTATTTTTTCTTCTCTTCTCTTCTCTTCCTTCCCCTTTCCTTGTCTTCTCGCTCTGTCTTCCTGTCTCTCTCTCTATTATTATTAGTTGGTGCAAATGTAATTATCATTTCAGACCATGAATTTTAAATCATTATAGCTAGGCTCAAACACATCATTAGTAGTCAAAATAGGAACCATTACAGTCAACAAGTCACATTTTTGCCAACAAGAAGTAAGTCTGTTTATTTCTGTAGCATAAAAATCTTTGCTTCAGGATTTGACAAACTCTTGAAAAGCATTTATTTTCTGCCTCCAGGTGGTTGTGGAAGCGTTTTCCCTGAAAAAAGCTGTTGACATGCTTGAAGAAGTGGTAGAGGTTGGTGAGGGTTGTGTGATGTGTGGTTGGGTGCTGTTCTGGGGGAAAATTGCACTCTTTCTGTTGACCAATGCTGGCTGCAGGCATTGCATTTTTTGGTGCATCTCATCAACTTTCTGAGCATACATCTCAGATGTACTGGTTTTTCTGGGATTCAGAAAGAAAGCTATAGTGGATCAGACAGGCAGTGGGCCACCAAACAGTGACCATGACCTATTTTTTGGTGCAAGTTTGGCTTTGGGAACTGTTTTGGAGCTTCTTCTTGGTCCAGCCACTGAACTTGTCATTACCAGATGTTGTATAAAATCCACTTTTCATCTCAGGTCAAAATCTGATCAAGCAATGGTTCATTGTTGTTGCATTTAATATGCTATGCTATGCGTAGTTGTTTAGTTGTGTCTGACTCTTTGCGACCCCGTGGACTGCAGCCTGCCAGGATGCTCTGTCCATGGGGATTCTTCAGGCAAGAATACTGGAGTGGGTTGCCATGCCCTCCTTCAGAGGATCTTCCCAACCCAGGGATGGAACCCTGATCTCCCACATTGCAGACAGTTGGGAAGACAACACTTCAAAGTGACATTGCTTTTTTTTTGGATATCTGGTCAGCTCATGAGGCACCCACTTATTAAGTTTTTTCACCTTTCCAATTTGCTTCAAATGCTTATTGACCACTGAGTGGTCAAAGCCGAATTCTCCAGCAACCTCTCATGTAGTTGTAAGAGGATCAGCTTTGATGATGACTTTCAGTTGGTCAAGGCTCTCAGTCTCCTTTGCAAAACTTCTTGAACAACCACTGCGTTGTACATTTGTTAGCAGTTCCTAGACCAAATGCATTGTTGATGCTGAGAGTTGTCTCTGATGCTTTATAACCCACTCTGAACTCAAATAAGAAAATTGCTCAAATTAATTTTTTAATTAATTTGATTTAATTAATTAATTTTTAATATCATTTCCGTACTACTACTACTACTACTAAGTTGCTTCAGTTGTGTCCAACTCTGTGCGACCCCATAGATGGCAGCCCACCAGGCTTCCCCGTCCCTGGGATTCTCCAGGCAAGAACACTGGAGTGGGTTGCCATTTCCTTCTCCAATGCATGAAAGTGAAAACTGAAAGGGAAGTCGCTCAGTCGTATCCGAATTTTCCCAACCCCATGGACTGCAGCCTACCAGGTTCCTCTGCCCATGGGATTTTCCAGGCAAGAGTACTGGAGAGGGGTGCCACTGCCTTCTCTGATCATTTCCCTAGTCTAAAATAAAAATAAAATAAAGACTAAGTAATGTCATTAGCAAAAAAACCCCATAAAATTAGAAATTTGTATTGAAATGATGTACAACATAACCACATTTATTTAGAATGTGTTCCAATATCAAATAGCATATATCAACAAATGCAAATAATCACAATTACTTTTGCACCAACCTAATATTTGGATGTTGGATCTCCTGGGACTCCTTTATATCTCCCATCATTTCTCTCTTATTGCCTACCTTTGGGGTTTTTTTTTTTTTTTTTTTGTGACCCAAGATGTGGCCAAGATATTCTGGAGAATATTCCATGCGGACTTGAGAAGAAGGTGTATTCTGCATTTGGATGCAATGTCCTGAAGATATCAATGAGATCCATCTCATCTAATGTATCATTTAAGATTTGTGTTTCCTTATTACTTTTCTGTTTTGATGATCTGTCCATTGGTGTGATTGGGGTGTTAAAGTCTCCTACTATTTTTGTATTACTATCAATTTCTCCTTTTATGTCTGTTAGTATTTGTCTTATGTATTGAGGTGCTCCTATGTTGGGTGTACACATATTTACAATTGTTATGTCTTCCTCTTGGATTGCTCCCTTGATCATTATGTAGTGTTCTTCCTTATCTCTTGTAATATTCTTTATTTTAAGATCTATTTAGTCTGATATAAAAATTGCTACTCCAGCTTTGTTTTGCTTTCCATTTGCATGGAATATATTTTCTGACCCTCTCACTTTCAGTCTATATGTGTCTTTAGGCCTGAAGTGGGTTTCTTGTAGACAGCATATATATATAGATATAGATATATCTATATATCTATATCTATCTATATATATATATATATATATGAGTCTTGTTTTTGTATCCATTCAGCCAGTCTGTGTCTTTTGGTTGGAGTACATTTAATCCATTTACATTAAAGTAATTATTGATATATATGTTCCTCTTGCCATTTTCTTAATTGTTTGGGGTTGATTTTGTAGATCTTTTTCCTTCTCTTGTATTTCTTGACTACATAAGTTCCTTTAACATTTGTTGTAAAGCTGGTTTGGTAGTACTGAATTCTCTTAACTTTTGCTTGTCTGAAAAGTTTTTGATTTCTCCATCAATTTTGAATGAGATCCTTGCTGGATACAATGATCTTGGTTGTAGATTTTTCCCTTTCAGTACTTTAAATATATCTTGCCATTTCCTTCTGGCCTGCAGAGTTTCTGCTGAAAGATCAGTTGTTAAATATATGGGGTTTCCCTTGTATGTTACTTGTTGCTTCTCCCTTGCTGCTTTTAATATTCTTTCTTTGTGTTTGGTCTTTGTTAGTTTGATTAGTATGTGTCTTAGTGTGTTTCTCCTTGGGTTTATCTGGTATTGGACTCTTTTCACCTCTTGGGCTTGACTATTTCCTTTTCCATGTTGGGAAAATTTTCAACTTTATAGTTCTCTTCAAAACTCTTCTCGTACTCTTTCTTTTTCTCTTCTTCTTCTGGGACCCCTATAATTTGAATGTTGGTGCATTTGATATTGTCCCAGAGGTCTCTGAGAATATCCTCAGTTCTTTTCATTCTTTTTATTTTATCATGCTCTTCAGAAGTTATTTCCACCATTTTATCTTCCAGCTCACTGATTCGTTCTTCTGCTTCAGATATTCTGCTATTGATTCCTTACAGAATATTTTTAATTTCAGTAATTGTGTTGTTTGTCTCTGTATGTTTATTCTTTAATTCTTCTAGATCTTTGTTAATTAATTCTTGCATTTTCTCCATTTTGTTTTCAAGGTTTTTGATCATCTTTACTATCATTATTCTGAATTCTTTTTCAGGCAGTTTGCCTATTTCCTCTTCATTTATTTGGACTTCTGTGTTTTTAATTTGTTCCTTCGTTTGTGTAGTATTTCTCTGTCTTTTCATTATTATTATTTTTTAATTTATTGTGTTTGAAGTCTCCTTTTCCCAGGCTTCAGGGTTGAATTCTTTCCTCCTTTTGGTTTCTGCCCTCCTAAGGTTGGTCCAGTGGTTTGTGTAAGCTTCGTATAGGGCGAAATTTGTGCTGAGTTTTTTGTTTGTTTATTTGTTTTTCCTCTGATGGGCAAGGCTGAGTGAGGTGGTAATCTTGTCTGCTAATGACTGGGTTTGTATTTTTGTTGTTGTTGTTTAAATGAGGCATCTTGCACAGGGTGCTACTGGTGGTTGAGTGATGCTGGGTCTTGTATTCAAGTGTTTTCCTTGTGTGAGTTCTCACTATTTGATACCCCCAAGGGTTAGTTCTCCAGTAGTCTAGGGTCTTGGAGTCAGTGCTCCCACTCTAAAGGTTCAGGGCTTGATCTCTGGTCAGGAACAAAGATTCCAAAAGTGATTTGTTATGGCATTAAGTGAGATTAAAACAAATACCCAAAAACAAAAACCAAAGATGAACCTCAGACAAATGGCAGTTACAAAATCAGGCAAATAATAATTAAAATAATGGAATATACACATATACATATACATCCATGCTGCTAAGTCGCTTCAGTCGTGTCCGACTCTGTGCGACCCCATAGATGGCAGCCCACCAGGCTTCCCCGTCCCTGGGATTCTCCAGGCAAGAACACTGGAGTGGGTTGCTATTTCCTTCTCCAATGCATGAAAGTGAAAAGTGAAAGTGAAGTCACTCAGTTGTGTCTGACTCTTAGTGACCCCATGGACTGCAGCCCACCAGGCTCCTCTGTCCATGGGATTCTTCAGGCAAGAGTACTGGAGTGGGGTGCCACTGCCTTCTCCATAAGTAAAGTCAAAACAGTCCAACAAAAATAAAGTACAGTAGATTGACCTGGCAAACAAAGGAAATCAAAAATTATATTTACCAGTTAAGAACAAAACTATCTAAAGCACAAAGCAGAAAACAAAACTAAAGCAAGGTACCAAGTGGGGAATAAAGTAATGAAAACAAAACAAATATGTTGAGAAGAAAGGAAAGAAAGAAAAGAAAACAAGAATTGATATTCAAAGTTAAAATAGAGGTAGATGAAGAAGATTTATATATGTTAAAGATTGGGATTTTTCTGTTTTGTTTTTTATTCTGGGAAAAATTTTTTTTTCCAACCTTATCTTTCAGCCTTTGCCATATATTTCAGCAATCCACATTTTCATTTCTTTAAAAAAAGTAATCTTAGTTATTTATTTTTGGCTGCCTTGGGTCTTTGTTACCATTCAGGCTTTCTCTAGTTGCAGAGAGAGAGGGCT
Organism: Bos mutus; assembly: GCF_027580195.1. Classification (NCBI taxonomy): domain Eukaryota; kingdom Metazoa; phylum Chordata; class Mammalia; order Artiodactyla; family Bovidae; genus Bos; species Bos mutus. The sequence continues at coordinate 119,283,522 of NC_091618.1, forward strand.
ACTCTCTAGCTGAGGTGCATGGGCTTCTCACTGCAGTGGCTTTTCTTGTCATGGAGCATGGACTCTAGGGCGTGTAAGCTTCAGTTGTTGCAGCATGCAGGCTCAGTGGGTGAGGCTCCCGGGCTCCAGAGCACAGGCTCAATAGTTGTGGCACATGGGCTTAGTTGCTCTGAGGCATGTGGATCTTCCTGGATCAGGAAGTGACTCCTCTCTCCTGCATTGGTTAGTGGTTTCTTTACCACTGAGCCACCAGGAAAGCCCTCACATTTTCATTTTTGAGACCTCTTTATTCCATGTACCTCTGATCTTTCCTGGTGGCTCAGACGATAAAAGCGTCTGCCTACAATGCCTACCATGTGGGAGACCCAGGTTCAATCCCTGGGTCAGGAAGATCTCCTGGAGAAGGAAATGGCAACCCACTCCAGTATTCTTGCCTGGAAAATCCCACGGATGGTGGAATCTGGTAGGCTACAGTCCATGGGGTCACAAAGAGTCGGACACGACTGAGCAACTTCACTTCACTTCACATATAATAGCTGAAAAGGTATTGGCATACTACATTTTTATAATTTATTTAACTTAATCAAATAATGAAAAACACAATTAGCATCATAATCTCTTTAATATTTTAAATACCAAGCTTACTTTTATGTTCTATAGAAGTAATTCAGAGCTTTTACCTATGTGCTTTTCTCTTCACATTCACTCTCAGCTTAAATGATCACCTTCATTCTAGTGACTACTGAACGAATCTATGTACTGTGCTGTGCTTTGTCGCTCAGTTGTTTCCGACTCTTTGTGATCCCAAGGACTGTAGCCCCCCAGGATCCTCTGTCCATGGGGATTCTCCAGGCAAGAATACTGGAGTGGATGGCCATGCTCTCCTCCAGGGGATCCTCCCAACCCAAGGATCAAATCCAGGTTTCCCTCATTGCAGGCAGATTCTTTACCATCTGAGCTACCAGGGAAACCCAAGAATATTGGAGTGGGTAGCCTGTCCCTATAGGCTTCCCGGATTTTCTTTATTTTACTATAATGAAAATGTAATCATATTTTCAACTCAAGCATCATTCTTCCTCAAAGTAACAAAACAACCCAATCAATTTTAAGAAAACTCAATTACTTTGATGATTTAATTATTAAATTCCATCAAAATCAGTGCTTTCCCATTCATATTTAGTATATACATATGGTGCTAGTGGTAAAGAACCTACCTGCCAATGCAGGAGACATAAAAGATGTGGGTTCCATCCCTGGGTCTGGAAGATCCTCTGGAGAAGGGAATGACTACCCACTCCAATATTCTTGCCTGGAAAATCCCATAGGCAGAGGAGCCTGGTGGGCTATAGTCCATGGGGTTGCAGAGACAGACATGACTGAAATGACTTAGCATGCATGCACATTTACATTATATATATGTTTATTTATTGTATTATATCCTTGATATTTTCTTATTTTTCTCTTTACTGCAGAGGTGTATTGTTGGTGGGAGGGATCTCTGTCTCAGTCTTGCTTTGTCCCCTACTGCCATTAGCTGACATGGATAATCCTGCCATCATCAGTGGGCATCAATATAAATTCTTACTTTTGCTGAGATATCTTTGGCCACCACCATGGTGTACAAATTTAGGTATTGGGTTCAGCTGGTAAAGAATCTGCCTGCAATGCGGGAGACCTGGGTTTGATCCCTGGGTTGGGAAGATCCCCTGGAGAAGGGAAAGGCTACCTACTCCAATATTCTGGCCTGGAGAATTCCATCAACTGTATAGTCCATGGGGTCACAAAAGGTTGGACACAACTGAGCGACATTCACTTTCACTTTTCTGCTGCCGTAATTCTTCATCATCACATCTGACATCTCTTCAGGCCAACGACTTTCAGGTAACTTGAATTGCTCTTCAGGTCTGCTCTCCAGAGATATAGGGCCAATCATTAAGACGTGCACACCTGAGACATCCCAAGCCCAATATCATTGTGGTGGGGAAAAAAGGAGGATAGTCTCCCACGATATCTTTGGATCCTCAAGGATAAAGGAAGGTTGTGATTCTTCTGATTCTTTTTGATCCATAAGACAGAAATGTGGAAGAGGCAGAGGAATGTGAGATGACAGTGTTCAAAGTTCTTACTCTAAGTGTCTAAGCTCTCTTCTTCCCATCTAATTATAGTCTTCCTTTCCAGGGAGAGTTTGCATGGAGGGAGGGCAGAGAAAAAGCTTTTTAAACAATTTTCCTTTAAAATAGTCTGTGCTATATACATAATGTAGGATTATTATTTTTAATTAAATATTAATTTAAAGCAAACACCTTAGTGTCATTTTTCTTTTATCCCTCTTTGACATCCCATATAGAGCAAAAGCTGCTTTGTGTCCTCTAGCCCAGCTGAAGGTGGGTCAGGGGGTTAACATACATGTGGAGAAAACACATCAGTTAATACTTCCTATTGCCTCTTAAGTTTGGAGTTATCTTTAACACCTTCCTCTTTTTGAATTCTATATCCAAGATCCCAGACCTTTCTTTCTTTAAAATACCTTTACTTATTTGTGCCTTCCTTTCAATTCTGACAGCTACTGCTCTAGTGAAGACCTTATCAAATACCAGGATTACTGAAATGGCCTCTTGGCAGAGCTCTGTGACTCCAGTCTCTTACAATTTGAATCTGTCGTCTTTATTGTTGCTGGAATACTTTTCTTTAAGCACTACTTTTATCATTTCACGCCTCTATTCAAAAATCTACAGTGGTTGCCCACTGGGTCAAGTTCAAAAATTTTGCTTGACTTCTGGACTGACTGTAATAAGAATTCACTTTTTCTATAAAACCATATTTTTCACTTAGCAAGACCTTTTCAAGTTGGTTTCTTTATTTTCTTTTATTAGTCGTGCAAATTTTTGACTTTGAATTTATGTTGCGTTTCTTGACAGCGATGTCTGTCTCTTATTTTTTGTTACCTCGATTTTAACCATCTTGCAAGGCCAGTTCAGCCTCACCCCTCTTCCTGATGTCTCTTCATCATTGAAAACAATTCACACTGGTCTTTCTTCCCTTGGATCCGTGGTTTCCAAACTTTCCTGAATATTAGAATCACCTGGAGGTGGGCTTGGCTTTAAAACATTCCAGTGCGCGGGTTATACTCCAAACCGAGTAAGTCAGAGTGCCCAGGGTTGGCAGCAATATAGTTTTGATCCTCAGGGTATTTGGATGTGCAGTAGAGTTTTGGAAGCTGCTGCTTTTGGTTTACTATAATGTGTGTAGGCTTACCGTAACTTCACACTTGGCTATCTTTGATCTAATATTGGTCTCTAATTATCTTTCTGTTACTTACCTAGAATGTAAGAAAACCAAGTTGGAAGCACTGGAGCTCCGACCAGATCCCCTGTATCCCCTTCACTCATCTGTTTGTCCCTCCTGTAGTTTTGGCATGGTTTTGATTCCAGTGGCCAGCACTTGTGAACCTTCATCACCAGGCTAGTCTCAGGCTCCTTATCTCATGAGCAATGTGCTTGGGAGTATGAAAGCCCAGTTCCCTTGCTTCCAGTTTGGATAAATATCAGAGTTCCCTGTAGCGTGAGATCAAGTCCACTTTCTGTGGGACTTAGTCTGAAACACATCCTTGCATGGGTTTCCTCCATGTTCTGCTTTCCCCACTCCCTTGCTGATTTCTCCTGGGAGCAGCTTCTTAATAAATCACTTGCTCATGAATCCTCATCTCAGAGGCTGCCTCTTGGGAACCCAGCCGAAGATACTTATCCTTCCTTCAAAGCAGAGTGCTGAGGACATATAAAATTCAATGAAGGTTTATTAGATGAGGGATTCTTGATATGAGAAATAGAAATACAATTTAATAAAAACTTAGTTGAAGGTACTGAAATGTAATATATTCAGGATTTCTCTGTAGAATTAGAAATACTTTCTTATACGTAATTTAAAAATCCTGGACATATTGAAATCTCACGTAGGATAGGAATTACAGGCTAGGTAAAATTTTCTCAACAATATTTATAAAAATATCTGAGGAATAGTGTGAGACTGAGCGGTGTGCAGTATCAAGTCAACTGCATTGATACCACAATCGAATAACAGAATGAGAGACCCTGCACTTCATCCCAAATGACAGCTGTTCAGAGTGACTTTTCCTCTAGACTAGGGCCTGAGAAGTTGCATTTTAAACAAGTTCCAAGGTTGGCCTCATGATCTTGGAGTCAGAGGAGGAGGGTCAGGCTAGACCCCTGTGGGTCACTAGTTTCAATAGCCTGGGCTTGGTGAAACTTTATGATTTTTATGAATCATGATCATCAGACATCAGTAGAGTCTGCCTGGGATATTGCAAGCAGTAAAGAGGCAGTCCATCAGTCAGGTTTGGAACAGTGCTTAGAAAAATAAAATTGCTTCTTGCAAATGTTCAGCAAATGGTTATCTTTAAACTATCAGCTCACCTAGAACTGAGTTTGCACATAACATTTTGTGGAAAGTGAAGCAGTTTTTTAAAATCTTGAATTGCTTCCTTTCTGACCCATTCTCAGGGCTGGTAGCAGTGATTTTGTACCTCTAGTTTCTTCCTTACTCTGTCTTTCCTTGAGGTCCATGTTAGGGAAGAGAGAATTCAACTTATTCTACTGTTTTGTTTATAAGGACATGTAGTTATATGGCTCATTGTATATTTATACAGAACATGAGCTTTTTCCTTTTCATATAATTATTTATCAGTTATCATGAGGAGGTTTGATAATACTTTGCTCTCATTTCTCATTTTCAGTACCTATTCTTACCAGACTACTCTGAGGAGGCTATTTGTACATACTTCTCTGTGTATGCAGTACCTCAGCTAATAGCTTTGCTCTATTTTCAAACAATATATTATGTATGATTGCAATAATGTCTTTGCCGAAGCCACAATTTACTGTTTTTGTTTACTTGCCCTTTTGGATTGTATCACAATTAGCAAATGATGCGGCCCTCTTCTGTAAAAAGCAAATCAGTACCTCCCTTAGTCTTTTCCCTACAAGAGAACACTCTACACATGGACATCATCAGATAGTCAACACTGAAATCAGATTGATTATATTCTTTGCAGCAAAAGATGGAGAAGCTCTATACAGTCAGCAAAAGCAAGACTGGGAGCTGACTGTGGCTCAGATCATGAACTCCTTATTGGCAAATTCAGACTTAAATTGAAGAAAGTAGGGAAAACCATTAGACCATTCAGGTATGACCTAAATCAAATCCTTTACAATTATACAGTGGAAGTGATAAATAGATTCAAGGGATTAGATCTGATAGACAGAGTGCCTGAAGAACTGTGGACGGAGGTTTGTGACATTGTATAAGAGGCAGTGATCAAGACCATCTCCAAGAAAAAGAAGTGCAAAAAGGCAAAATGGTTGTCTTAGGAGGCCTTACAAATATCTTTGAAAAGAAGAGAAGTGAAAGGCAAGGAGTAAAGGAAAGATATACCCATCTGAATGCAGAGTTCCAAAGGATAGCAACAGAGATAAGAAAGCCTTCCTCAGTCATCAATGCAAAGAAATAGAGGAAAATAATAGAGTGGGAATGACTAAAGATCTCTTCAAGAAATTAGAGATACCAAGGGAACATTTCATGCAAAGATGGGCACAATAAAGGACAGAAATGGGATGGACCTAACAGAAGCACAAGATATTAAGAAGAGGTGGCAAGAATACACAGAAGAACTTTGCAAAAGAGATCTTGATGACCCAGATAACCATGATGGTATGATCATTCACCTAGAGCCAGACATCCTAGAATGCGAAGTCAAGTGGGCCTTAGGAAGCATCACTGTGAACAAAGCTAGTGGAGGTGATGGAATTCCAGTTGAGCTATTTCAAATCCTGAAAGATGGTGCTGCAAAAGTGCTGCACTCAATATGCCAACATATTTGGAAAACTCAGCAGTGGCCACAGGACTGGAAAAGGTCAGTTTTCATTCCAATCCCAAAGAAAGGCAATGCCAAAGAATGTTCAAACTACCACACAATTGCAGTCATCTCACACACTAGCAAAGTAATGCTCAAAATTCTCCAAGCCAGGCTTCAACAGTACATGAACCGTGAACTTCCAGATGTTCAAGTTGGTTTTTAAAAAGGCAGAGGAGCCAGAGATCAAATTGCCAACATCCGCTGGATCATCAAAAAAGCAAGAAAGTTCCAGAAAAACATCTATTTCTGCTTTATTGACTATGCCAAAGCCTTTGACTGTGTGGATCACAACAAACTATGGAAAATTCTGAAAGAGATAAGAACACCAGACCACCTGACCTACCTCCCGAGAAATCTTATGTAGATCAAGAAGCAAGAGTTACAACTGTACATGGAACAAACGACTGGTTCCAAATCAGGAAAGGAGTATGTCAAGGCTGTATATTGTCACCCTGCTTATGTAACTTATATGCAGAGTACATCATGCGAAATGCCGGGCTGGATGGAGCACAAGCTGGTATTAAGATCCCTGGGAGAAATATCAATAACTTCAGATATGCAGATGAAACCACCTTTATGGCAGAAAGTGAAGAACTAAAGAGCCTTTTGATGAAAGTGAAAGAGGAGAGTGAAAAAGTTGGCTTAAAACTCAACATTCAGAAAACTAAGATCATGGCATCCAGTCCCATCACTTCATGGCAAATTGATGGGGATACAGTGGTAACAGTAAGAAACTTTATTTTCTTGGGCTTCAAAATCACTGTAGATGTTGACCGCAGCCAAGAACTTAAAAGACGCTTGCTACTTGGAAGAAAAGCCATGACCAACCTAGACAGCATATTAAAAAGCTGAGACATTACTTTTCCAACAAAGGTCCATCTAGTCAAAGCTATTGCCAACAAAGGTCCGTCTAGTCAAAGTTATGATTTTTCCAGTAGTCATGTATGGATGTGAGAGTTGGACTATAAAGAAAGCTGAGCACTGAAGAATTGATGCTTTTGTACTGTGGTATTGGAGAAGATTCTTGAGAGTCTCTTGGATTGCAAGGAGATCCAACCAGTATATCCTAAAGGAAATCAGTCCTGAATATTCATTGGAGGGACTGATGCTGAAGCTGAAACTCCAATCCTTTGGCCACCCAATGCAAAGAACTGACTCATTGGAAAAGACCTTGAAGCTGGGAAAGACTGAAGGCTGGAGGAGAAGGGGACGACAGAGGATGAGATGATTGGATGGCATCACTGACTCGATGCACAGGAGTTTGAATAAGCTCTGGAAGTTGGTGATGGACAGGGAAGCCTGGCGTGCTGCAGTCCATGGGGTCGCAGAGTTGGATTGAACTGAACTGAACCTCCCTTTTAGTATTAGGTAAGATGGTCGCTAAGAGTCAGACACGACTGAGCGACTTCCCTTTCACTTTTCACTTTCATGCGTTGGAGAAGGAAATGGCAACCCACTCCAGTGTTCTTGCCTGGAGAATCCCAGGGATGGGAGAGCCTGGTGGGCTGCCGTCTATGGGGTCGCACAGAGTCGGACACGACTGAAGCGACTTAGCAGCAGTAGCAGCAGCAGCATAAAAGAAAAATCCACTAGATGGCGGTATTGGAATGCAGTCTAATACGTCTGGTCATCTTATGTCTGTATAACATCCTCAGTTTGAAGTCTATCGTAGCTTGTCAATTTGGCTTTCAAATCAGATCTGCTCCCCCCCTGAACTAAATGGATTGGTATGATTTGGTATCTAGGTAGTAGACCACAAATATTTTCAGAGACCCCCACGGGACAGTGGGCAAAAACAATGGAGAGACATTTTTTGTCCAATTCTCATTTAGATCACTTCTTTGCAGGTATTTTTGGTTACTTACGCTATGCCACTGATATTTAGGAACAGTCTCTTAGTGACACCCTCTTTTGACCCTGGTCGCTGCTCTAGGTTATGGATACTTCACCCAGTTTTGTTTCCTCAGCAGACTGATGGGTTTATTAGATTACTAACTGTTAAGAATTAAGAGATCTTTACCAGTTTGTCCAATGCTTCTTCAAGGATGGTCACCGGACCAACAGTATCATTTGGGAATTTGTTAGGAAGGCAGAATCTCGGTGTGCTGTGTGCTAAATTGCTTCAGTCCTGTCCGGCTCTTTGCAACCCTATGGACTGAAGCCAGTCAGGCTTCTCTGTCCATCGGATGCTCCAGGCAGGAATGCTGGAATAGGTTGCTGTTCCCTTCTCCAGGGGATCTTCCCAACACAGGGATCAAATCTGAATCTCCTAGGTCTCCTGTATTGGCAGGTGGGTTCTTTACCACTAGCACCACCTGGGAAGCAGAGATTCTCAAGGCCAAAGCCAAATCTGCTGAATGGGATACTCAGCAGGGCCCAAAGATTTGGACTTTTACAAGCCCTGCAGGTAATTCTAATGCACACTGAGCTTGAGAAACGCTGGGCTAGATTCTTCTTGGTAAGAAAACTCTTTCTCCATTTGGGCTAACCTCTTTCCTGAAAGTCCGTAAAGAACTTTTGAAGGCAGACAGGTGGATGAAGGGAAATTTTGAAGGCGAGCCTGTGTTTCATTTGGCTTGCAGAAAGGGCTAGTTCTGCCGTCGCTTCGGGTTTTGCCTGTCAGTACAGAGCCCTTCCACCGCAGTAATATTTAAGCCTGTGTCTAGCTTGTCATTGATGTGGGAAAGTAGGATTCGTATTTTTGAGAGACGCCGTACTAAGCCCAGGATGACCGCCAGATGGCAGCCTCGTTCCTACTCTGTCTGTGTTTCCGGAAGGCAGGCTCTGGCTCTTTAGTCAAAGAAAGGCGATACGGTGGCAGCGGTCGTTTATTGGCGAGGCTGTTTGTCTCTTTCTCTATTGCAGCTGAAGTCAGAGCCCGCGCGGCGGGGCGGAGCGGGCGGTAGGAGGGTGGAGAGGAATTGTGCAGCGTGTCACGGAGCTACTACGTGAGACTGCGATCCACCATTGTCCCCATTTCACTGAGTAAATGCGGGGAAGGCTGTGAAGGTTCCGCAGGAGGTGAACCGTCGGGTGAAGCTGGGTCTCAGACGAGCGCAGTCAGCTCAGACGGGTGTCTGGAACAGCAATGTCTTCTGTCCTTTGACGAACGCTGGGTACCTGCATATCCAAAGGACCCAGGGGGAGCTTTTACATAGACTGATGCTCAGGCTGCACCCCAGACCAGTCCTGTGCCAAGCTCGGGGTAGCTCCCTGCCTTCAGTACAGTTTAAACCTTCCCGGATGATTCAATGTGTATCTAGGCCTGGGATCACTGTATTAAAGACACTGAGCTTAAATTTGTGGCAAAGTTGTTTCAATGGAGAAACCTTGGTTGTTGTCTCCTGTCCTAGTATGAATTTAACAGTGGAGGGTTATTTTGTCTTTATGCTTTGTTATTCAAATGGAGAGATGTTGTTATACAACAGAAAGGCATCACTCCGTGCCTCACCCCCACCCCAATTTCTATTCCCTTTCCCCTTCCTTCTACGGCTGAAAATCCATGCTTGTGGCTACAAGTTAGGGCCTATTACCGCTACATAAAAGGAAAATTTTTACCAAAGTTCTATAACCAGTGTTCTGAGTTTAAAATACTCTCATTTCCTTTTGCCATTGGCCACAGTTCTTAGGCGCCCTCAGGCTATAGTCCTTATTTTAAAGCCAATGATAGTAAAAAAAAAAAATTTACATCAGACTTGATTAAAGGCTGCTATTTTTATCTCATTAGCTAGTACTGAATAGATGGAATGAAGATATCCTATAATAATTGCTTGCAAAACTCTGTAGAACTACTCGAGTATCGAACGCCTCTCGTTCTGAACAAGGTGAGCTTTGTGAAACTGTGTGAATATTTCTATTCTATTGTTGACTTAAAAAATATTCACAACCTAACATTTGAGAATTCTGTTTTATTTGGTGGGAATTTTTTGGACTTCAAACCCTGCAGGCAGCATCTTAAGTGACCCCAAGAGAACTGCTCTGAAGAGGAGAGGGGAAAGGCCAGGTTATATAGAAATTTTATAACAAAGGGCAGGTAATCTGACCATCAAAAGATTATTGTTAATTACCAGTCAATCCTAAAGGAGATCAACCCTGAATATTCACTGGAAGGACTGATGTTGAAGCTGAAGCTCCAACCAATACTTTTGCCACCTGATGTGAAGAGCAAGCTCAGTGAATAAGACTCTGATGCTGGGAAAGATTGAAGGCAAAAAGGAGAAGGGGGTGGGCAGAAAGTGAGATGGTTAGATAGCTTCACTGACTCAGGGGACATGAATTTGAGCAAATTCCATGAGACAGTGAAGGACAGAGAAGACTGGCAGCTACAGTCCATGCAGGCACAAAGAATTGGACTGAACAGCAAACAGCAGCCACAAATCAAGCTGTATTTTGCAAGTTAAGGACTTTAGAGCTTTATTTATGAGAAGATGCAAGAGTCTGGTCTCACTGAAATCATTCCTTTTAAATATATCTCAGCTATCTGGGGCCTGTATCCCGTGTTTTTCACATCCTAAGTGTGGTGACCCAAGGACAAAAGAGGAGATAAAACCAAGGAGGGTCTTGGAATGCAGGAACAGAAAAACCAGACCCTTATCATCCTTTCCTCCCCCATGTTGTAGCTATTAATGGATTTCGGGTCCTCCTGAGCAGTATAACTCAGGAAGAATGTATTTGCCTTACTCTTCCCCATCCAGTATACGTGACTCATCCAATCAGCAAGTGACCAGCAAGACCCCTATCCCGTTCCTTGTACCCTGGCTATAAAAGTGGACTAAGGACCTCTGTTCAACGTCGATTCTCCCTTGAGCTGGCCTGCTGTTCTAACAGTGTCTCCCATTCTAATAACCTTTATTTCCCGCTCATTCTGTCTCGTGTCTGGAAATTCTTTTCCAACCCGTGCCTGGACCAAGACATTGAGCTCCCTTGGGGCTCACTGAAGGGAGTGGGTGCAGTCTGATATCTGCTAGATTACAGGTATTTTTCTCCTTCCTGAGTGTCCTTAGGGCTCACCAGTTCGCATTGGAGGGCTGCAGTGGCTGATGACCGTGACATCCTTGTTTACTGATATGGCAGGAAATATTTCATTTCTAACTTTTATGCTGGAAAATCTTGTGTGTTCCCATTCAAAACTCTTAATAATATTAATGCTGCTGCTGCTGCTGCTAAGTCACTTGAGTCGTGTCCCACTCTGTGCGACCCCATAGACGACAACCTACCAGGCTCCCCCATCCCTGGTAGGTAGAGGGAACTTTGAAAGTTGTGGCCTGTGAAGTAGGAAATACGGTTTAACTTGGTATGAAAGTGTAAAGGAAGCTAAGCTAAGTTGTTCGCCCCAAGGGGGACCTAAAAAGCATCTCCAGAAATTCCACTGTTAATGATACACTGTGATTCCCTGGGCATCACCTTTAGAAATGTACACATTTACCAGAAGAAATAGCTTGTTAGGTTCTTCCTTGGCACAGGCTTATTGAGTTGTTCTCTATGAATAGAGATTAAATGAGGATATTGGGAGGCTCAGAAAAAGGGAACTTAATGAAACAGAAGAAAAGATTGGGAAGAAAGCAGAACACATTAAAGGATGAGAAGTGAGGGGGTTTATTTTCTGTTTTGATTTGAGAAAAGGTCAGACCATCACTATGGAAATTTTGAAGTGGTTCATTGCCGGACTAACGCTCTGACTTTTTCAAAGTGACTTTTCCCAAGTGATAGTTCTTTGGTTTGTTTGTACCTTAGAGAACAAATAATTCTATGGCCTTTATAGTAAGGTGTCTTGCATTCCAGACGGAGGCTTTCTGGATCTAGACACCTCTCCTATAGGCAATGTGACTTATTAATAATTTTTTTTGACTTATTAATAATTTAAGCAGTCTCTGCATTTGGATCAACATAAGTTAGGAAATGATGAACATTTGAAATCATTATTTAGATTCAGTTTACATTTAAAATTAACACACACGGGCTCTCTGACAGATGGATGTTAAGCACTTTTGTCTATGAGGGATTGGGAGACTCTTTGGTTTTGAACCTATTTTGCTGTTTAATTGGAAAACTTCTATTCCTCTGGTACTACACAAATTTTAGGCATCAGCGCTTTTCTGTCTAAAGACATAAACATATTCAATTAACGGAGAGCCAGATCATTTGTTTCAATAGCTGCTTTTATTTTCTGTTGTTGATATGTTAAAATAGTTAAACACTTGCATTCATCTCATCCTATTAAAGGAACTCCATCAGGGAACAATGAGGTAACATGTTTGGTGACAGCAGGCTTAGTCACCCTGCTGTGAGAAGGAGATGAATAATGTTTTTGAATCTTACGTCTATTGACTTTCTCCTTTTCAAATGTATACACCGTTACTGAAGAGGCTACCACAGACTATATTTTGTTAACAGTTTATCTTTTTCATACCTTCATTATTAAATCAAATGGTACATTTACTTCCATAGTTCTACATAAAATGAAATTGCTGCATGACATTTCTTATTGTTTATAATTCCCATTTAGAAAGATTGAGTCATGCATCCTTGAAATTCTATAAAAGCTTTCAATCTTTATACTCGTAGTTTTCATTTTCCTTTCCTGGCTATTTGGCTGCCAAATCCTCTCCCATTTTTAAGCATTATCTTGCTTGTGTTTTCTGATTTACCTGCTGTTTGTCAAAACAATTTTTAGAATGATATTTTCTAGTTTCCCATTAGAGCACAGCATGAGGAAGAATTGGATATAAAATACCGTATTGGTGAATATTTTCAACCAAAGTCATTTTTTTGTGAAAATTTAGAATTTCAACAAAAGCAATTTGAGAAAATCAGTTACTTCATGAATTTAAGAAGAACAAATATTAGTCTAAGATATTACTATTTGGAAGCATATTATTTGCTTCAGAAAGACTATATCTAAAGTGTAATTTCTTGTTTATCCAGGCTAATTTCTTTTAGATCTTGTGGGTAATGATTAATATATGACTCATGCAAGTCAGAATTATTTCATTCTAGAATATTCAATGATTTTTCTTGACACTGGTGTAGTCTTTGATAATCCATAGTGTTACAAGAACATTCTTGCTAAATAGTGGTTTACTAGATATTGCATTTACTCTTATTATTTCCTTGGTAGAAAAAGAGAAGATTTGACCAACTTTGTTATAACTCTCCTGAAAGTGAAAGTCACTCAGTTGTGTCTCTCTGTGACCCATGGACTATAGAGTCCATGGCATTCCCTTCTCCAAGGGATCTTCCCAACCCAGGGATCAAACCCAGGCCTCCTGCATTGAAGGCAGATTCTTTACCAGCTGAGCCACCAGGGAAGTCCAAGAATACTGGAGTGAGTAGCCTATCCCTTCTCCAGGGGATCTTCCTGATCCAGGAATCAAACTGGGGTCTCCTGCATTGCAGGTGGATTCTTTACCAGCTGAGCTACCAGGGAAACCCTGAATACTAGTAAATGTTCATTGATTCAGACTGATAATTCCTCCACTTTAAAATCTCTGAAATTGGGATATATATTAATAATCAAATACTTATTACAGTTATAATTAGAAACATTTTGTTCTTTCTTAGTGACATAGGATAACATTGCATTACACAACTGATGGCATCATAGATTTAAATTACATAGAGTTAAATTAAATTTAGAATTGACAGTGATTTAACAGTTTAATGTTTCCAAGGGGATTTTAAAGCTTTTGCTTTTAAGTTTTATTGTGCAGCCAAAATTCTTATGTCATTTTTTACACACCAAAAGCCCCCAAAATTCCAAGCTTGAGGAAATAGAACTGTATAGTAGAATTTCATAATAGTTTGAACCAATCTAGGTGAACTGCTGCAGATATTGACTCTTTTTGGCTCTCACCTAATTTGTTTTGAACAAGGTTCTCAAGTTACTTTCTATTATTTGAACCTTAATTTTCTATAACCATGAGGTTATAATTTGGTGTTCTATTCCTGGAGATCTATTTTTTAAACCATTAAAAATTAAAAATGATTATGAAATACATGAAGAAATTTTTCATATATATATGTAGGCTCTTACAGATTTGTATTGAGTATTAAATCTATTTTATAAATGACTTTGGGCTAGTTACTTAACATAGGGCTAGAATGGTAACTGAAACGTGATATTACTTCAGCATGCACACATATGTACATACGTATGCCATTGAAGGGGAATTTTTCTGTAAGGGCAGATTGCCTGAAGCTTTGGCAAAGTGAAGTCCAGACTAAATCTTCTTTTCCTTGTAGTATACATAGGCATTCATCATTGTTCCAAATACCTCTAAACTGCTTTCAAAATGAGGATCATTTCTTTTTCATTTTTTTCTAATGGTTTTTATTAGATACCTGTGAAAATCTTTTATTATAAATGATGGGGAAGGAGCATTTGTAGCTTGATTTCTTCAGTACTTCCTTACCCTTTCATCCCAATAAGAAATTAAAATCTAATTTTGTTTCTGATCTCTATGAGCTTCTTATGAGCGGCTTCTATGTGCAAAGGTCATGATGGTTGTAATTGATTGATCCATTTGTTCAATAATACTGAATGCATCCTAGGTGTCAGGCATTTCTTTGGGAGTGAGGATACAGCAGAGAAAAACAGACAAAATCTTTGTCCTATGGAACTTATTTTCTAGTAGAATGAGGTCAACCCTAAGTTGAATATGTGTGTGTGTGTGTATGTGTGTGTGTGTTATAAGTACTGTGCAGAAAGCAAAACAGCGTAAGAGGGACAGGAAGTGTTGGGTGATAAAGGATCTAAATGTAAATGGGATCGGTGGGTAGACCTTACTGAAACTGGAGGCTTCCAGCAAAAAGACTTGAACTCTGAGTGAGGGTTTCATGACAAAGGAGCAGTGAGTGTGGTATGAAAGCCAAGGCAAGAGAGGGCTGCAAGTACTCAAAGAGGGGCATAGAGGGCCAGGGAGGTAAAAGATACCAGACTTTACATGGATATGGGCTTTTACCCTGAAGAAAATTGAGGGGGCAATGTAAGATTTTAGCTGGGGAATTACATGATCAACTGACCTTTGAAAAGCATCACTCTAGCTGTAGCTGAGAACATGAGTTTTTTTTTTGCCATTTTAGCAGTATTATTTATGACAAATAAAGATTGCATTAGTGGAGGGGTCATAAGTTAGGTCAGCATTGTTTAATGAAACACACACAAAGCATTGTGGGATGAAATGTTCTGATCTTTGGTACACAAAATATTTTTACCCACTGACAGCCATCCTGCTTCAAGAAATATATTAATCTCCTTAGGAGAGTGACTGTGAGTTCATTTTTTATTGTAGCCTTACACATCACGCCTGAGTGTGCTCAGTGATGGGCACTGTGTGCCTCTTTGCAGATTCACTCTGGCGAAGATAAGCCAACTCTTTGCATGAGGTGGCCAAAGTACTGGAGTTTCAGCTTTAGCATCATTCCTTCCAAAGAAATCCCAGGGCTGATCTCCTTCAGAATGGACTGGTTGGATCTCCTTGCAGTCCAAGGGATTCTCAAGAGTCTTCTCCAACACCGCAGTTCAAAAGCATCAATTCTTCAGCACTGGGAGGGATTGGGGGCAGGAGGAGAAGGGGACGACAGAGGATGAGATGGCTCGATGGCATCATTGACTCGATGGACGTGAGTCTGAGTGAACTCTGAGAGTTGGTGATGGACAGGGAGGCCTGGCATGCTGCGATTCATGGGGTCGCAAAGAGTCGGACACGACTGAGCGACTGATCTGAACTGAACTGAAGATAAGCCAAGGTCCTGTGTGTACAATGGCATATTTGTCAAGGCCGAATCATCTCTCAAATTTGGTTGCTAAATAACTCAGCAAAATTATTCAACCCCTATATTGGATCCAATGCTCAGGGATGGGAATATAAAAACGAATGACTTCTTCATCAATGAGCTCATGACCTGAGGATGACGTCAGAGAGTTCTATGTTGGGATTTTTGCTGTTCTTGCTAGATAGGGAACAGAAATAAAACTTTGCTCCATTAAATTTTCTTCAGAATCTTTTTTTCTCTTGACTTCTGTTTCTTTTTATCTTTTTAAGTGGGTGTTTCATTTAAGACAAAATACTAATAGAATTTTCCTGAAGGAAATCAGGAAGTGTCTTCTGCTGAAAGTCTTCTCATAAATATGCTCCATCTATCTAAATGGCTAAATGTGTAAGTAGTAAAGTTAAGTTATTTAATATTTACATGGCCCCATTCCACCACTTTACGGCAAATAGAAGGAGAAAAAATGGAAACAGTGACAGATTTTATTTTCCTGGGCTCCAAAATCACTGTGAATAGTGACTGCAGCCATGAAATTAAAAGACACGTGCTCCTTGGAAGAAAACCTATGACAAACCTAGACAGCTTATTAAAAAGCAGAGACATCACTTTGCTGACAAATCTCCATATAGTCAAAGCTCTGGTCTTTCCAGTAGTCATGTTCAGATGTGAGAGTTGGAGCATAAGGAAGGCTGAGTGCTGAAGAAATGAAGCTTTCAAAATGTGGTGCTGGAGAAGACTCTCAAGAGTCCCTTCAACAGCAAGGAGATCAAGTCAGTCAATGATAAATGAAATTAACCCTGAATATTCATTGGAAGAACTGAGGTTGAAACTGAAGCTCCAGTACTTTGGGCTACCTGATGCAAAGAACCAACTCATTGGAAAAGACTCTGATGCTGGGAAAGATTGAGGGCAGGAGGAGAAGGGGGTACACAGGATTAGATGGTTGGATGGCATCATCAACTCAATGGACCTGAGACTGAGCAAACTCCGGGAGACAGTGAAGGACAGGGAAGCCTGGTGTGCCGCAGTCCATGGGGTTGCAAAACGTCAGACAGGACTTAGTGACTGAACAAGAACGACATTCCCTAGGAAGGCTAGACATTTGCTGTGCAGTCTGAGACTGATATCCCTCACTGTACCCCAGTGAAGTATAGTGTTTTATCTTCAAATAATTTCTTTGATTTTTGGTAGAGTTGACTGAGAAATCAGTTTGTTTCCTAAAAATAAAAATGGGAACCATTAGAGTTTCTGCATGAGGATTATTTGGAAAACAATGGGAAAACTTGTTTTCAGGCAATTAACCCTGCTCTGAATTGATTTCTTAGCTCTGTTACTGTCTTCAGTTCTGCCTAGGGTAACACAATATTTTTGCCACCTGGTAACCATTTAGTGGCTTGCTGTCTGTCAAATTGGAATCATTAATCTAAGATCCACAAAACACACTGACCTCATCAAGGACTATCAGCCACATTAATCACATGGTGAGCAGTAATTAATACCCTTGCCGTACATCTCAGCAGATGCCAAGTGGTAACCATGCCCGGATACAGAGCCATTTGGTGGGTGGTCTGAAGGGGGTATTCTTTTAGAATGAATTGAGACGTGTTGGTAGGAAACTTGCTGCCCAAGTGAAAGAGAAAATCAAGGACTCCCTTTCCTTATTTGTCTAGCAATATTGACTCCAGCATACACAATGGTTGTACAGAATTCCTTGATGGCTCTAGGTAAAGCTAGTTATCTTACTCTGTGCTATCAGAGTGCTTTTGTCATATTTCCCCCAACACGGTTATTATAGAGATTTCCCATTATGCATTTTCTATCCCTTCTACTAGTCTATGAGCACCAAGGAGGCTGAAAATATTTTGTATTTATATTTCTAACTCTGGAATATATGTTCATATTTCTATCACAGTTCCTAGCACCTTATATCATTATTGAGGTTTAATTGGTAAGTCATGTCTGACTCTTTGTGACCCCATGGACTATAGCCCGCCAGATTTCTTTGTCCATGGGATTTCCCAGGCAAGGCTACTGGAGTGGGTAGCCATTTCCTTCCCCAGGGATCTTCCTGACCCAGGGATTAAACCCACATCTCTGAGCCACCAGGGAAGCCCATACTATATCATTCAGTTCAGTTCAGTCGCTCAGTCATGTCCGACTCTTTGCGATCCCATGAATTGCAACACGCCAGGCCTCCCTGTCCATCACCAACTCCTGGAGTTCACTCAGACTCATGTCCATTGAGTCGGTGATGCCATCCAGCCATCTCATCCTCTGTCCTTCCCTTCTCCTCCTGCCCCCAATCCCTCCCAGCATCAGGGTCTTTTCCAATGAGTCAACTCTTCGAGTGAGGTGGCCAAAGGACTGGAGTTTCAGCTTTAGCATCATTCCTTCCAAAGAAATCCCAGGGCTGATCTCCTTCAGAATGGACTGGTTGGATCTCCTTGCAGTCCAAGGGACTCTCAAGAGTCTTCTCCAACACCACAGTTCAAAAGCATCAATTCTTTGGTGCTCAGCCTTCTTCACAGTCCAACTCTTACATCCATACATGACCACTGGAAAAACCATAGCCTTGACTAGATAGACCTCTGTTGGCAAGGTAATGTCTCTGCTTTTGAATATGCTCAGGTACCTCTTAATGAATAATTGAATATGTGTATGAATATGCAATATATAAAAATTATGATAAAAGCATGTTCTTCACAGGAATAGGCTAATTGGTGTCATATTTATATACCCATTGTCTAGCCATTTCTGGGTACAGAGAAGGTGCTCAATAAATGCTTATTGAATGTGTGTACTTTTTGGCAAGACTTCAGTAGGACACCTCTGCCCTTGGAATACTGCAGCTAAGATGAATAGGATCAGCTGCCAATGAATTTTTTAAATATATTTTTTATTGTAGTATAACTGATTTATAGTGTCTCAGTTATACAGCAAAGTGATTTAGTTATACATATGAATACATACAAATAGATTATTTTTTAGATTCTTTTCCTTTATACATTGTTATAAGATATTGAATATAGTCTCCTATGTTATACAGTAGGTTCTTGTTGTTTATCTATTTTATCTACAGTACTGTGTGTCTCTTAATCCTCAAATTCACCGTCCCCCACTTTCCCTTTTGTAACCATAAATTTGTCTCCTATGCCAGATGAATTTTTAAAAGGCATATTTATCTTAAAGTAAAAGAATTTTGTAGGAGGCTAGAAATCACACTTATGTAAATTCAACTAAAGGGAAGAATCAGTATAGTTTCCAGATATGTTTTCAGAGTTCTCTGAAGACTTCTGAAAAAAGGAAGTACAGAGGATCCAAAATAGACTTCTTTCTCCAAAACAATTAAAAATCACACATGCACCCTTGACTCAGAAAGGTTTATTAGATGTTACAATCTCATCTTTACTGTAACCAATGAGGATATCAAAGCAAGCATTATGCTTTAGCTAAACAATGAGAAATAAATATAAAATTTTTATGTTAAAGGACTAATCAATTATATATTAAATACTTATTGATGAGTAAATGAATGTATTAAATAACAAAATGGAATTTCCCTTTTAGTTCTCAGAATGTACTGCCTACAAGGAAACTTTGAAATTCCCTTGTGATTTTACTGAGCTTTATTCTCAGCAGGACAAGTGTTCAGCATCGACCAGCATATATCTGGGGCTATGAGAGTGATAATCGATGAAGAAAATACCTCTAATTTAACCTACTGATTTAAAGCTTTCTAAAAATTCTAAACAAAAATGGCAGGTAACTGTGGTGAGAAACAAAGGAGGCAGATTTATCATTCAGAACGTGTCTTTCTCACTTAGAGTCATGTGTCTTCTGAACCACCGCTTAACTCGCTTGCTATTCTTATCAATTATTCAAGCGGTTGGTCTCAGTCTGGCCCTCAATCTGACCATCCCATCGTACAGTCAGCCTGTTGGCTGTCTCTCTAGAGCCCCTGGTCTCTTCTCCCTTTTCACACCTGCGAGAGGCCTGCTGCTTTAAAAAATTACCCAATTTAGGAAGAAAAAGCATTACCCTTCCCCCATCATTTCCATGTCATTTGTTTCCATTTTGAGATGGAAGTATATCTGAAATAATTACACGACATGATTTAATTTTGGCATTAAAATAGATACATTCAAAGCAGGTTAAAACCAACCATTTCATCAATTTTCAAATATTCTTTCACAACTTCCATTCCACCATTTTTAACCTGTTTCTCTACACTCAAAGTTGCCACCTCTGGCTTGTAACTCAAAGTACCCATGATATGGGCTGATTTTATTCCTTCATTGACTTTAACCAGCTTTAAAAAGAGTGAAAGTAACAGCATTGCAACTCATATAATCAGCGTACAGAGCAGTTATTCATACCTGTGCCTTTGTCATGCGCCTAAGCGTTTTAATGTCAGAAAGCTTGCATTATTTGTATTTGCCTTTAAAAAACATGCTGGAGACACTTAGCATACCCATTTATTAAACAGAAATAATTTAATGATTCCAATCTTCAGAAGATGCTGTATCATAGCACATGTATCTGAGAAATTTATCTTGGGTTCATGGTAAAGAAAATTTAAAATGATGAAGCCTGTGGTTTATTTTTCAAGGGTTCTGATAAATGGTTTTGGCAAATACAGTTTCTCAAGTTATGTTTCAGCCTCCTGCCATTTCTTTGCCTAGTTTGAAACCTATCAATTTGAAATGTATTGGCAGTATCACATGAAATGAGGTTTAGAGGATATTTGAGAAATGAGACCTAAAATTCAGTAGGGAAAATTGAGAGGATTATATCGAGTAAAGTCTACTAAACGATAATAGTTGAACTAAGCTAATAGACAATGGAACAAGAAGCTGTAAGCCTGAACAAATTACTATATAAAAGGTCATAAAAATGCTGAGTTAGCGGAATTTGGTGCTGATAATATGTGAAGCAGCTGAAGAAAAAAAAATGAGTACATTTTTGCGTATGATTTTCCTAGTGTTTCTCTAGGCTGGGTATAAGGTATTTTAATAACTGATCCAGTGCATTATAGGCACATAATTAAACTCTACTGGCACTAATGCAAAAATTCAAAGCAACTCATCAGATGGTAAAATAAGCACTGCGTAGCTGCAGAGAGTTGTGAGTTTGTACATAAAAGAAGTCAAATCTGAAATGGATTATCTTTTTAAGATAGAAAGCAAAATAATTTATTCTGATTCCCTTTTACTCAGCATTGCCAGGGCTTTGGCTTCAAGCTCCCAAGACAGTTGAGTGAAAAAAGCTAAAATGCGTAGCACAATATTATGTCATGTTGTAGACAGAGAAATATAAGCATACCATTAAAAAAAAACAAACTGCATGGACATAGAACTTTTTGATTTTGTTGTTCTTAGCATAAAACCTCTGAAGGACAAGATCATGTTTTATGTCTTGTTCAGTCATTAGAGTAAACCACATAAAACAGATTGTGAAAGATTTAAAAGAAAAACAAATATTGAAAATAATTTTTCTGCAAGTACAGCAGCAGTTTGAATACCAGCTGCAGCTTTAGCAAAATAAGCAGGAGCATTTGACCTTTGTCCCATAGTAGTTGTGGAAAAAACAATTTTGAAAGGAGGACAGGAAAAGGTGATGAATAGAGGATGTGTGTGTGTGTGTGTGTGTGTGTGTGTGAATACTTGAGTGTGTATCTTGGGAAGGGTGGAAACTAGGAAGATAGGGAGTAGAAGAAATACTTTCAGAGGTACTTCCCTTGACTGCTATGCTTTATGTCTAGATTCTTCAGGCAGGCTAAATAACCTCCAGCTTGCTGAAAAGAGAAGGAACAGAGAAATCTGTGGAAACTGAAGGTCAAGAAACCCCCTCCAAAGGGAAAAACAAACTCAAAAGCATGAGCAGACCAGCAAACTGTGAAGCTTGAGCGGGTGATATAGCTACTGGTGGTCCCAAAGTTCAGGAAAATATGGCCAGTCTCATGCCATGGAGACAAATGCCCTCTTGAGACAGGAGAGCTACTTGGATCAATTTAAAGTGCAATCCATAGAAGTGTCTGCAGACAGCAACTGAAGAGACCTAGAGGGAGTAAAGAATGGGTCAAACAGTCCTCTCAGCCCGGTTGGATACTCTGTACCAAGTGCAAATTGTAATGTATAAATGCAGAGTTTGTTTTTTGTGACTGGTTAGACAGTTTCTCTTGTACAGCGGTGCAGAATAATGCATGGATATGGAGACAGATGAATGATAAGGTAGGATTAGCAACAGTTGAGGCTTTGTTCACTAGAAACTGTATTTATGTAAGTACAGATAGAATCCAAGAAAATTTACAGCTTGTTTTATTTAGAGTTTTCACCTCTCTCAGTAGAAGACCACCTTGATAAAAGTTGTTCAGTTGCTAACTTGTGTCTAACTCTTTGCAGCCCTATGGACTGCAGTATGCCAGGCTGCCCTGGTCCCCCACTATCTCCTAGAGTTTGTCCAAGTTCATGTCCCTTGAGTCGGTGATGGTATCCAACCAGCTCATCCTCTGCTGCTCTCTTCTTTTGCCTTCAATCTTTCCCAGCATCAGGGTCTTATCCAATGAGTCAGCTGTTCGCATCAGGTGGCCAAAGTATTTGAGCTTCAGCATTAGCATCAGTCTTTCCAATGAATAATCAGGGTAGATTTCCTTTAGGATTGATGATTTGATTTCCTTGGACTCCAAGGGACTCTCAAGGGTCTTCTCTAACACCACAATTCAAAAGCATCAATTCTTTGGCTCTCAGCCTTCTTTATGGTTCAACTCTCATATCCATACATGACTACTAGAAATACCATAGCTTTGACTATATGGACCTTTGTCAGCAAAGTGATGTCTTTGTTTTTGATAAAAGTAAGAAAGATAAAAACAGAACTAGTACTAGTACTAGGACTTTGTATGAAGAAAGACTGTTGATTAAAAGAGAATACCACTTGAGAAATGTGTTTTCATTAATTATGTACATGCCTACATGGATCATTTTAGAAAATTCCCACATATTTTACCCTTTGTATATTTTTTTCTCTCAAAGTGTATTATTTCTTTTCTGTTACAATTTTAATTTATGCCCCAAATCCCAAGTTGGAAAAGTCCACTAAATTATCAGGCAAAAATAACCGAATGTGAGTGAATTCAAGCTGATCACATTATCAGTTGTCTATTCCATTCATTTATTCATCCATCCATCCATTTACCCAGCCATCAAATAGTTATTGTAAACGCACAGTGTACCTGACACTGAGATACAGGTATTAGCAAGATATCCTGCCTGCCCAGGGGTTACAATCTGTGGGTAAGAAAATACAATTATTTAAAGCAGAGAAATAAGTGTCTCAAGAGAAGCCCCCCTAGGGTGCTTCCCCCACAGGGAAATCACAAAGGGCTCCTGAGTTTGTATACTGAGACCCAAAATGAATGAAATAATTTTTCTCATACCTGACATTCTGGGAACAGAATTGCAGGGCTGCTATAGTGGTTCCATAATATCAAAGCTCTAGATTCCTTCTATCTGGTTGCTTTGCCATCTTCAATGTGTTGCTTCATCCACACGGTCCACTATGGTCCCCACTCACATCCTTACTCTGGCCATTAGGAAAGGGAAAGAGGAGGAGTTGAAGTCACTGAGAATTCTCTTAAGGGCACAGCTCAGATGAGGAACATATCCTTTCAGCTCACCTATCACTAGCCAGAAATTAATTTTATGCTCATATTTAACTTAAAGGGAAGTCAAAAGTGGAAATGTATTCTTTATTGGGGGTGGTCATGCCTTCAACTAAAAATTGAGAGCTTTGTTGCTTTCAGTTCAGTTCAGTTCAGTCGCTCAGTTGTGTCCGACTCTTTGCGACCCCATGAATCGCAGCACGTCAGGCCTCCCTGTCCATCACCAACCCCCGGAGTTCACTGAGACTCACGTCCATCGAGTCAGTAATGCCATCCAGCCATCTCATCCTCTGTCGTCCCTTCTCCTCCTGCCCCCAATCCCTCCCAGCATCAGGGTCTTTTTCAATGAGTCAACTTGTCACTTGAGGTGGCCAAAGGACTGGAGTTTCAGCTTCAGCATCATTCCCTCCAAAGAAATCCGAGGGCTGATCTTCAGAATGGACTGGTTGGAAACAAGCAAATCATGGCCTTAGGAAAGGGTAACCAGCAGTCTCTGCCAGAGAACCCGTGTCAGTGTGTGAGTTAACAGAAAGCTCCAAGAGTGAGTGGGAGTTGGCCAGGCCAACTGTATGGGAAATGGTGCTCCTAATGATTGATTAAACCACCACGTACCTAGATCTGAGCATACCAGATCTGAGCATACCAGCATTCCTGGTACCAGTTATTTGTACACTTGGGCCCTTTCAGATGGCTGAATATGAACCAGCCCTGATTGGGACAAAATGGTACTGAAACAGAGACTCTTCCTCTTTTTGGTAAATGTAATATTACTCTTCACTAAAGGAGAAAAATTATTGCAGGATACATATATATATAGTCTTTGAGCCTATCTCTATTCTTTAAGCAGAATTTTTGTTGTCATGGCCAAGTTATTGGGCTTCTGATATACCATATTAGGACGGTAGGTAGAAATGCAGCATAAAGAATTCTGCTCATGTCAGAAAATGCTTCACTTGGAGGTCAATAATGGAACAGAAGGCTGGGGGTGCTTTTGGAAACACAAAGATGAAAAATTTAGTGGATTGATTGCTTCTATTCATGAGAGTTAAGAGAAAAATCTATCCAAAAAAGATAATTGAAAACATTTCTTTGTATTGTATGTCATACTCTGGGTCCCCCTTTTTGCAGCCTCTTCAAGACATTTCAGTAAACTCATATATTATTCTTTGGTACTTTGGGTCATCTGACTTATTTCTTTTGGATGAAACAACTCTACTGAGATAAGATTTGAGACCAGCACAAGAAGATCCCACTTTATTTAAGGACTTAGGATTTTCCTCATGTGCAACTGTTCTTTTACCTTTTAAAAATCAATAAGCTGAGTAGCTGGCTGCCCATATAATGAAACCTTGAGTTCTAGAAAAAAAAAAAAAAAAAATTCACCAAACTCTTTCCTTTGCCCAGTTTCTTAGAATCTATGTTTTTATATTCTACCTTTTGTATTAAATGGTGATTCATAATTCTCCAAAGATGTACCTGTTCCTCAGTGGAGTGAGTTATTTCACCTCTAACATTTTAGTGTATATTTATTTAAATTTCAGTTGTCTGATGACTGGAGAAGTTAGGACCTCAGGACAGAGAGGAGAAAATGCCTAGCTGAGGGAAGATATTTGAAGTGTGAGTGGAGTAAAAGTTTTGAAGTAGGAAAAGACAAATTTCATCTACTAATTTTTTGCGTAAGGCTGACTCAGCCACATAAATTTAAAAATGCAAATAAAAATGTGTATTTCTTAAGGAATTCGTGCTATAGAAGTAAAAAGCAGCATTTCTGACCAGAAAGACCCTTTTTTTTTTTTTTTTTCCATGGAGTATTACTTCTTAAGGCAGAGTTTTCTCTGGAATAAAAAAAAAGACATTTGACTGTGTTTTCTCTAGGTATATGTCTAAGCCTTTCAACAAACACGAGAATAGCTAGAAAAGGAATCTTCTTTCCATAAAAACCTATTTTTGTAGGATGGGATTTAAAAATTCATCATGTTTGTCAAAATATGACAATTATTTATCAAACTTGGTAGTCTTCAGGGCTGTTTGATGAACTTATTTCTTCATTTTCTGTAAGCGATCCCTCTTCTTCTTTTGACAAATGAATACAAACAACATTTACATTCCAACATATTTTTCCCTGAGCAATCATGATTGGATTTCATGATCACCAGTGATGACTTTTTTTCTCTTCTTTAGCTCTAATTCCAGACAATAATGGAACACAAAAGCAAGTTTATGTGGCAAGCCCTATTTGAAGGATAGGTATGGTTTCAAAGCCCCAGGGAAATGTCTTGTTTATAAAGCTCTTTCTTCCATTAACACTACCTGACCTTCAGAGTGGTCTCACATAGCCCTCCACAGATAATAGGCCTTAGGATGACTAAGACTATATATGTCACAAATGCTTGATAGTAGAAAGCCCAAATTATCTTGTCACCATGTCACACAAGTAAGATAGAAGCCCAAGGTGAGGACAATGACTGTTCTCCACAAGATGGCAGTGGTCTTTGTGCAAAGAACAGAAGCATAGCATTCCCTGGGTCTACACCCACTGTCACAAAATCTTTGCCCTTGTGAATTAATACCTGTGAAAGCCATGTCATGGTTGTTTTCTCTACCACGGGCTGAGTTCTCAGGAACAATTAACCTTATTTTCATAGAGAGAAAAAAGATTCTGCATATATAATATAATGTCTTATATAATGTCTTTTTCTATGGAGCCAAAAGTGTTTTGCAGCTGTTATTTAATTAACCTCACACTATGCCTCTGAGTCAGGAAAAAGGAATTACTGTGTATCCTATTTATCACAGTGAATTTAAATAATTTACTGATAGCATTCAGAGGGGGAAATGGTGGCAGAGGGAATAAAGCATGTACTGAGTTCTAATGCATAGCCCTAATCATTAAGCCAAGCTGATTTTCTATAGAAGCAACGTTATATAGGGAAGAGGTCCTATTTAATGCATCTTGAAAAAATTAATTTTTCACAAATGCAGATTCCAAAACAGTGGTTTTCCCATTTTACTTTCAGTGCTTAAGTACATTAGCTTGTGAGTTTATTGGTTAAGAATAATGCTGAGCTTTTAAAATGCTAAATCTGAGTTCTGTCCCCAGACGTTTTGCTTTCATAGAACTGGGATGGGGCTTAGTAATTTGCATGTTTAAAATATAACTCAGGTGATTCTGAGACCTGTAATCTTGCCCAAACTTTGAGACACTGCTCTATGAGCCTCGAGTGGTATACTGGTAAGATACAGAAATTGACCTGGTTTTCTGAAATTAAAAGAATCTAATTTCTTTGGAGAAAAATGTTCTGTTTTACATAAAAACTCGAAATATAACATTTCTCTCAATTTGAAGGGTAAATCCATAAGTGAAATTAGTATGCGTTATTCATAAGTTTTATTTAAAAATCAGTTAACAAAATTTTAAGCATAATTATTTTTAAACCATACTGTCAGAAGAGTAACTATAATGATAAAAAAAATTAACACATTCTTTATCTTTCTCTTGAGTTGGATGGTCACATTTGAGTAGGTTTTAGGTAACTGGGTCTAGTCTACTTAGAATCTTATACTTTTAGAACTAGAAAGGACTGTAAAAATATTAGGATGCCCGGTATGATACAAAAATTAACCCACTCTGGCAACATGAATCTCTTCTTCTTCTGAGTTAGAAATCAGCACAAATATTTTTTACTTAGTTATATCTGCTCATTTATGGGACTTATATAAGCATTTGCAATATTTAATAAAGTGGTAAATTTGATTGAATCACCAATTCCACAGATGCCACATTCCTAGGGTATGGGTCCCTGATGTGTGATTTTCAAAGGAGATGGTAGGAGGCTGCATGGCAATGATTGTGTGACCTTCCCTGACATGGAGGCTGCAAATAGGTCACACGTTGGAGTTTGAAGACAGGCTTCTCAGCAGGATATAGGTGTCCTGTGGCTCTCACTCTCTCACACTGTTTCAGTCTTCCTTCAAGTCAAACGGGAAGTGGTTTAAAGAGAAAGCGATGACTTAATTTGGGTTCCAGGTGGTTTGGTGAATGTAATGATGGATGTGTATTTCCTACCTGGAAAGTCTTATGGGAAGAAAAGGGCTGTCAGGCTTCTTTGACAGCTAGGTTGCTCTCAGAATAGCTGCATTCTTAAGTTATCATATTCCTGCCAGTTCTTGGCAGTGCCTGGCTTCCTAATGTTTGCCAGTTTATTAAAGGTAAGGGGATATCTTATTTTTGTTTTAATTTGCATTTTTCTGATAACCAGTGAACCTATACATCTCATTAAATGCTGTTACATTTTGATATTTTTTCTTTACATTGCTTATTCATATTCTTTGTCCATTTTCCCATTGGCATTGCTATTTTTTTCTCTTGATTTGTATAGGTTCTGGGTAGATTTTAGTATATATTTATGTGTATTGGGTTGAATAGCATATAATTTTTAGATGCTTCAGAAATAATACCTATATTCTCCCATTCTGTCAATTGTCTATTAATTTTGAGTCAGGTATCCTTCATCAAATAGATTTCTTTAATTTGGATGCAACTAAGTTCATTCCTTTTTCTTTTTTTTTGTCTTTATGATTTTGTTTAAGCAAACCTATCTTGCTTAGGATACGAAGATGTTTGCCCATACTTTTCCTATTGGTTACAAGTTAATCACCCTCTGAGCTTTGCTGGTGGCTCAGATGGTAAAGAGTCTGCCTGCATTGCGGAGACCCCGCTTCATCCCTGGGTGAGGAAGATCCCCTGGAGAAGGAAATGGCAACCAACTCCAGTATTCTTGCCTTGAAAATCACATGGATGGAGGAGCCTGGCAGGCCATGGGATCACAGAGTTGGACATGACTGAGCAACTTCACTCTCACTAATTACCATCTCTATATGCTTGTATTTATGCAGAGATGGACAAATTATTATTTTTATTCTGCTTAGTCAAGAAAATAATTAAGATAATCTATAATAAAATAATTTTATAATAAATCTACAGCTATAAAATAGATACATTTGAAGTATCAAAAAGAGGTGAGGCAATTTAAAACTGAACTAATATTTCTCAATGTGAGTTCTGTGAGCGATTTGTATCATAATTATTTTGGATACTCATTAAATAGGCAGATTTGAGGCCCTTACCCCAGACCTACTTACTAAGAAGCTCTTGGTGTAGATCCAGAAATTTTTATTCTTTGTTTAACTTTTGAGATAAGATCTGTTTAATACCACTAGTCTAAAAGTACCAAGTTTGAGGTTTAAATTAAGATCTAAGCTTTTAGGCTGCACTGACTATGAGGAAAATATAAAATAGAAATCATAACTATGTAACAAAAACTGAATTCATAAATTCTTTAGGAGCAATAAACTTCTTCCTGATTCTGAATTCTGAAAGCATATATCTCCATCCATGCTGAATCAGCATGAATCCTTTTTCAGAGGGCCCTAAACAATATAAGACAATCTCTGTATAAAGGTTTTTAAAGAATATTCAGTAATGTTTTTCACCTGGTCTTTGGTTTATTTAATCTTCAAGAGAAACCAAGAGCAAAACAGTAGAGTAACTGCATGAATATATTTTCATAACTGAGTCTGAATTTAATTTGACTCTGTAATGAGGTTAAGAATGACTAGTTCAAATTATATTTCATTGTGAGGAATATTTAGGGGGAAAGAGGGCAAGGTAATGACACTCAGTTATCGCAGGACTCCCACTTAAGGACATTCTGGTTCAAAATGTTTACTCAAGATGTAGTGTTGATATGAACATTGGAAAAGTATTAATGTTGAGCTGAGGGTCATTGAAAGGCAGATTCTTTTATGTCTGAGCCACCAAGGAAGCCCTTTGAGGGTCAGAGAGGTTGTTACATAACGGGAGGTGTATGGGAAAAGCGGTTGACTGCTGGAAGCTGAGTTGTTCAGAGCCCTAAAGTGCTCTTTCCTTCTACTCCAAAGCTTTCCAATGCTGATCAAGAGATGGAAGCTGGAGGAGTCCACGGTATTGACCTTGCTGTTAGGTATACTACTTGAGGGCTCACTTTTGATTATGTGTCCGTTACTATAATTTGATTAAAAATACTTAGTACTGGTTTATTGTACCAATAATTATATTTTAGAGTTAGAAAGAAACTTAAAAGTTGTCTAACTCAATTCCTCATTTCTATGAGAAAATTGAGGCCCAAAGAAGGAAGGCTTAGATTATTTATTTTTTGGCAAAGTTGAGAGTAGAATTCAAGACTTCTGGGCCAAAATTGCAACAGAAAATTGAGGACAGATATTTATTCTGGAGAAAACTGGACTTGGGACAGTTTCTGCGTTAGATATTCTCCATGTTTGCCAACTTCTAGAGAAGTACAAAGGTAGATTAGGAGAGCGTTTTAGATGCATTTAAAAATTTTGAGATAATTGTTGATTATCTCAACACCATCATAAGAAACAATATAGAGAGTTACCTTCAATTATTGAAATAAAAGTACTATAAAAATAAGGCCATTTTGAGATGACAGCCATATTAAATTCTTAAACTTTGGTTAGAATTTGGATATTAAATAGGTATTTACAAAAAATACACATAAAATATATAATCATAAGAATGTGATAAGAAAATATGGGGATATGAATTTGATCAACACAATTTTAGTTAGAATTCTTGCAGGTACTTGACATCAATTGTTATTTTATAGGGAGTTCCTAAGCAATAGGCATAAAGATTCAGCTAAGCAAGATGAATAAGCTCTAGAGTCCTCTATACAACTAATTGTACTGTTAGTCAACAGTGATATATTGTTCCCTTAATTAGATCTCAAATGGAGTCTTCTCAATACAATAAAAGACACTGTGCTTTAGACAAGGCTAGCAAACTATGTACAAAAGACAAACAAAATTTTGAACAACAATGTGAGACACCAAGCAATTCTTGTTGATAAAAATGAAGGGAATATTTCATTTATTAGAAATTTCAGTTAAAATTTCAATTTTTAATAGAAAAATATGGAAAATAACATTTCCAGAGGATGACAAATTAATTGCATCTAGATTTATCAGGATATTTTCAGTGAAGATATAGAGAAATTAAAATTTATGATTACCCATAATTGACAGTTAACAGGTATGAGACAGTTCTTTCTAGAATTCCCGTTGAGCCAAAAATAACAGAAATATCCGCAGGGCCAATTCCATGTCTTGAATAGTTTTTATTAGTAGTGATAACTCAGGATAGCTCTTCTTAACTAAGTTAAGGAAAGTATCAGCAGACCAAAAGTATGTAATTTTTGAGTCAGATTTAGAGTGAAAGAGACCCATTCTTATTTTTATACAAGCAAACAAACAAATCAATAAGCGAAATACTCTTTTAATGGATTCTGGTGGAGGACCAGGTCTGACCTTGTCCAGGATAAGGCTATCTTTTCACATGTCATTATTTTATTGCTTGCTCCACTGCCTGACATCAAGGTTACTGGCAGCTTAATCCTAATTTCTAAAGCACTGTCAACAGCTATTTCTTTTCCTTCAAAATGGGATTGAAGTTCTGTGAAATGATTTAAAGTTATAAAAAAAATGTTGTTATAAAACCAAACAAAAACTAAGAAATAAAATCTTTCCATCTTTCTTTGGCAATCTTAGAATGGTATAAATTTATTATTAGCCACATTAAACATTCAGGAAATATCCAGGGATGTAATAGAATTGGAATCTCACACAGCTCAGTGAATTTTTGCTAACCGAAGATTTTAGAAAAACATATTTTTTATTGATTTAGTCTTTTCCAGTTTTCTGACAATCAAGAATAGTAGTTGTTCATTTTCTGATTGCCTATACTGGATATTTTAAATCCTACCCTCCAAACACACAAAACCTTCAATATTTCACATGTTCGTTACTCTCACTTTGTCATTGGTTAGGAATAAAGGCTGAACCATCAAAACTTCATTAATTGCATAAAAAATTTAGCTCTAGTCATTGAATTATTAATCAGAAAATCAAAGTGACAGATAAGTTGTTCAAGTTAGAACTACTCCCTGGGGGGCCAGGATGGAGAACTATTTAGATGGGTTAAGCAAATCCTGCGTATGTGAGATAGCAGGACATTGACCCAGACATTCATTGCCTTAGACAATAAAGAGCAGCAGGCACAGGTAAGATTAGGAAGCTGATGAAGCAGAGGTTTAACTGTTATGACACACGACACATGACAACCTGGACCTTGAGAAGGTGAGGTTGCCAGAAAACATTAGTATTTTTAAAATGAAACCCTTGACCTGTGTATAATTAGGTAATAAGCCAGAAATCATAAAATACTATATTTTTCAAGTAAAGTGGTTTGAAAATGTACCCTTATTAGGGTAATTCCATGTTTCATAATCCCCTTAATTGATAAGCCAAACTAAATTTTTTTTTTTAAATTATAGTCGATTTACAATGTTGAATTACTTTCAGGTGTGCAATATGGTGATTTAATATTTTTATAGATTATACTACATCTAAAGTTATTTTAAACTATTGGCCATATTCCCAGTGCTGTAAAACATGTCCTTGAAACTTATTTATCTGATACATTGTAGCTTGTGTCTCTTAATCCCCCATTCCTCTCTTGCCTCTCTGCTTTCCCTGCTCACCATGGGTAACCACAAGTTTCTTCTCTGTATCTATGATTCTGTTCCTGTTTTATTATATTCATCTGTTTTATTTTTTAGATTCCTGATACAAGTGATAGCAGAGTTTTTGTCTTTCTCCTGACTTCACTTAGTGTAATAATCTCTAGATTGACCCATATTGTTGCAAATGACATAATTTCATTCTTTTTTATGGTTGAGTGATATTTCACTGTATAAATATATACCACATCTTCTTTATCCATTCATCTATTGATGGGTGCTTCCATATACTGACTATTATAAATATTGCTACTATGAACACTGGGGTGCATGTATCTTTTTGAAGTAGCATTTTTCAGGGTTTTTTCCCCCACTTCTGGATGTATACCCAGGAGTGAAATTGTTGGATCATATGGTACTCCTATTTTAACCTTTTGAGAAACCTCCATACTGTTTTCCAATTTGCATGCCCACCAACAGCACACTAGTGTTCTTTTTGCTCCATATCCTTGCCAGCATTTGTTATTTGTAGACTTTTTAACTATAGCCAAAATCACTGCAGATGGTGACTGCAGCCATGAAATTAAAAGATGCTTACTCCTTGGAAGGAAAGTTACGACCAAACTAGATAGCATATTCAAAAGCAGAGACATTACTTTGCCAACAAAGGTCCGTCTAGCCAAAGCTATGGTGTTTCTTGTGGTCATGTATGGATGTGAGAGTTGGACTGTGAAGAAGGCTGAGCGCCGAAGAATTGATGCTTTTGAACTGTGGTGTTGGAGAAGACTCTTGAGAGTCCCTTGGACTGCAAGGAGATCCAACCAGTCCATTCTGAAGGAGATCAGCCCTGGATGTTCTTTGGAAGGAATGATGCTAAAGCTGAAACTCCAGTCCTTTGGCCACCTCATGCGAAGAGTTGACTCATTGTAAAAGACTCTGATGCTGGGAGGGATTGGGGGCAGGAGGAGAAGGGGACGACAGAGGATGAGATGGCTGGATGGTATCACTGACTCGATGGACGTGAGTCTGAGTGAACTCTGGGAGTTGGTGATGGACAGGGAGGCCTGGCGTGCTGCGATTCATGGGGTTGCAAAGAGTCGGACATGACTGAGCGACTGAACTGAACTGAACTGAACTGAACTAACTATAGCCATTCTCTCTGACAATTTGCCATGTTAAGCATCTTTTCATATGTCTATTGGCTATCTGTGTATCTTCTTTGGAAAAATGTCTGTTCAATTCCTCTGCCCATTTTTAAAATCAACTTGTTTGCTTTTTAAATAGAAACTAAATTTTCTTATGAAGGCCAAGAGTTTCTCAGCTACTCTTTTTTCCCCAGAGGTAATACTCATCTAAAGTAAGACAATACAATCTGTTCACTGATGTGAATCACCTGTTCTGCCATTATGTGAGCCCAGGGGCTTGTCTTTGAGAAGTGGACTGCTTCTCCAGATCAAGGTTACCAACACTGAATTATTCTTCTATTTTAGCTTTTTTCTCTGGGGGAATAATAATAATAATTGAATATCTATGTTTTGCTTTGGGAGGAAAGATAACATGTTTAAATTTACTTTCCTTTCATTAACTGTTCATAATTGTACTTTATGAATTTGTACACACATAAACACATACCCTCATGTAATCCTAGGTTGTGTTTCTCTTATAGTCTGTGAATAGAAACCTTTAAAATTCTGTATCCATAATTTAGGGACTTAAATTTGTTATTCAAAACTTTTCACCACCTCTTTTGACTATTTTAGCTTATTGCCATGGTAGCCATATGCTCTAAATGTTAACCTGAAAATAATACAAATTAAGAAGATATATTTTACCTCCTTTTCTACTATATCACTGTCTGGTTGATCAGTGGTGGAAGTATAAGGCCAGATTACAGACTCTCTGTTATTTAATATTAAACACGTGGATTTGAGAAATTAAGTAGATTTTCCACCTTTTTCCACCTGGTGCCTTGGCTACCAAGAAACTATGTGAAGGTAGTTTGAAGAACAAAGGGAATTTTGAAGCAAGAAATCACTCTTTAGTTCTCAATAACTTATCTCTGAGTGAAATGTAATTTTACACAGAAGTTATATGAGGATCATCAATTGCACAGTGTAAATGGTTCTTGTTGCCTTCTCTTGTTATTCCAATTGGGGTCATGAAAGATAATTTTAAAATGCATCTAATATGCACCTATAACTAATTCATTATAGATGCATTCAGGCAATGGAGCTATTGTTTCAATAGAATGACAATGTAATTCTGGTCCCTTTTCAATCTATATCATTTATAAAATTTGCCTGATGTTGTGAATGACCCATTTAGAATATGATGGTTCAAATCTAGTCATGACTTACTGTGACTTCTTGATGATTCAGAAAAAAATAATAGCTTTACTCTCAGTTGAGAGTGCAAGTTTGAAGCTATTTCATAGGTAAATGGTTCCCCAATTTTTTTGTAGAGTTCTTCTTAGGTTGGACAAGTGAGCCTGTGACCTACCTACTCTATATGTCCATACTTTTGGTAAGGAAAACCAAAAATGCTTTGTAGTTTCAAAGCATGCATGTGCTTCCTTTCATGTACTAGGTTTTTATCTGCTTTAGAGCCAGAAAGATGGATAATTCTGCATTTGAGCTATAACTCCTATTAATCTTAAACTCTAAAATCTATTGATTGGAAAGGTATAGCTCATAAGTACCATTAACATTATGGGGTTAGTGAAAGTGGAGAGTGAAAAAGTTGGCTTAAAGCTCAACATTCAGAAAACAAAGGTCATGGCATCCGGTCCCATCACTTCATGGGAAATAGATGGGGAAACAGTGGAAACAGTGTCAGACTATTTTTTGGGGGCTCCAAAATCACTGCAGATGGTGACTGCAGCCATGAAATTAAAAGACGCTTACTCCTTGGAAGGAAAGTTATGACCAAACTAGATAGCATATTCAAAAGCAGAGACATTACTTTGCCAACAAAGGTCCGTCTAGTCAAGGCTATGGTTTTTTCCAGTGGTCATGTATGGATGTGAGAGTTGGACTGTGAAGAAGGCTGAGCACCGAAGAATTGATGCTTTTGAACTGTGGTATTGGAGAAGACTCTTGAGAGTCCCTTGGACGGCAAGGAGATCCAACCAGTCCATTCTGAAGGAGATCAGCCCTGGGTGTTCTTTGGAAGGAATGATGCTAAAGCTGAGACTCCAGTCCTTTGGCCACCTCATGCAAAGAGTTGACTCATTGGAAAAGACTCTGATGCTGGCAGGGATTGGGGGCAGGAGGAGAAGGGGACGACAGAGGATGAGATGGCTGGATGGCATCACTGACTCAATGGACGTGAGTCTGGGTGAACTCTGGGAGTTGGTGATGGACAGGGAGGCCTGGCGTGCTGCGATTCATGGGGTCGCAAAGAGTCGGACACGACTGAGCGACTGAACTGAACTGAACTGAACTGAATAACTCTAGACAAACTTAATTGAAGATAGGCTAACACTAATTTCAAATTGAGAAGCAGGAATGACAGTGACTAAAAATCTTAAGTGAATTAAAATGAATGATGCATGGAAAAGATAATCTATCTGAAAATAGTGGGCAGTCCAGCCATATATTTGTATGCAAGCATATCGGAAAATTGAGTTTGGCCATTGCCTGGCAGCTAGGAAGTTCCAGATGTAGGATAGGGCAGGGGAGGTCTTTCCTATCTCCCAGCATCCTATTGTGTGATTTCATGCTGAATTTCTTTTTCCTTGCTTGTTACATCACTCCTGAAGCTTGCTGTTTGACTTCTGCCTGACTTTGCCAAAGAGTTACTGTGATTCTCTTATATTCCCCAATACTTCACTTACATAAAGTACACTTTAATTGAAGATTTGAAATCATGGTGGCTGTCTATAGCATAGCAGACAACAGAGAATAATCTAAAACCACTGTTCTTACAACTCCTTGCCATCTCTACCTTGAGGATTCCTTGTTTATGTCTTTCCTTGACCTGGAAGTATTAACAGAATCTCCCTTACTCTCAAAACCATTCCTTCCAATTACATTCAAAATTTTGCAAAGGTCTTAAAATAAGGTTCAAAATTATATTTCATCACCATATTCTAGTTCAAATTCTTAGGCAGTCCTTGATCTCTCACTAACCAAAGAAAAATCTAAGCATTTCCCCCTTTTTTCCCTCTCTGTTATATATAAGTAAAAATGAAAATTAAGGAATTACTTGGCAGTGACCCATGACATCAGAGAAACAACTTTATTTTTGGTGTGTTCTTGGCAGTTCATCAGAAGAATTTTGTGTGTACTCCTGACTATTCTTTGTTAATAATTATTCTTGTGTCTGTTATTTATATATTATTCAAGAGTAGTCAATACTATCTGTGCAAATTCAAACTATTTTCATCTGTATATAAATATCACTTTGGTGTCATGGGATAGTCCTATTAAAATGTACTTTAGATTATATTTGAATGTAGAATTTCATAGCCAATGAGTATCATTCTCTAATTTTTACTTCTAGAAATTCCAAGTTTTCAGTGTTTTAATGGAGCAGTAAAAATAGGATAATTTTTTATCTTGATGGTAGTGAAGGCCTGTTTATTTTTCTTGTGGATTCAGATTTCCTGCTACAGTCTGATAAGTTTTTCTAAGGAAGAAAAACTTTATAATAGTATATAATTTAAAGAAATATATAAATTTTTTGAAATTCTATAGGACTTAATGAAATAAGAGAGAGTTGTAGTTTAAGCTTAAGAGTTTTAAAACGATGATCAAATTAATGCTCTTTGAACCTCTTCCATTTTATTAAAGAAGTACTAAGAAATTTTAATACTGCTTTTCCTTTGAAGGCAAAGTCTCTTTCTCCCATGCTTTATTCCTTTCTGATCCTCTCTGATTTTTACTCCTGTCCTGCCTTCTTGACTTTCTTCTCCAAAGAATATGTGCCTATAAGTATATGTTCAGGCTCAGTTAACCTGGATATTTATTTAAGCCAATGTTAAGACCCTTTGATATCATTCCTATATACAAGTTATGTCTAATCTTTTTTCTCAAATTTGGAACGTCAAGGTCCCAAAGTTTGGTTTGCTTATTTATTTATATATGTATTCTTTGGTTAAGAAATGTCTTTGTATCACAAAAATTTAAGGTTTGTATGCTATTATCTGGGGCTTCTCAGATAGTGCTAGTGGTGAAGAAGTTGCCTGCCAATGCTGGAGACATAAGAGATGTGTGTTTGATCCCTGGGTCAGGAAGATCCTTTGGAGGAGGGCATGGCAACCCACTCCAGTATTCTTGCCTGGAGAATCCTCATGGACAGAGGAGGCTGGTGGTCTGTAGTCCATGGGATCGTAGAGTCAGACATGATTGAAGCGACTGAGCATACACACACACACACACACACACACACAGGCTATAATCCACCCAATCTTAGCTGTTGTGTTTAATAGGTTTCAGTGCCACCTCCTTGGCTACGTGCTGTTGTGTCTATCAGACAGCTTCTAGTAAAGCATTATGGATGACTATGCCTAAACCTAAAATTGCATTGAACAGCCACTGTAAATCTCTTTCTTGTTTAATGCTGTGCCAATATCAATAGCAATAGTAACAGCTAAAGCTGCTGCTCTTGAAGATATCTGTCAAACACATGATGATTAATCCCACTTTTCTCCCTCTGAGTTTGGATTCAGTAAAAAACAGTATATATGATTTGTATACAGAAGCATGATACTAGTTTGATTTTTTTTCTGGTAAATCTGGACTGTAGACCTACTACTATAATCAGATTTCTTGAGACTTGCCCTTCTAGCATATTTGGGGTGGCCATTTAACAAGAGACTTAAAGCAGACATGTGGCTAAATGCACGGGGAATCAACATACCTTATTTTCCAAAGGAAGAGGTAGGCTTCTGGTTTAATTTCTAGAAAGCAAACCATGAGCTATGATCTCACTGTACTTTTTATAGAGCAGGGGAAAGAATGTATTTCTCCTTCCTGATGACAGGGTATTGCAAAAGGGAAATCTTGACAGAGTGAGTCCTTCTTGACTACTGATTTTCCAAACCTTACCAATGAGATAAATCACTCTTCTCATCGAATGGAAGGAAGTGAGGAGATGAGGCGAGGGAAGAGAAAGGAAAAGAAAGGCTGAGAGAGGAAAATGCCTTCTCATTATTTCTGAACTCAAAAGGTAGTCATTCTTGGAAATTCCATGGTGATCTGGTGGTTCAGATTCCGTGTTTCCACTGCAAGGGGCATGGGTTCATCCCTGGCTGTGGAACTAAGATCCCACATGCTGCATGGCATGGGCAAAAAGAAGTATTCTTACTTCACAGGCAAAAGTGGGAACATTTGGAATGGAAGAGAGAGTCCCCATCTTAATAACTAACGTTAAAAATGACCACTTCTTATGTACCAGGTACTGTGCTAAATACTTTGCATTTGTAGTCTTATTTAAAGCTTCATAGTAAACCAATAAGATACCTACTCAATGTCTAGCATTCCTATCTTCTGCTAATAACTCTGTTTCCTTAGGAGAACTGATCTTACATGATCAATAGATTTCTAGTAGAGATTCTGAATATGTACACACCAGAATAAGACATGTCCCATTGG
The DNA here is from genome assembly GCF_027580195.1 of Bos mutus. Classification (NCBI taxonomy): domain Eukaryota; kingdom Metazoa; phylum Chordata; class Mammalia; order Artiodactyla; family Bovidae; genus Bos; species Bos mutus. The sequence goes on from NC_091618.1 coordinate 119,322,057, forward strand.
ACAGAAACACAGATACATTCATGAAGGGTTGATAGGTTATTTGATAGATGGTTTAGCTATTCCCTGGAGGCTCAGCTGGTAAAGAATCTGCCTGCAATGTGGGAGACCTGGGTTCAACCCCTGGGTTGGGAGAATCCCCTAGAGAAGGGAATGGCTACTTTAACTCCAGTATTCTGGCCTGGAGAATTCCATGGGCAAAGGAGACTGGCAGACTACAGTCCATAGTGTTGCAAAGAGTCAGAAACGATTGAGCGACTTTCACTTTCACTTAGCTATTGTATGTGGAAATTAGTTATGACTGTAAAAGTGTGCTATAAACCTATTAATAAGAATAGAAACTCTCTTGAAAATCTTGGTCAAAGATTTTTCAGTTGCAAAGATGTTATGTTTTTACCTGAAGATGTAATGTTTCTTTATATTTAAATACTTTATTTCATTTTAATCATCATTGTCACTGTTACCACAGTTTAACATATGTTTCTGGAAACCCTTAGTTCCTCTTTCTGATGATCCACCCATGTTCTGTTCTTTTATTTAATTCCCATTGCATTACTCTTTACATTCAAACCATTAAAACTATATAAATGTGGCAGGCCTGGAATTTTATTTGCCTTTCAGTTCAGTCGCTCAGTCTTGTCTGACTCTTTGCAACCCCATGAACTGCAGCATGCCAGGCCTCCCTGTCCATCACCAACTCCTAGAGCTCACTCAAACTCATGTCCATCAAGTTGGTGATGCCATCCAGCCATCTCATCCTCTGTCGTCCCCTTCTCCTGCCCCCAATCCCTCCCAGCATCAGAGTCTTTTCCAATGAGTCAAACTCTTTGCATGAGGTGGCCAAAGTACTGGAGTTTCAGCTTCAGCATCAGTCCTCCAAGAACACCCAGGACTGATCTCCTTTAGGATGCACTGGTTGGATCTCCTTACAGTCCAAGGGACTCTCAAGAGTCTTCTCCAACACCACAGTTCAAAAGCATCAATTCTTCGGTGCTCAGCCTTCTTCACAGTCCAACTCTCACATCCATACATGACCACTGGAAAAACCATAGCCTTGACTAGATGGACCTTTGTTAGCAAAGTAATGTCTCTGCTTTTGAATATGCTTTCTAGGTTGGTTATAACTTTCCTTCCAAGGAGTAAGCGTCTTTTAATTCATGGTTGCAATCACCATCTGCAGTGATTTTGGAGCCCCCCAAAGTAAACTCTGACATTGTTTCCACTGTTTCCCCATCTATTTGCCATGAAGTGATGGGACCAGAGGCCATGATCTTCGTTTTCTGAATGTTGAGCTTTAAGCCAACTTTTTCACTCTCCTCTTTCACTTTCATCAAGAGGCTTTTGAGTTCCTCTTCACTTTCTGCCATAAGGGTGGTGTCATCTGCATATCTGAGGTTATTGATGTTTCTCCTGGCAATCTTGATTCCAGCTTGTGCTTCTTCCAGCCCAGCGTTTCTCATGATGTACTCTGCATAGAAGTTAAATAAGCAGGGTGACAGTATACAGCCTTGACGTACTCTTTTTCCTATTTGGAACCAGTCTGTTGTTCCATGTCCAGTTCTAACTGTTGCTTCCTGACCTGCATACAGGTTTCTCAAGAGGCAGGTCAGGTGGTCTGGTATTCCCCTCTCTTTCAGAATTGTCCACAGTTTATTGTGATCCACACAGTCAAAGGCTTTGGCATAGTCAATAAAGCAGAAATAGATGTTTTTCTGGAACTCTCTTGCTTTTTCCATGATCCAGCAGATGTTGGCAATTTGATCTCTGGTTCCTCTGCCTTTTCTAAAACCAGCTTGGAAATCTGGAAGTTCACGGTTCATGTACTGCTGAAGCCTGGCTTGGAGAATTTTGAGCATTACTTTACTAGCGTATGAGATGAGTGCAATTGTGTGGTAGTTTGAGCATTGTTTGGCATTGCCTTTCTTTGGGATTGGAATGAAAAACTGACATTTTCCAGTCCTGCGGCCACTGCCTTTAGCATTTAGCCTTCTTGTTTTTTTTCTCCTTTTAATCTCTCAGGTTTATTGAAATATAATTGACTAATGACATTGGGTAAACTAAGGTGCACAATGTGACCTGCATTCTTACCATCACTCCTCCACTGTCAGTCTTCAGTAAGTTTATGGACACTTCATATCAGCCAATTTATTAGAGATCTATTATCTCCATAGAGTAACTATAAATACATATAAAATTTACACTGGAAAATAATGCTATCTTAATACAATTTACATGGAATATTTCATCTCAGAATTTAGAGTGTAGATGGAAAAGATAATCTTTTCATATCTTGGCATCCCCATAAAACTTGGCAACTAGCATCATTTTTATTTTATGGAGGTGGGAAAGGGGTTGAGAACTAGATACCAATTAATTTACCTGAAGTTACATGGACTTTATCTGTACTTGAGTGAGAGAGACACAAATACGTGGCTCTTCTGCTCCCTGTATCATCTTCTTGATTTATCTCGACTCGAGATATAATAGTATATCCAGGACCTTCAGAGGTTAGTCATAGGTAAGTGCCCATTACACAGTCATGTGTTTGATCTGTGTAGAATATTTTTTATAAAATCTTATGCTATTTTATTAACCACAATCTACTGGCATGTGATCCTGGATATCAAGATAGAATGCCTTATAGACGGAGTGTACATTGTACAAAATAATTGTGCAGAATTCCTTTGGCTAACGGCTTCTGCCTTAACACTGCAACCACTGTGCCTAAATGGCCTTGAGTTTAAGAGAATTAGGAGCTGTACCCTCCAATGTTCATTGCAGTACTGTTTACAATAGCCAAGACGTGGAAGCAACCTAAGTGCCCGTAGACGGAGGAATGGATAAAGAAGATATGGTACTTATGTGCAATGGAATATTGCTCAGCCATTAAAAAGAATGAAATACTGCCATTTGCTGCAACATGGATGGACCTAGAGAGTGCCATATTGAGTGAAGTAAGTCAGACAGAGAAGAAGAAATATCATATGTCATCTCTTATATGTGGAATCTAAAAAGAAATGATGCAAATGAACTTACAAAACAGAGAGACTCACAGACTTAGGAAACGAACTTATGGCTGCTAGGAGAAAGGGATAGTTAGGGAGTTTGAGGAGGTCATGTACACACAGTATATTCAAAATGGATAACCAGCAGTATAGCACATGGAACTCTACTCAATGTCGTGTGGCAGCCTGGATGGGAGGGGGGATTTGGGGGAGAGTGGATACATGTATATGCATGGCTGAGTCCCTTTGCTGTTTACCTGAAACTACCACACATTGTTAATTGGCTATACCCCAATACAAATAAAGTTTAAAGTTTGAAAAAAAATATTTTTAATAACAAAAAAAGAAAATTAGGAGCTGTAGTTATTAGTTTGTGGGCCTCACATCTCATTAAGAGGTTCTATTAAAACTGTGAAAAACAAATACAATGTCAGTCTCTGTACTTAGAAATCCTGGTCTCTCTTCACTTAATTATACGGCTAGGCTGTCGTAACATTTTCAGAAAAGAAAAAAAAAAACTTTGTGAGCAAATCTGTCTTCAGGTTGTTGGTCAATATTTTTATTTCAAAGGGATAAATGCTCTCTGTAATCATTGTGTGATCTCTGCCCATATTAAACAAGTTTCTTCTTTCTTTTAAGTAAGAACACTCTTGTTTTATTGAGTTTTCTATATACTAAATGATACAATGTCTTGGAAAGCACCTCATTGATTTTTGTTGAATGAGGTTGCTGGTTTAAACTTTGGAATGTAAGATGATTGCTAATGCTTACATGTTGGAATAGTCACTGTGAGACAAGTTGAGGACAATTAAATAAAATTGCAATTGAAATCAGGATGAATTGATATTTGCACAAGATATCAGTAATTCAGAGAAAAATGTAACAAAACATTTGTATCCTGATTTTTTTCTTCAGTCATATTGAAAACAAGCATTTGCAATAGGAAGGCATTGATTTTTGTCCCCAAAGAGCTCTTCCCCAAATCATAGCAACTGCAAGATAAAAAAGAAAAAAAAAAAAACCTTAAAGTATTTTTCATTAAGGGAACAAGTTTTCTTTTTTAGGTATCCAACTCCAACAGAATTAGATTATATGTAAAGATGTCAAAGAATTTTCCAGGTGTAAGATATTTTATATAGCTATAAAGCAGTAAAGTGGAAAATGAAAAATGAGACAAAATGAATTTATATATAAAATAGTTTATCATCAGTTATGTTAGCTGATATCTTGAAAATAGTGTTTGAAGTAATATTATATGATTTAGCTGCAGGTATGTGTGGCAATAAATTCAAGTCTAGAGTTATCCTTCAGTCATATAAAATATTGAACACAGCATATCATTTTAAAATGATGTGTAGTGCACCATGTAGAGAGCAAAATGACAATCAACGATAATACTTTCTGACCCCGGCTCTCTGACAAAGCCACAGTTTAACTGGTTTATTGACAGGGTAGATTATTATAGATTAGAGTGGTTCACAAAAGATGGCAGCTCCTATTCTTCTGTAATAGTCCAACTGAGCTGTTCTTGAAAACCCTTCATCCAAGGAGCTCAAAACATTACTAGAAGGTACTCTTATGTCTAAACATTTGTCTTTTAACTTTTTATTTGTGAGGAATTTGGAATCTTAATTAGTATTCATCAGTTATTCCTATGAGACATTCTAGCATATTCAGATCATTTAAAAATGAGTCTCTAAGGCCTAGGAACTCTGATTAACCCCTCTAGAGAAACACTGTTAGAACACTTGGCCTTCAAAGCTCAACTCTGTCATTGCACAATTGATGCATATTTATGTCTAAAATAAGGGGAACACATCAGTTAGCCTTTTCCCAGAGCCATTTACTTTGTGAAGCTACCTTCATTAATTTTTCTCCTTACATGATTATAAGTAAGAATATCACTGATTTTCATCATTCCACTTGCTTTACAGAAGGCTTGATCTAATTAATGTATTATTTTTTTTTAGAAAAGATCTATGTATATCAAAGATAATTAAGCACTTCTTTGTTATAAACACTTTGAAGAAAGGGTTTCATTGTGCTTACAGGATATTATATTTTCTTAGAAACCCAAACCTTTTGAATTCTCTTCATATGTTTCTGTGGAATATTTAGAAACTGAAATCTCCTTTATTTTAAGTGTCATGAACAACAGATGGTGACCCTAAAAAGACTACTTTCATATTCAAGTCATTTTGCAATAGCAACTGCCTTGAATTGTACTCAAAGTAAACTTAGTGCTTGTGAGTATAGATCAGAAATCCAAATGCATCAGAAGATAGGAATGGAAGATAATAAATAGTTCTTTTACATTTAAATGACTTCATTTTTCTGAAATATCAAAACCTGGTCAAAATTATAGTGGTGGAATTTTGATATCTGTAAATTCATCTCCTGTCCATAAACTTTGAGACTTGAATGAAAGCTTCCTTTGTGACTTAAGGTAGATATGTCTTTATGATCCTTGTGTGAATTTCCCTTAACTGTGCCCACACTGCAGATTTTGGACTTGCCAGCATCCACAAAATTCTGAGCCAATTCCTAATAATAAATTTCTTTCTATATATGAATACATCCTATTGATTCTGTTTCTTGGGAAAACCCCAATTAAGACAAATTGATTCCCGGTTTGACTACAGAATATGATGGATTATGAAATGTACAAAGTGGGGAGTAGCAAAAATGTAGTGAGGAGATTGTGGCTTTACTTTAGATCTGCAGCTAACCCACCTGTGTGATTCTAGATGAGTCTCAACAAACTTAAAGCTTTTCCTGTATCAAAATGAGAAGGTTCAAATAGATAAACTCTTACATCCTTTCCAGTTTTAATATTGATGACTACATCCCGTATGATCTTGGCCTTGGAAAAGCCTATAGTTTCTCTGATATTTCTTTCATCACTACCATGGTATTAAGAATTATGGGAAAAAATGTAGAAAATGGCATTTACTGAATATAAAGGAATGATTATCTACTATTAATGAATTAATGTAAAATGGCAATGCCCATTCATCATGCCCTGTACTCAATCAAAATCAAAGTAATCAAGTAATCCATTCTCAAAACAATCAAATTCTTATTCCAAGCAATTTCTTGCCCATGATAGACATTTGTTTTAATACCATTGATAGAGTTTAATAATTCTGAAAGAAAAAAGGACAAGACAAGAGGCAAACCAACCTTCAAGAATGATGTCTCCCAGGAATGTGAGCTGAGGCTCCCTGAGGCATCAGATAGAATGTTAATGGAAAATGTGGGTCTAATTGCTGTTGTATCAGTGCCTTAGGCATTTCCTGGTTCTTATTTCATGTTTTACTGAATGGTTTTGTTAAGTGATTTCTTTCTTTGCTTCCTTTTGGATTTTGCTTTTAAAAATCTGATAATTTTTTTTCTGTTAACTATTCTTCTTTTGTTCTCCTTGTTGCTAGATACTCTTTAATAATGAAATGGAAAAATTTTCACTTAGCTATGCATACTTTTTATCTACATATCATTCATTGTCATCAACACTATCATTTCCATTACCTTTACAGATTTTTGTGCATTTGCCATGTGCTATTCTTGTAGACACCAAATAGTTTATGGAGAAGATGTAACTTATGAGTATTTTAAGATGAATATAGAGAAGAAATAAATGAAGAATTATAGTAAAATGAAGCAGGTCTTCCAGTTAGTAAAATAGTATGTTGTTCCTTTATCATAGTTGTGCCTGAGTTCAAGTTTCAAACACTGAAAATGCAAATTTAAAAACCTCTGCTACGTTTTATGAATTATCATTAAAATATTCTCAGACTATTGGCTGTAAACTGTGCTGCTTGGTCTAAAGGAATGTCATTTGGTGATCCAAATTGGTATAGTAAGCTCTGTCCCAGTCCTTTCACAGTTTTAAGCATTTGCTTCTACCACCAGCTACGCAAATCTCTGTCTAGAGTAACTGTCCATTCCTGTAGGACCCAATTCATAGCCTCTCAGCATCACCAGTAGCGGTTTCACGTGGTCTTCTTGTCAGCTCTATTCGGGGTTTTTCCTCCCAGAGAAATTCTACAGTCGTCTGTGATTGTTCAGTAGAGAGATGGGTCTTGCATCAGTTCAAACATGCTTCTCCATTCTGCAACATACAAAACCAAAAAACTGCCCCTAAGTTTCTCACTCTCATTATCAATTTAGTAAATGTTTTTCAGGAAGCTGATGACATTGATTCATAAAATGAGACAATAACTCCTTCATATTATACTTTCTGATTTCAGTAGTCTTTTGTCCATCTCCCCCAACTATCTTTTTGGTAACCAGAGGTTGTGTGTGTGTGTGTGTGCTCAGTCATGCTCGATTCTTGAGGCCCCATGGACTGTAGCCCACCTGGCTCCTCTGTCCATGGAATTTTCCAGGCAAGAATACTGGAGTGGGTTGCCATTTCCTTCTCCAGGGGATCTTCCAGGGATCAAACCAGTGCCTCTTGCATCTCCTGCTTGGGCAGGCACATTCTTTACCACTAGTGCCACCTGGAAAGTCCAACTAGATGTTATAGAAGCTCTATTTGCTTTTCCAGCACAAATTTTTCCTTTTGGTCATGGCCCTAAGGCTAGAGACTAAAATCTGTAGCACCAGAATTTACCTCAATACTTTGCTTTACTTTGATTTTAGCTATTGCAGACAAAGATAACCAAAAGGACTGTATATTTAGCTTGTCATGACTTTGCATTTTTTTAATGTATTTAGGGAGCCAAGTCCTTGGGTATGGGGTCTGCTATTTCTGAATGGAATTCTTTACCTCCAGTAACTGGTGGTGCGACTGCTATCTCAAGTTGCAGGTAACTTGTTAGCTAACTCAGTGTTAAAGGTTCATCAGTCCTTGTCCCCTCACCCTTTTCAGGATTGTTCTAGAGAATCCCACTTCTGATGCCAATTAAATTATCTAAATTGATGCAAAAAAATGTGACAAAATTCAACCTCCGTTTATAATAAAATGCTGCTGCTGCTAAGTCGCTTCAGTCGTGTTCAACTCTGTGCGACCCCATAGACGGCAGCCCACCAGGCTCCCCCGTCCCTGGGATTCTCCAGGCAAGAACACTGGAGTGGGTTGCCATTTCCTTCTCCAGTGCATGAAAGTGAAAAGTGAAAGTGAAGTCGCTCAGTCGTGTGTCTGACTCTTAGCGACCTCATGGACTGCAGCCTACCAGGCTCCTCTGTCCATGGGATTTTCCAGGCAAGAGTACTGGAGTGGGATGCCATTGCCTTCTCCGTATAATAAAATGAACCCCCAACAAACCCAAAAGGATATTTCTTCAATGTTAAGACATCTAAAAAGAAAGAAAAAAAACAAAACAAAACTTTGTCCTTCCTCTCCTCCAACCTTGCAATTAGCTTCGTGTTGTTGTTGTTCAGTCCGAGTCATGTCCAACTCTTTGTGAGCCCATGCGCTATAGTCCACTAGGATCCTCTGTCCATGGGATTTCCCAGGCAAGAACACTGGAGTACTCCTTCTCCAGGGGATCTTCTGATTAGGGATTGGACGCATCTCTTGCATTGGCAAGCAGACTCTTGATTGCTGAGCCACCAGAGAAGCCCCAATTAATGTGTGTGCTTGTCACTCAGTTGTGTCGACTCTTTGTGACCCCAGGGACTGTAACCCACCAGACTCCTTTGTCCATGGGGATTCTCCAGGCAAGAATACCGGAGTGGGTTGCCATGCCTAATGGTTACTTCATTAACTTCATGAATGTTCTTCCTCTAAGATCAAGAATAAAATGAGGATGTTTACTGTGATATATATCTAGTCAAACTTTCTGCTACTGTATTTTACATTTCTAGCACCCCTTTTGGCTTGCAACTCAAGGCTGAAATTCTGTCTTCGTGCACGTTGTCCACATTTCCCTTGGATCTGTTAATATTTTTATTAGATATGAAAGTCTCTGTCTAATAATTCCAACCTTTGAGCAGTCTCTGGGTCTCCTGTAGATCTTTTCTATCTTGATCGCAGGCTACATTTTCATGCTTTTTTGGTGTGTCTCTGAATGTTTAATTGCGTAGAAGGCATTGTGCATAAAAGGATACTAGACACTGAAGTTAACTTACCTCCTAAATGAGCATGATACTTCTTTGGCCATATTGCTAGAGTGGCACCAAAGTAAGTGTGGTCTTTCGTTGTTGTTGAGCTAATCTGTTACTAATGAATTTTTTTAGTTTTTGATTGATTCAGTTCACCAGTGGCTTCAACATCTTAGAGTAGGATCAAGACTTTCCTTTCAAAAATGTTTGGAGATGAAGCACTGGCAAGAAATTTAGTGCTTTATGGGTGAGCCACCAGTTTTCCAAACTCTTGATGATTTTTCTCTCCTTTATATTCTGAGTACCAGCTTTCTGAATTGCTGGGGAATTGTTTTTGTATCAAGAGAAGAACTGTGGGAAAAGGTTGGCATATGGGTTTAGAGAGACCCTGTGGCAGAGGTTCCTTTGCATTCTAGTGTATTCCATGTGGAATTCCTCCTTACACATCAATGGCACGTCTGTCCTCATTGTTGCCACTATGCATGAGATAAAAGTGGCTGTGGTCTCCTTTCTCCTGTGCAGAGCTTTTTCATTTCTTAACTTATTTAGGTATCTTTATATCCTTAGATTTCTGATTGGCTTAAAAATTTTGATTTTTTTTTAGCTTATGTGGTTTGTTTTGGTTGTTAGGGTGAGAGGATGGACTCTTTCAACTTTCTATAGTCTAACCAGACCTATTTTACTTATGTTCTCTTTCATCTTTCTCTCTGGAATTGAATACTTTGGTTATTAAGTTTTAATATTTCCTATTTAATAATGAAATCATTTAAGACCATAGATTGACATCTGAGTTAAATTTTTCTGTACCGTCCATGTTTTTTATATGCAATGCTTTCATTGCCACTAATTTATAGATATTATTAATTGCAGTTTTGATTTCAGTTCTTCTCTGCTGCTGCTGCTAAGTCGCTTCAGTCGTGTCTGACTCTGTGTGACCCCATAAAAGGCAGCCTACCAGGCTCCCCCGTCCCTGGGATTCTCCAGGCAAGAATACTGGAGTGGGTTGCCATTTCCTTCTCCAATGCATAAGGTGAAAAGTCAAAGTGAAGTCGCTCAGTAGTATCCGACTCTTAGCGACCTCATGGACTACAGCCTACCAGGCTCCTCTGTCCATGGGATTTTCCAGGCAGGAGTACTGGAGTGGGGTGCCATTGCCTTCTCTGTCAGTTCTTCTCAGGAGTATTTAAAAAATGGTGTGTGTGTGTGTGTGTATTTAATTATAGTTTTGTTACATTGTGATCAGAGAGTGTAGTAAAAACGACTGTTGCTTTGGGGGAGTCCTGGAGTCCTTTTTATGACCAACACAATGGTATTGTCTTTGGCTCAGGGTACTAGGGTTATCTTGCACATAAATTATAATTAGTACTTGTTGAATGAATAAAAAATCTTTTTCTGCTGGTAAATGTTAACTATATAGCTAAAAAAACTATTTGTGGATCCAAAGTTTGATCTATATTATTGTTCTGTTCAGATTTATTTTTTTCTAATTGATCAATTGAAGACTAAGTTTGATTGATGGTTGAACAATCTAATGGTATGTTGGTTGAACAACTTATGGTATGTTGCATGTGTGTGTGTGCTCAGTTGTGTCTGACTTTTTGTGACCCTATGGACTGTAGCCCTCCAGACTCCTCTGTCCATGGAATTCACTCCTCTGTCCATGGAATTCTCCAGGCAAGATTACTGGAGTGGATTGCCATTTCCTCCTCCTGGGGATCTTCCCAGCCCAGGGATAGAACATGGTCTCTTGCATCTCCTGCATTGACAGGCAGATTCTTTACCACTGAGCCACCTGGGAAGCCAAGAATTATATACCACCTCCCATTTGATTGTGATTTTGTCAATTTCTCCTTGTATTTTCTAAAAAAAAAAAAAAATTACTCTTGTGTTACTGAACCAAACGTGGGTCCTGTCTCCCATTCAGAATAACGCCAATCTTTGACATGTGTTATGAAGGAAAATGCAGCATTTACTGTAGGTGTCAAACAAGGAATGCAGGCATGAATGCAGAAAAACCACATACTCTGCAGTGGGTTTCAGGGAAGTTTTTAAGGGCAAGATGAGGGAGGAGACCATGGGGTATGTGATCAGCCTTGCGCAAAATTCTCTGCTTGGCTGATGGTAAGGTAACAGGGCAGTGTCATGTGTTAACTTTATCAGTCCTCAGGCTTCAGCTGATCTGGGGTCTATGTGTTCATGGTCACCATATGGTTAACTTCTTCCACTTGTAAAATCACTCAGGAATGTGTGTCAGACACTGTTATTTGTGTATTTCAAGGAGAAATTAAAGATTCTGTGACTGCTATATGGCTGATTTACTACTTAAATTGTTACCAGTTCTCCCCACTGTTACTTTTGTTCACATCTTTTCAGTAATTAATTCTTGAGTCAAATTTTGTGATTCAGGGGAGGCCTGGGAGACTAGTTTTTCTACCAAAAAAAGGTAGGCAGAAAACTTGGGGTAGGGGTCTGTCCTGGGAAGGCCACATAGGGTCTTGCTCAGTTACACTTGTTCTTTTTCTTGCATTTAAACGATGCATAATGGTTCATGATATAATTTTTTCTTGTTTCTTAATATATCATCTCATTTGCTGATGATCTTTGTATTTGTATCACTTTGATATTAATTTTGTATCCTTTTGTATTTGTTTGATAAACATTTCCATATATGTCTAAAATTTTTATGTCACATTTTCTTAAGTGTGATTCTTATAAGCAATGTGTAGTTGTATTTTGTTTAAGGTTTAATACTGGAGACTTCGTTTTTAACCCATTTTTATTTATTGCCATAATTGAGTTTTTTACTTGCCTGTTCTTCCCATATTGCTTTACATTTTCTGTTTTTGGTTCACTTTTTCTCTCCATCCCACCACTCCTCTTTCTCCTTCTTTCTCTCCTTTTCCAACTACCTTTTGCTGTGTGGACTTTTTTGTTGTTTCTACTTCTGTTCTCTTTGAATTATTTTCATACTTTGCATTGTCTTACACTTTACTAGTTTTTAACCTTTAATTTTAAAATATGCCTGACCCTATATTTTTATAATTGTTTAAGGTAAAAAAAACGAAGCACCGTTGCTTGACTGCTATGAATAATGAACATATGCATATGACTTGGCCACAAGACTTAGCCATTTGATCTCAATAGTTCTTGTAATTAGTGCCAAATTTTTTCAGTTCCTACAGCAGTTTGGCCTATAGTCTTAATTTTCAGCATTGTTAAGACTGTTCATCTTTTTCTGAATTTTTGTTATCTGTTTCCTTTGGAAGCTGCACAAGGCTGATTCATGTGTTATTAGCCAGGTGTCATCTCTCTGATTTTGCTTCTGTTAAAATGTCTAATGGTGGCTGACAAAATATAGAAAAGCTATTGGTTTTTATTTATCTTTTATTTAGCTAATTTACTGAACTGCTTTATTAATTAAAATGAGTTTCAATTGATTATAACTATCTGATTACACAATTATATCATCTGGAAATAATGAAAAATTTGTATTCAATTTTCCAGTTTTATTATTTCTAAATTATCTCTTCTGTCTTGTTTCACTGTTAGGTATGATTTGGCTGTTGGTTCAAAATATTACAATTGCTTTAGCAGTCACTGCATTGTTTATAGTGTTCACAAACTAACTTTATAATAATCAGTTATTGAGTATTTAAATATCCACATCTGTAGCTTCTGTATTCTTTCCTTTTTCTCTGATTGAACATTACCATTTCTAGCCACCTGGATTCTTTCTCTTTCAAGATTTCTCTAAATCACTAACCTGGCTCTGAGACAATTTTAACATTTCTTAGTACCTCAAGAATTATTATGAATCTGGTATTTTATACTCATGTAGGGTAGCTACACGCTCCCTTCTACTACAGTCTCCCCTGACATGTTTCTGTATTCTTTCCAAATTACTTGTCCTACCCTTCTGTTCTAGAGGCTGAAGCATATGAAGTTCTCCTTATATGAAAAAGGGCGTCTATGGAGAATCTCCCTTAACCTACACGTAAGGGTTAATCTAATATAAACAGTCCTAATACATGGGCTTTTAAAAGTGATTTCGTGTATTGTGGGTACAACTGACAAATAAATAACTAGCAGAATCAACACTGGTCCCAGGGCATGATATTCTTTTGTGTTGGGCATTCTCCCTCGCATGGAGTCAGCTGGCATTAAATGTGATAGTGGTGATGCTATTTGGATAATGGTTTGCTTGAGACCCAGTCTCAGAAGAAGCCCAAAGCATCCACTGGGTTCTACACCACTGTAACAGTCACACCCATGATCAGGGTTTAGTTCTCTTTCAGTTTTGCCCACGCCATCCCTCCGCTCCACAAGTTCCCTTCATTGGTTTATTAGTACCAATATTGCTCTGCTAAAAACTTGGATTTATTTTATCATTCCTACACCTAATTCCTTAGGAGATACTGTTACTTATGTCTAGCTTTCCTCTCCCTCCCTGATAGGAGCTAATAGTTGCTTTCTAATGAAAGTCTCTTCTCTCACCAGCTTGTTCTTTCCTGTTGGTGAGAAAGCACTGTGATAGAGTCCGCTCTCACAGGAAGTCAACTTTCATTTTCTAATTCCAACTCTACTTCTCATATTTTGTCAACCTTTGACAAAAGCCAGCAGAAGATAAGATGGAGTAATAAAGTATGTTATAGAGCGATACCTGGGGAAATCAAGGACATAATCATTGAGCACTTAAGTGAGTATAAAAGGATAAATGTAAGTGGCCAAGTGGAGGAAAGGAACTCTTATTCTTTCCACAGATCACAAATTCAATGTTAATTTAGGGAATTCAAGTATTTGGATTTCTGTTTAATCACCTCAGTTAAATAGCACCTAGTGCTAAATTCTTTATTTCTTTATTCGATTGTATAATTTTTCAGAAGTCAGAGTTAGAAACTCGGAAGCTACTACTCTGAGACTAATTCTAGGCCATGAAGAAGAATTGGCTGTTGGATTGGATTGTTCTGGGACTTGGGGCAGAAGGAATGCTGCCATCCAAGTCCTTGTGCAGTCCTGGAAAGGGCACTGTGGACCGAAGCATGTGTCTTGTTGGTTTTAGGGGGACAGATTCCAAACAAGAGATAATGATGACAATACTCTTATAGCCTGAAAATATAGAAAGCAAAAAATCTTCAAAGCTTGAGTGCTATCAAAAACAACTTTCAAAATATGAAAGAAAAAGATTCATGCAAGTTAAAAAAGATGGAAACAAATGAAAATGATGCTAGTGTTTTCAGAATCTTCTGATGAGATTTGAAATAGGTATAAAATGAGAGAGATACATAAGTAAAGACTAATATAAAAATCAGTATGGTCCCATTAGAAAATGATTAGGAAGGCTAGTAGCTGAAATTTGCAAACAGGGGAAAGAGGGTCAGAGGGCAAAGGGTCAGGGCTCAGTTTTCTTTGTAAACATGCCCAGTATGTTGTCAGCTCCTGTGCCATGGATGAGAGCTGTCCAAAGAATGTAAAGACCACTGGGTTATGTGCAAGCATCTCGGGGCATCACTCTAGGTCTCGCGCTTTCTTTTTCTGAATCTGTTTTCTCTGCCTATTTTTTGTGGCTTAGTTGGATTCTGTCCTTCTAGTGTAAACCCTTATATCAGTGCTCTGGTAAAGCTGCTATATGGCTTTCCCCTCCTTTGCCCAGAAAGACTTTTTTGTTTGTTCTTTTCAAAAAGCATTGTGTGTTAAATTTTTCAATAATACAGAAAAGTTGAATTAATACACATATAACTACTACTTGCATATAAATATAATATTGTTTCCTCTCTTATATAAAGCAAGGGCTAAACTGGTTTAAAGTAAATTATAGATCTGGAAGAATTTACCTAAACATTGTAGTATATGTTTCTAAATTTAAATAAAGCACATTCTCATACATAACCACATATTCAAATTTCCCTCATTTTCTCCCAGAATATCTAGTTGTATCTTAAAAATCAAGATATAATTAAGGACTAAACATTGCCTGTAAATCTCTTAAATTATATCTCTTCAACGCCTTTTATTCTAAAATAGTTCTCTTCCTCCCCTCCACCCTGCCCCAATATTGTCTTTTCCATGAGAGTCCAATTTCTTATTGAAAACTTTATATTCTGATTTTGTCAGACTTTTTCTCTTCATTATTCTCTCTTTCCTGTGTTTCTTCATAACTGAAAATTAGATGTTAAAAGTTTGCTTAGGGTTAGTTTAAACATTTTTGGCCGTGGTAAGTGCATCGTATCAGGAGGCGCTTGACGTGTGGTTATCCCACCTGGGCATTGTTTTCTTGAAATCTCTTGACTCCTGGAGATTTTCTGTAGTTTGAGTTCTGTAGCTTGGGGTCACTTCTGCTTATCCCTGTCCAGGCCCCAGCTACTGGAGCTCAGAGCCAGGTGTGATCCCATGAGACGATCACGTTCTATCCCCGGCCTGTCACTCTTCTTGGGTAATCACATCCACTCTTAGGCACTCAATAGCCAACTCTGAAAAGCTGTTGAATGATTGATTTTCTATAGAAGATAAAATCAGAATGTCATTCAGGATAGATTAAATTCAGTCTAGTTTAGAGATGAGAGACTGCATTTTTTGTGTCTAAGCTGCTGTGCTTGTGTCGTTTACCTTATGATTAGATATGCCTTTTAGATGGGGAATGCAGGCTAAAGTTTCTTGCTGGCATCTATTTCTATAGTTAAAGAGAAATGTATACAGTCCCATGTTCCACCCTCCTTAGTCCCTGGTTAAAACTATAGTTTGTGGTTGAGTTACCTGTCAGCACATTGATCCTCTGCTAGTAATAGCCTAAAGAACAATAGAAGCTATGCTGCAAGGAGCATATGGCTTTTGAATAATTTACAGTGTGGTATTAAATAAATAAAAGAGTAAAATGGAAAAAACACCCTCAGCTTTATTCTCTCTGAACTTTCATATCTGTGGCACACACACATTCATGAAAAATCTTATTATGGCCTCTGATTTGTAACCATGGAAAATTGACTTATAGTTATTGAAGATGTATGTTGGCGTTTGCAGCTTTATATTAGCAGAGTGTCATAGATGTGCAGGGCAAATATTCCAGCATCTTAGCTATAAAATCAGGAAAGAAAACTTTTATATTCTGTCAACCAAAAAAAAAAAAAAGAAGACTGCAAATAAGAAAAAGAGTTTCATTTAGTCTTAAGAACTGTAATTCAAAAGACACAGATTCAAGTAAAACTGAAAATGTCCTGAGAAAGAAAGAGTCAGCGACTTGTGAAGGCAAAACCATGAGCTTGTACTCTGAAACAAGAGGAGAAACGTTGGTGCTTAAGTGATGGTTATCATGAGCTGTTTTAGGCTAAGGGTCGGATAATTATCTCAAGTTTCTGTCAGTTGTTCTGGATGCTTCATTTGAACAACAGTAGTCAAAAGGTCAAATTCCATCTATGGAATGGATGGAATATCCATGGATATGATCTATCCATGGATGTCTATGGAATCTGCTATGTGCAGAAGTCACACTTCTGAGATGGCCTCCTGACTCCATCCTAGGACACTCTCTTAGCAATATCAACTCCATTTCGATTTTCCTTTCACAACTTCCATTAGTTTACTAAAACGTTGACAAACATCCTTATCAGCATTATAATGGATTCTGAGTGACCCTTTGTGTTTTATACTAAGAATAAAAACTGCACCTATCATCCCCATACTCTTACTCTGATCCTCATTTAGTCTCAATCAGGGCTGGTCAACTTCTGCAAAAAGTCAGATAGTAAAATATTCTAAGTGGTGTGGGTCACATGGTTTCTGACACAACTGCTTGACTTTGTTGTTGTAGCACTAAAGCAGCCGTAGGCAAGTTGTAAATGAATGAACTTGGCTGTGCTTCAATAAAGCTTTATTTATAAACATTAAAATTTTAATTTCTCTAACACGTCATTAAACATTATCTTTATATTTTCAAAAAATATTTTAAAATGCAAAAATCATTCTTAGCTCACAGGCCATACAAAAATATAAAAACAGGCAGACTGATTCAGTCTATATAGTTTGCCAACTCTTGGACCAAATCATTTTAATCTTTACATATTTCTCTCCTCACTTTTCTTTCCCTCCCTTCTTTTTCTCACAGAAATATACAATGTTGAGCAATTAATATCATGATTTACAGTAGCAAATGTGTGGTTAGTCTTCCTTTGTTCCCTGGCACATAGCTCCTATGGAATTTCTTACATGTCAAGAGTTGTCTTTTTTAAGGTTGATGAGGTGACTTTTGGAAGCCCCTAGGTAACCTAATGATGTGGGCTGATTGCCAGGGAAACCAACCATATAACTACAGGCTTATGACTTGCAGTGCCACCCGCTCACTCCTGGGAGCCAAGAGGGACTGGGGATTGAATTAATCATCAGTGGCTAATGTAATGTAAGCCTCCATAACAATCCCAAAAGGTCAGGGTTCAGAGAGCATCCAGAGAGCACATGGAGATTTGGGGAGAGTGGCACTCAAGGAGAGGGCATGGAAGCTCTGAGCTTTTCCCCATACCTTGCCCTATGTATGTCTCTTCTACCCAGCTGTTCTGGCATCACATTCTTTTACAATTAAAGGTAATCTAGGAAGCAAAAGGGAGAAGGCAATGGCAGCCCACTCCAGTACTCTTGCTTGGAAAATCCCATGGACGGAGGAGTCTGGTGGGTTGCAGTCCATGAGGTGTCGAAGAGTCAAACACTTGACTGAGCGACTTCACTTTCACTTTTCACTTTCAGGCATTGGAGAAGGAAATGGCAACCCACTCCAGTGTTCTTGCCTGGAGAATCCCAGGGATGGGGGAGCCTGGTGGGCTGCCGTCTATGGGGTTACACAGAGTTGGACACGACTGAAGCGACTTAGCAGCAGCAGCAGCAGTAGCAAATTAATCAAATCTGAGGAGGAAATCATTGGAACCTCTGATCTATAGCCAGTAGGTCAGAAGCTCAGGTGAAAACTTGGACTTGAGACTGGCATCTGAAGTGGGGTGAGAGTGAGGGTGTGTATAGGAGAAGCACAGGCTTGTAGAAGTGAACCCTTATTCTGTGGGAAATGATGCTATCTCTAGGTAGATAGTGTCAGAAATTAGTTGAATTGTAGAACACCCAGCTCCTGTCCTATCATTTCACTTGCTTAGTGGTATCTGGAAAAAAAAAAAAGACAAAGTGGAATTGGGTGCAAATTGTAAATGACAACTCATCAAGATATTCATTTCCCCTCAGAAACACAAATACAACCTGCTAGCATAAAAAAAATGATAAGTAAATGTAGTAATTGTCACTAATCTCTATACTAATGCAAATTTTACTGTTACTGATTTTATATTTCAATGTTGATTATAAAGATTTGACTCAAGGTTAAGTTGTGTCTTCCATGATAAAAGTTTTTCTACATGCATGCATATAAGTTCAGTTCAGTTCAGTTTAGTCGCTCAGTCGTGTCCAACTCTTTGCAACCCCATAAATCCCAGCACGCCAGGCCTCCCTGTCCATCACCGACTCCCGGAGTCTACCCAAACCTGTATCCATCGAATCGGTGATGCCATCCAACCATCTCATCCTCTGTCCTTCCCTTCTTCTCCTGCCCTCAATCTTTCCCAGCATCAGGGTCTTTTCAAATGAGTCAGCTCTTCATTATCAGGTAGCCCAAGTATTGGAGTTTCAGCTTCAACATCAGTCCTTCCAGTGAACACTCAGGGCTGATCTCCTTTAGGATGGACTGGTTGGATCTCCTTGCAGTCCAAGGGACTCGCAAGAGTTTTCTCCAACACCACAGTTCAAAAGCATCAATTCTTTGGCGCTCAGCTTTCTTTATAGTCCAACACTCACATCCATACATGACCCCAGGAAAAACCATAGCCTTGACTAGATGGACCTTTGTTGGCAAAGTAATGTCTCTGCTTTTTAATATGCTGTCTAGATTGGTCATAACTTTCCTTCCAAGAAGTAAGCGCCTTCTAATTTCATGGCTGCAATCACCATCTGCAGTGATTTTGGAGCCCAGACAAATAAAGTCAGCCACTGTTTCCTCATCTACTTGCCATGAAGTGATGGGACCAGATGCCATGATCTTCGTTTTCTGAATGTTGAGCTTTAAGCCAACTTTTTCACTCTCCTCTTTCACTTTCATCAAGAGGCTTTTTAGTTCCTCTTCACTTTCTGCCATAAGGGTGGTGTCATCTGCATATTTGAGGTAATTGATATTTCTCCCGGCAATCTTGATTCCAGCTTGTGCTTCCTCCCCAGCATTTCTCATGATGTACTCTGCATATAAGTTAAATAAGCAGGGTGACAATATACTGCCTTGATGTACTTCTTTCCCGATTTGGAACCAGTCTGTTGTTCCGTGTCCAGTTCTAACTGTTGTTTTTTGACCTGGATACAGATTTCTCAGGAGGCAGGTCAGGTGGTCTGGTATTCTCTTTGAGAATTTTCCACAGTTTGTAGTGATCCACACAATCAGTCAAAGGCTTTGGCGTAGTCAATAAAGCAGAAGTAGATGTTTTTCTGGAACTCTCTTGCTGTTTCAACAATCCAATGAATATTGGCAATTTGATTTCTGGTTCCTCTGCCTTTTCTAAATCCAGCTCGAACCTCTGGAAGTTTGTGTTTCACACACTGTTGAAGCCTGGCTTGGAGAATTTTTTTATTAAAATTATAAATTTATAAAATATAATATAAAAATTTATAAATATTATGAAATTTATAAAAAATTTTATAAGTCAACAATTATGAAATGGCTTACCTGGGGTGGATTAGCTTGGTGTCTCTTATGGGGTTACAGTCCAAGTGTCAGCAGGGCTGTCAATCATTTGAATTCTGCTTGGGCTGAAGGATTTAGTTGTGAGGTCACTCATGTGGTTGTTAGCAGAAAACCTCAGCTCTTTACCATGTGGACATCTCATGACCTGGCAGCTTCTCCAGAGCAAGTGATCCCAGACAGACAGGCAGATCCATAATATTCCTGTGACCTAATCTGGGAGGTGCATATCTGTTGTATTCTGTTGGTCACACAGAGCAATCCTCATACAGTAAGAGCAGAGACTACACGGAGGCAAGAGTGCCAGGCAGGGAGGCTCACTGGGGGCCATCTCGGAGACTGGCTACTGCGGAGGTCACACTGTAACAGGACACTCTCAGTACCTGTGGATATCTCCAAAACATTGTGCTACCCCCTGTGCAAAACTTCATCTTTAAAAGTTGGGGCATGTACGAAATTCCCTGGCAGGCCAGTGGTAAGGACTCTTGTGCTCTCACTGCTAGAGTTTGGTCCCTGGTCTCGGAAATGAGCTAAGGTCTTGTAAGCCGAGCAGTGCAGCCAATAACTAACTAAACAAAAATGTAAGGGAAAGTTGGGATGTAAAAGTTAGCTGAAAATAAATAATTTGGGGTTTTGAAGGTGAATTGCTAAAAGGGATTTTTAAAAGATTAGTTATGTCACTTTCCCCCCCTCTTCTC
The DNA here is from genome assembly GCF_027580195.1 of Bos mutus. NCBI lineage: Eukaryota > Metazoa > Chordata > Mammalia > Artiodactyla > Bovidae > Bos > Bos mutus. The sequence goes on from NC_091618.1 coordinate 119,342,552, forward strand.
TATTCATAGGGAAGTAAACTACTACAGAACAAATTAATCTACTCACTCTTTAATTATATAAGTAGTGAGTAAGGGCTTTTGTTAAATTGTTAATGATTGGCCTATTTCCCTAGAGTTAGTGTCATTTAGAACTTCTTGTGAAAGTTCTATCAAACATACTATGCAGTGTGTCTAACTAAGATTGACCCACATTTTAGAGGAGGGCATAGAAGACTTGAAAGTGGATAAGACTTTTAGTAGCCAAATTTTTGTCAGTACTCCATACCAGTTATGTTTTCTTGTGTAATTTACCCAAACTCTTTGAGACTCCTGTGCCACAACTGTAAAATGGGGGAAAAAAACTAAACTGTAGCCTTGTTGTAAAGATTAAATATGAAACCTAATAATCCTTCTACAAATATTGGTTCCATTTTCCCATTAAGAAGATACAGAAATGGGTTTCCAGGGATTGGAACGAAAAGAGAGAACTGTACAAGTGCAGGCCTTTATTAACGATAGATACTAGCCTGGAAACTCTCTTCTTGCTATTACAGAATATTTGATTATAGAATAGTTTGCCAAGAGGAATATTGTCCTTTTGACCTGAAAGATTTTGCTGTTAAGTAGCTGATTTGAGACAATTTCTTTGATACAGTAATATGCTCTGGCCAATCACATCTATAAATTGACTAAAGTTTAACCAGAAAGTTAATTGAATTTTCATCTTAGCTCCACTGTTGGTTATTCCTTTGCCTCCGGTCTTGCCATTTGCAAATCCATCCTATACTCTGCACCGTATTAACCTTCTCAGGACACCACTTACAGGCACTCTGTTCCTAAATGTACAACTTTTAGAAGTCTTCCATTGTGTGCAGGATTAAATTATTTAGCACATAATTAAATGTCTTCCATAGTCTGACCCCATTTTACCTTTCAGCTTATTTTCAACTTCTCCTTTATACAAATTTTCCCTTTAGTTGTCTTACCTCCTTATTCTTCTATTTTTTTCTCTTACTATTAATATTCTCATAATCTACTTTGCCTACCCAAACTCAACCCACTGTTAACACCCTTTCTAAATTTACTTTAATACAGTCTTCTCTAGAAAATATTTTATTAGCACACTGGCCCAAACTGTGACCATATGTATACACATAACTATCTGGAAAAAAGAATGTGATTCCACATTTTATGCCACCAGCATAGTTTAAACTGCTAGGGTGAGAAGAGGGAGAAACCACTTCCAGCCTGGGGTTGGAGAAAGGATTCCCTGAAGGAATGAACATTGAAAGAGTCCTTGAGAAATGGCTTAGAATTTCCCAGGAGATAAGGTGAGGTCACCCTTGGAAGGGGAAATAGTATAAAAAATGAATCAAAGTTTGGAAAACATAGAGTATCCTCAAGGAATAATGAAAAATTCAACTTGGACAAAGCATGCAATACATATAGAAATATTTTGGGGTACTTCGTGGATTGGAATCTGACTTACAAGACATTACCACATTAAGAAATCTGCACTTGAATTCTATTTCAAAAACACTAAACCAGCAGAAGAACTTCAGATAAAACAAGGAGGATGGTGTGCAGAGTGGAGTTGAGTAGACTGGTTAGGAGACAATGGCAATCAATTAAAGGAATTTAATTAGGGCTGATTTTAGGATACCCAATAAAAGTATATAAAGGAAAATAGAGATGTGAAATGAAAAAACAAATATGAAAGAGGCAGAATCAACATCAAACACTGAATGAAGGGAAGAACAGACGTATGAATGCTATACTTTGATGGGCATTAAATGCTTATTATGAGCATGAGCCTTGAATCAGCTTGGGTTTACATATTGACCATTTTCAGGCTGAAAGACGTAGGGAAGTTTCTTAAATTCTGTTTCATTTTCCTCATTTGTTTAATGGAAATAAAAGTATGAGAATTTAACGCTAATATCTGTAAAATACTCAGAACAATACCTGGCATTTGTTAAGCTCTGTAAATGTGTGTGCTATTATTGCAATGTGGACTGAAATAGGAGGCCGCTTAGTAGTTGGGGTAGTGAGAGCCTGAACCAGGGTAGCTGCAGCGTAGGCAAGAGATGGGGTTAGAAAGTCTTTTTGGAAGTGCCAAGGCCAGAGTTTTCATGTCTTACTCATAGAAGCAGCATAATAAATATGTGATGATTTAATTATTACTGAATATTTTGGGAGCAAATAATTTTTACTTAAATAAAAATAATATTCTTCTTTAATGGATACCTAAAACTATTGAAAGCATCTAAAATTTTCCAGGAGAGAGAAGTGTATAACATTTATTAAATGCATACTGTGGCCTAGGCCTGTTAACTGTATCATACTTTTAATCTCAGGACAACTATATGAGGGAAGTGTTTTAAAATTAATTTTAAGCTTATAGAATCTGAGAATCAAAAGTTAGAATTTATCCATTCTCCTTTTCCTTCCTGGAGTTAGGATTTTATTTAGTGTTTTATAGAAGCACAAAGTAATGCAATTAAACAGGAAAATAAAGTAAATACTGAAAAGGAGACAAATATTATTATTTGTGGATGATGTGATTGTGGCTTGAATCACTTAAGAGAATCACCATAGAAACTATTATAAAATACAAAATTCAGCCAAGTGGTCACTCACAAAATCAGTATTTTCAAATCAATAAATGTTCAATCAACTAACTTTAATAAGAACAAATTGACAAAAAATATTTCAACTTATAATGCCAGTTAAAAATAATCACAAAGTATTTAGAAATAAATCTAAGAAGAAATAAGTACTATCTTAAGAAAAATAATTTGGAGGGAAATTAAAAGATTTTTATATAGAGTAGAATAATTTTTCTTGTATAGAAGATTTGGTTTGGTAAGGATATTCCAGTTTTCCAACAATGTATATATCGACATATGTATCGTGCTCATGCTCAGTCGTGTCTGACTCTTTAGCAACCCCATGGACAGTAGCCCACTAGCATCCTCTGTCCATGGTCTTCCTGGCAAGAATACTGGTATGGGTTGCCATTTCTTCCTCCAGGGATCTTCCTAATCCAGGGATCAAACCTGGGTCTCTTGTGTCTCCTGCATTGCAGCTAGATTCTTTCCTGCTGAGACATTGGGGAATAATTTATACAAATTTAGTGTGAACTCAATCATAATTGAAATGCTATTTTTTTTAAATTAAAGAGGGAGATGAGACGGGAAAGGGAAAATTGATCAGTTGATTTTTAAGTTTATTTGCAATAATACACATATAAAATGTCTGAATATTATTTATCATAGTTATAATGAAGAATGATGAATTCTATAATTATAAAGACAAAATGAATTAGAAATAAGAGTTCAGTTCAGTTCAGTCGCTCAGTAGTGTCCAACTCTTTGCGACCTCATGAATCGCAGCATGCCAGGCCTCCCTATCCATCACCAACTCCCGGAGTTTACTCAAACTCATGCCCATTGAGTTGGTGATGCCATCCAGCCATCTCATCCTCTGTCGTCCCCTTCTTCTCCTGCCCCCAATCCCTCCCAGCATCAGGGTCTTTTCCAATGAGTCAACTCTTCACATGAGGTGGCCAAAGTATTGGAGTTTCAGCTTCAACATCAGTCCTTCCAGTGAACACTCAGGGCTGATCTCCTTTAGGATGGACTGGTTGGATCTCCTTGCAGTCCAAGGGACTCTCAAGAGTCTTCTCCAACACCACAGTTCAAAAGCATCAATTCTTCGGCGCTCAGCTTTCTTCACAGTTCAACTTTCACATCCATACACGACCACTGGAAAAACCATAGCCTTGACTAGACGGTCTTTTGTTGAGAAAGTAATATCTCTGCTTTTCAGTATGCTATCTAGGTTGGTCATAACTTTCCTTCCAAGGAGTAAGCATTTAATTTCATGGCTGCAATCACCTGCAGTGATTTTGGAGCCCCCAAAAATAAAGTCTGACACTGTTTCCACTGTTTCCCCATCTATTTGCCATGAAGTGATGGGACCAGATGCCATGATCTTCATTTTCTGAATGTTGAGCTTTAAGGCAACTTTTTCACTCTCCTCTTTCACTTTCATCAAGAGGCTCTTTATTTCCTCTTCACTTTCTGCCATAAGGGTGGTATCATCTGTGTATCTGAGGTTATTGATATTTCTCCTGGCAATCTTGATTCCAGCTTGTGCTTCTTCCAGCCCAGAGTTTCTCATGATGTACTCTGCATAGAAGTTAAATAAGCAGCATGACAATATACAGCCTTGATGTACTCCTTTCCTATTTGGAACCAGTCTGTTGTTCCATGTCCAGTTCTAACTGTTGCTTCCTGACCTGCATATAGGTTTCTCAAGAGGCAGGTCAGGTGGTCTAATAGACAGATTCAAATTTAAAAAAAAAACAGAAATTGACCCAAATATTCATCATATTTGGTTTTGTTTAAAAATCATTAGAGAAACAATAGTTTATACATCAAATAGTATCGAGATCTGGATAACCATTAAGCAGTAGTAAACAGATCTGATACTTCACTTACATTATGAAACACTTTTTGATAAAACGGTTTCACTGAATATATAAGTCAAAATTTAAATGTAAAAACTAGAACTGTAAAAGATGTTTGTGTTTACTTTCAATTTAAAAGTACAAAGACATCTCCAAATAAGACACAGACTCCAAAAGCCTTATAGGAAAGGTTTGACTAATTTGGCTATGTAATTACGTAAAATATTATAATGATATAAAAGAATTAGTATAAAGAGCTTTCATGAAATTAAAAGACAAATTAGAATCTGGGAATATATTTGCAACATATATAACAAACTGACCATTTCTTTTGTTTACAACAGTGTGTACAAATCAATAATAAAAATGCATAATTCAATACAAAAATAGGCATAGAATATGAAGAAATTCTATGCCTATTGAAGCTTAGGCCAAAAAAAAAGGAAAATTATGAAGGACCAGTAATAATATAATCAGATGCTCAAGTTCACTCATAAAACAAATGTCAATCAAAACAATAACCTACTATATTACATATAATTTTTGTCCTTTTACTAGTCTACCTTTTATAGCATATAATTATTCAAGCAAATTATTATCAACACTTGTTGCATGCAAAATACTACACTAGGGTGTTGGGAGAGACATAAAAATGGAAAAGCTTGAGGGTAAGTGAAGAGAAAGTATAAATTAGGGGCAAATAAAAAATTAGACCCAGACCACCTTACCTGTCTCCTGAGAAACTTCTATGAAGGACAAGAAGCAACAGTTAGAATCAGACATGGAACAACAGACTGGTTCAAAATTGGGAAAGGAGTACATCAAGGCTGTATATTGTCACCTTGTTTATTTAACTTCTATGCAGAGTACATTATGAAAATGCCAGGCCAGATGAATCAAGATTGATGGGAGAAATATCAACAACCTAAGATATGCAGATGATAGCACTCCTCTGAAGAGGAAATAGACAGCTTCTTGATGAGGGTGACAGAGGAGAGTGAAAATGCTGGCTTAAAACTCAACAAGCAATAGTAAAGTTGCAGCATATAAAATTAACACACATAAATCCCTTGCATTCCTATACACTAACAATGAGAAAACAGAAAAAGAAATTAAGGAAACAATTCCATTCACAATTGTGACAAAAAGAATAAAATACTTAGGAATATATCTACCTAAAGAAACAAAAGACCTATATATGGAAAACACTGATGAAAGAAATCGAAGAGGACACAAATAGATGGAGAAATATACCATGTTCATGAATTGGAAGAATCAATATAGTGAAAATGAATATACTACCCAAAGCAATATATAGATTCAATGCAATCCCTTTCAAGTTACCAATGATATTTTTCACAGAACTAGAACAAATAATTTCATAATTTGTATGGAAATACAAAAAACTTCTAATACCCAAAGCAATCTTGAGAAAGAAGAATGGAACTGGAGGAATCAACCTGCCTGACTTCAGGCTCTACTACAAAGCTACAGTCATCAAGACAGTATGGTACTGGCACAAAGACAGAAATATAGATCAATGGAACAAAATAGAAAGCCCAGAGATAAATCCACCTTATCTTTGACAAAGGAGGGAAGAATATACAATGGATTAAAAATAATCTCTTTAACAAGTGGTGCTGGGAAAACTGGTCAACCACTTGTAAAAGAATGAAACTAGAACACTTTCTAACACCATACACAAAAATAAACTCAAAATGGATTAAAGACCTAAACATAAGATCAGAAACTATAAAACTCCTAGAGGAAAACATAGGGAAACACTCTCCGACATAAATCACAGCAGGATCCTCTATGACCCACCTCCCAGAGTAATGGAAATACAAGCAAAAATAAACAAACGGGACCTAATTAAACTTAAAAGCTTTTGCACAACAAAGGAAACTATAAGAAAGGTGAATAGACAGCCTTCAGAATGGGAGAAAATAATAGCAAACAAAGAAACTGACAAAGAATTAATCTCAAAAATATACAAGCAACTCCTACAGCTCAATTCCAGAAAAATAAACTACCCAATCAAAAAATGGGCCAAAGAACTAAACAGGCATTTCTCTAAGGAAGACATACAGATGGCTAACAAACACATGAAAAGATGCTCAACATCACTCATTATCAGAGAAATGAAAATCAAAACCACAATGAGGTACCATCTCACACTGGTCAGAATGGCTGTGATCCAAAAGTCTACAAGCAATAAATGCTGGAGAGGGTGTGGAGAAAAGGGAACCCTCTTACACTGTTGGTGGGAATGCAAACTAGTACAGCCACTATGGAGAACAGTGTGGAGATTCCTTAAAAAACTGGGAATAGAACTGCCTTGTGATCCAGCAATCCCACTGCTGGGCATACACACTGAGGAAACCAGAATTGAAAGAGACACGTGTACCCCAGTGTTCATCGCAGCACTGTTTATAATAGCCAGGACATGGAAGCAACCTAGATGTCCATCAACAGACAAATGGATAAGAAAGCTGTGGTACATATACACAATGCAATATTACTCAGCCATTAAAAATAGTACATTTGAATCAGTTCTAATGAGGTGGATGAAACTGGAGCCTATTATACAGAGTGAAATAAGTCAGAAAGAAAAACACCAATACAATATACTAAGGCATATATATGGAATTTAGAAAGATGTTAACGATAACCCTATATGCAGCACAGCGGAGTCACAGGTGTATAGAACAGTCTATTGGACTCTGTGGGAGAAGGCAAGGGTGGGATGATCTGAGAGAATAGCACCGAAACATGTATATTATCATATGTGAAACAGATAGCCAGTCCAGGTTCGATGCATGAGACAGGGTGCTCAGAGCTGGTGCACTGGGATGATGCAGAGGGATGGGATGGGGAGAGAGGTGGGAGCGGGGTTCAGGATGGGGAACACATGTACACCCATGGCTGATTCATGTCAATGTATGGCAAAAATCACTACAATATTGTAAAGTAATTAGCCTCCAATTGAAATAATAAATGAATAATTTAAAAAATAATATAAAAAATCAATTAACATTCAAAAAAAAAAAAAAAACCAACATTCAAAAAATGAAGATCATGGCATCCAGTCCCATCACTTCATGGCAAATAGATGGGGTAAAAGTGGAAAGGGTGACAGATTTTATTTTCTTGGGCTCCAAAATTACTGTGGATGGTGACAGCACTGAAGAAATCAAAAGACACTTGCTCCTTGGAAGGGAAGCTATGATAAAACTAGACAGTGTATTAAAAAGCAGAGACATCACTTTGCCAACAAAGGCCCTTTTTCCAGTAGTCTTGTACAGATGTGAGAGTTGGACCATAAAAAAGCTGAGCGCCAAAGAATTGATGCTTCGAATTGTGGAGCTGGAGAAGACTGCTGTGAGTTCCTTGAAAAGCAAGGAGATCAAAGCAGTCAATAGGTAATCAACCTGAATATTCATTGGAAGGACTGATGCTGAAGTTCCAATACTTTGGCTACATGATGCCAAGACCCAACTCTGGAAATGACCCTGATGCTGGGAAAAATTGAGAGCAGGAGGAGAAGGGGAGGACAGAGAATGAGATGGTTAGATGGCATCGTTGACACGATGGACATGAGTTTGAACAGACTCTGGAAGAAAGTGAAGAATAGGGAAGCCTGTTGTGCTGCAGTTCATGGGGTTGCATCAGAGATGACTTAGTGATTGAACAACAACCAAGATTTATTACGTAAAAATGCAAATCAACAACATGATAATTGTTTTGTATAATTCTTCAGTTGAAACATTTTTAAAGATTGGTGTAGCTGATATGTCGATTATTTTAGAGGATGGGCAGGAAACTGTTAACACTGTTCACCTCTGCAAAAAGAGTTTAGAGATGGGAATGAGGAGACTTTTAGTTTTATACCTTTCAGTGGTATTTGAAATTTCTTCCTATTTGCATGTATTATTCATCTTTTTTTTTCTGTTTTAAATATCACCAGAGTTTATGTGTATTATGGGATTGTGAACAATTTTATTTTTCTTTTCATATTTTCTGTATTAAAAAGGAATTGCTGCTACTGCTACTGCTAAGTCGCTTCAGTCGTGTCTGACTCTGTGTGACCCCAGAGACGGCAGCCCACCAGGCTCCCCTGTCCCTGGGATTCTCCAGGCAAGAACACTGGAGTGAGTTGCCATTTCCTCCTCCAATGCATGAAAGTGAAAAGTGAAAGTGAAGTCGCTCAGTAGTGTCCAACTCTTAGCGACCCCATGGACTGCAGCCCACCAGGCTCCTCCGTCCATGGGATTTTCCAGGCAAGAATACTGGAGTGGGGTGCCATTGCCTTCTCCAAAAAGGAATTAATGGAAATTATTTAAAAATTTCTATTTACTTATTCATTTTTAAATTAATTAAGTTTTAATTGGAGGATAATTGCTTTACAATATGGTGCTGGCTTCTGCTATGCATCAATATGAATCAGCCATAGGTATACATATGTCCCCTCCCTCTTGAACCTCCTTCCCACCTCCCACCCCATCCCACCCCTCTCAGTTGTCACAGAGCACTGGGTTGAGCGCCCTGCCATCATACAGCAAATTCCTACTGGTTATCTATTTTACATTTGGTAATGTATATGTTTCTATGCTATTCTCTCAGTTCATCTCATCATCTCTTTCCTGTACTAAGTCCCTAAGTCTGTTCTCTGTATCTGCATCTCCACTGCTTCCTACCCTGCAAATAGGTTCATGAGTACCACCTTTCTAGATTCCATATTATGCATTAATACATGATATTCATTTTCTCTTTCTGACTGACTTCACTCTGTATATTAGGCTCTAGGTTCACCCACTTCATTAGAACAGACTCAAAATTCCAAAAGGAACGAATGAATGTTAAATCAAAATATAAAGGACTCCCCTCAACATACCACATGAGATAGATTTTTTTTCCTTGGGGAGAATTTTCTATGGAGCCACATTCCCAAAGAAAGTTTAACACTTCCTGGAGAGTTATATCCCATTGTTTATGGATGTGTGGCTCCATGACTATATTACTTCATTTTTAAGTATGGAAGAGGTAGGATTCTAGACACCTTCAGAACTCTATCCAGAAAACTACAGTTAGAAAGAGCAACGCATATTACTTTTAGGGAAGCTGAAAAACAAGAAAACAATTGCATTTATTTTAGGATGAAGTCCAAAGACTAAACAACTGCAGTAATTTTTTTTAAAAGGTGCTTTCTTTTTCCAGAGGTTATATAGCCTGTTGTAGGATCTGCTTTTATTCGCTGTGACCTGGCAGAGTCAACTCATTTAGTCAACTTCTTCTGGGGAAAACTGTTCATACGATCAGTCAGTTCATTTATTTCCTGGATATGTTACTAAGGCTAGTTCAGACACAAGTGTTTTCTCTATTAACACACTGGAGGAAGTATTTTAAAGTAGCTTTACATTTTGAATAATTTTAATATAATTGTGCCAAGCTCGTCTGAATTAAAATTAAAGAATGCAAAATATATGAAGTGTTTGGAAGTAGGCCAAGAGCCTATCTGCAAGGAACAGAAAAACGCTTTTACCCAGTAATTTGCCTTTACCAGCATTCCTGGAGGTTACCAAGTTGAAAATCACTGGCACTTTGTGAAATCACCTGGGGGGTTTTCTGTTTGTCATAGGTCTCTTCATGTAATAGAGGATTTCATCATTCAAATAGCTTCCAACCTAAGCTTGCTGCTGCTAAGTCGCTTCAGTCGTGTCCGACTCCATTTGACCCCATAGGCAGCAGCCCACCAGGCTCCCCCGTCCTTGGGATTCTCCAGGCAAGAATACTGGAGTGGGTTGCCATTTCCTTCTCCAATGCATGAAAGTGAAAAGTGAAAGTGAAGTCCCTCAGTTGTGTCTGACTCTGTGCTACCCCATGGACTGCAGCCTATTAGGCTCCTCTGTTCATGGGATTTTCCAGGCAAGAGTACTGGAGTGGGGTGCCATTGCCTTCTCCCAACCTAAGCTTACATCATGTTTATTTGAAGACTCATGTTTTCTTTTAGCATGGAGAATTTGGAAGTTTTTGATTCATTTTTGGTTAGGTGGGTACAATACGATTTGTTCCTTAAGCAGCCAGGTTTTTCAAATCTGTCAAAGCCATTTTCTTGCACAGTCAGGTAATTCTGAACCAGCTGTGTGGTCCAAGGGGGCCTGCGCAGGTGAAGTTTTGAAAAAGTGCATCTCATATAGTATCACTTTTGTTGAGCTTGTAATTTAATTTGCTTAAAATAGACCCATGGGATAAGGACTTTTATGTTCTTCCTATTTCTAAACATCTGAAAAACACTTGGTTAAATGCAAGATGGGTAAAAACTAGTGATGTCCTTTTCTGTAAACAGCAGTTCCCATCATTGGTTAATCTCCTCATCCTCCCACCTCCTTGTTTTTATTTTTGTTAATTGGCACCACCAGCATCACCGTTTAATATACTTGTCTTCAAAACTTTCAAACTTGCCTCCTTTCCCCCTTACCTCTAATAAGTTTCAACCTCCCACAAGTTTTGTACATTTTATTTCTATAATGTTTTTTAAAATGATTTCTCCTTCCTCTGCAATTCGATAGTGCTTTATTAGTTCTCTTCCTGTAATGATCATAGTCACTATTACAGAGCAGATTCTTGGACCTTGACACTGAGTCACATCATGTACATGTTACTTCATTTAGCACCATAACAATTATAAATGGTGTACACTGTTACACTCATTCTATAGCAAAAAGGAAATTAAACCAAATTGTTTAAGTAACTTGTCAAGAGTCACATTGGCAGAGCTGAAAATCAGATCCAGTGTTGGTTGACTTTAATGGCAATACTTCTTTTGTATATCATCCTGCTTCATCTTTTTACATTCATCATCTTTAACTTTATAGTATGCATGAGTGTGTGTGCATATCTTATTTCTGCTTGTAGGCTATAGGTCCATGCATGACTATTCCCATTTCTCCCCTTCTTTCCCCTCATCTCTTATCTCTTAGGGCCGTATATTTATAAACTACCTAGAAACATTTGGTAATATTTTACAATCAAATGAAAATCTTTGCTGGGTAACTTGTGAAACAAAATAAAGGCCTTTATCTTTACAAGCCATCTCTTTTGTAAGAATTAACGAATGAGGATAGATTTGTGATCCGTTTTATTCTCTAAAAACATAAAAAGAATCTGTGAACACATAGCATTCATCTCTTCAAACACATGAAATTCAAATGCAAGTGACTTGGCATTAAGTATTTGAATTTATATGCAAGATGTCATAGTTATTTAATTTTTCTGTCAGAGATGGTTGGATATGCTCACTGACTTTTCAAATCCCCTCATGTATAAGTAGATGTACTTGTAGGGGCAAATATACTTCTAATATATGGAAAACTTTATTAGTTTATTTTGAACAGAAAAATTACCTTCCTGTATTTGGGCCATATATAGGAGAATGAATGTTGTATTACCCAAATAGAGATGTAGAACAACTTGGAATAAGTTGGCCGGTGATCATAGTAGTTTTTTCTTCAAGATTCCAAGCTTATATTCCAGGATTTACAGTGTATCATAATAATGATGGAAATTACAAATCCAATGCCGGCAACATCTGTTTTAATCTTCCTTTTAATCTGAAATAAAATTGTAATTGCTGCAATTGATAAGGATTTCAAACCCTGCTTTTATCTGGGCTGATTTTTTTCTGTCTAATGTTGCTTCATAAAATTCCAAAATTATTAGTTCTCGTCAGACTATTTTGGTCCCTCCCTTGGTCTCATACTATGCTCATAGAGGATCTATTAGATCCTATCCATCTTGTAGTGCCTATTTTAAGCCATTTATTCCACAAGGCACTTTCTCTTATTCCTATAACTTATGTCTCATGTGCACCTTATATATTTCTCTTTGATCCATTGCTTGAAATAGTTTGTTATTCTACAATTTCTAGGCTGTTTCTTTCTATTTGCAAGTGGCTGTAATGGCTGGATGGAGCTTGGGTCACTCCATCTGAAAGCATCTGAACTCACTTCCTATGTGTTTCCCTCGTGTTCCTTCTACTACTTGCAGATTTTATTGGGCAAGCCAAGTTGTTGAACATAAAATACGAATGTTTAGTAAATTGTCCCAAAGATTTTGCAAATGAATTAATTTAGTTCAGAAAATCAGAAAGGAAGGAAGGAAAAAGGGAAACAAGGAAGGAGGAAGGGAAGTCTTAGAGGCATTCATTTTTCTCAGTTTCTAAGAATGACATGAAAATATAATTTTATGCATTAGGACACATTAGTTGAACACAAGGGTTTGGATTGATCAGAATCCATCACTAAATGTTGCCTGTCTCACCACTTGTGGCTTATAATATTCCCAACATGTTTTGGGTGGTAGTCTGCTTCAAGAATGAGAAATAGTGCAAATAAGCCCACAGATCCCTTTAACATCTCCAGTTACCATGCAGTTATTAAGTCATGGCTCTCTTTTCTCCCCTAGATTTTAAGGGTCTGGAACAAGGTTTCCTATTGTAGGAGAATCCATTCAATCTCTTTTGGATTTGATAAGTCTTCTTCCTGTCTTCAGGGAGAAGGGTAAGTCACACTGTTGATTTGATAGCAGCTACACAGAAAGTAAATAACTGGAACACCTTTTCTTGTCCAATCAGGGAATATCAGTTTGGGGACTTCAAATACCAAAGATATTTTTCTTAATTGGAACTACACTACTTGAACAGAAGTACAGAAACCTTAACTTTTTCTTCTTCTTCTTTTTAAATTGATACTTGTGTTCCTTACAAGAATAGCCTAAAGATAAATATGACAAAATCTTCAGTAGATTTAAGGCAGGAGAAAGGCAAGGTATAAATATTAATATTCATGTTTCTTTTGCCACAGCTTGCCTACCAACCCAAATCGCTGTTATCAGCACAATGTGAATGAGTGACTGCTGGCCTTTCTCCCTACGGCTCTGTGCCTGAAGTCACAGTGAGCATATGTGGAAATAGCCAGATTTAATACTAGCACAAATGTTTGCTCTAGCTGTGCCTAAGACTTGTTATAACAATCTTTGAAAAGTGAATTGTTTTGCCAAGTAAAGACTTAAACTGTAAACTGATAATTAATAATTCAGGCATGTTAGGTTTTCTTTCTTTCTTTTTAAAATCTTAGCTGTGACACTTCATATTTGATAACCAAGTGAGTTTCCTTAAAGTAAACAAATTAAGCTATGAATTTTGATGTTCTGAATATGCCAGGGGCTTTGGAAGGTCTGTATGTGTGAGCTCAGACTAGATCATTCCCTTTCTGTGCTGACAGTCATGCCTGGATTATGGAAAATGGCACAAACGCAGCTCTGAGAAATGGAACGCGGGGGACAAAGCACTCTTTATTTTTATTGCTTTTCGAGGGCGCGCGTCACTCTTGCCAACTTTACTGCAGTTGTCACCAGGTGCACTCATTGCGTGTACATCTTCTGTGGTCTCAGGCAGACACACAAGGTTAAACACGAGTTAGTTTCCCTGTCTACTCTGAGTTTAAGTTCTGAACCATGTGATGGTCTTGTGGATTTGAGTTTGATAAGTAGAATTTACAAATAAATAATGGGGCAAAAATTGGGGTGACTAGTGAACAGAAAACTGTTAGAAAGATGTTAACTTCTAGTTATGTCTTCCTGAAGTTTAGAGGTACTTTGTGTAAGAGATGAATTCTGGCAGTGTTCAGGATATTCACAGAGTGTACAAAATAGTTTCTGCTATGTTGGATTCAAATCACATATATATGAAATTATGTGTGAAAAATATATGAAATACATATAAAACATATTTACTGAATTTAAGGATTATGTTCTATGAGTAGGCAACATCATTAAAATGTATGCTTTTCTGTGTTTCTTAATATCGCTTTTGTTCTTTTAAAGAATCCAGTTCTAAAGTCAGTTATTCACTCAATTCAACTGCCTCCAAATACAAAATATTTCTTATTAAAAAATATAAAGAACACTTGCATAGAAAATGTCCCTTAGAAATAGATTTATAAAAGTTCAGAAACATAATTTGGAGTTATAGTCACATGTTATGTTACATTTACACAATGATGTTTTTCTGTTATGTATACTATTTGTGTGTGGTACTGTGACTCAGCTGGTAAAGAATCCGCCTGCAATGCGGGAGACCTGGGTTTGATCCCTGGGTTGGGAAGATCCCCTGGAGAACGGAAAGGCTACCCACTCCAGTGTTCTGGCCTGGATAATTCTGGGGTTGCAGAGTCAGACATGACTGAGTGACTTTCACTTTCACTTTTCTTTCATTGTGTAAAGTTTTGGAAATACAAAAAAATTAAAAGTAGCAAATTTAGAAAAAAAATCACCTGTAATCCCACCATCCAGCATGGATGGAAAATATTGATATATTTTCTTCCTGTTTCTTGTGTGTGTGTTACGCTCAAATACAGATACATAAGCTGTACAAAGCTAAAAACATACACAGTGTCTTCTATAAATGGAAATCTTTAGAATAGGGATGTTAATGGGGCTACATAACTAAAATCCCCCTTTCGCACTCATCAAGATTCAACAGCACAGCTGCTGAAGCTGTGCTCTCATGGCTTCTCGGGTGGTGCTAGTGGTAAAGAACCCGCTGGCCAATGCAGGAGACGTAAGAAGCATGGTTTTGATCCCTGGGTTGGGAAGGGAGGAGGAGGGCATAGCAACCCACTCTAGTACTCTTTCCTGGAGCATCTCAGGGACAGAGGAGCCTGAAGGGCTACAGTCCATGGGGTTGCAAAGAGTTGGACACGAGTGAAGAGACTTAGCACGCACACACTGCACTCTCGTTCAACAATTTCCTATCATAATAATGCTTCTGCTGGACGTAATCTCTTATGTTTCCAGAAGACAACATCCTTTCTTAACTCTGGGTCTATGCACAATTCTATTCCCTCTGCCTGAAACACTGTTCTCCCGGCCCTAAAAACTTTTGTTTAACACACTATGCTCATCTTTTCTGATCCCCCAGCCCTGGAGTAGAGAACCCTATTGTATGCTCCCATGGGACTTCATATTGCTTCTAAAATACATCACACTAAATGTAACTACTTGCATGTCTGTATTTACCATTAGACAGGAGGCTCTGTGAAAGCAGAGATTGCATCTTTTTTATTTTACATTGTGAAGTCGCTCAGTCATGTCCAACTCTTTGCAACCCCATGGACTGTAGCCTTCTGTCCATGGGATTTTCCAGGCAAGAATACTGGAGTGGGTTGCCATTTCCTTCTCCAGGAGATCTTCCCGACCCAGGGATCGAACCCAGGTCTCCCGCATTATAGCAGACGCTTTACCATCTGAGCCACGAGGAAAGTCATTTTACGTTGTATACCCAGCCAAAGCTGGCACAGAAGTGCTCAGTAAATATGTATTGAATTAATCAGTAAACCAAACCCTCCAGGTATCATTCATATCCTGTGGAAGCTGACCACCTCACTTTGTAGTAACCTACAGAGGACTTTTCTGTGTGAAATTTTTGTCTTTCGAATCTCTGATCTGCAGATGAGAAAACTGTGCCTGAAATCATTCTTTAATTTAGAAACCTTTTATTGTTAAATGTCCTTATGTCCATCCAGCAGTTTTATTTGGTTTAATCTCACGTGAGGGTACTGAAAGCATTATAAATGGAAACTTTGATGAGAGGTCATATTGGCTCATATTACTAAAGATTCAAGAAAACAAAACCAGAGACCTCAAGCAGTATTTTATGCTTTCCTAGCTTTCTGAAACCTTGAAAAAGAGATCATATATTTTTATAGTCCCAATGGCTAGCATATTTTAGGACCTTGATCAGTGTTTTTATACAAAAGAACTAGGTCGACTCTCTTTGATTTATTTGTAAAAAATATTTTGTGTTTGCACTTATTAAACACTTATTAAATATAAAGTTACCTCTTAGTTACTCTTGTCAATTGGGAACATGATTGGTGTGGATAATTGAAAACTGGAGCTACTTTGAGTGAGATAGAGAGAAACACAGCCTGGCAACTTCTCAAGCTATGCAAAGCTCAGAGCTTTGACCTTCTGGATGGTTGATTGGTTTTGACTAGATTGAGTAGATCATACATGTAAACAAATTATAAATTTGCCTTCAATTTTCATTTTCTGCTTGGTTTCAAATTGTATTCCAGGGGAAAATGTTAACTGAAGAAGAAAAGGCTAGTGAAAATTGGAAGCAAAGTGAGGGAAAGACAATAATTTTGAAATAAGAGGATTAATTTCAGTGTTAAAATTAGTAGATGTCCATTAAATTAAATTTTTAACATATAGTGCAGATTTTTTTTTTTTTTTCCCCAAAATGAAGTTTATTCTTTGGCACTTCATACTTGGCAAGGGACGATCATAGTGTCAATTTATACAATGATTAAACTAGTAAAATACATCTGGATGGGTAGGAAACCTCAGAGACCAGCTTTGATTCCATGAGCACAAGGTAAAGGGCCCAAGATGGGGAGACAGCAGAGGAGCGTTAGACAGAGTGATTAAATATTTTTGAAAATTCTCATTTTATTCATGTCCAGTCTAGAGCTTTAGACAGATGAATATTTTGGAAAAACCAATTATGGTCTAGTAGTGACTCAGGTGGTAAAGAATCTGCCTGCAGTGAGGGAGACCTGGATTCAAATCCTGAGTTGGGAAGATCTCCTGGAGAAGGAAATGCCTACCCACTTGAGTATTCTTGCCTGGGGAATTTCAAGGACAGAGGAGCCTGGTGGGTGACAGTCTATGGGATCGAAAAGAGTTGGACATGACTGAGCAACTAACACCACTGCCACATTGATAATAAAGAAGTCTGAGAGTACTTCTGGTCTAATTTTTAAAATAGACTCTTGAAATCTGAATTTCAGTAGGTGCGCTAGATAGTCCCCCTGCCTTTCTTCTATATTCATGTTGTTCTGCTAACCAAGAGGTAGAGTCTATTCCTCTTGAATTTGAGCTGGGCTTGTGACTTCCTTTGCCCAATAGAATGAGCTCTAGTGATGCTATGCCAACGATAGGACTAGTACTTAAGGAGACTGGCATCTTCCACTTTATACCTCTTGAAGCCAGCTGCTATGCAAAAGTCTGATTATCCTGAGACCACCGTGTTCTGAGGAAGTCCAAGCTAGACATGTGGAACAACCACAGAGAGAGCATCAAAGTGCCAGACTTATGAGTAAAATCTTTCTTGGATCTTTCAGTCAAGCTCAGTCCTCAGCTGAACGCAGCTGAATGAGTGAACCCAGCCAATGCTACACAAAGCAGAAGAATGTCCCAGCTGCATCTGGTCAATTGAGAGACTTTAAAAAGAATAAACTGTTGTTTTAAACTGCTAAGTTTTGAATGGATTATTTTGTTTTAATGGATAATAGAACAGTAGATGACTCATTGCTCCTAATATTGACTTTAAAACTCTATTTTTTTATAGTTGAAATTTTCTAAGACAGTAGAACTTATTCTCTCACACACATGGAGATTAACATGTGAGGTGACGGATATGCTGATTTACTAGGTGGAAGGAATCTTTTCTTAATGTATATGTAAATCACATAATGTACACTTTAAATACCTTACAATTTTATTTGTCAGTCAAACCTCAGTAAAACTGAAGAAAAGGAAACCTGGAAAAATTCTATTACCATAGTGTATATATATATGAATATTGTATCTAAGTAGTTACAGTAGTGAAAGTCGCTCGGTTGTGTCCGACTCTTTGCGACCCCATGGACTATACAGTCCATGGAATTCTCCAGGCCAGAATACTGGAGTGGATAGCCTTTCCCTTCTCCAGGGGATCTGCCCAACCTAGGGATTGAACCCAGGTCTCCTGCATTGCCAGCGGAGTCTTTACCAGCTGAGCCACAAGGGAAGCCCCAAGTAGTTACATGTATAAATCTTTATGTGTTAATATGCACAGATAAACCAGTTTAAAGTACACAGTTTGTCTTTTAGCATCAGTTATGACTAATTATAAAAATGATCAATATCCACGCATTTTCTAGGCTATGTATTTCTTTTGACTTTTATCACGATCAGGTGGCACTAGTGGTAAAGAACCCGCCCACCAACGCAGGTAGATGTAAGAGGATGGGTTCGATCCTTGGGTAGGGAAGATCCCCTGGAGCAGGGCATGGCACCCACTTCAGCATTCTTGCCTGGAGGATCCCGTGGACAGAGGAGCCTGGCAGGTTGCAGTCCATAGAGTCACACAGAATCGGATACGACTGGAGTGACTTAGCATGCATGCACGTGTTGACCAAAATATGCTTCTGATTTAAATTTGCCTACAATTTTTTCTCAGTAGTTTGAAATATATGGATAAAAATTTCAGCAAATTCCATCAAGAAATAACAAAATTCAAACTGATGCCAATTTCAGACTTGAAATTCTAAATCATCATTTGTTTTTAGAAGTGTGTTCTAAGATTAAACTAAGATGTGAGCTTAGTTGAACATCAATGGAGGAAAAGAGAAAGAGTAAAATTTGAGATATGCAATTAATGCTTGCACTGTTCTAAAGCTTTCATCAAGTGATGACTAGCTTCAAATAATGGTAAAACATCAGCACTCCACTAAGCTCATGGACCTCAAATCAAATTCAGGAATGAAAATCAAATAACAGCACTTTGTCCACTAATTTTGTTAGCTTCAAGCCCAGACATAGCAGGGACCCTCGAGGATTTCCAAGAGGTTATTGCTTGCTGGCATCTGAATCTCTGGTGAAGATTCAGTGAGAAAACAGATGTTATACCAGAGCTTTGCTTCGTGAAGAATAACAGATGAATAGATAGAGGCTTTCAATCTGAGAGCAAAACACAGGGTGATCAGAATTCCAATCACTCTGGAGAAGATGATAAAATAGAGCAGTGGAAGGATGAATTAAGATGACATGCTGTGTTTTATCAATAAAAGTAAAGGCAAGAAATATATTTCTTACAATTATTTAAACAGGAGAAAGCTCCCGAGAATGATACATTTTGCTTATAAAGCAGTGTGAAGTGGGATAGATCACACTGTCAATTTAATGGCTCAGTTTGCTGCATTTGTATTAGCAGCAAGATTATTTTTTGTATTCATTCAAAATGAATGAAAACATAAGAAACTGATTCTGACTATAAATCCGTTCCCATTGGAAACCTTTTGTCATCTTATGCTGTCCTTATTTACTAGGCTGGAGCAGGTCAGACAATTGGACAAATGACTCTTTGTATTGGAGAGGCTGTGGTCTTATCCCCTATAGATCAGCTTAAGCATGTAGAGTGGTTTTCCTCTAGAAATGAAAAGCACAGCTTCCATTTTGAATGAAGGATGTGACACCTACTAGGTAATAACATTACAACTCAGTTTAGGGTAATGTGAATGACAGTTCAGTGTGATAATATTCTGTGAAGGAAAGTTTTTAAAATTATTTATTCCCTTATAAGTGATGTCATGCACAGTGCATTTACTGATCACTAGCACCAAAGTAAGAACACAAACTTCATTCATCAATAATCAGTGGGCAAATGCATTGCTACAAGTGTCAAATCTGCAAATGTATGTTTGCCTTGCACAAAATCAAATTAGAATTTTCTTCTTCTTCAAAATGTGAACTCCCTCATAAATAGACATAAAAGAATATTCAAGGGTAAATGAGAACAGTTTTTATCTTTTAGATGATAACTGTGTGACTATGTAGTATGTCACAATTGGGAACACTGGGACCTGCAATTATGGGCAGAGCCTGACTGCCTAGGTTCAAATCCCAGCTCTGCAACTCACTGTTGTATGACAAAGACACATTCTCTGACTGTGCCTAATTGCATCAACTTTAAAATTGAGATAATTATAGTATTTACTACACAGATTTTAAAATGAGGATTAAATAAGCTAATAGATAAAACATGTAAGGATGATAGATTGTATTTCCTTAATCAATATTAATTATTATTTTAATACAACATATTCTAGGTATTGAGTAGGATGAGGATGAAGACATGCATAGTAATATTTCTTTAGAATGTAAGCTATCTTCCCCTCTTTAAAATGAAGGATAATTTTTATTTTCAAGACCTTCATAAAGATATCTTTTCATCTACCTTTCAAAACTACTCCATTCCTGTTAGGAAATTCTTCAGGATATTTGCCCCAATCTTCCTCTATTCTTAGAGAGTGTATTTATTTATTTATCTTCTTTTCCACCATTCAAGAGCATTGGTGATGTTCAACATCTTTTTAAAATAAAAATAATGTCATTCCCCAGTCCTCCCCCGTCAACTCTCTTACAGGGTTTGTAGGCATGGTCTGTGCCCTCCTTTGCTTCCTTCCCCACCTTCCTCTCCATCTTCTCCCCAAAAACATACATTCAGTACACTTCAACTATTACAAGCTTTCCTCAGTTTCCCTAATAGGTCATGTTTTTTCTTTCCTCCTGGTCTACTCCTCTCTGCTTCCCTGGAGGTCTGACCTTAGACATTCTTTTCTGCAAAGTGCCATTTTTGATCCCTAAACTCTAGGACATATACCCATCTCATGCGTTCTCATAAAAGCCCTTATTATGTCAGCCATAACACTTTTTATAATTTCTTATTTACCTATTTTTTGAAGCAAAATGCTCTACAGGTAGGGACCATGTTTTAATCATCCACAGTTTCATCCCTATCACCTAGCAAAGTACATGTCACATAGTAAGCATTCAAAATTATGCTGAGTGACACATCAGATATATTAATGAATGATTCTATTTCCACTGCCAGATAAATAAAAGTTTACCAGAAGGGTCATCTCTATTTAAATCACATTTCCTGTGCTTTTAAAAACACAAAAAGGAAAAAACTTAATTTAAAGGAGGTAATATAAAGGAGGGGCTTGCTCTCAGCTAGTTACAGAGCTAGAAGGGAACTTCATAATCATTGAACTAAATTTCACTTGTATGTCATTAATGTAGCCTAGAGAAGCATTTCTTTTTGTTGTTGTTGTTCTATTGGAAGAAATGAAACACATTTATCTAGGATATAAGTAGTGAATTCTAAACTATTTCAAATGAAAAATTGCCTTGAAACTGATGATATATTAAAGGCTTAATATAAATGATGACTATATGTGTAGTTCATAGCTAAAGAACATGCTTGTGCTCATTACTCCATATTATTGTGTCAATTTAGTAGCTTTATGATACCTTTTTATTGAACATTGATGATAGTTTTGAATACTTAATAAATTCAATGGGAAAATTACAATAAAGTCAATTTTCTTCCAAAAAAATCCAAGTGCTTTCCTAGAAACTTTGCTAATTCTTTTTAAAGTGCTATATTTTAAATCTGAAGTTTTTTCTTTATCTTAGGTTAACTGGGTTTTAATGTGTCAGTAAAATAATAAACACCCACAGATAGCCTTGCCTAACATGTAAACAGTTTTCACCAACTACGAACTTCAAGCAGCTCCATCTCAAACCTGATTTATGGCCTATGTGCTCTTTAACCTCAAGATAAATCTGACAGCCTGTCTTCAGATGAAATATTCATGAAGTTTCATAACATTCATTACCATTTTATGATTCTTTTAGTTGGTATAACAACAATCCTTTCTAGCACTCTATTAAATCAGGAAGCAAGTTCGTAAATCACTAGACCAAGTGCATGAAACCATCACTTGTTAATATCTTAGCTGTGCTGCAAAACGTGCTCAAGCATAGGGGCAATTCATGCTGCCATTTACATCATCCTCCAACATGCTAATTTGTTTGGGAAAATTCCTGTCTGATCTCTTCCAGCTCTGGGTTTTCTGAACCTGACAACTAAGTGAGAAGTCTCTGAAAGCCTTGGATAAAAATATGTTACTTTATGCAAAATATGTGGCAGCACAAAGCCTCTTCTGCAGGTTACCAGCAGATCGTGTTTCCCAGGCAGGCAGGATAGGACTTTAAGGAGTAAGCTGGAAGGGGGAAAGTAAGCATCTTTTCTCAAATCCTACCTCACTTTACTCTTTACTTTCAGCACAACTGCTCAGACTTTGCTTCCAGCCCTTTGGAAAACTTTGATCTATTATTGAACTGGAAATTGACAGAAGTCTTAGTCAATGGTACTGTTTATATATCTAGGTAAATGTAGATATTATAATAAATACCTTTGAATAATTTTAAAGAGATCAAAGGTATAATTCCTGGTCTAAAGGAGCTATGTCTTTTCAGTTTCAAGAATCAAAACTTTCTTCTGTGTTTTGTTGTTTAAAACTATCCTAATAAAATACCTAAAGTTTATCATATAAAGATTAAGCCCAGAAACTTAAAAGCCAGTGATTCATATTATGTTGTTTTAAAAGTATTACTCTATTTTTTGGAATCAAGCCTTAGTCATTTTCAAAAGAGAATAATATATATAACTGGGCATGTAGTAGATTTTAATGGATTTTGTGGTTTGTCATGACTGGGGATGTTGTGTTTAGGACAAAAGGAAAATCCAAGTCCAGAAATCTGGAAGAATCATGGTGGGAAAGGGAGATTGAGAAATAAAGAAATAATCAAGGCATCAGACAATTTTTATCATGATGGGAAATGCGCTGACAAAGAATCAGCAATCCTTCCATTACCTGATATATCTTTATCATGGGATAGTTCAGAAACTAATGGGAAAACCATTTTAAACCTCTTAATTGCTTGTTGCTTTTATATCTATCTTACTCAGAGGGTGCTACATGCAAGCCAGATGGCTGCAAATGTTATTCTGGTTAACAAGCATGGAGATTTTTGTATCACTGCCAAAGCCATTGTCAAAATGTCCTATATCAAAACAAAACAAAAAATAAAATTCTCTGTTTTCCAAACTTCTGAAAATTCTACAATAGCAGTGAAATACCAACCTCTTGCCCTGTGGGTTTTGGCAGCCAAGAGGAAAAATTATCCATCCCTAAGCAGCTTGTTGTCTGAACGAACCCAGCAATGGGGCAGCCAAAAAAGGAACTGCATCATTGAGAACCTCATGAATTTTCAAACAAGCAGCCTTTGGAATTTAGAACCTCTCATAAGGGTCCAAGCCGAATGAGCTTGGCACAGAAATCAGCCGCTCGGAAGGGTCGCATGATGACTAGAGGGGTTTTGGAAAATGTTAACTATATTCACCCTCAGGCAAAGGGGAGGCGGCGCCTGTGCATGGTTTTGGATCTACATAAGGTGCTGCAGTCCATAGGGTCACTGAGGGTCGGACACGACTGAGCGACTTCACTTTCACTTTTCACTCTCATGCATTGGAGAAGGAAATGGCAACCCACTCCAGTGTTCTTGCCTGGAGAATCCCAGGGACGGGGGAGCCTGGTGGGCTGCCGCCTATGGGGTCACACAGAGTCGGACACAACTGAAGTGACTTAGTGAGTGAGTGAGTGAAGGTGTCTCCCAGATATTAGATACATTGGTTCAAAGAAAGTTTTACCTTAAATAATATAGGGAAATATCACAATGAGGGGTGTAAATAAATGATTGCTAACAGAAGCTAACAGAAGGTGGTACAAACCAGTGGCAGAAATATTACCAAGTTCATTGTATCTTAGAAGTGAAAAAGGTCCACTCTATTCTAAAATTGTTTTAAAACTGAAAGGCATTTAGTTGAAAGTA
This sequence comes from Bos mutus, assembly GCF_027580195.1. Taxonomy (NCBI): domain Eukaryota; kingdom Metazoa; phylum Chordata; class Mammalia; order Artiodactyla; family Bovidae; genus Bos; species Bos mutus. Next base: position 119,366,574 of record NC_091618.1, read on the forward strand.
AATTTTTGACAAATGAATGTTGCTAATATAAGGATATCAGGATGGTGTTCTTATAAACTCTATGAGACAGTAAGTTTAGTTTTCCTATGTCCTGATTCAGAACGTAAATCATATTTTGATCATCTCCAGAACTGATGGGTTTTCATTTTTTTTAGAACTTAAAAAAAAGGTTTATTTATTTATTTGATTTTTGACTGCACCAGGCCTTTGTCGCTGTGTAAACTTTCTGTGGTTGCTGTGGAGGGTTGCTCTCTGATTGCGATTCATGGGCTTCTCCTGTTGCAAAGCACGCACGGTAGGGTCCTCAGGCTTTGCTAGTTGGGACATACAGGCTTAGTTGCTTTGCTGTGTGTGGAATCTTCCTAGACTAGGGATCCAATTAGTGTCACCTGCATTGGCAGGCAGATTCTTAACCAGAGGACCACCAGAGAGGTCCTGTTTTTTTTTGTTTTTTGTTTTTGTAAAAGAATTATCAACCGAAAGGAAGATTTTCCAGAGTGTGAGTTAGAAGAAAGTTTTGGCTCAAAGTCTTAAGAAAGCAAAGTAGCTTTCTTATATTATTAGCGGATGTTGAGAATGCAGAATACAATGAGGACTCTTAAGTGTTACTAGCATGGTTTCAGTGGTAGGTAAGTCTCTCATGTATAATATACTGCTCTCTGAGTAACACTCATGTATGTTGTACTTCACTTTCTACCTCTTCAACTTTCTTAATCTTGACATTTCTATTAGCTGAGAATGTTGGAGGTTATTATTATTGGAGTCTCCAGAAGTAGATATTGAGATCATGTGTGGAGACACATGATGATTATTAGAGATCAATGCTGATGAAGGAGAAAGAGGAGGGAGAAGAATTGGATAGAGGGAGAATTTGGCTTGTGATATATGCTTGACAACACCTTGGCCAATCTACAGGGAGTATGGAGCAAGAACTGCTCCTTAGTGGGTCCATCATTGGGCCATCATGAAGTACCTGCTGTCTCACGGAAGCCTGTTACCCTGGGCAGATGGTCCTTTGCAGCTGAAGCAGTCCCTGCTGGGGTTGGGAGTGGAGACTGCCTATTGCCTGCACTTGTCACAGCTGGTCAACAAGTATTCTGAGAAGGGGTATCTGTGTGATACATCTCTATATTTATCATTGCTGTTCAGTCTTCCAGTCATGTCCAACTCTTTGTGACCCCCACAGACTGCAGCACACCAGGCTTCTCTGTCCCTCACCATCTCCTGAAGTTTGCCCAAGGTCATGTCCATTGCATCGGTGGTGCCATCCAGCTATCTCATCCTCTGACGCCCTCTTCTGCTCGCAATTTTTTCCAACATCAGGGACTTTTCCAATCAGTCAGGTGTTCACATCAGATGACCAAAATACTGGAGTTTCAGCTTCAGCTTCAGTTCTTCCAACAAGTATTCAGGATTGATTTCCCTTGAGATTGACTGGTTTAACCTCCTTGCTGTCCAAGGGACTCTGGGGAGTTTTCTGCAGCACCATCATTCAAAGGCACCAATTCTTTGGCCCTCCACCTTCTTTATGGTCCAGCTCTCACAATCACAGATACCACTGGGAAGACCATAGCCTTGACTATATGGATGTTTTCAGCAGAGTAATGTCTGCTTTTCAACACACTGCATAGGTTTGTCTAGCTTTCCTGCCAAGAAGCAAACGTCTTCTGATTTCATGCCTACAGTCACCATCTGCAGTGATTTTAGAGCCCAAGAAGAGGAAATATGTTAATACTTCCACCTTTTTGTCCTCTATTTGCCATGAAGTAATGGGGACAGTAAAGAAAGCTGAGCACAAAAGAATTGATGCTTTTGAACTGTGGTGTTGGAGAAGACTCTTGAGAGTCCCTTGGACTGCAAGGAGATCCAACCAGTCCATTCTAGGGTGTTCTTTGGAAGGAATGATGCTAAAGCTGAAACTCCAGTACTTTGGCCACCTCATGTGAAGAGTTGACTCATTGGAAAAGACTCTGATGCTGGGAGGGATTGGGGGCAGGAGGAGAAGGGGATGTCAGAGGATGAGATAGCTGAATGGCATCACCAACTCTATGGATGTGAGTTTGAGTGAACTCCGGGAGTTGGTGATGGACAGGGAGGCCTGGCGTGCTGCGATTCATGGGGTCGCAAAGAGTCGGACACGACTGAGCGACTGAACTGAACTGAACTGAATGGGGACAGAGGCCATGATCTTAGGTTTTTTAAATATTTAGTTTTAAGCCAGCTCTTTCACTCTCCTCCTTCACCCTCATCATGAGGCTCTTTAGTTCCTCTTCACTTTCTGCCATTAGGGTGGAATCATCCACATATCTGAGGTTGTTGATGTTTCTCCTGCCTATCTTGATTACAGCTTGTAAATCATCCAGCCTGGCATGTCTCATAATGTGCTCAGTGTATAGATCAAACAAATAGGATGACACAGACAGCCTTGTCATACTCCTTTCTCAATCTTGAACCAATCAGTTTTTCCATACAGGGTTCTAGACTGTTGCTTTTTGACCCACATACAGGTTTCTCAGGAGACAGGTAAGATGGTCTGTTATTTCCATCTCTTTAAGAACTTTCCACAGTTTATTATGATCCACACAAAGACTGCGATAGTCAATGAAACAGAGGTAGATGTTTTGCTAGAATTCCCTAGCTTTCTCTGTGATCCAGCGAATGTTGGCAATTTGATCTCTGGTTCTTCTTCCTTTTCTAAACCCAGCTTGGACATCTGGAAGTTCTTGATTCACATAATGCTGAAGCCTAGCATGCAAGATTTTAAGCATGACCTTACTAGCACAGGAGATGAGTTCGATGGTTAGAACATTCTTTAGTACTACCCTTCTTGAGGATTGGGATGAGGATTGACCTTTTCCAGTCCTGTGGCCACTGCTGGGTCTTCTAGATTTGCTGACATATTGATGCAACATCTTGACGTCATCATCCTTTAGGGTTTAGGGTTTTGAATAGTTCTATTGGAATTCCATTGCATCCACTAGCTTGTATTAACAGCAGTGCTTCCTAAGGCCCACTTTGCTCTCCAGAATGTTTGGTTCTGGGTGGCTGACCACACCATCATAGCAATCCAATTCATCTGGATCTTTTTTATACAGTTCTTCTGTGCATCCTTTCCATCTCTTCTTGATCTCTTCAGGGACTGCTGCTGCTGCTAAGTTGCTTCAGTCATGTCTGACTCTGTGTGACCCCACAGACGGCAGCCCACAAGGCTCCTCTGTCCCTGGGATTCTCCAGGCAAGAACACTGGAGTAGGTTGCCATTTCCTTTTCCAATGCATGAGAGTGAAAAGTGAAAGTGAAGTCGCCCAGTCGTGTCCAACTCTTAGCGACCCCATGGACTGCAGCCCACCAGGCTCTTCCGTCCGTGGGATTTTCCAGGCAAGAGTACTGGAGGTCTCTACCATTTATGTCCATTTATTATCCTTTAATTACCATCTTTGGGCAAAATGTTCACTTGATATTTCCAATTTTCCTGAAGAGATCTCTAGTCTTTGCCCTTCTGTTGTTTTCTTCTTGTTTTATACACAGTTCATTGGAGAAGGCCTTCTTGTCTTTCCATGTTCTTTGGAAATCTGCATTTAGTTGGATATATCTTTCCATTTCTCCCTTGCTTTTTGCTTCTCTTCTTTTTTAGCTATTTGTAAGGCCTCCTCTGATAACCACTTTGCCTTCCTGCTTTTCTTTTTCTTCAGGATGGTTTTGTTCACTGCCTCCTATAGAATATTACGACTTCCATCCATAGTTCTTCAGGCACTCTGCCTACCAGATCTAATCCCTTGAATCTATTTGTTACCTCCACTGCATATTCATAGGTAATCTGATCTGAGTTGTACCTGGCTGGCCTAGTGGTTTTCCTTTCTTTCTTTAGTTTAAGCATGAGTTTTGCTATGAGAAACTGATGATCTGAGCCACAGTCAATTCCAGGTCTCATTTTTTTTCTGACTGTATACAGCTTGTCCATCTTTGGCTACAAAGAATGTAATCAATTTGATTTTGGTATTGGTCATTTGGTGATGTCCATGTGTAATGTTGTCCCTCGTGTTGTTGAAAAAGAATGTTTGCTATAACCAATGCATTCTCTTGGCAGAATTCAGTTAGCCTTTGTCCTGCTTCATTTTGTTCTCCAAGGCCAAAGTTGCCTATTATTCCAGGTATCTCTTGACTTCCTATTTTTGCATTCCAGTCCCCAATGATGAATAGAACATCTTTATTTGGTGTTAGTTCTAGAGGTCTTTTAGGTCTTCATAAAACTGATCAACTTCAGCATGTTCGGCATCAGTGGTAGGGGCATAGACTTGGATTACTGTGATGTTGAATGGCTTGCCTTGGAAATGAACCAAGATCATTCTGTTGTTGTTGAGGTTGCACCCAAGTACTGCATTTCAGATTCTTTTGTTGATTATGATGGCTATTCCATTTCTTTTATGGGATTCTTGCCCACAGTAGTAGATATAATGGTCATCTGAATTAAATTCTCCCATTCGGTCCATTTCAGTTCACTGATTCCTAAGATGTTGATGTTTATTCTTACCATCTCCTGCTTGACCATGTCCAATTTACCTTGATTCATGGACCTAACATTCCAGGTTCCTATGCAATACTGTTTTTGCAACATCAGATTTTACTTTCATCACCAGAGACATCCACAACTGAGTGTCATTTCCGCTTTGGGCTAGCAACTTCATTCTTTCTGGGGCTATTAGTAGTTCTCTGCTCTTCCCCAGTAGCATATCAGACACCTTCAGACCTGGGAGACTCATCTTTTGGTGTCATATATTTTTGTCCTTTTATACAGTTCATGAGGTTCTCAGGGCAAATATACTGGGGTGGCTTTCCATTCCCCACTCCAGTGGATCACATTTTGTTAGAACTCTCCACTATGACCCGTCTGTTTTGGGTGGCCCTACACGACATGGCTCATAGCTTCATCGGGTTATGCAAGCCCCTTCACCACAACAAGAAAGTGATTCATGAGGGGATCTATATCACATAGGTCAGTATTTGGAAAATCAGCTAAGATTCTAGGGACAAACTGAGAGTATGAGTGAGCATAGTCAAAAAACCTAGAGAGCAAGGAGATTAGAAAGCAAGGACTAAAAAGCATCACTAGGAGACCAGGGAGTCTGAGTCAGAGTCAGGGGCCATGGTCAAGGTCATGTTGCCAGGAAAAGCTTCAGATCCAGGAATGAGTTTGCCTAACTGACATATGCACTAAACAGCAGGAGAGAATTTTGATACTGAACCAAGTTCTGGAGACAATTTTGATACTGTAGGAATATTCTAGTTCCCATATCTTTGCACCAGAGAGTGGATAACTAGTCTGAGAGCAAAAGTGGATTTGTTATCCTAGATGAAGGCAATTAAAAAATGCTCTCCAAGTTGTCCATTCACTTGCTAACTCAAATTTAACCTGGAACCTTACAGCTTACCTATAAGCTTTGAGTATTGAAGGTCTTCCATAAATCTTTTGGGGGAGAGAGGTGGGGGTAAAGAAGTCAATGAGTTTGAAATCAGAGCGTGAAGTTTTTGATTATTCAGTAATTGTGAATTACAAATGCTTTGTTAACAATATGTTTTTTTCTTCAATAAAGAGCCAATTTACCACAATCAATTTATTCAACAAATTTAATGGAGTGTCTACCACACATATGCCAGGCACTGTTTTAGGTAATTAGTTCAGTTCAGTCACCCAGTCGTGTCCAACTTTTTGCAGCCCCATGGATTGCAGCACCCCAGGCTTCCCTCTCCATCACCAACTCCCGGAGCTTACTCAAAATCATGTCCATTGAGTTGGTGATGCCATCCAACCAGCTCATCCTCTGTCATCCCCTTCTCCTTCCACCTCAGTCTTTCCCAGCATCAGGGTTTATTCAAATGATTCAGTTCTTTGCATCAGGTGGCCAAAGTATTGGAGCTTCAGCTTCAGCATCAGTCCTTCCAATGAATATTCAGGACTGATTTCCTTTAAGATGGACTTGTTGGATCTCCTTGCTGTCCAAGGGACTCTCAAGAGTCTTCTCCAACACCACAGTTCAAAAGCATCAGTTCTTCAGCACTCAGCTTTCTGTATAGTCTAACTCTCACATCTATACATGACTACTGGAAAAACCATACCTTTGACTAGACAGAACTTTTTTGGCAAAGTAATGGCTCTGCTTTTAAGTATGCTGTCTAGGATGGTCAAAACTTTTCTTCCAAGGAGCAAGTGTCTTTTAATTTTATGGCTGCAGTCACCATCTGCAGTGATTTTGAAGTCCAAGAAAATAAAGTCTGTCACTGTTTCCATTGTTTCCCCATCTATTTCCCATGAAGTGATGGGACCAGATGCCATGATCTTAGTTTTCTGAATGTTGAGCTTCAAGCCTGCATTTGGCCACCTCTTGCCATCTCCTGTTTGTTCACTTCCAATTTGCCTTGATTCATGAACTTAGCATTCCAGGTTCTTATGCAATATTGTTCTTTATAGTATCAGACTTTACTTCCATCACCAGTCACACCCACAACTGGGTGTTGTTTTTGCTTTGGCTCTGTCTGTTCTTTCTGGAGTTATTTCTCCACTGGTCTCCAGTAGCATATTGGACACCTAGTGACCTGGTGAGTTCATCTTTCAGTGTCCTATCTTTTTTCCTTTTCATACTGCTCATGGGGTTCTAAAGGCAAGAATATTGAAGTGGTTTGCCATTCCCTTCTTCAATGGACCACATTTCATCAGAACTCTCCACCATGACCCGTCCATCTTGGGTGGCCCTGCATGGCATAGCTTATAGTTTCATTGAGGTAGACAAGGCTGTTGTCTATGTCATCAATTTGATTAGTTTTCTGTGATTGTGGTTTTCATTCTGTTGGCTCTCTTGGATAAGGATAAAAGCTTATGGAAGATTCCTAATGGGAGAGACTGACTGAGGGGGAAACTGGGTCTTGTTCTGATGGGAGGGGCTGTGCTCAGTAAATCTTTAATCCAATTTTCTGTTGATGGGTGGGGCTGTGTTCCCTCTCTGTTGTTTGACCTGAGGCCAAACGATGGTAGAGTTAATGAAGATAATGGCGACCTCCTTCAAAAGGTCCCATGCATGCACTGCTGCACTGAGTGCCTCTGACCCTGCAACAGGCCACTGCCGACCCACACCTCCACCAGAGACTCCTGGACACTCACGTTAAGTCTGGGTCAGTCTCTTTTGCGGTCACTGCTCCTTTCTCCTGGGGCCTTGTGAGTACAAGGTTTTGTTTGTGTCCTCCAAGAGTCTGTTTCCCACATCCTGTATACTTTCTGGTGGCTCTATGGTGGGGTTAATGGTAACCTCCTCCAAGAGGGCTTATGCCATACCTTGGTCTGCTGCACCCAGAGTCCCTGTCCCTGTGGTAGGCCACTGCTGACCCATACCTCTGTAGGAGACACTCACACACAGTTCTGTCTCAGTCTCTGTGGGGTCTCTGGGTCCTAGTACACACAAGGTTTGTTTGAGCCCTCCGAATGTCTCTGGCAGGTATGGGGTTTGATTCTAAACATGATTTTACTCCTCTTGCCATCTTGCTGGGGCTTCTCCTTTGCCCTTGGATGTGGGGTATCTTTTTTGTTGGGATCCAACATTCTCCTATCAATGGTTGTTCAGCAGCAAGCTGTAATTTTGGATTTCTTGCAGGAGAAAATGAGCGCATGTCCTTCTACTCTGCCATTTATAATAAGCCTCTTAGGTAATTCAGTTCAGTCGCTCAGTCCGACTCTTTGTGACCCCATGAATCACAGCACGCCAGGCCTCCCTGTCTATCACCAGCTCCTGGAGTTCACTCAGACTCACGTCCATCGAGTCAGTGATGCCATCCAGCCATCTCATCCTCTGTCATCCCCTTCTCCTCCTGCCCCCAATCCCTCCCAGCATCAAAGTCTTTTCCAATGAGTCAACTCTTCGCATGAGGTGGCCAAAGTACTGGAGTTTCAGCTTTAGCATCATTCCTTCCAAAGAACACCCAGGGCTGATCTCCTTTAGAATGGACTGGTTGGATCTCCTTGCAGTCCAAGGGACTCTCAAGAGTCTTCTCCAACACCACAGTTTAAAAGAATCAATCCTTTGGCACTCAGCTTTCTTCGCAGTCCAACACTCATATCCATACATGACCACTGGAAAAACCATAGCCTTGACTAGACGGACCTTTGTTGGCAAAGTAATGTCTCTGCTTTTCAATATGCTATTTAGGTTGGTCATAACTTTCCTTCCAACTTAGGTAATTAAGTGGGTGAATAAAACAAAGATCCCTGCTTTTGTAGCCCTCCATTGTAAACAGATAGTATCCAAATGACATAATTAATGATATGGACAAATGAAAATTAGATTAGGATTAAAGGAGTTGGAGGTACAGTAGAAAAAAGAATTTTGATCTGTTATAGCTTGCTTGAAGCAGGTCTCTCTGAGATGTTAATATATGAGCAATCTTGAAAGTGATGTCTATGAGAAAGTGATTACGGCAGAGGAGCCTCTGTTGCAGATGCCCCAGTACTAGAGACTACCTGGAGTTTTCAAGGAACAGCAGAGAGACTGTTGAGGCTTTAGTAGGGTGGGGAGTTTTGAGGGGGTAATAAATGAGGTCAGCACAGTGTTGATACCATTTGAGGGTCAGAACTGTTGAATTTGGAGTGGAACATTCTGATGTTTTTTAAAGGCTCCACTTTGGCTGCTCTTGGAGAATAAACTGGAAGGGATGAGAGAAGCAAGGGCAGAAGTTGGGAACCAGTAAGAGGTTGGTCCAGTAATCCAGGTAAACAAGACATTGCTTTCTTTTGGCTATAGATTGAAAAAAATAAAAAGGCAAAGTAATACCTTGCTACTGCTTTAACTGGACTTAGATCTAACTTAGATCTAAGTAATACCTTGTAACCCTCAGAGTCAGCAAAAGAGCTGCATTTTGAGAGAAATTGTCTGCTGTTTGGTAACCTTTGTTCTTTTAGGACTAGAAGGTGACATAAAATAGCAGAGAGCATGTCTGTCTTCTTTGTACTGCTCTGTGGCATTTCAGGATCTACGAAGGCTGTCCTAGCATTGAGGTTTATGTACTGTCATGCCCAGAATTCTGGTCAACCATTTTCTATGCAAGTTGTGTCCTCAGAACTGATGTTTGAAGCAAAAATACACAGTAGGACATGGACCTTTTTTGTTTTTCTGTTAAAAAAAAAAAAATGCTTTCATGAAAGCCAAATAACTCCTCCGTCAACGGAGAAGAAAGTAAGGGATGTGTCACATTTGGAGGAATAGGCAGGCAAAAGAATGCACTGAGTGTGCAGAAGTTAGATGGAGGTAAAGAAATAATTTAAAGGAAATAAAGCTTCCTGGCTGGGAAGGTAGAACACATCTAGGTCAGATCAGGAAACAGTAAAGTGAAAACCAGGAGGCGTTGAGAAGTCAGGAGCCCTGCCAGGGCACATGCCCACAGCACCATAACTTAGCACCTTTCACTCTTGGTGCCTGGGCATTTCTGAAACTAGTTTTTGATTCTGGGACTCTTTCTTTCTGTGGAACTAGACATTTTTAAAAGCATTTTTTTTTAAATTTTATTTTATTTTTAAACTTTACATAATTGTATTAGTTTTGCCAAATAAAAGCATTTTTTTTAATGAAACTTCTTTAGACCCCAGTTGTGCTAAACTTTATTTTTTACCACCTGTTTTAAAAGGTACTATATTTGATTGTCAAAAACCTTATATATGGCTCCTTAAATTTTTTTATTTTATTTGATACAAGCAAAGGAGTCATGTGTGTATGGAGGGGTTCTTCTTTGCATAAAGTTGTCTGAATTCTGGTAATTTAATGTTCTTTAAATACAAAATTATTTTTACAACTCAGAGTATTAGTGTCTGATGGGTAAATGGAAAGTTGAAGATTCTATATGCTTGAGGATTCTTTTCTCTGTTGTCAAATGCACTTGCTATGTTTTTGGTTAATCAACATGAGTTGTAGAAACCCAACATCTGCCATAGGACCCCTACTGTAGATATTATGGATACTGACTAATACCATAACATCTACATGAATTTGAAAGAAAGGAAAGGAATAAATATGAGGCATTTTCCACATGTGTTGGTTGATAAATCCCATCTAAGTTTCCTTATAATGCACATTCCTACCAAGGCCACAGTTACATAAGATGTGATGTGTGGAACACAGAAAGATTTTGCCTCATTGTTTTTTTTAATTTCTTTTTGACATTCAAAACAGTGAATGAAATGTTCAATCACTGCCTGTTGGGGAGCTCCTGAAGACTTGGGGAAACAGAAATGGAATTAAAAATTGAAGAGGGAGAGGTCAGCTGAGAGGCTGGGAGGTTGTGGTAATGCTGATGGTAAGTCTGTAGAGCATAGGACTGAATAAATTTTCTGTCTCCCTTGTTCTAACTTTTCTTTTTGGCCGGGAATATGTTCAGTTATATTATTTGATACAGGACCTTGTGAACTAACTATTTTTGAGCACATACTGTATAATCCAAACTTTGGCAAGCAATACAGAGGACAGAAACAGGAAATCTAAGACTTGATGCTTTCTTTCAAGAAGGTTCCTATCATATCAGGAGAAAAGACATATGTTCACAAATTAATTTAAACAATGAGACATATAATTGTATCTGTGAATATGTGGTAAAGATGATGTATTCTGCAATACAACTAGAACTTTCATAAATGTCCTCCTCCCCTCAGAAATGGGCCATCATATTCAGGACTTAACAGAAAGGCACTGGTCTAATGACTACCTTAATATCAAACTCAAACTGTAGCAAATGAGGTATTTGCTCAAGGTATTTTTATGGAAACAGCAATCTATGATGAGATATAAATGTAAGGTTTTTGGAAATTGAAATGCAAAGATATAATGATAGAATTAATTCTATATGATGACTCATTTTAAAGTACCAAAATTAAAAAATAATAGAATAAGTTCTAGGTAAGTTTTATTTGGACTACAGTTTTAAAGTTCATAGTATTTGTACATCAAAAGCAAACTAGTAAAGATATTTTGATTATTGGGAGATTTCATTAAGAAAGCCAGATTCTCGGCTTCTTTTGAAACTTCTGAAGACCTAGCTCCTCCAGGCCAGCATTCTCATAAGCAACCATCTTCCAGAGCTGAGGGGCAGAAGTGCTTTGGTTTTCCATAGCCTCATCCTTCTTATTCTTTCTTTTTTCCCTCACCATGCTTTAGTAGTTGATGTTTGTTACCTAGGTAGCTCCCTGTTGGCATTTCAATTTGTGACTCCCTGATGAGGCCCAGCCTCCACCAAATGCGGTCATGCCATTCTTCCTCCTTAAATTTGTCACCTTTAATTTCACTTCTCCAGGCAACCCATTCCAATATTGGACACCCATTTGTTTACTGCAGAAAAGCTCTCTCCCTGCACTAAGCCTTAATCTGTATTCTTCTAACCCTTATAATTTCCCCTAGTTTTATCCTTTAAAGTAGGAGTCCCAACCTCCAGGCTGAGGACTAGTACCTCCTGTCAAATTAGTAGCAACATTAGATTATAAACAAAGTGCGCAATAAATGTAATGCACTTGTACCCTTCTGGAACCATCCCCCACCCCTGGTCCATGGAAAATGTCTTCCACCAAATCAGTCCCTGGTACCAAAAAGATTTGAGACCACTGCCAGTTTAAAGCAAACATCTTTTCTTCCTCCTTCATAGGATATACCTTCAAATGCATATAACTATCAAACAATGCCAAGAAACTCCATTTCAAGAAAATTCCTTGTTGTCCACCCTGACCCTAAACATTCCTTATGCTACTCTTTTTTTTTTTAAGTTCTGTGATTCTTTTCAATTCAGTTTACTATATTGAGCTGATTGTAAATTCACATGAAATTGTAAGAAATAAAACATAATGACCCAATGTACCCCTGACCCAGTTTCCCTCAATGGTAATATCTCGTAAAACCACAGTATGATATCAAAACCAGGATATTGATATCAATACTGTCAAAACACAGAGTATTTTCAGCACACAAGGATATATCATATTTCCTTTTTATAATCACACCGATACCTGTTTCTTTCCTTTTCTGTCACTCTCTAGTGTATTTTCTAATTCTATAGTTTTGTGATTTCAAGAATGTCATATAAATGGAATTATATATTATATAGCCTTTTAGGATTTGTATTTTTCACTTAACGTATTATCTGGAGATTCATCTATGTGGTTATGTGTATTAATAATTCTTTATTATCATTGAGTAGTATTTTGTGGTATGTATATACCAGAGAATTTAAGTATTTACCATTGAAGGACATTGGATTGTTTCCAGTTTTTTTACTACTGTGAATAAAATTATACACATTCATGTACAGATTTGTCTGTGAATTTAACTCTTCATTTCTTTGGGATAAATGCCCTAGACTGCAACTGCTGATACTATGGTAATACAATATTTAGCCTTTTAAGAAATTGCCAAGTTATTTACCAGAGTGACTATGTTATTTACATTGCCATGAGCAATGTGTGAGTGATCCAGGTATTTCTTATTCTTGGTCTAGTCAAGGCTATGGTTTTTCTTGTGGTCATATATGGATGTGAGAGTTGGACTGTGAAGAAGGCTGAGTGCCGAAGAATTGATGCTTTTGAACTGTGGTGTTGGAGAAGACTCTTGAGAGTCCCTTGGACTGCAAGGAGATCCAACCAGTCCATTCTGAAGGAGATCAGTCCTGGGATTTCTTTGGAAGGAATGATGCTAAAGCTGAAACTCCAGTCCTTTGGCCACCTCATGCGAAGAGTTGGCTCATTGGAAAAGACTCTGATGCTGGGAGGGATTGGGGGCAAGAGGAGAAGGGGACGACAGAGGATGAGATGGCTGGATGGCATCACTGACTCGATGGACGTGAGTCTGAGTGAACTCCAGGAGTTGGTGATGGACAGGGAGGCCTGGCGTGCTGCGATTCATGGGGTTGCAAAGAGTTGGACACGACTGAGCGACTGAACTGAACTGACTGACCAGTTTTATTTATTTTAATTATTTTCATATGTGTAGTGATATCTCACTACAGTTTTAATTTGCAACCCTCTAATGGGTAATGATGTTGAACATCTTTTCATGTGTTTACTGACATCTGTATATTTTCTTTGGTGAAATGTCTCAATGTCTCTTGTATGTTCTCTAATTGGATTGTTTGCTTTTTTACTGTTGAAACTTGAGAGATTTTAAAAATATTCTAGATGGAGGCATAACTTGGAGATATTGCAGGTTTGGTTCCAAATCACTGCAGAAAAGCAAATATTGCAATAAAGCTAGTCACATGAATTTGTTTGGTTTTGTGGTACATATAAAAGTAATGTTCATACGATACTGTAGTCTATGAAGGGTGTAAAAAGCATTACGTCTAAAAATACATCTTAAAATACTTTTAACTTCATTAAAAGTACTTTATTGCTAAAAATGCTAACCATCATCTGAACCTTTGGTGAGTTGTAATCTTTTTGCTGGTGGAGGGTCTTGGCTTGATGCTGATGGCTGCTAATTAATCAGGGTGGTGATTGCCGAAGGTTGGGATGACTGTGACAATTTTTTAAAATGAGACAACAATGAAATTTGCCATAAATCTGTTGGGCATGTTTGTGTGGGATTTATTTCTGCCTTCTCTACTTTGTTTTATTGATCTTTTGTCTATCCTTCCACCTATACCACCTAGTCTTGATCACTGGATAAACTAATTTCTGGTACTTCATCTTTCTTTTACAAAATTATTGTAGCTAATCCAGTTCCTTTGTCTTTACAAATGAATTTTAGAATAATCTTGTCAGTATCTACAAAAAAATCCTGTTGAGATTTTGACAGATGATGTGACAAGTTTGTAAATCAATTTGGGGAAAAGAGACAAATTTACTATGCTGAATCTTTCAAGACATAAACATGGTATGTCTTTTCATTTATTTATATCTTCTTTGATTTTTTCATTAGTGTTGTGTAGATAAAGCATGTACGTTCTGCATATGTTTTGTTAGATTTACAGTTAAGTATTTTACCTTTTGAGTATTGTCTTTTACATTCTGGTGTCCATTTTTAGTATATAAATATATAATTGAATTTTGTATGTTTATCCTGAATTCTACAACCTTGCTGAACTCACTTAGTTCTGTGTGTTTCTTCCTTCCTTCTTTTCTTTTTTGTTGATTCCTTGGGATTTTAAATGTTGTCAATAAGGCCATCTGTAATTAGGGACAGTTGTATTTTTTCCTTTCATATCTGTGTGCCTTTAACTTTTTTTTTTTTTTTTTTTTTTTTGCCTTAATGCACTGGCAAGAACTTCCAGCACTATGTTGATAAGAGTTGTGAGAGCTGACTTCCTTACCTTGTCCCCAGTCTTGTGGGGGAAGTATTCAGCTTTTCACAGTCAAGTATAATGTCTTTCCCTGTGGTTCAGATGGTAAAGAATCTGCCTGCAAAGTAGGAGATCCAGGTTTGATTACTGGGTTAGGAAGATCCCTTGGAGAAGAGAATGGCTACTCAGTCCAGTATTCTTACCTGGAGAATTCCATCGACAGAGGAGACTGGCAGGCTATGGTCCACGGGGGTCACAGAAAGCTGGACATGACTGGGCGACTAACACTTCCTTACAATGTCAGCTGCGGGGTTTTTGATAGATCTTTATCAAGGTGTGGAAGTTTCTTTCTATTCCTATTTTTCTTAGAGCTTTTATAGTTAATGAGTGTTTAATTTTATCAAATGATTTTTCTGCACCATTTATATGATCATGGGATTTTTATTCTTTAGCTCCTTAGCATGGTGGATTACACTGGGTTTCAAAGATTGCACTTTTACAAGCCTGAAATAAACTCCATTGGTCATGGTGTATAATTTTTTAAAAATATATTTCTGAATTCAATTTGCTAAGAATTGTTCTATTCTTCCTTCCTTCTTCTCTCTCCCCTTGCTTTGTTCTTATATTCCTTCTTTAATTTCTTCCTATTTTCTTTTTTGCACTGTTTTTGTCTTTGGTATCAGCTTCATAAAATGAGTTGGGAACTATTTCCACCTCTTATTTCTTTTTTTTTTTTTCTCTTATTTCCTGAAAGAGATACTGTAGAATTGTGACAATGATGTCTTCAGAAAATGTGGGGCCTAGAAATTCCTTTTTTGGAAGTTTTAAAAATACAAATTCAATTTCCTTGATATCAGTTCAGTTCAGTTCAGTCGCTCAGTCATGTCCGACTCTGCAACCCCATGAATCGCAGTGTGCCAGGCTTCCCTGTCCATCACACTCCCCAAGTTTACCCAAACTCATGTGCATCAAGTTGGTGATGTCATCCAGCCATCTCATCCTCTGTTGTTCCTCCTGCCCCCAATCCCTCCCAGCATCAGAGTCTTTTCCAATGAGTCAACTCTTTGCATGAGGTGGCCAAAGTATTGGAGTTCTGGTCTCCTTTAGGATGGACTAGTTGGATCTCCTTGCAGTCCAAGGGACTCTCAAGAGTCTTCTCCAACACCATAGTTCAAAGGCATCAATACTTCAGTGCTCAGCTTTCTTCACTGTCCAACTCTCACATCCATATGTGACCACCAGAAAAACCATAGCCTTGACTAAATGGACCTTTGTTGGCAAAGTAATATCTCTGCTTTTCAATATACTATCTAGGTCGGTCATAAATTTCCTTCCAAGGAGTAAGCATCTTTTAATTTCGTGGCTGCAATCAGCATCTGCAGTGATTTTGGAGCCCCCCAAAATAAAGTCTGACACTGTTTCCACTGTTTCCCCATCTATTTCCCATGAAGTGATGGGACCAGATCCCATGATCTCAGTTTTCTGATGTTGAGCTTTAAGCCAACTTTTTCACTCTCCTCTTTCACTTTCATCAAGAGGCTTTTTAGTTCCTCTTCACTTTCTGCCATAAGGGTGGTGTCATCTGCATATCTGAGGTTATTGATATTTCTCCCAGCAATCTTGATTCTAGCTTGTGCTTCTTCCAGCCCAGTGTTTCTCATGATGTACTCTGCATATAAGTTAAATAAGCAGAGGACTACTTAAATTATTTCTTTCATATTGGATAAGTTGTAGCAGTTTGTGTTTTTCACAAATGGAATTGGCCTAGTTCATCTAAGTTGTCAAACTACGGTATCAAGTTGTTTGTTTTATATCCTTATGGTCATTTTGTCTACAAAGTCTGCAGTGACTTCCTATTTCATCCCTGATACTGATTGTTTCTGTCATGTCTTTCTCTTTTTGTTCTTTGTTAGTCTCGCTAGAGGTTTGGATATTTTCATATTACAAGGCTCTGGATCCTATTTGAACCTAATTTTACTGGATTTCTCTAACATTGCCCTGGCTGGGAAGGGAGGAAAGGACACTGCTTCATTACTGCCAAGAGGAGATAGGAGTCCAATTCCCCATTTTGTCTGTGTTGATACTGAGGTGAAGGTTACCAATTACTTCTAGGTGTTGAGGGGATTTCTGGTCCCCACATGGTCTCCACTGTACTGTGTGGAGGCCTTGATACCACTGAGGAATCATGAATGTCCTGACTCTCCACTAGGCCTCTGTTGATACCACCCCGGAAACAATGTGGAAAGGTACCTCAGAACTTCCAGATGGAGGCGGAAGTGCTGGTTTCCATAGACTCTCCACCTGCACTGTGGGAAAGTTACCTGCTTGAGGTAATAATGGTCCCAGATCTCCGTTTGGCCTCTCTTACACCACTCAGATAGGGGTCTGGGGACACCTCATTATAGTTTCATGAAGATAGAAGTCCAAACTTCCCACTTGGCCTCTAGAGCTCTGAATATGAAGGTAGGGGTGTAGTTTTTTTCTGTGGTGTTTGTCTAGATTAGATAAGTTATTGTTTAAAAGTCTTATCACTTGGTAAACTTGCTCTTTATTTGGCTAGACACAGGAGGTTTTACTAAGGATTTTTCTTTCCTTTTTCCTGTGCACACTGGTATTTCTAGATTGTCAACTTCTTAAGTTCCTAGTCAGGAATATATGAGGCAAAAAGAAAACTCAGGGAACTCACCACCATGATATTCTTTGGGTCCTTAAGTCTGTAGCTGATCAGATAAATAAATGACCCAATTAAAAAATGGGCCAAACAACTAAATAGACATTTCTCCAAAGAAGACATACAGATGGCTAACAAACACATGAAAAGATGCTCAACATCACTCATTATCAGAGAAATGCAAATCAAAACCACTATGAGGTACCATTTCATGCCAGTCAGAATGGCTGTGATCCAAAAGTCTACAAGCAATAAATGCTGCAGAGGATGTGGAGAAAAGGGAACCCTCTTACACTGTTGGTGGGAATGCAAACTAGTACAGCCACTATGGAGAACAGTGTGGAGATTCCTTAAAAAACTGGAAATAGAACTGCCTTATGATCCAGCAATCCCACTGCTGGGCATACACACTGAGGAAACCAGAAGGGAAAGAGACACGTGTACCCCAATGTTCATCGCAGCACTGTTTATAATAGCCAGGACATGGAAGCAACCTAGATGTCCATCAGCAGATGAATGGATAAGAAAGCTGTGGTACATATACACAATGGAGTATTACTCAGCCATTAAAAAGAATGCATTTGAATCAGTTCTAATGAGGTGGATGAAACTGGAGCCTATTATACAGAGTGAAGTAAGCCAGAAAGAAAAACACCAATACAGTATACTAATGCATATATATGGAATTTAGAAAGATGGTAACACTAACCCTGTATACGAGACAGCAAAAGAGACACTGATGTATAGAACAGTCTTTTGGACTCTGTGGGAGAGGGAGAGGGTGGGATGATTTGGGAGAATGGCATTGAAATATGTATAATATCATATATGAAACGAGTCGCCGGTCCAGGTTCGATGCCCGATACTGGATGCTTGGGGCTGGTGCACTGGGATGACCCAGAGGGATGGTATGGGGAGGGAGGAGGGAGGAGGGTTCAGGATGGGGAACACATGTATACCTGTGGCATATTCATTTTGATATATGGCAAAACCAATACAATATTGTAAAGTTAAATAAAATAAAATTTAAAAAATCATAAAAAATAAAAATAAAAAGAACAAATAAAAAAGATATTCAGTTCCTTTGTTGTTCTTGTCATATTTCAAGTGCTCAAAAGTCACATGTGGATAGGCTACCTTTTGGGTAGTGAATGGTGGAATTCTCCATTGCTGCAGAAAATTCTTTTGGACACTTTG
The DNA here is from genome assembly GCF_027580195.1 of Bos mutus. NCBI lineage: Eukaryota > Metazoa > Chordata > Mammalia > Artiodactyla > Bovidae > Bos > Bos mutus. The sequence goes on from NC_091618.1 coordinate 119,384,730, forward strand.
GCTAGAGAATATTCTATTTTTCTTACTTCTTGCTCTCGTCTTGCCTTCTAGGCCTTTGACTTTTGGATGTAATATTTTTTATTTTACAGTTTTCCTATTTGATGCTGAAGATCCATCCCATTCACCTTTCATTCTTGACTCTGATACTGCCATCAGCCTTAGTTGAATAATTCCTGACAATCCTCACCAAAGAATTGACCTCTGACATCTTTTGATTTGGGTTTGGGATTCATCACTTAATACATAATGGCCTCAACCTGCTTACACCTGAGCTAAGACAGTTACCCCCCCTGACTTGGCATTAGCAACTAGTTTGTCTCCTAGCAAATAATACTCTGAGTGAAGTAACCCTAGAATATTAGTCCATAGCTTTCCTATTCTGTCTTTAACTCACTGATCCTCAGAGTACTGCTCTTACCTTTCATAATCTGAAATTGTAGGTAGTAAGGTTTTATTACTCTGCTATAATAGGACTTCATTTTAGAGTCATTATTGTGAAAAAAAGTTTTCAAAATGTGGTTAATGCTAAATGAACAATATTTTTTGATATTGCAAGAGAGAAAATCGAAGCGGAGGCTTGCACTAACAGTTACTTGGAAGAAAGTTGGAACATAAATTCCAGATAGATGATAAATTTGTGAAGCTATTTGTACTATACTCAGAGCAATGATGCATGCAATTGGAAACCATCAACTGCTCTGCACTATTGCCCTAAATGCTAACTGGCAGTGTTTCCATCCACAGAAACATTTCTTAACTAAAAAGCAGTAAATTCAGCTTCATATATATATTTTTTTAAATTCTAAGTTCTACAATTAACTCCTTTTAAAGCCTCCTGTGTGTGAGTCACTCAGTTGTGTCCAACTGTTTGAGACTCCATGGACTGGAGCACTTGAAATATGACAGGCCAGAATACTGGAGTGGGTTGCCATTTCCTTCTCTAGAGGTCTTCGCAACCCAGGGATTGAACCTAGTCTCCTGCATTGGAGACAGAATCTTTACCATCTGAGCCACCAGGGAAGCCATTTAAAGAAACATGACCAATTAAACATAACTTGTGATTAATTATGTATAAAAATGTTAAGATTTTTTCCTTGATGTTAACTTGTCATGCACAGAGAAAGATTGCTAAGGGAGGAATTTTGCAATAAAGTGAAGATAGAGGCAAAGGAGAACAAATTAAGGTTGGCAAATTATTAGGAAATGTAATCAATCTTCAAGTATCTAAGGATTTACTAGTTTGTCTATGTATTTCTTCATCTGTTAGGGAATTGCAGGAAAAAAGAATAAAGTGGAAGCTTAATCATTGATTAAAACCAGTCTAAAACTTAATTGCATCACTAAGTATAGTCCTTTTCACAAAATGGGCACTTGATAAAACCATGGAATTGCAGATAAAGGAAAGATGGACCACCACAAATTAAAATCAGTGAATTTAAAAGGTCTTCTATGAGGAAAGTACACTACTAAGAATTCCACAGAGAAGAGAAAATAATTCATAGATTCTAAGTGATGAGAAATGTATCTGTCATGAATGAAAAACAGTGCCTATGACATTTTCATATAATTTTGTAAGATAGTCTATATAGTATTATATATGTATATGTTTTTATAGTTGAATATTAGAAATATATCCCAAAGGCATATTTATATTAGAAATTTTGATTTTTTTAATTAATAACTAATATTTTATGAGACATACTTTGCCAACAAAGATCCGTCTAGTCAAGGCTATGGTTTTTCCAGTGGTCATGTATGGATGTGAGAGTTGGACTGTGAAGAAAGCTGAGCACTGAAGAATTGATGATTTTGAACTATGGTGTTGGAGAAGACTCTTGAGAGTCCCTTGGACTGCAAGCAGATCCAACTAGTCCATCCTAAAGGAGACCAGTCTTGGGTGTTCATTGGAAGGACTGATGCTGAGGCTGAAACTCCAATACTTTGGCCACCTCATGCAAAGAGTTGACTCATTGGAAAAGACTCTGATGCTGGGAGGGATTGGGGGCAGGAGGTGAAGGGAACAACAGAAGATGAGATGGCTGGATGGCATCACCGACTTGATGCACATGAGTTTGGGTAAACTCGGGGAGTGTGATGGACAGGGAGGCCTGGCACACTGTGAATCATGGGGTCACAAAGAGTCGGACACGACTGAGCAACTGAACTTAACTGAACTGAATATTTTATGAGTACATCTAATAAAACTCAATTTAAAATAAATCATATTAAACTATTGTCTTTTTGTTTGACCACAATAGAAATCCTACTGTAAGGATACCATGAAAGTACTTATCAGACACCTCTCCTTTTGAAAATATGTATGTTAAAACTGTTCTAAGTTTAGTTGTATTATTTAAAAAACCATTGTTGTGTTAAAAAACCAACATAGATTTTAAAGCATTGTTAAACATGTTTCTTCAACTTACAATAATCTAAAATGAATTATTTTATTTTCTCCTGTTTAAAAAGTAGAAGAAAAATTGAGCAAGTAAATTGGGGAAGTCTCTTTATTTTTTGTATTTGGGCAGATCCCATATGCCACCATAAAAATGTTCTCTTTTTACTCACTTGAACTTTAATTATATAGACTAAAGCCTGCATTTTATTGTTTCTGTTGCCCTTTTTGTAGTTGGAGGTAGCTGTACACTTTGGTGTTTTTTTTCTCTACCAAACTTTCTCTCCTTTAAAATTATCTTTCATGTGGGCCCATGCCACAGTTGATGTGCTTTGGGATGGAGACCTGAACCAAGAGCTAACAATCCACAGCTGATGCAACTGGGACTCATGTTCATTCAGTGATAGGTTGTTAATTGGCTATGTTGTTTAGTTGCTCAGTCTTGTCCAACTCTTTTGAGACCTCACAAACAAGCTGCCAGGCTCTTCTGTCCTTGGGGTTTCCTAGGCAAGAATATTGGAGTGGGTTGCCATTTCATTCTCCAGGGGATCTTCCCAACCCCCAATACAAAATAAAACTTTTTTTTTTTTTTTTAAAGATTCTACCTCCAAAAAAAAAAAGAAAGAAAAGAACAGCCTGAGACGGGAGCTGGGATAACACAGCCAAGTTGGTCATGCCCATGCCTAGGAAGCTGGTCACAGGGAGAGCAGAGACCTGGGTGATATCTGAGAGCGACAGATGGTAAGCCAAGCCTTAATTATACGTTTTTAGTTCCATTTCTGAAATGGTTGTGGTCTGCTGCTGCTGCTGCATCGCTTCAGTTGTGTCCGACTCTGAGCAACCCCATAGACGGCAGCCCACCAGGCTCCCCCGTCCCTGGGATTCTCCAGGCAAGAACACTGGAGTGGGTTGCCATTTCCTTCTCCAATGCATGAAAGTGAAAAGTGAAAGTGAAGTCGCTCAGTCGTGTCAGACTCTTCGCGACCCCATGGACTGCAGACCACCAGGCTCCTCCGTCCATGGGATTTTCCAGGCAAGAGTACTGGAGTGGGGTGCCACTGCCTTCTCCATCTAGTTGTTCTTTATTCCTCTCTTTGAATGCCCATGACATATGCATATTTACCTTTAAGTCCTGTTTTCATTAAGCTAGGTTAAGAGAACTTCTGTTGCTTGTAACCAAATATAATATGCTTTTACTAAACATAGTTTTTTACATTCTTCCCTGAATATTTTTCTTAACATATCTCCTTCTTTTATTTAACCTATAATTCTTCCTTAATCCTGTTGGATATTATTGTTTTTATTAATTTATACCAAATTAAAATTAATACAACTATAACTTTATCATTTAGTAGTTACCTTAGGAGTTTTAAACTATATTTTGAAACAATATATAAATTCTATTATATTCTTTTAAATACTTTTTCTGTATGAATAATATAAAACAATATGAAACAAAGGCATTTTCTGATTCTGAAGCTTTTAAGTGTCACAGGTCATAATTTTGATAAATCTAATCAGCAGGTTTTATTAGATGCTGGGAGCCAGCGTGAGGAACTCCGCCCGTGGCAAAGGTCATGAAGAAGGAGGCTCGGCATACACAAAGGCGGGATTGAGCCTCAGGAGTCCCCCTGGAAATTCTTGAGCATCTACCCCCCAAACCAGAGTCTGCCTACTTTACTGCTTTGTGCTGTCACCTACACCTCTGACTTTACAGGGGGCTGTCCCCCACCACCTCTCTCTGAAAAAGAGTTAAATTACAGCTCCAGATGATAAAGTTCCTGGGCGTGACAAGAGTGTTTCAACCTACAAACTTCTTTGGAAGTTCTCTAGCCTGCCTGAACAGGTTCTTCCGGCCACATGTGATTGTTCACAGCTTCCCAACCATGAGAGGCATGAGATGTTCTAAACTGTCTAAATACAGATTCCTTTGAGCAGTTAAAAGATTGATTAGAAATTGTATTGGTGAAGGGTTTTTCACTTGTTGGGCCAATGTTTGCTGCTGTTTCCACATCCCTTACCTACTGTGTCCCTGGGAGTGTATTGATTAACATAATTGGTGTATAGGAGTATAAGTAGTAGCTTTAATGTTTGTAACCTTGGACCCTTGAGTTAATTCTTTTCTTGTTATAGCCCACCACACCTTTGCCCTATAGGAATGCAACTTTATCTAATGCTTTTGGAGGGTGGTGCCTGACTTTAGAATAATCACCTTTAGAGAAAAATAAGTTTTCTGAAGAAAGGGTCATAAAATGTTAACAGGCCTCCTGGCTAGAAGATGATGTAAATCACTTAAAATTTTGCATATGATAAGTTTGCAGGAAGAAAGCCTGGCTTACTGCATGACTCTACCCCTTCCCCCATTATCCTCTATCCATAACTTAAGGTATAAAAACTACTTTGGAAAATAAAGTGCAGGCCTTGTTCACCGAAGCTTGGTCTCCCCATGCCGTTCTTTCTCTAACCTTCTGGCTGAATTCCCATCTGGAGCGTGGAGGCTCGTCAAGCCTACTAATTATTACTGGGCTTCTAAGATCTGACCGTGGAGGCCTTAGTGTCTCCTCTCCTTCGGGAGAACGGGAGGACTCCTGTGGCCTACGTAGGTGGTGCCAATTCCTTGCCTTGGAATTTTATTGGCTTTCCACGTAAACCAAGTTATTCAGCCTCTTTTCTCTGCTGAATTTTCCTATTGAGCTATCCTTATTCTATTACTCTTTATATCTCTAATTAATATTTAATTAAAGCTATTGTATCCAGTTCACTGATGCCGTCCCTGCTTCGAATTCCCTGGATCCACCGGGGCTGGACCCCAGCAATTAGTGTTGCTGACACTTTATTATATGAGCCAGAATTAATGTCTGTATTCCATCAATGCAACAATCAGTAACAACTGTCAGTTTCATGTCATACAGATATGTAATTAATTCATTTTCTGCTCCTCTTTACCCGATTTAGTGTAAGGTAAAGATAGCTGTTTTCTATTTAGCCATTACCTTCCAGATTAAAGGTTCAGTTCAGTTCAGTTGCTCAGTCATGTCTGACTCTTTGCGCCTCCATGGACTGCAGCACGTCAAGCCTCCCTGTACATCACCAAATCCTGGAGTTTATTCAAACTCACATCCGTTGAGTCGGTGATGCCATCCAACCATCTCATCCTCTGTTTTCCCCTTCTCCCACCTTCAGTCTTTCTCAGCATCACGGTCTTTTCCAATGAGTCAGTTCTTTGCATCAGGTGGCCACAGTTTTGGAATTTCAGCTTCAACATCAGGCCTTCCAATGAACACCCAGGACTGATCTCCTTTAGGATGGACTGGTTGGATCTCCTTGCAGTCCAAGGGACTCTAAGAGTCTTCTCCAACACCACACTTCAAAAGCATCAATTCTTTGGCACTCAACTTTTTTTCATAGTCCAAGTCTCACGTCTATACATGAACTACTGGAAAAACCATAGCCTTGACTAGACGGACCTTTGTTGGCAAAGTAATGTCTCTGCTTTTTAATATGCTATCTAGATTAGCCATAGCTTTTCTTCCAAAGAGTAAGCATCTTTTAATTTCATGGCTTCAGTCACCAGCTGCAGTGATTTTAGAGCCCCCTCCCCAAATAGAGTCAACCACTGTTTCCACTGTTTCCCATCTATTTGCCATGAAATAATGGGACCGGATGTCATGATCTTAGTTTTCTGAATGTTGAGCTTTAATCCAACTTTTCACTCTCCTTTTTCACTTTCATTAAGAGGCTCTTTAGTTCTTCTTCGTTTTCTGCCATAAGGGTGGTGTCATCTGCATATCTGAGGTTATTAATATTTCTCCTGGCAATCTTGATTCCAGCTTGTGCTTCATCCAGTCCAGTGTTTCTCACGATGTACCCTGCGTATAAGTTAAATAAGCAGGGTGACAATATACAGCCTTGATATACTCCTTTCCCCATATGGAACCAGTCTGTCGTTCCATGTCCAGTTCTAACTGTTGCTTTCTGAACTGCATACAGATTTCTTAGGAGGCAGGTCATGAAGTCTGGTATTCCCTTCTCTTTCAGAACTTTCCACAGTTCATTGTGATCCACACAGTCAAAGGCTTTGGCATAGTCAATAAAACAGAAATAGATGTTTTTCTGGAACCCTCTTTCTTTTTCGATGATCCAACAAATGTTGGCAATTTGATCTCTGGTTCCTCTGCCTTTTTAAAAAACCAACTTGAACATCTGGAATTTCATAGTTCATGTACTATTGAAGGCTGGCTTGGAGAATTTTGAGCATTACTTTGCTAGCGTGTGAGATGAATGCAATTGTGTGGTAGTCTGAGCATTGTTTGGCATTGCCTTTTTTGGGGATTGGAATGAAAACTGACCTTTTCCAGTCCTGTGGCCACTGCTGAGTTTTCCAAATTTGCTGGCATATTGAGTGCAATACTTTCACAGCATTTTGAAATTTCACATCACTTTTCAGGATTTGGAATAGCTCAACTGGAATTCCATCACTTCCACTAGCTTTGTTTGTGGTGATTCCTAAGGCTACATGATTTCGCATTCCAGGATGTCTGGCTCTAGGTGAGTGATCACATCTTCATGGTTATCTGGGTCATGATGATCTTTTTTTGTATAATTCTTCTGTGTATTCTTGCTACCTCTTAATATCTTCTGCTTCTGTTAGGTCCATACCATTTCTGTCCTTTATTGAGCCCATCTTTGCATGAAATGTTTCTTTGGTATCTCTGATTTTCTTGATGACATCTCTAGTCTTTCCCTTTCTATTGTTTTCCTCTATTTCTTGGCAGTGATCACTGAAGAAGGCTTTCTTATCTCTCCTTGCTATTCTTTGGAACTCTGCATTCACATGGGTATATCTTCCCTTTTCTCTTTTGCTTTTCACTTCTCTCCTTCCTCAGATATTTGTAAGACCTCTTCAGACAGCCATTTTGCTTTTTTGCATTTCTTTTTCTTGGTGATGGTCTTGATCACTGACTCCTGTACGATGTTATGAACTTCTGTCTATAGTTCATCAGGCATTCTGTCTGTCAGATCTAGTCTCTTATATCTATTTTTCACTTCCACTGTATAATCATAAGGGATTTGGTTTAGGTCATACCAGAATGGTCTAGTGGTTTTCCCTACTTTATTCAATTTAAGTCTGAATTTGGCAATAAGGAGTTCATGATCTGAGCCACAGTCAGCTCCTGGTCTTTTTTTTTTTTTTTTTTTTTTGCTGACTGTATAGAGCTTCTCCATCTTTTGCTGCAAAGATATAATCAATCTGATTTTGGTATTGACCATCTGGTGATGGCCATGTGTAGAATCTTCTCTTGTGTTGTTGGAAGAGGGTGTTTGCTATGACCAGTGCATTCTCTTGGCAAAACTCTATTAGTGTTTGTCCTGCTTCATTCTGTACTCCAAGGCCAAATTTGCCTGTTACTCCAGGTGTTTCTTGGAGAACGCAATGGCACCCCGCTCCAGTACACTTGCCTGGAAAATCCCATGGGCGGAGGAGCCTGGTAGGCTGCAGTCCATGTGGTCGTGAAGAGTCGGACATGACTGAAGCAACTTAGCAGCAGCAGCAGCAGCAGCCAGGGGTTTCTTGCCTTCCTACTTTTGCATTCCAGTCCCCTATAATGAAAAGGACACCTTTTTTGGGTGTTAGTTCTGGAAGGTCTTGTAGATCTTCATAGAACCATTTAACTTCAGCTTCTTCAGCATTATTGATTGTGGCATGGACTTGGATTCCTGTGGTATTGAATGGTTTGCCTTGGAAATGAACAGAGATCATTCCGTCGTTTTTGAGATTGCATCCAAGTACTACATTTTGGACTCTTTGTTGACAATGATGGCTACTCCATTTCTTCTAAGGCATTCTTGCCCACAGTAGTGGATATAGTGGTCATCTGAGTTAAATTCACCCATTCCAGTCCATTTTAGATCACTGATTCCTAGAATGTCAATGTTCACTCTTACCATCTCCTGTTTGACCACTTCCAATTTGCTTCGATTCATGGACCTAACATTCCAGGTTCCTATGCAATATTGCTCTTTACAGCATCAGACTTTGCTTCTGTCATCGGTCACATCCACAGGTGGGAGTTGTTTTTGCTTTGGCTCCATCCCTTCATTCTTTCGGGAATTATTTCTTCACTGATCTCTAGTAGCATATTGGGCACCTACCAACCTGCCGAGTTCATCCTTCAGTGTCCTATCTTTTTGCCTTTCCTACTGTTCATGGAGTTCTCAAGGCAAGAATACTGAAGTGGTTTGCCATTCCCTTCTTCAGTGGACCACATTTTGTCAGAACTCTCCACCATGACCCGTCTGTCTTGGGTGGTCCTACACAGCATGGCTCATAGTTTCATGGAGTTAGACAAGGCTGTGGTAGATTAAAGGTAAATTGAGTTAATTAAGTATGTGATGTTTTGCCTTGCATGCTTGTGGGTGCTCAGTCACTTCAGTTATGTCTGAATCTTGGCGACCCCATGGACTGTAATCTGCCAGGCTCCTCTGTCCATGGGATTCTCCAGGCAAGAATACTGGAGAGGGTTGCCATGGCCTCCTCAAGGGACTCTTCCTGACCCAGGGGTCAAACACATGTCCCTTGAGTCTCCTGCATTGGCAGGTGGTTTCTTTACCACTAATGCCACCTGGGAGGCCTGATGCTTTACCAGACATAACATAAAATACTGTCATATACACTAAGGCTGACCACAAGTGGTGTATTCTGACCATAAGACATAGAACCCAAAGCCGAAGTAGCATGGATCATTGTTATTAAAATATAAGCACAATTATTTTTACTTTTTAAACATTTATGATAAGAAATGGATTTTTTTCATGTGTCAACATTCTGTGTAAATGGGACATGAACAATAACTCAACTCTAACCTTAGAGATTTCATTTAAGCTATGTGAATGTATCCCTTATTTTAGAACTAGGTCAGGAATTTCACACCGGAAATGGTAGTACTCAGGAGAGTGACAAACCTTTCCAGCTTAGGTTGAATTTAAATTAAACCTAGACTTTGCAGAGATGGTCTTTTGGATGACAATAAGGCCAAGAAAATAACCAAAATAATTATTTTTATGTAGAGGTTCATCAAAGATTTGCAGTCATGAAAAATTAATAGAATTTATAGGAAAGAACTTTTTGCTGGGGGATGCATAGTGTTTATAGGTAGATGAACATTTTTGGAAGCTTGTGAATGTAAGAGGGTTGACCTGTGTATCAGAGAGCTGAGGACTTAAGTACTGAGCTTTCTTTCTTACTGTGTGATCTTGAGTGAATCAGTTAAGTGTCTCAACTCCAATTTCTTGCATCTGTGAAATGTAGGTAGTAATAGTTTTTCTTTTCTAAGGTTATGAGGGTTAAATGAGGTAAATGTAGCACTTAGCAAAGTGTCTAACACAGAGTAAGCTCTTAGTGATATTAGCTATTACTACTACCGCTGCTGCTACTACCATTACAGGAAATAGCATGTAACACTGTGATTTCTATTATGGAGGTTTTAAGGACCAAAAGTAAAGTTGATGCACTGTATTACATTATGTTTCTTGAAACAGCTATGCTTTTTTTTTTTGTAACATATTTTCAGGTATAAGCCAGATTTCATCATTTTCATTGAAGCTTGGCAACGGACCATTTAGCTATGAGATTGTAGCGTGACTATTAAAGATTAGATTATGTTCTAATGTTTTTCTTAATTACTCTTTTTTCCTTTTCTTTCTTTGGAAATCAGCTTGGCCATTATAAAAATAATCAAATTAGTGATGAATTTAGATAATTTCCCAACTAATGTATTGCGGTGATATGTTATATATACTCTTTTCTCCATCCCCCCAATTCTGTAAGAGTCACTTTCTGTTCCATGCAGTTACTCAAGAATTCTTTCCCTCCATCTTTCTTTGTGTCTAGGAGCCAGACAATAATGGCGGCAGCAGGGTTGAGAGCATCTCTGTCGGCATCATCCTTCTAATCTTGCAATAGAGTGCAGCTGTGCACAGCCCTTAGCATTCAGCTTTTTGTGCCTATGTTTTCCCCATACCTTGCTACCAGACAACGTTTTGTAGAGACCAATAATCGTTGCATGGATCCCTCCCCCAAGCAGGCAACTGTCATTGAGTAACCATTAGTGATCCTGCTCAGCCATTGGTAAGCACCACAGTGGGCCCCTTCCCCAAGCATGCAACCCGTTCTCCGGCACATTCAGCCAAAGGTGTCTGAGCGGTGGTGCTGTGAAGCAGAAGGTGAGGTAAGAGGCAGATCCTGCCCTGACTGCCCTACTCCACCCCTTCCAGTTCACTTGGCTTCAGGCCAGTGGGTGAACCAGGGTCCCAGGAAAATGCTGGGGGCTGTGTCCTTCAGGCTCCAGAGCCCTTGCCAAGGTTGCCCACTGGTGGGGCCCAGGACATGAGGCAGGAGTGAGCCCTTTCCCCCATCCCTGCCTCTGAGACTTAGTAGCAGTGGCAGTCCACCTGGGTCACAGTCTGCGGGATCTGATCTGCTGTGTTTGGGTGGCCTGAGGAGTCTGAGGGCCTGTTAGGTCTTGGGTACCTGGCTCCTTCATTGATGACAGCTAGGCAGGGCCTGGGGTCCCAACCCTGAGCAAGCTCAGCTGAGATTTGTGCCCTTTTAGTCAGGACTGGACCTCAGAGGGGAAAAGTTGTGCCTGGGGACCTGGCCCTTTCTTGTCAGAACACAGAATAACTCTCCTTTGGTGGAGGTTTATAGGAGCATCATTACCTGACTGTGACCTGACCTCGAGAACAAAGGATGTCTGACACCTAGAAGCTTACAATTCACCAAGCCCCTCACTCACCTGTCCTAGAAAAGGACTTTGCTGAAAGCTTTTGGGGAGTTTCGGATTTTTAAGGCATGATCCACCCCATCTCCTTGCATGGCCCTCATTAAACCTTTCTCTGTCCCAAACTCTGAAGTTTTGGTATCATTTGGCCTCACTGTGCAATGGACACATAGACTTGCATTTTGGTAACAATCTTAATTTAGATTCAGCCGGGACATACCTCTATATAAGTAAGGCATATTTCTTTTTAATATTTGATTTTTTGTTGATTATTTATTAGCTTTGGTCATTGGAAAAAAGCTTTCAGTGGGGGTAGGTGTATGTTGGGAGAGGAGAGAAAAAAGAAACTATACTTCTTTCTCTATCAGAACTTTTTGACATCTCTGTTCTTGGTCTTCTGTCTCTCCCTATTGGCAGGGGATATGGGGACCTCTCATTTTTAAAGTACATTCTATGATTTTGAACTGTGGTGCTGGAGAAGACTCTTGAGAGTCCCTTGGACTGCAAGGAGATCCAAGCAGTCCATCCTAAAGGAGATCAGTCCTGGGTGTTCATTGGAAGGACTGATGTTGAAGCTGAAACTCCAATACTTTGGCCACCTAATGCGAAGAGCTGACTCATTTGAAAAGACCCTGATGCTGGGAAAGATTGAAGGTGGGAGGAGAAGAGGACAACAGAGGATGAGATGGCTGGATGGCATCACTGACTCGATGGACGTGTCTGAGTGAACTCCAGGAGTTGGTGATGGACAGGGAGGCCTGGCGTGCTGCGATTCATGGGGTTGCAAAGAGTCGGATATGACTGAGTGACTAAACTGAACTGAACCGAACTGATCCTTATGCTCTTCATTCCAGCCTTTCATCTTTACTGACCAATCTTGTTTTTTTTTCTCCTTTGTCAATTTGACATCATTCTTGGGTTCTGTAAATGTGTTCAGATTCCTCCATTTCAGAAAAATCTTCTAAGAACTTTATTGCTCTCAGATTGCTGTCCTATCTTCTCCTCAATCTACAGTTTAACTTCTTAGGATGCTCTTTGCTCTGTTTTCTTACCATCTAGTCCTGATTTTCACTTTTGTTCTGTTGTTGTTGTTTTTAACAAGGATGTTAGACCTTTTATTTTAAGAAGCATTTTATGGCCTCTTACTCCCCCTTGCAGTTTGCTTTCTCCTCTGACCAGTGATAGGTGTAGCAAGTAAATGGACTCTGTAGAGGAGAGTAATGTAACTTCAATCCAAGCCTTTTGTCCTGTGCCTTGTTATAAAATAAAGGACTCCTTTTAAATAGGATTATTGGGAGAGTGAAAAAGGGAACATCTTGACTTTTATAAGAGATAACTTTTATATTCCTGGCAGTTTTAAAATAACTAGCACATGGCTATTTTCCTTTCTTTAAAATAATTAACACTTAAAAACAAAAAAGACAGGAGGGAGGGTTTGGGGGAGAATGGATACCTGTATATATGTGGCCAAGTCCCTTTGCTGTTCACCTGAAACTGTCATAACGTCATTTATCAGCTATACCCTAATACAAAATAAAGAGTTTAAAGTTTGGGGAAATAAAGTATATTGACTACAAAGTGAAAAGCAAAAACAAAAAAGAAACAGTAAACATCACTACTGCTCACTTGTCTAAGTTTTCTAACATACCATGTTTCCTAACATAACACAGCTACCTGCAACTGAAAACGTGCTAACTCTGTATCCTCTCCCCAAAGAGGACACTAAGACTCTATCTCTGGGTGATGTTTACTCTTTTTCTAGCTGAGTCATACTTCCTCTTTGATATGTTAAATGCTATTAACACATGTTATAGAGTAGGGAAATAGAAAAATAATAAATAAAAAGATTGATTAACATATCTATTTACCTAAACATATGGATATATATGGGCTTCCTTGGTGGCTCAGCTGGTAAAGAAATCTACCTGCAATGCTGGAGACCTGGGTTCAATCACCTGGAGAAGGGAACGACTACCCGCTCCAGTATTCTAGCCTGGAGAATTCCATGGACTGTATAGTCCATGGGGTTGCAAAGAATCAGACACGACTGAGTGACTTTCACTTCACTTCACTTCATGTATATACATGGGACTTCCCTGGTGACTCAGACAGTAAAGAATCTGCCTGCAATGCAGGAGACTGGGTAAAATCCCTGGGTTGGTAAGATCCCCTGGAGAAGGGAATGGCTACCCATTTAGCCTGGAGAATTCCATGGATAGAGGAGCCTGGCAGGCTATAGTCCATGGGGTCTCAAAGAGTCAAACAGGACTGAGCAACTAACACTTTAGAATAATGGTGGTTATGGATATACATGCACAAATACATTCATATCAGAGGAGGAAATACTCATAACTACTACAGTCTTAAGTTTGTACATGGTTGCAGCTGGCATTTATAACTTCCTTCTTCTAATACACATTCCATATTCCCTTTGCCCTTAAAAGCAGCTTAGCTGATCATAGTTTTTGTATTTTTTAACTGGTGGGATATACCAAATCTGTACTCCTGAAAGGTCTATGCCATTAGCAGTTCTGATTATTTTAAATATTTGTACTTTTTCAGACTGAGCTACTTGACTTTCACTTTTCACTTTTATGCATTAGAGAAGGAAATGGCAACCCACTCCAGTGTTCTTGCCTGGAGAATCCCAGGGACGGGGGAGCCTGGTGGGCTGCTGTCTATGGGGTCGCACAGAGTCGGACATGACTGAAGCGACTTAGCAGCAGCAGCAGTAAGTTTTATTGGAAGAATATGTGAGTCCTAAGAGGTGGCCTAGGCTTCCCAGATAGCTCAGTGATAAAGAACCCGCCAATGCAGGAGATGCAAGAGACGTTTGATCCCTGAGTCAGGAAGATTTTCTGAACTAGGAAATGGTATCCCACTCCAGAATTCTTGCTTGGGGAATCCCATGGACAGAGGAGACTGGCAGTCTACAGTCTATAGGATCACAAAGAGTCAGATACAATTGAAGTGACTTTGGAGAAGGCAATGGCACCCCACTTCAGTACTCTTGCCTGGAAAACCCCATGGACAGAGGAGCCGGGAAGGCTGCACTCCATGGGGTTGCTGAAGGTCAGACATGACTGAGCAACTTGACTTTCACTTTTCACTTTCATGCATTGGAGAAGGAAAAGGCAACCCACTCCAGTGTTCTTGCCTGGAGAATCCCAGGGACAGGGGAGCCTGGTGGTCTGCCATCTATGGAGTTGCACAGAGTCAGACACGACTGAAGTGACTTAGCAGCAGCAGCAGCAGCACAAGAGGTTAACCTATGCCACCTATGACATAGGTGGAGGATCATCTGTGTCACAGACTGCCTCTTCCCCTGTTGTAAGGAAGCAACACAAATGCATTAGATTTCTATTGTTGCAAACCAAGTTATAAAAATTCAGCGATTTAATATAATACACATTTATTATCTCAGAATTTCTTTGAGTCAGGAGTATAGGTATAGTTTAACTGGGTCCTCTGCTCAGGGTCTCCTCAGGTTGAAACCAAGTGGTCAGTTGCGACTTTGATCTCATCTGATACTTGGGGTTATTTACTAAGTTGGCAGAATTCCATTCCCAGTGAATTTAGGACTGAGATCCCAGTTACTCTCTGTGTGTTGGCAGAAGGAGAGAGTCACTTTCAGGTCTTAAGAGCCTCTTTTAGATCCTTAGCACATGACAGCTTCATTCTTCAAATCCAGCAGGAGAAACTGAATCTTAGATAATGTAATCTAATCAAGAAGTGTCTATCTGACCATATTCACAGGTCTTGGGCACATTCAGGGGAGGAAATTATATTAGCATATATGCTAGGGAGTGGGAATTTGGGGAGCCGTCTTAGAATTCTGTCAATCACACAATTTCCCTTGGTAGTCATTGGTTATTCTTTTCACCACAATTAGTTCCTTCTCTGGCATCTGAGTCATTGCTATGAGAAGTGACCAGGTGGCAATTTCAACTTCAGTTTTTGGGAACTATGGTTGTGTTCCCCCATTAGAAGCATCCCTTCCTCTGGAGCAAAGATCTCTATAATAGTAGATCCTAAATTAGTGGAGACAGGAAGCCAAAATTTGCTAACAGATCATTAGGAGTAACAGGGGCAAGAGCTATTCCATATTCTATTCCTTGTTTCTCCAACCAATGAAGCTTGGCTGTGGAGAAGAAAAACCCAGAATCATATATTGGGCATTGATTCAGAGCATGTACTAAATGCTTAGGGACATTTCATCAACTCCCATAAGTGATCATCTAGTTGTCACCATATCAGAGTCTTTGAAAGACCATTTCATTGCTTCTGGGGAATATGGAGAGATGGGTGAATTCACTAAACAAAAGCCCATTTCTGTTCTTACTGTAAAATAAATTCCTGGAACAGAAGCAATGCAGTATGGAACACAATGCTGGTAGGTAAGGCATTCTATAAGTTTATCATAAGTTTGGTTAAAGACTTGTGGGCTAGGATTGCAAATCTGTATCCAAAATAAGTGTCTTCTCAAGTGAGAAAAAAATTGATGTCCCTTTCATGAAGGAAATGACTCAAAAAGTAATCAACCTGCCTTAAGATGTCTGGTTTCCCTGGGAAATCTTGTACAATGTTGGAACTTAGTGTTAATCTGTTGTTCTCAGGTTGAGTACTCAGCAGTTGATAGAATGGAAGCCCATGTTGCTCAGATCATAAGTAATTTTCCCCCTTACTACTATAGCCACTTGATATTTCAGCTGTTGGAGCAAAGTCAAGAGAGGCTGACTGGCATCTATAGAGAGTAATCTTTTCCACCTGATTATTGAAACCTCTTCTGCTGGTGTTGCTATTTCGTGGGCATTGATATAGGATGCAAATATCTTCATATTCTGTTCTTATTTTCAGAGATCCACTCATACACTTCCCTAAAACGCCTCTTCACCAAATCCAGTCATGTTCCTTCCCAAGTCCCTGACCATCCAAAAACAAATTATCAGCCCTTGGCTAAAAACCAAGGCATCCATATACTTAGTAGTAATATACCAGGAAGCATGTTAATTTACTTTAGTAAAGAAATCACATCTGGAACTGCAGCTGCAATAGGAGTTGCCACCTGCTTAAGTTTACAGTAATCCACTGTCAATATCTTCAGATCCATCTGCCCTTTGCACAGGAAAAATGGGCAAGTCGAATGGAAATGGGGTAGAAATCACCACATTTGTATCTTTCAAGTAATTAATATTGATACTTAGAACTGCAGTATCTCCAGGAATGAAGCACTGACTTTACTGTATTATTTTGGTGTGTAAAAGTGGTTCTGGAGGTTTCTAGTTGCTCTTGCTCACTATACTAGCCTTTACTCCATTAGTCAAAAAACTGAGGTGGAGTTTCTACAGGCTTTCTATCTTGTCTTTTCCAGTAATGCTCTCTAAAAGTGGGGAAAGAACCATGAGTTGATTTTGGGGACACACTGGAATTATTATGAGATAGACCATGTCAACATTTCATTAATTACCTAACTTCTAAAAGCCTGGACTAGCTAGTGGTCCACAGCGGTGTTTTGTTTTTCAAAAATTATCTCAATCCAGAGCCAGTGTCCAATAATTCCCTTAAAATTGGGTAATACTTTCCTCTCCAATGCATGGTTACCTGGTAAAATGCCACATGTCCCTTAGGAAAGGATAAGAAAAATATTTATAATATATTATTTGGTAATGTATTATGATCCTTCCTCAAGGGACTCAGCCTTCCTTTCATCCACATGGCTCTGAGTATTGGCTTGAACTGGTTCAAATCTTGAAATTGGTTAAGGAACTATGACTATTTTAATGATTCAAGTTAGACGTTCCTTCTGTTTCAAGGTAATTTCTGCTTCCACAAATTAAATAAGAGTTTAGTTGTCCTTCCTAGGTACACTGTGATAAATTGTCAAATGCTAAGGATCACTGTTGATCAAATCATTTTAACTACTACTTTGGCTCTGCTGTCTATTACAATAGGCTAAGTCGCTTCAGTCGTGTCCGACTCTGTGCGACCCCATAGATGGCAGCCCACCAGGCTCCCCCATCCATGAGATTTTCCAGGCAAGAGTACTGGAGTGGGTTGCCATTGCCTTCTCCGACAGTAGCAGCTATGAGTCCCAATTGCACTTACCATATCGACAAATTCAGCACAATCAACGTCATGTTCCATTTACCACAATTCAACATTCTTTCGAGCCATTGTCATACAAGTGAAAAAAGCCTTGCAAATATTTTGGGAGTATGGTATGTATTTTGAACCTGACCACTTGGAACTTGCCAGGACTTAGGTCTGGTTGTAAGTCTAGAAGCAAGGCGAGTTAGTGGAGCTGGTATTGATCAGGTAGATCCCTTCAAGATTACTACCTCAGAGGAGGCCATCTCTATATTTGGACAAGGCTGCTCTAGGGAGTCAGGGTTCTATACTTTACTGGAATGTTCCCAAAATATGTTTTAGGGCCCCATTCTTTCTCACTACCTTTCACTATGAGGTTGGGAATTGGGGTTGTTATTCAGCCAAACAGGGCATTGGACTTCAAGCTTTGTTCTCAGAAATCTTGACGTACAACTAAAGAAATGTGGGTAACTTTTTGGAGCAGGCAGAGAAACTTTGTTTCTTTAACCATCATTGAGGTGGGAATTTAACATCCTGAGTCCATCAAATTCATGTTTTCTAGTGTACTTAGAACAAACAGCCAATATGTTATACTTTTATTTATATTAAAATTTCTTATAAGAGCAAACGCATGATCACCTAAAGCCCTGCCTTCTATCTGGGTATAGGAAACAATTTAAGTGACATTTTTGCCCCTGTATTTTGCAGAACATCAGACTTCCCTTTACTGCTGGCAACAGGATCATTAACACCTGTATTACTCTTTAGTCAGTGAACTCTTTTTCATCCTTAAATTTCTGTTCCCCTGGAACCGCCTTGGTACCAATCATTGTAGCAGGTCAATGTAGCAGTAAGTAAGTCAGAAAAGTAGAACCACTATGAGTATTGTGGATCAAGGGTTTTATTGTTGGATAAGAATTTACAAAATTGTAGGAGAAGGAAAAATAAAAGTGTAAAACGGCAATTGGCAGATCATTGAAAAACCATAAAGTAGTACTGCTGAAGCACTGACACAGGCAGATAAATTGGTGCTTATCAGGGAATTTGTGAATCAGATGTGTCTACCCACTAGCGTGGGACTGTGAAGAAAAACAACTAAGGAAATCTACAGAGGGTTATTGCCTCTGTGACTGGTGGGGAGATGGAAATTACTGTTGATGAGAGAGGCTGGTGATAGAAGAAGCTGAAATCTTCTGCACCACTGCATTTGTCACTGTGGAAAGAGCAAAGACAAGGTGGAATCTGCTGATAGCTCTCCGTCTGTCTCTCACTGTATCTGGCCCATGATGACTTTCAGAGTATAACCACTGCTATTTCACTTCTGCCTTCCAAATTTTGGACTATTCTTAATGTTGGCCACTTCTAATTGGGAAACTTAAAGGGGAAGGCTCTTCTGGGAAAAATAGTTTCAGGTTGGCCAGATTCATACAGTAAAGCACCATACCCATTGTGCAATCTCTCAGCTTCTTTTCATTTCCCCAGTGGGGAGCATACAGACCACATATTGAAACAGTGGTACCATAAGATCAAAGCTGCTTGGATTGCTGAGTGACTGCAGAGTGGACACGTGCCCTAGGGAGTCACACAAGTGACAAAAGACTGTAAGGGAAAGATAAAGTTTAATTAATTCATTTAGATTTGGGAGTTACTACATCAGCCTAGCCTATGTTGAGTAATACACATCTTCCTTAAAGCAAGATGGTTCTTGTCTGGAGGTTGATAGAGGGTGCATTTTGGCAATAAAAAGAACTTTTGCTTTTTGAAGTGGACAGTCCTTAGGAGGCCTCAATGGAAGAAAACCTCTCCCTGTGACCAGTGTGCTTATTTGGGGTGCAGTGTTTTGGGAAAGGAGCAACATCTTGGCATCCCTTTTACCATCAAGTAAAAGGGGTCACCTCTTTATTGTGTGCGTGTGACTCCAGGAAGAAAAGTGGTGTTTTAATGTTTATTGTCATTTTGATATCCTACTGAAACATTTGATTCAGGACCTTTAAGCCAAACTCATTAATTTCTAATAAATTTTCTTCTTCCTCATTTTGATTTTCCTGTTTATCTATAGTTACTCTATGTGACTAGTCAATCAGGCTAGAAATCCTTCTTTAAAAAAAATTTATTATAGTTGATTTATGGTGTTGTGTTTATTTCTGCTGTACAGCAGTGTGGTTCAGTTATGCATATATATTGTTTTTTGTATTCTTTTCCATTATGGCTTATTACAGGATATTGATTATAACTTCCTTGCCAAACAAGCTACCTTGCTGTTTATCCATTCTATGTAAAATAGTTTGCATTTGCTAATCCAAACTCCCAATCCATTTTTCCCTCACCCTGAAACCTTTTTTTGACCTCTCATAATCAACTAATCATATTCTATAAAGTTTCTGTCATTTATCTTTAATTCTTTAAATCTCTCTGAACAAGAGGTAGGCCAGTGAAAATGCTATGACCTTTTAATATATTTGTGCATTTTTATTGACTTACACATCTAATTGAAACATAATTAAAGCTAAATATTACTACTTCTGTATTGTAATACTATATATGTTTGCCATTCTGCCCTCAAACACAGCATGCTTAATCTTTTCTTTAGTAGCTATATATAAGAACAAACAAGACAGATTTAGAATATTTTTATGAATGAATGCTGACAGTTGAGTATATATCTATTAAAAGAGAAAATTTAAAGTGCAAACAAATTTATGAGTCATTAATAAATAGATTTTTGTCTTTATTGAACAAACCTGGACAACCTATTAAGTGTAGCAATAAAATTGAATGGTAATTGTGTAATCTGTTTGTTTATATCTGGAAAATTGGGGAGGGGATTATAGCTTGATTTCAAAACTGTACTCCTGTAAGGATTTTTAAGACATAGTAATATTTAATACAGAAAGTTATAGAATCACAGTTATAAGGTTGTGATATATTTGAAATAATGGAAGATGCATTTACAATTCCATAAGGCCTATGAATAATAATACTAGCAGTATTTCATTGAGTTTTACTCCTTTATGAATCCAACTCTGGCTCAGAGAAATTCACTCTTAATGATACATAAAAGGACTCCAGTTACTTGTCAGAACTTGCAAATTTGACTTGAGAGATGCCCTGTTGCAACTGCTTCTCCTCTGTCTTTCAATCCTTGTTAGCTTTTCTGTCCTATTAATGCCTGCTTCATTCAGCTTGATGAAAAATTTAATTTTGGACATATGGCATTATGTGAGGTTTTTCTCAGAGTAGAATTTACAGTGATCAGATTTTCAAAGGGACCATTGCCTAGAACTTAACACCTATACCTACCATCAGTTTCTTACATTTATTCCTTCACATTCATTTTCTCAGCAACTTCTGTGCTTAATAATTGGCTAGGTTCTTGGAAGATTAGACCAACTAAACCAGTGTGCTTACATTCAAAGTGTTAATAATGAATAGAGTGGATATATTATAAATCAAGTACTCCAGTGCAATGTGTTAAATGTTAGAAGTAGGGGCACAGAGCAGAGACAGCACATGGCACACAAGTATTTAAAACATTTTATTATTTAACAAATTATTAATAATTATTAAGTAGATACTTATATTGAATAGATTAATGGATGAATGGGTCCACAAAATCATGGTTATAATTTGACTATGAATTGAAAGAGGACTCATGGCATGTGTCCTACAATAGAGGAGGCTTAAAATGATTTTCAAAGAATGAAAGTGTCAGGAACAAAAGAGGCACAGTATACTGAAGGCAGAACAGGTGTGAAATACACAGAAATTCTAAAAATCACGTGTGTGCATGCTAAGTCGCTTAAGTTATGTCCGACTCTTTGCAACCCACCCCTCCCCGCCATGGACCATAGCCCACCAGGCTCCTCTGCCCATGGGATTCTTCTGGCAAGAATACTGGAATGGGTTGTCATGCCCTCCTCATGTCATGTCAGGGCATCTTCCTGACCCAGGGATCCAACCCCTGTCTCTTAGTCTCCTTCATTGACAGGTGGGTTCTTTACCACTAGCGTCCCCACACATAAAAGTAAGCTATTTCAAAAGGATTGAACAAACAATTCATATTGGGCTGTGGTTGGAAATGTGAAACCAATATTTCTAAAATTGAAGTGTGAACTCTTAAAACTGTTCTTCCTTGTGATCCTCTTGAAAAATACTACTACCAACTAAAGAAAAGAATCTGGCTATCATCTCCCCTCCAATCTCCTACCTCAGTTTAATTACTCACCCTTCCTGCTGATTGACCAACTTATTATCTCTGAGTCTGTCTTCCTTCTTCACTTTCCTCAACACATCCTTCAGTCAGGGTTCATATTCTCACACCTTCACACTTTCATTCACCAATATTTACTGGGTGCCCATTATATTCATCTACATTGCTATCAAGGTGTTATTTCAAATCTGTAAATTTGATCATGTCTCCACTCATTTATTTATGGAGTTGGTGATGGACAGGGAAGCCTGGTGGGCTGCAGTCTGTGGGTCACAAAGAGTTGGACACGACTGAGTGACTGAACTGAACTGACCAGGAACTAGATTCTGAAGAGTTTCACAGACCAAACTAAGTAGTTTTTTAACTCTGAAAGTTAAAGGAATCCATTGAAAAAATTTTAAGTGCTGGAGTGACATGTCTCCACTTGCATTTTAGAAAGATCACTCTGAAAGCACCAATGATAACACACTGGAGAACACACTGAAGGGATGTGTGGAAGGAGGGAGCTGGTGAAAGACAATAAGGAGTAGACAGAGAGATGGGAGAAATATTTGAAGAGAATGACATCACAATAGCTAAGGGAAGATGGTATTTTACAAAAAAGGGAATTTACAAAAAGACTTTTATATTAACTCTCCCCAAAAGAAGGTAGACTCTCACCCATATTTGTCAATCTTTTAGTTGGGAGCAGTGCTCAAAATTCTCCAAGCCAGGCTTCAGCAATACGTGAACCATGAACTTTCAGAAAATGGAGAGATCACAACAGACAACACAGTAATACAAAGGATCATAAGAGACTACTATCAGCAATTATATGCCAATAAAATGGACAACGTGGAAGAAATGGACAAATTCTTAGAAAAGTACAACTTTCCAAAACTGGACCAGGAAGAAATAGAAAATCTTAACAGACCCATCACAAGCACGGAAATTGAAACTGTAATCAGAAATCTTCCAGCAAACAAAAGCCCAGGTCCAGACGGCTTCACAGCTGAATTCTACCAAAAATTTAGAGAAGAGCTAACACCTATCCTACTCAAACTCTTCCAGAAAATTGCAGAGGAAGGTAAACTTCCAAACTCATTCTATGAGGCCACCATCACCCTAATACCAAAACCTGACAAAGAACCCACAAAAAAAGAGAACTACAGGTCAATATCACTGATGAACATAGATGCAAAAATCCTTAACAAAATTCTAGCAATCAGAATCCAACAACACATTAAAAAGATCATACACCATGACCAAGTGGGCTTTATCCCAGGGATGCAAGGATTCTTCAATATCCGCAAATCAATCAATGTAATTCACCACATTAACAAATTGAAAAATAAAAACCGTATGATTATCTCAATAGATGCAGAGAAAGCCTTTGATAAAATTCAACATCCATTTATGTTAAAAACTCTCCAGAAAGCAGGAATAGAAGAAACATACCTCAACATAATAAAAGCTATATATGACAAACCCACAGCAAACATTATCCTCAATGGTGAAAAATTGAAAGCATTTCCTCTAAAGTCAGGAACAAGACAAGGGTGCCCACTTTCACCATTACTATTCAACAGAGTTTTGGAAGTTTTGGCCGCAGCAATCAGAGCAGAAAAAGAAATAAAAGGAATCCAAATTGGAAAAGAAGAAGTAAAACTCTCACTGTTTGCAGATGACATGATCGTCTACATAGAAAACCCTAAAGACTCCACCAGAAAATTACTAGAACTAATCAATGATTATAGTAAAGTTGCAGGATATAAAATCAACACACAGAAATCCCTTGCATTCCTATACACTAATAATGAGAAAACAGAAAGAGAAATTAAGGAAACAATTCCATTCACCATTTCAATGGAAAGAATAAAATACTTAGGAATATATCTACCTAAAGAAACTAAAGACCTATATATAGAAAACTATAAAACACTGGTGAAAGAAATCAAAGAGGACACTAATAGATGGAGAAATATACCATGTTCATGGATTGGAAGAATCAATATAGTGAAAATGAGTATACTACCCAAAGCAATTTATAGATTCAATGCAATCCCTATCAAGCTACCAACGGTATTCTTCACAGAGCTAGAACAAATAATTTCACAATTTGTATGGAAATACAAAAAACCTCGAATAGCCAAAGCTATCTTGAGAAAGAAGAATGGAACTGGAGGAATCAACCTACCTGACTTCAGGCTCTACTACAAAGCCACAGTCATCAAGAGAGTATGGTACTGGCACAAAGACAGAAATATAGATGAATGGAACAAAATAGAAAGCCCAGAGACAAATCCACGCACATATGGACACCTTATCTTGGACAAAGGAGGCAAGAATATACAATGGATTAAAAACAATCTCTTTAACAAGTGGTGCTGGGAAAACAGGTCAACCACTTGTAAAAGAATGAAACTAGAGCATTTCTAACACCATACACAAAAATAAACTCAAAATGGATTAAAGATCTAAACATAAGACCAGAAACTATAAAACTCCTAGAGGAGAACATAGGCAAAACACTCTCCGACATACATCACAGCAGGATCCTCTATGACCCACCTCCCAGAATATTGGAAATAAAAGCAAAAATAAACAAATGGGACCTAATTAAACTTAAATGCTTCTGCACAACAAAGGAAACTATAAGCAAGATGAAAAGACAGCCTTCAGAATGGGAGAAAATAATAGCAAATGAAGCAACTGACAAACAACTAATCTCAAAAATATACAAGCAACTCCTACAGCTCAGTTCCAGAAAAATAAATGACCCAATCAAAAAATGGCCCAAAGAACTAAATAGATATTTCTCCAAAGAAGACATACAGATAGCTAACAAACACATGAAAAGATGCTCAACATCACTCATTATCAGAGAAATGCAAATCAAAACCACTATGAGGTACCATTTCATGCCAGTCAGAATGGCTGCAATCCAAAAGTCTACAAATAATAAATGCTGGAGAGGGTGTGGAGAAAAGGGAACTCTCTTACACTGTTAGTGGGAATGCAAACTAGTACAGCCACTATGGAGAACAGTGTGGAGATTCCTTAAAAAACTGGAAATAGAACTGCCTTGTGATCCAGCAATCCCACTGCTGGGCATACACACTGAGGAAACCAGAAGGGAAAGAGACACGTGCACCCCAATGTTCATCGCAGCACTGTTTATAATAGCCAGGACATGGAAGCAACCTAGATGTCCATCAGCAGACGAATGGATAAGAAAGCAGTAGTACATATACACAATGGAGTACTACTCAGCCATTAAAAAGAATACATTTGAATCAGTTCTAATGAGGTGGATGAAACTGGAGCCTATTATACAGAGTGAAGTAAGCCAGAAAGAAAAACACCAATATAGTATACTAATGCATATATATGGAATTTAAAAAGATGATAACAATAACTCTGTATACGAGACAGCAAAAGAGACACTGATGTATAGAACAGTCTTTTGGACTCTGTGGGAGAGGGAGAGGGTGGGATGATTTGGGAGAATGGCATTGAAATATGTATAATATCATATATGAAACGAGTCGCCGGTCCAGGTTCGATGCCCGATACTGGATGCTTGGGGCTGGTGCACTGGGATGACCCAGAGGGATGGTGTGGGGAGGGAGGAGGGAGGAGGGTTCAGGATGGGGAACACATGTATACCTGTGGCAGATTCATTTTGTTATTTGGCAAAACCAATACAATATTGTAAAGTTTAAAAATAAAATAAAATTAATAAAAAAAGAAAAGGCAGAGGAACCAGAGATCAAATTGCCAACATCCGCTGGATCATAGAAAAAGCAAGAGAGTTCCAGAAAAACATCTATTTCTGCTTTATTGACTATGCCAAAGCCTTTGACTGTGTGGATCACAATAAACTGTGGAAAATTCTTAAAAGATGGGAATACCAGACCACCTGACCTGCCTCTTGAGAAACCTGTACACAGGTCAGGAAGCAACAGTTAGAACTGGACATGGAACAACAGACTGGTTCCAAATAGGAAAAGGCATACATCAAGGCTGCATATTGTCACCCTGCTTATTTAACTTCTGTGCAGAGTACATCATGAGAAACACTGGGCTGGAAGAAGCACAAGCTTAAATCAAGATTGCTGGGAGAAATATCAATAACCTCAGATATGCAGAGGACACCACACTTAGGGCAGAAAGTGAAGAGGAACTCAAAAGCCCCTTGATGAAAGTGAAAGTGGAGAGTGAAAAAGTTGGCTTAAAGCTCAGCATTCAGAAAACTGAGATCATGGCATCTGGTCCCATCACTTCATGGCAAATAGATGGGGAAACAGTGGCAGACTTTATTTTTTTGGGCTCCAAAATCACTGCAGATGGTGATTGCAGCCATGAAATTAAAAGACGCTTACTCCTTGGAAGAAAAGTTATGATCAACCTAGACAGCATATTGAAAAGCAGAGACATTACTTTGCCAATAAAGGTCCGCCTAGTCAAGACTATGGTTTTTCCTGTGGTCATTTATGGATGTGAGAGTTGGACTGTGAAGAAAGCTGAGCACTGAAGAATTGATGCTTTTGAACTGTGGTGTTGGAGAAGACTCTTGAGAGTCCCTTGGACTGCAAGGAGATCCAACCAGTCCATCCTAAAGGAGATCAGTCCTGGGTGTTCATTGGAAGGACTGATGCTAAAGCTGAAACTCAAATACTTTGGCTACCTCATGTGAAGAGTTGGCTCATTTAAAACACCCTGATGCTGGGAGGGATTGGGGCAGGAGGAGAAGGGGACGACAGAGGATGAGATAGCTGGATGGCATCCCTGACTCTATGGACATGAGTTTGAGTAAACTCCAGGAGTTGGTGATGGACAGGGAGGCCTGGCGTGCTGCGATTCATGGGGTTGCAAAGAGTTGGACATGACTGAGTGAACTGAACTGAACTGAGTGAATGAAGAGATTGGAGAGTGTGGGAGTTCCCATGTTAGGAGTTAAAACTGGAATATAATCAGTATCAGAGAATGATTTTCTTACATTCCACACTTACATTCTTGACACTTTGGCTTGATCAAATCTTTAAGAAATTTAAATCAAACCTTTAAGAAATTTAGTATGCAGGATAGAACAGCAATGTTTAAGGTCAGTCTTGCTCCCATCTTTGTGAAGTTGCTCCTGTCATCATTCACCACTCCTTGCTGTCCTCTTTGAACCATGGTGAGCAATTCAGATTTTGCCCCAGAATCACCTGAAATGGGTAAAGATTACATTTAATAATCTATCTACTATGCTGAATTATAAATATATTCCCTATTCTCTTATCCATCTCAAATTGTATTGATTTATATAATTCACCAGGAGTTACATATTCAGTCAAATTACAATATAAAAATGTTCCAGATAACACAATGCCAGCAGTAGAAACATGGCTCAAATTTATGCAATCAGAACACCCTCTAATTATTACATTGCTGAGAAAAAATTAAAGCCCAGAATAAATTTGCTTCTGAATTAAATTCCCAAAGAATTAAAATCCAAAATTTAACTCTCCATTATGTTTTATTTGGCTCAGCTGGTAAAGAATCTGCCTGCAATGCGGGAGACCTGGGTTCCATCCCTGCGTTGGGAAGATCCCCTGGAGAAGAGAACAGCTACCCACTCCAGTATTCTGGCCTGGAGAATTCCGTGGACTGTATAGTCGATGGGGTTGCAAAGAGTTGGACATGACTGAGCGGCTTTCACTTTCACTATACTTCTCATGTTTTATTTTGCTGGTTTTTTTCATCTGAGTTGGGGTTTTAAGTCAGTGAGGGTTCCTTCAGCTATAACCTGTAGTGGTTTTCACTGCTTCCTGTAAAGCAACCTGAGAACCCAGGACACACTGGGTCATTGTAATACTACTTCCTTACTCATATGATTGAGAAAGAATAAATCTGCAGGCCCATGGCAGCAATCTAACAAAATAATATAACCAGAGTTTAGAATAAAATACCATCCAGACTCTCACTGCAGAAGTCAGCCAAGAATCATACACTTAGTGGTATCTGGAGAAGAAGGAAAAAGTGGTGGAAATGGTATAAATATTTTTGGTTTAACTTTTCCCTGGTCAGTCAATTGGTTATCAATAGTTTCTACTTCTGCAAGTCCAAAGCTTTCATAGCTTTAAGAAAAAAGTCCAATGAAAGCCTATAACAGATGCTACATGCTTCTTCAAAATAAACTTTTCTATTGCTAGTGCTAAGTCACTTTAGTTGTGTCTGACTCTTTGCGACTCCATGGAGTATAGGCTACCAAGCTCCTCTGTCCATGGGATTTTCCAGGCAAAGATACAGTGTGGGTTGCCCTTTCCACCTCCAGGGGATCTTCCCAGCCCAGGGATCCAACCTACCTCTCACTGGGAGGCAGGTTCTTTACCACTAGCGCCACCTGGGAAGCCCCCAAAACTTTTCTGTTGTTCAGTTTTAATTCCCTTGTTTTGAAACAATGTTTACGATTCCAGTGGCCCCATCTCCACCACTTAAGTTCATCTTTATCAGGACTAGAGTTTTTTCCCCCATTATGGTTCATTTAGCAGAGCTAAGAAGCAGGATAGAGGTGGGAGCAAACAGATTTAGGTTTCTTCTACCAATGTTCAGGACTCTCAAAATTGCAACTCCTACAGATTGAGAAATTTACTCCAGCCCTGTACTTCATATTCCAGGCTGAGTACGTGCATGAAAGTCTGCCCATTTCATAAGAGGCTATTCTGGTTCTTACTCACTCTGTGTGAGACCCAGTCCCAGGAGAAGCAACGGTGCATCTCCAGTTTAAATTCCAAAGAGTATCTCCTGATCTCAGGAAAGAACACTGTATTTGCACTCATAACCAGAATTCTGCTTGTTCTGTTTGACGTCTCTGAAATGCCATCATGACTGCTAAGATGAATCTCTTTTCTGCTTAAGCCTAAGTGTGGGTCTCAGCTCAAGCCCACCAGTTAAAGTGTTGTTTGAACCTCAAATTGGTTGTTTGCTCACTTATACTAAAGTCTAGCCACATAGCCAAAGCCTGTTAACACTAGCCACACTCAGGTAGACTCCAGCCACAGATGGCTTCTGCTGACTTCAAAGAACTGAGAAGCCTCCCTGTGTTAAAGATGTTCATTTTGGCCACATGAGAGTGTTCAATCTGTCCATGTCAGATTTTGACCCAAAATTGTTGGTCCTATATCGATTCTCAGTTTTTCACCCAATACATCTTGTGTTGGGGATTTAGGATGATAATTGGCCACACTTCTCACCTGGTTTCATGGATTCTGAATTGAAAAAATATCTGTAAGAGCCAGATAAAGATATTTGCATTATTTGTTGATGAAAATTTGGCTTAGATTTGAAGCCAAGATAGACCCCTTCTTTTTTCCTACTTGAATGAGTCTATTCTTCCCAGTAGCAGGCAAAATAGCTAGAAGACTGCAGGTTTTCACCTCCCCACACTGCCCTACTCAATTTTGTGTGTAGAAGAAGGAGGAAAAAGGAAGGACATACAGTAAAACTTACAAGCAGACAACTTGAAAACAAATAAAGTATAGAACATGAGAACAGGTTTTTTTTTTTCCAACTTCATTAATTTTGCTTGTTATCAGTCAGGTGCCCACCAGTATTGGGGAAGTTTGGGATATGGTGAGTAGAGACACAGGCTGCAGTTTCCTTCCTAATATTTTCAAAAGGATTGATTATTCTTGCTTTATGACCTGAGACAGGAGTATGGGAGGACAGAGAGGCTGATTCCCTTTGTGGAAAATATCACAAATGTCGAAGGGAATATAAACATCTCAAGGTCAAGAAAGATGAGGACAGAAGAGTGTTCACAGAATCTAGAATGGTGAGTTTCATTGGTAAACTTAGACATTTCTATTTCTGTAGTACAGTGATTCTCAAACTTTACTATGGTTCAGAATCAACCTAGAAGACTTGCTAAAACATAGATTGCTAAGCCCTAATTTCTTACTTTTTGATTCAGCATGTCTTGGATAAGGCCAATTGAATTTGCATCTCCAACCAGTTCCCAGATGTTCCTGATGCTGCTGGTCTGGGGACCATCTCTGGAAAATCACTGTTGCAGAGTGTTGGGGATGAAAGCCAAAATTGCAAGCGTGTGGTGAATGGATTATGAGGGAGTAGAAGCAGGCTATGTTAACTATTCCTTTAAGACACTTAGCTATGAAGAAAAGTAGAGATAAATGTTGGGACTAGAGGTAATATGGATTTGAGGAGATTTTCTTTAAGTTATACAGGTACCTTTATTTCCATGCCATTTACTGTAATGGGATTTATTCTGTCATATTTACAACTGAAAACTATTACGATCTATCTTTCTGTAGGGGTTGTATATGCTGGATATCGTCTCGATCTTCCAGAACAGTATCTTTTATGATGCCCTAGGAGTTCCTTGTGGAGAAGGCAATGGCACCCCACTCCAGTATTCTGGCCTGGAAAATCCCATGGACGGAGGAGCCTGGAAGGCTGCAGTCCATGGGGTCGCTGAGGGTCGGGCACGACTGAGCGACTTCACTTTCACTTTTCAATGTCATGCATTGGAGAAGGAAATGGCAACCCACTCCAGTGTTCTTGCCTGGAGAATCCCAGGGATGGGGGAGCCTGGTGGGCTGCCATCTATGGGGTCTCACAGAGTCAGACATGACTGAAGTGACTTAGCAGCAGCAGCAGCAGCAGCAGGAGCTCCTTGGGCACCATCTGGCTTCCTGTTCACTTTGGCCAATAGGGATCTCTGGCCGAGATCAGAGAGAGAGAGAGGAGACTAGAGCTGGGGTACATGTTCCCCTGACTTCTTGCCTGACAAGTTGTCTTCTGCTGGCTCCGTTCTTGACCAAAGACCCCTGCTTCTCTCAAAGAAGTCTTCTCTGAAAGCTTCTCTTCTCCCAGATTCTATTACTGTTTCCCCTTGTTCCTACTTCCTGTGGTTTTTTCTTTTTCTTTTCTATACCATGCCCATATCTTTATTTAGTTAATATTCTTTGTCAAACCTTCCTTGAGTTATTTTGAATATTCCATCTGAATTCCTGAATGATATAGGAATATGTGTGTGTGATCCTGTATGCACACTAGTGAGCATATTTTCATGTATGTGTGTCTGAGATTTTCTATGTTCTAATTTCAGTAGAAAGACTTCTTTCTTTCAGACTTTCTACTTTCAGTCCTTTGGATTCAGATAGGAACAAGTGTACTCTTCTCAGATCCAGTAGTCATCAATTACCTGGGTGTATTGATATATTCCCTGGCAATGTTTCAGCTCAGAGGAGAGCATTTGAACTTATTTGATTCCGTGAAATACAGCTCCTACACTGGATATATTTGAAAGAGGTGCTCTCTTTCTTCTGTGATTGCTAAGCTGGTACTCTGAAAGCACAGATCTTCTTGTGCTCTATCAACACTTAAGCAGTCTTGGCCAGGAATGAAGGTCTACAAAGGAAAATGGAGAGGAAAAAGAAAGAGAAACAGATGCCTAATGACATTTTTCAAAAACATGGATTCAATTGAAAGTGGATACTTACAAGAATTAATATTTATTTTGCTCTAGCATTTTGAGTTGAGTTCTGCAATTTGTTCTGACATTGTTTTGACTGATAAATTCCTTACTCCTCCCTTATTCCATGTGAGTTCCAACTTCTACCTTTTGTCTACCTACATAATGTTTCTTTGAACTTTCTCTAATTCTCTCAGTTCAGTTGAGTCGCTCAGTCGTGTCCGACTCTTTGCCACCCCATGAACCGCAGCATGCCAGGCCTCCCTGTCCATCACCAACTCCAGGAGTTTACCCAAACTCATATCCATTGAGTCGGTGATGCCATTCAACCATCTCATCCTCTGTCGTCCCCTTCTCCTCCTGCCCTCAATCTTTCCCAGTATCAGGGTCTTTTCAAATGAGTCAGCTCTTTGCATCAGGTGGCCAAAGTATTGGAGTTTCAGGTTTAGCATCAGACCTTCCAAAGAACACCCAGTACTGATCTTTAGGATGGACTGGTTGGATCTCCTTGCAGTCCAAGGACTCTCAAGAGTCTTCTCCAACACCGCAGTTCAAAAGCATCAATTCTCTAGTTTCCTCCTAAATCTTTCTCTTCTCCAAAGGTATATTTGTATGTATGTGTTCTCTCCTGGACAATCTCATAAAAAGTGTATCAGAAATGTTTTACCCTGAGGGAGCGAAAAATGATCTCAAAAATACATTGTTGGTAGAATTAAAATACTATATTTGCAAATAAGGCTTTAGGATAGAAAAGATTCAATCAGTGTCATTTTAAATCTATAGACCTTGAACCATAAAGTACATGAAATCATTGTGAGATTACTTCAAAACTATCCTTTGTTTATGCTTTTTACTACAAGTCTTTGGTTAACCTACCATGCCATGAACTAAAAAGATATTAAGGAAAAATGTGATAAACTCAGGTGATAAGACATTGAAAATATAAAAACCTAAGAGTAGGAAAGTAAGGATGTGATCATGAGGGCAAAAGATAAAAGTTAAGTGCTAAAATAAGCATAGGACGTGGTGCCTTCTGGATTGTGAAGCTTACTCCCTCCCACAGCTTAGCAACATTCTCCTCCAGGTGCCAGAGAAATTGGAATATGTGTCTGAAACCCTAGAATCTGTTAACACCTTTAAATGTACTTCAATTCACTAAAAAAACATTTTAAAAATATGTAAACTGCTACTGTTTGAAATGAAGGAAAAATTCATTCATGTAAAGTAGCTTAAAAAAAGCCCTTCGGTGTTTATAAAACCTGAGTACAGAGAAGAAAATTCATTAGTGCCTACATTGTATTTTTTAAAGAAGAAACAGTGGATAAGCTAGGCCTGTGGCTCTGAAATATAGTATTTCAATACAATTAAAAAAAATGCTGGATATTTGTTTCCAAGGAAATGGAACATTGTGAATAGCTTCTTGTCAAAGTGTGTCCTCCTTAATTAGTGACTTCATGTGCAGATGCGTATTTGCAGTTGTTTCACAAACATGAACCCTTTTGCGTTCCATCCACCACTATTAATTCTGGGAGTGATCTTGGGGCCTCTCAAGTGGCCTGCTATAGATGCACTCCCCTGCTCCTCCCTTCACTGCACACTGGTGGCAGCTGATATCAGCAGCTGTTATGATCTTGGCAGAGGTTAATTAATTCATGTCTTGGGACAGCTGCTTGGGGTGGCAAGTGTTTCCTTGGGCGGCTGCAAAGAGGACAGGCTCTACCTACAGCTGCTGCAGAGATCTAGATGTTCACTAGCTATAGGGGAGTGTAGAGATGCAACAGGCTCTTGTTTCTAAGTCTGTCACTCAGGCTTGAGCTGCAATTCATTGATAGCACACGGCACTGTCACCAGCTGTCAGGGAGCTCAGGCAGTGAATTCATACAGGAAAATGTGCTGCGTCTATTACTTCTCTTTGGAAAAGAATGACATTGCCTACTAAAAGTTTTGTGTAATTCAAAGTGATGGGAGGAATCACATGCTCAGTCTCCCTGCTTAGCCCAGGGGCTCTCAGGCTTGGCTAGTTGTGGGAATCATCAAGAACTTAAAACAGTATGGATGCCCAGAGCCCACTCTCATAGATTCTGATTTCCATGACGGGAGAGGCAGCCTCAGCTGAGAGACTGTGTTAGTCCAACTTCTCTGAAATTGTTCTCAGAACTACACTGTTTTCTCAGTTAAATCCAGAACATCCTCCTTTGTCTTACTGAAATCCTGCTTTACACCAGTTTGGTTCATATCCAAACACATAAATTGTCACCTGACAGTTCTTATCACCTGATACTGTCTCCTCTCCCTATTAGTACTTCATTTTTTAACCATCCTATTAAGACCTCACTTTTTTTTTTTTTTTTTTTTTTGTCTACTGTTTATCAGATATCTGTAAGAAGCTAATAATTCCTAAAATCTTCAAAATAAATGCTAATTTTATTTTCCCTTCCTTTTGATCTTCCTTTTTTAAAATACATATTCTTATTATGGTTTGCCCTCCCAAGGTGAAAGCCCTCAAGGAAATGAGGAACTCAGGCAAACATTTGCTTAGATATTATATTCATTTTAAGATCTACTCTGGTAGGTAATAATTCTCAGAAAAAAAATGTAAGGCTTAAGTAATTAAAAATACCCTTCAGTAAAAATAGAGCAGGGAGGATGGGTCCCAGAGGATGCCTTGTGCTCACCTGTAATTTTGAAATATTAAGCAATACTTGTCTGATCTTATGAAGGAAACGCAAAGTTTAATAAACAAAAACAGCTAGTAATTAGGAGTTAGTAAAAAGTAATTATGGGCAATGTTCTCTACTTTTCTGTGATCTCCTTGGGCTCTGAAAATAAAGCCATAAATACATGAAACAAGAATGATTTTATTTTAATGTCAGTCTGACCTCTTGTGTTTCCTTGATTAGTCATCAACAGTGGCTAGTATTCCCTGACAGTGGGCCTGAAGATTTAGTAGAAATAGCTTTCTGTATTGCCAAAGTGAAATGGAGGGTTCATCCTAGGATCCTGGAAGTGAAATATCTTTTCCATCGCCACCCAAAAAAAGGAACAAAACAGGTGTGACAAGTGTTTCTAGGGTTAAAATGACTTAGATTACTTTCCTACACGTTTGTTTCACAGTATAATAATTTAACTCATCTACTTCATTGTGCTTTGTGTGTTAGAGTCAGAAAATCACAAAAGTAAGCACTGATTATACACTCGGAAAGCTTTGGGAGAATATTCCCTCTAGTTCTAATAAAGTGTTCATGTGGTAGGATAATTGAACACATCTTGCAGATAAAAAAACTGAGCCCATGGAAATTAAATAATTTGTCCACAGTCATTTGAAGGAAAGTGGTCTCACAGACATTTAAATCTAGAATGGCCTGAACCTAAGTCATGCGAGGTTTTCTGGTTCAAGAACCAAATCGTGGTTTCCAGGTTTGAGGTGTTACTCTTTGGTGATAAAAGCTGTAGATATAGCTTTGTGCCTAAGAGATTGAACTTTAGAGCCAATTCAGAATGTGAATTCTAGGTTCCCTAAAAGACTCTCTGAGTCAGCTTTTTCATCTAAAGAATTGAATTCTCACTACCTATTTTGAGGATTCAATGGGGTGAAAGTGAAAAATGAAGTGAAAGTGAAACTCACTCAGTTGTGTCTGACTCTTTGCAATCCCATGGACAGTCCATGGAATTCTTCAGGTGACCCCATGGGTAGTCCATGGAATTCTCCAAGCCAGAATACTGGAGTGGGTAGCTGTTCTCTTCTCCAGGGGATCTTCCCAACCCAGGGATCGAACCCAGGTCTCTGGCATTGCAGGCAGATTCTTTACCAGCTAAGCTACCAGGAAAGCTACATTCAATGAGGTATTATGAATAAAACACTCAACTTGGGCTGGCAAAAAGTGAATATTCACAAATGGTAATAATTAACAAATGTTGTTGTTATTGATATTATTTTGTATTTAATGCCTAGAATACATTAACTACATTTTTTGATACTTCAGTTGTTTGATAGTCTTAATTTGGTGCTTTAGCTCAGTTCAGTTCAGTTGCTCAGTCGTGTCCGACTCTTTGTGACCCCATGAAGGAGTCCATCACCAACTCCCGGAGTTTACCCAAACTCATGTCTGTTGAGTCAGTGATGCCATCCAACCATCTCATTCTCTGTCATCCCCTTCTCCTCCTGCCTTCAATCTTTCCCAGCATCAGGGTCTTTTCAAATGAATCAGCTCTTTGCATCAGGTGTCCAAAGTATTGGAGTTTCAGCTTCAACATCAGTCCCTCCAATGAACACCCAGGACTGATCTCCTTTAGGATGGACTGGTTGGATCTCCTTGCAGTCCAAGGGACTCTCAAGAGTCTTCCCCAACACCACAGTTCAAAAGCATCAATTCTTCAGTGCTCAGTTTTCTTTATAGTCCAACTGTCACATCCATATATGACTACTGGAAAAACCATAGCCTTCACTAGATGGACCTTTGTTGCTTTAGCTGGTCATTCATTATTCAGCATATATTAATTGAGTACTTACATTGGGCCAGTTTTCAGCACTGAAAGTACATTAGTGAATAGAACAGATAAAAGTATTTTTTTTTTGTGGACCGTATATTTGTGAGCTAATAATCTTGCCTTTCTATTAGCAACAAGACTCAACTATTAGGAATTAGCTACTTAAAATAAAGTCCAGCTTTTCTATTCTTGATATCAAATATTTCAAAGGGATTTCTTAATTTTAGCCATAGATAAAGTATGCATTTCAGGCATGAATAGATTAAGTGCTACTTACAGCTATTCCAAATTAACCCATTTAAATTTCTCTGGCTTAGAATAGGTACTAAAAACCAATTAGTACCATATAACAGGGCCTGCATAACTATCTTATTCAGTTTCTGGATCTTTCACTTGAAACCATCATGTTTTAAAATAGAGAGTTAATTGATTAAGCGTGGTATTCGCACCTTGATATCTGCATTTGGAATGTGCTCTAGTACTTTAGCCAGGAACAAGACAAAATGAGGCTCTTGAAAGCCAACTGCAATAGTTAATGAACTTCAGATGGTTTCTTGTTCTATTATCAGAGCAGCAAAGGACAGAAGGAAAGTTGGATGGGTGTAGCTTAGAAACTGGGGTTTCACTGATAGCTCAGTTGGTAAAAAAATCTGCCTACAATGCAGGAAACCCCAGTTCAATTCCTGAGACTGGAAGATCCGCTGGAGAAGGGATAGGCTACCCACTCCGGTATCCCTGGGCTTCCCTTGTGGCTCAGCTGGTAAAGAATCTGCCTGCAATGAGGGAGACCTGGGTTCAATCCCTGGGTTGGGAAGATCCCCTGGAGAAGTAAGGGAAAGGCTACCCATTCCAGTAATCTGCCCTGGAGAATTCCATGGACTGTATAGTCCATGGGGGTCACAAAGAGTTGGACATGATTGAGTGAATTTCACTTTTCTTTCAGATTCGAAACTAAAAATCTGAAGATACCTTCAAATTTTACTTGTTTTTTCTGTGATTTATACATACCTTTCTGCCTTTTCCCCTCCATCTCCTCATGCTGCAGGAATCAGAGTCTAGAAAAATCTCAACTATTCTAAAGAATGCTAGGGGATCTTGTAAAAAAATTGGAACAAAACCCAGGGAGGCAAAATGAGAATATTGGTCTGTGTAGGTTAGAATTATTTAATTTTTTTAAAGGCTTTGAAAAACATTTCAAAATATAAATTCTCTGAAATAGCTTAATCAAACTAAGCTATTTGTTCCTTCACCAAACTGCATTTCTCACAATTCAACTTGATGGAGGTTTTCTATCCAACATGTACAGTGAAGGCACTGGGTTCCCCTTTCTTATCCCGTATCTGTGTGCTTAACCATTGTCAATGGTTACTAACATGTCACTAACTGCTCAGACTGAAAAAACAAAAGTTACTACCTGAAGGAAACAGTCAATGTTGTATATGCTTTGAGAGGAAGAGAAAGGGAAAGAGAACAACTCTTTATTTTACTGAATTAAAAGTAGCAATCTTTTGTTTTGCTTGAAAATGCGTGTGTTTTTTTATTTATAATGAAATGACAGAGAAAATGGTTTTAATCAGTGAGTGTATTGATTGTGCTAGATTTGCACATGCAAACCAACTCTGCCCCATTCCCCTCACTCTGCCACAGGAGACTCTGCTGTGTGAACTGTTTGCCTGCTGACTTCCAGGTAAGGTTGGCCAATGGGAAACTTCAACAAAAGAACGAGGTCAAGGTGATTTTCTGGCTCCTTAATAGTGGGATTGCCTTGGGCTAGCTTTTAAAGACTTCAGGGGGTGTGGGGCTATCAATAGAACCTCTTCCTTCTGCTTTTGGTACCCACTCTCCTCTCACCCTTCAAGCCCGAGCACCCTCCTGTGGTTTTCCTAGACTCTCTTAAAACAGGCCCTCTGGTTTCAGAAATATTCATTCTCTGCCCTTTGTCTTACCTTTTCTTGCCTTCCCCTCTTTATTCCCTTCTAGGAGATCGCCAGGTTTATTTCAGCATTCACCTTCCTCTCTGCTTAGGAAAGGTACAACTCATAATGCCTTGGGGCATAAATCACAATTTGTCTTGCAAACCATTTTCTTTCTATTCATCTTCTTAGTGATTGCTTTATTCATGTACCTGTGACCTAGATGTAGCCAGTGAGGCCTGAGGGGAAGACTGCCACCAGAGAGTTCTGGGGAGACTTTTCCTTTCCGATGAAGAGAGGCTTTATAAAAGAAGCCTTCCTCTCCTAGGATAGGTACTGATATGACTGTGTTTGACACTCAGAGCTGCTATCACCACCTTGCAACCAGGAGGGTGACATCTCTGACATCCTGTGTGTTCAGTTCACTTCAGTTCAGTCACTCAGTCGTGTCTGACTCTTTGTGACCCCATGGACTGCAGCACGCCAGGTCTCCCTGTCCATCACCAACTCCCGGAGTTTACTCAAACTCATGTCCATTGAGTCGGTGATGCCATCCAACAATTTCATCCTCTGTCGTCCCCTTCTCCTCCCGCCTTCAATCTTTCCCAGCATCAGGGTCTTTTCCCATGAGTCAGTTCTTTGCATCAGGTGGCCTAAGTATTGGAGCTTCAGCTTCAGCATCAGTCCTTCCAGTGAATACTCAGGACTGATTTCCTTTAGGATGGACTGGTTGGGCAGAAAGATGGGGAGCACCCAGACCCTTACTAGGATCACCGTACCTATAAACTTTCAATTCTGGAACCACCTGCCTTGCTGTGTACAATTGTACACCCATTATTGATTAAATGACTTAGAATTACTTTTATGTCATTTGCAGCTCAAAGCATTCCAACCAAGAGAATTATTTTTCTTAATAAAAGTGATCTAGAACAAAATTTTGACTTGACAAATATCACTTCAGTTGCTTATAAACACTGCAGGTGGTCCACTAACCTAGGCAGGTAATCAGGAATTAGGGTTTGTGTGTTGTGTGTATACACGTATGATGTAGATGTAGTTAAAAAAAATATTCAATTCCTTGAAAAAATTATTTTAGATTAAATTAGTAAAACTTTAGCATGAAGGAGTTCTAGTATTTAAATGATAACAATAAGAATTATCCTGCAGTGTAGTTGTCAATTAAAGTTAAAGCTCATCTTGTCTTAAAGTATTTAATTTCACATGTTACTGGCAAGAAAAAAAATTGAAATTGAGATATTTTGCAAGTGGAAACAATCTTTTCTATGGGAGAGAAAAAATTGAGTTAGTCCTTACAGATAGGTTTAGCTACTTCCTGTAATTATAAAGAATCATTCTCAACTTCTGGACTTTGAGTATTCTTTTCTTCTTGTCTAGAAACCCTGTTTCATCCTCTTGATCTGTCCTATTAGTCCTTCATGATCATCCTTGGAGTATACCTGCTCTAATAAACTGTTTTTGGACTGTGTTTTCCTGCTCTTGCAAGTTATGGCACTAATTTATTACTTCCTCAGGTTCTGGCACTTAGATTTAGGGTCCTGGAGGAATGTTCAACCTTCTTGCTTTAGGATAAAATTCAATATTAAAAAAAAAATGCCCTCAAGTCCTTCACCAGCCTCATCATGTCTTAGGGTGAGTGATTTAGCCACACTGGCCTTCCTTCAATTCTTTGGACACCCCTCTGCTTTTGCCAGGGGTGCACTTGGTGGGCTCCCCTTCACCTTGATAAACTCCACTCAGTCTTCAAAACCCTTGGGAATTAAGTTTCTCCATTCTTTGTTTTCTTAGTCTCTGCCGCTTTCTCTGGGAACACCCACCACAATTGTAATTTTGTGTGTGTGTTTGTATCCTAAATGCCATTTTCATCCTTTTGAGAATCTCCTTCCTCTGATATGTTTGGGGGAAAGGAGTGTTTGGCTCCTGGCCATTTTGAATTCACTCACTTGGCATCTACTTTTCCACATCAAGGGCTCCTCTTTCTCCTCTCAGCAATGCTGTAAATATTATTTGCTTTGCCTCCCTCTGTGGGACTTTGGGTCCACTGACTTTTTCAGCATTTGCTTCCAGCCTCAGCAGGAGGTGATGTGGGAAAGGCCACAGTTCTCTTTCCTGAACTATTACCCACAATCCAACTAACAAAAGGCTTTCCATGTGTGGCACAGTTGACTGAAGGGTTAGATTACCAGAGGAAATCATAGTGCAGGAGAAAAACATCTTGAAACTATGCGAAATACCACTGATCCAAAAGTTCAAGGGCAAGAATCTCACGTGGGCTCTCCTTACAGGCAATCTTAGTTTCTAACTACTTTCCCCAGTCTCTAGGTATGTCCTCTTTCACATCTTAAAGAGTAAGATCTTCTCTTCAGACTACCTGGGGTAAATTGTGATTTGTTTGTTCAGCGCCCTACTCAGAAGTGTTGATCATGCTTTATAATTCATGCTCTCTATTTTTAAGGTTTAGCAAAGGCCTGAAATTTACCACAATGCAATATTTCTTAAAATCTGAGTTCTAAGATAAAACAATGAAGGCATTCTGTAAGACCACTTAGACAGGGTTTTTAATTTCAAGGTAGCTAACCTTAGCAAACTTTCTACTCCTATGAAGTGAAGGTATGTTTCCTCTTTCTTTCTTAAATCTCTTGGTAGAAATTGCTAAAACAATTTACATACATACCCTCCAGGGAAAACAATAATTCTCATAGACTTAGCTTAGATCCTTATTGAGTAATGAAAACTTCTTCTAAATCTAACTTAATCTGTACAGTTTATACTCTCCTTAGTGGAGATGAGAGATGACAGTTCATGCAGATGGAATTTATTTTGTTTTGTTGAGCTTTACTGCTTATAGACTGTGGTCAGAGCTTATTAGTCCATAATGAGGACTTAAGAAGCAGGACCCATTACTGTGCCTTTTCAAACAGCAAAGCCATCTACTTTTTAGGAAAACAAACAAGTAAGCAAAACAACTAACAATGGATGCTTTGAAATGACAATATTCACTGTACCTTGAACCATTTGAAATTCCTGGGAAAGATGTTCTGTTTCTCTGGTCTCTAATAGGATTTGGAAAAACCCCCAATTTGTCTTCTTCCCCATCTGGGACATACTCTGATCAAGGGTCTGGGAGAGAGAACATTCCATCAGTATGTGAGATAAATTACTTAATGTCTATTTCCTGGTGCTCAGATTTAGTTCCTAAAGGCATAAAGGTCTGTCTTATTCATAGTTCAGTCCTTGGGGCCAGCATAGTACCATGCATAAAATAGGCTCTCAATAAATATGTGTGGGATGAAGAAATGGAGAAATGAAGAAGGTTAAACCTAGGAGTAACAATAGAGATCCTTCCAAAAGAAGACTCAGAAGAAGTTAAGCAACTTGATTGAAATCACACGTGTAAGGATGGAAAGCATTGGAAGTGGAGCATGTGTTTCACACACACCACTGTCACCACACTTTGGCCAAGACATTATCTAATCCAGTGCCTCAATAAGGGTACATGGGGCCACTTTGCCCCCAAGAAGAGCCTTAAGAATCTACTCTGAGAGCTATTTCAGGGACAGTAAAGGGAGATCACAGTAAAGGGAGATAGCACCAGAAAAGCAGGTGGAGTTCCAAGCTATCACTCAGGTATAGGAGGAAAAACTCTGGCAGCAGCATACTACCAGGTTGGGGCAGAGGAGTTTTCAAGAGGCTAGAATCTGGGTATGACCAATGATCAGAGTGTGGAGAAGAGGGATCTAGGAAACTAAGTAAAAGATGCTGAGAAGAAAACATGCTTGACATAGCCAAGGCCCAGCCAGGAGCCAGTATAGACAGAGTGGAGTCAACAAGTGGTGTGAACCGAGCCTACAGAAGTAGGTGGGCCTAGCATCTGCTGGGAATCCATAGGTCCTGGCACCGTGTCTGACTCTAGGGTGATGAGGGGTGAGAGGATTTCAAAAAGCCAAAGAAAAGGAAGAACTATGATCTGATTTTACATTTTACAATCAGCCTGGCCACAATGTAAGTTAGGAGAGGCTGTCAGGGGAAAGCGAGAAAGTAAGACAATTGCAAAGTGATGCTGTTACCAAAAGGTGGGGGGTCTGGTTGCTTGCTGCTCAAAAGCCAATAATCAGGCCAGTTGGTAGACTTCAGATCTGCTTTATTTCAGATGTGGGCAACTGGGTGGGGTGTAGGGTGGACATCTGTCCAAAGGCTGACTCCCTCTCCACCCCCCAGCCCCAAGCAGCAGGTGAGGGGTTTTACGGAGAGGGGGCTACATGCAGAAACAGCACAGTCAGCTCTGACAGTCATCTCCAAACTGGTCATCAGTGGTCTGACCAGCATCATCTTGGTTGTTTTGGGTACAGTTTGTCTTTAGGTCCAGGGTCAGTTTGTTTCCATTTCTTTGAGGCCAGCTCATGTCATGGCTACAGTCTGGTCCTCATGTAGTTAACTTCTCTACCTGGTGAAAGTTTCAGTATCTATAAGAGAACTCATAAGATATGGCTCAGAATATTATCTATATAGCCCCTTGCTGCTGCTGTTGCTGTCACTTCAGTCGTGTCCGACTCTGTATGACCCCACAGACGGCAGCCCACCAGGCTCTTCTGTCCTTGGGATTCTCCAGGCAAGAACACTGGAGTGGGTTGTCATTTCCTTCTCCAACGCATGAAAGTGAAAAGTGAAAATGAAGACTCTCAGTCGTATCCGACCCTCAGCAACCCCATGGACTGCAGCCTTCCTATATCCATGGGATTTTCCAAGCAAGAGTACCAGAGTGGGGTGCCATTGCCTTCTCCAATATAACCCCTTAGGAGGAACTATAAATAAAGGTCCTTGCCTGTGCTTAATGAGAACATTATTATTGTTTGGTCTCCCTTGACCTTTTTTCTTTGTTTCTGCATGTTCTCACTTCTCTGATTGAACTTACTCTTTAACTAAACTTTTCTACAAACAAAAGGCAGGTAGATGACATGGGCAGAAGGACCATAGGGTCTTGCTCTGCTTCAATGGCAGGAGACCACTTGAGCCCCAAGAGTGGTCTTGGACTAGGGAGGTGTTGTCTTCATCCATGTCACCCACAACCCCCTCCCCAAAATACTTTCTGCTGTGTGTTCCCATGCTCCTTTTACCATTCAGCCTCTTACATGATCACATGTCTGTACATCTTACATCATCAATAAGATTACAGGTTCCTGCTGACCTTTGAACCTAATGTAGAAACCAGAACAGGGCCTTGCTCAGACCACGTGCTTAGTCAAATTTTACTTGAATACGGAGTAGCTATTTTAGTAGACATTCTGAGGCAAAAATTGAATTTCATGGACTACACTTTTCAGTTTTTGCCTGTGAGATTTTGTTATGTGTTGGCCACAGCACTTAATATTTTCTGTCTTATATAACGTCTATTTGTACACATAGCTTATTGCCCCATTAGGTAATAAGCTGAAAGTGAAAGTGTTCATCGCTCACTCATGGCTGACTCTTTGCGACCCTGTGGACTGTAGCCCACCAGACTCCTCTATCTGTGGGATTCTCCAGGCAGGAATACTGGAGTGGGCTGCTATTCCCTTCTTCAGAGGATCTTTCTGACCCAGGGGTTGAACTCAGGTCTCTTGCATGGCAGGTGGATTCTTTATCATTTGAGTCACCAGGAAAGCTCAGATAATAAGCTACTTGAAGGCTGTATTTTATTATTTCATACTTCAGTGCATTTGCTGCTGTCACTTCAGTTGTGTCCGCCTCTGTGCGACCCCATAGATGGCAGCCCACCAGGCTTCCCCATCCCTGGGATTCTCCAGGCAAGAACACTGGAGTGGGGTGCCGTTGCCTTCTCAGTGCATTTAATAGTTATTAAATATGTTTTTATTGGACAGGAGCTTCCTAGGTTATTCAGTAGGTAAAGAATCTGCCTGCCAATGCAGGAGATGCAGAAGACAC
The DNA here is from genome assembly GCF_027580195.1 of Bos mutus. Classification (NCBI taxonomy): domain Eukaryota; kingdom Metazoa; phylum Chordata; class Mammalia; order Artiodactyla; family Bovidae; genus Bos; species Bos mutus. The sequence goes on from NC_091618.1 coordinate 119,428,006, forward strand.
AGATTTGACCCTGGATTGAGAAGATTTCCTGGAGAAGATTTCCCCTGGAGTAGGAAATGGCAATTCCTGCAATGTTCTTGCCTAGAAAATTCCATGGACAGAGGAGCCTGGTGGGCTACAGTTCCTGGAGTCACCAAGAAACAGCTGCAACTGAGCACAGCAGTGGACACATTGAACAAGTTAGATGTAGGGAAATCATTTTCAATTAATGGTGGTTACAAATGGGAATTGTATGCTGCTCTTTTAATGATCAGAGCATCTATTTGGCTTCCTGATAAATCTCTCAGATATTTCCATGGCTAATACAAAAAGAGGGTCACAGAGTAGAGAACACTGGAAACTTGAGGAAGGCCTGTATTGGAAGCTGCTTTTTCAATTGCTATTAATCTTACATACCCTTAGCTTGATTTCTCTTAGCTCTGATTCTTCCTAATTTGTGGCTTGTTCCCTGTGACAGTAATAATAAATGGGAAACTAAAACTAGCATGTTTCGTTTGTAATCTTGTTCACTACAGTAAGGTTCAGGAGATATATGGGGAGTCTATGCAATAGTAGGGGACAGAGGGATATGAACTGGAACAAAAGATCTGAAGTTCTCATTGATGAGATGCTCAACTAGATATGAGTAAACGCAAGAACAGGACTGGTCTTCCCTCCCTGGCTTTGGTTCTCTATGTTCCTTGCCCCACTAGATAGGGCATGGAGGTGATGAAGAAGCTACTGAGTTGGTGACAGAGGAGTAAAATTATAACTAACACTTGCTGAGTGCCTACTGAGGGCTGGGGTTATTTTAAGCGTTTTTAGTGTATAATCTCATTAAATCCTCAGAAGAATCTTAGGAAAGAGATTTCTGTGATCATCTTCACTTTGCAAATGAGGAAACTGAGGCCCAGAGGTAACTTACTAATGAAACTTACCCAAGGTCAAGGTATATTGAAAGGGAATTTCAAGAGATGTGATCTAGATTTGTCTATGTTTATGTAAAGTAGGATGAAGACTTTAGATTCCAAAAGAGTACCTGAAAATTTGTTTCCTTTTCCTCTATCTCTTCCCTAAACGAAGTCAGTCACTGAACATTGAAACCACTCTATAGTTTTTGTGGGAATGAAAAATGCTTTGGGTAGCAGTATTTCTATTCTACTCCATAATTTACTCAGGTTCTTTCTGAAGAAGCCTGTTTAAACATGTTGACTTACCCTTCTTGTAAAACGTTTATAGATAGGATTTGCCAAGGGAACTATTTTAAAGACTCTAGGCACTGTTGTGGACAATTATAGCAGCCTCCTATAAATCCATTACTGCTGCTGCTGCTACTGCTAAGTTGCTTCAGTTGTGTCCGACTCTGCGACCCCATAGACGGCAGCCCACCAGGCTCCCCCATCCCTGGGATTCTCCAGGCAAGAACACTGGAGTGGGTTGCCATTTCCTTCTCCAATGCATGAAAGTGAAAAGGGAAAGTGAAGTCGCTCAGTTGTGTCCGACTCTTCACGACCCCATGTACTGCAGCCCATCAGGCTGCTCCATCCATGGGATTTTCCAGGCAAGAGTACTGGAGTGGGGTGCCATCGCCTTCTCCAAAATCCATTACTAGGGGCATGCAAATTAGAGATTTTGAGGGTCAGGGTACAATTATCACCAAAAACTAGAAGAAGATAAGCCATAAGAAAGTAAGACAAAAAAAATCCAAGTATTTAAATTGCAAATTTGACAGGATACAGGACACTTATATGACAGCCTAAGAAAAACTGTCATGGGATAGAGTAAGAATTTATTATAACTGAACTAGGCCAAATGCAAACATATTCTTGTCTTAAAAAAATTAAAAAAACTAACTCAAATAACAATGAAGGAAGACAAATATGCACACAGGAAAGACATACAACTCAGCTATGTTGGTATTCCTGCTTTGTAAAAGCTGTTAAGGCACAGATTTAACAAGCTAAGGTGAATTGGGGCTCTAAATTCACACATATCCTAGATTTTTAGTATAATAGCTGTCTAAATGTTAAGTATCATTTAAAGATGCAAAATGAAAGAAAAAAAAATCCTAGAGGGCAACGATCTGTTCACTTCTTTAGCATGGTTTAAAAAGAAAAGAATTCAATTTAAAAATATAAATTCACAGGGATTAATGAATTGCATGTCCATTGTTTGAAAAAAAAAAAAAAAACAGCATTCAAAATTGACCTGCAGGTTGAGGATATGAGTGAGATGAAAACAAACATTTATTTTTCCCTCCAAATTTTAAACTTTTTATTTTGTACTGGGGTACAGCTGATTAACAATGTGGTAATTTCCGGTCAACAGTGAAGGGACTCAGTCATACATATATGAAAACAAACATTTCTTGATCTTGAGCGCTTACTTTTAGATAAGCATTATGAACCGCATTTTAAGGTTTAGAAAATTAAGACTCAGATGTTCAAAAAGAAAGAGAGAAACTTGCTTGAAATCATACAGTTGTATAAGCTAGTCACACTGATAGCTAGATCAGTATAGTTTTTTCTACTACACACTTTTTTCTTTAATGGCTTACAGGTCAATCTGTTGAAGTTCGGGTTACTGATGGAGGTCAGATCCTTACAGAAATGCAAGATCCCAACTCAGCAGTGTAAAAATAGGGGATTTTTTCCCCTATGGTCACTAATAACACATCCTGGCTGGCATATACCAGTGGATAAGGAAGATAATATAAAATTGACAGCAAGTGGTATAATCATTTGTGGTTACTTTGGGGAGCAAATGCTATATTTATTTCAATGGTTGTTGAAAATTCTTCAAAATCCCAGCATTCAGCTCACACTTGACTTCCAAGGAGAGTAAAAATTCTTTTCAGCTGAAGGGAATGTAGTGTGTTTCCTCTTCTTCCTCCAGTTTTATATTCCACATGCTGGGCCTGTTTATCCCAAATGTGTGTGTGTGTGTGTGTGTGTGTGTGTGTGTGTGTGTGTGTGTGTTGAGGTGGGTGGTGAGGAGTACAGAAGGGGGGGTTCTGCCTGTTGGAAAGTGGTGGTGAATTTGTTGACCCCCTCATCTGAGGATTATTGCTCCTTCATCCAGCGGTGGCTCTGCAGTCGACTATCAAACACTGATTTTCTCCGATAGCAACTTTATTGTTCTCAGGGTCTCTGCAGGGGATTTCCCTCTGTGCAGTTTTTTGGGTAAATGGTCAAACTGGGACATCTGCCCTCCCACTCCACAGTAAGGATTTTTCCTCTCTAGCTCCACAGAGAACCATTTACCCTTCACTGTTCTGCTTTGGGGTGGGGTCTCATTTCAGTGAGCTGCCTTTTGACTAAAGGTCTCAAGAGAGCTTATGCTTTGGCAGTCATACATGGTACAACTATAAACTTACATAGTTTTGCTACTTTGAATGTTGGAAATGTCTCCTCATTAAAACAGAGAGGACAATAACCTGATGACTTCAGTTATTGTTACAATCACATTTTCATATTACCATGCTGGTAATTAAAAGCATTATGTTGGTATTATCCTTGGAAGAATTTAATAGAAAATTCCATATTGTAGCCATCATGTGATTTTTCAAGATGGTCCTTAAAATGAGAGTGTTTTGTTAATCATTTGTACCAATTATCTCTCTAATTCACCCACTTATTAATTGTTGGGCACATTCTCTTCTTTTTCCCTTCCCTTTGGAACTTAAAGGGTACTTTTAGAGAGAGGAATCAAAGCCTGTATAATCAATATTCCCTAATATGAAGCAGTGGGTTATGAAGATCTCTGTTCCTGTTGTGTTAGGTCTGGGACTTGGATTTAAGTACATTTTGAACTCAGCCCCTGAAATATTGAATATTGGAGGGGACAAGACACAGTCAGGTGGATGCATTCGTTGTTACTACCAATGCATAATCATTGTGGTGTTGGAGAAGACTCTTGAGAGTCTCTTGGACTGCAAGGAGATCCAACCAGTCCATTCTGAAGGAGATCAGCCCTGGGATTTCTTTGGAAGGAATGATGCTAAAGCTGAAACTCCAGTACTTTGGCCACCTCATGCGAAGAGTTGACTCATTGGAAAAGACCCTGATGCTGGGAGGGATTGGGGGCAGGAGGAGAAGGGGATGACAGAGGATGAGATGGCTGGATGGCATCACTGACTTGATGGACATGAGTTTGGGTGAACTCTGGGAATTGGTGATGGACAGGGAGGCCTGGTGTGCTGCGATTCATGGGGTCGCAAAGAGTCGGACACGACTGAGTGACTGAACTGAACTGAACTTACTATTTAAGCAATATTTTAGGGGGGGTTACCTGAAGGAAATGGGTCTATCTTCTTTTTTAGATACTCTAGAATCTATCCCAAGATGAAACCAGACTATAGAAAACCTGAGTACACATACTGCCATGTTGTTTTGGCAACCTACATTGCTGCTTGTTTCTAAATGATTAGGTTTGTTTTAAAGTTATAAGATTTAAATACGTATCAAATATTTGGGAGTTTCTAGAGACATCTCTTTGCGCTTGATCCATATCATTTCCATTTTGGTCAAACTAAATTCTGTATAATGTCAGTTTTCTTCAATATATTAAGACTTTTTATGCACAAAAAATGACAGTATTCAATTATACTGAATGATAGATAATGTATTTTCCTTCTGAAAATTGGTGTTGGAATTCTTGGAAGATGTTATTGAGAATTTTGTCTTCTTTACAAGGACATGTGGAAAAACCTACTCTGATATGTCAAAATTAGTCATCTCAGTAGTTTGACTTACACATAGTAAAACTGTCCCCCACTTGCTCAGCCTTAGCAGGTACCTTAGAAACCTTCCATTGCATCTCCTGCTCCTGCTTACACATGCTGCTACTGATCCACCATAAGGAGGAGGCTGTCTTGGGTCAAGCGTCCCAGAAGCTTACCCCAAGACAAGAACTCAAGAACAAGTGATTTATTAAGGTGTTTTCAAGGAGAAACTGGTGAGGAAGTGGGAGAAGCAAGACCAGAAAGGAGAGGAAGCCAAGCAAAGGGACAATTTTCAGCAAAGTAGGAAGGATCATTTCAGCTTGATCCCACAGGAAAACTCTGGCATATAAATTAAGCTCTAGAGTTTTCCTAATGAGGTGAGGGAGATCTTCATATATCTGCACCAGCCATGGACTGGCTAAGGCTGTCTCTGTGAGAACATAAGCCTGCAGGTATTTCTAGGTGGCTCCACTGGCTCAAGGGCAATCTTCTAAAGAGAGTTGCAGGTTCCAAGCATTACAAGCAAAACATGAAGAGGCTGGGGGTAGGACACTAGAAGTAGGAGGAGGGATGCCAGAGGCCCTGGGCAGAGCACTCCCCAAGCACCAGCAGGAGGGTTGTCCATCTTCCTCTAAAGACATCAAGACACAGCTCATCATGTGTTCCATCTGCCTCTCACAGGTTATTCTTGGAACTCTTTTCATCAGCGTATTCTCTGTAATCTCCGAAGATAACTCAAACTTGTCTCCTTTCTCAGCTACTCTATGCCCTTCCACTGTACCTCTGAAATTTAGCAAACATCCTCTTATCCCCAACCTCATTCTTAAATGTTCCCTTTACTGCATTCCTCTAATTTACAGTTATTCCTCATAATTAAATCTGTCACATGTGAAGGTTCCAGATTCCTGAAAATCTTTCCAGTGGGAACTATTATTTTCTTTAGACTCGGAGGTAGAATGGGGTTCTTGCTCCCCATTGTCAATTTAAACCATATTTTCCCCTTTCTCCACTCCTGGAAAACCATTGATTCTTTAAATGAAATTCCATCAGATTTGATCTCCTTCAAAACCTCCTTGCTATAGTGTTCTTCTGATCTCTACATTTAGAGATTTTCAGATTTGACATACTGGAGAACTTTTAAAAAGAGTGATGCTTAGGTCTCACCCAGAAATTCTGATGTGGCCAGCCCTGAGTGTTAGGACTCACAGAAGCTTCCCAGGTGATCTGAAGGTGCAGCAAAGTTTCAGAGCCATGGTCCTAGTCATTCCTTCTCATTTTTCCCACCAGACTCTGTCTACCAGTTAGCTGTTATCATTCTCATTGATTTCAGTGTCCATGTTTATCAGTTATTCTTAACTATCAGACCCACTACCTCCCTCACAACAAATATTTATATGCTTTACAATGTAAATTGTTATGCTCCTTTTTGCTATTTTGAAATAAATTTCAATGATTTTATCATCTGTCAATATACACAATATTTAAAAATCAATATAATTGCCTAATGGTAATATGAGAAAAAAATAACATATGTTCTTTAATATATGATTGCTCTAACACAACTATACTAGAAGATATAAATAGTAATCTGCTTGTGGTAAATGTAGAATTACCGACTGAAGTGATTGTTATGATGGAGAATTAAATACCATGCTGTCATAACATAATTTTTCTGAAATGATGAATTACTTTTGTAAATTTCCAAATAAATCCATACAACCTCCCTTTGATTTACATGGTGTTTGCATTTATTGAAAATGGAAAATATGTATTAAAACTCTGCAAAAATATGTTATGTTGAAATAAAGTCTAAGATCAGATCAAACCTTCCCCCTCCCCACTTTTAAGAATGTTCAACCAGGTATTTCAAAACCTACCAGGACATGAGGCAATTGTTTGATAGTTGGGACCATGCAGAATATAGGAGGACCTCAAGTTTGATAACTGGGACCATCTAGAATATAGGAGGACCTCAAGCTCCCTAGTTCCTGCCTACTAAATACCAGTAGCACCCTCACAATTATTATTGAGAGCAAAAAACACCCCACAAGTGTATAAAACCCCTCTTAGGAGAAGGTATTACCAAACTGAGTATCACTGAGTTTGATGATTCACAACTCCCCTGGCTTCCCAGTTCCTGAACTTCCTTGCTCCTTTCCACCTCACTGCCCTTCCTTGGACCCTCCTGCTCTTCCCAAGCTATTGTTAGCTTTATCATATTTGACCTGGGAGAGTTTAACTTAGGGGCTATTTAGACAGGTTAGTGGCAGCAGGACTTTGCTGTGTAAAGACTATGAAGCACCTGGGGGTTAGCATCAGCAGGAAGCTATTACCACCCTCGGGCCCAGATGTACAGGGGGATAGGGCATGGCAATGGAGCTTGGAAAAAGGCCTTTGGTTCCTGAAAAAGGCATGCTCCATGGGAGTGAAATCCACCATTTTTTTTTTTTTTTCCAGGGAGGTGGAGGTGGACAGAAATAAATATCCATGCCTTTCATCCCACCTTCAAATCTGCTGATGCCTCCCATTTGGTGAATCCTAGAAAGACAGAGGGAAGGGAGCTGGGGTGATGGCAGTCTGTTGAGGTCAGCTTCCTGGGGCATAGCGCAGGGAAGAAAGAGTGAAAATGGATGGATTGATGGTTTAGGGTGACCATCTCATCTAATTTGCCTGAGACTTTCTGGCTTTGGTACTCAGAATCCTACAACCTGGGAAAGCCTTCAATCTTGAGCAAACTGAAATGATTGATCACCTTAGAGGGGATGGTTGCAAAGAGAAAATAACTCACCAACCTCTGAGTGTTGAAATGCCTATAGGACTTAGTACTTAGGTACGGCCTCTTTATTTACATTCTCTTCTTCCTAGGAATCTTATCTAGTCCTATCTAAAATTTAAATTAATATTTAAATTCTATCATAAGACTTATGTCATCAGTCCGGACTCCTTCTTCAGATGTGTGCTTTTCAAGCATCTTCATTTTAGATATCTGATAGGCATATCAAAATTAATGTCTTGATTTTGCTTCTTAAACCTGCTCTACCCAGGCATCTTCCTTTCAGTAAATAGGTCCACCATTCATTTGATCAATATAAAAACTTAGGGGTCTTCCTAGATGTTGCTGTTTTCTTCACACTCCATGTCTGGTTCATATTGCAAGCTCCCTTCACAATACATTCAAAATCCAACTATTCATCACCTTCACTGCTGTCACGCTTATCTAGGCCATTATGTTATCTGTTGGAATAACCTCCTAACTTATCTCCCTACTTTGTCTCTTGTCAGCCCGCAATCTGTTCTTCATGCAAAAGCTAGAGAAATCCTTTTATAAGGATATAAATTAGATCATATCATTCCTTGCTTAAAATCTTCAGTGGCTTCCTGCCAAATTCAGAATGAAATCAACTTCTGTCATGTCTGCTCAAATATTACCTCCTCAAAGATGCTTTTCTTGGCTACTTAATCTAAAATAACTATACCTGCTGTTTTAGTCACTCTTTAACTTATATGCAGAGTACTTCATGAGAAATGCTAGGCGGGAGGAAGCAAAAGCTGGAATCAAGATTGCCGGGAGAAATATCAATAACCACAGATATGCAGATCACACCACCCTTATGGCAGAAAGTGAAGAAGAACTAAAGAGCCTCGTGATGAAAATGAAAGAGGAGAGTGAAAAAGTTGGCTTAAAGCTCAACATTCAGAAAACTAAGATCATGGCATCCAGTCCCATCACTTCATGGCAAATAGATGGGGAAACAGTGGAAACAGTGTCAGACTTTATTTTTCTGGACTCCAAAATCAGTGCAGATGGTGATTGCAGCCATGAAATTAAAAGACGCTTACTCCTTGGAAGGAAAGTTATGACCGACCTAGACAGCATATTAAAAAGCAGAGACAGTACTTTGTCAAGAAAGGTCTGTCTAGTCAAGGCTATGGTTTTTCCAGTGGTCATGTATGGATGTGAGAGTTGGACTATAAAGAAAGCTGAGCACCAAAGAATTGATGCTTTTGAACTGTGATGTTGGAGACTCTTGAGAGTCCCTTGGACTGCAAGGAGATCCAACCAGTCCATCCTGAAGGAGATCAGTCCTGGGTGTTCATTGGAGGGACTGATATTGAAGCTGAAGCTCCAATACTTTGGCCACTTGATGCGAAGAGCTGACTCATTGCAAAAGACCCTGATGCTGGGAGGGGTTGAGGGCACGAGGAGAAAGGGACGACAGAGGATGAGATGGCTGGATGGCATCACTGACTCAATGGACATGATTTTGAGTGAACTCCGGGAGTTGGTGATGGACAGGGAGGCCTGGCATGCTGTGGCTCATGGGGTTGCAGGGAGTTGGACACGACTGAGCTACTGAACTGAACTGAACTGATTTCATACCTTAATTTCCCTCCTTCAATTTTTCACTACCTGATCTTGTAGTATATATTTGTGTATTATCTGTCTCTCACATGCAAATTCTAAGAGGCAAATATTTTGGGCATCATGTTGGTAGCTCATAGAACTGTGCTTTCACCTTATATAGATAATCAACAAATATTTGAATAAATGACAAAGTGTTATTTTAAAAATTATAATTCTAATTTCTTAAACATATTGGCTTTTCTTCTTTCTTTAGGATGCTAAAAACATACACAGATGAATTTTTGGCATTTTTTCAACAAAGATAAGTAACTCTGAAGAGTGATTTTATACATTAACATTATCATTCAGTTTATTATATCTTTCCTACCTTCATTTTACATTTCATCTATTTTTCTCTTAGAGTTTTTACAATCTAAATTTATAATGTTGTCTGTATTATTGTAAACTGTCTTAATTCCTTTTTAGATTAAGGTCTGCCATAAGTTAATATCTATTGAGTATTTTGAATATTCATGAGATGATATATATATAAACTTGATAATGAAACACTGGTACATTATTGGTACCTTTCCATTCAATTTATCCTTAATCCAATTGTAAGGTTAATATTACCAAGAAATCATATATCTGTTTTATTTGTTACCCTCCCAACATGTGCTTTAAAAGCCTTTGGTTCCTTTTACTCTCAAAATAAATCCAGACACCCAGTTTAGTGTTGAGAATATGCACTACAGTCCATGTTCATCTATATTAATTTTCTCATCAGAGGTGAGCTATGCAGATTTTGTTGTCCAATAATGGGCATGCAGTCTCAACTGAGCACAGGTGCACAGTAATTTTTCCTAATTCTGGAGGCAGTATCATAGCGAGGTAGCAGGAGGCAGAAACCCTTGAAATGGGTCTTATTTGGATATTGAAAACGTAAAGAATGCCAGGGCAAAACTTAAACTGTGAATCTGAGAAAACAGATAGGTGTTAGAGAAATCACCAGTGTTAGGTCTCAGAATAGCTGAGATGAAGTCCATTAAAACTCTTCCTTGAGAATCTAAGAGGTTACCCATCTTAAAAATGTAGGTCAGACTCTGACAGTAAAAAAAATGAAAACTAACTTATATTCATATGAAACTTTAATGCATTTGTATTACATCCACATACTTGAACGTATTTGATTTTTATAGCACAGCTGTGAGGAAGGCAGAGTAGATATTATTAATTTCCATTTTATAATCTGAAAACACACATTCAAAGATGTTAAGCAGTCAGCCATGGATCTCATAAACTAGAGAGGGATAGATCCTAGGCTGCTGATGCTTCTCCATTCCTTCCACTCCATCCCTCAGTATTCCTCCCTACAGACCACATTTCAGCCCTGCAGATCTGACCATGTCCTAACATTTTAGCTTCCATATCATTGTTCACACTGGAATGTTAACCAAGTCCATCTTCTCCATTATGTGAAGACATCACTGGTTACTAAATCCAATTTGATCTTTCTGTCACCTGAAATATAGCTTTTGTTAATGTGTAATTTATTAATATTGTTGTTGTTTAGTTGCTAAGTCGTTATCTGACTCATGACCCTTTTTGACCCCAGGGACTGTATCCCACCAGGCTTCTCTGTCCATGGGATTTTCTAGGCAAGAATACGGGATATGATCTTGGGTGGCTTGGCCTGCAAGAGCTTGGAGCAGGGCTTGGGTTTCCAGCCAGATGCTGGGCTGGGTTGAAAGCACCAGATTCTAGCCACTAGACTAGTAGTCAGTGACAAGGACCCTGGCTTTTGGCTTTGCAGAAAAGAATTTCCACAAAGATGGAAAGTACTGAAACAAGTAAAGCATTTATTAGAGGAAAAGAGTATAGTACTTGAGGATAGACACATGAGTGAACTCAGAGAGAGAGAGAGTCACCGAGTTTCACCCTTGTGGCAGTGTGAATTCCTTTTATAGGGCACTGCCCCCAGCTTTCCTTTGGCCAGTCATTTGATCTACCTGGTTCACATTTAGTGCCTGGTTCGTATTTAGTATATCTCAGGATCCTCCCATGTGTGTGCACTCATCGCTTAGCCAAGATAGATTTTACCCGAAGAGGCATCTGGATAGCCTAGCATTATTTAGCCTCACTCCCTTTTTACCTTCAAGGAGTCTTATCTGTGCATGTGCGGGCAGGAAGGTCTCCTGACTTCAAGAACAAGAAATACATGGTCTGGGCAGGCCCAGCCTCCTCGCCTTAATTGCCCTGCCATTCTCGTTTCTTGAAGTTTCGATCCACAGAGAACAAATCTCCAATCACTTTACCCTGCGGGATCCATGTGGGTTGCCACATACTTCTCCTGGGGAATCTTCCTGACCCAGGGATTGAACCCAACCAAGTCTCCTGCATTGCAGGTAGATTCTTTACCACTGGAGGAGCCCAACTTATTAACATAGTTCCTAAAATATAACCAAGAACACTTGAGCTTCTGAAATTCCTTTCTAGCCAATTAAAAAAAATTTTTTTTAACTTTATATGAATAAAACTCTGTTTACCTAGTTATTGAGATTCTTCCAGAATGAATTCTTACATATCTTTAAATTCCTCTAGGAACTCTTTGAAAGTGAAAGTGAAAGTGAAGTCACTCAGTCGTGTCTGACTCTTTGCAACCCCATGGGCTGTAGCCTACCAGGCCTCTTTGTCCATGGGATTTTCCAGGCAAAAATACTGGAGTGGGTCGCCATTTCCTTCTCCAGGGGATTTTCCCAACCCAGGGATCGAACCCTGGGTCTCTTACGTTGCGGGCAGACGCTTTACCATCTGAGCCCCCAGGGAAGCCCTTTAGGGACTCTTTAGTGGCATGTATATAAGCGGTACTCAATAAATAGCTGGTAAATAAATATCTGAATGTTGGACATCAATTACGGAATAGTTTTTATATTACTCCCACTTAAAAGGTGTTTGTCTAAACAATAGAACTGGTTTTGCCAGTTGATGTTCCCTGCATAACAAAAACACTATATAGCAGTCTCAGACCTAACATACTGATATCTGCTTAAGCTTGTTTGTGTACAGATGTCAGAGAACCAATCTGGGTTAAAATTTTAAGGTATATGATGTTGTTCTTGAGATAGTTATATGTCATTATTGGTATCAAAGCCTTCATTTGACCCAGATATGCTACTTTTCATTCTGGATCCACATGTAAATTCTCAGACTCTTAATAAGGTGCTAATGGTTGATCTCCAAAATATACAGATGTCATTTTGTTAAATGTCTTTAGGAGCTTCTCTGCCCCTTGAGAATTTCTGTAAACTTGGTTTCAAGCCCGAAAGTATGACCAAAATGCTTCCCATAATCTCTGCAAGTTCTCAGCAGAGAATGTTGCCTCATCTCCTCCCCTTGTTGCTGATGTGCAGAACTTCAACTTTTCTGTTTTGTTTTGCTTTACTTTGCATTGTTGTTTTTTAAAATCTGCTGGCAGCAAGCACTTTGTGATTTTTGTAGGTTCCATTGCAGACATGGGTGCTCTCTGCAGAAATCCCATCACACATTTCACAGCCTTTCCTCTTGCTTCACCTCCACTGTTCATTTATTTCTATCTCTCTTTTCATTTTTCTTTTCTTTTCCTTTTTTTTGTAAAGCAAATAGTCTGTAGTCTTGTCTTAAGAAGAACAGTTTTACCCATATTTAAGCCCCATTATTTCTCATCTTCTGTTCCAAATAAGATTATTGCTGCATTGTTTTAACAAAGGGTTTCTCTCTTTCTAGGAAGAATTCTTATACCAACTAAAACTTTTATTTCTTCTTGTTATACATAAATCTCTAAGCTGGCTAAATTTATTATGTCTAAAAACCAAAGCTTGACAAAAGCTGAAAAGATGGCAGAAAGGCACCCCTCCCCACAAATAAGGTGAGAAGGCCATAGAATATCCAGATTATTTGCTAATTTAAGATTGGTTTATCAGTGCATTATGGCAATCCCCTAAATTTTCTTAGAACATTGCATTTACTGCAAAGTTCTCTTCCACTGAATAGCTTGAAATTTATAGACGGATGTTACATGCATCTGTAAAAGTCCCTTCTCTTCATATAACAAAGACGCTGAGGCACAGCGAAGTGAGCAATCCAAAACCACACAGTTGACTTGAGATGGAATTTAGAATGGATTTGTAGTTTATCATCTACCTGTTGGAGTTTATCATCTACCTGTCGAAGGAGAACTAAAGAGCCTCTGGATGAAAGTGAAAGAGGAGAGTGTAAAAGTTGACATAAAACTCAACATTCAGAAAACTGAGATCATGGCATCTGGTCCCATCACTTCATGGCAAATAGATGAGAATACAGTGGAAACAGTGTCAGACTTTATTTTTCGGACTCCGAAATCACTGCAGATGATGACTGTAGCCATGAAATTAAAAGACGCTTACTCCTTGAAAGGAAAGTTATGACCAACTTAGATAGCATATTGAAAAGCAGAGACTACTTTGTCAACAAAGGTTCATCTAGTCAAGGCTATGGTTTTTCCAGTGGTCATGTATGGATGTGAGAGTTGGACCATAAGGAAAGCTGAGCACTGAAGAATTGATGCTTTTGAACTGTGGTGCTAGAGAAGACTCTTGAGAGTCCCTTGGACTGCAAGGAGATCCAACCAGTCCATTCTAAAGGAGATCAGCCCTGGGTGTTCTTTGGAAGGAATGATGCTAAAGCTGAAACTCCAGTACTTTGGCCACCTGATGTGAAGAACTGACTCATTTGAAAAGACCCTGATGCTGGGAGGGATTGGAGGCAGGAGGAGAAGGGGACAACAGAGGATGAGATGGCTGGATGGCATCACCGACTCGATGGACATTAGTTTGAATAAACTCCAGGAGTTGGTGATGGACAGGGAGGCCTGGCGTGCTGCAATTCATGGGATCGCAAAGAGTCAGACACGACTGAGCTACTGAACTGAACTAAATGACAAAATCCCCAAAATAATGGGCCAGGGAATCAGCCACATACTGGGAGGAAGTTACTAGTTATAATAACGTGGCCTGTGTGGAAAGGGAGACTGTAAATGTGAGAAGATGTTAGCATAAATCCCTCACCAAGGCAACCTGTGATCTCAGTTTTCCTTTTCTGTTGCATAAACACTGTTAATATTGATGAAAAATTATAGCTATGTTTCAGTAAAGTAGTGGCCCTGTTTTTTGGTTGTGTCAATTGTTTTATAGAAGTCTTTGCTAACACTGCCTGAGGCTGTGTTTTCCAAACTTGCTGAATCATATTTTCTTAAATGATGATTCTTATGATCTCTAAGGGGCTTCCCATGTGGCTCTAGTGGTAAAAAAAAAAAAAAAGAACAAACCCACCTGCCAATGCAAGAGAGGTAAGAGACACCGGTTCCACCCCTGAATCAGGAAGGTCCCATGGAAGAGGGCATCACAAGCCACACCAGCATTCTTGCCTGGAGAATCCCATGGACAGAGGAGCCTGGTGGGCTACAGTCCATGCATGCTTGGTCGCTTCAGTCATGTCCGACTCTTTGTGACCCTACGGACTGTAGCCTGCTAGTGTCCTCTGTCCATGAGATTCTCCAGGCAAGAATACTGGAGTGGGTTGCAATTTCCTGCTCCAGGGGATCTTTCTGACTCAGGGGCTGAACCTGTGTCTCCTGCGTTGTAGGCAGATTCTTTACCTCTAAGCCACTGGGGAAGCCCCAGCTACTATCTTAGAGTAGCAAAGAGTCAGACACGACTGAGGCAACTTAGCACGCCTGTGTTATCTGTAAACTCTTGGAATCACTGGTCTACAGCTATGTTTCTCAGCTTATTTTTTGCCTAAAAATCATCTTGGGGAGGGAGAGCAGTTAAAAATGTAGATTCCTGTCTCACACTAGAGATGCTAATTCAGAAAATATGGAATGGAGTTTAGGCATGTTCCCCTTACAGGTTTCCCAAGTAATTCTAAAGGAGGTCACTTAAAAACTTACATTTGCAGAAATGCTAGTCTATGGGCTCTATCAAAGTAAATGATTAGTGCTTGGTTTGGATTAAAATGCATGTTTGTAAATGAAACTTTCTCCAGGGACTCACAGTAAATTATTTCCTTAGATCTGTGTTACTCCCCCAATTATTCTGAAAGCATTAACCTTAAATAGTAATTTTATTTTCTTCCTTCATTGCAATATATTTCCCTTTATTTGATGTTGTTTAAATTAACAATAGCTAGATATACTTTTTGTAACAATTAAATAGGATGAGTAGAGGAAAGGTTATTATCACAAACCTGTTTATTATGCCCACCTTACTGCATGCACCTCTCTGTCACCCATTTTCAAGCCTCTGGGGTTAAGATTCATAGCTTGGTATCATCATTCTATATCCTTCTCTTTGTTCATTCAAAAACATACGAAAATAATACCCATACACTCAAAATTTTGTTTTTCTCCACATAAAATTATCATTTGATGTTCCCATATATCAGATGTAAATCTAATTTTGTTTTTTGAAGTTATTAATTCATGCATCCATAGGATCATATATATTTATTTATACCTGTAATTGTACATAAAAGAGATAAGTTTCTTACATATTAACTGAAATCAGTGCAGTTTTCCTTTTTGAGTGGTCTCATCCTTTCTTTTTCTATGTCATCTGCACACTTTCCTACCTCCTTCCAACCCTATTGGATATCTAATAACCTTGCTTTTATCTTATGTTTTCCTCTATAGACTTACAGGCTTTTGTACAGACATATAGGATTTTATCTATATCTATCTAATCATCATATTAAATGACTTTTTCTTCAGTCAGTAATACCTTATGGAAATGTTATCATGTCAACTGGTATAAAACTATTAATAATTCATTCCATTCTAATTGTTGTATAATATTTCATGATGAGTATTATTCTGACATTTCTCTTTATGAATGAGTATTAATTTTTCTTCTAACATTTTTGCCTTTATGAGCAAAAGTACAAGGAATATTCTGTACTGGTGATGTATTCCCAGGAACAGGATTGCTAAGAGGAAAAAAAAAAAGCAGATATTGTGTTACTGTTTTCCAAAAAGATTGCAATAATTTACATTTCTACCAGCAATGTCTGATCATAACTAAATAACATCCTAAACAGCAACATATGTCATTTGTTTTCATTTTTGATAGTCTAATAAATACAGTGATTTCATTGTTATATTAATCTATATTTTCTGAATTTATAAGTTTAAACTCTTTTCATTTTGTTTTTGTCATTTAGTTTGCTCATTAGTGAACTACTTATATCCTTTGTTCATTTTTCCACTGAATTGTTTTTATTGTGAATTTTAAAGAGCTCTTTGTATTTTATTGCACATATGTGCACTGAAATATTTTTAGTATTTTTCTTATATAAACCATTTATTATTTTTATCAAAATATGTCTCCTTTCTTGTTTATAGATTCAGGGCTTTCCTGTCTTGTTAAGAAAAGTTTCCACACTTAAATTAAAAAAATTTCTTTGTAATTTTAAAAGATATTTGGGTCTTCTATCTTTCTGTAATTTGTTGTTGTTTATGGTATGAGATAGGGGTTCAATATTGTGTTCTCTTACTTAGAGAAATGCTTTCTGTTCAGCAGTCAAAAACTTTCTTTTTAAACATCATACAATAAATTATACTGGAATCTGTTTTTATATACTTTATCATACTCTAGTCTGTTTACTAATATGATCATAGTGGTTTTATAGTATATTTTGGTATTTAGTATGAGTGTCCTTACTTATCTCTCATTCCTTTTTTCTTAGTTATCCTTGAACACTAATTTTTCCATACAATGTTCAAGATCATTTTATTCAATTCTAGAACCATACTTTGGGGATTCTAATTGGAATCACATCAGTTTACATGATACTTTTAAAGATAATTAATATTTTCTGCTTTTAAGCCATGATCTAAGAACATGGTTTTTTCCCTTTTATTCACACCTTGTTTGAGGCTTTCAATTAATTTTTTTAAGTTAGATTTGTTGATTGTATAATTCATATTCAATAAAATTCCTCTTTTTGAGATGTGCTGTTTGATGAGTTAGACCAAGTATGCAGTTATGTAGCCACCATTATAATCAAGACAAGACAATTTTTCACCTCTTTGTGTACCTTGTTGACTGTTTCCCTACCTCCAACCTCGGCAACCACTGAGCTCTTCTTCAGTTCGTTTTGCCTTTTCCAGAATAGTATATAAGTGAAAGCCTATAGAATGTGGCCTTTGGTGTCAACTTTTTTTCATTTAGCATAATACATTTAAAATGTGTATAAATTGTTGAAAGTATTAGTAGTTCAAATTTTCATCATGGAGTGAATATTCTATTGAATAGTCACAGTTTTTCCATTTACCAGGTTATAGACATTTTGTGATGATTATTAATAAAGCTGCTTGACTCTTTGTGACCCTATGGACTGTTGTAGCCCTCCAGGCTTGTCTATCCACGACATTCTCCAGGCAAGAATACTGGAGTGGATAGCCATTCTCTTCTCCAGGGGATCTTCCTTGACCCAGGGCAGATTCTTCACCATCTGAGCCACTGGTGGATAGGGTTTTATTGTGGATATAGGTTTTAGTGTGGATGGAGAAGGAAATGGCAACCCACTTCAGATTCTTGCCTGAAGAATCCCATGGACGGAGGAGCCTGGTGGGCTACATACAGTCCACGGGATAGCAAAGAGTTGTTAACAACTGAACGACTTCACTTGCACTTTTTAGTGTGGAAACATATGTCTTCATTTCTCTTGTCTAAATAACTAAGAGTGAGATTGCCGGGTTGTGCAATAAATTATGTTTAATCTAAAGAACACCATCACACTGTTTTTCCAAAGTGGTTGTACTATTTGAATCCTACCGGGAGTCTATCAGTTCCAGCGGCTCCATGTCCTGGCCAGAATATAACATTGTTAGAGTTTTTTCATTGTTGCTGTTGTTGCTATTTGTTTTTAAAAGTGGAATTTAAAAGAGTGTGTAAACATACATTCTTAAATGTGTGTTCAGTTCAGTTCAGTTCAGTTCGGTTGCTCAGTGGTGTCCGACTCTTAAATGTGTGTAGTGTCAATTAAATTTTATAAAGTTTTTCATGTGCTTTTTGGCCCCTGGGAGGTTCAGTTCTATCTATTTCATTACTATTGTTTTTTTTTTTCCATTTATGTTTCTTGATGTAGAGTCATATACTAAGTTAAAACTGTTGATCTTGTATATTTTTTTACCCATTCACATTATAAATCTCTTCTGTAAAATTTAGTAATTTTTAAGTTAGAATGTCTTTGGTATTCTGAGTATACAACTGCATTATCAGCAAATGACTGCTTTATCCCTTTTAAAATAGGAGTTATTTCTTTTTTAAAATAAATTTTCTGGAACATCCAAAATAAGAATAAAAAATAACGACAGTATTGAACACCTGAGTTCCAAACTATAAATCATCATTTTAGTGTTTTAACTCTGTGTGATATTTGCTATTGAACTTTGAGTAGATTTATTTATATTTAAATAGATTTTTTTTCCTATTTAAGAGCTTCCCTGATAGCTGAGTTGGTAAAGAATCCACCTGTAATGCAGGAGACCCTGGTTCAATCCTTGGGTTGGGAAGAACCCCTGGAGAAGGGAAAGGCTCTCCACTCTAGTATCCTGGCCTGAGAATTCCATGGACTGTATAGTCCCTGGGGTTGCAAAGAGTTGGACACAACTGAGTGACTTTCTGTTTTCCTATTAGATTTTTAGTAGGTGGGTCTGCTAAATATTATCAAATAACTTCTCAGCATCTAATAATAGCTGTGGCTATTCGGGGTTTATTTTTTTGTTATTCCACTGAAATTTTATAATTTTTAGTTTTATTTTTGTTAAAAAAGCATTAGGATTTTGATAGAGATTGCATTGAATCTATAGATTGTTTTAGGTAATATGAACATTAAACAATATTGATTCATCCATTCCATTCATATAGAAATTCTTTCCATTTTTCTGTGTCTTCAATTTCTCTCAACGTCTTATAGTTTTCAGTGCACAGGTCTTTCACCTCTTTGGTTAAATTTACCCCTAGGTATTTTATTTTTTCTGTTGTAAACATGGTTGTTTCCTTGAATTCTCTTTTTGTGAGTTCATTGTGAGTGTATAAAAATGCAATAAATTTTTTTCTGTTGACATGTGCTCTGCAACTTTACTGTATTCAATGAATGTTTCTAATAGTTTTTGATGGAGTCTTTAGGGTTTTCTACGTATAAAACTTTTATTGACAAAGAGTGACAGTTTGACTTTGTTTTCAATTTGGGTGTCTTTTATTACCTTTCTCTTTGCTAAGTCTTCTGGCTAGGACTGTGATAGTATGTTGAATAAGAAGGGCAAGAATTGACACCTTTGTCTTGTTCCTGACCTTAGATGGATCACTTTGACGTTTTCATCATTGAGTGTGATGTTAACTGTGGTTTTGTCATATATAGCCTTTATTATTTTTAAGTGTGTCCCTTCTATACATATTTTATCGAGTTTTTAAAAGTCATAAATGGGTATTCAACCTTATCAAATTCTTTTTCTGCATCTGTTGAGATGATCATATGATTTTTATTCTTCATTTTGTTAATGTGGTATATCACATTGGTTTGTGAATATTGAATCATCCTTGCATCCCTGGAATCAATCCCAGCTGAGTGTGGTATGTGATCCTTTTGATGTACTGTTGGATTAAGTTTGCCTGATTTTGTTGACAATTTTTGCATTTAGTTCTAGTTCAGCAGAGATGTTGGCCTGTAATTTTCTTGTAGTTGTCTTGGTCTGGTTTTGTTATCTGGGTAATGATGACTTCATTGAATGAATTAGGAGGCATTCCCTCCTCTTTAATGTTTTGGAAGAGTTTGAGAAGGATAAGTAATTTAGTAGAATTCAGCTATGAAGCTGTCTGGTCCTGGAATTTTTTTTTTTTTTTTTTATCTGGGTCTTCTTTCTTTTTTTGTTAGTGAGTCTTGCTAAACGTGTGTTAATCTTATCTTTTTAAGAATCCAGCTCTTAATTTCACCAATCTTTTCTATTGTCTCTGTAGTCTTTATTTTGTTTATTTCTGACATATTTTTATTACTTCTCTCCTTCTGCTGACTTTGGGCTTTGTTCATTTTATTTTTTTAGTTCCTTTAAGTGTAAGGTTAGATTGAGATTTTTCTTGTTTCTTAAGGGAGTATGTTCCTATAAACTTTCTTCTTAGTACCACTTTTGCTGCATCCTATAGATTTTGGCGTGTCTTATTTTCATTTGTCTATGGGTATTTTTTATTTGTCCTTTGGTTTTTCTTGTTGTTGATCTAAGGGTTGTTTAGTAGCACACTGTTTAGTCTCCACATATTTGTGTTTTTTCTAGCTTCTTCTAGTTGACATCTTGTTTCATATTATTGTGGTTAGAAAAAATGCTCAGTGTGATTTGTCTTAAGTTTATTGAGGCTTGTTTTGTGTTTTAACATATGGTCCATCATTGAAAGTATTTCAAGTGCACTTGAGAAGAATGTATATTCTGCACTTGGATAGAATGTTTTATATAAATCTACTGAGTTCATCTGGTCTAATGTTTCAATTAGGGCTGATATTTCCTTGTTGATTTTCTGTCTGGATAATTATCCACTGATGTAAGTTCGATGTTAAAGTTGTCTATAGTTATTTTGTTGCTTTCAGTCTCTCCTTTATGTCTATTAATAATTGCTTTATATATTTTGGTGCCTCTATATTAGGTGCATGTATAGTAGTGTCTACTTTTGTCTCTTACTATCTTTTTTCCTTGAAATCTGTTTTGTATGATATGAGTATGGTTACCCCTACTTTTTTTGGGCTGCCATATGCTTAGAGAATCATCTTTCTTTCCTTCACTTTGACCTGGAATGAGTTTGTCTTTAGAGCTTAAATGAGTCTTCTGGAATCAGCCTATAGTTGGGTCTTGTTTTCTAAATATACTCAGCCATTCAGTCTTTTTTTTTTTTTTTCATTTTTTTATTGACATCCAGGGTGTTTATGGACCGACAAGGACCAAATACTGTTGTTTTGTTTTCTGGTTGCTCCATATCTCTGTTATTTCTCTTTTCTTGTGTTTCTGTCTGTGTTTTAATTTGGTTTTCAATGATGTTTTTCTCAGTTTTCTCTTAAGTTTTGTGTCTCTGTTCTAGATTAATAATATGTGGTTAATATAAGGTTTGCACAAAACATAGATAGCATGGTAGTCCTTTTTCTGCTGATAGAATCTTATCTTTACTTATGCAGATCCCATCTTTTCCTCTTTTCCTCTTATGTTTTTGAAATCTCAAATTATCCATTTTATGTTGTGAGTTAGTTACCAAGTTGCTGCCTTTTTCCCCTTTAACATTCATGCTGTAATTTCATGTTTAACCTCCTATTCTGATATGAAGTTGGAACTACGTTCTGATTCTATTTATCATCTTAAAGGTTTGTGTACTGTTGCCTTTTTGTTTAAGGTAAAAGAAATCCTTTAAACATTTCTTGCAAAGCGTGTCTAATGATGATAAACTTCCTCAGCCTTTGTCTGGGGATGCATTAATTTCTCCTTCATATTTGAAAAACAACTTTGCTGGATAGTGTAGTCTTAACTGACAGTTTTTATTTTTTAATATTTTGTGTAATTCATTCCACTTTTTTCTGACTGATAGAGTTTTTTTGCTGAGAAGTCTGCTGAATAGCCTGATGGGGGTTCCTTTGTAGGTTACTATCTTTTTCCCTGTTTGCCTTTAAAATTTATTCTTCATCACTGACTTTTGATGGTTTTCTTATAATGTCTTAGAGAAGGTCTTTTTGCATGGAGATAATTAGGTATTCTCTTAGGTTCATGGACTTGTATATCCAGTTTCTTCTTCAGATTCAGGAAGTTCTCAGCTATTATTTCTTTAGGTAAACCCTCTGCTCCCTCCTCCCTCTCTTCTGCTTTAGGGACACCCATTGCCCTTATGTTGCCTTTCCTGATGGAGTCAGATAGTTCTCGTAGAATTTCTTCATTAAAAAAAAAAAAATGTTCTCTCTCTCCTTTTCTACCCGAATTGTTTCTAGATTTCTAACTCTGAGCTCATTAATTCTTTATCCCATATGGTCTGCTCTGTTTCCAATGTTTTCGATTGAACTCTTCATCTCATTTATTGAGTTCTTTAGCACCAGAATTTCTGTTTAGTTCTTTCTTAGTTCAGTCATTCTGGTAAAGTATTCATTCCATCTGTTCATTAATTTTATTCTGAGCTCACTGAACTGCCTGAGTTTTCTTGTAGCTTGTTGGCAGCTATTTGAAATTCTCTATTTCAGTTAGATTGCAGAATTCTGTGAATTTAAGTTTGGTTTCTGAAGAACTGTCCTTTTTTTTTGTAATATCATGTTATCATGGTTTTTCATGGTTCTTCAGCCAGTATATTTGAAGTAGCAAATGTCTCTCTTATTTAGGTAAGCTTTAAAAGTTTTGGTTGCCAAGGGGGAAGGATGTGGGAAAGGATAGTCAGGGAGTTTGGGACTGACATGTACACTGTTCTATTTAAAATGGATTTTCAACAAGGTCCTACCATATAGCACAGGGCACTCTGCTCAGTGTTATGTGGCAGCCTGGGTGGGAGGGGAGGTTGGGGGAGAGTGGATATGTGTATATGTGTGATTGAGTCCCTTTGATGTCCACTTGAAACTGTTATAGCATTCTTAATTGGCTACACTCCAATATAAAATAAAAATTTACAAGAAAACCAAAAAATTTTACTCAAAACAATTCAATTTATTGGCAATTAGAGGCCTTTATTTTATTTTTCAGTAGGTGGAATACCTAATTTTTTTTTTTTTTTTAGCCTGAGCTGCCTCTGGCTATATTTGAGAATGGGCATTTTCTACCCTTTACTGTCTCTGCTGGAGGTGCTGCTGGTACCTGCGTCATAGCTCTGTGTGCTTTTGGAGTTGCTGGTGCCTTGCTGCGGTCACTGGTGCCACTATTGGGGCACCAGAATGGCAGGTGCCTCTGCCATGTCATGCCCCACCTGGGTCATGGGCACCATTGCTGCGGTGGACATAGGAGAAGTGTAAGCTGGGGCCACAGGTGCCCCCACTGCCCCCAGGGTCATTGGGTTTGTGGGCACTGTGGCCGCTGCTAGGGATGGGGGGCCACCGTTGTGGGCACCGCTGCAGCTGGAAGAATAGTGTATGTAGTGCATGGGCCCTGCTGCCTCTGCTGCCTGGTTCCCTGTGGTCGTGGGTGCCTCTGCTGGTGGGAAGGCAGAGTTGTGTGCACAACCTCCCCATCTCTGACGAGGTTCTCTGGGGTGCAGACTTAGCTGCTGCAGCCAGAGAGCTGAAATCTCAGGCACCACCTTCACTGTTTCCCTGGTTCTGCCTTCTGTTTATGTTTCAATCCACTCATTTTCAGGTCTATAAATGAGAGGATCTCTCTAGCATCCTACTGTGTTGGATAGGGCATCCTATGTTAAATCATAAAAGTTCTGTTTTACTAGTTGTAGATGGAAGGAGAGAGGTGAAGGGAGCACATTACAACACCGTGATGTTGATTATTACTATACCTCTCGTTGGTCATTTTTTCCCCTAAGGTTTACTTCTACATCCCAGGTGAAATCTTTGAAAACTCTTGCTCTGGCTTTGCCCCACCTTGCTCCAAATTCTAGTAGAGAAATTTTAGTACCAAGTGAATATTAGGATTTCCATTGTAGTGTCTCTTTTGTATTTTAAGAAACTTAAATTTATCACATATATGACACATTCCCATAATCTGACATTGTTTATTTGGATTTAGCAATGTGAATTTTAAGATTTACTGCCCATCACAATTTTCTATCCTATTAGTCTTCTCGTATTAATTAAGAAGCTTCTTATGAAAAGTAACATAATGGATTTTAAGGTAGTTGAAAATAAAGAGAATATATGAAAAATTATTTTATTTTAATTGATAGTTTAGAAGTTGGGTTGATATTCTATTGATTCAGGGGCTTAACAGTGTCTTCATGAACTCAGTTTCTTTCCATCATCTTGAATTACAATGATCATTGTTGATAACTCATTTGCTGATTGAAGCCAAACAAAAGTCTGGGGGAAGATTCTTGGTTTTCTGGATTTATTTGGCTCCATTGTCTGCATCTTCCTCTATTTAGTTATAGATTTTTTTTTTAATTTACTTATTTATTTGGCAGGTGGGAGGAAAGGGCATGACAGAGGATGATGATGGTTGGATGGCATCAATGACTCAATGGACATGAGTTTGAGTAAACTCTGGGAGTTGGTGATGGACAGGGAGGCCTGGCGTGCTGCAGTCCATGGGGTTGCAAATAGTTGGACTGAACTGATTTATTTGGCTGCACCACATAGCATGTGGAATCTGTTTTCTGAGCAGGATCAAGCACATGTCCTCTGCATTGGAAGCTCAGAGTCTTGACCACTTTACCGCTGGGAAAGTCCCTTCCTCTATTATTCAAGGATGAGGAAATCTAGGTATACTCTTGAGGCCATGTCAGCTTTTTCCTCAAGGATCCATGGACTTCTCTCAAGACTCCAGCTGCAAACCTATCATCATCCTAGGCTCTCCAACACTGAAAGTTCATCAGTGTTTCTCTGAGTTGGAATGTTACCTACATGGGTTCATTTCCTTGTTTTATCCTATGAAATCTTTCTTGAATTGAAAGAGATCTAGGCAAACCCAATATGCCACTGGACAAGATATGTTCATTTGCTTTGATCCTCTTTATTGTATATCTCTGTGCTGCCAGATTCTGATTCTTCGACTACACAGTAGAGCAAAAGTTGATCGTCGCAGTTACTAGTGAAATTTCTATTTTATAAAATCTTTTTTTTTAACTACTCCTTTGACATAGGGAAAGAGTTATTTTTATTTGATTACCTACCTATTCTCTGTAACATGAATAGGTGTCTTTATTCCTGAACAGTGTGCTAGAAGAAAGTTTTAGCCACTTGTTAACACTGAAGATTCCTGTGGTGTTTCCTGTCTCAGTCCTATTAAAGTGAAACCTCAGGTTGTACTCTGTTACAGCCTGTGCTCTTTATTCTGTCTGTATCACATTGCTAGGAGATGTAGCTTCATTAATGGATATAAGGAGAAAGTTACAGATAGATGGCAGAAGTATGGAAGGAAGAACCAATTTGACTCTCTCAAGGAATGTGTGTTTGTGTGCTTAGTCATTTCAGTCATGTCCGACTTTGCAATCCTGTGGACTGTAGCCCACCAGACTCCTCTGTCCATAGGATTCTCCAGGAAAGAATACTGGAGTGGGTTGCCATGCCCTCCTCCAGGGGATCTTCCTGACCCAGAGATTGAACGTGCATCTCCTGCATTGCAAGTGGATTCTTTACCCACTGAACCACCAAGAACTTCTAAGAATATATCTCATATGAAAGGGAGATCAGTGGTTTTGGCATCATTTCTCTTACATTAAGGCCTCCCTGAAAGAGAGTGGAAACTTCCTTTAATGTAATCTCTCTCTAGAGAGATTTTGTTGGGCCAAACATCGAAACCAGCATTCTTAGAAATATTCCAGTCACATAATGTAATTTAAAATTTTCTAGTGACTGCATTTAGAAAACTAAATGAAAGCAATTTTTATAATATGTTGCAGTCAGCCCAATATTTAAAATATTGTTTAAACAAGTAACCAATAGAAAAATTGCTTATGAAGTAATTACATTCTTATTTTTGTTGAACGTCTTTGATAGTTGACATGGAATTTAAATTTCCAGCATGTTCCCATTTGGAATAGTCACATTTCAAGCACTTATTAGCTACATGTGACTAGTGGCTATCCTATCACACAGCCTAGTTATGGACATTGATCATTTCTTAATCATTTCATCTATGCAGTTTTATAAGGGAATTTGCCTCCCACAATTTAGTAAACTTTTATAAGTAACTTTGGCTTCTACTACTGTTAAAACTTTGTCTCTGTAAGAATTTTAATGAAAATTTCTGTGAGACATGTGACTGAAAATTGAACTAGCTATTACCACCTTGTGGAAGAGCCTGTTACTTAAAAATATTTAAGAATAATTAACCTTATTTCCTTGTTTTGAATATTAAATCTAGACTATTGTTTAATGACTGTGCAACCCCTCAGTTACTTGCTTTACTATGATTAAAAAAAAAAACTGACAACAATTTCTTAATTGCTTTTGCTCCAATATGTTTAATATCCACATAATTTGTTGATTTTAAACTTACTTCAATAACATTTATAAGAAATCTTTGAAAAGTGTTACTTCTGTCTCTCAAAATCTAAATATTCCTATATCCTGCACCAATGGCTGAAAAAAATTTGAACTTTTTTCTCCTTCCAGGACATCAGCTTCTTTAACCCTAAGCTTTCTGTGTATAGCCATTATTCCCATGTTCACAAAAGTGAGATAAAGGATTAGGGGGAAAAATAAAGGATTATCACATCTGACACTATGTGGAATCCCTTTAGATTTTCATCTGAGTCCTTATGCCTTCTTGGCTTTTAAGAACATATCCTTGTTCTTCTTGCAGAGAGAATATAGCTGGATAAACCAGCTCTGCCAAGATAATCAGTAGCTGTTATCTTAGGAGAAGTTGTATCAAGTTTGGAATATACTTCAGGCTGTGACCTTCTAATATTAGAAGCCATTGTCATACTTGCCTGAATTAAATGTGCAGTGTTTATAGATTCTTTCATAGACCAACTCATCAATTTCTTTCCACTGATACTTTCTTCATTTTAATTGTAAATATTCTTGATAGGATAAATAAGAATATTACCGAAAAATATTCTTACAATGACCTTGTTGGGGAATATAGAATGAACATCAGTAAACACCCAGAATTATCTGAGACTCTTGCAACATATTTGATAATCTGTCTGGCTCAGGTTCACGTTATAAAAATGTGATAAGATTAGCTGTGATATGATGGATTCTGCCAGGAAAAGATGATTTGGGGTTGCTTGTGATACACTTAACTGGTGACTGTTCCATTGTAGCATAATATATTCAATTAAAAAAAAACTCTGAAAAGTAAGCATTTAGGTGTAATTAAGAAAACTTTTGGGGATAACTAGCTGCCCTTTCTGGTATGATCTTCATAGAGGTCACCCATGCTAAAATGAAAACAAAAAATGGGTCCATATCAGTCCATATCATTTACTTTTGGCACTGACTCAGTGTTTTTCCCCAGAGAAGGGGAGAAATATCAGTAGTTTGATTCCTCTTTATCACAGACTCCTTCAGCCTCAACCTTATTGTATTTGTTTGCTTTAAAAAAGCCTGTGAGGACAGATGTGAACACAATGTGAAGGCAGTTTTCCTTTGAGATTCATTTCCCAGTGAAATCTGGTCCTTTATAACTAGCTTAAGCAGAATGTCCCCTGACACTTGTTTGCCTCTTATGAAAACATTTCATCAAAACCATGTTCACACTGAAATGGTGGATGTGGAATTAATTTGTGAAAATTTGGGGAGATTATATATTTATTCGGTATTGGTTTCCCTTTTTGTGCTGTATTTAGTGGCCCCAACTTAATAATTCAAATTAGAGCATGGATAACTTTTGACAAAACAGATGGTTTCCAAAAAGAATTTTTTTTTTGGTCCGGACACTTTTCTTATTGCAATGAGATGGACTATCTTCCCTGAAGGGTGTACAGTCAGTGCATATCTTGGGCCACAGAAGAAACGAGATGATGGTATGGCCTGCCTTTTCTAAATCCATCTTGTACATCTGGAAGTTCTTACTACTGAAGCCTAGCTAGGAGGATTTTGAGCATAACCTTACTAGCATGGGAAATGAGCATAATTGTATGGTAGTTTGAAATTTGGGGGCACAGCTCTTATTTGGAATTGGACTGAAAATTGACATTTTCCAGTCCTGTGGCCACTGCTGAGTTTTCCAAATTTGCTGACATACTGATTGCAGCACTTTAAGAGCATCATCTTTTAGGATTTGAAATAGCTCAGCTGGAATTCCATCACCTCCACTAGTTTTGTTTGCAATAATGCTTCCTAAGCCCACTTGACTTCATGCTCCAGGATGTCTGGCTCTAGGTGAGTGAACACACCATTGTGGTTATCTAGGTCATTAAGACCTTTTGTATACAATTCTTCTGTGTATTCTTGCTACCTCTTAATCTCTTCTGCTTCTGTTAGGTAGGTCCTTACTGTTTCTGTCCTTTATTGAACCATCCTTGCAAAAAGTGTTCCCTTGATATCTCCAATTTTCTTGAAGAGATCTCTAGTCTTTCCCATTCTATTGTTTTCCTCTATTTCTTTGCATTGTTCATATAAGAAGGCTTTCTTATCTCTCCTTGCTGTTCTCTGGAACTCTGCATTCAGTTGGGTATATGCTTCTCTTCTCCCTTGCTTTCACTTTTCTTCTTTTGTAAACCCCTCCTTAGACAACCACTCTGCCTTCTTGCATTCCTTTTTCTTTGGGATGGTTTTGATCATTGCCTCTTGGACAATGTTAGAAATTTTTATCCATAGTTCTTCAGGTACTCTGTCTACCAGATCTAATCCCTTGAATCCATTCATCACCTCCAGTGTATAGTCATAAGAGGTTTAATTTAGGTCATACTTGAATGGCCTAGTGGTTGTCCCTACTTTCTTCAATTTAAGTCTGAATTTTGCAACAAGGAATTCATGATATGAGCCACAGTCAGCTCCTGGTTTTGTTTTTGCTGACTGTATAGAGCTTTTCCATCTTTGGCTGAAAAGAATATCATTGATCTGATTTTGATATTTACCATCTGGTGATGTCCATGTGTAGAGTCGTCTCTTGTGTTGTTGGAAAAGGGTGTTTCCTATGATGAGTGCATTCTCTTGGCAAAACTCTGTTAGTCTTTGCCCTGCATCATGTTATACTTCAAGGCCAAACTTACCTGTTACTCCCAGTATCTCTTGACTTCCTACTTTTGCATTCCAGTCCCCTATGATGAAAATGACACCTTTTTTGAGTATTAGTTCTTGAAGGTCTTGTATGTCTTCATAGAATCATTCAACTTCATCTTCTTTGGCATTAGTAGTTGGGACATAGACTTGAATTACTCTGATGTTGAATGGTTTGCCTTGGAAATGAACTGAGATTATTCTGTCATTTTTGAGATTGCATCCAAGTGCTGCACTTCAGACACTTTTGTAGACTATGAGGGCTACTCCATTTCTTCTAAGAGATTCGTGCCTACTGTACTTAATGCTCATCTGAATTAAATTCACCCATTCTGGTCCACTTTAATTCACTGATTCCTAAGATGTCAATGGTCACTCTTGCCATCTCCTTTTTGATCACATCCAATTTACCTTGATTCATGGACTTAACATTCCAGATTTCTATGCAACATTGTTCTTTACAGCATTGGACTTTCACCACCAGACACATCCGCAACTGAGCATCATCTCGGCTTTGGCCCAGCTGCTTCATTCTTTCTGAAGCTGTAAGTAATTGCCTTCTGCTCTTCCCCAGGAGCGTATTGGACACCTTTCACCTGAGAGACTCATATTCCAGTGTCATATCTTCTTGTCTTTTCATACTGTTCATGTGGTTCTCACAGCAAGAGTATTGGAGTGGTTTGCCATTCCCTCCTCCAGTGGACAACATTTTGTCAGAACTCTTCACTATGACATGTCTGTCTTAGATGACCCTGCATGGCCTGACTCAGTTTCACTGAGTTATGCAAGCTCCTTCACCACAACAAGGCTGTAGGTACTAACTATATGCTGGTTTTTTGCCCTGTGTATATGGTCTAAAAAGTTTTGTTATTTAATAAACTTCTGCTACTTACCTATTTTTAAATTATTATCAGTTGATTGATAACCAAAAATAGAGAAAAGATAGGGTTATAGTTTTCTAGCTCAAAAAGTCTTAGAAATGTTTGATAGAAAAATGAAGCATGAGGGAATATTACTATTCACCTGTGATTTTGACAGCTTTAATTTTATTATAAAATAATTCTTAAAGTTCATATCTAAAGAAAAATAAAATATAGGTTACTTCTGATTTAAAAAGTAACTTTCTTTGATAGAAGCCTATTATATTATGCTTTGCTGATTTTGGTTCATAAAATTATAGTGTGTGTAAGACTGGACTTTAGTGAAAATCTGATAGTGCAAATTTTTGTTTCTTCCTTTTTTTTTGTCTCTCCTGAAGACATTCACAAACAACTCCTATCTTCAAGTGTGGTGTACAAAAGTGAAGATAAAATGAAGTATATTTTACCTGGGGAATAGACGTTTCATTGAATAAATTGATGTGTGCTAGTAAATTCAATGTGGTACATTCTTTTCTTGATATAGTAGCAATTCAAGTGAAAGCATGTTAAATTTAGGGTCCTTTTAAATAACTATTTCTTGGCACTCTTTCTGAGTGATGAATACTCATTTCAAAAATTTATCTGAGGAATTTTATAGACTGGGAAGAGAAGGTTATTTTAGCTTTTATTTTTTAAGTTTTGTGCCCAGATCTCTTCTTTATTGTTATTTCCAGTTGGTTTAAAGAACTTTTTGGTAACAGTTTCTATCGTAGAGTATGTCATTTAGAAAAAATTTAAAGAATGAATAAAAAATAGAGGAAGATTTTGTTTCAAAATTATGCATTTTCATTGGTACCATCTTTAATTGAGAGGCACTTTGAAAGGTTCTGCAGCAGTTCAGAAATGGCTGGCAGTTTCTTGCATCTCATCTGTCTTTACCCACAAATGCAACAGGAGTGGAGTGACACATGGCTGATCAAGATCCACAGGAGAACTGAACAAGCGGAACAGGACTCTTGTTCTGATTGCTATTTAAGAGATCATTCATATCCCATTCAACAATAATTCTTTTGACTTTAATAATCTTTTCTAATCCATCTTGGAAACCAGTCCTACTAGATTTTCTTTAATTTTTGTTTGTCTAAGGAGTTTTTTTCCTCCAACTTGATCCACAGGATACTACTCTGTGCAAAGTATAATTAGGCTAATTTTTATATCTATTTAGTATTTTTTCTAGGATAACTTGTTTGTCACTTAATGGAATAGAAATTTAATCATTTATTTTTATCTGTAGAAAACCAGGCTAAGTTAGTGATGAAGCTGTCTATGTTAGAAAGCAAGAGCTCAAGTAGGAGCTTAGCCTGTAAGAATATTTGATAATGCTACAAATAGCCAGTGCTAACTTTGTATTCTGGGGGAAAAGATTTTAATTTGGAAGGACAAATATGAAAGTTGTGAGCTCGGATAAAGTCATCTTGATAATTAATAGGTATGTGTATATCCACAGGGGCTCTTCTTATGTTTAAAACTGAATAGAGTGTGTTTGTGAGACAGTGTATGTATATGTGTGAATGTGTGCACATTGCAAGAAATCCAAAGAGAGATTACATGAATCTTGGAAAAATCTTTGAAAAAGTGATTTTGGATGCAGATCCTGTGGTATGTATATGTTTTAGGAGAACAAATGCAGATGATCTATGATGTTGTGACAACTTGAGTGGGTGTTCTACTTTTGGCTCATCTGGGTTTCTGAGTGATACATCTGCCACAAGATCTATATGAATAGATCATTGTTAAACTCTAGAGGAAAAATATGTCTCTAGTAAGAGGCCAGTTGATAATAGCCCCTCAAATGCATTACTCACATTACAGTCATCCAATGTCACACATGGTGGATAAGCTAGATCGACTGACTCAACATTTATTCCACCTTCCTTAATGTTCTTTCTGTATGGCAGAGACTAAGGAGCTTAAAAGTACATTTTTCAGACTTCCTTTTGAGCAGAAGCTCCAGAAGTAATTTAAGTTCAATCAATCAAATGCTTTCATGAGAGTCTTGAATGCAGAGCAGAGTGAAGTAGAGAGAGGGGGGCCTGGAAGGGTCATGCATTTTTCTCCTTGCAGGGCCTGCTGCTTCCAGCAGCAGCTTCCTGATACTTGGAGCAGATGTGAGGCACTGTCTTCTTGCTTCCCAGTTTCCTGTCTGTAGTCAAGGTGGCGGTTTATTCCAGTTATGCAGTGATGATCTGGGAATTGCTCCTAGAGGCCCAGCCCAGAGCACTTGTAAACTTTCCAGCAATTGTGTAAAAACCTCATTCTCAGTATTAAATTTCTTTGCTTTGCTATAGCCCCAATGTCTTCTGTTGTCTACATGGAACACTAAATGATACACAGATTCTTGATAATTCTTTTCTCTTCTTATGACTCTTTCCCTCTTCACATTAACTTTTGAATGTCTATTTTAATCAGTGCCTATGTTAAACAATGTCTACATAAGGCCCAAATTAACAAACACTAATAATACATAGATTCACTTCAGAGATACCGTTAATTGAAAATCAATCCTAGAGGTTTTGAGAGGAAGTTGGTATGAGAATAGTTTCTCTCTTGGCTTTCCTGGGGACTGACTTTCAAACTTAACACAACATCCAATATGAATAATCTATTTCCAAGATTAATTAAGGTCCCTCTTTAGACTAGTAACACTTACCTAAAATGGTCATTTTGTTGGTAAGTTTATTGACTTTAGTATATATGAAAGCTTTGTTAAATTTTATAGGAACAAATGGCTTATGAAAACTTGGTTGTCATTTCTGATCTTCTTACAAAGCTCTACAGGTGTTATAAGAAACAGGAGGATAATCTTTTGGCCAAAGGGAAAAGCTGCATTTGGGGTTTCTTTTTGCTAATATAATGTGTTTTTCTGATTTAAGATGTGTCATTTTAAGTTGATTTATACAGAGCTGGCAGTGCAAAGATAAATTTGCCTTTTTTTCTTTTAGCATTTAATAAACTTTATTTTTTAAAACAATTTTAGATTTACAGAAAATTTGTGAAGATGGGCCTAAGAATTCCCATATACCTCTTACTCAATTTCCCCTATTATTAACACTTTACATAATTATAGTGTAAGAATTACAATTAGCAAAACAATGCTAATACATTATTATTAACTAATGTTTATACTTTCTTTCATTTTCTTTTATCTTTGTCTGATGGTCTCTTTCTAATCCAGGACCCATCCACAATATCACATTTACATGTAGTCATTCTGTTTCTTTATGCTCTTATTTAGACATGACAATTTCTCAGATTTTCCTTGTTTTTAATAACAAAACCTTGATAGTTTTGAGCAGTACTTGTCAGGTATTTTGTAGAATGTCTTCATTTGAAAATTGCCTGATGATCTAATCTTGAGTGACTGGGATTTTGGGTTTGGGAGAAAGACCACAAAGATGAAGAGCCATTTTCATCACATTGAATCAAGGATACATTCTGTCATACATTCTTTTGACATTCTGTCAACATCACTGTTGCTGTTGACCTTGATCACTTAGCTGATGTAGTGTTAGGATTCTTGATTATGAAGTTACTCTTCTTCCTCTTTTCACACTGGATGAAGGGAAATCACTATGCACAGCTCACATTAAGGAGTAAGGAATTATACTCCTCTACTTAAAAGTGGAATATCTACATAAATTATTTGGATTCTTCCGCATGGGAGATTTATCTCTTCTTACTGTTGATTTGACTGTTTATATCAGTATTTTGTTGCTGTTCAGTTGCCAAGTTTTGTCCAAGTGGAGGTGATGAAATTCCAACATAACTATTTAAAATCCTAAAAGATGATGCTCTTAAAGTGCTGCACTCAATATATCAGCAAATTTGGATAACCCAGCAGTGGTTAAATCAGTATAGGCTCATGGATTTTTTTTTTTTTTTACTTAGGGTTATAACTAATATTACTATTTATTTGTTGCTCAAATTGTTCCAGCCTTGGCCACTGAGAGCTCTTTCAGTTGACCCTGTGTCCCTTTGACATTCCACCATTATTATAGTTTTGTGTTTTTTAGCATATCCTTATTTTTTGACACTATAAGATACTCTAGCCTCTACTCATATATTTCTTGTCCCAGTCTTAGAACCAACTATTTCTTCTAGGAACTCTGGTTCATTTTAATGATGTAGAGTATTCAGAAACCAAGATCTGGGTGCTAGATGTGCTTGTTGCTACTTGTTGAAGTAGCAACACACACTTGTTGAAGTGTGCTTGCTTCTAGGCCCTTTCAACTGATAGATTAATATACATACATGTATTTTTTTGCTCTGTATATTTACACATATCTATAGCTTCCCTGATAGCTCAGTTGGTAAAGAATCTGCCAGCAATGCAGAAGACCTGGGTTCGATTCCTGGGTCAGAAAGATCTGCTAGAGAAGGGATACGTTATCCATTCCAGTATTCTTGGGCTTCCCTTGTGACTCATCTGGTAAAGAATCCGCCTGCAACGCAGGAGATCTGGGTTCCATCCCTCGGTTGGAAAGATCCCCTGGAGAAGTAAGAGAAAGGCTACCCACTCCAGTATTCTGGCCTGGAGAATTCCAGGGACTATATAGTCCATGGGGTTGCAAAGAGTTGGACACGACTGACTTTAACTTTCACATAAATATTTCTGTAAGAAATGAAATAAACTGTGTCTATATAAAGCTAAACCTGAGTTTATATTAATGTCTCCAACTCATAATCTATTACTGCATAGATCTTTCTAGCTTTCTTTTGCTTACTTATATAACCTTACACTCTAACAGTGCGAAATCCAACTCCCACCATTAGTCATCCATATACTTAACTGTTCACTTCTAGTGTACATATATAACGGTATCAGAATTCTTAACCTGTAGTCCCATGAGAGATAGCTTTCTCGACTAGAGAAGAGTGTTTATGTACAGTTTGTTTTATCTTTAGTCTTAGAGATTCCATTCATTTCTCCAGTTACTTAGATCAGCACCTAAATTTTCACAAATATATGGTGTCACGTTTCTACAACTACACTATTGCATGGAAAAGTTTAACTACTCTGAAAAAACCTCCAGTGCTTCTCCTGATCAGCGCTTCCTTTCTCCTGATCCCTCGGTCTTATCATTGCTATAGTCTTGCCTTTTTCAGAATGTGCTGCAATCGGAATCATGGAGTATATAGGATTTTAAGATGTAGAAATACTCATTTAAGATTCCTCCATGTATTTTCATGGTTGATAGCTCATTTATTTTTATCTCAGAATATTATTTTACTGTATGTGTGTATCAGTCTGCTTATCCATTCACCTATTTAAAGGCATCATTGTTGTTTCCTGTTTCTGACTATTGTGAATAAGCTGCTATAGATATTCACATGTAGGTTTTAGTGTGAATTTTCAAATTAACTGGGTAAATGCCTGGAAGCCTGTTTTTTGGATCATATGGTAATACTATGTTTAGCTGAATAATAGGTTATCAAACCTTCTTTCAAAGTGGTTATAGAATTTTGTGTTCCCAATAGCATTTAATGAATTTCTGTTTTTCTCCATCCTCACTAGCATTTGGTATTATCAAGACTTGGATTTTAGTCATTCTAATAAGTGTGTATTTCATTGTTTTAAGCATAAGGCATGTGAAAGATACCACTGTTTGCCATTAGGGAATTGCAAATTACAGTAACGATGAATGGCTTATTAGAATGGCAAAAATCCAACCCAATTCCTCCTTCGATTGTTTCTTTACTTACTGTTGAGCTTCAACAGTATTTTGTATACTTTGGATGTAAGTTCTTTATCAGATACATATTTTTCAAATATTTTGCCCAGTCTGTGGCTTGAATTTTGATTCTATTAAGTGTATTTTGTAGAGCAGAAGCTTTTAATTTTAATAAAGTCTAATTTACTAATTTTGTCTTTCACAAAGGCATTTTTGATGGTATATCTAAAAGTTCATTGTATAATTCAAGCCTAGAATTTATTCCTTTAGCCTCTAGAAGTTTCATAGTATATTTTATATTTTAGATCTATGATTCCTTTTAGTTTTTGTGAAAGGTCTGTGTTTGGATTTATTTTTTTGCTTATGGATATCCGACTGTCTATTGAAGAGATTATCCTTTTTCTTTCAATCATTTTTGTTCTTTTATCAGGGTTCAATTGACTATATTTGTTTGGGTCTATTTCTGGTTTCCATGTTCTGTTGCATTGATCTATATGCCTGTTCTCTCACCAAAACCACACAGAATTGATTACTGTCACTGTATGGTAAGTTTTGAAGTTGAGTCTCCTACTTTATTCTTTGTCAGTACTGTGTTGGCTATTCTGAGATTTTGTTTCCTTGTAAATTTTAGAATCAGTTTTTCAATATCCACAAAATACTTTGCTGTAATTTTGATTGGAATTGCATTGAAACTATAGATCAAGTTGGAAAGAACTAATTGACATCTTAACAATATTTTTCCATCAGAAATTTAGTTTTCCTCATTCAGATTCTAGAGATCATTTATTAGATTTATACCTAATTAACTTTCTAGTGGTAAGTATTTTTTAAATTTAATATTATCATTTTTTTTACTGCTTATATATAGTAAACAACTGACTTTTGTATATTAACCTTGTATCCCACAATCTTGATAAATCACTTATTTGTTTCAGAGTTTTTTTGTTTATTTTCATTCATTCTATGATTTTTTTTCTATAAATATGTCCATATCATATGCAAACAAAGGTAGTTTTATTTCTTTCTTTCCAATCTTTTATATCTTTTTCTTAGTGTGCTAGCCAGGACTTCCAGCATGATGTTGAATAAGAGTGGTGAGAAGGAACATCCTTTTTTATTCTCCATCTTAAGGGAAGCATCCACTTTCTCATCATTAAGTATGATTTTGACTGTAATTTTTGTAAATGACCTTTATCAAGTTGAAGAAATTCCTCTCTATTCCTAGCTTGTTGAGAGTTTTTATCATGAATAAGTGTTGAGTTTTGTCAAATATTTTTCCTCCATTAATTTATATAATCATACGATTTTTCTTATTTAGCCTGTTGATGTAATAAGTTACCTTAATTGGTTTTTCAAATGTTGGACAAGTTTTGCACAGGTGGAATAAATTCTACTTGGTTCTAGTGTACAATTATTTGAATTTGACTTGGTAGCCCTTTGAGAATTTTTGCGTCTGTATTCTCGAGAGAGATTGGTCTGTATATAGTGTCTTTGTCTTTGGTGTTAGAATAACACTGGCCTTGTTATTTCCCTGCTACTATTTTCTGGGAGAGTTTGTGCAGAATTGATATCATTCTTCTTTAAATGTTTAGTATTTACCATTAAAGCCATCAGGTTAAGCATTATAAATCTTAATGCTTTATATTTTTGAAAATATTTATAGATTTCATTTCTTTAATATATGTGACTAGTTGCTCAGTAATGTCTGACTCTTTCTGATCCTTTGTACTGTAGCCTGCCAGGCTCATCTGTCCATGGGATTTTTCCGGCAAGAATGTTTTCATATATATGTAAGCCAATCAAAGTATCTGTTTTCCTTTGTATGAATTTTGGTAGTGTTAGTCTTTAATGGAAATAGTTTTTAATATAACTTTTCTAATCCATGGGCATATAATTGTTCACAGTGTTCTTTTATTATCATTTCAATGTCCACGGGATCAGTAATGGTGATTCATATTTTATTTTGATTTACTACCTGTATTTTATTGGTCTTATACATGGTTAGCTTGATTATAGGTTTATCTGTTTTGTTGATTTTTTAAAAATGAGAGGTTGTTTTCATTGATTTTTTTCCTCTGTTGTTTTCTTATTTAAATGTTGTTGATTTATATTCTAATATTTATTATTTTAGTTTCCTTATTAGGATTAAATTGCTTTCTTTTTCTAGTTTACTAAGGTAGGAGGTTATATTATTGATATCAGACCTTTTTTCTTTTCTGAAATGTGCAGTGAATGCTATAAAATTCCCTCTAGGCCCAGCTTTCAATGTATCTCATAAATTTAATTAATTACATTTGATTTTCATTGACTTCAAAATATTTTAGAGTTTCTCTTGATACTTCCTTGACTATTTTGCTATTGAGAAATAATTTGTATTTTTATTGCCATATTCAGACTTAAATTGAAGAAAGTAGGGAAAGCCACTAGATGATTCAGGTATGACCTAAATCAAATCCTTTATAATTAAACAGTGAAAGTGAGAAATAGTTCTAAGGGACTAGATCTGATAGACTGAGTACCTGATGAACAATGGACAGAGGTTCATGACATTATGAACATCAAGGGACTAGATCTGATAGACTGAGTACCTGATGAACAATGGACAGAGGTTCATGACATTATGAACATCATGACAGGAGACAGGGATCAAGACCATCCCCAAGAAAAAGAAATGCAAAAAAGCAAACTGGCTGTCTGAGGAGGCCTTACAAATAGCTCTGGAAAGAGAAGCAAAAAGCAACAGAGAAAAGGAAAAATACACCCATTTGAATGCAGAGTTCCAAAGAATAGCAAGGAAAGCCTTCCTCAGCAATCAATGCAAAGAAATAGAGGAAAACAACAGAATGGGAAAGACTAGAGATCACTTCAAAAAATTAGAGATACCAAGGGAACATTTCATGCAAAGATGGGTTCAATAAAGGACAGAAATGGTATAGACCTAACAGAAGCAGAAGATACTAAGAAGAGGTGGCAAGAATACACAGAAGAACTGTTCAAAAAAGATCTTCATGACCCAGATAATCACAATGGTGTGATCACTCACCTAGAGCCAGACATCCTGGAATGTGAAGTCAAGTGGGCCTTAGGAAGCTTCACTACAAAGCAAGCTAGTGGAGGTGACGGAATTCCAGTTGAGCTATTTCAAAACCTAAGAGATGATGCTGTGAAAGTGCTGCACTCAATATACCACCAAATTTGGAAAACTCAGCAGTGGCCACAGGACTGGAAAAGGTCAGTTTTCATTCCAACCCCAAAGAAAGGCATTGCCAAAGAATGCTCAAACTACTGCACATTTGCACTCATCTCACACAGTAGTAGAGTAATGCTCAAAATTCTCCAAGCCAGGCTTCAACAGTGGTGAACTATAAACTTCCAGATGTTCAAGCTGGTTTTAGAAAAGGCAGAGGAACCAGAGATCAAATTGCCAACATCTGCTGGATCATCAAAAAAGCAAGAGAGTTCCAGAAAAACATCTGTTTCTGCTTTATTGACTATTCCAAAGCCTTTGACTGTGTGGATCACAATAAACTGTGGACAATTCTGAAAGAGATGGGGATACCAGACCACCTGACCTGCCTCTTGAGAAACCTATATGCAGGTCAGGAAGCAACAGTTAGAACTGGACATGGAAAAACAGACTGGTTCCAAATAGGAACCAGTACATCAAGGCTGTATATTGTCACCCTGCTTATTTAACTTCTATGCAGAGTACATCATAAGAAACGCTGGGCTGGATGAAGCACAAGCTGGAATCAAGATTGCCGGGAGAAATATCAATAACCTCAGATTTGCAGATGACACTACCCTTATGGCAGAAAGTGAAGATGAAGTAAAAAGCCTCTTGATGAAAGTGAAAGTGGAGAATGAAAAAGTTGGCTTAAAGTTCAGCATTCAGAAAACTAAGATCATGGCATCCAGTCCCATCACTTCATGGGAAATAGATGGGGAAACAGTGGAAACAGTGTCAGACTTTATTTTTCTGGGCTCCAAAATCACTGCAGATGGTGACTGCAGCCATGAAATAAAAAGACGCTTACTCCTTGGAAGGAAAGTTATGACCAACCTAGACAGCATATTCAAAAGCAGAGACATTACTTTGCCAACAAAGGTTCGTCTAGTCAAGGCTATGGTTTTTCCTGTGGTCATGTATGGATGTGAGATTTGGACTGTGAAGAAGGCTGAGCGTTGAAGAATTGATGCTTTTGAACTGTGGTGTTGGAGAAGACTCTTGAGAGTCCCTTGGACTGCAAGGAGATCCAACCAGTCCATTCTGAAGGAGATCAGCCCTGGGGTTTCTCTGAAAGGAATGATGCTAAAGCTGAAACTCCAATACTTTGGCCACCTCATGGGAAGAGTTGACTCATTGGAAAAGACTCTGATGCTGGGAGGGATTGGGGGCAAGAGGAGAAGGGGGCGACAGAGGATGAGATGGCTGGATGGCATCACTGACTCGATGGATGTGGGTCTGGGTGAACTCCGGGAGTTGGTGATGGACAGGGAGGCCTGGTGTGGTGTGATTCATGGGGTCGCAAAGAGTAGGACATGACTGAGCGACTGATCTGATCTGATATGATATGATGGTTAACCATGGTTAACATGTTTGTTTTTTAAGTTCCACATATAAGTGAAATCATATAGTATTTGTCTTTCTCTGTCTGACTTATTTTACTTAGTATATTATTGTCTAGGTCCATCTGTGTTTTCACAAGTGGCTACATTTCATCTTTTTTTATGGCTACTATTCCATTATATTTATGTCACTTCTCATCTATTCATGCTTGCTTCAAGTTTTTATTTTATTGAATAATACCCAGGTGTGGTATTTTTGGATCATATGGTAGCTTTGTTTTTGATTTTTGAGCAATCTCCATACTTTTTTCCTTTTAATTTATGATTTCATTGATTTGAGCCCTCTTTTTTTTTCTTGATAAGCCTGGCTAAAGGCTTATCAATTTCATTTCTCTTTGTCAAGAGCCAGCTCTTAGTTTCTTTGATGCTTTCTAGAGTTTTTTAGTTTCTATTTCATTTATTCCGGCTCTAATGTTTATGATTTATTTCCTTCTACTACTTTCAGTCATTTGTTCATCTTTCTTTAGTTCTTTTAGGTATAAGATTATTATTTTATAATAATAAAAGTTATTTGAGATTTTTTTCTTGTTTACTGAGGCTTGCATTTCTGTGCTTTTCTAGAACTGTTACTGCTGTGTCC
The DNA here is from genome assembly GCF_027580195.1 of Bos mutus. Taxonomy (NCBI): domain Eukaryota; kingdom Metazoa; phylum Chordata; class Mammalia; order Artiodactyla; family Bovidae; genus Bos; species Bos mutus. The sequence goes on from NC_091618.1 coordinate 119,468,711, forward strand.
CATAGATTTTAGATCATTGTGTTTTCATCTTCATTTGTCTACAGGTATTTTTTGGTTTCTTTGATTTCTTTAGTGATCTGCTGTTGTTGAGTATTATGTTGTTTGTGGATTTCTGCTGTATGTATTTGTGGTTTTCTGCATTTTTTCCCCCTTGTAGTTGATTACTAATCTGATCTAATGTGTCATCTAAGGCTGATGTTTCCTTATAGATTTTCTGTCTGGATAATCTGTCTATTTATAAGTGGGGTGTTAAAGTTCCCTGCTATTACTGTGTTATTGTCAGCTTCTTCCCTTATGTCTATCAATATTTGCTTTATGTATTTATTTGCATCTATGTTGGGTGCATATATATGACAACTGTCATCTTTTTCATGGATTGCCTTTGCTCATTATATAATGCCCATCCTTGTCTTTTAAAGGCTATTTTGCCTGATAAAAGCATGTCTACTTTGGATTTCTTTTAATTTTTGTTTACATGGAATACTTTTTTCCATGTCCTCACTTTCAATCCATATGTATGTCTTTAGATCTGAAGTGTATCTCTTATACACAGCAAATACATGGGCCCTGTCTTTGTATCCATTTAGCTATTACATGCCTTTTTGATTGGAGCATTTAGTCCATTTACATTTAATTATTGATAGATATGTACTTTTTTGCCATTTTAAAAATTGTTTTGGATTTTTTTTGTAGTTCTTTCTTTTTTCATTCTTTTGCCCTCTTCCCTTCTGAATTGATGGTTGCCTTTAATACTATTTTTCGATTCATTTACCTTCTTTTGTGTATCTATTATATTACAGATTTTTGGCTTATGGTTACCATGAGGTTTATATATAGCGATCTATATTTATACCTGTATCTCTATACATCAATCGCTCTCTCTCTATTGTGTGTGTGATTATTTTAAAGTGCTGATCTCTCAAGTTCAAATGCATTTTAACAACCCTATATTTTTATTGCCCCCTGCCCATTGACTGTGTTTGATATCATATTTTACATGTTTTATTTTGTGAATCTCTTAACTACTTATTGTGGACATAGATGATTTTATTCCTTTTAATCTTTTAACCTTCCTACTAGCTTTATACATGATTGATTAACTACCTTTACTGAATATTTGCTTTACCAATGATATTTTTCATTTCACAACTTTCATTTTTCCTGTTCTGACCTTTTTTTTCCTACTTCGAGAAGTCCTTTTAATATTTATTGTAAAGCTGATTTGTTGGTGCTAAACTCTTAGATTTTGCTTGTCTGTGAAACTTTTGATCTCACCATCAAATCTAAATGACAGCCTTGCCAGCTAGACTATTCTTGGTTGTAGTTTTTCCCTTTTATCTCTTTGGATTATATTGTGCCACTCTTTCTGTCTGGCAGAGTTTCTGCTGAAAAGTCAACTGATAACTTTATGAGGGTTTCCTTGGATATAACTTGTTGCTTTCTCTTTGCCACATTAATATTCTCTCTTTATTTATTTATTGCCATTTTACTTACAGTGTGTCTTGGTCCTTTTTAGGTTGATTCTATTTGGGACTCTGTGTATCCTGGACTTGGGTGTCTGCTCCTTTCCCTATTTAGGGAAGTTTTCAGCTATTATGTCTTCAACTATATTTTCTGTGCTTCTCTCTGTTCTCCTTCTAGGACCTTTATAATGTAAATTAGCACACTTAATATTGTCTCACACATATCTTGCTGCTGCTGCTAAGTCCCATCAGTCGTGTCTGACTCTGTGTGACCCCATAGACGGCAGCCCACCAGGTTCCCCCGTCCCTGGGATTCTCCAGGCAAGAACACTGGAGTGGGTTGCCATTTCCTTCTCCCATGCATGAAAGTGAAAAGTGAAAGTGAAGTCACTCAGTCGTGTCCGACTTTTAGTGACCCCACGGACTGCAGCCTACGGGGTCCTCCGTCCATTGGATTTCCCAGGCAAGAGTGCTGTAGTGGGGTGCTATTGTCTTCTCTGCACAGGTATCTTACAGAATCCTAATTTATTTTTATTTTTTTCTTCTTTATGTTCAACTTCAATGCTTTCCACTAATTTGTTTTCTATCTCACTGATCCTCTGTATTGTCTAATATAGTTTTGATTCCTTCTAATTTATTTTTAATTTCAGTTATTCTTCATTTCTAGTTGGTTCTTTTTTATATTTTCTGTTTGCTAAAATATTTTAGCTTCTCACTCTGCTCATCAAATCTTTTCCCAAGTTCTTTGAACATCTTTGTGATCATTACTTTTATGAACTCTTTATTAGATAGATTGCATATCTCCACTTCACTTAGTTCTTTCTCTGTAGTTTTATCTTTATTCTTTGTTTTGAAAAAATGCTTCTGCTGCCTCATTTTGCCTAATTTTCTATTTTTATTTCTATGTACTTGATGAGTTGTTTACATTTCCCACTTTTGCAATGGCCTTTTGTAGGTGATGTTCTGTGCATTACAGCAGCACACTCCCCTCTGGTCACCAGAGCTATATGTTCTAGGGGTTCTTCCTATGTGGGCTGCATGGGTCCTTCTATTGTGGCAGGCTAATTACTGCAGGCAGTCTGGTAGGTGTAGCTGGCCCCCGGTCCAGTTGGTAGTCAGCCTTTGCTTTTTGTGGAGGTTGCTGGCTGCTTGCAGGAAGAGTCAGGTCATGAGATAGCTGGTTGCTGAGACCCAAGGGGTCCCAAGTCTAGTCTTGGCCCACTAGTGGATAAAGCCAGGTCCCAAGATCTCTGGTTGCCCAACCCTGGGGGGTCCCAATGATGGTGTTGACTTGATGCAGAGTCATTATCTGACACAGCTGTCAGGAGGACTCAGGGTGTCCCAAAGCTTGTGTTGGACTGATGGTATGTGGAGCTAGATCCTGGCATTAATAAGTCAGAGGAAGGATGCCAAAGTGGCGCTTGCCAGCACCGTTCTCATTTAGAACACGCTCCCCCAAATGGCTATGACTACTGTCAGTGTCCCCAGGGACAGCTGCTATTGCCTTTTGTCTCTCCAGGAGGCTCTCCAAGATCAGTAAGTGGTTCTGACCCAGAAATCCTTGCAAATTGCTGTCGTCTGCCCGGTCCCAGAGCACATGAGATTTTATGTGCAGCCTTTAATGTGGAGTTTCTATTTCCCACAGCCATATCTGAAAGTAAGTCTTGCTGGCCTTCAAAGACACGCATTCTGAATGTTCATCTTCCCAGTGCAGGAACTGAGGCCAGGGGACTTGATGTAGGGCTCATCCCTTGCACCTTGAGGAGAATCTCAGCAATGGTAATTATCCTTGCATTTATGGGTCACCTGCCCAGAGGTATGGTTTCTTAACTATACTGTTTTTCTGTCCTTCCTACACATATTGTTGTGGTTCCTTCTTTATATCTTTAGTTCAATAAGTTTTTTTTTTTAATAGTCTTCTGATCTTTCTCATCAATAGTTGCTCTATAAATATTTCTAATTTTGGTATGAGTGGGTGGAGGTGAGCTCAAGATTTTACTACTCTGCCATCTTGGCCACCCTTTGGAAGAAACATTAAGAGTACTATGTACTTTAAAGATATTATGATTAGAGACCATAAAGGCCTTTAGGAGAAAAATAAAACATGATTTCAACATTTTAAATTGAAATGGAGAAATAAAAAAATTAAAATGACCTCCAAGTTCATATTCTGGAATAAGTAAAGAAATGTGAAATCTTAAGAAAGTACAGAAGTACAAAGAAATAAAATTGTGATTATATTGATAAAAAACATGAATGATTTAGAAGACCATACATTCTAATGGTAAGATTGTCGTAAGGAGAAAATAGAATATATGGAAACATATGTTGGTCATGCTTCCTGAAAACAACAGAATTCCCTCTGCCTAGCTAAAGTAAGAGGATTTATTAAAATGTATTTGGCGGAATATTTGTGGTATGGCTAGGAAGCTAGCCTATGAATCTATGGAGATAAACATAGTACCCAAGGAAAACTTGGGGACTTCTCTAGCAAAAATGTGACTGATTCACCACTTCCACCTTTGCCACTCATGACCATTTTCTGAAGCTCCACAGCTAAGAATGGTGCTTAAGCACAGAGGCGTTTTTATGGTGCAGATGGCACCAGCACCACTATTTAAGGAAAGGAATAAAAGATTCTCTGCCCTACTATGCCCTGAGAATGCTACGTCTCTAATACCATGCCTGCCGGAATATCAGCTCCTTCTCTGACTATTTTGATTTCTAACTTGGAGGGTGGAAGGCACACTGTGGAAAATTACCAAAATTTATTGACAGTATTATAAGATGTTGCTGCTGCTAAGTCGATTCAGTCGTGTCCGACTCTGTGCGACCCCATAGACGACAGCCCACCAGGCTCCCCCGTCCCTGGGATTCTCCAGGCAAGAACACTGGAGTGAGTTGCCATTTCCTTCTCCAATGCATGAAAGTGAAAAGTGAAAGTGAAGTCGCTCAGTCATCTCCGACTCTTAGCGATCCCATGGACTGCAGCCTACCAGGCTCCTCCGTCCATGGGATTTTCCAGGCAAGAGTACTGGAGTGGGGTGCCATTGCCCTCTCTGTATAAGATGTTAAATAGCTACAAGTCACCAATATCTACTGGAAGGTACAATAATACAAAAAATGATAAAATTTGAGACTACAAGAAATTTTAGATTGAAGGTGCATGCCTTGAAGGTGCATGCCACATCCCAGAAAGTATTAACTCAAAAGATATGGATATAACCATCGCTGTTGTTCAGTCATATCTGACTCTTAGCAACCCTATAGACTGTAGTACACCAGACTTCCCTGTCCTTCACTATCTCCCAGAGTTTGGACTGTAGACTGTCAGGCTCCTCTGTCCATTGAATTCTCCAGGCAAGAATCCTGGAGTGGGTAGCTGTTCCCTTCTCCAAGGGATCTTCCCAATCTAGGGTTCGAACCTAGGTCTCCCTCATTGCAGGTGGATTCTTTACCATCTGAGCCACCTGGGAAGATCATTAAAAGGTGTTAAATAGCTACAAGTGACTGATATCTACTGGAAGGTACAATATTATGAAAAATGGTAAAACTTATTTGGGACTCAAAGAAATTTTAGATTGAGGGTACATGCCACATCCTAGAAAGTATTAATTTAAAAGACATAGACACAACCAACATTGTTGTTCAGTTGTTCAGTCGTGTTCAACTATTTGTGACCCTATGCCAGGCTTCCCTGTCCTTCACCATCTTCTAGTGTTTGCTCAAACTTATGTCCATTGAGTCAGTGATGCAATCCAACCATCTCATCCTCTATTGTCCTCTTCTCTGCCTGTTCTCAATCTTTCCCAGCATTAAGGTCTTTTCCAATGAGTTGGCTCTTCATATCAAGTAGCCAAAGGTTTCGAGATTTAGCTTCATCATCAGTCTTTCTAATGAATATTTATGATTGATTTCCTTTAGGATTGACACAGCCATCAGTTCAGTTCAGTCGCTCAGTCGTGTCCAACTCTTTGCAACCCCATGAACCACAGCACGCCAGGCCTTCCTTTCCATTACCAACTCCTAGAGCTTACCCAAACTCGTGCCCATTGAGTTGGTGAAACCATCTAACCATCTCATCCCCTGTTGTCCCCTTCTCCTCCTGCCTTCAATCTTTGGAACATCAGGATCTTTTCAAATGAGTCAGCTAATTGCATCAGGTGGCCAAAATATTGGAGTTTCAGCTTCAATATCAGTCCTTCCAATGAACACCCAGGACTGATCTCCTTTAGGATGGACTGGTTGGATCTCCTTATAGTCCAGGGGACTCTCAAGAGTCTTCTCCAACACCACAGTTCAAAAGCATCAATTCTTTAGTGCTCAGCTTTCTTTATAGTCCAACTCTCACATCCATACATGACCACTGGAAAAACCATAGCCTTGACTAGACAGACCTTTGTTGACAAAGTAATGTCTCTGCTTTTATAATGCTGTCTATATTGGTCATAACTTTCCTTCCAAGGAGTATACGTCTTTTAATTTCATGGCTGTGATCTCCATCTGCAGTGATTTTGGAGCCCCCCAAAATAAACTCTGATACTGTTTCCCCATCTTTTTGCCATGAAGTGATGGGACTGGATGCCATGATCTTAGGTTTCTGAATGTTGAACTTTAAGCCAACTTTTTCACTCTCCTCTTTCACTTTCATCAAGAGGCTTTTGAGTTCCTCTTCACTTTCTGCCACAAGGGTGGTGTCATCTGCATATCTGACGTTATTGATATTTCTCCCAGCAATCTTAATTCCAGCTTGTGCTTCCTCCAGCCCAGAGTTTCTCATGATGTACTCTGCATATAAGTTAAATAAGCAGGGTGACAATACAGAGCCTTGACATAATACACCTTTTCCTATTTGGAACCACTTTGTTGTTCCACGTCCAGTTCTAACTGCTGCTTCCTGACCTGCATGCAGGTTTCTCAAGAGGCAAATCAGGTGGTCTGGTATTCCCATCTCTTTCAGAAATTTCCACAGTTTATTGTGATCCACACAGTCAAAGGCTTTGGCATAGTCAAGAAAGCAGAAATATATGTTTTTCTGGAAATCTCTTGCTTTTTTGATGATCCAGAAGATGTTGGCAATTTGATCTCTGGTTCCTCTGCCTTTTCTAAAACCAGCTTGAACATCTGGAAGTTCACAGTTCACGTATTGCTGAAGCCTGGCTTGGAGAATTTTGAGCATTACTTTACTAGCGTGTGAGGTGAGTGAATTGTGCAATAGTTTGAGCATTCTTTGGCATTGCCTTTCTTTGGGATCGGAATGAAAACTGACCTTTTCCAGTCCTGTGGCCACTGCTGAGTTTTCCAAATTTGGTGGCATATTGAGTGCAGCACTTTCACAGCATCATCTCTTAGGTTTTGAAATAGCTCAACTGGAATTCCATCACCTCCACTAGCTTTGTTTGAGGTGATACTTCCTAAGGCCCACTTGACTTCACATTCCAGCTATGCTGCTGCTGCTGCTGCTAAGTCGCTTCATCTTGTCTGACTCTGTGAGACCCCATAGATGGCAGCCCACCAGGCTCCCCCATCCTTGGGGTTCTCCAGGCAAGAACACTGGAGTGGGTTGCCATTTCCTTCTCCAATGCATGAAAGTGAAAAGTGAAAGTGAAGTTGCTCAGTCGTGTCTGACTCTTAATGACCCCATGGACTGCAGCCTACCAGCTCCTCTGTCCATGGGATTCTCCAGGCAAGAGTACTGGAGTGGGGTGCCATTGCCTTCTCCCATTCCAGCCAGACAGAGATGTAATTCTTTTCTTGGTTTTCAGTTGTATCATTCCCTGTTAGTTGAAAGTGAGTGTAGGATCATAAAATCCTTTTTGCAGACCCATAAATCAGATCAGATCAGATCAGTCGCTCAGTCGTGTCCAACTCTTTGCGACCCCATGAATCACAGCACACCAGGCCTCCCTGTCCATCACCAACTCCCGGAGTTCACCCAGACCCACATCCATTGAGTCAGTGATGCCATCCAGCCATCTCATCCTCTGTTGTCCCCTTCTCCTCTTGCCCCCAATCCCTCCCAGCATCAGAGTCTTTTCCAATGAGTCAACTCTTCGCATGAGGTGGCCAAAGGACTGGAGTCTCAGCTTCAGCATCATTCCTTCCAAAGAAATCCCAGGGCTGATCTCCTTCAGAATGGACTGGTTGGATCTCCTTGCAGTCCAAGGGACTCTCAAGAGTCTTCTCCAACACCACAGTTCAAAAGCATCAATTCTTTGGTGCTCAGCCTTCTTCACAGTCCAACTCTCACATCCATACATGACCACAGGAAAAACCATACCCATAAATATTCCCCCTCATTTTTTTCCCTCACTTTTGCTCATGTTTCTCTTTCTCTCTCTCTCTGACTTGTAGGTTATGAGTTACCACTTTCTCTGGGTCACTTTCCAGACATTTGCTCATTTTTCAGAGTGTGACTTCTACTCTGTCTTGGTGAACAAAATGTAGCCATTCATTTTATATATTCATTAAAATTACTTTTGATCTCATGGCCCCATTCTCAATCTTTTTTTTTCTGTTGTTAGTTTATACTTATTCCTTTACTATTGTTTCAGTGAGTTCTCAGGAGATAAGATATATGTCAGGAGGTAAGATTTTATATATATCATATATATGTTACTCAGGAGGTAAGATTATATCAGGAGGATATAAATCTGTTTTTAAGTTTGCTATCTTAACCTGTAAATCTCCTATAAGTGTTTTGTAAAAATTATCTTGTCATTATGGTATCATCGTTGTATTAAAATCCATGTGAAATCATTTACTATTCTTTTTCTTGCATCAAATTAAAAATGATAATCTGTCCTTTTTTAGATGATAACGAAGCATATCCAGTAAAGTGTTTAACACCTGGCACTTTCTCTGTGTAATCTCATTTAGCATTTCATTCATTTCCTTGGTTCTTGTTGTCATCTGAAATGGAAAATAGCTAGCCTCCCATTGAAAAAGGATGCGAGTTATAAAAGGTTTGGTTTATAATTTTAGTGGTTTCATACCTTTAAAAGCGGTCCCTGAGCCAAGCAAGTGCAGATAGTGTGGAAAAGGACCAGCCCACTGGGCTCTCCGCTTTCAGCTGGGCTCACCTGCAACAAATCAGAGCCATTCACGTGTGTATTTCAGTCACCACCTATTCACTCCATTGTTAGAGGGAGTCCAGCCCCAGGGTTATGCGGAAAGCCCTACATGTGACACCCAACATCGGGCAGATGAGATCACAGCAGTTTTCTGGTCACATGTACCCATAGCCTGGGGAGAGGACATGGCACACGGTGCTGGGCCACAGGAGGGTTGTCCTTGGGGACAGGGTGAACAGCCAGGAGCTGTGGTCGGCAGCGTTCATGATAACATTAGTGAGGGTGCTGCCTGATTCCCAGAGGCTGTGATTACCTTGTTTGGATAATTCTGCAGGCTGAAAGGGAACTGAAACTGCTACTCAGGGATAAGAAAGGACTACTTGATCTACTTGATAAGGAAGATTGTTTGGGTAGGGGGACTTGTGCTTGGCAGAAGAGTGAGGAGGATGACCTGCCTGTAGTAGGCGTTATGAAGCCCTGCCAATGTCACCAGGCATCAAGGCAGCATATAATATTAAACCTTAATTTTAGGCCTTGAAACATAGTGTGCTCCATATGTGGATAAAGCTTTCTTAGCTGAGAACACTGAGTATAATATTGGTTATTCACTCCCTTCCCCTACCCCATACTTAAATTTATTAGATTTGTTTTCTAGGTTAGGCATATTCTACATATTTTTGAGAAGTTCAATTTGTAGTTGTTTGATCCTGTGAAGAGGTAAAGTTTCCTAAACTCTCTATCAAAGGTTTTCCAAACTGAATGACTTGCCTCAGGGTCGACCATATATAAAATTCATTTCTGGAGTTAAACAGATTAAGTGGTGCAAGTGAACTATCTTGACTACTCTTTCAAGTGAAATCAGAGTAATTGAACTCAAAATCTTTGAGAAATAATTTCCAATTCGCCTTAAGGAGATAATTGTTGATAGAAATCTCACATACTTCCTTGGTTGCTTATTGATGGCTTAGTTATGCACTAATAAAGTTTGGAAACTGTCTATTATAAGTAACTTGGAGTTCTGTTCTTTCGGAAGGGGGATTAGTTAGGTAAATGCAAAATAGTTTAAACAGAATAATATTGGGCTTAAGCCTCAATCAACTATTTTAATGATTAATGGAAACACTTCTGAATGAATAGTCTGTTTGAGCTGTGGAAAAGTAAATTCAGCTGCAAGCTTAGGGACTATCATTCAGGAAAGGAAAATCAACAAGAGAGGAAAACTGGCATAGTGGAAAAGGTTGGACTGTGAGTCAAGAGGTCCAAGAACTTGTTTTGAGATCTGACTTTGAATAAGTTTCTGAACTTCTCTTTTTCTTGGTTCCTTTCCACACCTGTAAAATGAGCAATAAGTAAAAACAACCTCATAGATACAATCCAACTCAAATTTTGTAATCTAAGAAATCTCTGGACTCACATTTTATGGTGTCAGAGGCAGCATTTCCACAGTACTCAGGGCGTCTGCAGCCTATTAAAATACTTAGTTTCCTTTGCCATTCACATTATCTGTTTGTACGAAACCGTCCTCCCAATCATTATCCCTTTTTGAAATTAAATAGAAGTCTAACAGGAGTGCCAAAGCATAAACACACTAATAAACATTTTAATGTAGTCACCTTGTTAATTTTCAGAGAACACCATAAAGAGGTCATAAAATATACTCCTCAGCTAAGAATACCATGAGCTGCTGGCTGGGACACTTCTAACATAATGGGAAGTAACTCCTTACCAGCAGCTGAAAAAAGAATGCATTATTCTTGTAATGATATTTAATAAAAAAGGAATGCAAGACATCTTGGCATATTAAGAAACAACATGGGGGAAAGCCATTTTTCTAGTTAGCCGACTAGCCAACTAAATGGTTGCAAAAATGATTTGAGTTGTACTATCAATAGCCTTTCCCTCAGTGCCACAAAATTACCAAATATTTGTTTGCCCTTTGATCAGGAATAATAATAGCAATAGTACTGATAGCTAATGTGTACCAAGTGTTTGATATTTAAAATGCTTCATATGTATTAAGTCATTTACTCTTCATAACTCTAGGGTTGTGAGTTTGTTTATGCTTTGGCATAAATTCTAGAGTTATGAGCTTGATTATACTTTGGTACTCCTGTCAATATTATCATATTTATTTTACATGTAAGAAGTATGGAACAAAGAGTGTTTAAGAACTACTCAAAGTCTCAGAACTAAGGGTTAAGTGGTAAGGCTATGATTTGAAGCTAACCATAAGATCATATCAGATATTTATTTTTAATTTGGTAAGCTTCAATAGTATTCTGTTATGGAATTTTTAAATTTCATCTAAATTTTATAGCTCATTGATGTAAAGTTTTATGTAATACTCCCTTACTATCCTCTTAATGCCCATATTATATATACTCATGATCCTCCTGTTACCCCTGATATTAGTAATTTGTGTATCCTCTCTCCGTCTCTCTCTATTATCAGTCTGGCAAGAGGTTGATTAAATGTATTAATCTTTTCAAGGATGAATTTTAGATTTTATTGATTTTGTTTATTGTCTTTCTATTTTATTTCTTCCCATATTTTTGTTCTCTTCTTTCTATTTATTTTGAATTTAATTTACCACTCCTTTTCCAATTTGGTAGATTGAAACTTTTATACTGAATTTGAGAGCTTTCTTGTTTTCTAATAATCAATTGATGCTTTAAATACCTTTAAGTACATACAACTTTAGTTACATCCCACAAATTTTGGTATGTGGTACTTTAGATGACATTTCATTCAAAATATTTTCCAATATTCTTAATTTTTTGATCCATTGCTTAAAGAGGTGAATTATTTTCTGTATAATCGGTGTTTTTGTTTTTGTGGAATTCTAATTTGTAGTGGTCAGAGAATATTCTCTGTAAAGTTTTAGTCTTTTGAAATCTATAGAGACTTGCTTATAGTCCTGCTATTGTCTGTCTTGGTATTCATTCCCTGTACATGTGAAATGAATGTGTATTCTGCAGTTGTTAACTGGTAATAGTCTATAAATGTCAAATAGATTAAAGTGGTTGACAGTATAATTCTGAGATACTCTACCCTACTGATTCTATTTCTCTAGTTTTGTATCAATTATTAAAATAGATATGCTAAATATTCTAGCTGTGATTGTGCATTTGTCTATTTCTCCCTTTCTCTAAGTTTTTGTTTCATATATTTTGAAGCTCTGTTCTTATGTGTATACAAATTAATATGTCCTCTTGATTATTATGTCCTCTTGATTCATTTAATTTTTATGAATATTTTTTAAAATGAATATTTTTATGAATCTTTATCCCTGGAAATATTCTTTGCTCTGAAAATTACTTTGCTTTATATTGAGTCCCTCCAGCTTTATGTTGTTAGCATGGTATGTCTTTTCCCATCATTCTATTTTGAACCAATCTGTGTCCTTATATTTAAAATAAGATTCTTGTAGGCAGCATGTAGTTGGGTATTGCTTTATTTTTAAACCAGTTTGAGATTTTTTGCCTTTTATTTTGTGTCTTTAGATTATTTACATTTAATGTAATTATTATCCCTTCCAATACTTCGGGCTTCCCTGGTGGCTCAGATGGTAAGGAATCTGCCTTCAATGTGGGAGACCTTGGTTCAGTCCCTGGGTCTGGAAGATCCTCTGGAGAAAGGAATGGCAAACCACTCCAGTATTCTTGCCTCTAGAATCCCATGGGCAGAGAAGCCTGAGGGCAATGGTCCTTGGGGTCGCAAGGAGTCAGACATGACTGAGTTGACTAACACTTTCTAATATTTCAGGTGATTTCTACCCCAGACTTGGGTAGTTTTATCATGTATATGCACTGATCATTAATCAAATGAAGACCCAAGGAGGTACTGAATAGATTTCTTGACTTCCCATTCTGTGGGATGCTTTTTCATTCTGATACCGTGCTCTGCAAATGAAGTGTCTTGGTCTGCCTAGGCTTTTAGCTCCATCTCAAATCAGATAACCCACTGAGTTCTACCTGGATTATCCTTTCCTGTGCTGAAGTCTAAAAGCTGCTGCTGCTGCTGCTGCTGCTGCTAAGTCGCGTCAGTCGTGTCCGACTCTGTCCGACCCCATAGACGGCAGCCCACCAGGCTCCCCCGTCCCTGGGATTCTCCAGGCAAGAACACTGGAGTGGGTTGCCATTTCCTTCTCCAATGCATGAAAGTGAAAAGTGAAAGCAAAGACGCTCAGTCGTCTCCGACTCTTAGCGACCGCATGGACTGCAGCCTACCACGCTCCTCTTGTCCGTGGGATTCACCAGGCCAGAGTACTGGAGTGGGTCGCCAGTGCCTTCTCCGAGTCTAAAAGCGCTAGTCAGTAATATGGAAAATTGCAGGCTTGCTTCTTTGGCTTCTGAAATTTTGGGACGCAGTGTATTATACTAAATAATGTCCATATTTTGTCTGGACTTTTGATTGTTTCAGGTGAGTGGGTAAATCTAGTCTTTGTTACTCCATCTGAGTCAGAAGTGGAAGTCCCACAGAGTAAATTTAAGAGGTAAAAACTATACATATGCAAGCTAATTTCCAGACATGTCATTAATATTTTAAAATTTATTTACAGCAGTGACCCAAATTATTACATATTTTGAACTGTTGTTAAAGTCATGTCCAACTCTTTGCAACCTCATGGACTGCAGCATGCCAGATTTCCTTCTCCTTCACTATCTCCTGGAATTTGCTCAAACTCTTATCTGTTGAGTTGGTCATGCCATCCAACTATCTTATCCTCTGTCACCATCTTCTCCTCCTGCCCTCAATCTTTCCCAGCATCAGGGTCTTTTCCAATAAGTTGGCTCTTCATATCAAGTAGGCAAATTATTAGAGCTTTAGCTTCAGCATCAGTCCTTTCAATGACTATTCAGAGTTGATTTCCTTTAGGATGGACTAGTTTGATCTTGCTGTCCAAGGGACTCTCAAAAGTCTTCTCCAGCATCACAGTTTGAAAGCATCAATTCTTCAGTGGTCAGCCGTCTTTAGGTCCAACTCTCACACCCATACATGACTACAGGAAAACCATAGCTTTGACTATATTGACTGTTGGCAAAGTGACGTCTCTGCTGTTTAATATGCTGTCTAGGTTGGTCATAGCTTTTCTTCCAAGGAGCAAGTATCTTTTAATTTTACAGCTGCAGTCACCATCTACAGTGATTTTGGAGCCCTAGAAAATAAAAATCTGCCACTCTTTCCATTTTTCCCTCATCTATTTGCCATGAAGTAATGGGGCCAGATGACATGATCTTAGTTTTTTGAATATTGAGTTTTAAGCTAGCTTTTTTACTGTCCTCTTTCAACTTCTTAAGAGGCTCTTTAGTTCCTCTTCACTTCTGCCATTTGGGTGGTATCATCTGTATATCTGATGTTGATATTTCTCCTGGCAATCTTGATTCCAGCTCGAAATTCATCCAGCCCAGCATTTTTCATGATGTATTCTACATATAAGCTAAATAAGCAGGGTGACAATATACAGCCTTAACATACTTCTTTCCCAATTTTGAACCAGTCTGTTCTTCCATGTCTGGTTCTAACAATTACTTCTTGATCTGCATACAGGTTTCTCAGGAGGCAGGTAAGGTGGTCTGCTATTCCCATCTCTTTAAGAATTTTCCACAAAGAGAATTTTGAACTGAATGATTTCCAAAGAAAGGTTTTTAAATATAACTTATGCATGCTATAATGGTAACTTATATAAACTTAGATAATAAAATGAATACCTTATTAATACTTTGGGCTAATCTTTGCTGATCACTTACTAGGTACTGTTAGGTTAAAGATGTTTAATCTTCATAACAGTCTTCAGAAGTAGAAAATATCATTGTATATGATTTATGATATAGCTGAGATTTAGGCTGAGATTACTTGCTGTAGATTACACTGTTGCTAGAATTGGAATTCAAGTTGGTCTGACTTCAGTGCCTAAGCTTTCTTTATCAAAGCAGAATTACTGACAGGTACTGCTGAGTAGACGAAGAACAGATAATTTGTATGTATTACTGAACTTTCCTGATTATTAGCCAATTCTATTATTATGATTTTGATAACTATGTTGGTACTTTTAAATATAGAACATCATAATTCAAACTCATATTTCAGCAATGGGATTGTGTCAGTAAAAATTTTATATACTTCACAAAGCAGTTCTTTTTAGTGGTTCAGAGACTGTGATACATTGATGCTAGTCTTATGATAGCATTTGTCCATCTTCTGTCAGGCCATATTGGTCTAAATCAATCTTGATTAAGACATTTTCAGGCAGCATGACACCCACAATAAATCCCTCTTAACCACATGATTTTTTTTTATGAGGAAAAAGCAACAAACCAATTTTATACTTCAAAGATTTTTTAGTTTTATAAAATTTACTAATTTCAGTTTCTCTTCTGAAAGCCATTTAATTGTGGTCTTGTTCTGTCAATTCAATCATTAGTTTATTTTAACAATAATATAATTACCATGAAGGACAGATAGCAAGATGAGTACACACTCATTTCCTGTGACACTAGGAACATGATGATTATGGAAATAGCAAATGAAGCTCTTAAGATGCAGGAAGTTCATTACTAGGATGTAGTTCATAAAGGCATTTATTTCAACTGCACTTGTTAGTCAAAATGCCTCTTTCAGCATTTAAGCATATGTTTCCCAAGTTATGGCTAGGCCATTTGAGCCTTTTCTAAAGCAAGGCTTACATTACAAGTGCCTAAGCTGACCTTGAAAAATAGACTCACACAAACAAATGCAATACAAGTTGATTTTGAACTTTAAGCCAAGAATATATGATTAACATTTCTGTGGATTTAGTAAGGGAATAATTTAAGATCATCAATGAATGTGGCACTGATCAAGCAATAGAACTGCACATAGTTGGGTATGGATATAATGTGAATTTAGCAAGTGAATATAAATTTGAATGAAATAATAGTATTTCAGTTGGTTTCAAGGAACTTTTCTTCCAAAGGGAGATAAAAGAGGTAATGAAGAGGAGGTAAAGAAGTTGGATATGGTGGGAAGAATCCTAGAAATGCAGAAGAGGGTGATATGAACCAGGGGAGGGTGATTTGAGTACTTTTTTCTCTGTCTCCTAGCACTTTGTAGCCCTCAGCATGTTACAAACTCTGACATCTAGTTTTCACATCCACTAAAGGAAGAGGTTATAGTAAACGAGGCCAAAGTCCATCTGGTTCTGATCTAGCGATTGAGTGACTGACTTCCCTACTTACTGGGAGCACATTTCAGAGCTGTTGCCATTAGGGAAAAAAAGAACATGTCTTATTCTTGAGTCCATGAGAAAAATATGTAGGCTTACCTACACATGAGGCTAGAGAGAGAAAATCCTTTTAACTGTATCTTTGCATCAGACTGAGTTACTCAAACTACATTTCCAGTTTGAATCGGACAGTAGGGTCTTTTACTACCTGGTTCACTTGTAAATTAGAGTTGCAAAATTTCTTAGAACCATTTTGCTACTCATCTTGTGGAAAATAGTCCTAATCTTATTTAAAAGTCTCTAAGTAAGCTATTTCTGGTCATTTTGTGAGAAATCTATGTTTAATAAAGATTATAAGAATTTTAAAAAACAATAGTTTTCACCACATTAACAAAATGAAGGATAAAAATCATATGATCATTTCAATAAAAGCAAAAAAAAAAAAAAAAAGCTTTTGACAAAATTCAGCATCATTTTGCCATAAAAGCATCAATAAAATAGCTATGAAGGGAATGTACCTCAATATAATACAGGCTACATATGACAAACACAGAGCTAACCTCATACTCAATGGTGAAAGGCTGAAAGCATTTCCTTTAAGATCAGGAAAAAGACAAGGATGTCCATTCTCACCAATTTTTCAAGATAGTCCTGGGAGTCCTAGCCAGAAGAAGGCATGAAAAAGAAAAAAGGCATCCAAATTGGAAAATAGGCAGTAAAATTGTCACTATTTGCAGATGATGTGATATTATATAACCTTAAATACTCCATCAAAAAAGTGTTCAAACTAATAAATTCAGTAAAGTCATGGGATTCAAAATCAATACACAAAAATCTGTTATGGTTTGATACACTAATAACAAATGATCAGAAAAAGAAATTAAGAAAACAATCCCATTTACCACAGCATAAAAATGAATACAATACCTAGGAATAAATTTAACCAGCAAATGAAAGACATGTATATTGAAAAATATGACATTAATAATGAAAGAAATTGAAGACAACACAAATGGAAAGTAATTCTATGCTCATGGGTTGGACAAATCAATATTGTTAGTATCCATACTACCCCAAGCAATTCAAAGATTTATGAAATTTCTATCAAATTTCTAATGGTAATTATCACAGAAGTAGAACAAATAATCCTAAAATCTGTAGGGAACCATGAAAGACCCCAAATAGTCAAAGTAATCTTGAGAAAGAAAAACTAAGCTAGAGATATCATGCCTCTGATTTTAAACAGTATTAGAAAGCTATGGTAATTAAAATAGTATGCTCTTGGTATAAAAACAGACCCATAGATGATTGCAACAAAATGTAAAGCTCAGAAATAAACCCATATGTATATGGTCAAAGGGCTTTCCAGGTGGTGCTATTACTAAAGAACACACCTGCCAATGCAGGAGATAAAAGAATCACAGCCTTGATCCCTGGGTTGGGAAGATCCCCTGGAAAAGGAAGTAGCAACCCACTACAGTAGTCTCTCTCTCTTTTTTCTTTTTTGTAATTTATTTAACTTGAGGCTAATTACTTTACAGTATTGGGGTGCTTTTTGCAATAAATCAACATGAATCAGCCACGGGTGTACATGTGTCCCACCATCCTGAAACCCCTCCCACCTCCTTCTCCACCCCATTCTTCTGGGTTGTCCCAGAGCACCAGCTTTGAGTGCCCTGCTTCATGCATCAAACTTGCACTGGTCATCTATTTTACATCTGGTAATATACTGAAAGAGATGGGAATACCAGACCACATGATCTGCCTCTTGAGAAATCTGTATGCAGCTCAGGAAGCAACAGTTAGAACTGGACATGGAACAACAGACTGGTTCCAAATAGGAAAAGGAGTACGTCAAGGCTGTGTATTGTCACCCTGTTTATTTAACTTCTATGCAGAGTACATCATGAGAAATGCTGGACTGGAAGAAACACAAGCTGGAATCAAGATTGCCAGGAGAAATATCAATAACCTCAGATTTGCAGATGACACCACCCTTATGGCAGAAAGTGAAGAGGAACTCAAAAGCCTCTTGATGAAAGTGAAAGTGGAGAGTGAAAAAGTTGGCTTAAAGCTCAACATTCCGAAAATGAAGATCATGGCATCTGGTCCCATCACTTCATGGGAAATAGATGGGGAAACAGTGGAAACAGTGTCAGACTTTATTTTTTTTGGCTCCAAAATCACTGCAGATGGTAATTGCAGCCATGAAATTAAAAGATGCTTACTCCTTGGAAGGAAAGTTATGACCAACCTAGATAGCATATTGAAAAGCAGAGACATTACTTTGCCAACAAAGGTCCATCCTGTCAAGGCTATGGTTTTTCCTGTGGTCATGTATGGATGTGAGAGTTGGACTGTGAAGAAGGCTGAGCATGGAAGAATTGATGCTTTTGAACTGTGGTATTGTAGAAGACTCTTGAGAGTCCCTTGGACTGCAAGGAGATTCAACCAGTCCATTCTGAAGGAGATCAGCCCCAGGATTTCTTTGGAGGGAATGATGCTGAAGCTGAAACTCCAGTACTTTGGCCACCTCATGCGAAGAGCTGACTCATTGGAAAAATGTCTGATGCTGGGAGGGATTGAGGGCAGGAGGAGAAGGGGATGACAGAGGATGAGATGGCTGGACGGCATCACTGACTCAATGGACTTGAGTCTGAGTGAACTCCGGGAGTTGGTGATGGACAGGGAGGTCTGGCGTGCTGCGATTCATGGGGTCGCAAAGAATCAGACACAACTGAGCGACTGAACTGAACTGAACTGAATATACATATTTCAATGCTTTTCTTTCAAATTGTCCCACCCTCACCTTCTCCCACATAGTCCAAAAGTTTGTTCTTTACATCTGTGTCTCTTTTGCTGTTTTGCATATAGTGTCATTACCATCTTTCTAAATTCCATATATATGTGCTAATATACTATATTGGTATTTCTCTTTTTGACTTACTTCACTTACTTCACTCTGTGTAATAGGCTCCAGTTTCATCCACCTCATTAGAAGTGACTCAAATGTGTTCTTTTTTATAGCTGAGTAATATTCCATTGTGTATATATACCACAATTTCTTCATCCATTCCTCTGCTGATGGACATCTAGGTTGCTTCCACATCCTGGCTATTGTAAACAGTGCTGCAATGAACACTGGGGTACACATGGCTCTTTCAATTCTGGTTTCCTCGTTGTATGCACAGCGTGGGATTGCTGGGTCATATGGCAGTTCTATTTTCAGTTTTTTAAGGACTCTCCACACTGTTCTCCATAGTGGCTATACTAGTTTGCATTCCTGCCAACAGTGTAAGAGGGTTCCCTTTTCTCCACACCCTCTTCAGCATTTATTTATTTATTTATTGTAGACTTTTTGATGGCAGCCATTCTGACTGGTGAGAGAAGGCAATGGCACCCCACTCCAGTACGGTTGCCCAGAAAATCCCATGGATGGAGGAGCCTGGTAGGGTGCAGTCCATGGGGTCGTTAAGAGTTGGACATGACTAAGCAACTTCACTTTCACTTTCCACTTTCATGCATTGGAGAAGGAAATGGCAACCCACTCCAGTGTTCTTGCCTGGAGAATCCCATGGACAGAGAAGCCTGGTAGGCTGCAGTCCATGGGGTCGCACAGAGTCGGACATGACTGAAGCAACTTAGTAGTAGTAGTAGAGTAGTATTCTGACTGGTATGAGACAGTACCTCATTGTGGCTTTGATATGCATTTCTCTGATAATAAGTGATATTGAGCTTTTTTATCATTTGTTTGTTAGCCATCTGTATGTCTTATTTGGAGAAATGTCTGTTTAGTTCTTTGGCCCACTTTTTGATTGGGTCATTTATTTTTCTGATATTGAGCTGCCTGAGCTGCTTGTATATTTGGAAATTAATTCTTTGTCAGTTGTTTCATTTTCTATTATTTTCTCTCATTCTGAAGGCTGCCTTTTCACCTTGCTTATAGTTTCCTTCATTGTGCAAAAGTCTTTCAAGATTAATTAGGTCCCATTTGTTTATTTTTGTTTTATTTCCATTACTCTGGGAGGTGGGTCATAGAGAATCTTCCTGTGATTTATGTCCGAGCCACTCCAGTATTCTTGCCTGGAGAATTCCATTGATAGAGAAGCCTAACAGGTTACAGTCCATATGATCGCAAAGAATCAGACTTGACTGAAGCAACTTAGGATGCATGCATATGGCCAAAGTTAATTTACTTTAAAGGTTCCAAGAATATACAATGGGAAAAGGACAATCTCTTTAATAATGGTGCTGGGAAAACTGGGACAGCCACTTGCAAAAGAATAAAATTTGACCATTGTCTTGTACCATACATAAAATTAACTCAAAATTGATTAAAGCCTTGAATGTGAGATATGAAGCCATGAAAGTCCTAGAAGAAAATATAGGTTGTAAAATGCCTGGCATAGGTTTTGGCAATGATTTTTTTGAATCTGACACCAAAAGCAAAAACAACAAAAGCAAAAATAAGAAAGTGGGACCACATCAAACTGAAAAGCTCCTGCACAGCAAAGAAAATCAGTAAAATGAAAAGGTACCTCCTGAATGGGAGAAAATCTTTGCAAATCATCTATCTGATAAGGGGCTAACATCCAAAATACATGAAAAATTCACAACTCAATTGCAAAAACAATTAAAAATGGGCTGAAGCTCTGAATAGACATTTTTCTGAAGAAGACATACAGATGGCCAACAGGTACACGAAAAGACGTTCAACATCATTAATCATCAAGGAAGCACAAGTCAAAAACTGCACTAAGATACAGCCTCACACCTGTCAGAATGGTTATTAATCAAAAGATAAAAAGTGAGTGTTGGCAAGGATGTGGAAAAAGGGAACACTTGTGCATTGTTGGTGGGAATGTGAATTGGTACAACCACTATGGGAAACAGTATGGAGATTCCTCAGAAAATTAAAAATAAAACTACCTTGTGATCCAGCAATTCCACTTTGGAGTATTTATCTAAAGAAATGAAAACAGTAACTCCAAGTGATATATGAACCCCTATGTTCACTGCAGCATTATTAACAATAACTAAGATATGGAAACAACTGAGGTGTCCACCTATGGATGAATGAATAAAGAAATGTGGTATATATACACAGTGGAATATAATTAAGCCATAGAAAGAATGAAGTCTTGCTATTTGTGATAAAATGGATGAACCTCAAGGGTATCATGCTAAGTAAAGTAAGTCAGATAGAGAAAAACAAATTGCATATTATCTCACTTATATGGGAAACCTAAAGAATGAACAAATAACTTTAAAAAATAAACTAAAACCAACCTGCTAGGTACAGAAAACAGATTGGTGGTGGAGGATAAGGTTGAGAGAAGTGGATGAAGGGGTCAAAAGACAAAATGAAAAAAACCTTGAAGTATAGTTAGTCCAGAGACTATCAGGTCCTGAGAAAATTGATCTATGGAGCTAAAGCTCATGGTAGCTCAGGGTCTACTGGTAGTAACAGTAAGTTCTGGTGCAGTGTAATGGTAATATTTTCAGAGTGCCATTGACATACATTCCTGTGATCTGACTCACATGATCCTTCTATCAGGAAATACATATGACTTATTTTATTCTGACTTAATGAAAACTTGTCAATCTAATCACATGGACCACAGTCTTGTCTAATTCTATGAAACTAAGCCATGCCATGTGGGGCCACCCAAGATGGGCGGGTCATGGTGGAGAGGTCTGACAGAATGTGGTCCACTGGAGAAGAGAATGGCAAACCACTTCAGTATTCTTGCCTTGAGAACCCCATGAACAGTATGAAAAGGCAAAATGATAGGATACTGAAAGAGGAACTCCCCAGGCGGGAGGTGCCCAATATGCTACTGGAGATCAGTGGAGAAATAACTCCAGAAAGAATGAAGGGATGGAGCCAAAGCAAAAAGAATACCCAGTTGTGGATGTGACTGCTGATGGAAGTGAGGTCTGATGCTGTAAAGAGCAATATTGCATAGGAACCTGGAATGTCAGGTCCATGAATCAAGGCAAATTGGAAGTGGTCAAACAGGAGATGGCAAGAGTGAACGTTGACATTCTAGGAATCAGCGAACTAAAATGGACTGGAATGGGTGAATTTAACTCAGATGACCATTATATCTACTACTGTGGGCAGGAATCCCTCAGAAGAAATGGAATAGCCATCCTGGTCAACAAAAAAGTCCAAAATGCAGTACTTGGATGCAATCTCAAAAACGACAGAATGATCTCTGTTCGTTTCCAAGGCAAACCATTCAATATCACAGTAATCCAAGTCTATGCCCCAAACAGTAATGCTGAAGAAGCTGAAGTTGAATGGTTCTATGAAGACCTACAAGATCTTTTAGAACTAACACCTAAAAAAGATGTCCTTTTCATTATAGGGGCTGCTGCTGCTGCTGCGTCGCTTCAGTCGTGTCCGACTCTGTGTGACCCCATAGACGGCAGCCCACCAGGCTCCCCTGTCCTTGCGATTCTCCAGGCAAGAATACTGGAGTGGGTTGCCATTTCCTTCTCCAATGCATGAAAGTGAAAAGTGAAAGTGGAGTTGCTCGGTCGTGTCCGACTCTTCGCGATCTCATGGACTGCAGCCTACCAGGCTCCTCCGCCCATGGGATTTTCCAGGGAAGAGTACTGGAATGGGTTGCCATTGCCTTCTCCCATTATAGGGGACTGGAATGCAAAAGTAGGAAGTCAAGAAACACCTGCAGTAACAGGCAAATTTGGCCTTGGAATACAGAATGAAGCAGGTCAAAGGCTAATAGAGTTTTGCCAAGAGAATGCATTGGTCATAGCAAACACCCTCTTCCAACAACACAAGAGAAGACTCTATACATGGACATCACCAGATGGTCAAGACCAAAATCAGACTGATTATATTCTTTGCAGGCAAAGATGGAGACACTCTATACAGTCAACAAAATCAAGACTGGGAGCTGACTGTGGCTCAGATCATGAACTCCTTATTGCCAAATTCAGACTTAAATTGAAGAAAGTAGGGAAAACCACTAGACCATTCAGATCAGATCAGATCAGATCAGTCACTCAGTCCTGTCCGACTCTGTGACCCCATGAATCACAGCATGCCAGGCCTCCCTGTCCATCCACAACACCCGGAGTTCACTGAGACTCATGTCCATCGAGTCAGTGATGCCATCCAGCCATCTCATCCTCTGTCGTCCCCTTCTCCTCTTGCCCCCAATCCCTCCCAGCATCAGAGTCTTTTCCAATGAGTCAACTCTTCCCATGAGGTGGCCAAAGTACTGGAGTTTCAGCTTGAGCATCATTCCTTCCAAAGAAATCCCAGGGCTTATCTCCTTCAGAATGGACTGGTTGGATCTCCTTGCTGTCCATGGGACTCTCAAGAGTCTTCTCCAACACCACAGTTCAAAAGCATCAATTCTTCAACGCTCAGCCTTCTTCACAGTCCAACTCTCACATCCATACATGACCACAGGAAAAACCATAGCCTTGACTAGACGAACCTTTGTTGGCAAAGTAATGTCTCTGCTTTTGAATATGTTATCTAGGTTGGTCATAACTTTCCTTCCAAGGAGTAAGCGTCTTTTAATTTCATGGCTGCAGTCACCATCTGCAGTGGTTTTGGAGCCCGAAAAAATAAAGTCTGACACTGTTTCCACTGTTTCCCCATCTATTTGCCATAGAGTGATGGGACCAGATGCCATGATCTTTGTTTTCTGAATGTTGAGCTTTAAGCCAACTTTTTCACTCTCCACTTTCACTTTCATCAAGAGACTTTTGAGTTCCTCTTCATTTTCTGCCATAAGGGTGGTGTCATCTGCATATCTGAGGTTATTGATATTTCTCGCAGCAATCTTGATTCCAGCTTGTGTTTCTTCTAGTCCAGCGTTTCTCACGATGTACTCTGCATATAAGTTAAATAAACAGGGTGACAATATACAGCCTTGATGTGCTCCTTTTCCTATTTGGAACCAATGTGTTGTTCCATGTCCAGTTCTAACTGTTGCTTCCTGTCACATGCTAGTAAAGTAATGCTTAAAATTCTCCAAGCCAGGCTTCAGCAATATGTGAACCATGAACATCCTGATCTTCAACCTGGTTTTAGAAAAGGCAGAGGAATCAGAGATCAAATTGCCAACATCTGCTGGATCATGGAAAAAGCAAGAGAGTTCCAGAAAAACATCTATTTCTGCTTTATTGACTATGCTAAAGCCTTTGACTTGTGGGTCACAATAAACTGTGGACAATTCTGAAAGAGATGGGAATACCAGACCACCTAATCTGCCTCTTGAGAAATTTGTATGCAGGCATGACCTAAATCAAATCCCTTATGACTATACAGTGGAAGTGAGAAATAGATTTAAAGGACTAGATCTGATAGACAGAGTGCCTGATGAACTATGGACGGAGGTTCGTGACATTGTACAGGAGACAGGGATCAAGACCATCCTGATGGAAAAGAAATGCAAAAAAGCACAATGTCTGTCTGGGGAGGCCTTACAAATAGCTGTGAAAAGAAGAGAAGCAAAAAGCAAAGGAGAAAAGAAAAGATGTAAGCATCTGAATGCAGAGTTCCAAAGAATAGCAAAGAGAGATAAAGCCATCTTCAGCGATCAATGCAAAGAAATAGAGGAAAACAGCAGAATGGGAAAGACTATAGATCTCTTCAAGTAAATTAGAGATACCAAGGGAACATTTCATGCAAAGATGGGCTCGATAAAGGACAGAAATTGTGTGGACATAACAGAAACAGAAGATATTAAGAAGAGGTGGTAAGAATACGCAGAAGAATTATACAAAAAAGATCTTCATGACCAAGATAATCATGATGGTGTGATCAGTCACCTAGAGCCAGACATCTTGGAATGTGAAGTCAAGTGGGCTTTAGAAAGCATCACTACGAACAAAGCTAGTGGAGGTGATGGAATTCCAGTTGAGCTATTTCAAATCCTGAAAGATGATGCTGTGAAAGTGCTGCACTCAATATGCCAGCAAATTTGGAAAACTCAGCAGTGGCCACAGGACTGGAAAAGATCAGTTTTCATTCCAACTCCAAAGAAAGGCAATGCCAAAGAATGCTCAAACTACTGCACTCATCTCACACGCTAGTAAAGTAATGCTCAAAATTCTCCAAGCCAGGCTTCAGCAATATGTGAACTGTGAACTTCCTGATGTTCAATCTGGTTTTAGAAAAGGCAGAGAAACCAGAGATCAAATTGCCAACATCTGCTGGATCATGGAAAAAGCAAGAGAGTTCCACAAAAACATCTATTTCTGCTTTCTTGACTATGCCAAAGCCTTTGACTG
Organism: Bos mutus; assembly: GCF_027580195.1. Lineage (NCBI taxonomy): Eukaryota > Metazoa > Chordata > Mammalia > Artiodactyla > Bovidae > Bos > Bos mutus. The sequence goes on from NC_091618.1 coordinate 119,493,730, forward strand.
TGTGGATCACAATAAACTGTGGACAATTCTGAAAGAGATGGGAATACCAGACCAACTGGCCTGCCTCTTGAGAAACCTGTATGCAGGTCAGGAAGCAACAATTAGAACTGGACATGGAACAACAGACTGGCTCCAAATAGGAAAAGGAGCATGTCAAGGCTGTATATTGTCACCCTGCTTTTTAAATTTATATGCAGAGTACATCACGAGAAACGCCGGGCTGGAAGAAGCACAAGCTGGAATCAAGATTGCCAGGAGAAATATCAATAACCTCAGATATGCAGATGACACCACCCTTATGGCAGAAAGTGAAGAGGAACTCAAACGCCTCTTGATGAAACTGAAAGAGGAGAGTGAAAAATTTGGCTTAAAGCTCAACATTCAGAAAACGAAGATCATGGCATCTGGTCCAATCACTTCATGGGAAATAGATGGGTCAGACTTTATTTTTTGGGCTCCAAATTCACAGATGGGCAGATGGTGATTGCAGCCATGAAATTAAAAGAGGCTTACTCCTTGGAAGGAAAGTTATGACCAACCTAGATAGCATATTGAAAAGTAGAGACATTACTTTGCCAACAAAGGTCCGTGTAGTCAAGGTTATGGTTTCTCTAGTAGTCATGTATGGACGTGAGAGTTGGACTGTGAAGAAAGCTGAATGCTGAAGAATTGATGCTTTTGAACTGTGGTGTTGGCGAAGACTCTTGAGAGTCCCTTGGACTGCAAGGAGATCCAACCAGTCCATCCTAAAGGAGATCAGTCCTGGGTGTTCTTTGGAAGGAATGATGCTCAAGCTGAAACTCCAGTACTTTGGCCACCTCATACAAAGAGTTGACTTACTGGAAAAGACTCTGATGCTGGGAGGTATTGGGGGCAGGAGGAGAAGGGGACGACAGAGGATGAGATGGCTGGATGGCATCATCGACTAGACGGACATGATTTTGAGTGAACTCCAGGAGTTGGTGATGGACAGGGAGGCCTGGCATGCTGCAATTCATAAGGTCACGGTCGGACACGACTGAGTGACTGAACTGAACTGAATGTTATTAATAGATTTGTATATTCTTTGAGCATTTTTCCCAATACTATTTTTGTCAAGGCAATTTTTGCTATGATTAGTGATTTTACTTGGCAGTTGTTTTCCATGATATTGCATTGTGTTGTCAGTTATTTGGAGAGATTCCAAGTTATTTTTTTAAAAACTCTTAAATGCCATTTGTGCCTAAGAGGCCTGAATCTGCCAAAGCTTCTTGAGCAGTTTTATTATTGGTATGCATGCACCACACTGTTCTTAAAACAGGGTGAAAAAGTAACAGTTTTTTTTTAGTGAATCTGAGGTATACTGAAATTAAAATAATTTTTCTATGAGAAGAGTTTTTTTTAATTTATGTACTTTCACTCATTTTAATCAAAATGGCAGATATACTTCATTCATTAACTAATGGAATATTTATTGAGAACCAACTATGGGTTAAGTGTTATTCCTCCCTGGTGGCTCAGATGGTCAAGAATCTGCCTGCAATTCAGGAGACTGGCGTTCAATCCCTGGCTTGGGAATATCCTCTGGTGAAGGTAATAACTACCTATTCCAGTAATTTTGCCTGGAGAATTCCATGGACAGAGAAGCCTAGCAGGCTATAGTCCATGAGATCGCAGTCAGACACAACGGAGCCTCTGATGTACAAGCAATGTTCTAGGGACAGAGAATATAGCAGTGAACCATCGTAGACAAGGTTTCAGCTCTCATAAAGCATATATGATACTGTGGTCCAGGTGATTTATATAAAGAGATATTTATATCATACTCTGAAATAGTGATAAGTACAAAGAATAGGCAGTTTCTAAATCAGCATGTTGGCTATCTCATATAAGAGCAGTTAGAGGAGGATTCTCTGAGGAGGTGACTATGAACTGAGATCTGAGTGAAAGAAAGTCAGCTAAGGCAAAGTCAAGGGTAAAGACATTCAAGCAGAGGATACAGAAAGCAGAGAGACCATGGGGAAAGCCTGAGGTTTGAGAGAAGGTGAAGACTGCAAGACTATCAGGGGTAAGGGGGCACAGCTCTCTGAACCTTAGTTTCCTGAGCATAAAACAAAGATTATAACAGCTCCCTCTTAAGAGAGATGGGAGCACACCTACTGTGCAGTTAAGAGAATGGGAGTATACCTACTGTGTGCCAATGCCAGTGATGTGAACTATAAATGCATGCTCTTTTTTGGTGCATGCAAAAAAGACCTGACTCATGCTCAGTATATAATTTTCATAATCATGATATTTTACTCTTGAATAGATGAACAGTTTATTTTTTAAATTAATTAATTTTAATTGGAGGCTAATTACTTTATAATATTGTGGTGGTTTTTGCCACACATTGACATGGATCAGCCATGGATGTACATGTGTCCTACAAGCCTGAACCCTACCTCTCACCTCCCTTACCACCTCGTCCTTCTGGGTTGTCCCAGAGCACCAGCTCTGAGTGCCCTGATTAATGCATTGAACTTGCTCTGGTCATCTGCTTTACATATGGTAATATACATGTTTCGATGATATTCTTTCAAATCATCCCACCTTTGCCTTCTACACAGTCCAAAAGTCTGTTCTTTACATCTGTGTCTCTTTTGCTGTCTTGCATATAGGGTCATCATTACCATCTTTCTAAATTCCATATATATGCATTAATATACTATACTGGTATTTCTCTTTTTGACTTACTTCACTCTGTATAATAGGCTACAGTTTCATTCACCTCATTAGAACTGACTGAAATGTATTATTTTTATAGCTGAGTAATATTCCGTTGCATAAATATACCACAACTTCCTTATCCATTAGTCTGCTAATGGACATCTAAGTTGCTACCATGTCCTAGCAATTGTAAACAGTGCTGCAGTGAACATTGGGATACATGTGTCTCTTTCAATTTGGGTTTCCTTGGTGTGTCTATCCATCAGTGGGATTTCTGGGTCATATGGAAGTTCTATTTCCAGTTTTTTAAGGATAGATGAACAGTTTATAGTTAACACTTTGCAAAACATTTCCATGTATCTTATACAATATATTAGATTTTGGAATCAGTGTGCAGCATTCCTGGTGAGAATTTTATGTATCTGGTCATTTGCCAGTGAGCATACCATTATCTCTTTATGGCTCATCCTGAATTAGAAGGTAATTACTGTTGAGACAGGTTGTAAAAACCAAAGGCAGCTGTTCAGAATCTGAAGTAGACTTGTCATAGGAAGTTATTATTTAGGAATAGTCTTTCTGGAAAATTTCAACTATATATGCATAAGTATTTGAAGAATTGAGGTATATCCTCAGTCTATAGTGAGATAGTTTTATCCTGGGCAGTACATCCTAAAGCTATACTGAAATAGAGTTAAATCCTAAGAATCTACATCCTTGTAGAGCATGTTATTTCAATACATTTGGAAGCACATTATATAAACCTAGACTCATAATGGCTTAGAGGGAGAAGGTACTTTCAAAATTATCTAGTCTATTAATTTTTTACATCACAAACTATACTTCAAAGAATATTTCATTGGATATTAACAAGCATTACACAGACACACACAGTTGAAAAATAGGATTTTAGAAGAAATTTTGTGGCTTTCTTTTCTGTAGGACTTAGAGCTTTTGCATGTTAATACATAGTGAATTCTCAAAACAAGAATATAATTTATAGCATATTTAAAACATATTTAACCAATTACCATATCCTCATTTCCAACTCATGGGTCAGTTTTCAATATCTCATTTCACCAACATTTCATGGAATGCAATATAGAAAAGATGACCTACTCTTTCTACACAACGCAGGAATATTCTCTTTAGCATCTATTATTTGTGACTGTTTAATTTTGGTTTGAAAAAATTCTTGTAATGTAGATCTACCAATCCCTTATGTCCAGATATTTCTTTGTACCTAGTACTCAGTCCTTTAGTTCAGCTTCCTACAGATATCATGACAATAATTAATACCTATGGAGAAATTATTATTGCTAGAAACTTTTTTAACCCTTTATATCTATGAGTTCATTGAATATGTATAACCTATATATGGTTTAGTCACTAAGTTGTGTCTGACTCTTGTGACCTCATGAACTGTAGTCTGCCAGTCTCCTCTGTTCATGGAATATTCCAGGCAAGAATACTGGAGTGGGTTGCCATTTTCTTCTCCAGAGGATCTTCCTGACCCAGGAATTGAATCCTGGTCTCCTGTATTGCAGGCAGATTCTTTACCGACTGAGCTATGAGGGAAGTCCATAACCTATATGGTGGGGTACTATTTTTATCCCCATTTAGGAGCCTGGTGGGCTACAGTCCCTGGGGTCACAAAGAGTCAGACACAACTGAGTGACTAAGCTCAGTCAAGAAATCAGAGCCAAAAAAAAAAAAAGAAAGAAATCTGGGCACACATAAAAAGAAACACATCTGAGTCAGTTCTAATGAGGTGGATGAACCTAGAACCTACTGCACAGAGTGAAGTAAGTCAGAAAGAGAAAAACAAATATCATATGTTAACGCATATATATGGAATCTAGAAAGATGGGACTGATGAACCTATCTGCCGGGCGGCAGTGCAGATGCAGCCACTGAGAACAGACTTATGGACAAGGCCAGGGGGGAGAGGAAAGAAAGGGTGCCAAGAATGGAGAGAGCAGCATGGAAGTACATACACTAACACATATAAAATAGATAGCCAATGGAAATTTGCTCTGTGACTCAAGGAACTCAAACCAGGGCTCTATAACAACCTAGAGGGGTGGAAAAGCGTGGGAGGTGGGGGGAGTTCAAGAGGTAGGGGACATATGTACATCTATGGCTAATTCATGTTGATGTATGACCGAAATTGAAAGAATAATGTAAAGCAATCTTCAATCAATTAAAACTAAATAAATATAATTAAGAAAAAGAAATCCTGGCACAGAGAAGTTAAATATTTTGCCCAAGGACATAGCTTGTGATTTGTGGGGCCAGTATTCAAATAGAGGCACTCTGGCTCCAGAGCCCAAGTTGTTAACAACCTTAGGGGAAAAAATCCAGTCATCCAGCCTAGTCTAGAGCCTTCTGCAGTTTTTTCAACAATGCAATTCAAACACCTTAAATATATATTGCTTGTATGACTTTTTCTTTTCTAACTTTCATATGCCAGGCCCAGCCCTCTTCCACATGAGAATATCATCATATCTTCTCAAAGTCTTCTTTCTTTCAAGTTCAGTTCAGTTCAGTTCAGTCTCTCAGTCGTGTCCAACTCTTTGCGACTCCATGAATTGCAGCACGCCAGGCCTCCCTGTCCATCACCAACTCCAGGAGTTCACTCAAACTTATGTCCATCGAGTTGGTGATGCCATCCAGCCATCTCATCCTCTGTCATCCCCTTCTCCTCCTGCCCCCAATCCCTCCCAGCATCAGAGTCTTTTTCAATTAGTCAACTCTTTGCATGAGGTGGCCAAAGTACTGGAGTTTCAGCTTTAGCATCATTCCTTCCAAAGAACACCCAGGACTGATCTCCTTCAGAATGGACTGGTCGGATCTCCTTGCAGTCCAGGGGACTCTCAAGAGTCTTCTCCAACACCACAGTTCAAAAGCATCAATTCTTTGGCGCTCAGCTTTCTTCAGTCAAACTCTCACATCCATACATAACTAGAGTTAATTAACCCCAATTCTTTCAATTCTTCTTCAGAATAATCTGTTTCCTAGTTTATTAATCCAGTTTGACAAATTTTCTCCTAAAATTCTCTTTCTGATATTTTGAATTTTTAAAAAAATAGTGTAACAAGCTTTGGAATCTGAGCTAGATGTAGATGATGGCCTACTACTTCATTGACTTGTATGGACAGAGTTCAGGTTTCCTTCCTCGTGAAACTAGGAATATAATATGTATTTTATGTACTGACTGTGAGAATTAAGTGGGATGATATATATTTAGGGCATATTTATTTGGTCTGGCATAGGGTAGGCAGCACAATAAACATTAATTCTTTCCTTGTTTTCTTTGATGGTACCAGTCTGGTCCATACATGTGGGCTCTTTCCTGCCAGGTTACATTTTTACTTTACATCTATCTGTAAATCATTTTCAGTTCACTGTCTTTCTTGGAAAATGAATGCATTTTCTTATCCTTTGTTCAGAGATTCCTTCCTCTTATAATTAACTTCGTTTTTGTCTTTCCCCTGAAAGATGGGAGGGGGCGCAAATTCTGACTGTGTGTAGGCCAAATAATGACTCCGCAAAGATTTCCACATCCTAATCTTCAGATCTTGTGAAAATATTACCTTATAGGACAAAAGAGACTTGCATATGATTAAATTTTCCATCTTGAGATAGAGATTATCCTGGATTATTTCAGTTGGTTTAGTGTAATCACAAGGGTTAATAAAAGAGGACAGCAGTAAAGTTAGAGTCTGAGAGAATATAATGGAAGCAGAGCACAAAAATTAGATTGACATGCATGGAAGATGGAGAAAGGGGCCATGAGCTAAGCAATGTAGCCTCCAGAAGCTGGAAAAGGGAAGAAAACAGACTTTCCCGAAAGCCTCTAGGAAGAATGCAGCCCAGTAGACACATTTTTGGAGAAGGCAATGGCGCCCCACTCCAGTACTCTTGCCTGGAAAATCACATGGACGGAAGGGCCTGGTAGGCTGCAGTCCATGGGGTCGCTAACAGTCGGACACGACTGAGCGACTTCACTTTCACTTTTCACTTTCATGCATTGGAGAAGGAAATGGCAACCCACTCCAGTGTTCTTGCCTGGAGAATCCCAGGGACGGGGGAGCCTGGTGGGCTGCCGTCTATGGGGTCGCACAGAGTCGGACACGACTGAAGCGACTTAGCAGCAGCAGACACATTTTAGACTTCTGGCCTTCAGAGGTGTGAGACAATAAAGTGTATTAATCCACTCTCTGGTAATTGTTTACAGTAAGAAACTTCAATGCTATATGACCCTGTGACAAACCTTCTGAGGCTCAATTTCCTATTGGGACTGTTGTATATAATACATGTGAGATTTCTTGACAAAATTCCTAGAACATAATAAAGACTAAGTGTTAGAAGCAGTAATAGAGGAAACAGTTTTAAACACTTTTACTATTTAACTGGACCCTGTATGTAAACCCACTATGACCAAAATTAAACATATTATTTGTTATGTCTTTGCTTAAAACACTCTGATAGCTTTTTCTTCTTATTTAAAATAATATTTGAACATGTGATATGGTTCACAGGGTATTATTACAAAATTCCACATGCAGTATAAAAAGCTCTGCTGCTGCTGCTAAGTCACTTCAGTCGTGTCCAACTCTGTGCGACCCCATAGACAGCCTCCCACCAGGCTCCTCTGTCCCTGGGATTCTCTAGGCAAGAACACTGGTGACAGTGTAATTCCAAACCCTCCCTTTGATCCTTTTTGCTATTATTGTATATGTTTTACTTTTACTTATTTTATAAAACCCACAATAGAATATTAATAATATTACTTTATAGAGTTAATTATTTTGTAGCAATTAAAAATAAGGAAAAAATTATTTACCTCTGTTGCTCTGTTTCATGGGTCATCCTTATATGTGTAGATCCAAGTTTTGATCTCATATTATTTTCTTTCTGCCTATAGAACATCTTTTAATGTTTTTTAGTGTCTCTTGGCAATGAGACATCTCTAAAAATTTGTTTTTTCTGAAATGTTTATTTTTGCTTTCATTGTTGGGAAGATATTTTCACTGATTTTAGGATTTTAGGTTGACATATTTTTCTTTTAGTGTTTTAAAGATGTCACTCCATTGTTTTATGCTTTGCATGGTTGCTGACAAGAAGTCTGCTCTAACTTATTTTTTTCTTTTTGTTTATAGTATGTAATATGTCCTTTTCTTTCTTAGTTGTCTTCAAGATTTTCTCTTTATGGTTTACTGCAATTTGACTATTGTGTGATTGTGTCTGTTGTTTTGTTTTATTTTTATTTTGTTTTGTTTGAATTTGGTCCTTCTTACAGTTCTCTCTAAGTTTCCTGGATTTGTGGTTGGATGTATTTAACAGTTTAAAATTTATTTGAATTTAAAACAAAATATAAAATTGAGATAAATATTATAAATATTATTTACACCCAGAAAGAGACTCTTCTTAGGTCATTGGTGTGGGAAATTGAGTCAATCTAGTTAGGAGTTGTGCTAAACTTAGTGTCTTTGTCTATTCAGGCTGTTATACCAGAAATACCACAGAACTGGGGGCTTAGAAACACCAGAAATGTATTTATTGCAGTTCTGGAGGCTGGGAAATCTAACATCAAAGAGCTAGCAGATTTTGTGTCTGTGTCTGCGGAGAACCCATTTCCTGGTTCATAAGGAGTGTATTTTTTTCACTGTATCCTCACATGACAGAAGGGGCAAAAGATCTTTCTGGGGTCTCTTTCATAAAGGCACTAATCCCATTCAGGTGGGCCCTGCACTCATGGTCTAATAACCTCCTGAAGGCTCTACCTCCAAATATCATCATATCAGGGAGTAGGATTTCAGCATATGGGTTTTAGGAGGAAACAAACATTCAGTTCACAGCCCCTAGGTTTTGTTTTTCAACACCTCTTTGAATTCCACAAGTGGTGGGCAGTCATTCCTGTACTTAAAGGGAGGGCTGTGATGCTGAAGAACATTCTGAGGCTTTGTATTCTACTCCCAGAGGCACCATTTTGGCATGCTTACCTGGAATTCTTGTCCATACAGTGATTCCTCACCCAGTGTAGACTGAGCTGTTTGTCACTCACCGAGGGGATGGCAGTGGGTTTCTATTGTCCTGGTCTTAGTCTGGCCCTGTGCCCCGGGCCTTGGGTTTTCTCGGTATTCTGGCCTCTTGTTCTCATAGCAGTCAAACTCTGCTCTGTTTCTGTGGTTAATCTTGGGCAAACATTTCTTGCCCTTTCCTTATCACCTCTGCTTGATGCTGGGATAGGATCCTTGGGATTGGATACTTCTCTGCTCTTCCTCCAAGCATAAAGAGAGTTGTTTTTTTTTTTTTTCTACTTTCGCTTCAAACACAGTAGGATCTTTTCTGTTTCTTAAAGACCATGGATTTTACATCCCCTTTCCTTCCTTAGTAGCTTCAAGGCTTTGCTGAAGTGAGAGAAAGGGCCAGGCATCTGCGAATCACTCCCAGGTCTGTTATGCCCACGGATTCCCTCTCTGAACTACTCTGCTTCATTCTTTCTTTCGAGTACACAGAGGAGGTTCATCAGGAGGAAAAAAGGAGAAACACCCACAAAACAAACAAGCAAACAAAAAATCCCTAAATCTGCTAGTGAGTAAAATAGGAAATTAACAATATTTGAAGTCATCAGCTCTTCCAGAGAGATGCATTAACTGATACTGGACCACAATTTCTGAAATTGTAGCTGATTTCCTCTAACCTCACTGAGGTGTGGTGGACTGCTCCTAGCTTTCATGGTTTATCACAAATGAAGTAGGTTACATGTTCTCTTTAGAGAAGGTTGTTCCTATTTGGAATTCAGTCAATTTGTTGGCCCAGCCTATCAACTCTTTGGTCAATTAAAGTTAGGATTTTGTGGCTTCTACCTTAGCCTTGTTAGCGGGTGAAGATCCCTTTTTCCAGGTTTCTGCATATCTAGCAGAAGTGGGGAAACATGGCTAGTATTAAGACTAATTCTACCATCATGGAAATAAATCCTCCTCATTCATGGTTATGGCTTCTTTTTCTCGGAGGCTTTTTCTAGATCTTATGTATCATGTCAGCTACTTTCACAGCTGAAAACTCCTATTCTAAAGAGATAGGCCTCATTGATCAGCTCACAAGAGTGTAGTTTCCATGTGAAGGATGCCTCCAGCTTGCAGCTGGCAGGGTAGAGATAGCTTAGTATTTAGGCTTTGCAATATGCTTCTTTCTTCTTCAGACTTCCTTTCCTGATTCATCATTCTGAAGTTCAGAGTGGTTTTCATAATAATGTCATCACAGATTCAACAGAATAAAATATTCTGTTAGAAGAAAAAAAAAATCCACATACCGTAAAAGATAACAGATAAGACTCTTCAGATCAGATCAGATCAGTCGCTCAGTCGTGTCCGACTCTTTGTGACCCCGTGAATTGCAGCACGCCAGGCCTCCCTGTCCATCACCAACTCCCGGAGTTCACTCAGACTCACGTCCATGGAGTCAGTGATACCATCCAGCCATCTCATCCTCTGTTGTCCCCTTCTCCTCCTGCCCCCAATCCCTCCCAGCATCAGAGGGACTCTTAGTGAGGGATAAAGGCGGGGGGGCTTCATAACAAAATATAGTAATTTTAATGGTGATTTTTATAAGATTGGTCATGATTACATGATTTTTAAAGTAGTTTTAAAATCATTAATTTTGTCTTTTAGACCAGGAATTAGTACCCAGTAGTCAGAGCCACATTTAGGAAAAATGTAAGCCAGGAGGTTACATGTGTCTATTGCGGGCAGAGTCACTGTAAGTCCAGAGGTGGCAGGTAAAGATAAATCTAATATATCTCAGATAAATCTAATACATCTCACAAGGGATAGATTTTTAATATAATAATTTAAAAGCATTAATCAGAAAAACAGGCTTTCTTTGACTAGGCAGGAATTAAAAGAAGGCAAAGACCACAAATGAATACTGCTTTTATTGCAAAAGTACACAGAGATAAACTCATCCCTTGAGGGATATTCCCCAACTGGATGAAGGGATTGTATGCAACAAAAGAGTCTTAATAATAATGAGCAATAATCGGCTCTTACAGCTGACCTTTCCCATAAAATCCCCTAAGGACTTATTGTACATTGAATATTATACCAATCTGAAATAGCAAAGAGGATTGTTAGGCATAAAAAGTATTTCAGATACTAGCAGAAGCCATAAACTCTAACAGAGAATTGTTAAAGGCTATCCAGAGATTACAAAGCAAAGTCATACCTCTAAGTACTGGGTAGGTAACAAATGGGTGAAACTAGCCTGCTGTAAGACAATAGGAAGTGGTGAGCTTTGAGTGCCTTGTGTAAAGACTTTTCAAATATAAATTAAAAAAAAAAAAAGTTCAGGCAAATTAAATGGACCTGTGGGCTCCAGGTCCTCCTTCACCACCAGGCCCATGTCCATGACATTTTACCAGTAAGGTAACCAAAACGGTAGGTTTCATTACTTACACCTATGTATCTTACTATGTCATATAATCAATTCTTATATGACATATTTACTTGCCAGCTAGAAATTGAGTCTCAGTCCTAAGATCTTGCTAAACATGTTTTGCAGCTAAGATTACAGCAGTGCCCAAAAATCTCTTGTGGATTTAATAAATTATCAGGCAGTACTCCCCAAATCAGAACAGTGTTCGTCATCTAAAGGATGCTTACTTCTCTGGATTACACCAAATTTATGAACTAGGCAAAGAGTTCCCTTCTGCAAAGCTAAGTGAGGTAGTTAAGAGGAAAGGTGAGTGAAGCCAGGATGTCTTTTTCCCTCTTCTTGTTATTTGGAAAACCCTGGCCCAAGAAAACATGTTTTACCTAATAAGTATTAACACACTGTAGAGTGATGGAGAATTTGACTTGTCTACTCATCTGGAAGACAGCTGGGTGCATTCCTGTCTATAGGAAGAAAAGCAGCTAACATCAAGTAAATAAGGTGAGGAGAAGAAAATGTTTACAAGTAGACAAGCTGGTCAATTCTATGACTTGTAGGAATATATTATTTTGTGCTGTTTTCTGGGAGACTAAACACAATTTCTGTATTTGGGTAGATGTATTAGACTGAAAAGGGCTTCCCAGGTGGTGCTAGCAGTAAAGATAGTGATAGTGAAGTCGCTCAGTCGTGTCCGACTCTTTGCGACCCCATGGACAGTAGCCAACCAGGCTCCTCTGTCCACGGGATTTTCCAGGCAAGAATACTAGAGTGGGTTGCCATTTCCTTCCTGCCTGCAAATGTAGGAGACGTAAGAGATGCAGGTTCGATCCCTGGGTTGGGAAGATCCCCTGGAGGAAGGCATGGCAAGCCACTCCAGTATTCTTGCCTGGAGAATCCTATGGACAGAGGAGCCTGGTGGGCTTCAGTCCATGGGATAGCAAAGAGTCAGACACAACCAAAGCAATTGCGACCCCATGGACTGCAGCACACCAGGCCTCCCTGTCCATCACCAACTCCCAGAGTTTACTCAAACTCATGTCCATTGAGTCCGTGATGTCATCCAACTGTCTCATCCTCTGTCGTCCCCTTCCCCTCGCGCCTTCAATCTTTCCCAGCATCAGGGTCTTTTCCAATGAATCAGCTCTTCACATCAGGTGGCCAAAGTATTGGAGTTTCAGCATCAGTCCCTCCATTGAATTTTCAGGACTGATAGAGCATGCAAGCACACATGAAACCAAAAGCTGTGTTAAATAAAATCACACTTCTGGTAGATGCGCTGAAGGAAGATGAAACACTTGCCTCATTTGTTTGACAAGGATCTGAGAAGGCAAAGCTCATAAGCTGCTTTATTATCTACAGAGTAAACACAGTATTGCTTCCTGGGACTTCACTGCATGAATTCCAATAGATTAGAGGTAAATAATAGTGGGAAATATTTCACATTTTCTAATATTTTTCTTAAGTAAGATCTATGATTAATGTAACACTTTGATTTAGTCCCTTGGGGTGAGCTGATTTTCTTTTTCTTTTTTTTTTTTTTGCAGTCTTGAAAAGGTAATTCTGTTATTAGATATGGTTGAATCTAAAAGTTTCTTATTATTTGTACTGCTTTCAAAAACCCTCCTTCAAATATGTGTGTGTGTGTGTGTGTGTGTGCTTAGTCTCTCAGTTGTTACTGGCTCTTGTGACCCCTTAGACTGTACCCCGCCAAGTTCCTCTGTCAATGGGATTCTCCAGGCAAGAATACTGGAGTGGGTTGCCATTCCTTTCTTCAGGAGATCTTCCTGACCCAGGAATTGGGAAGTTGGTAAATTGTCTGCCTGCAATGCAGCTTCCCTGAGCTACACGGGAAGCACCCCACAAATATGTATAGAACTCTGTATTGACTTAACTTGGTTTTAACATAATGTTAATTAATTATGTCTAAACATAACATAAAATCCCAAATGCTAACAGCTCTTATATAAACATGAAATCCAAGTAAATATACTAATTCAAGATAAAAACTGTAAACATAATAAAATTTAAACAAAAATATAATAAAGTAAATGATGCTGCTTTGATGACAAGGCATTTCTGGTTAAAATGTGAATAAAGTACTGATTATATCATAGTCCATCATCTTTATCCTACTGAGTATGCTGTGTTGACTCAATATCCCACAGCTCTTCTGATCCCAAACTAAAGTTTATCCTAGAGCACTTCACAGAGTCCTCAGCATCTGTTCATACTCTACAGTTTGAAAGAAATCTGGTACATAGGCTATGGTACTTGCTCAATGCTGTACACTAATTGTGACACATTTTAAAAGACCCCATGTAAATAAATGAAGAGAGAAAAATAAAGCAAATATAAATATGGCTTGTACTTCTAAAAAAGGAAAACATAACAAAAGTGCTGAAGGAAATTTTTTTAATATAGAATTTTCTCATGGGGGTCAAACTATTGAAATGATTGCTAGTACCCCCTCTCCACTAGTCATTATTTTTTCTTGTAAACATTTCACTAGTTCTTAGAGAATGATCTCATGGGAAGCCAGCTCTGAAGTGCTTTTTCAATCACCTGAGTCTGTGACCAGTGGTGAGTTGCTGGCACTCATTTTGGTGAAAGATCAATCCATGGTTAAGAAGGCTGAGGCTAGTAAGTGAGTTCTAAACCTATATTGATTGCTCAATCTGAGAAAGATTATTCAGGGAAATTACTTCTATATTTTGGGAGTTATATTGTAAAGTTTAAAAATAAAATAAAATTAAAAAAAATAATTTACCACCTCCTGTTACTCCAGCTTCAGCTGATATTACAACCTGATGGGAATTAAAGACTGTTTACTCTTAAGTTGAGCTTCCCTGGTGGCTCAGATGGTGAAGAATCTGCCTTCAGTGCAGGAGACCTGAGTTTGATCCCCTGGAGAAGGGAACGGCTACCCACTGCAGTGTTTTTTGCCTGGGGAATGCTATGGACAGAGGAGCCTGGTGGGTTACAGTCCATTGGGGTCACAAAGAGTCGGACACAAATGAGCAACTAGCACTTTCACACTCTTAACTTATAATGTTTCCCAAGAATTGGAATGAAGGATTATACATTTAGCAATTTTACTCTCTCTTTTGTGGAGAGGATTTTTTAGAAGGCAGCCCCGCCCAAAGTTGAGCTTTGTGTTGTGTTGTGACCATTAATCAGGAAATTGAGGCTGATTCTGACTGATGCCTACTTCTTTGGCTTTTGGCTCAATATCTTTCCCAAGAACCCCTATAGAATGAATATTTTTACATCATTTCTTAAATAATGTTAAATGCCTTCCAGAATATAGAATATAGTAGATTTATTTCCTAGATTTATTTATTTTCTTTTTGACAGCTTTATGGTATTTGGCAAATAAGGAGAATGATGATCTCTGGCCCTTAATATCTGTATGTTTTGATACATATCTAGAAGTCATAATTATGCAACCCACAAATTTTAGGATGAACTTAAATTTAAATGTTTATCTTCTATAACATATAGTTAAGTGGAAACGTAAAAATGTCAATATTAGTTTTATCATTACCATTGTTACCATCTATTAAAATGCACACATTACACAAACTTACATTTGCCAGGAGGAGGATGGGGTGAAGGGATAGGGATTTGGGGATGAATATGTACATACTGCTATGTTTAAAATGGATAACTGACAAGGACCTACTGTATAGGACATGGAACTCTGCCCAATGTTATGTGGCAATCTAGAAGGGAGGGAAGTTGGGGAGAATGGATACATGTATATATATGACTAAGTCTCTTAGCTGTTCACCTAAAGCTGTCAGGACATTGTTAATTGGCTACACCCTAATACAAAATAAAAAGTTACATTTTTCTAAATTCCATATATATGCGTTCGTATACTGTATTTATGTTTTTCCTTCTGGCTTACTTCACTCTGTATAATAGGCTCCAGTTTCATCCACCTCATTAGAACTGATTCAAATGTATTCTTTTTAATGGCTGAGTAATACTCCATTGTGTATATGTACCACAGCTTTCTTATCCATTCATCTGCTGATGGACATCTAGGTTGCTTCCATGTCCTGGCTATTATAAACAGTGCTGTGATGAACATTGGGGTACACGTGTCTCTTTCCCTTCTGGTTTCCTCAGTGTGTATGCCCAGCAGTGGGATTGCTGGATCATAAGGCAGTTCTATTTCCAGTTTTTTAAGGAATCTCCACACTGTTCTCCATAGTGGCTGTACTAGTTTGCATTCCCACCAACAGTGTAAGAGGGTTCCCTTTTCTCCACACCCTCTCCAGCATGTATTATTTGTAGACTTTTGGATCGCAGCCAACCCGGTGTACGAGACAGCAAAAGAGACACTGATGTATAGAACAGTCTTATGGAGTCTGTGGGAGAGGGAGAGGGTGGGAAGATTTGGGAGAATGACATTGAAACATGTAAAATATCATGTAAGAAACGAGTTGCCAGTCCAGGTTCGATGCACGATACTGGATGCTTGGGGCTAGTGCCCTGGGACGACCCAGAGGGATGGTATGGGGAGGGAGGAGGGAGGAGGGTTCAGGATGGGGAACACATGTATACCTGTGGCGGATTCATTTTGATATTTGGCAAAACTAATACAATTATGTAAAGTTTAAAAAAAAAAAGTTACATTTTAAAAAATGCCCATGTTAAATCCACTAGGAAGAAAGATACATGTTTCTTCAAATATAAAGCTATTGGAAGAGAGAAAATACTGAATTTTGTACAGCAGTTTCCACAGATATTCCTCTCCTTATATATAACTTGTGAAAGACTTCTTAATAACCATTCTTCTCTAAATCCCTTTTCAAAGAAGAACTAGCTATTTTTTATTTTTATTTTTTTAATTATTTTATTTTTAAACTTTACATAATTGTATTAGTTTTGCCAAATATCAAAATGAATCTGCCACAGGTATACATGTGTTCCAACCCTACAAAGTTGTTTTATTTTAAAATTTATTGTCTTAGAATGAAGAACAAAAATCTATAAACCTTAAATTCAAGAAATTTTTTGGATAATATGATTTTTTTTAAGATTTTTTTTTTAATGTGGACCATTTTTAAAGCCTTTATTGAATCTGTTACAATATTGATTCTGTTTTATGTTTTGGTTTTTTGGCTGTGAGTCATGTGGAATCTTAGCTTCCCTGACCAGGGATCTAAACCACAAGCCCTGCATTGGAAGGCAAGGTCCCAAACACTGGACCCCCAGGTAGTCCATGGTGAAAATGAAAGTCACTCAATCATGTCCAACTCTTTGCGACCTCATGAACTATAGCCTGCCAGGCTCCTTTGTCCATGGAATTCTCCAGACCAGAATACTAGAATCGGTAGCTGTTCCCTTAAACCCAGCAATCAAACCCAGGTCTCCTGCATTGAAGGCAAATTTTTTACCATCTAAGCCACCAGGGAAGCCCATTCCATGGATATCAGGATTTTTAATATAATCACTGCGTGGACTGAAACAATATAGATACCTGAACTAAATTATTAGCATCCCTAGAATGTCTAAAAATACTGCTGTTTTATTGCTGCCTTTATCAACTAGGATTAGCCTCATTGTTCTAAATCACCTTTTGTTAGTAAAGAGAAACCTAATTATAAGATCTGCTAAGTTAAAGAGGATGTGTACATGTCAGATTGTATCTGAAGGTGTTGCTGGGAGTAAACCCACTGCCAATGTAAATTAAATAAAAACACTTACGATGCAAAAAAAGGACAATGATATAATAAGTTTTTGTTTATTTATCATACTTCAGACTCACTCTCAAGTGAGATTTTCTTTAAAAGTTGCATTAATGAGCAAGAACCATATGGCTTGAGATGGAGATATTGCAAGAGTGGCATAAATCCAGCTGTCCATCTCCAGCACATAAGCATATTTTATTTGCTGTTTAATTGTTTCTAGTAAAAGAATTTGCTTATGTGCTAAGTATACACAAAATATTTTATTTTCTTCTTATATTGTTAATAATGGATATTCCATCACCCTTATTATTTCACGTTTACACAGCACCTTTTGTTTGAGTAATTTGTGTAATTTATAACCAAATCATGAGACCATTTATGTAAATATTTTGTTTGCCTATTTAGCAACCTTGAAGCTTGCCATGTGTTCATATTTGTGGAGTCGCAAATAATTTATAAGAGGCCAGTTATAATGAAAGGGATTTTATTAATTTCATTTTATGTTTATTCAAGTTGTAGAATTGGGAAGTGGAGGCAAAGGGGGCTAAGTAAGGGAGAAACATGTAACACGTCAACCTCATTTTTCTGCTAATTGTATGAAATATATTTGTTGGGGAGGGGAGGAAAACAAAGAGAATCTATGAAATATTTTAATGTGCTCTGAATAAAAATAATGAGTTAATGTGATACCTTTATTACTTTTAAAATCCCCAAATATTAAAAAAAATTTTTTTCAGCTACCTTTTATTCCAGTGTTTTCCTTTGTGTGAGTTCTCACTATCTGATACACCCTAGGGTTAGTTCTCTGGTAGTCTAGGGTCTTGGAGTCAGTGCTCCCACTCCAAAGGCTCAGGGTTTGATCTAGACATTTCCTGTACTGTCACAGCTGGTAAGAACATCTTCAACATTCAAAGATCCTCTATTATGCCTTAAGAAAATCCTGTATTCAGGATAGAAGATGCTTGCATATTGGACCCAGGCACCAGCTTCCTCTTCAGTTTCCCTTTTTCTGACATGTTTCTGAAAACAAATTAAATGATTCAAATCTTCTTACAGATATATGTCATAGATAGTCATACAGGTGTTTTTGTTTCAGAATCCTACTGGTGGGCAAGAAGAAAAGTCCCTCAGATACAGACTAATGTCTAGGAAAGAATCTTCTACTTCAATCGGAGTTTCCCAATATTCTCAGCTACCTTTTAAACTGAGATATTAATAATATTGTGCCCTGTTCTGTACATGTGCAAAAATCCTTTATTGAGGTCCACTGTAAGAGAGTTCCAGAAAAACATCTATTTCTGCTTTATTGACTATGCCAAAGCCTTTGACTGTGTGGCTCACAATAAACTGTGGAAAATTCTGAAAGAGATGGGAATACCAGACCACCTGACCTCCCTCTTGAGAAATCTGTATGCAGGTCAGGAAGCAACAGTTAGAACTGGACATGGAACAACAGACTGGTTCCAAATAGGAAAAGGAGTATGTCAAGGCTGTATATTGTCACCCTGCTTATTTAACTTATATGCAGAGTACATCATGAGAAACGCTGGACTGGAAGAAACACAAGCTGCAATCAAGATTGCCGGGAGAAATATCAATAACCTCAGATATGCAGATGACACCACCCTTATGGCAGAAAGTGAAGAGGAACTCAAAAGCCTCTTGATGAAAGTGAAAGTGGAGAGTGAAAAAGTTGGCTTAAAGCTCAACATTCAGAAAACGAAGATCATGGCATCCGGTCCCACAACTTCATGGGAAATAGATGGGGAAACAGTGTCAGACTTTATTTTTTTTGGCTCCAAAATCACTGCAGATGGTAATTGCAGCCATGAAATTAAAAGAGGCTTACTCCTTGGAAGGAAAGTTATGACCAACCTAGATAGCATATTCAAAAGCAGAGACATTACTTTGCCAACAAAGGTTGGTCTAGTCAAGGCTATGGTTTTTCCTGTGGTCATGTATGGATGTGAGAGTTGGACTGTGAAGAAGGCTGAGCATTGAAGAATTGATGCTTTTGAACTGTGGTGTTGGAGAAGACTCTTGAGAGTCCCTTGGACTGCAAGGAGATCCAACCAGTCCATTCTGAAGGAGATCAGCCCTGAGATTTCTTTGGAAGGAATGATGCTAAAGCTGAAACTCCAATACTTTGGCCACCTCATGCGAAGAGTTGACTCATTGGAAAAGACTCTGATGCTGGGAGGGATTGGGGGCAGGAGGAGAAGGGGACGACAGAGGATGAGATGGCTGGATGGCATCACTGACTCGATGGACGTGAGTCTGAGTGAACTCTGGGAGTTGGTTATAGACAGGGAGGCCTGGCGTGCTGCGATTCATGGGGTCGCAAAGAGTCGGACACGACTGAGTGACTGAACTGAACTGAACTGAACTGTGTCTCAGATCTTTATTAGACATTAGAATTTGCTCTTAGAACAAGTGTTAGTTCAGGAATCACAAGCTTTTAGTCCACAAATAGTGTGAATCATATATGTATAGTTTGATTTGCAGAGTATTACACAATTTTTTTAAAAAAAATTTTATTGGAGGATACTTGCTTTACAATGTTGTGTTGGGTTTCTGCCATATGTCAACATGAATCAGCCACAGGTATACATATGTTCCCTCCCTCCTGAATCCGTCTTCCACATCCCAGCCCATCCTATCCCTCTAGATTGTCACAGAGCACTGTTGAGCTCCCTGAGTCATACTGCAAATGCCCACTGGCTCTCTGTTTTAAATATGGCAGCGTCTATGTTTCTATGCTATTCTCTCCATTCGTCCCACCCTCTCCTCCCCTCCCCCCACTGTGTCCCCAAGTCTGGTCTCTGTCCACTGCTGCCCTGCAAGTAGCTTCCTCAGTACTCTCTTTCTAGATTCCATGTATATGTGTTTAACATGTGATATTTGGTTTTCTGACTTGCTTCACCTTGTATAGTAGGCTCTAGGTTTGTCCAGCTCATTAGAACTGAGTCAAATGCATTCCTTTTCATAGCTGAGTAATATTCCATTGTGATTATGTACCACAACTTCTTTATCCATTCATCTGTCAAGGGACATCTATGCATGTCCTAGCTATTGTAAATAGTGCTACAATGAACATTAGAGTACATGTGTCTTTTAGAATTGTGGTTTTCTCAGAATATATGCCCAGTAGTGGGATTGCTGGGCCATATGGTAGTTTTATTCCTAGCTTTTTAAAGGAATATCCATAATGTTCTCCATAGTAGCTGTATCTATTTGCATTCTCACCAACAGTGCAAGAGAGTTCCCTTTTCTCCACACAGTTTCCAGCATTTATTTTTTGTAGACTTTTTGATGACGGCCATTCTGACTGGTTTGAGATGATACCTTGTTCTAGTTTTGATTTGCATTTATCTGATAATGAGGTATATTGGGCATCTTTTCATGTATTTATAAGCCATCTGTATGTCTTCTTTGGAGTAATGTTTCTTTAGGTCTTTTTCCCAGTGTTTGATTGGGTTGTTTATTTCTCTGCTATTGAATTGCATGAGCTGCTTGTATATTTTGGAGTTTAATCTTTTGTCAGCTGTTTCATTTGCTTTTATTTTCTTCCATTCTGAGGGTTGTCTTTTTACCTTGTTCTTTGTTTCCTTTGCTATGAAAAGCTTTTAAGTTTATTTATTTATTATTCCATTTATTTATTTTTGTTTTTATTTCCATTACTCTAGGAGGTGGGTCATAGAGGATCTTGCTGTGGTTTATGTCATGGAGTGTGCTGCTTATGTTTTCCTCTAAGAGTTTTAAAGTTTCTGGTCTTACATTTAAGTCTTTAATCTATTTTGAGTTTATCTTTGTGTATGCTATTAGAAAGTGTTCTAATTTCATTCTTTTTCATGTAACTGTCCAGTTTTCTCTGCACCACTTATTGAAGAGGCTATCTTTTCTCTATTATATATTCTTGACTTCTTTGGCAAAGATAAGGTATCCATAGGTATGTGGGTTTATCTCTGGGCTTTCTATCATGTTCCATTGGTCTATATTCCTGTTTTTGTGCCAGTACCATACTGTATTGATGACTGTAGCTGTGTATTATAGTCTGAAGTTAGGAAGATTGATTCTTCCAGCTCCATTCTTCTTTCTCAAGATTGCTTTGGCTATTCAGGGCCTTTTGTGTTTCCATATGAATTGTGAAATTTTTTGTTCAAGTTCTGTGAAAAACCGCCATTGGTAATTTGATAGGGATTGTATTTAATTTGTAGATTGCCTTTGGCAGTATAATCATTTTCACAATACCGATTCTTCTAACCCAGGAACATGAACTATTTCTCCATCTGTTTATGTCATCTTTGATTTCTTTCATCAGTGTCTTATAGTTTCCTGTATACAGCTCTTTTGTCTCCTTACGTAGGTTTATTCCTAGGTATTTTATTCATTTTATTGCAATGGTAAATGGGACTGATTCCTTAATATCTCTTTCTGATTTTTCATTGTTAATGTATAGGAATGCAAGTGATTTTTGTGTATTGATTTTGTATCTTGAGACTTTATTAAATTCATTAATTACCTCTAGTAATTTTCTGATAGTATCTTTAGGGTTTTCTATATATAATATCCTAAAGATACTATCAGAAAATTACTAGGAAACCCTAAAGATACTATCAGAAAATTACTAGAGGTAATTAATGAATTTAATAAAGTCTCAAGATCTGGAGAAGGTAATGGCAACCCACTCCAGTATTCTTGCCTAGAGAATCCTGTGGACAGAGGAGCCTGGTGGGCTTCTGTCCACAGGGTCGCCCAGAGTTGGACATGGCTGAAGTGATTTAGCATCCATGCAAGCATTGGAGAAGGAAATGGCAACCCACTCCAGTATTCTTGTCTGGAGAATCCCAGGGATAGAGCCTGGTGGGCTACCGTCTATGGGGTCACACAGAGTTGGACATGACTGAAGCTTAACAGCAGCAGCATATATAATATCACATTGTCTGCAAGCAGAAGAGTTTTACTTTTTTTTCCAATCCAGATTCCTTTTATTTTTTTTTTTTTTTCTCTGATTGCCATGACTAGGACTTCCAAAACTATGTTGAGTAATACTGATGAGAGTGGGAACCCTTGTCTTGTTGCTGATCTTGGTTCCATTACATGAAGGTTTTAGTGCTTTACTCCTAGTGTTGGTCAAATCTTCTGACTCCCATTCCTGGTGTATTGCTTCCATATATATTTTGTCATTTTGGATTTTGAACATATGTTAGATGAAACTTCACTGTTGGTATTCTACAAGTTTGGGGCTGATCTTGTATCATTCACAAGGATCTTATGTTTGATTTTGCTCAATATCAAGAGGTTTTACCAGGCTGTGACTACTTTTTTACATTAGTAGCAAGGCTTGGGGCTCATTACCCCTGTGGGTAGTACATAGTTTACCCAACTAACCTATCATTCAAGAGGGAAGGTTAAATTACATTATCAAACACAGAGAAACCAGATATTCAAAAAGTTTGTCACTGAAGAAAAGAAGAATCTGGATAGGAACAAGAATGCAGGGTCTGAGAATAAATATTAAGATTGGACAAACTTGATAAAGTTGATAAATGAATGAAAGGAAGGAGATAGTCAAGTCACCAGTAACAGAAAAGGCAAAGGAGAGAGAGAGAAGCGTTGTTAGAAGAATGTGGAAAGGTTATGAGGCAGGATGGAGTCAAGATTGTGAGAGAGTTAGGATGGATGAATACATGAGTATGTGGGAGAGGCAAAAGCAACTTTGAGAAACTGAGGGGAACAGGAAAGTAGACAGAGCTGACCAAAACCCAGTAAAATAACAGATAAAGAACGCTGAGAGCCCAGTTAAAGTCTTAAATAATGAATTACTTACAGCGTGACTCTTACCTTTTCTACTTTTGAAATAAAGAAGAATTAGATTTCTAAAACACAGCACTATATTAATTTAAGTGAAAACTAAAAGTCTCTGATGAGATTTTTAGCCATTCAGTCTTCCTACTCATGGATTTAGAAACCTAAAATCAGTGATTCCAAAAGAAATTTGGAATGTTTGGGTTTCAAAAGAAGGAAGGAATGTTTGGAGTATTAAACGATTTATTCAGCTATCTAAAATATTACTTACTTTCATAGTTGGCAGATATTACAATATTAACTTATTTTTGCTTTATTTGGTAGGGCTTACAGACTGGCTGGGATGCTGGGCCTTGAGAAATAAGCACATAGGTAGGGAACACTCAAGGTGGTTTGTGGAGAATGTGGGCCCAAAGACTAGGATGGGAGGTTGAAATTCAAAAGAGAGATGGCTTGGGGGCAGTGATATGTTATATTTAGTTTTAAAATTTACTTTACAGTCCTGTATCTAATTGTCAATCTACTTGTGCTTGGGAAACCAAAGCAAGTGATCAGTGTGTAGTCGTTGGGACCAAGGAGAACTAAAGAGAGCAGTAGCGTCATTGAGAAGCAATTATGGAATGGCCAGAGGTGATGGGGCTGAGGGTTTCCCAAAGCATTGATCTGGAGCAAGACATCTGATGAGGATGGCTTTGGGGAGAAAGTTCAGCTCAGTTCATTTGCTCAATTGTGTCCAACTCTTTGCAAACCCATGGACTGCAGCATGCCAGACCTTTCTATCCATTTACCAGTTCCTGGAACTTGCTCAAACTCATGTCCATCGCGTCGGTGATGCCATCCAAACATTTCATCCTCTGTCGTCCCCTTCTCCTCCTGCCTTCAATCTTAGCATCAGGGTCTTTTCCAATGAGTCAGTTCTTTGCCTCAGGTGGCCAGAGTATTGGAACTTCAGCTTCAGCAACAGTCCTTCCAATGTATATTCAGGACTGATTTTCTTTAGGATTAACTGGTTTGATCTCCTTGCAGTTCAGGGGGCTCTCAAGAGATTTCTCCAACACTACAGTTTAAAAACATCAGTTCTTCAGCTCTCAGCTTTCTTTATAGTCCTACTCTCATATCCATACATGACTACTGGAAAAACCATAGCTTTGACTAGATGGACCTTTACTTCCTATTCAATAGAGCTCAATATGAATTATAGCTGATCTGGAAATTGGAGAAAAAGATGACCTTAGAAAACTAGATACTTGATATCAGAGATTTCAGAATTATCTTTAAAACTGTTTCCATTTATATTAAAAATAATTTTTTCACATCCAGAAGACTTAGAACACATAGCATACTCTATGTAGTACCTTTTTTTGATACTTAATGAACTCCTTTAAATTATACTTAATTGTATCTTCTCAAATCCTTTCATCATTCCTCTGAGTGTGTGTGTAAATCACTCAGTTGTGTCCAGCTCTTTGTGACCCCATAGACTGTAGCCTGCCAGGCTTTTCTGTCTGTGGAATTCTCCAGGCAAGAATACTGGAGTGGGTAGCCATTCCCTTCTCCAGGAAATCTTCCTGACCCAGAGATCAAACCTGGGTCTCCTGCATTGCAGGTGGATTTTTTACCATCCTAGTTACCAGGGAAGCCCCTCATCACTCCAAGATTAAGCTCTAAAAGGAGAGAAATACATTTTACTTACCTTTTATTAACCTTTACTGTCAATGACAATATTACCAATACCAGAGTTCAACTCTTGAATCAGAGTCTGCTTTTCACATTATATGTTATTTCTTTTCAATTGATTTGTTTTCAAAAACTCCCAAGTCTGCTTCCAACTCATTTAGGTCATGTGATCTCTAGTCAAATCAAAGTATTTCAGCCACAGAAACCCTTACTCCCTTGAGCAGTGTCTCTCATTTTTCCTCTAACACCATCTACTCATTTCTACCTTGGTATTCCACTCCTGCTTTTCTTGTGTCTGGAATTCTCTCCCTGATTATTTGAGTCCTACATTCACTTACAACTTAATTCCCATGTCTTTCTCACCTACTGAATATTATATATCTGCAATCTTGGGCCTTAGTGGGGAGAAATATCTTAGTGCTTTCTGTGCATTTATTACCATACTGGTACTTACTAAGACCCCCGATGTACTTAACACTTAATTACTATTTGTTGAATTGAATCCAAATAATGTCCACCCAGGCAATTCCATGTTAATAAGGAAAGGATAGCATAGGAAAATACTAATATAGCATGAATAAGCTATAGTATTCATATCTCTAATTTTAGCCATTGGCACTGCAACTACTAGATCAGTATTCTTTTTTATTCTAAATCCTCATGGGCTTGACTAAAGAAGTTTAAATTACACCAGTGGATGTCAGTGGAATCACACAACAGGACTGAAACAATGAAATTAAATTTTGCATAATAGACTTCTTTGTTCCACATTATCTTTCAACAGTTGTTTCAGTTCAAGTAGTTAAAATGGCCACTGAGTACAGTAACTGTGAGTTTTATTAGGATTTCTGTGTATTTCTCTCTCTCTCTCTCTCTCTCTCTTTCTCTCTCTCTCTCTATATATATATCAGATCAGATCAGATCAGTCGCTCAGTCATGTCCGACTCTTTGCGACCCCATGACTCGCAGCACGCCAGGCCTCCCTGTCCATCACCAACTCCCAGAGTTCACTCAGACTACTCACATCCATTGAGTCAGTGATGCCATCCAGCTATCTCATCCTCTGTTGTCCCCTTCTCCTCCTGCCCCCAATCTCTCCCAGCATCAGAGTCTTGGGCTACGGTTCATAGGGTCACAAAGAGTTGGACTCGACTGAGCAACTAACACTATATATTATATAATATATATAATACACACACACATACACATACACACATGTATATGGTTTGTGTGTTTATCCAATGCCTACTTACCTGGTGTATCATCTTTAGCAATAACTTACTATTAGACTGTTTTTTCCTTATGAAAGTGAAGTGAAAGTGTTAGTTGCTCAGTCGAGTCCGACTCTTTGTGACCCCATGAACTGTAGCCCGCCAGGCTCCTCTGTCCATGGAGTTCTCCAAGTAAGAATACTGGAGCAGGTTGCCATTTCCTGCTCCAGGGGATCTTTAGAACCAGCAATCAAACTAGAGTTTCCCACATTACAGGCAGATTCTTTATCTCCTGTACCAGGAGGGACCAGGAAGTCCCTCATAAATCATATTTACAATCCCTCTGCCCAGTATCCTTCTTAAGCTACATTTCTAATACTCTTGGTTTAGTCCCATCGCTTCAAAATCTTCCCAATTTCAAGTCTCAACTTAATTCTTTCCTTCTCCATCAAGTCCACAGTACTACCTTCCACTCCCCCATATTTATCACTCACTGATCCTACATCCTGTAGTAGGAATCACACAATTCAGTGCTGAACTGCGTAGTGTTTTCCATAGCTTTTTACTTGCTATGAGTATTTCTGTTTTGTTTTTATTATCTTATACATTGTCAGTACTTCTAAAACTTAGCTTTTTATCCCTCATTTTTTTCAATCTGAATGAAAAGAATGCATGCAATTAAATTCCTGTTGGCTGATTATTAATTAGTACTTTCTTAGCTAATAAAAATAAAGTTTACCAAAGTTGAAAATAAATAGGAATGTAGTGATGCTGCTAGGAAACAAAAAAGATGTCATCATTCTGTTATTATTATAGTGCGTTATGTAAATTATAGCATTTATTTGGAAAGAAAAACAATTGGTGATGATACTACCCGAAATTTCTATTATTCATTGTGTATTTTTTCTTATATAATCACTAGTATTTAACTTATTTATTAACGGTCAGCTTTTATTTTATTAAAAAAACCCTCTATTGATGTGAGTTATAGTATTGATTTCTGCAAATAGACTAATCATCTATTTGAATTATGGAAGACTGCACTGATCTTGTCTTGTTCTGTTTACAAGCTTCTTTTAAATCAATCTTTCAGATACTCAGCAGTCATATTATTACCAATCTCACTTTAAAAGGATTTACACTCTTCTATGCCAATTTACATTCAGGTGTAAAATGTCAAAGACAAATTTGAGTAGAGAAATTGGTGGAAGCAATTCAATATTACTGTGTTTAAAAAGAGATTACTGGTTGTATTCATATTCATTGTATTTCAGCAGGATTCTGACTTGAAAATCAGAACATTAGTCAATTCTATAATGACATAGTACCTAGAGG
This sequence comes from Bos mutus, assembly GCF_027580195.1. Classification (NCBI taxonomy): domain Eukaryota; kingdom Metazoa; phylum Chordata; class Mammalia; order Artiodactyla; family Bovidae; genus Bos; species Bos mutus. Next base: position 119,520,587 of record NC_091618.1, read on the forward strand.
ACTATAAAGACAAATTCAGGGCAGATCAATAGTATTATGTAAACAACAAATTTCATTAATAATATAAATATAATATTTGGAAAACATTATCAAATCAAAGGTATTCCATGTTTCCGCTAGAGCACTAAAAGTATAATTAGAATTAAAAGTTTGATAAATGAATATTATGAGCATTGCATCCAATAGATTGGGAAAGAAGTGTATTTTTGAGCCTTATTAGATCCATCTGTGGAGAAGGAAATGGCAACCCACTCCAGTATTCTTGCCTAGAGGATCCTGTGGACAGAGGAGCCTGGTGGGTTGCTGTCCATGGGGTCACACAGAGTCGGACATGACTGAAGCAACTTAGCATGCATGCATGCATTGGAGAAGGCAATGGCAATCCACTCCAGTATTCCTGCCTGGAGAATCCCAGGGACAGAGGAGCCTGGTGGGCTGCCATCTATGGGGTTGCACAGAGTTGGACACGACTGAAGCGACTTAGCAGCAGCAGATACTTCTAAGATATAAATAAAGACTCTTAAGATAAAATTTAACTCTAGTCTATACCATCAAGTTATATCTGTGCCATTTAGAAAAACATTAATGTATAAAGAGGGTCAATGGTCATTTGAAAGGAATCATCACTAGGAAACGGAAATTGTCAACACAGAGCAACATGCTAGTCAAATATTCTTGACCTCAATAGAAGATTTTATGCAACTTGCTATTCATATTTGGACCATCTGTAAAGTAAGGTACAAATTAGAGTTGTTTTAAAGCTGCCAAGATTTTTATTACAGAAAATGTTTGTGATAAGTTTCAATAGCAGCCCTGCTTTATGACAGAAACTGAGGGAAGCAAAGGGAACTCTATATCCAAGGTCTGTATGTAGGTCTTGCTAGAGGGAAAAACATACCCTTGGCAGAGTGGTGGGCTATTAGGGATCTCTCAGTAATAACAGAAACTTGGATGAGGTGGTCTATAATGGCATTTTCTTCAAGTTTTAATGCTTTATGTGGTGTCCTTTATAAGTCATCCCATGAGCTTAGTGCCTGGCATGGATCTAATCTCGGAAGTCAAGTTTCTATGCAATTATTCTTTTTTGAATAACGTATTTGTGGAGATAGTCTAGGGCTTATATTTACATGAAATATGGTAAAGGCTACATTGTATTTCAAGTGCTCTAGCATGTGTCTTCCTTAGGATATTATTTTACTCAGTACATAAGCTAACTGATCACTGGGGACTTTGTTTCCTCTGAGTAGTTGTTGCTTGGCAAAGAGACATATGGTTGCATGCATTTAAATTCTTCATTAAAAATGTTTACAGGAGGGAAAAAGTAATATTCTCCAAAATGGCAAACATTATAGACGGTTGCAGAACTCAGCTTCAAAGAGTTTTATATCATTATACTACTACTTAGAAATAAACATTATGCCTAAACAAGTTGTTTATACAAACAGCAAGTAACTCACTTCCCTGAATAAATATTTAGGTTGAAAGTATTCCCCAAGCATTCCATTACTCTAATTTACATGGGGTAGAAGGAGAGAGTGTATTTAATCATACAATTATACAGAATCTTAAGGAAGAGAGGATGTTTTATTGGTGTTTTACTGTTTTAGTTGAAAAGCTATAGATTATTTTGTTAGTTCTGTGGTTAAATGTGACTGTATTTGTTTTCAGCAATTAAATAATTTGATTTAGAGTTTGATCTTAGTTAATGTGCTGTCCACTTCAGCAGTCATAGTTGGCAACACAGTTTTCATTCTGAGGTTGGTATGAGTAATTGAAGTGTTCCTCCTACCATCTTCTGCTGGTCAGCTCCTGTTCATACAAAAGAAGTCAGAATGCTAAGAATGAGTGACAAAGCTAGACCAATAAATAGGCCAATACAACAGCTCTTGGGGATGCTGAAGCCCTGTCTTGTATAAAAAAATATACTTTAAAAGGAGCCAGTTTGTCTAGAGAACAATAAAAAGTAGTGGTTGAAATATTTGTGAAAGAAGGAGGTGGTATTACTCTTTTTTATCTCAAAAAAAAAAAAAAAAAAAGAAGAAGAACTTCAGGTAAAGTCCCAGGCACGAAGCTAGATAAGCATTTGAATGAAGCACAGAGGGTGCTGGACACTGGAATACCAGAGGGAGCTCTAATCTGGTTAAGGGTCTAACTGACGTTCACATTAGCAGTGGAATCATAGCAGTAAGTTTCTTTCCTTTTGAAATTTATGGTCCAGTGAAGATACCAAATAGAGAAACATCTCCTAATAGTCAGGGACAGAAATTTAATCAAGAGTGTGCCATCAGTTGAACTCCAGTTTTTCCACTTAGATTGCCTATCCGCCTGCTTTAAAAATAATGGTACACACATTACCCTAGGCATGGTTCCTTTTTTTAGACTTCTTCGGCTTAATAAATACCTGTCAAATTTACTTCAGTCCCCAGATAAAGCTCAGTAGTCATGCCATGAGTTCTGATGTTATAGTTTAGAATATAGGTCATTACCAACTCAGCTCCTGATTTCTAAATATCTGCTTAGCATGGCATTCAAGGCCATTTATGACCTTTGAAATAAGACAAAACAAAACACCAGAGTATCTCTAATCTCAATTCCAATTACTCTCATTAATGTTTTCTACAATCCTGCCAAATAAGTGACTCAACTTTTTTCATTTTCAAGCTTTATATGAAGGTTATACAAGTCAATATTTTAAAAGGTAGGGAAAATGATCTGGAAATATATTATAAATAAATAGAAAATTAACAAGAGAATTCCCCATACTCTGCTCCAACACATATACACATACACACCTTTCCTTTAAATAAAATAGACAACAGAGAACAATAAATTCCCGTTATGTGGGAAAAGACTTTAAAGTTAAAATTAAACAGATACAAATCAAAACATTAGGGCTGTATTTTCACTTCAGATAGAAAATATTTTTATTATTTTCTATTGTTAACCAGGACATTAATTGCAACACAAGGAGACATTCTCACACTATTAATAGAAATGCAGTGGGGTATTTATTTGGTCAGCCACTTTGGGGGTATATTTTTAATCTTTAAAATTACCCTACACCCAGTTTATATGCAGAGTACATCATGAGAAACGCTGGACTGGAAGAAACACAAGCTGGAATCAAGATTGCCGGGAGAAATATCAGTAACCTCAGAAATGCAGATGACACCACCCTTATTGCAGAAAGTGAAGAGGAACTAAAAAGCTTCTTGATGAAAGTGAAAGTGGAGAGTGAAAAATTTGGCTTAAAGCTCAACATTCAGAAAACGAAGATCATGGCATCTGGTCCCATCACTTCATGGCAAATAGATGGGGAAACAGTGGAAACAGTGTCAGACTTTATTTTTATGGGCTCCAAAATCACTGCAGATGGTGACTGCAGCCATGAAATTAAAAGACGCTTACTCCTTGGAAGGAACGTTATGACCAACCTAGATAGCATATTCAAAAGCAGAGACATTACTTTGCCAACAAAGGTCCGTCTAGTCAAGGCTATGGTTTTTCCTGTGGTCATGTATGGATGTGAGAGTTGGACTGTGAAGAAGGCTGAGCATTGAAGAATTGATGCTTTTGAACTGTGGTGTTGGAGAAGACTCTTGAGAGTCCCTTGGACTGCAAGGAGATCCAACCAGTCCATTCTGAAGGAGATCAGCCCTGGGATTTCTTTGGAAGGAATGATGCTCAAGCTGAAACTCCAGTACTTTGGCCACTTCATGTGAAGAGTTGACTCATTGGAAAAGACTCTGATGCTGGGAGGGATTGAGGGCAAGAGGAGAAGGGGATGACAGAGGATGAGATAGCTGGATGGCATCACTGACTGGATGGATGTGAGTCTGAGTGAACTCCGGGAGTTGGTGACGGACAGGGAGGCCTGGCGTGCTGCGATTCATGGGGTTGCAAAGAGTCAGACATGACTGAGTGACTGAACTGAACTGACACCCAGTTTGACGTTTGTGTATGTAGAATTCTATGAATTATAACTTGTATGTTGGTTCTTAAACATAGCATCATATTCAGGGAAAAAATTAGTTCTAATTCTCTTCCCAAACTCCTTTATGCTATCATTTACAATTACTCCTTTTCCCACTCATAACTCTGGGAAACATCAGCAGTTCTAGAATGTCATATAAATGGAATCATACAATATGTAACCTTTGAGATGGGCTTCCTTCACTTAGCATAATGTCTTTAAAATTCAACCAAATGTATATGACAATGCTACTCAGCAGTACTCTTTTGAAGAATGAGTTGTCAATTTTTATGAAGTCCAATTTATCAGTTGTTTTTAATGTTTCATAATTTAAATTTTCGAAGAAATTTTGTGTGTACTTCAAGAAAGCAATAATTTCCCCCATGTTTTCTTTTAAAGTTTTGTACTTTTAGATTTTGGTCTTTAATTCATTTTGAGTTAAGTTTTGTGTGTTGTGTGCCTTGTGTTCGCCACATCCTCCTGCCCTCACCATTTGGATACCCTGTTTATTTAGGGTTATTTTTTTCCCAAAAGAGTCTCCTTTCTCTATTTTAATTGCCTTGATTCTTTTGTCACAACTCAGTTGAACATACATGTGTTGATGTGTTTCTTGACTCTATTCTGTTGCACTGATCTATGGAACAGAATTTTAAGAATTCCAAACTGTCTTGGTTACATGATAGCTTTATAATAAGTCTTGAAATCAGGTATTCTAAACCTTTAAACTCAGTTGTATTCTAAGATTTCTATTTTTACTTTTAGCTGTTCCTTTTCTCCAGGAAATCCTCCCAAACCAGGGATCCACCCTGGGTCTCCTGCATTGCAGGCAGATTCTTTACTATCTGAGCAACCAGGGAAGCCCCTTGTTTACTTTTGAAGCTTTTAAAAAACATTTTAGCAACTGTATTTTTCAGTTTTAAAATTCTGACTCTGTTTTTAATTTCAGTTTTTTTGATTTGAACACTTATCTTACAATTCTATTGGAGAAGCAAATGGCAACCCATTCCAGTATTCTTGGCTAGGAAATCCCATGGACAGAGTCTGAGCCTGGTGGCTACAGTCTGTGGGGTCACAGAGAGCCAGACATGACTTAGCAACTGAGCACACATATACAATATAAACTCAATTATATATATAGATAGTATATATATGATCATTTTCTTTATCTACTCATCCATTGATGGACACTTAGATTGCTTCCAAATCTTGACTATTTTGAATAATACTATTATGAATATTGGAGTGAAATACCTCTTTGAGACTTTCTGGATTGGCAGGGCTTTTTTCAGTATTTTGAATACAGCATGTCACTCCCATCTGTCATTCAAAGTCTCTGCTGAAAACTCTTCTCATGATCTTATGGGGGTTCCCTTGTCATGTGACAAGTTGTTTTTAATTTTTCATAATTTTAATTGTGTGTCTTGGTGTGGGTCTCCTTGGGTTCTTATTTGGAACATATAGGACTTTCTGGATTTGTATATCTGTGTTTTTCCCAGATTAGGGAAGTTTCCAGACATTATTTCTTTGAATAAACTTTCTGCCCATTCCTCTCTCTCTCTTATTCTGGAATTGATATAATGCAAATGTTGATCTGCTGGCTGATATACCATGATTTTCTTAAGCTGTCTTCACCCTTTTTTGCTGTTTTTTCTTTTACTCTTCTGACTGGATGAATTAAACTGCCCTGTCTGAGTTTGCTCATCGTTTCTTCCACTTCATGTAGTCTGCCATTGAATCCCTCTATTGAATTTTTCAGTTCAGTTATTGTATTATTCAACTGTGTGACTTATGTTTGATTCTTTCTTACATTTCCTACTTCTTTGTTGAAATTCTCACTTAGTTCATGCATTGTTCTCTGATCATGGTGAGCACATTTATGACCATTATTTTGAACTCTTTATTAGGTAAATTATGTGTCTCCATTTCATTAAACTCTGTTTCTGGAGTTTTATCTTATTCTTTTGTTTGGAAAATTTTCTCTCTTCTTCATTATCCTTGTTGCTCTTGGTTGGTTTCTGGCCTTAGATAAAACAGTCACCTTTCCCAGTCTTACTGGAGTCTTCCTGTGTAGAGATGAACTCTATTATTTAGCCTAGTCTGAGCTCTAGGCTGTCTCTCAAATCATCTCATTGTGTAAACTGCCTTTTTCTATTGTTGTTTTAGTGGCTCCCAGTAGTGGAAGGTGTGTCAAAACCTGTCATTGTCTTAAAATAGAGGATATCAGTCAGAACTGAAATGCAGGTTGATTGTAAAAGAGACCCTTAGGCAGCAGCTTTTAAAGTATTCAGTTCAGTTCAGTCTCTCAGTCATGTCCGACTCTTTGCTACCCTATGAATCGCAGCACGCCAGGCCTCCCTGTCCATCAGAACTCCTGGAGTTCACTCAAACTCACGTCCATCGAGTCGGTGATGCCATCCAGCCATCTCATCCTCTGTCGTCCCCTTCTCCTCCTGCCCCCAATCCCTCCCAGCATCAGAGTCTTTTCCAATGAGTCAACTCTTCGCATGAGGTGGCCAAAGTACTGGAGTTCCAGCTTTAGCGTCATTCCTTCCAAAGAATACCCAGGACTGATCTCCTTTAGGATGGACTGGTTGGATCTCCTTGCAGTCCAAGGGACTCTCAAGAGTCTTCTCCAAAACCACAGTTAAAAAGCATCAATTCTTCGGCACTCAGCTTTCTTCACGGTCCAACTCTCACATCCATACATGACTACTGGAAAAACCATAGCCTTGACTAGAAGGACTTTGTTGGCAAAGTAATGTCTCTGCTTTTTAATATGCTATCTAGGTTGGTCATAACTTTTCTTCCAAGGAGTAAGCGTCTTTTAATTTCATGGCTGCAGTCACCATCTGCAATGATTTTGGAGCCCCAAAAATAAAGTCCAACACTGTTTCCTATTTCAGGGAAAGACTTGAAAATGGCCAGTTCTGTCTATTCCCTCTGCGTTGAGCCCTGGGAGATAGATGGTTAGTAACCATTTGTTATAGTCGTGTGGGACTATACTGAACACAGTTCTGCTTTGAGTGGGCCAGAGGGAGAATGTGGAGATGGCAACCTGCTGCCCATGGAGAAGCTGAGAACTCTGTGTCCTCTTCCGAATGTCATTACACTGGGTGTGGGGTTTTTGGTAAGTGTGTCTCAGCCTTTCCTATCCATATTGATGTAGATTTGTTTTCTTTTGCCCAATGTGTAGGAGTCTCTTGGCTATCTTCTGGATTTCTTTCAGAGGAATTTGTTCCACATGTAGCTGTAGCTGTTGATTTCTTGTGTCCATGGGAAGAGGTAATTTCAAGAGCTTCCCATGTTACCATATTGGATCATAACTCCATATTTTCTGTTTTTAATGTCTATTATTCTGTTGAGGAGACTTCTTTTTTATTCACTTTAAATATTTTTCATTTATCTAATGAGACTCAGTTATAATGGACTATAAAGACTTTGACTAGTAGTTTTAACATCTGGGATATCTCAGGGTTTTTATCTCTTGATTATCTTTTCGCTTGAGATTTCCCTTGACATTTTCTGCTTCTTTTTATGTCACATGATTTTGGATTGTGTCTTGGATGTTGTTCAGACTCAGAGTCCTGTTGTAGGTCTCAGAATATGTTGTTTGCGTGTTAACAGGCCATCAAGCTGTCTAGGGTTGACTATACATCTGTTTGTGTCTTCTGTGGGCAGTCAGTCAGATTTCAGTTAAAATCTCTTAAGTCTTCTATATCATGGCTTAGGTCCATCTTGTAAATGCGTTATTGAGGGTTTAGGCTGAGCCTTGTAAGGATTCATATTGAGAATTAGGCAGTCTCCTGGAGATTTCTCTCTTTCAGACTTCTTAACACCCCCGCCCCAAACTATCTGTTCATAGAGCTCTTTTCCTGATTCAGTTCAGTTCAGTCACTCAGTCATGTCCGACTCTTTGCGATCCCATGGACTGCAGCACGCCAGGCCTCCCTGTCTATCACCAACTCCTGGAGTCCACCCAAACCTATGTCCATCAAGTCAGTGATGCCATCCAACCATCTCATCCTCTGTCGTCCCCTTCTTCTCCTGCCCTCAATCTTTCCCAGCATCAGGGTCTTTTCCAATGAGTCAGCTCTTCACATCAGGTAGCTAAAGTATTGGAGTTTCAGCTTCAACATCAGTCCTTCCAATGAACACCCAGGACTGATCTCCTTTAGGATGGACTGGTTGGATCTCCTTGCAGTCCAAAGGAGTCTTTTCCAATACCACAGTTCAAAAGCATCAATTCTTCAGCACTCAGCTTTCTTTATAGTCCAACTCTCACATCCATACATGACTACTGGAAAAACCGTAGCTTTGACTAGACGGACCTTTGTCAGCAAAGTAATGTCTCTGCTTTTTAATATGTGGTCTAGGTTGGTCAAAACTTTTCTTCCAAGGAGTAAGTGTCTTTTAATTTCATGGCTGCAGTCACCATCTGCCATGATTAAAAAATAAAGTCTGTCACTGTTTCCACTGTTTCCCTATCTCTTTGCCATGAAGTGATGGGACCAGATACCATGATCTTAGTTTTCTGAATGTCGAATTTTAAGCCAACTTTTTCACTCTCCTCTTTCACTTTGAGCAAGAGGCTCTTTAGTTCTTCTTCACTTTCTGCCATAAGGGTAGTGTCATCTGCATATCTGAGGTTATTGATATTTCTCCTGGCAATCTTGATTCCAGCTTGTGCTTCCTCCAGCCAGCATTTCTCATGATGTACTCTGCATATAAGTTATATAAGCAGGGTGACAATATACAGCCTTGACATACTCCTTTCCCAATTTGGAACCAGTCTGTTGTTCCATGTCCAGTTCTAACTGTTGCTTTCTGACCTGCATACAGATTTCTCAGGAGGCAGGTCAGGTGGTCTGGTATTCCCATCTCTTTCAGAATTTTCCAGAGTTTGTTGTGGTCCACACAGTCAAAGGCTTTGGCACAGTCAATAAAGCACAAGTAGATGTTTTTCTGGAACTCTCTTGCTTTTTTGATGATCCAACAGATATTGGCAATTTGATGATCTCTGGTTCCTCTGCCTTTTCTAAATCCAGCTTGAACTTCTGGAAGTTCAGGTTTTTAAAGCCCACAATGACACATTACTCTGCGACTGGGACCTTTCTTAAGGAGTTACCTAGTCATGCTCACTTTGCTTGCCACATGATAAGTCAGTGAATCCAAGATGCGGTATTGGGAAGAGAAAGGGACTTAATTTGGGAGCCAGCTGACTGAGAAGATAGCAGTCTCGTGCTTCAAAATAACCATCTTGTCAGGGCCTGGATGCCAGATTCTTTTAATGATCAGACATGGGGGGAGGTGAGGAAACAAAGTAAAAAGTTCATTGGATTTCTGCAAATGTCTCCTAGAATGGCAAGCCTCGGATAGAGGATGTATTAGTTTCACTTCCTTACAGTCATTTCATGGGTGATGTGAAATGGAATACCTCCTGTTATATCAACAAACACAGATGTCACATTTATCTGTGATTCTGGCCTCCCCACAAGTGAATGTATGGGCCATGCTGGTAAGTAGCAGAAGAGAAATGCCGGGCATTGTGCCATTTGCCACACAAAGAATTCAAGAGAGTCACGGTCCTTCACAGGGCTTCCCAGATGGCACTAGTGGTGAAGAAAAAGTGAAAGTGAAAGTAGCTCAGTTGTGTTTGACTCTTTGTGACCTAATGGACTATACAGTCCATGGAAATCTCTAGCCCAAAATACTGCAGTGGCTAGCCTTTGTCTTCTCTAGGAGATCTTCCCAACCCAGGGATCGGATCCTGGTCTCCCATGTTGCAGGTGGATTCTTTACCAGCTGAGCCACAAGGGGAGCCCACCTGCCAATGCAGGATATGTAAGAGATGTCGGTTCAATCCATGAGTCAGGAAGATCCCCTGGAGGAGGGCATGGCAACCCACTCCTGTATTCTTGCCTGGAGAATCCCATTGACAGAGGAGCCTCGTGGGCTACAATCCATAGGGTCGAACAGAACCTGAAGGAGGGCATGGCAGCCTACTCCAGTATTCTTGCCTGGAGAATCCCATGGAAACTGGTGGGCTACAGTCCATAGGGTAGCACAGAGTGGGACATAACTGAAGCAATTTAGCATGCACGTACACACAGTCCTTCACAGGTGGGCAGGGTCAGGTTATCTCCCTGAGGCAGGTCACTATGTATGCTTATAATAACAAAAGTGGAAAGATGGGGTTAAAGTCACAGAAGCAGATCCCGCATAAATTCAAAATTAACCCTTCCCAGTTACAAAGGTAAAGCTGGGAAAGAAAATAACAGATTGGTCATTTCTCTAAGGTTTTCATTCTCCTGAATGATCTCCCTCTGTTTATTGTAGAATTTTCAACCAGGTAGTTGACTAGGTAGCGACCCCATGGACTATACAGTCCATGGAATTCTCTAGGCCAGAATACTGAAGTGGGTAGGTGCTACCTTTTCCAGGGGTTCTTCCCAACCCAGGGATCGAATCCAGGTCTCCTGCATTGCAGGCGGATTCTTTACCAGCTGGGCCATCAGGGAAGCCCAACTAGGTAGTTAGATGTTGATTTTTGTGTTTTATACAGAATTTTTAGTTTCAATAAGAGGAAAGGATGGGCATTAGGGTGCTTTGCCATCCTACTAGAACCAACTCCTTCCTCTTTGGATAATTATTTTTTAAAATAAATGATAAAAAATGTTTCTACAATTGAACCATTTAATTAAGGATACATCAGTTGAAATCTAGATGTATAGATTGTAAATCTATTTATTTTTCTGAAATGGCCACCTTTTTTTTTTTTTTTTTTTAACCTGGATTTTAAATTTGGGGGAAAGTCAGAGCTATTTCAAAGCCCCTAAATGCATATTTCTGTGCAATTTCCTAATCTTTAAATGTCAAGTTATCAAGCTGCTCTCTGATGAGGCTTTTGCTAATTCTTAATTCAGATTTGCTCTCTAGTGATTTACTGAGTACTAAATAGGAAAGATTCTACTAGTGTTTTGAACAAGGATTGCCTTTTTGCATTGTCTGCTATTTGCTCTGACTTTGACTTTAGTTACAGCCAGTTCACTAGTAGGGTCTGCCTCCTGTTCCTTCACACTTGATTGTGTTTATTGCCACTTACTGTGGGGTGTTCTTTCATTAAATCCTTGGTAGTATATTGATAGCTTACCTCCTCACAACCAAAACCTACCGTAAATGCTTCATCAGTTTTTCAGATACTTACATTCTGCCTTATAGCTTTTCAGTCCACCTTTTTGCTGTGGCTGTTACTGACTGCCCCAAATGTAACCTGATTAGCCCCCTATTTTCCCAAGCCCTTCAAGTGAGGAACAGCAGCTTCCTCAGCCTTTCTAGAAGTGAGCTGCTTCCCTTTGCTTGGAGACCTACAAACTATCCTGGAGTGATAGCTACCTCACAAATGATGCTTATTGGCAACATTGTCCCTTCCCCCAACAATTGACTCAATATCATTAATTAAAATCAGAGGATAGCACAGACCAGGAAACAATATACTGACCCAAAGGACTATAAGGTTTGGCTAATGTGTTCCAGCTGGAACTATGGTAACATATGTGGGAGACGATGTTGAGGGAATTGGACCAGAGCAGGGAGATACAAGGCTTGGAAGGGAGGACTGTATTGGCAGAATTCTTCTATGACTCATGGTCTAATATTCTGGCAAGGGCACTTGGAGTTGGCCCTAATATGCTGCTGGGATGGCTCCTTGAGGCATGGACACAATGGTGTGCAGTTAACTGGAGAGAGATGCTAGCACTGCCTTGGCAGAATATTAAGAAAGGGATTTGAAGGCTTGAGAAGGGAAGATTTTAGACTAGGTTTACTATATGAGAAGGGAGTACCCTCTAGCTGACTAGATTCCTCACCAGGGCCAGGGAGAAACTTCCTTCATTAAGACATCAAGAAATAAAGACCTGGTGAGTGTTTGCATTTCTGAAAAGCTTACAGGGGGTTGTTATCTCCTACTGTCAAGCCAGTGTTGACAGTAGGGGTCATTGCCATTTAACTAGGCTCTTCAGTGTTAGTTGAATAAATAGCCTTCTAAAATAGAAAAGGATCAAATGACAGAATTTATTTAAGGGCAGCAAGATGTAAAATAGGCAGTAAAGTCAGAGTAGCAACCAGGATGCCTTGACTTGAGAGAAACTGTGTCGATGACTAATAGACCATTATGTTCTTAGAAATGAAATAGCAGCTGACTAGAGAAGGCAATGGCACCCCACTCCAGTACTCCTGCCTGGAAAATCCCATGGATGGAGGAGCCTGGTGGGCTGCAGTCCATGGGGTCACTAAGAGTCGGACACGACTGAGCGACTTCACTTTCACTTTTCACTTTCATGCTTTGGGGAAGGAAATGGCAACCCACTCCAGTGTTCTTACCTGGAGAATCCCAGGGACAGGGGAGCCTGGTGGGCTGCCATCTATGGGGTCACACAGAGTCAGACACGACTGAAGCGACTTAGCAACAGCAGCAGCAGCAGAGCTTTGCCTGAAATGTTTACCTAAAAATAATAATAATAAAAATCCAGGGCCAAAAAACAGAAGGATGATGTCAACCACTGCAATGGAAAAATCTTATCAATTACCAACTTCTAGAAATAACTGAGTTCTCATAGTCACAGCACATTGATTGAAGCAATGGCAAGTCCCTCATGACTGGCAATTAAAGTGAAATAAAATGAGGTATGACTGTCTAATGAAGGTTAAGTTATGGGGTCAGAATGACTACATGGCTTTTGACAAGATTTGATAGGTAAATTAAGGAAATAATGTTGAGATGAACTAAGTTCAGGTGTAAGAATTTGTCACTAAAATGCTCCATACTTCAAGTTAAACGTGGGATTTCTTTTATAGAGTTAAGCATACTATTTATTTGTAACATAAAAACATTACCTCTGTACTTAGAATTTAATCACATTCTTTTTCATTTGATATTTATGTTTTGTTTATTCCTAGAAAAAACAACTCTTCAAAGTTGAAGAGTAAGGTATATTATGATTTCTGTGCTTATGTAGGGGGAGGAACAAGCTATCAGATATCTCCAGATTTCTCTCTCCTTTTACTGAGTTTAATCTCTTACAACTTACTTGCAAAGATAATAACCAACTAAAAATATAATGGCAAAAATTAATCATTATAGAAATGACATCAACAATAGTTTTGACAATATTTCAGAATAAACGTAACAAAAGTGGCCAGGGCCTATGTGAAAATGGTTATAGAACTTGAGGCATGAAAGAAAACTTTCCTTCATACAAAAGCCTCAATATTTCAAACACTTAAATCATCCCCAAATTATGCATTAAGTACATCTCATTCAAGACCCCAGGTTCTTTTTTTTTTTTTTTTTTCCCAAAGAAAACCTAATATTATAATAATTTTGCCTAAAAAAATAGTGTAATCATGGCTTCCCTGGTGACTCAGACAGTAAAAAAATCTGTCTGCAAGGCAGGAGACATGAGTTCAATCCTTGGGTCAGGAAGATTCCCTGGAGAAGGGAATGGCTATCCACTCCAGTATTTTTGCCTGAAGAATCCCATGGACAGAAGAACCTGGCAGGCTACAGTCCACGGGGTCACAAAGGGTCAGACACAACCGAGCAACTATCACTCACTCATGTATATTGTGGCTAAAAAACCAAGTATTTTACAGAACTTGTGCTCTTCCTCTGACTTGGCCCCTTCACCTCATCCTGTCTAGCAAGCATTACGTTTTCCATTCCTCATTTAGAGTTTTCCTGAGAGATCAATGACTTTTACTTCAATCCCAATGTAGCAGTCCTCCCCTGAGCCTCTGACCCCTGTCAGCACTTCTGTTTCTATGTGCAATTTTAGATCAACCCTGATAGAACAAATGGGTTCACGATTCTACCCCACAGAGGTGAGAGCTATCCCCATTCAGGTCTCGCCAGGCATACCATCAAAAGGTTAAAGTGGTGTTTTGAAAGATATACATCAGACTGAAAGCTAATGTGGTTATTTGAAAGATATATGCCAGAAACCATGCTTTATGATGAATATACTAATTAAAAAGGAGTGATCAGGAGCTTACTTATAACTAGAAATTGTTTCACAAGAATTTAGATCCACAACATCCATTACAGTTTTCTATTTGTGCAATATTTATTTGACTTTTTTGCTCTGAAGATTGTCACATCTTCAAAAAAGTTAGCATTTGGCTATATTTGCTTTATCTTTTTTCCTTTCTTGCTTCCTATTTCTTTTCCCTAGAATCTATCCCTGATTACTTTAGGGTACGTGTCCTAAGTATAAAGGCATTTTTGCACATAATTTTCAGTATTGTATCACACCTAAGAAAATAACGTCAGTCAGCATTTAGTGCAATCCAAACTTTCCCAATTTTGGGAAACATTGTTTTTCCTTCTCAAAAACTTTTGTTCAGAGAAACATGGGGAGGAAATAACATTTTTATCTTGGTGTTACCTTCTGATGTTGTCTGGAGCAGATCTCTTTACTTCTCTCTGGTGGTTTTAATTTCTTATTTCTACACAGAGGTAGGACTAGATGACTAGAAGACAGCCATGATGTGCGTTTGCCATCTTTTGTATAGGAATATCTCTGTGTGTTAACGATCTGTGTAGGGAGACTTGAGAAAATGATGCATGATGCCTGTCCTCTGACTCAAAAAAGAGGAAAGAATCTGATTTTTATTCCTAGTGCTCTGGGCAGATTTGAGTACTTATTTCAAATTTACCTTGATATAACAAATTGGTTACGCAATACCTCTCCACGGACTTTGAATCTCATCAAACTGCCAACAATAAACATTTTATATCTGGAGACACTTTGGACATTTGTGGCGTTTTTCTTTATATAAATTGAGTAATATACAGCTTAACTCCTTCCCATGGCTGACTGCAATGTCTTTAAAGCTTATGTTATTTTTTTGCATCATTTTTTAGTTCAATTCTTACTTTTGAAAGTGTCATTTTCCCCCATACCTTTCTTTCCAGATGCTTTTTAGAAAGGGTGCATTTCCTCCTTGCTAGAATATTTTCCTGAAAATGATATTGATGTCTACTTTTGTGATATGTGAATTTTTATTTTCTATGTCTTTTAAAAGATTTTGGAATTAAAAAAAAAAACACAAAGAAGGAGAATAATTGCTAATTTTAGAATAGAATCATTTGGAGAAATGTCAAGGTTAATTTGCAGGAGAAATTAATGGTGAGACCATTGGACTGTGAAAATAAAAGGAGAAAATTTGACTTGGTTAAATATTCAGCTATGACCTTGTAGAATAGCCTTTCAATTTGGCACCTAAAAGACAGATCAGTGACCCAAATTGGACTCTTCTTATAAAAATTTTCTTAGGACTAGTGGAGTTAAATTATGATTTTCCTGAGAACCATCCTTTCCAACTTAAGGGCAATTATGTGATTTTTAAGTACGCTCAGCTTTGGCTCGTGCAGCAACTGAGCCTCAAATTGAACTTTATACTTTGAGTATGGTAATAGGATTAAGTGGGAAGCTCTTAAGAGAAGCAAATAGTAACAGCAAACATAAGCTTGAAATATAATGATGCACATTACATTTTAATACAATACTTTAATGATATTTGAGCTTTGGCAAATGTATTATAGCATTTCAGCATCTGAATGGATTGTTTGTTCTCGAGTGCTGTGTTTGTTACACAAAATCTTTATAAACCTTTATTAACTTTAATACTATAACTCGGAGTTCTACTAGAAAAAAGTACCTAATTTACACATGTAGAAAATGTGCTTCGCATTTCAAAAGATCATGGCAGGACTGCAATTTGTCTTGTTGTTCATGAATTCGAGATTCTACAAGCCAACGAGTGGCATCCAGCTTCACCTAAGCGTACTGTTCTATGGCCTTCTAGGGATGATGTCATTCTTCTCCCATGGCATCCGCTCCACAGAAACTACACACCATTCATTGAAACCTTTGAAGTTCTTTGCACAACATGGACTAAGGGCTTTAGCATTTTTCTATTTTATTTAGTAAGCAGAGGTGAAGCATCTCTCTTCCTAGGTAGGGGGATAAGGAATAAAACCTCCATTATCCTCCTACTCTGCCCTTGGCATAATTGGGCACCAAAATATGTGTAATCTTAATGCATATACACAATTATAAAAGCTGGCTAATTATAGAGATTATAATGTACACTAGAATGTTCCACTCGAACATCCAGTGGCCAGCTGGCAGTTCCTTTGTGCAGCAGCTGGTTTCTGATGTCCCTTTCTCCTAGATCACTGAGTTCTCTACCTTGACTGATGCTTAAAGGATAAGCCTCTCTTGTCTATAAAAAAATTTTCATTACACTAATATTTCCCTAGTAGAGGGCAACA
The DNA here is from genome assembly GCF_027580195.1 of Bos mutus. NCBI lineage: Eukaryota > Metazoa > Chordata > Mammalia > Artiodactyla > Bovidae > Bos > Bos mutus. The sequence continues at coordinate 119,536,894 of NC_091618.1, forward strand.
TATGGGCATGGAGGTAGAACTTTTGCTGTGCCTGCTGCTTAGATAGAAAACTTAACCACCTTGAGCTGCTAGTCTTGCATCTGAGATTATAAATCCATTTAAACTGGCATTTGCCTGTTGCTTCAATTCTTATTTCTTGAGATTGCAGGGTGGTCTGGGATTGCATTCCCTATCTGGGAATGTTGCTGGGAACCCACTAAATAAGGCTTCTCAGGTTGTGTGCTCTTATTTACATTCCCAGACCAGTGTTCTCTCCATGCAAGCACCAATCTTCCGTTGTGCTAAAGATGGGAACCTTTGCTTTCTCTAATAATAGGTTTTAAATCAGGAGTAAGAGAACTTTAACTCAGTCGGTGTGGAGGGCAGAGCAAACGGTGCAGTGAATAAATAAAGACCTAGAAGGCTTTTGTCAGCCTAAAATACTCCCTGCAATTGTTTGATAAAATAATAATAATTACAGAGACGGCTGACGCTTGTTACTGAAAACCTGTAATTTCTAACAGCTGTAGCGCGACCATGACAGCCACCAGCACATGTAAAATAAAATGTGCATTTCTCTGAACTGAGATTGCCCATATATGCAAATACCCTTCTTATTGTACCTGCTTTATTAAACTAGTGATGTACCTGAAACACCATCAAGCTTTATACATTTTCAAAACTTTTATCTTTTGAGCTCTGAAGAAATTATGAAGCCAATGAATTATTTTAAGTAAATAAATTAATTTGGCTTGTCATAATATAGTTAAATGATATTGGTTATTTCATGGTTCAAATTATACAGACACTGCAAACCTATTATTAACAGTTATTCAATAGGCAGAACTTTTCCCTTTCCCCCAGCATTAGTACTATTAAGTCATGATAGAAGGAGAGGGGGGTTGCATAGGTAATTTTCATAATAACCAACTAGTACATTACCAACTTTGCATTTCAACTGCCATTACAGTTTGTTAACGGAAAGAGGAGAACATCCACAGTTCACTTGTTAAATTTTGACAGATTTTATATTATTTAACATCATGTGCTAAATAAAAACATACTAAGTGCAAGGAAGACTTGGGGAAAGTAAAATCAATCAGGTACCTACCACAAGGAACATTAACTTATTACATGTTAACTTGAAATAAGAACTTTGAGACTGGAATAAACATATAACTATAGGCATTCAGAGATGACAGTTTTCCCTTTGAGATAGGAAAAGCTTCCAAAGGAAGAACCTGGGACTTGTGTGATTGCAAGTGATGACAGAAATAAACCCGGGTTAGTTTAAAACAAGAAATGTGATTTGTTTTGAGGGAGTTGTTTAGATATTTGGGGGTCAGAGTGAGGAGGAGGACAGAGCTTGGATAGAAAGTGAGCAGTATTCCTCAGAATTACAAGGAGGTGTTCAGGGCAGATAAGCCCATGGGTGGGCATAGCAGACCTTGTATTTAGCTGGTTCTGGCTGATTTTAAGAGGCAGAAATACAGAGGGAGGGAGGGAATCTGGGCGAAAGAGTGGTAGGGGCAAGAGTGTGGACTTGGGAGGCTTTAGGTGAGAATACGTGTTGTTCACTTGGGTGAGGCAATTACATGCATATTCTCAACATTCTCCAGTTTAGGGAAGAATGTGAATCTGGAGACAAAAGTAGTTCATAGGTAAGTTTATATCAGAATATGGTTGTATTCCTTTAATTCTTTTTCCTCCAGGAGGTTTTGATATTATTATATATGTAAATGTAAAATTGAGGACATCAGTGAATTGAATTAAATCATTCCTAGGTTGGTGTGAAATCATAAATATGTTTGAAAACAATACTACATGCTGATTTTTTTCATAAACAATTTGATATCCCTTCATAACTGGGATGGAGCTACTTAGCTCAACAGGGAGGAAGAGAAAAAGCACAATGTTGTGGTCTCTGGTCCTGAGAAAAAATAGTGGTTGATTAAATGCCAGTTGGTTGTAAATGATAACCCGCATAAACAATGGGAAGTCATTATGCTTAAGCAGTGAATTCTAATTTAATTTTATGGCTTTTGGAATAAAATCCCCTTGGCCAGTCAGTAGAAGCTAAGGAATGGTGACTGAGCTGACTGTTTGGAGGGCTGTTTCTGGTGGCCAACTCTGATGTGACCTACCCCTGCAGCAAGTAACTGTCTATCCAGATTCTTTCCTCATTCTCCTGATGGAGTAATTTTCCTGTGTAATCATCAATGTATAGATCCTAAATTCATATAAAAGCCACACCACCAAATTTGTGTTTGATGTCCATGTGTTTCAGTTATCTACTGTGTTGCTGTACAGAAAAATTCTTCAAAACATAGTACCTTTATATATAAGAAGTTTGTATGTCAGGATTCTATCACGGCTTAGCTGTCTGATTCTTCTGCTTCATATGGTATTATGTGGGGTCCCCTGGTGGTACCCAGTTGCTGTCTTGGACATTCTGAAGGAATCAAGACTTCTTTACTCACAGGTTTGGTGTTTTGATGGTAGCAGTTGAAAGTCTGGGCTCAGCTGGGCTCCTCTTTTTCTCCATGTAGTTGTAGGACCTCTTCATGTAGTCTCTTCAGTGGGATTTCAAACCTCTTACAAGGAGGCTCGGGTCTCCAAGAGATCAATGTGGGAACTGCCAGTCGTCCTAAAGATGAGGTCTAAGGCTGGAATAGCGTGACTTCCACTGTGCACTTTTGGTTAAAATAGTCATAAGCCAGCCCAGATTGAAAAGGAAGGTAAATATAATTTATCTCTTGATGAGGATTTCCAAGCATCTGGCTCCTTTCAAGTACAAACAGAATATACTAAGGAAAGGAATCTTCCCAAAATCCCAAACTGTGAATATGTGTAGTTACATGACCTTTTCAGGTCACTGGAAAATTATTACTTATGGTCAAACTGTTCTTTCACCTCAGTGAACAAGTGCAGTCCTGCTGAACAAGCGCCGTCTAGAGAAGATTACTACTGGGTCAAATAACATTTTAAAAAGTAAGAGATCATTATAGATTTCTCCCTATGAAAATCTGATATACTGAACTGCTATTTCACTGGTACCTTGACCTCTGTTCCTTTTGTGAGCACTTGGATTGTGCTTGCCTTCTAAGGCAATTCCTCAACTATTTGCTTGATATTCATGTTCTTGGCTTTTCTCAAACACTAAATTCTATAGTTTATTTGTTGAATGTTGTAGATGTGTATCCCAGGCAACAGATGCAATATACCCTGTTGTCCTGGCAGCACACAAACTTTAAGTACTTCAGTGCTTCTCCTAACCCTGTTAAGATGTTTTTTTTGGCACTTACTGACAGTAAGTGCAGTAACATGAAAGATGCCTTTTGGCATTGATTTGGCTTTACAGTCAGAAGACCAAAAGAGACTACCTTTCAACATTGTGTGCTGGGATTGTTGATCTAATCTGATCTATACAGGGGCTCATATAATGATGCAAGTTGTGTTAGGCAGGCATCTGGAACTGTCTGGCTGAATGAAAGTTATTGGAAATCAGAACACATCAGGCAAAATTAGCATAGCAGTTAAATGGCGCCAATACAGGTGCAATATTGGCTGACTGCTAGAATATGTCCCATGGCCACACAATCACACTCAGTAAAAGAAGAAAAAGTTACATAGGAATGGTGTGAGAACAGGAAATGTCATAGACTACTGATGAAGTAGCCATGATAGGGTGGAATTTATTCCAGCACTTACAAAACCTACCAAGATACATTTCTAGGTATTTTGAAACATTTTGGGTCAGAAGAGGAAAGACAGAATGAGAAGTGAATGTAGTTTCTAAATTTTACTTTGGAATTTCTTTCTCTGCTTCTGTACTTCAATTCAATAAGCATTTACTGGGAACCTTTCTACACTGCTAATGGGAACATAAATTGGTACAGCTGCTATGGAAAACAGTATGGAGGTTCCTTAAAAACTAAAAATAGAACAGTCACATGATCCAGCGATTCATATCTGGAGAATATCATATTTTGAAAAGATACACGCACTCCCAATGTTCCCTGTAGCACTATTCACGATAGCCAATGCATGGAAGCAGCCTAAATGTCTATCAACAGATGAATGGGTAGAGAACATTGGTACATGTAGACAGTGGAATATTACTCAACCATGAAAAACAATGAAATAATGCCATTTGCAGCAACATGGATGGACCTAGAGGTTACCACACTAAGTGAAGTAAATCAAAGACAAATATCATATGATATTACTTATGTATGAAATCTAAAAAACTGATACAAAGGAACTTATTTACAAAACAGAAACAGACACACAGAGTTTGAAAACAAACTTCTGGTTACCAAGGGAAAAGTGGGGGAAAGGGAAAAGTAAGAGGTTGGGATTAACATACACATACTACTATATATACAACATACAATCAACAGGGACCTACTGTATTATTATACAGTAGGAACTCTACTCAATACCTTGTAATCATCTATGTGGGAAAAGACACTGAAAAAGAATATATATATATATATATATACACACACACACACATACATATATGTATAACTGAATCACTTTGTACACCATCAACTAACACAACATTGTTATAGTTCAGTTCAGTTCAGTTCAGTTCAGTCGCTCAGTCATGTCTGACTCTTTGGGACCCCGTGAATTGCAGCACCCCAGGCCTCCCTGTCCATCACCAACTCCCAGAGTTCACTCAGACTCACGTCCATCCAGTCAGTGATGCCATCCAGTCATCTCATCCTCTGTTGTCCCCTTCTCCTCCTGCCCCCAATCCCTCCCAGAATCAGAGTCTTTTCCAATGAGTCAACTCTTCGCATGAGGTGGCCAAAGTACTGGAGTTTCAGCTTTAGCATCATTCCTTCCAAAGAAATCCCAGGGCTGATCTCCTTTAGAATGGACTGGTTGGATCTCCTTTCAGTCCAAGGGACTCTCAAGAGTCTTCTCCAACACCAAAGTTCAAAAGCATCAGTTCTTCTGCTCTCAGCTTTCTTCACAGTCCAACTCTCACATCCATACATGACCATAGGAAAAACCATAGCCGTGACTAGACGGACCTTTGTTGGCAAAGTAATGTCTCTGCTTTTGAATATGCTATCTAGGTTGGTCATAACTTTCCTTCCAAGGAGTAAGTGTCTTTTAATTTCATGGCTGCAGTCACCATCTGCAGTGATTTTGGAGCCCCCAAAAATAGTCTGACACTGTTTCCCCATCAATTTCCCATGAAGTGATGGGACTGGATGCCATGATCTTCGTTTCTGAATGTTGAGCTTTAAGCCAACTTTTTCACTCTCCACTTTCACTTTCATCAAGAGGCTTTTTAGTTTCTCTTCACTTTCTGCCATAAGGGTGGTGTCGTCTGCATATCTGAGGTTATTGATATTTCTCTCGGCAATCTTGATTCCAGCTTTTGCTTCTTCCAGCCCAGCGTTTCTCATGATGTACTCTGCATATAAGTTAAATAAGCAGGGTGACAATATACAGCCTTGACGTACTCCTTTTCCTATTTGGAATCAGTCTGTTGTTCCATGTCCAGTTCTAACTGTTGCTTCTGGACCTGCATATAGGTTTCTCAAGAAGCAGGTCAGGTGGTCTGGTATTCCCATCTCTTTCAGAAATTTCCACAGTTTATTGTGATCCACACAGTCAAAGGCTTTGGCATAGGCAATAAAGCAGAAATCCATGTTTTTCTGGAGCTCTCTTGCTTTTTCCATGATCCAGCGGATGTTGGCAATTTGATCTCTGGTTCCTCTGCCTTTTCTAAAACCAGCTTGAACATCTGAAAGTTCACAGTTCACGTATTACTGAAGCCTGGCTTGGAGAATTTTGAGCATTACTTTACTAGTGTGTGAGATGAGTGCAATTGTGTGGTAGTTTGAGCATTATTTGGCATTGCCTTTCTTTGGGAGTTAACACAATAAAAAACAAAAAATTAAAATAAGAAACAAGCATTTATTAACTTACACCAGTTGAACATGTTTTCCGTTATTTGTACATTCCATGGGATTTACTGAGACATTGCTACACATGAGGCACAGGGCCAGGAGCTAGACACTTGCTGGTGAGCAAAAGTAGGCACAGTTTCAGGCTCAAGGGAGCTTTTAGACTACTTAGGGAGATAAGTAAATAAATAGTATATAATTGCAATTGAGATAAGTGTTCGTAATATTAATGGGTACCTAAATGCTCATATTTTAAAATCTCCACATTTCAGAGTGTTTACATGATAAAAAGTTGGTTTCTTACTCATTCTATAGCTCAGCATGGTTGTTCCTGTATTACGCAGCAATCTAGGTAGCTCTTTATGGGCAACAACTCAGGAACAGAAGTACCATTCATCTTACAACTCAGCTCTTTTCCAGAACTTAACTTCAGTTCACATTCTGTTGTTCACAATTTGGTCACATGATCAAGGTGGGGGTGGGGACAGAAAATAGAATTTAGTTGTGTGTGCCAAGGAGGAGAATAACTTTTAACCATCTACCAAATTCTGTGAATGAAAAGAACATGTGCTTTCAGATGTGATAAAGAAAACAAGTATAAGACAATATCATCATGAAACTTACAGTTTTGTTGGTGAAATATGCTAATGAAATATTTAAATAATACTGCAAGGCAATCTGCATTGGAATGAAATAGAGTATCAGAGGAGAAATATTTTGCCATTTTTGAATATAATCCCATTCTTTACGTTAAAAAAAAAATGGAAGTCCAAGCTTTTGTGATCCAGGAACATGGGATATCTTTCCATTTGTTTGCATCTTTAATTTTTTAAAAATCAAAGTCTTATAGTTTTTATTGTATAGATTTTTCACTTCCTTGGGTAAATTTATTCTTAAGTATTTTATTGTCTTTTTTGCTTTTTAGAGTGAGATTATTTTCTTTGTCAGATATTTCATTGCTAGTTTATAGAACTATAATTGATTTCTGTATATTGATTTTATATTATGCAACTCAGCTGAGTTTATTAATTCCAACAGTTTTCTAGTAGAGTCTTTAGGATCTTCTATATATAAGAGCATATCATCTTCAAACAAAGGCAACTTTACTTCTTCCTTTCTGATTTGATTGCCTTTATTTTCTTGCTTTATGTCTCTAGCTAGGACTTCCAGTACAATGTTTAATAAGAGGAGTGATAGTGGGCACTCTTGTAAAAGTATTAAGTTGATGCAAAAGTAATAGTGGTTTCAGATCCTGAATTTTAAATCATTATAACTAGGCTTAAACACATCTTTATTAATCAAAATAGGAACCATTACAATCAACACATTTCTGCCAATGAGAACTAAGTTTGTTTATTTGTGTAGCATAAAAATCCTTGTTTTGAGATTCTTGGAAAGCATTTTTCTGTGACCTGATGGTTGTGAAAACATTTTCCCTGCAAAAATGCTGTTGAGATGCTTGAAGAAGTGGTAGCTGGTTCGAGAGAGGTCAGGTGCATATGGTAGATGAGGCAAAACTTTGTAGTCCAATCCATTAAACTTTCGAAGCATTGGTTGTGTGATGTGCGGTCGGGCATTGCCATGGAGAAGTGGACCCTTTCTGTTGACCAATGCTTGCTGCAGGCATTGCAGTTTTTAGTGCATCTCATCTTCTTACTGAGCATTCCTCTCAGATATAATGCTTTCACCAGGATTCAGAAAACTGTAGTGGCTCAGGCTGGCTGCAGACCACCAACAGTGACCATGACCCTTTTCTTGGTGAAAGTTTGGCTTTCGGAAGTGCTTTGGAGCTTCTTCTTGGTCCAGCCTCTGAGCTGATCATTGCTGGTTGTCATATAATATCCACTTTTCATCACACATCGCAATCTGATTGAGAAATGGTCCATTGTTGTTGCGTAGAGTAAGATTACACTTCACAAAGATGATTTTTTTTCTTTGATTTCCAGTCAGCTCATGAGGCCCCTACTTACTGAGCCTTTTCACCTTTCTAACTTGCTTCAAATGCCAAATGACTATAGAATGATTAATGCTGAGTTCTTGGGCAACTTCTTGTTTAGTTGTAGGAGGATCAGCTTCAATGATGCTCTTGGCTGTTGTCAACTTCCAATGGCTGGTCACTGCACTCCTCATCTTCAAGACTCTCATCTCCTTTGCAAAGCTTCTTGAACCACCCCTGTGCTGTACGTTCATTAGCCTTTCCTGGGCCAAATGCATTGCTGATATTACAAATTGTCTCCGTGGCTTTATGACCATTCTGAACTTGAATAAGAAAATCACTTGAATTTGCTTTTTGTCTAATATCATTTCCATAAATACATAGAAAATAAACAGCAAGTAATAAGGCCATTAGCAAAAACCATAAACAAAGAAATGCACATTAAAATGGTGTATAGCACAACCACATTTATTTAAGAATGTATTCCAATATAAAATGGCAGATTTCAACAACGTAAAACCACAATTGCTTTTACGCCAACCTAGGCAATGGCACCCCACTCCAGTGTTTTTGCCTGGAAAATCTCATGGATGGAGGAGCCTGGTAGGCTGCAGTCCGTGGGGTCGCTAACAGTCGGACACGACTGAGCGACTTCACTTTCACTTTTCACTTTCATGCATTGGAGAAGGAAATGGCAACCCACTCCAGTGTTCTTGCCTGGAGAATCCCAGGGACGGGGGAGCCTGGTGGGCTGCTCTCTATGGGGTCGCACAGAGTTGGACACGACTGAAGCGACTTAGCAGCAGCAGCAGCAATACTTGAGTAGGTAAAATGGCTAGTATCACAACTGGGTTACATATTTTTCAGAGAAATTTGTAATGCTCAGTGTTCATGTCCTTACCTACAAAATTGGTTCTTTTTTCTATTTACCAGCAGATAAGCCCACATTTCCACTTAGAGGTACTTATTACCAATTCCCAGTGCTGAAACTTCTTTTGAGAAAGTCAATCAAACGGGCCTGGATACTCCATCAAATTTCACTGTCCACAGCTGGTGAATACTATGTGCCAGACAAACTCATGCATTAAGTCTGACCTTGCTCTATTGGTCTTTTAGTTTAGGGCCAAAACTCTTACAAATACATTTTAGACCTATCTTTCTTGGATGCTTGGCAATGTGTCATTTGGCCATGGAGGCTGACAGAATTGAGCAGCTTGCACCATCAGGTATGCTGGGAGCTGAAGCTGGGCTAGCTTTAAAGTCACTCATTTAGGAGAGAGTAGTAACCTTCATTGTGTATCTCTATACATTATTAAAAATCTCTTATACTAAAAAAAGTCAAAGTTTGGCCAATTTTTTGGAGACAGTTTCTGAGATGAGAGAAGGAGTTGGAGGTAATCTAGTAGAGACTGTCATCACTAGACAATTTGGTACCTATGTGTTGTCCAGTCTTTATATTATGTTTTCTGAAAGTGATATGAATAGTATGTAATTTGCAAATCAGGTGGTTGGAGAATTGAGGGTGGGCACAGTTTTAATATGAGTAACACTTAGTGGATTGATAGGATTAGGTAGTGCCTCTCAAAATATACATTGTAGATGTTTTGTTTCCTAATCCCCTAGAAAGTCTAATGAAACGAAGATTCCTGGGCCACTTCTAGATTAAGACTGAAACTTGGGTTTTTGACCTCTGAACCTGCATGTTAAACAGAATTCCCTTTATTTTAAAGAATGACTGCTTGAGAAGGATGGAGAAAAAGTTAAACAATGGTATTGGAATATAAAGCATCAAATTACTCTTGTACATTTCTTGTGCATATTAATTTACCAAGTAAAAATTTACTTAATAATTCCAGATTTGGATCTAATAAAACGCTGTCTCTATATATGATCAGATCAAATATATTATTTATTCTTGCTTCTTTCAGACAAGTAGTCAAAAAAAATTATTTGTCTGCTCTGATTGCTGTTTGCTAGAATCAGCTGTCATGGATTATGTTAGGCATGTCAGAGGCCTTGTGAGAATCAGCTGTCAGGCATGAAATAGAATTGTACAGTTGCTATGGGTCAAAGAAGAGAGCGTTTTTGCTCTTGGAATTTTGACATTGTGTCAAGGGTTGTATAACTAGTTATATTTAACAAAGTGAGGTTCCCAGAAAGTCTCACAAAAAATTCTAAAGCACTGAAATATCTCTTGATTATGAAATACTCATATTATGAGTCTAATATTCCTTATGGTAATTAGGAGATACTAAGTAAACATTTTTCATGCTAAATCCTGATCCTAAGATTTTTATGAAGGCTTTTAGAAGGACTCATACTTGAAACTGTGAATTGGACTTTCTTGAAATTATTATATATTCTAAGTAGATGCTACTGTTAATTATGTTGACTTTTTAACTGATAATATTAAAAACTATAGAAAGAGTTCAGTAAGTTCTTTTGGAATTAATGCTCAGTTAAGAATCCAGAAAGAAAAGTGAAAGTAAAAGTTGCTCTGCTATTGCTACTGCTAAGTCGTTTCAGTCGTGTCCTACTCTGTGCTACCCCATAGACAGCAGCCCAGCAGGCTCCCTCGTCCCTGGGATTCTCCAGGTAAGAACACTGGAGTGGGTTGCCATTTCCTTCCCCAATGCATGAAAGTGAAAAGTGAAAGTGAAGTCGCTCAGTCATGTCCGACTATTAGCGACCCCATGGACTGCAGCCTACCAGGCTCCTCTGTCCATGGGATTTTCCAGGTAAGAGTACTGGAGTGGGGTGCCATTGCCTTCTCCCAAAAGTCACTCAGTCATGTCCAACTCTTTGCGACCCCATGGACTATACAGTCCATGGAATTATCCAGGCCAGAATACTGGAGTGGGTAGCCTTTCCCTTCTCCAGGGGATCTTCCCAACCTAGGGATTGAACCCAGGTCTCCCGCATTGCAAATGGATTTTTTACTAGCTAGGTCACCAGGGAAGCCCAAGAATACTGGAGTGGTTAGCCTATCCCTTTTCCAGCAGATCTTCCGGATCCAGAGTCTCCTGCATTACAGGCAGATTTTTCAACAGTGGAGCTACCAGGGAAGTCCTAGAATTCTTGGTTAATAAATGCCAAATTATGAAATTACCAATCTTGGCATGCGATCAGTAGTGGGGCATGCTAACGATGCTAAGGCTCTCATTTCCTTCTCTTAGCTTCTACCTATTCAGAGGTCACATGTTAGCCACACAGAATACATTTGGCTTGTGGATATATCTAATTTGGAAAACAGAGCTCGTTAACTTTTTTAATTAAATGAAACAATATGAAAATTGGACGATTCCACATAAAAACTCAGCTTTCTGGATTCTCATGAAAAATCAGTTATAAGCCACGTTCCCCTGTGGCAGAGGTCAAGAATTGCCCTGAGTGGATGCACAAGTGCTCTCCAGCATGAACCTGTTTACTCATTTATACTACCTGCTTCTGAGTTTGTGAAACTTCAAAGGCTTGAGGCTCTTTCTTGTTAAAGTGATCTGTCCATCCTTTTAAATTTCCAGTATGCTTCACTTAGGATCCTCTCAAGGGGACAACTTACTCTGTAAGGAAAAACAAGCCTCTTGATTACATTTAGTAAAGATGCATGTATATAAGAAATACACAAAAGTGCACAGAGGCACACAAAATCCATCTAGATTTATTAAGCTTAAAAGATGTATTCCTTTTTTCTGTTGGGATAAGAACCAGAGTCAGTAAAATGAAATATAATAGGGAGATATGTGAACTCCTAGATTTACTTAGGTATGGATACACAAATTCAAATGCATATGTACAAAGTCAATTAAGAAATGCAAAGCCATGGATATATACTTTGGCAGTATTTTTATGAAGATAGTATCAGTAAGTGAAAAGTTCAATGTGCATCAGTAGAGTGATATGACTACTTTTAAAAGGTTGCAAAAAGAGGCGTTTTAAGAGAAATGTACAAGGGATGGAAACTGTGGTCTTTGGACTCTGTATTTGGAAACTGGATATGGAGGGATATTTTCTCTGAAGTATTCAAAAGACATTGACCACAGAGTTTCAGGAAATGTGAGAACAGGTGACTGAGATGGAGAAGGGTCTAGCATTATGTCATATAAGGAATGATTGACAAAGCCATAGGTTTTAATCAGAGAAGATGGAAACAGGTTAGGGAAAATAGACAAGGCCTTTAAATATTTGAAGAGCTGTTATACATCTGAGGGTGTACACTTATACTCTATGACTCCAAGGAAGAGAAAATGAGAAAGACTCATGTAGTTTTTAAACTGTGGGAGAAGGCAAACTGCAGATTGTTCAGACAAGTAACACTGAAGACTGTGTATTGAGAACTAAAAAATCCATGTTAACAGATGGATTCAGACCACTTGGTAAAGACATCATGATACAAGGGCCAAGACAGACAAAGCAGAGTGTTGAAAGGTAACTTTGTCTTTTATTAGAATTGTAGAAGTTCCTAAAAGTTACAAAGACATCAGACAGAAAAAAGCCTAATTAAAACTACTTTGAGTCCTATCATTTAGATAAAGACTATTAACAATTTTGGTTATAGGCTTTCAAATTCCTTATAAGACATTATACATAAAAACTTCTTTATCAAAATTGAGATTCTACTATAGAAATTTTCCTGTAATGTTTCTTTTGTTTTTTGAAGATGTTATTTATTTATTTGGCCACACAACATGTGGGATCTTAGTTTCCACACTGGAGATTGAACCCACCCCCTCAGCAGTGGAAGGGTGAGCCTTAACCACAGGATTGCCAGGGAAGTCCCAAGTGGTGTTTCTTTTTCCACTTCAAAATACATAAATGCCTTCTTCTTTCACATTTAAGTGTGTGTTTAAATTATCAGTAGCATGTTTTATTATACTATATTTCTATATAGTAATTAAAAGTTAAAAATTAATTTGTCATTGGAAACCTATACTGTTTCCTATTGTGAGAAATTACGAAAAATGATGAAATATATAATTATGTCTATAGGATATATTTCTCAAGTGGGATGATAGTGTCAAAGTACACATTCTTTTTAGGGACTGTGACATATATTACAAGTATTCCTACAAAAAATGTTTCACAATTTATACTCCTACCAGCTGGTAATGATGGAGACATTTTCTGAACATTTATATTAAATTCAATATTATCATTGAATTTAAAAGTTTTTTCCAAGTTTAAATTTTTCTGCACTTATATATATATTTATTTATTATTAAAATTTTGTATATATTTAGCATGTTACATTTATATTTACTTTTTAAATAAATGTATATTCATATGTTTAGCCGATATTTTTAGATATTCATCTTTTTCTTATTTTCAGAAGTTTTTTTTTAGGCTATTAGCCCATTGTCTTCATATGGTTAAATAGGTCTTCTTGTTTATCATTTATATTTCAAGCTTATTTGCAATATATACCCATATATCAATAACGGATGAATCTAAGATTTTATCGTACTTGGAAGCTAATGAGTTAGCTTGTCACAATTTCATGGACACTGGCAAAAGACACAAGACTTCTGGATCAGAGAAAATGTATAGTTGAATACTTAAAGCAATAGTAGTCGACAGAATGTCAGCAGTTTTCTTAAGCTGATTTTACAAGCCCCAGTTCCCACAGGGCAACATGACAAGGGCCAGGTGATATTTGCACATGTAACATCCTTATTTTACAGGATAGTAACCCCAAACTTGGAGAAGGCAATGGCACTCCATTGCAGTATTCTTGCCTGGAAAATCCCATGGATGGAGGAGCCTGGTGGGCTGCAGTCCATGGGGTCACTGAGAGTCGGACACGACTGAGTGACTTCACTTTCACTTTTCACTTTCATGCATTGGAGAAGGAAATGGCAACCCTCTCCAGTGTTTCTGCCTGGAGAATCCCAGGGACGGGGGAGCCTAGTGGGCTGCCATCTATGGGGTCGCACAGAGTCGGACATGACTGAAGCGACTTAGCAGCAACCCCAAGTTTAGAAAACCCCAATATTTTATAATAGAAAGAATTTTGATCAGTATTTGCCCTAGAGGGAGACATGCATGTTGGAGAGCAGACAAACATACCCATATCTCTATTTCCCAAGGCTGTTGCTGAATAAACATTCTTGAAAAGCTAATTCAGAAAAGCTTTTCAGTGTCTTGGTTCCCAAAACATGCAAGAATATTAGGGACTAATGGAGAACTGTATTCTGACAATATGTGCCACAAGTAATTCCAAAACTATACAGTAGAATTTATCACTCTTAAATAGTTCCTTTTATTATTAGACTGAAAAGGTTTCCCCCTTTTTTGAGATTGTTATTAAACTGCTGTCAGAGAATTCCCACTCTAGTACTTATCAGAAGTTACTACTAATGTGTTCCGACAGAAGAGATCTGCTTCATGAAGGGATTTCCAGGTCCCCCATTTTGTCTTGAATATTCAAACAAATGATTTTTTATATTATTAATAATAAACTATTTGTTTTACTATATAAATAACTCCCCAATTCACGTATAATTCATACAGGAAGATACGCCTTGTTCATCCTTTAGCTTTGATAATTCTGCCACACCACATTCCTTATAAAAATTTACTAATATATATTTAGTACCAACTGCCTGTCAGTAATTGTTCCAATTACTTCACAATTAGTTCATTTTGTTCTTGCAATAATCTGAGATAGGTACTATTCTCCCAGTTTCACAAATGCATAACTGAGACTCAGAGGCAACAAGAAATTTATTCAAGATCAAATTCTTGAACTTGAGAATTATAATCAGAGTTCATCTGATTTCAACAAGGAATTTTTCTATTGTCTCATGTCCTTGGAAGTAAAGGACAAATTTAGGTATACAATTCATCAGAGGTGATCCTATACAATGTTGACTTTTTGTGTATCTGTAACCCATCTAATAAAAGTTACAAACCACAAGGGAGAAGAAATGCTTTCTCACACACACACAGACACACACACAGACACACACAGTGTATTGCATGTACTTTCAGTATTATTTTAAATGACATATTTGATATTAATTTATAGTGGTATAGGATGAGCTATATGCATTTTATGTTCAGTCATTTACTGTGTTTTTCTTTATCCTTTAGTTCTTTAAATCTTCTGGCAACAGATATTTTTTAAAGTTAACTTATCATCAAATGCTTAGGGAAAATGCTCAGTGAGATAAAATTAGAGCATCTATAGTTGAATCACACTTGGGAGATGGGATTATTTGGCCTTACCTTTATCCATTAATGTGGAACCAGAATGGAATCTGCTTACAATGATGGACTGTGGAATCAGAGAGCTGGATTCCAAATCCTGGCTCCACACAATAGTTATTTTATAAATATTTAGCAACTGGTAATGAGGGCATTGTCCAGTCAGAATGGATGGAGGCCGTGAAGACCTGAGATAGCTGCACCAGCTTGTAACCAACTCTGGCTCTGTCGCTCCGCTAGCCATGCTTTTATCTGTAAAATGAGCAGGAGCAGTCGTCATTATCTCACAGGGTGTTTATGAGTATTAGATGTGATAATATAAATAAAGTACTTAGGACAATGTTTGGTAGAAAGAGGTACTCACTGTCTACCATCAGTAGTAGAAGCAGCAGCATTATGACTAATAGTTGAAGAGCTCTGGAGGAACTTCAGAATTTTAGTTAAAATGTTTAAAACTCTCTGCCTAAGGGAAGACGGGGAAGACCTTGTTAAATTTGTGAATGGTGCAAGTCTCTAAAGAATATCATTTGGATTGAAGAATTAAGGATCAGAGAGATGTTGAAAAACCAGCAAGAAAGGAAGGAACTAATACAATGATATTCAGTAGGGATAAATACCAAGTTCTGCCTTTTAGTTATTCTATTAAAAAAAAACCTACCTGTTTATAGAAATGGGGGGAAACAAGAATGAAGGGGATTCTAGTGAAAAATACTCCAGGATTTTAGCTAAACAGTCAATAGGAAATGTGTTATTGCCCCTAACTATGGTTGATAGGATTTCTGACACAGTGGCCACGTTAGTGCTATCACTCCCAGTGGACATATCACACCTGAAACATATTCAGTACCAGGCACTAGGCTGTAGATAGACACATGGATGTATCAGATTTATTCAGAAAACTGTGAAGGAGGGTGAATACTGAAGATTCTCGAAACCAGGAAGGGAAACCAGGCATGTTTTGCTGAGTCAAGCAGAGACCTAAGGGAGAGCTGATGGTGATTTTCTAATGTTTGGCTAGCTTTCACATGGATGAGTTGACTGTGCTCTGTCAGGAAGGAATAGAACCAATCAGTGAAATTCATAGAAAGGCAAAGTTCAGCTCTACATAAAACATGCCTAAAATAGATCTCCCTGCTTACAGATGGGGGAACTTATTCTTTTTAAGTTGTGTTCAAAACCAGAGGGTGTAGCAGTTGGGTGAAGAATGCTGTAAAGGGAATGTTGTCATTGGTGAGAAGTTAGTAATCTCTTTATTTCCCTTCTAAAACTCTTTAAATGTATAATTTCAAGTTATGATCCAAGTTGTCTATGAATAATGAATGGAAAAATGAAGAAAGAGTATAAAAGGAGAATAAAAATATTTTAGTTATCCCAGAAAGAAGATTTTATCTCAACATAAGAATTTTCTAACAACTAGAATTGTGGAAGTACACAATAGGCAGCTTTCTGACAAAGTGAGTTTCTATCTTTGGAACTTTTACTGGATGATGTAGTTATTTATTCTTGGCAAGTGATGGGTACTTGGAAAATTTCATTCCCTTGAATGAATTATCTCCTGTCAGGAATGTTGTTTGAAGGATTCTTGAAATTTTGGAAGATGTACTAGGTGAAATTTCTAAGGTTTCCAGTTCTAAAGTTTATTTGTATTGTGTCTGTCTTGTATCCAAGTGTATTTTATCTTATTTGTTCCATATTGAATTCTCTCAATGCCCACCTGAGAAATCACTCTGTTTACTAAAACCAAATCAATATTATATGAACCAAACATGATTGCTGTTCCAGAAGTTCTTTATTGCTTTTACAGAGTGGCTTAGTTTACTTTGATTTTATTATAAATACATTTTAGTGATGTTTGTTCATTCTTAGATTTCTTTGCTTATCCCCAAATCTTGTAAATGTAGAAGATAGTATTGGGGCTTCAGATACTCATTAGTATTATAGAGTATGTTTGAAGACAGATTTTTCTCTGCAAAATATATGGATTAGAACTTTCAGTTCAAAAGAATGTATAATTATCAGTTATTAGATATTTAATTATTAGGTCACAATATATCTTTGACTTTTATTATTATGAAAGTTATATTAATTTATAAAATAGAATAAAAACCATACACATGAAGAGGAAAATAAATATCACTTACTGTTTTAGTTTCCCAGGGCTGCCTGAACACATGACCTCAAATTTGGTGACTTAAAACAACAAAACAATGTGTTCTCTCACAGTTCTGTAGACAAGAAATCCAAAATCAAGGTGTCAACAAGGCTGTACTTCCTCTGAACACTCTGGGGAAGAGTCCTGCCTTGCTTCTTCCTAGCTTCTGGAAGCTCCCAGCAATCATTGGCGTTCCTTTGTGACTGTATCATCCCAATCTGCCTTTGTCTTCACATGGCCTTCTTCTGCTTTGTCTTTGTGTATCATCTCTTTTTATAAGGGCACTAGTCGTTGGATTTAAAGCCCACCCTAATCCAGTCTGGCCTCATCTTAGCTAATTACATATGCGTGAGTGCTTAGTCACTTCAGTAGAGTCTGACTCTCTGCAACCCTATGGATCACGGCCTGCCAGGCTCCTCTCTCCATAGGATTCTCCAGGCAAGAATACTGGACTGGGTTGCCATTTCCTTCTCCAATAATACATGCAAAGGCTCTATTTCCAAATAAAGCCACATTCTGTGGTTTCACATGTATATGACTTTTGAGGGGACTCTATTCAATCCACTATACCTAAAATCTAATTTTAGGTATATAAAGTATTTTGATACACATGCTTTCATTTTTATTTCTTTCAGGTCTATTATGAAACTGGGATCTTGGTACACATACTGCTTTGGACCTGCTTACTTCATTTGATATTGTGAATTGGTACTGTGGCATTAATTAATTATCTACACTTCACATTTCCAGTGTACCAAGTATCAACCAATACTCTATTGATGAATTAGGTGGTATATTGCCCCCTCCTTTTTGTTATTATAAATAAGGTTATGAGAACTTCCTTGTATATAAATCTTTGGATAAATCAGTGATTGTTTCTTGTGATATGAAGTTCTATGCTACATGTACAATTGTTTGGTTCAAGAGTGTATATTTTTTCCAAGACATTTTAATAATATTCAGCTTATACCATCTGATATTCTGAATGGCAGGTCAGTAGACTGTGTTTATGTCTTTTTTAAAAGAACTTAGTTCTGGGAAAAATTTTATTAAAGTTCCAGCACGTCATCTTGTCAATGTTTACGTCAATATTTAATATATTAATGCTGTGAGTAGTTTATGTTCCAGGTTAGATCTTGAAATAGGTAGTTTTGACTTTGGGCAAATACTGTATATGACTAATGTCAGACTTTATTTTTTGGGGCTCCAAAATCACTACAGATGGTGACTGCAGCCATGAAATTAAAAGATGCTTACTCCTTGGAAGATAAGTTATGACCAACCTAGATAGCATATTGAAAAGCAGAGATATTACTTTGCCAACAAAAGTTTGTCTAGTCAAGGCTATGGTCTTTCCTGTGGTCATGTATGGATGTGAGAGTTGGACTGTGAAGAAAGCTGAGCGCTGAAGAATTGATGCTTTTGAACTGTGGGTGTTGGAGAAGACTCTTGAGAGTCCCTTGGACTGCAAGGAGATCCGACCAGTCCATTCTGAAGGAGATCAGCCCTGGGATTTCTTTGGAAGGACTGATGCTAAAGCTGAAACTCCAGTACTTTGGCTACCTCATGTGAAGAGTTGACTCATTGGAAAAGACTCTGATGCTGGGAGGGATTGGGGGCAAGAGGAGAAGGGAATGACAGAGGATGAGATGGCTGAATGGCATCACTGACTCGATGGACGTGAGTCTGAGTGAACTCGGGGAGTTGGTGATGGACAGGGAGGCCTGGCATGCTGCGATTCATGAGATCGCAAAGAGTTGGCCACAACTGAGCGACTGAACTGAACTCAATCTGAAAGGACTGCTTCCCTTTCTGTCTTCTCTAACCCCAGTCATTTCCATGTGTGTTTTGTCATCAGTCATAGTATGGATTCTAGAGATGGTTTTTAGCAAGCAGATAGTACAATGTACCTAAGGCTTTAAGGCTTCCTTTCCACTGTGCTTTGAAAGCTAGACGTATGACCAGAAATGTGTACAGTACTTCTAAAAAGTGATCAGAATCATTTTTTATGTCAAAATAAATGCATTGAAGATATACTTTTAGGATTTTAAACTTTTTGAAACCAAATTATTTGTTTATTCTTTTAATAGAAACATTATTTCTATTTTGGTAGGCGAGGCATAAATTTAGATGCTTAGAGGTATAGGTCACATGAATCAGGAAAGCTAAGAAATTATGAATGCTGTAAATCCTATAAACAGACTGAAAACAATTCTTCTAATGTTGTTGCTGTTCAGTTGCAAGTCGTGTCTGACTCTCTGAGACCCCATGGACTGCAGCAAGCCAGGCCTCCCTATCGCCCACCATCTCCTGGAGTTCACCCAAGTTCATGTCCTTTGAATTAGAGATGCTTCTGATGTGCCCACATCTAAAAAAGCATGTTTTACTCATTTCTATTTTCTTGCTATGTGTGAAAAATGGGACTGTAGTTGCCAGGTAGGAATTTTTTAAGCAAAATCCAGATATTCAAAAATTTTTGTTAAAATCCCAATTTTTAATCATAGATAAAATTGTGGGAAAATTTTATAGGAAAAAAACCATACTTTTGTGGATAATATTTGCCTTTATTGTTCTAAATTTTGACTTTTGTTTATTGAAGTGTTCACTTTTCTGATGAGTTTATTGTTGCATTTTTTTTAAAGCCAGAGTTTTAGTTTGACACCCCTCACCCTTAATTAACTATTTTAACTTAATTAACTGCGCATAGGGGAAAAAGATATTCAGATTGTTGTGGTATACTTTCCAAGCATGCTAGCATGCAGCTGGTCAACCTTAAAATTGTAAAGTCAACTTAAATCCCTTTTTTGGCAGTCAATTATTTTTGTCTTTCAAACACCTCAAAGGGTCAAAAAAGGAATTTTACTCTTCATACACAAAAGCCCTCAGTCTTAGTTATTGGAAAAAGATAGGAGTCTCAATAATTAGACATGGAGGAAATCAGGATATCCAACTAATAAGCCAATTGATTTCATTTACAATGAATGATATAGATGAACTATATTTAAAGGTATTGACTTACATAGTGGATTGTATATTGAAATTAAGGTCATCAGATCAGATCAGTCACTCAGTCATGTCCAACTCTTTGCAACCCCAAGAATCGCAGCACGCCAGGCCTCCCTGTCCATCACCAACTCCAGGACTTCACTGAGACTCACGTCCATTGAGTCAGTGATGCCATTCAGCCATCTCATCCTCTGTCGTTCCCTTCTCCTCCTGCCCCCAATCCCTCCCAGCCTCGGAGTTTTTTCCAATGAGTCAACTCTTCACATGAGGTAGCCAAAGTATTGGAGTTTCAGCTTGACCATCATTCCTTCCAAAGAAATCCCAGGGCTGATCTCCTTCAGAATGGACTGGTTGGATCTCCTTGCAGTCCAAGGGACTCTCAAGAGTCTTCTCCAACACCACAGTTCAAAAGCATCAATTCTTCGGTGCTCAGCCTTCTTCACAGTCCAACTCTCACATCCATACATGACCACTGGAAAAACCACAGCCTTGACTAGACAGACCTTTGTTGGCAAAGTAATGTCTCTGCTTTTGAATATGCTATCTAGGTTGGTCATAACTTATCTTCCAAGGAGTAAGCGTCTCTTCATTTCATGGCTGCAGTCACCACCTGCAGTGATTTTGAGGCCCCCCAAAAACAAAGTCTGACACTGTTTCCCCATCTATTTCCCATGAAGTGATGGGACCAGATGCCATGATCTTCGTTTCTGAATGTTGAGCTTTAAGCCAACTTTTTCACTCTCCACTTTCACTTTCATCAAGAAGCTTTTTAGTTTCTCTTCACTTTCTGCCATAAGGGTAATGTCATCTGCATATCTGAGGTTATTGATATTTCTCCCAGCAATCTTGATTCCAGCTTGTGCTTCTTCCAGCCCAGCGTTTCTCATGATGTATCCTGCATATAAGTTAAATAAACAGGGTGACAATATACAGCCTTGATGTACTCCTTTTCCTATTTGGAACCAGTCTGTTGTTCCATGTCCAGTTCTAACTGCTGCTTCCTGACCTGCATACAGATTTCTCAAGAGGCAGATCAGGTGGTCTGGTATCCCCATCTCTTTCAGAATTTTCCACAGTTTACTGTGATCCACACAGTCAAAGGCTTTGTCATAGTCAATAAAGCAGAAATAGATGTTTTTTTGAAACTCTCTTGGTTTATCCATGATCCAGAGGATGTTGACAATTTGATCTCTGGTTCCTCTGCCTTTTCTAAAACCAGCTTGAACATCAGGAAGTTCACAGTTCACATATTGCTGAAGCCTGACTTGGAGAATTTTGAGCATTACTTTACTAGCGTGTGAGATGAGTGCAATTGTGCGGTAGTTTGAGCATTGTTTGGCATTGCCTTTCTTTGGGATTGGAATGAAAACTGACCTTTTCCAGTCCTGTGGCCACTGCTGAGTTTTCCAAATTTGCTGGCATATTGAGTGCAGCACTTTCACAGCATCACCTTTCAGGATTTGGAATAGCTCAACTGGAATTCCATCACCTCCACTAGCTTTGTTCGTAGTGATGCTTTCCAAGGCCCACTTGACTTCACATTCCAGGATGTCTTGCTCTGGATCAGTAATCACACCATCGTGATTATCTGGGTCATGAACATCTTTTTTGTACAGTTCTTCTGTGTATTCTTGCCATCTCTTCTTAATATCTTCTGCTTCTCTTAGGTCCATACCATTTCTGTCCTTTATCGAGCCCATCTTTGCATGAAATGTTCCTTTGGTATCTCTGATTTTCTTGAAGAGATCTCTAGTCTTTCCCATTCTGTTGTTTTCCTCTATTTCTTTGCATTGATTGCTGAAGAAGGCTTTCTTATCTCTTCTTGCTATTCTTTGGAACTCTGCATTCAGATGTTTATATCTTTCCTTTGCTCCTTTGCTTTTCGCTTCTCTTCTTTTCACAGCTATTTGTAAGGCCTCCCCAGACAGCCATTTTGCTTTTTTGCATTTCTTTTCCATGGGGATGGTCTTGATCCCTGTCTCCTGTACAATGTAACGAACCTTGTTCCATAGTTCATCAGGCACTCTAACTATCAGATCTAGGCCCTTAAATCTATTTCTCACTTCTACTGTATAATCATAAGGGATTTGATTTAGGTCATACCTGAATGGTCTAGTGGTTTTCCCTACTTTCTTCAATTTAAGTCTGAATTTGGCAATAAGGAGTTCATGGTCTGAGCCACAGTCAGTTCCTGGTCTTGTTTTTGCTGACTGTAAAGAGCTTCTCCATCTTTGGCTGCTAAGAATATAATCAATCTGATTTCAGTGTTGACCATCTGGTGATGTCCATGTGTAGAGTCTTCTCTTGTGTTGTTGGAAGAGGGTGTTTGTTATGACCAGTGCATTTTCCTGGCAAAACTCTATTAGACTTTGCCCTGCTTCATTTCGTATTCCAAGGCCAAATTTGCCTGTTACTCCAGGTGTTTCTTGACTTCTTACTTTTGCATTCCAGTCCCCTATAATGAAAAGGACATCTTTTTTGGGTGTTAGTTCTAAAAGGTCTTGTAGGTCTTCATAGAACTATTCAACTTCAGCTTCTTCAGCGTTACTGGTTGGGACATAGACTTGGATTACTGTGATATTTATAATTTTAGTATTTTACTTTCCTTTTATAAAGGGTTAGCTAATGATACTATCCCTAAATGTATTTACTTTTATAATAATCCTATTCATAAAAACTTTATATATAAAAATTTCCCAAAGTGATCTTTATTATAATAAAGTTTATGATTTGCCACTCATATAATGATGACAAGTCTTAATATTATGGAACATGATTGAAGTACTAGAATAAAGTTGATAGTTTATTCTAACACCTATAATAGTTCTTTAGAGTTAATATTAAAATATTTTAAATTATTCCGCTATACATTGCTGATTATATGACAGCATCACAAGATCCTAAATATTTTAATTAGTTGTGTACTATTTTCTTGTACGAAACTGACAATTTAATTTGTTGTCTTCAGTATGTACTATGTCAATCCCAGTATTTACCAGCTAGTTTTCTTCCACTAGTTTTATTGTCAAGTAAAACAAACTGGTATATTTCTGACTATAATTGACTCTTTTGTCAATGGCCAGTCATGACTTGATTATCCTTACAGGGTCTCCTTATTTCTTGGTTCAGTCAAAAGCTACAAAAAGCTATTGACTAGAAAATGACTTGAACTCCAAGTGGTAATTGAACAAGGGAAAATTTAAAAGAAAATATGGACAGAAAGAGGTGTTAGAAAATTCACACATCTGTTGCTCATTTCATACTAGTGGTTTCTCAGAGAGAGCCTGTGTGAAATAGATAAGAAATTTGTAGAAGAGAAAAATAAGCATGACCTATAAAAGTGGATGAATTTACTGCTCGGCAGAAGTGATAATGCTGTCCAGATTGAGTTAATTTGGGGGGAAGGAATAACAGTGCAAATATTTTAATTTCAGCTTTTTTCACCTCTCATAGCTATATAACTAGTGGCATATGTTAAATGATATAAAGATATGCTTTTGGCTGACAAAATTTAAATACTTAAAATTTTCATAAAATGGCATTGAGCTAATAGCAGACCACCTTACCTGCCTCCTGAGAAACCTACATGCAGGTCGAGAAGCAACAGTTAGAACCATACATGGAACGACGTGTGTTAGTCGTTCAGTCGTAGCCAACTTTTTGCAACCCCATGGACTGTAGCCCACCATGCTCCTCTGTCCATGGGATTTCCCAGGCAAGAACACTGGAGTGGGTTGCCATTTCCTTCTTCAGCAGATCTTCCCAACCCAGGGATTGAACTCGGGTCTCCAATATTGTAGGCAAACTTTACCATCTGATCACCAGGGATGCCCTACATGGAACAATGGACTGGTTCAAAAGGGGGAAAAGAGTAAATCAAACCTGTATATTGACACCCTGCTTATTTAACTTATATGCAAAGTACATTATGCAAAATGCCAAACTTGATATAGCTCAAGGTAGAATCAAGATTGCTGGAAGAAATGTCAGTAACCACAGACATGCAGATGATACCACCCTAATGGCAGAAAGTGAAGAAGAACTAAAGAGCCTTTTGATGAAGGTGAAAAAGGAGAGTGAAAAAGTTGGCTTAAAGCTCAACATTCAGAAAACTAAGATCATGTCATCTGGTCCCATCACTTCATAGCAAATAGATGGGAAAAAAATGGAAATAATCACAGACTTTATTTCCCTGGGCTCCAAAATCACTTCAGATGGTGACTGCAGCCATGAAACTAAAAGACGCTGGCATCTTGGAAGAAAAGCTATGACTAACCTAGACAGTATATTAAAAAGCAGAGATGTTATGTTGCCAACAAATGTCCATCTAGTCAAAGCTAAGGTTTTTCCAGTAGTCATGTATGGATGTGAGAGTCGGACCGTAAAGAAGGTTGAGCACCAAAGAATTGATGCTTTCTAACTGTGTGGATCACAATAAACTATGGAAAATTCTGAAAGAGATGGGAATACCAGACCACCTGACCTGCCTCTTGAGAAATCTGTATGCAGGTCAGGGAGCAACAGTTAGAACTGGACATGGAACAACAGACTAGTTCCAAATAGGAAAAGGAGTATGTCAAGGCTGTATATTGTCACCCTGCTTATTTAACTTCTATGCAGAGTACATCATGAGAAATGCTGGGCTGGAAGAAGCACAAGCTGGAATCAAGATTGCTGGGAGAAATATCAATAACCTCAGATATGCAGATGACACCACCCTTATGGCAGAAAATGATGAGGAACTAAAAAGCTTCTTGATGAAAGTGAAAGAGGAGAGTGAAAAAGTTGGCTTAAAGCTCAACATTCAGAAAATGAAGATCATGACATCTGGTCCCATCACTTCATGGCAAATAGATGGGGAAACAGTGGAAACAGTGTCAGACTTTATTTTTTGGGGCTCCAAAATTACAGATGGGCAGATGGTGATTGCAGCCATGAAATTAAAGGACGCTTACTCCTTGGAAGGAAAGTTATGACCAACCTAGACAGCATATTGAAAAGCAGAGATATTACTTTGCTAACAAAGGTCCATCTAGTCAAGGCTATGGTTTTTCCAATGGCCATGTATGGATGTGAGAGTTGGACTGCGAAGAAAGGTGAGCACCGAAGAATTGATACTTTCGAACTGTGGAGCTGGAGAAGACTCTTGAGAGTCCCTTGGACTGCAAGGAGGTCCAACCAGTCCATCCTAAAGGAGATCAGTCCTGGGTGTTCATTGGAAGGAATGATGCTGAAGCTGAAACTCCAATACTTTGGCCACCTCATGCAAAGAGTTGACTCATTGGAAAAGACTCTGATGCTGGGAGGGATTGGGGACAGGAGGAGAAGGGGACGACAGAGGATGAGATGGCTGGATGGCATCACTGACTCTATGGACATGAGTTTGAGTGAACTCTGGGAGTTGCTGATGGACAGGGAGGCCTGGCATGCTGTGATTCATGAGGTCACAAAGAGTCGGACACAACTGAGAGACTGAACTGAATTGTGGTGCTGGAGAAGACTCTTGAGAGTCCCTTGGGCCACAAGGAGATGAAATCAGTCAATCCTAAAGGAAATCAGTCCTGAATAGTAAAGCTCCAAAACTTTGACTACCTAATGTTAAGAGCTGACTCTTTGGGAAAAACCCTTTTGCTGGTAAAGATTGAGGACAGGAGGAGAAGGGGGCAACAGAAGATGAGATGGTTGCATGACATCATCAACTCAATAAACATGAGTCTGGGCAAACTTTGGGGAACAGTGAAGGGCAGGGAAGCCTGATGTGCTGCAGTCCATGGGGTCACAAAGAGTTGGATATGACTGAGCCACTGAACAAGAACCTTGGCCTAATAAAATTCAATATAACTTATTAATGTCATCTTAGTTTTGAAGGTATAGGAAGCCTTTCCAGGAATGATCCATATGCATGAGAGTATGTTGGATGAATACCAGAAATAGTCAAATAAGTTTTATGACAGTCCAGGGATCCATAGATGCACACAGAAATGACTGGCTGATTTTTAACACCAGAATATTTTTTTCATCAATTAGGAAAAGTCAGATATCCACATTTCCAAATCTTCATAAACCATGAACTTGGGTGTTCATGTATTTGTGTGGTTACAAGTGAAAATGTCCATTTTTTTAACAGAGTATACCTGAAATGAAAGATGATTCATTATCAGAGAAATGCAAATCAAAACCACTATGAGGTACCATTTCACACCAGTCAGAATGGCTGTGATCCAAAAGTCTACAAGCAATAAATGCTGGAGAGGGTGTGGAGAAAAGGGAACCCTCTTACACTGTTGGTGGGAATGCAAACTAGTACAGCCACTATGGAGAACAGTGTTAAGATTCCCTAAAAAACTGGAAATAGAACTGCTTTATGATCCAGCA
The DNA here is from genome assembly GCF_027580195.1 of Bos mutus. Taxonomy (NCBI): domain Eukaryota; kingdom Metazoa; phylum Chordata; class Mammalia; order Artiodactyla; family Bovidae; genus Bos; species Bos mutus. The sequence continues at coordinate 119,563,478 of NC_091618.1, forward strand.
ATCTCACTGCTGGGCATACACACTGAGGAAACCAGAAGGGAAAGAGACACGTGTACCCCAATGTTCATCGCAGCACTGTTTATAATAGCCAGGACATGGAAGCAACCTAGATGTCCATCAGCAGATGAATGGATAAGAAAGCAGTGGTACATATACACAATGGAGTATTACTCAGCCATTAAAAAGAATACATTTGAATCAGTTCTAATGAGGTGGATGAAACTGGAGCCTATTATACAGAGTGAAGTAAGCCAGAAGGAAAAACACCAATACAGTATAATAACACATATATATGGAATTTAGAAAGATGGTAACAATAACCCTGTATACGAGACAGCAAAAGAGACACTGATGTATAGAACAGTCTTATGGACTCTATGGGAGAGGGAAAGGGTGGGAAGAGTTGGGAGAATGGCATTGAAACATGTAAAATATCATGTATGGAATGAGATGCAGTCCAGGTTCGATGCATGATACTGGATGCTTGGGGCTGGTGCACTGGGACGACCCAGAGGGATGGTATGGGGAGGGAGGAGGGAGGAGGGTTCAGGATGGGGAACACATGTATACCTGTGGCAGATTCATTTTGATATTTGGCAAAACTAATACAATTATGTAAATTTTAAAAATAAAATAAAATTAAAAAAAAAAGTTAAAAAAAAAAGATGACTCAGACTGCTTTCCATAATAATAGCTTTATTGAAATATAATTCTCATACCATAAAATTCATGTTTTTGAAGCATGTAACTCAGATATTCACAGAGTTGAACAACCATTGCCACTAACTTTAAAACATTTAATCACCCTAAAAAAGAACTCGTGTATCCATTAACAATAACACATTACTTGTTTATCCCAGGCCCTGGCAAAAGCTATTCTATTTTCTATTTCTGTGTATTTGTCTATTCTGAAATTTCATATAAATGGAATCATAGGCGTATGCCCATTTCTGTCTGACTTTTTTCATTTAGCACATTTTAAAAGTTTATCTACATTATGGCATGTATACCAGAACTTCATTTATTTTTATGACTGAATGATACTGTGTTTATGTATATACAATTTTGTTTATCCATTCACCAATTGGTAGACATTTGGATTGCTACCACCTTTTGGCTCTTGGGAATAATGTTGCTATGAACCTTCATGTATAAATTTTTGTGTAGAGGTATTTTTCTGTTTTCCCGTTCTCTTGGAATTGCTAGATAATAAGTAACTTTTTGTTCAGTATTTTAAGTAACCACCAAACTTGTTGTACCATTTTACATTATAGAGATTTATTGAGGGTTCCAATTTCTCCATATCCTTGCCAACACTGGATATTCTCTATCTTTTGTATGTTAGTCATTTTACTGATTGTGACCTTGTATCTCATTATATTTCTTTTTGTATTTCCTAACAGTGGAAACACTGTCAGATTTTGTTTTTTGGGGCTCCAAAATCACTGCAGATGGTGATTGCAGCCATGAAATCAAAAGACGTTTACTCCTTGGAAGGAAAGCTATGACCAACCTAGATAGCATATTAAAAAGCAGAGATATTACTTTGCCAACAAAGTCTGTCTAGTTAAGGCTATGGTTTTTCCTGTGGTCATGTATGGATGTGAGAGTTGGACCGTGAAGAAAGCTGAGTGCCAAAGAATTGATGCTTTTAAACTGTGGTTTTGGAGAAGACTCTTGAGAGTCCCTTGGACTACAAGGAGATCCAACCAGTCCATCCTAAAGGAGATCAGTCCTGGGTATTCTTTGGAAGAAATGACGCTAAAGCTGGAACTCCAGTACTTTGGCCACCTCATGTGAAGAGTTGACTCATGGGAAAAGACTCTGATGCTGGGAGGGATTGGGGGCAAGAGGAGAAGGGGACGACAGAGGATGAGATGGCTGGATGGCATCACTCACTCGATAGACATGAGTCTGAGTGAACTCAGGGAGTTGGTGATGGACAGGGAGGCCTGGCGTGCTGTGATTCATGGGGTTGCAAAGAGTTGGACATGACTGAGCGACTGAAATGAACTGAACTGAAGTGATAAATGATGAACATTTGTTCATATGCTCATTGGCCATTTATATGTCTACTTTGGAGAAATGTTAGTGTAAACCTTTTGCCTATGTTAATTAGGCTGTCTTTTTTAGTGTTTTAAGAGTCCTCTGTATTTTATGGATACAAACTGCTTTACAAGATATGACTTATATGATGTCCTTTATCAGATATAGTTTTTATCATTTACTTGAAGTTATTTTAATTTTTTATTTTTTTTAATTTTATTTTATTTAACTTTACAATATTGTATTGGTTTTGCCATATATCAAAATGAATCCGCCACAGGTATACCTGTGTTCCCCATCCTGAACCCTCCTCCCTCCTCCCTCCCCATACCATCCCTCTGGGTCGTCCCAGTGCACCAGCCCCAAGCAACCAGTATCGTGCATCGAACCTGGACTGGCAACTCGTTTCATATATGATATTATACGTATTTCAATGCCATTCTCCCAAATCATCCCACCCTCTCCCTCTCCCACAGAGTCCAAAAGACTGTTCTATACATCAGTGTCTCTTTTGCTGTCTCGTATACAGGGTTATTGTTACCATCTTTCTAAATTCCATATATATGCATTAGTATACTGTATTGGTGTTTTTCTTTCTGGCTTACTTCACTCTGTATAATAGGCTCCAGTTTCATCCACCTCATTAGAACTGATTCAAATGTATTCTTTTTAATGGCCAAGTAATACTCCATTGTTTATATGTACCACAGATTTCTTATCAGTTCATCTACTGATGGACATCTAGGTTGTTTCCATGTCCTGGCTATTATAAACAGTGCTGTGATGAACACTGGGGTACACGTGTCTCTTTCCCTTCTGGTTTCCTCAGTGTGTATGCCCAGCAGTGAGATTGCTGGATCATAAGGCAGTTCTATTTCCAGTTTTTTAAGGAATCTCCACACTGTTCTCCATAGTGGCTGTACTAGTTTGCATTCCCACCAAAGTGTAAGAGGGTTCCCTTTTCTCCACACCCTCTCCAGCATTTATTGCTTGTAGACTTTGGATTGCAGCCATTCTGACTGGCATGAAATGGTACCTCATAGTGGTTTTGATTTGCATTTCTCTGATAATGAGTGATGTTGAGCATCTTTTCATGTGTTTGTTAGCCATCTGAAGTTATTTTTTGAAACCCAAAAGTTTTTTTTTGTTTGTTTTAAACCATGATTCATTGTCTTTAATACTCTGAGAGGCAAGTCAAAAGCAGTAGTGTTTTTTTAAATTAAAGTTATTGAGGTGTAGCTGATGTACAATATTACATAAGCTTCAGGTGTACAACCTAGTGATTCACAATTTTTAAAGGTTATGTACTCCAGTTATAGTTACTAGAGAGTATTGACTGTATTCCCTATGCTGTACAATATATCCCTGTAGCTCATTTGTTTTATACATAATATTGGGTTGGCCAAGAAGTTCATTCAGCTTTTCCTACAATGCTATGAAAAGCCTGAGTGGACTTTTTGGCCAATCCACTAGTTTGTACCTCTTAATTCTCTAGCCTTGTCTTACATCTGCCCTTTTCCTTCTCCCTACTGGTAACCACACTCTGTTCTTTATATCTGTGAGTCTCTCTCCCTCTCTCTCTCTTTTTTTTTTTTTTATTATATTCACTAGTTTGTCTTTTAGATTCCACATATAAGTGGTATCATACAGTACTTGTCTTTCTCTGACTTATTTCTCTTGGCATCAGTTCAGTTCAGTTCACTCAGTTGTGTCCAACTCTTTGCCGCCCCATGAACTGCAGCACACCAGGCCTCCCTATTCATCACCAACTCCCGGAGTCCACCCAAACTCATGTCCATTGAGTTGGTGATGTCATAATACCCTTCAAATCAATCCATGTTGTTACAAATGACAAAATTCATTCTTTTTATGATTGAGTGATATTCCATTATATGGAATATATGCTATAAATATACCACATTTTTTATCCATTCATCTGTTGATGGCTGGATGGCATCACTGACTCGATGGACATGAGTTTGGGTGAACTCTGGGAATTGTGATGGACAGGGAGGCCTGGTGTGCTGCAATTCATGGGGTCGCAAAGAGTTGGACACGACTGAGTGACTGAACTGAACTGAGGTCCCATTTGTTTATTTTTTTTTTTCCTTTAGAAAGTAGTAATGGATTTTTAAAAGGACCACATCTAACAATACTCAGAGTAGGGAATGAGAGAAGTCAGGTAGCTAGCAGTAGTGCCATGTACATAGTAAGCACTACATTTGTTAAACTGAAATGACTTGCAATTCAGGATCATATTATATCTAGGACTGGATGAAAATTAGGTTAAACTTTGCTAAGCTTAACTTTTAACTGACTTCTATTAGTTGACCTTGTTCCCTCTGATTAGCACCTCTATATTTTAAAATACCTCTTCTCTTCTATTCACGTAGCTTTCTTTGATATATTTGGTCATTTTGAAATAATTTCAAAATAAATCACATTAAATTAGAGCTTTTCTTTCTGTTTTTTAAAAAATTTAGCAAATGTTTGTATTATGCTAGTTTCAAGTATACAGCTTCAGATTCTTTTCCATTAGAGGTTATCCCATTATAGGTTATCATATTGATCAAACTCTAAATTCTTGCTGATTATCTATTTTCTTTATAATGGTTTGTATCTGTTAACCTCAAACTCCTAGTTTATCTCTCTGCCTTTGGTAATCATAAATTTGTTTTCTAGTAAGTCTGTTTCTGTTTTGTAAATAAGTTGATTTGTATAACTTTTTTTAGATTCTACATGTAAGTGATATCATATTTGTCTTTGTCTGACTTACTTAATAATCTCTAGGTTCATCCGTGTTGCTGCAAGTGGCAATTTTTCATTCTCTGTATTATTTTTATTTGAAATATTAATATAGCTGGGAGATTGAAATTAGACAGTCACATAATGAAAAAAACCTCAAGTGGACATAGGTCAGCTTCTGACAGACCTGCTGAAGCTTTGAGCATATTTCAAAAAAGACCAATTTAAGATAGGTAAATACTCTCTTTGTTCCTCTCTTTTTAAGAAGAAACAGCATTATTGTGGAGAATCCTTAACTTAGGGTTGTATATGGACATTTTGTCCTCAAGAAGGAGACTGTGCACTGCAGACCTGCCATTCTCAAGAACCTTTTCCATATGAAGGTACAGATATAAAATCCATTAATGCTCAGCAAGGAGTGTGGAATGCTTTTACAGGTCACTGAACTAGGTTCTCCCAATAGGTAAACTACTTTGGACATCTCTGCGTTAAGCCTGTACTCTTTCAGATCACTAGAGTTTAGTGTAAGAACTGGTATAAGAACTGGAATTTCTAAAATAAGTTCTATATCTTGAAAAATATCCCAAATCACAGGCCATTTATTTAATTTAACACATTAATCTGTTTGACATGCATTTATTTAATCTTTACTATATGCCAGGTTCTGCTAACATACCCTAAAAGTCTCATTTAATCCTCACATATTGTTCAATAATATATTATTAAATGTATTTTGCAGATGAAAAATCTAAGCCTCTGAGAGGTTAAGTGACTTGCCTCAGGGCAAGTTTTTGAGAATTGGAACTTGAGTAGGGGGAGGGGGCACTTCTAATACTCACTTTTTCTTTCAAATCATGCTGTCTCCTGTTATGAGAAGGAGTTAACACATTTGCAGAAGTACCTGAATTATTCCCAAAAAGTAAACAATGAGGATCGAATCTAGAGGTTTGCTTCTTCACTCCTGGAAACATTAGTTCCATTCTTACTTAATGTTGCTCAGTCTAATAGTGTCTGTGATGATTCTAGTAGTTTTAACTGCTAGTTGATTACTTCCATTGTCTGTGTTTTCCTCTGTCAGTGGTTAATTACAACTATTTCTCATGTTGGGAGTTTCCATATATTTCAGAAAAGTTCTAAGAGCCAGAGTTAAATGGCTAGTAGCTGTTCACACTATTTCACAATTTTCACTCAAAAGTGTCTTGCTGTTTTTCTTTCTTTTCTTTTCCCAAAGAGTTAAAAAGTTCTCATCACAAAAAAAATAATTTTAAGATTTATTCCCTTTGAAACTTTCAAATATACGGAAGAGAATTGTCAGCTATAGTCACCATGATATCTATTACATTCCCAGGACATGTTTATCTTATAACTGGAAGTTTGGATCTTTTGATCCCCTTTACTCATTTTGCCCACCCCTACGTCTACCTGTGTCAGCCACCAATCTGCTGTCTCTAAGTGAGTTTGATTTCTTTTTTCAGAGTGCATGTATAAGTGGTATAATACAGTATTTGCTTTTCTATATCTGGCTTCATCTGTTTGAATGGCTGTAATCAAAAAGATATAACATGTGTTGGCAGGTGTACTTCCTCTCAGTATTTGATTTGTCTTCTCATTCTTTCAGTTTTTTTTTAACGGAGAAAGAAGTTTAGTTTTAATGAAGACCAGCTTATAAATTAGTTTTTTTTTTTCCATGCAAAGTATCTTTTTTTGTATAATAAAACAAAGTTCATCCAGATTTCCTCCTATGTTGTCATCTGAGGGTTTTTTTAGGTTAGAATTTTACATTTAGGTATATGATCCATTCTGAATTAATTTTTGTGAAGGCAGTAATATCTGTCTCTATATTCACATACAAAATATGAATGCTAGCATAATTTGTTGAAGAGACTATCATTATTTCATTTTATCACATTTGCTCTTTTGTCAAATATCAATAGATTGCATTTATAGGGTATATTTCTGGACTCTTTTAAATTCTTTTTCCACTGATACATTTGTCCTTTCACCAGTGCCAAACTGTCTTCATTACTGTAGCTTTATAATGTGTCTTGAAATTGGGTAGTGTCAGTTCTCTAACTTTGTTCTTTTCTTTCCAGACTGCATTGGTTCTGAGTTTTTTTTTTTTGCCTCCACACTGAAACTTTAAATTTGGTGTGTCATTATTTATAAAATTACTTGCTGGGATTTTTATTGGGATTTCACTGAATTTATAGACAAGTTGGGTACAACCAACATCTTGACCATATTGATTCTTCCTATCCATGAACATGGAATGTCTTACCAATTAATTCTTCTTTGATTTCATTCATTAGAGTTTTGTAATTTTCCTCATATAAATCACACATATATATTTATATTTATATCTAAGTACTTTATTCTGGGTGCTAATATAAATGATATTGTTTTAAATTCAATTTCTGCTTGTTTTTTGGTGCATAGCAACTGATTTCTCTATATTAACCTTGTATCCTGCAGTCTTGCTATAACTGCTTATCCGTTCCAAGGGTTTTTTGTCAGTTATTTTGTGTTTTCTATCTATGCCATCTGTGAAATAAGACAGTTTGTGTCTTCTTTCTCTATCTGTATACCTTTTATTTCCTTTTCTTACATCATTGCATTAGTAAAAACTTCTGGTTCAATGTTAAAAGGAGCCATGAAAGGAGACCTCCTTGTCCTGTACCCTATCATAATGGGAAGACTTCTAGTCTTTCACCATTGATACGATGTTAGCTGTAGGATTTTTGTAGATGGTTTTTATCAAATTGAGAAAATTCTCCTCTATTCCTTGTTAATTTGGAGGTTTTTTTTTTAATCATTAATGGGTGTTAGATTTTGTTGATTGTTTTTCCACATCTATTAATAAGATCATATGGTTTTCAGTTTTTAGTCTGTTGATGTGATGAATTACATTAATTGATTTTTTAATGTTGAAAGTAAACTTGCTTCAAATACTCCTTTTCTCTCTTCTTCTCTGGTCATCCCATTAAAAATTATGTCACACTTTTTGTTAGACATTCCACCGTCCCATAGTCCATGGACAATCTATTGTGGGTTTTCTTTTTTCCTGCTTTTTCTTTTTTCTTTGAGGATCCTATTGATATATACTTTTTAGTTGAGAGAGTCTTTCTTTAGTCATGTGCAGAGTACTAATCCATTATAGACATTCTTCTTTTCTGCTGCAGTTTTTTGTTTGTTTGTTTTTCTTTTCAATCACTAGACTTTCTTTTTGGTGTGTACTTAGTGTCTTCATTCTCTCTGCTTACATTGCCCATATTTTCTTGCCTTCTGTATACATTATCCACTAGGGTCTTTAGTATATTAATCACAGTTGTTTAAAATTCCAGTTTGATCATTCCACCAGCCCTGCAATGCCTGGTTCTAGTGCTTGCCACTGTTACTGAGTCTAGGCTTGTACCACTCACTGCATGACATGCCAATAAATCAAGAGATTCGTTGCTGGGGCAAGGAAGAACAACTTAATTCTGAAAGCTAGTAGACAGAGAAGATGGTAGACCAGGGTCCCAAAGAACCATCTTACCTGAGTTACAATTCAGGCTTTTCTTTAATAGTAAGAGAGGATGGGTGCAATTGGTTGTTGCAAACTTCTTTGTTCCAGAATCCTTCATTCTTGCCTCTGTCCATGTAGGTCCAGTCACAATGTTCCTATAAACCTCCAAGACAAACGTTATTCCCTGTTATGAAACTTTTTGTGTCTATTTGAATGGGATCATGTTATATCTTTAAGGGTCAGAGCTTTGGCTATCCTATATATTTCAGGCTATAGGCAACATTCTTATTGTTCAGTCACTCAGTTGTGTCTGACTCTTTGCAACTCCATGGACTGTAGTACACCAGGATTCCCTGTTATTCATTATTTTCTGGAGTTTGCTCAAACTTATGTCCATTGAGTCAATGATGCCATCCAACCATCTCATCCTGTCATCCTCTTTGCCTCCTGCCCTCAATCTTTCCCAGCATCAGGGTCTTTTCCAATGAGTTGGGTTTTCACATCAGGTAGCCAAAGTATGGGAGAAGGCGATGGCACCCCACTCCAGTACTCTTGCCTGGAAAATCCCATGGACCGAGGAGCCTGGTAGGCTACAGTCCATGGGATTGCTAAGAGTCGGACACAACTGAATGTCTTAACTTTCACTTTTCTCTTTCATGCACTGGAGAAGGAAATAGCAACCCACTCCAGTGTTCTTGCCTGGAGAGTCCCAGGGACGGGGGAGCCTGGTGGGCTGCCGTCTATGGGGTCGCACAGGGTCGGACACGACTGAAGTGACTTAGCAGCAGCAGCAACAACAGCCAAAGTATTGGAGCTTAAGTATCAGCATCGGTCCTTCCAATGAATATTCAAGGTTTATTTCCTTTAGGATTGACTGGTTTAATTTCCTTGCAGTCCAAGAGACTCTTAAGAGTCTTCTGCAGTACCAGTTCAAAAGCATCAATTCTTCAGTTTCTCTACTGGAAAAACCTTATCTTTGACTATAGGGACCTTTGGCAGCAAAATGATGTCTCTGCTTTTTAATACCCTGTCTAGGTTTTTCATAGCTTTTCTTCTAAGGAGCAATCCTCTTTTAATTTCAAGGCTGCAGTCATCATCTGCAGTGATTTTGGAGCCCAAGAAAATAAAATCTATCATTGTTTCCTTTTTTTCCCTGTCTACTTGCCATGAAGTTATGGGACTGTTTGCCATGATCTTGTTTTTTTGAATGTCGAGTTTTAAGCCAGCTGTTTCACTCTCCTCTCTCCCATTCATCAAGAGGTTCTTTAGTTGCTCTTCACTTTCTGCCATTAGGGTGGTATCATCTACATATCTGAGGTTATTGATATTTCTCCCAACAATCTTGATTCCACCTTGTGCTTCATCCAGCCTGGCCTTTCCTATAATGAACTCTGCATATACATTAAATAAGCAGGATGACAATATACAGGCTTGAAGTACTCCTTTCCCAATTTTCAACCAGTATATTGTTCCATGTCTGGTTCTAACTGTTGCTTCTTACAGGTTTCTGTTCTAACTGTTGCTTCTAACCTGCTTGCAGGTTTCTCAGGAGGCAAGTAAGGTGGTCTGGTATTCCTATCTCTTTAAGAATTTTCACAGTTTGTTGTGATCTACACAGTCAAAGGCTTTAGTGTAGTCAATGAAGCAGAAGTAGATGGTTTTTCGGAATTCCCTTGCTTTTTCTATGATCCAGTGGATGTTGGCAATTTGATCTCTGCTATCTCTTCCCTTTCTAATTTCAGCTTGTACATCTGGAGGTTGTCAGTTTGCATACTGTGTTGGAGCCTAGCCTAAAGGATCTTGAGCATTACCTTGCTAGCATGTGAAGTGAGAGCAGTTGTGTGGTACTTTGAACATTCTTTGACATTTTGCCCTTCTTTGGGATTGGAATAAAAACTGACTTTTTCCAGTTCAGTGGCCACTGCTGAGTTTTCCAAATTTCCTTACATATTGAGGCAACATTTTTAACTTGCACCAAAAGCAATAGAATACAAAGGTTAAAGTAAAAGAAACATCCATGATGGGGTCAGATTTGTTCTTCTCTATGACACTGTCTCTTTAAATTATTTTTTCTTGTTGTTGTTTGCCTTTCGGTGTGTCTTAAAATTGTTTCTGAGTAGCGAGGCAGTGGCACCCCACTCCAGTACTCCTGCCTGGAAAATCCCATGGACGGAGGAGCCTGGTAGGCCGCAGTCCATGGGGTCGCTAGGAGTCGGACACGACTGAGTGACTTCACTTTCATGCATTGGAGAAGGAAATGGCAACCCACTCCAGTGTTCTTGCCTGGAGAATCCCAGGGGCAGGGGAGCCTGGTGGGCTGCCGTCTATGGGGTCACACAGAGTCGGACATGACTGAAGCGACTTAGCAGCAGCAGCAGCAGCTAGGCAAGGTGCCATTGCCTTCTCCAAGCTAGGCATTATGTACTGGGTAAAAGAAACCTCTCTAAATAAGCCTTTACTAATATGGTGGTGAGATATGGGAATAGGGAAAACATTCTCTAGTCTTTGAGTAGGTCAGTCTTTTAATGTCTGTGCCTTTGAACTGTGAATTTAACATGTGTTTCTCAATTTCTTTTCACAGCTTAGATGGGACAGGACAGCAATAGTGAGTGTAAGTTGGGTGTTTTCCTTTCCTGGTTCAGTTAGACTCTGATAAAACCCCAGTAATATAGACTTTGGTTAAGTAGTTTTCCCTGAAGGCAGGCCTTGTTAAGAACAGCACAGTGCTTTGGCCTATTTAAAAATATTTCCCTTTTTCCCTCACCCTTCCAGAAGCAAGACAGAATACTTTTTTTTCTCTTATATTTATTGTGGGTATCTGGTTGATTTACTGAAGATAAACCTCATCATATCGTGGAGCACCCGCATCTCTCCCCATGACTCTCTGCTTCTGGAGTTTTTAACTCTGAGACTTCTTCACTTGTTCAAGCAATTCGTAAGTTATCATTCAGCTTGTCCTACCCCAGCACTGGTTCCTGTGGTAGTTATTACTCATCAGATTCTGTTCTAACAAGCCACAATCTCTGTACTTCCCTGTTCATCTCTCCTGTCTTGAGAGCAGCCGTTGTGTCCTGCCCTTTCTTATAGATCATAGGAGAGTTACTGATTTTTCATTCTGGTTCGCATTTTACTCATTAGCATTGAATGGTGACTTCAAGTTCTTTACATGCAGAACCAAAAACTGGAAGTTATTCTAGAGTCAGGTTTGAAATCAGGATATGTGATTTCTCCATTTTTTTTCTATTTTTCAAGATGGTTTTGGCTACCTTTGACCCTTGAATTTCTATGTGAATTTTAGGATCAACTTGTCAATGTCTATAAATAAGCCAGGTGGAATTTTGGGGGGGGGGATTGTGTTGAATCGGAGAAGGCACTGGTGACCCACTCCAGTACTCTTACCTGGAAACTTCCATGGACGGAGGAGCCTGGTAGGCTGCAGTCCATGGGGTCGATAGGAGTCAGACATGACTGAGCGGCTTCACTTTCACTTTTCACTTTGATGCATTGGAGAAGGAAATGGCAACCCACTCCAATGTTCTTGCCTGGAGAATCCCAGGGATGGGGGAGCCTGGTGGGCTGCCGTCTATGGGATCTCACAGAGTCGGACACGACTGATATGACTTAGCAGTGTGTTGAATCTGTATTTGGCAGGTATTGCCTTCTTTGGAGAAGGCAATGGCACCCCACTCCAGTACTCTTGCCTGGAAAATCCCATGGACGGAGGAGCCTGGTAGGCCGTAGTCCATGGGGTCACTAAGAGTCAGAGACAACTGAGCAACTTCACTTTCAGTTTTTACTTTCATGCATTGGAGGAGGAAATGGCAACCCACTCCAGTGTTCTTGCCTGGAGAATCCCAGGGACGGGGGAGCCTGGTGGGCTGCCGTCTATGGGGTCCCACAGAGTCAGACACGACTGAAGCAACTTAGCAGCAGCAGCAGCAGCAGCAGCCTTCTTTGCAGTATTAATTCTGATCTGTGAAAATGGGATATCTTACCATTTATTTAGATCTTGAATACTTATTGGTATGTTTTCTACTAACTGAAATTATCATATACTTTTGTCTTTTAGTCTTTTGCCGTGGTGACTTACATTAATAGTTCTTGAATGTCAGCCCAATGTTGCCTCCCAAGGATAAATCCCATTAGGTCATCATGTATAATCTTTTTCATGTGTCTGAATTCAGTTTGTTAGTATTTTGAGAATTGTTGCATCTATAACAGATACTGGTCTATAGTTTTCTTGTTATGTCTTTGTTTTTGTTGTTGTAGTACTGGCCTTATAAAAGGGAATTGTGGCGTAGTCCCTTTTTTTCTACTTTTGAGAAGAATTTATGAAGGATTCATTTTAGTTATTGCTTACACGTTTGGTAGTCATTGCTAAAGCCATCTGGGCTCAGGCTTTCTTTGTGATATTTAATCTCTTTACTTGTTAATACATCAATTGAGGTTTCCTCTTTCCTCTTGAATCTGTCGGTAGCTATTTCTTAATGAGAACTTCTACATTTCATTTGTTATGTAATGTGTTAACTGTTAATTTTGATTTTTCAAAGAAGAAATTTTTGGTTTTGGTGATCTTTCTCTGTTATTTCATTATTGTCTATTTTGTTTATCTCTGCTCTAAGTTTTATTGCCTCATTCCTTCTGCTTGCTTTGGATTTTGTTTCCTCTGCCTTTTCTAGATTCTTAAGATGTAAATTTAGGTTATTGATTTAAGGTTTTTCTTCTTTTCTTTGATAGATGCAACACAGTTATATCTATTAGAGAAATTTCTAGTATATCTGGGATGGTATTATTTAAGTAAATAGAAAATAGTTCACCTTTTGTAATACACTTATGTATGAAAAACACAAAATGCAAGCATGGATGATTCTAAATCAACTATCCAAGTGATAGTTGGCTGGTCACATCTGCCTCCCCACTGCTCCTTTAGGTAACACAAACACAACCGGAACTTCCTGGTTTCTCCTTTATGATTCTCCCTTTATTATTCATAGTATTGGCACTTTAATACCAAAGCTACAGAAAAGAATGGCTTTTAAAAATTTATTACTCTAGTATATTAAGTCAGCCATGTGAATTGGTAAGCTAGTAAAGTTTCAATGCCCTTGAGCACTGATGATAAAACCCTTGGTCTTCTTGCTGCTTTATCACAGCCGGCTTTTTCCTTCCTATAAAAAATAAATCAATTTTTATAGAATCAGAATATACAAAATTGTACAAGTGTATAAACCTGAATATTTTTTCCTCCACATATTCATCATGGCAATATATATAGTAACTGTGACTGATACAGGAGTAGAATTGATTCTTGCATCACCTATGACCATAAAAGACCTCATGTAAGTACACAAATTTTTAACATTAAATAACTGAAAGTGTGCTAATTTTAATCTGCTAAATGGGGTTTGGAAAACAGCTTATATTATTGAAAGAATGAAATACAATTTCTCAGGTATGATTATTCACCATGTCAAAGTATTTGAGAATCAAACTGAAATATCAATTAAGTAGGTAGAGAAGACAAATCTCAATATTTGCAGTGAAATAGAATGGGAGGATACTATACATATATTTCAAATAAATAGTCTTGATTTAAATTTTAAGACAGCTAACCAAAAGGGTTCTTATGAGTGTAGTGCAGTAAATAAAAAGTGGTCATCCCTATAGGCATGCTTACAATTATACAACAGCAAAATGCACCTCATACATGTGTCAGTTTTGCTTTTAAAAATTCATTTAAAATTTTTTATTCTTCTTCTAAATTTTGAGCAGTGAAGCTAGCTAGCACTTGCATATGAAATTATTGAATTATAACATGATCACAAACATTCATGATAAAAAAAATTGATCTGATGAGTCTATGCTTTATTCAGGAACTAGTACAAGAGTTTGGAGAAGGCAGTAGCACCCCACTCCAGTACTCTTGCCTGGAAAATCCCATGGACGGAGAAGCCTGGTAGGCTGCAGTCTATGGGGTCGCTGAGTCGGACACAATTGAGTGACTTTCCTTTCACTTTTCACTTTCATGCATTGGAGAAGGAAATGGCAACCCACTCCAGTGTTCTTGCCTGGAGAATCCTGGGGACGGGGGAGCCTGGTGGGCTGCCGTCTATGGGGTCACATAGAGTCGAACACAACTGAAGCGACTTAGCAGCAGCAGCAGCTGTTAACTCTTGTACTGCTGCTGCTGTCACTTCAGTAATGTCCAACTCTTGTGTGACCCCATAGACGGCAGCCCACCAGACTCCCCCGTCCCTGGGATTCTCCAGGCAAGAACACTGGAGTGGGTTGCCATTTCCTTCTCCAATGCAAGAAAGTGAAAAGTGAAAGGGAAGTCGCTCAGTCGTGTCCAACTCTAGTGACCCCATGGACTGCAGCCCACCAGGCTCCTCCATCCATGGGATTCTCCAGGCAAAAGTACTGGAGTGGGGTGCCATTGCCTTCTCTGAGAGTTAACAGAGTTAATCACAATTGCTGGTACTCTCTCAAATGAAGGGTCAATAACTGAAATGAAGTCAGATTTATGAAGAACAATGAATTTGGTTTATAAATCCTTGACAAATAACAGAAACTGAAGGACTATACAATGTATATACTTTGTTTTACACCTTTCTTATTTTTAAATATGACTATTACAGCTGTAAGTTTTCCACTAAATGCTGCTTTCACAATCTGCTCTTAATTTAGTATGTTATGTTTTTGTTTTCAATCATACCTACATAGTTTCTAATTGTGTTTCTCTCTTTGACCCACTGAGTGTTAATTTTCAAATATTTGTGACTTTTCTAAGTTCTCATTGGATAATGATTTCTAGTTTGATTCTATTTTTGTAGTCAGATATTAAATAACATATTTTGAATAATTCTCAGCAGTTTACATTTATTATGGCTTTTTTATGGCCTCATAAACATTCTTTACTGGAGTATAGCCATGTGGGCTTGAGAAAAATGTGTACTGTTTTGTAGTTATGTGGAATATTTTAAATACATATATACCTGTTAAGTTTAGTTGATTTGTGGTGTTGTTCAAGTTTTATATTCCTTATTTCTTCTGATATAATCATGTAGTAGAAGACTTACTTGAAGTGGAGTCTTGAATTCTCTATTCCTGTCGAATTGTCTATTTCTCTTATTAAATTCATACATTTTTGTTAACATATTTTGAGTTTCTGTTGTCTGATATATATTGGTTATAATTATGCCTTCCTAATGTATTGACTATCTTATTATAAAATATCTTCCTTTTTTTGTAGTAACAACTTTTGTCTTTAAGTTTTTTTTGTTTGATATTAACATAGCCATGATACCTCTTTTGCTATTTGCATGGTATATATTTTTCCATCCTTTTAATTTTCATAATTTTAACTTGTCTTTTAAAGTGTGTTTCTTTTAAACAGCATGTAGCTGGAGATTGTTTCTTATCCACTTTGCTAACTTGTTTTTTGAGTTTTTATATGTCATTTGTATGTTTTTTCTCCCTTCGCTCATCCATTCTTTTGTGTTAAATATTTTCTAATATTTCATTTTCATTCCCTCATTTATTTTATGGACAGAGAAGCCTGTTAGGCTACAGTCGATGGGGTCACAAAGAGTAAGGACATGACTGAGTGACTTCACTTCACTTCATTTATTTTAATATATTTTTGATTATATGTAATCCCCAAGTACCCCTGAGTGTTACAATCAAACATGTTGACACCAATGATCTAGTTCAAATTCATACCTGCTTAAATTCAATTGAAGGCAGGAATTTTGCACCAACATATCTATATTTCCTCTCCTTCATTTATGCTATTATTATAATCTTTATACATTAGTATTTTTATATTACATATTTGTGCATTACAAGCATCAATATAGTTGTATAATTATTGCTTTATTCAACTGTTGTTAAACAAGGTAAGAGAATATAAAAGATACTTAGTCTCTTTTATCTATATCTATATAGTTAACTTCTCTTTTCTTATTTTTGTGGATTCAAATTTCTTGCTGCTGCTGCGAAGTAGCTTCAGTCGTGTCCGACTCTGTTCGACCCCATAAACGGCAGCCCACTTGGCTCCTCTGTCCTTGGGATTCTCCAGGCAAGAATACTGGAGTGGGTTGCCATTTCCTTCTCCGATGCATGAAAGTGAAAAGTGAAAGTGAAGTCGCTTAGTTGTGCCCGACTCTTAGCAACTCCATGGACTGCAGCCTACCAGACTCCTCAGTCCATGGGATTTTCCAGGCAAGAGTACTGGAGTGGGTTGCCATTGCCTTCTCCGAATTTCTTGCTAGTGTCCTTTTATTTCAGTTTGAAATACTTCTTGGGTTAATTCTTGTGGGACACATCTGTTATCAATTAATTCTGTTTTTATTTGTCCATAATATATCTTAACGTCTTCATTCTTGAAGAATAGTTTTGCTGAGTATGGAATTATTGATTTCCGCACTTTGAAAATGTCATCACACTGCCTTTTGGACTTCATAGCTGAAGATGAAAAATCATCTGTTAATTTTATTGATTGTCCCTTGTACATGTTTGGTCATGTCTTTCTTGCTACACTGAAAATTATTGTCTTAGGCTTCCAAAATGTTTACTGTTATGTGTGCAGCTGTGGATCTCTTTGAGTTTATTACTTGGAATTTATTGAGCTTCTTGGATAGGTAGATGAATATTTTTTATCATTTCAGGAGTTTTATGTCATTGATTCTTCACATATTCTTTCTGCCCCTTTCTTTCTCTTCACTCCTTCAGAACTCTCATTTTTTATGTGTTATCCCACAAGTCTGAGTTTCTGCTCATTTTTCTTCATTCTTTTTTATTTTCGATGCCTCAGACTACATATTCTTAACTGATCTATCTTCAGGTTTGCTAATTTTTCCTTTGTTCAGCTCATAGCTGCTGTTGATACTTTCTGGTACTTTTTTTTTCTCACTTAAATTGTTTGACTTTAATGCCAGTATTTCTATTTCACTCTTAAAAAAAAATTACATCTCTTTTTTTGTTATTTTCTATTTGGGACATCTTTCCTCTTATATCCATTCATTTTTCAGACATTGTTTCCTTTAGTTCTTTCAACATATTTATAATGAATGGTTTAATATCTTTTTCTATTAAGTAACATCTGGGCTTCTTTAGGGACAGTTTCTATTAATCTCTCCTGCATATGCAATATACTTTAGTGTTTCATTTCATGTCTCATGATTTTTTATTGAAAACTGGACATCTTTAGTAATATGTGGTTGCTCTGGAAATCACATCCCACCCACTCTTGTCATCTTCACAAAGAATTGTCTTTCTGTTTGAACTGAACCAATTCTGTACTCTTTGTCACTTGTAGCCTCTGATGTCTCTGTTCAGTTACCTCAGTGGTCAGCTGATGATTGGATAGAGATTTCCTCAAATATAATGAATCAATAATTCTCCCAGTGTTTTCTAAGGGGGTTTGTGTGCATGTTTGGACACAAATGCTCTGGCAATTTACACTATGTCTCAACTTTCACTTCCTGATTATGCAGAGCTATCAGTAAGAGCTTAGGACTTTTTTGAGGCTTTCCTCAGTACTTACACAGTCCTGAATACAGTCTTTCCTGAGTGCAGCCCTGCATATATGAGTGGCCTTCTTTTCCAAGAAAATGTCAGAACTTTTAAAAGCCCCATATGGACATCTAATTTCTAGTGTTTCCTTTTATATTTTCTGGTAAGCCTCTTGATTTCTCCAACTGTTATCACTACTTCAGGCAGCTGCAGTCTTAAACAATTGCCCCTAATCATTTTAGACAAATACCACCCCTCCCAAAGGGCTTTTCTCATTGAGTAAGTTCTGAATCAGGTGAAATAAATACAAGTCCTTTAAGTGGTGGTTTTCAGGCAGCTGTCAGGCAGATCAACTAACAGTAATTCTCTGACTTGTGGGGAGCCCTGAATTCATTCTGCTCCACCAAGTGACTGCTAAACTGAAGATTTTCACAGTAGACTGCAAAGCTGTTGGTTTTCAAAGATATCACAGAGGTAGTAAGAGCAGATGGGGACAGGGCAAGTTAAGACACCACAAAGCTCACTGCTTTTTACCAAAATTGAGCCAATTTTATTGAATGAATGTTCCTTGGATTATTACAGACCATTGGTTAATTTTTAAGTTTTGAAGGAACTGATTTTGGGGGGTTTTCCTATTGTTCTAATTGACTTTATGGAAAAATTTTATGCCATGGATATATTTTATATCTTTGTCCATGTTAAAAGGCACAAAAATGATCTTACATTCAGTATAATCTGTAGAACTGCCAATAAGTGGCTTTGTGGTTTATATTGCAAATTGGCCTCAAGTAGAAGACACAAAGAATTATTTTATCTCACTCCCCTCACCTGTTATTAATGATAAAAATGGGGAAATTGGGGCTCAAGGCCATACTACTTCTTAGGGGGTGACCAAAAATTAGAAGCCTGTTCCTCTTTCCTCCCAACCCTGTGTTTTAATATATTGCATTAAGTATGTTTATTTACCTTTGTAATGTGAAATAAGAAGTGTCAGAATCTTTATTCTCAACAAGATTGAGGCAAGCAGCTCTTCACTCCTTCATTGGAAGTTTGACAATTAATCTAAGTCTGCTCAGGAACAGTGGGAACATCAATCTCTTTATCTCTGCAGGTTATGACTCGATACCATTATTCAGATTTTTTTTTTTTTAGGTTACACAATTAGGCTACTTTTCAAGTACATGTTTCATTTGTCACTAAGAAAGCAAAGTTTTAGTATTGTTAGCTCATCGAACTTCAAATCCTAGATGTCAGGGAACACATCAAAACCTAATTCAGGAAACACAGACATTGATTCTTGTATCAAATATCTAAGACCAGCCACAAGATATACTACAATTCTCTTTGACAGTGAAAGTGTCAGTCCTGTCCAATTGTTTGTGATTGTAGCCCACCAGGCTCCTCTGTCCATGGAATTGTCCAAGCAAGAATACTAGGTGGGTTCCCATGCCCTCCTTTTTGAAGAGCTCAAATTGCACCCATCTCTAGAATGGAATCTTGGGTCATCTTGTTTCATCCCTTAAATATATAAACTTCTAATATATATAAATATAATTTTTCCTAATTACTAAATATATTTTTCCTAATTACTAAAATTATTAAAAATTAGATTATTTAAAATAATGTGATTGTCTTGGTAATTATTTTAATCACTTATTTGTACTTAATTGATGTGCTGTGGAATGTTGTATTCACTGTATCATATATTGTTTGATTTCCACCTCAGGGTAAGATGTGCCCAAATATAGAAAGTATTACAAATGAATGCTTATTTCCAGTTACCTATAAACAACATAGGGTTAGTATACTGCTTCCAAAAGTATAAGCTTGGTAAATAAGAGAAATGAACAAAGTTTACAAAAGTTAGGAAAGCGTGTACCAGGTGCTATCTCGCTGAATATGGAGACTAGTTCATTCAGTAGTTAAATGAATATTTGAGTGCCCAAGATACTCCAAGGACAGTTCTTAGCTCTAGGGATAGAGTTGCTATGCTATGCTAAGTCACTTCAGTCGTGTCCGACTCTGTGTGACCCCATAGACGGCAGCCACCAGGCTCCCCCGTCCCTGAGATCCTCCAGGCAAGAACACTGGAGTGGGTTGCCATTTCCTTCTCCAGGGATAGAGTTGAGAACAAAACAAAAATCCTGTGGCTATGGCATTTATATAATAGTGGAATAAACAGTAAATATACAAACAAGTAAATTAGAATGCAAATCAGGTGGTGATAAATGCTAGAAAAAATTATAACAAGGTATGGAGAAGGCAATGGCACCCCACTCCAGTACTCTTGCTTGGAAAATCCCATGGACGGAGGAGCCTGGTAGGCTGAAATCCATAGGGTCGCTAAGAGTCGGACACGACTTCACTTTCACTTTCACTTTTCACTTTCATGCATTGGAGAAGGAAATGGCAACCCACTCCAGTGTTCTTGCCTGGAGAATCCCAGGGACGGGGGAGCCTGGTGGGCTGCTGTCTGTGGGGTCGCACAGAGTCCGACATGACTGAAGTGACTTAGCATAGCATAGCATAGCATGGGGTTAGAGAAGAGTTGATATTAAGAGGGTTGTCTCTTAGGAAATGATATTTGGGTAGTACATGAACATAGTAAGGAATGAGCCATGTGATTTCCTGGAGAAAAATTGTTTCAGGAAGTAGTTACAGTGATTATAAAGATTCTGAGGTAAAAAGGTGAAACTTGAAAAAAGGCCGACAGAGTGTCATGAGCAAGGAGAAAATGACAGGAAATGGAAGTGAGAATTTAAATTGAGCCTGATAAGGTAAAGACTATGATTTTATTCTGAATGTTGGAAAACTACCACACAGTGTTCAGGAGCTGGGTTCAGTTCAGCCGCTTAGTCGTGTCCAACTCTTTGCAACCCCATGAACCTCAGCATGCCGGTCTTTCCTGTCCATCACCAGCTCCCAAAGCTTGCTCAAACTCATGTCCATCGAGTCAGTGATGCCATCAACCATCTCACCCTCTGTTGTCCCCTTCTTCTCCTGCCTTCAATCTTTCCCAGCATCAGGGTCTTTTCCAATGAGCCAATTCTTCACATGAGGTAGCCAAAGTATTGGAGTTTCAGCTTTAGCATCAGTCCCTCCAATGAACACCCAGGACTGATCTCCTTTAGAATGGTTGGACCTCCTTGCAGTCCAAGGGACCCTCAAGAGTCTTCTCCAACACCACAGTTCAAAAGCATCAATTCTTCAGCGCTCAGCTTTCTTCACAGTCCAACTCTCACATCCATACATGACTACTGGAAAAACCATAACTTTGACTAGATGGATCTTTGTTGGTAAAGTAACGTCTCTGCTTTTTAATATGCTGTCTAGGTTGGCCACAACTTTTCTTTCAAGGAGCAAGCGTCTTTTAAATTCATGGCTGCAGTCACCATCTGCAGTGATTTTGGAGCCCAAGAAAATAAAGTCTGTCACTGTTTCCATTGTTTCCCCATCTATTTGCCATGAAGTGATGGGACTGGATGCCATGATCTTCGTTTCTGACTGTTGAGTTTTAAGCCAACTTTTTTACTCTCCTCTTTCACTTTCATCAAGAGGCTCTTTATTTATTCTTTGTGTTCTGTCATAAGGACTTGGGTGATGTGATATAATTTTCATTTAAAAATATTTTTCTCTGGCTACTATGGGGAGAACTGGCTGTTGATTTACCAGAGCAGAGACTTCTTGGAGTACCAGGTGATGAACCCAAGAGAGAGACATTAGGTTAGGGCAGGCTACTATTCAAATCTAATTCTATCAATATTCATTTGATGGGTTTGAAGAAAAGTTATGACACCAGATTTTTGACATAAGATGCTTTATGGCAGTAACTACTGTGATAAGAATCTCTAGAGGAAAAACATGTTTGGCAAGCGGTAGGGAGGTGAATCAAGGGCCCAGTTTCAGATTTGCAAGGATTGAAACGCCCATTAGACATCCTAGTACAAAGTATTACAATTCAGAGGAAAGATTCATTCTGGAAATAGAAATCTGAGGGTCATCAGCACATAGAATGTGTTGAAGGCCATTGGAGTGGATAGGATCATCTAAGAGTAAGGGGTCTATAGCATTTCAAGGTTGGGGAGATGAAGTTCCAGCAGAGAAGACTGAGAAGTAGCAACCATATAGGTAAGAAAAAAATCAGAAATATATGGTGTACAAAATTCCAAGTTAAAAATATATATATATATTTTAAGGAGGAGACAGAGATGATCTGTATCAAAGGACACTGATAGTTTGAGCTAAGAGGGTGAAAGGAGATCAGAAGGAGGTGTGGGTATAGAGATGAGACTGAGACTTATAGATAGTACAGAATGCTTTTATGATGATATCAGTGATACAGAAAAGAGGAGCGAAACATGATGTAATGAGAGAAAAGAGAAAGGAGATAATTACCTGAGGAAAGTCATTGATTAGACAGAGGTGGGACCCAGTGTGTGAGAGAAGTTGGTCTATGTAGAACATGGACAGTGAATCCACTGTCACCGCACAGGCAGAGCATACAGTTTTAGAGATGCTGGTGGGTTGGAAGATTTGGTGGCAGAAGATGAAGAACGACTCTTCTGAGTCATCTTTTTGATGGAACAGGAATGTCATCTGCTCTGAGAACAGTTTATATTTCTCTCTCCCTCAGCAGACTCTTTGTCAAAGTTAGAGATTTTGTTTTCTCTCATATCATTAGCATCTGACCCAGCACCCAGCACACATTAAATACCTCATGAATGACTGTAAAATGCAAGTGAATTAAAGTGGGCTTCATCTTTACTTCGTAGGCAATTTAAATGTGTTTAATGTCTATTTTATTGTAGTAGAGTTAAAGATAGTGTTTATAGAAGGCTGATTTTGAATATCTTACCTCCAAGTCAGATTCTCATGTGCTGACATTTGTTTTATTTTATTTTTGTTCTATTTGTTTGTTTTGTTTTAGAAGTCAAGGGCAAATGATTCTCTCAGACCAGTTGGAGACTATGTACAGACAAAACATTCAACAGAATATGTCCAAAGAACCAGAATTTTCCCCTTTTCCACTGAGATAAACATGTAAGTAGCTTATAACATTGTCAGTGATGATCCTAACTTGTAAAAATATGTTTTAACAATTTTCCAGGCGAAAGGTGACATGGAATGTGAAAATTTTGCCTGTTTTGAAAGGAATCTCAAGGAAGAGTGAGTAGCAAGTAAATCATTGTACACATTTTTCTATATTGACTTGAGGTTTTCTAACAAAGTTTTCTTAGCCTCAACACTTGACAGTTTAGTCTGGATAATTCTTTAATTCTTTGTTGTAGGGATGAAAGGGGAAGGTGGGGCAACATTCTGGGCATTGCAGGATGTTTGTGTGTTGGCGTCTGTCCACAAAAGACAGTGGCGCCCCTCTCAAGTGTAGGCACTATTAGTGTCTCTGCCTGCCAAGTCACTTCAGTCGTGTCCGACTCTATGCGACCCCATGGACTGCAGCCTACCAGGCTTCTCTGTCCATGGGATTCTCCAGGCAAGAACACTGGAGTGGGTTGCCATTTCCTTCTCCAATTAGTGTCTCTAGACATTGTCAAATGTTCCCTATTGTCAGAGTGGGAGGTGGGGGAGAAAACTGCCCTGGTTTGAGAACCACTATTGAAACAACGACAGCTCAGCTAGCAAATCTGCCTGCAATGCAGGAGACACAGAGATGCAGGTTTGATCACTGGGTCAGGAGGATTCCCTGGAGGAGGGCATGACAATCCACTCCAGTATTCTTGCCTGGAGAATTCCATGGACAGAGGAGCCTGGTGGGTTACAGTCCACGCGGTGGCAAAGATTCGGACATGACTAAAGTGATTGAGCATGCACACATTGAACAGCACAAACAAAAACTTTTCTGAGGACAGTTTTGTTGGAGTTTTTATCTAATGAGGGCATGGTTAGGAATATATATAATCATAGGGATGGCAATTGAGACAATTCTCATTTCACGTGCACAGAATACATTATAAAACATGCAAAGCTAAAGACTTATCAGTTAGAATATAGCCATAGCTGTCATGTGGAAGAGGAACTCAATTACCTGAAGTATATTACCAGAAGGCAGACCTATGAGCAATGGTGCTAATTATAGAGAGATATAGTTTGATATGTGATAAGGACCATGGTTTTGATGATTAGCAGTGTTTAAAAAGAGAGAAGTGCCCCAGAGTTCCCTTTCAATTGCCAATCAAGCCAAAATCACATGGTAACATTTTAGGAATGTCACAGAGGGACAGAATATCACTGAGCGTAGGTTGGATTTGAGATTCCATTCAATCTAGTGAGTCCAGAAAGCACAGGAGGACCATGGGAACATCCAAATGAAGTTGTATCTGTCAAAAGAGGGAGAGAATGAAAGCAAAGGAGCCATAATGGGAAACAGCAAAGTCAAATTGGTGTCGCAAAGAGTAAGGCATTAATCTTCAGCAAGCATAGCTCATTCAAATGTGAGTATCTCCACTTTGGAATTCTCTGTGACTCTGGTCATGTAATTTGAGGCAATTCCTTGAACTGTTTGATGGTGGCTAAGGATCCTTCCTTCAATCCATCCTCACTCCTTGATGGCAGCCTTTGCCACTTTTCAGGTGTTGGTGCAAAAGTTGTAAAAATTCACTGGGATGCTTGTCAGCCATGCATGTTTGTGAGACCCATATGCAGAGTTTGCATTTCCTTAAGTCTCTGTGAGCTGGTGATTTTTTCATTTTAAACCAGCACCCTTAGAAGTTCCGATACAGGTGAACCTCGGGTCATCCCTTTGAAGAACATTGTTTCAGTGGAAGGGGGTGTGTAGTTTCGGTTGCTCTCTGACTCCTACCTGAACCCTGTAAAGTTTTGTAGTTTTCCCAGGAAAGATTATTTTAAGAAGAGCAGTTAGACTACCCACACTAAGTATTGGGCCTCTAGTCTAAACTTCACTACTGGAATCCCCTTCCCAGATTTGACATTAAACTCAAAGAGCATGGCGATGTTTTTCTGGAAATGTAGGGTGTTTTTTGGCAGGGGAGGGTGGTTAGGGAAGATTGCTTACTTTTTGGTAATAAAAAGATTCTCTCTGATGGTGCCAACCCTAACCCTCCATACCCAGTGACTGTAAATTCCCAAGCTCAAAAATGTCTGATAGTCCTAAAAGAAAATGTTTAGAAATTCTTAACATAAGTCAGTGCCATTACTAATAGACCCATATAAGCACTAATTTCCTCAGCTGAATTACTCATTCAGAGTAACGCATCTGAAAGAAACTCCTCTGAAAACCACTAGAGTGTCAACCAAATCAGGGTGATTAGAGATGTATGTCACTGTTTAACCGCTTAGACTAACACCTTCTCTTTCATATTCTGGGAGTGGACAAGTTCTTATATTGAATGCCTTTGGCTGTATCCAGGTGTTACCAGAAAACTAGGTTTCAATGGAGAGGGCATCTCTGGGTGTAGTGGCTTCTGTGGTTTCATTTGGTAATCCTGAACACTGATACTCATTTTCATATTCCCATCTCTTTCATCTGTTACTTCCTACCTCTTCATTAGAATCTCAACTCTGTCATCCTATTTTCCTGCTAAAGTTTCTTTTTTGTATCTGCTTGATTTCACACCCTAATCCTTGCTCAAGCCTGAAGAAGTATAATTTGACTATCACTAATCTACACCTGACATTATTCTCCTGTGATACTCATGAAAAAGGCCAACAAAGTGGTATTTGTTCCTTGGTTTCATACATCATTGATTCAGAGACAGACTTACTATGAGGCTAATTGATCTTAAGCTCAGAGCCCTCTTTTGCTTGGGTTGCTTCCAAGGACCAAGATGACATTAGCAGTGTATTCATATGGCATATGGTTTTTAAATATTTGCAGACAAAGGCATTTTGACTATTCTCAGTGAAGAATTCTATCTCCTACTAGGATCCTAAATCTATCCTGTCCTGTATGACAAGATTTGTGTGACTATAGAAATTTTGAGGATGTAGACACGGGAAGTAAACTCAGGGATACATTTAGTTTTGGTGGACATATTTCTGTTTGTAGTTTAGGAGATATATTTATGAAGTATGCTATCACATCTGTGAATCAAAGTAGGGCTTGCTTCTAGAAGTTTTCCACCGTACTACCTCACCTGATGTCTTCTCAGAAATGTGCAGGACTGGAGGTCATATTTTGATATGAACTCATCCCAGAGATCCTGTTGTGGGATATATGTGGGAAGACAAGAGAAACAAGGGTAGAAATGTACAGGGTCAGAGTTATCTGTAGTAAATCCTTCCAAAAAGCTGATGTGTGCAATTGTAAGCAGAAGATACAGCTCGTACTGATATCAGGTCTAAATAGAAGCTTCTCTCCCATTATAAATATTTTCAATAATGAGTATCAATAATTACAAACGTACTATGCATATTGGCCTTCCCAGGTGGCTTTAGAGATAAAGAATCCACCTGCCAATGCAAGAGACATAAGTGGTATAGCTTTGATCCTTTGATTGGGAAGGTCCCCTGGAGGTAGGCATGGCAACCCATTCCAGTATTCTTGCCTGAAGAATCCCATGGACAGAAGAGCCTGGTGGGCTATAGTCCATGGAGTCACAAAGAGTTGGACACAACTAAAGCAACTTAGCGTGCACATACATGCCATGCATATAATATTTTAAAGAGACCATTAAATTTATTAGAATTGCTAGTATGGAAAGCACAAACCTGAGATATCAAAAAAGGTACATGTAAATGTGAAGATAAGATAATCACGATGGTGTGATCACTCACCTAGAGCCAGACATCCTGGAATGTGAAGTCAAGTGGGCCTTAGAAAGCATCACTACGAACAAAGCTAGTGGAGGTGATGGAATTCCACTTGAGCTATTTCAAATCCTGAAAGATGATGCTGTGAAAGTGCTGCACTGAATATGCCAGCAAATTTGGAAAACTCAGTAGTGGCCAAAGGACTGGAAAAGGTCAGTTTTCATTCCAATCCCAAAGAAAGGCAATGCCAAAGAATGCTCAAACTATCGCATAATTGCGCTCATCTCACATGCTAGTAAAGTAATGCTCAAAATTCTTCAAGCCAGGCTTCAGCAACACATGAACCGTGCACTTCCAGATGTTCAAGCTGGATTTAGAAAAGGCAGAGGAACCAGAGCTCAAATTGCCAACATCTGCTGGATCATCGAAAAAGTAAGAGAGTTCCAGAAAAACATCTATTTCTGCTTTATTGACTATGCCAAAGCCATTGACTGTGTGGATCACAATAAACTGTGGACAATTCTGAAAGAGATGGGAATACCAGACCACCTGACCTGTCTCTTGGGAAACCTATATGCAGGTCAGGCAGCAACAGTTAGAACTGGACATGGAACAACAGACTGGTTCCAAATAGGAAAAGGAGTACGTCAAGGCTGTATATTGTCACCCTACTTATTTAACTTCTATGCAGAGTACATCATGAGAAATGCTGGACTGGAAGAAGCACAAACGGGAATCAAGAATCCTGGGAGAAATATCAACAACCTCAGATATGCAGATGACACCACCCTTATGGCAGAAAGCAAAGAAGAACTAAATAGCCTCTTGATGAAAGTGAAAGAGGAGAGTGAAAAAGTTGGCTTAAAGTTCAGCATTCAGAAAACTAAGATCGTGGCATCTGGTCCCATTACATCATGGGAAATAGATGGGGAAACAGTGGAAAGAGTGTCAGACTTTATTTTTTTGGGCTCCAAAATCACTGCAGATAGTGATTGCAGCCATGAAATTAAAAGTCGCTTACTCGTTGGAAGGAAAGTTATGACCAACCTAGATAGCATATTCAAAAGCAGAGACATTACTTTGCCAACAAAGGTCCGTCTAGTCAAGGCTATGGTTTTTCCAATGGTCATGTATGGATGTGAGAGTTGGACTGTGAAGAAAGCTGAGCGCTGAAGAATTGATGCTTTTGAACTGTGGTGTTGGAGAAGACTCTTGAGAGTCCCTTGAACTGCAAGGAGATCCAACAAGTCCATTCTGAAGGAGATCAGTCCTGGGTGTTCATTGGAAGGACTGATGCTAAAGCTGAAACTCCAATACTTTGGCCACCTCATGTGAAGAGTTGACTCATTTGAAAAGACCCTGATGCTGGGAGGGATAGGGGGCAGGAGGAGAAGGGGACGACAGAGGATGAGATGGCTGGATGGCATCTCTGACTCAATGGACATGAGTTTGAGCGAACTCCGGAAGTTGGTGGTGGATGGGGAGGCCTGGCGTGCTGTGACTCATGGGGTCACAAAGAGTAGGACACGACTGAGCGACTGAACTGAACTGAACTGAACTGTGAAGAACCATATTTTATACATTTCAATTTTCAATAATTAAAAAAAATAGTTTTCAATCTATTATATTAAAAACTAAATTGTCATTTTGCTTTCTCTGTGGAAAATGGTATCACAAAATTATGGTTATATGAAAAGGTAATAAAAGTATAAACTGAAAATTTTATGAAAAATCTCTTTAGATTGCATGTTATATGTTTATTAAATATTTATTATTATCCTAGAATTTGTATTTTTGAGCTATTTGTCAGTCTTTTAAAATTTGTGATTGTTTCTTTCCTTATTCTAAGTGCATGTTCATTCTTTTCTGCCAAATTATGTATTTATGATTTTTTTATTTTTCCCATAAAACACATTAAACTGTAAGCATTAGGTCAGATAAAACCTGTGTGTGTCCTTTGGATATATTTTCTAACAGTTTTCAGACTTAGTTTCTTGTGAGGGAAAACTGCTTGCTGGCCCCTGGATGGTCATCGTGCGGTTGGTAAATAGGGGCTGGGTCATAGAGAAGATCTGGATGCCTCAGGCATTACAGCCATTTCTAATATCCTTCTCCAAAGTTCACCAACACCAGAATTCAAGTGCCATAGGAAATTATGGAATCTTTTGTAATAATAGTATAAGAGCTTTCATTTATATATGCCTTTGCAGTTTATGGATATTAATATTTACTTTGCTACACTATATATTCAAAACACTTCTGCAGGATATCACAAACTCAGTAATATAGAGACCACTCCTAGAATCCTGATTTCTAGCCTAAGTGATTATTCCCACCACATTATCTGGTAAGGGGCACAGTGAAATTTTGAACAAATGTACCAGTTTTAGTTGCAAAATATTAAATCCTTTCTAAATTATTTCAGGTAGACCTACTTCTCAGTGTGTGATCTACTTTCCTGGCACAAAAACAAATTACTGTGAACCCTTGACTCACATTCTATCTCTAATTATAACTGAATCTGTTGATATTTTGTAGGCAAAATCAAAATTACACAATTCTGCCTTAAAGAACTGAGAGGTATGAAAAATGCATGAAAAGATATACTTCATAGGGATATGAGAGCTTGTCACGGTGGTAAAGAATCCCCCTGTCAACACACAATATGTAAGAGACACAAATTTGATCGCTGGGTTGGGAAAATCCCCTGGAGGAGCAAATGGCACCCTACTCCAGGATTCTTGCTGGGAGAATCCAATGGACAGAGGAGCCTAGAGGGCTACAGTCCATGGGGTTGCAAAAGAGCTGAACATGACTGAGCTTCTGAGCACATATGGGAATATGGCGTTGAATAATATTTCATGCTAAATTATCTTTCCAGTTGAATCCATCACTTCTAAGTAAGAATGACTATGACAATAAGAGCAAGATGGAAGTGAAAGTAGGGGATCAAGAAATTCATAGTTGATATGAAACCCCTCAGTAAACCATGCTCCCTACCAAGGTCTCTGTCTTTAATACCCTGCTATCTTCCCAAACCTCATGGTAATTCTGCAGCCTTTTGACTCTCTTTGGGCATGAAGATACTGCACAGCATCACCACCTGACATCAACCACCTCATCATTCTCTCCGCATTTGTGATTTTTTCCCCTTACTCTCTGGGGAGCTATCCCTTGGTGCTCTTTACACACACACACACACACACACACACATGGAGGTAGTTAGTGGTAACTTTGTTTGCATGTTTTGTCACTTGTACTTCCTTATTTTGATATTTTAAGGAAGTTGCATATCCCTTAAAATTAATTGACTTTCCTTTGCTTTGGTGAAATTGTACAGTGTCTATGAGTTTATGGGGCTTTAATCCACCTGCTATTATAAAGAAAGCTGAGTGCCGAAGAATTGGTGCTTTTGAACTGTAGTGTTGGAGAAGACTCTTGAGAGTCCCTTGGACTGCAAGGAGATCCAACCAGTCCATCCTAAAGGAGATCAGTTCTGGGTGTTCATTGGAAAGACTGATGTTGAAGCTGAAACTCCAATACTTTGGCCACCTGATGCAAAGAGCTGACTCATTTGAAAAGACCCTGATGCTGGGAAAGATTGAGGGCAGGAGGAGAAGGGACGACAGAGGATGAGGTGGTTGGACGGCGTCACTGACTCAATGAACATGGGTTTGGGTGGACTCTGGGAGTTGGTGATGGACAGGGAGGACTGGCGTGCTGCGGTTCAGGGGGTCACAAAGAGTCAGACACGACTGAGCAACTGAACTGAACTGAACTATCAAAGCTAAGTAAGCTAGCAGACACACTTGACATGTGAAGTCACAGAAGGGGGGAGAGAGAGCACTAGGGCAGTGGTTAATATAATATGGTAAAAAAAAAAAAGAGAGAGAGAATGTGTAAGTCAACATGATAACATCCTACAAATAAAATAATTTGCCCTTTCGGATCTCAAAGCTGCAAGATTCCCAGAAATTTGTCATCTTCTTTCTCCCTGGACCTCTCATTTCTGTCATGACATTAAATCCTGTAAGGAGATCTGAAAGTGACGTTTTCACCTCCATACCTAACAGGATGCTTTGTGTACTCTATTGAAGTCCTAACCTGGCCTCAAAGTACTTTCCCATCTCTTTCCCTTATTCTACATACTTCTTTCAGGGTAACTTCCCAACATTACTTCTCTGTTCAGTCTATTCCCCTGAAGAATGTCTCCTCATTGACTATACTGCCTTAATGTTTTTACACTTGGCAGGAGTGCAAAGATCTCAGTGATGTCATGCCACCACTTTTCTTGCTCACTCTCTTTAATTTTCCTGTATCTTCCAAGTAAAGTTGGACTACTTTCTGTTTCTGGCAAGTTTCTGTTCTCCAGGGCTTTGCCCTTTCAATTTGCCTGGAACACTTTCCCTGTGTCTACAATGTAGGCAACCTCATTGTTCAGGTATCACCTTAAATGCTACTCCCTCTAAGAAACATTTCTACTTTAAACTTAAATAACTGTCTATTGCTCTCTCATGCCACTAGGCATAGTCTAACCAATACTGGAGATATCTGTGTACTAGTTTTATTTCTATAAGTGAAGTGAAATGAAAGTCACTCAGTTGTGTCTGACTCTTTGTTACCAGTCAAGTGGGCCTTAGAAAGTATCACTACGAACAAAGCTAGTGGAGGTGATGGAATTCCACTTGAGCTATTCCAAATCCTGAAAGATGATGCTGTGAAAGTGCTGCAGTCAATATGCCAACAAATTTGGAAAACTTAGTGGCCACAGGACTGGAAGAGGTCAGTTTTCATTCCAATCCCAAAGAAAGGCAATGCCAAACAATGCTCAAACTACCGCACAATTGCACTCATCTCACACGTTAGTAAAGTAATGCTCAAAATTCTCCAAGCCAGGCTTCAGCAATATGTGAACCGTGAACTTCCTGATGTTCAAGCTGGTTTTAGAAAAGGCAGAGAAACCAGAGATCAAATTGCCAACATGCACTGGATCATGGAAAAAGCAAGAGAGTTCCAGAAAAACATCTATTTCTGCTTTATTGCCTATGCCAAAGCCATTGACTGTGTGGATCACAATAAACTGTGGAAAATTCTGAAAGAGATGGGAATACCAGACCACCTGACCTGCCTCTTGAGAAATCTGTATGCAGGTCAGGGAGCAGCAGTTAGAACTGGACATGGAACAACAGACTGGTTCCAAATAGGAAAAGGAGTTCATCAAGGCTGTATATTGTCACCCTGCTTATTTAATTTATATGCAGAGTACATCATGAGAAACGCTGGGCTGGAAGAAGCACAAGCTGGAATCAATATTGCCAGGAGAAATATCAATAACCTCAAATATGCAGATGATACCACCCTTATGGCAGAAAGTGAAGAGGAACTCAAAAGCCTCTTGATGAAAGTGAAAGAGGAGAGTGAAAAAGTTGGCTTAAAGCTCAACATTCAGAAAACGAAGATCATGGCATCCGGTCCCATCACTTCATGGGAAATAGATGGGGAAACAGTGGAAACAGTGTCAGACTTTATTTTTGGAGGCTCCAAAATCACTACAGATGGGGACTGCAGCTATGAGATTAAAAGACGCTTACTCCTTGGAAGGAAAGTTATGACCAACCTACATAGCATATTCAAAAGCAGAGACATTACTTTGCCAACAAAGGTTCATCTAGTCAAGGCTATGGTTTTTCCTGTGGTCGTGTATGGATGTGAGAGTTGGACTATGAAGAAAGCTGAGCGCCAAAGAATTGATGCTTTTGAACTGTGGTGTTGGAGAAGACTCTTGAGAGTCCCTTGGACTGCAAGGAGATCCAACCAGTCCATTCTGAAGGAGATAAGCCCTGGGATTTCTTTGGAAGGAGTGATGATAAAGCTGAAACTCCAGCACTTTGGCCACCTCATGCGACAAGTTTACTCATTGGAAAAGACTGATGCTGGGAGGGATTGGGGGCAGGAGGAGAAGGGGACAACAGAGGATGAGATGGCTGGATGGCATCACTGACTCGATGGACATGAGTCTGAGTGAACTCTGGGAGTTGGTGATGGACAGGGAGGCCTGGCATGCTGCGATTCATGGGGTCACAAAGAGTCGGACACGACTGAGCAACTGAACTGAACTGAACTGAACTATATAGACCATGGAATTCTCCAGGCCAGGATACTGGAGTAGGTATCCATTCCCTTCTCCAGAAGATCTTTCCAACCCAGGGATTGAACCCAGGTCTCCTGCATTGCAGATGGATTCTTTCCCAACTGAGCCACCATGGAAGCCCTTATTTCTATAAGAAGACTGTAAGCTTTATAAAACTTGGGCATGCATGCTAAGTTGCTTTAGTCATGTCTGACCCTGTGCAACTCTATGGACTGTAGCCAGTCAGGTTCCTCTGTCCATGGGATTCTCCAGGCAAGAATACTGAAGTGGGTTGCCATTGGGAGTGTTATAATAATTTTTATGTGTTTATGGTTTATAGAATACTATGTACATATTAGGCATTCAACCAATATTATTTATGTTTTACAGCTAACTGTAAAACATGAACCAAGTGACTGGAGCAACTCAGAGAAAAAGAGACAGCTAGGCGAATTGTTGTTGTATTAAGATATATACATATACATATACATATACACACACACACACACACATATATATATATATATATATATGTATGTATGGAAACATAAAGACATACAGGAAGAACTAAGCTTGTCTGAAAATACTTCATCCCAGTTCACTTCATGCACATTCCTAAAGGTCACTCCGTATATTCTGGTACTTCTGAAACTCTCTGCTTGCCTTCCAAATCCATTTAGCACAGCTTTTAGCACACTTACAAACTGTTGAGAGGTCACAGGACGGCACCTGTAGGATGAAATGCTTTAGGATCCACTCCTGTCCCCCCTGCCCCCCAGCACTAAGGTAATCCTGCTGGATCTGATGTGATTATTTTGCACCCAGTGAATATACTCCACAAAACCTCATTCACCGTGGACTGAAGTTCACCATAATATGAGGGCAGAAAGGGCAGAGACTGTGGAAAGTTTTCTATGAGGGATCAAAGCTATATACTTAGCTGAGTCATAAAGCAGTACTATGGCCCAGAAAAGCAAAAACTTCATCTTGTGATTGGTTTCAACTTTCTTTTTCATATCTTTTACCAGATAGAGCAGATTTACTGTGAATCTGAACGAGATTGGCCTAACACTTCAAAACTTCACATTTGTACAGGCCAGAGTGATGTATTTGTAATTTTGTGTTTTCGTACTTCAAATACCACTTCAAGTGTCACAAAACATTGATCTGCTTCAGTATCTATTTCTTCTTCTGTGCATGATTCTAATATTGCTAATCGTTTGAATTTGTGGCAGTTTAGTTGATAGAAAGGAGTTAGTAACCTTAAGTCCTTATTTTGATGGGGCAGAAGTCCACATGGGCTTCCCTTTCTATGCCTTTTATTTCACATTTATCAGTACAAAAACAGAAATAACGGACATGTAAATTGGCAGCTTTCATAAAGTGGCAATTAGAAAATAACCTGTTTTCATTTAAACCAGGAAGAAAGCAATAATTTGTACCAAAATTAGGGATATCGTTTCAATATGCAGATGACACCACCTTAATGGCAGAAAGTGAAGAGGAGCTAAAGAGCCTCCTGATGAAGGTGAAAGAGGAGAGTATAAAAGCTGACTTAAAAGTCAACATTCAAAAAACCAAAATTATGGTATCAGGTCCCATCACTTCATGGCAAATAGATGGGGAAACAATGGAAACAGTGACAGACTTTATATTCTTGGGCTTCAAAATCACTGTGGATGGTAATGGTAGCCATGAAATTAAAAGACATTTGCTCCTTGAAAGAAAGCTATGACAAACCTAGACAGGGTATTAAAAAGCAGAGACATTGCTTTGCTGACAAAGGTCCATATAATCAAAGCTATGGTTTTTCCAGTAGTCATCTATGGATGTGAGTTGGACCATAAAGACGGCTAAGTGCTAAAGAATTGATGCTTTTGAATCGTGGTGTTGAGAAGACTCTTGAGAATCTTCTCCCTTTGACTGCAATGAGATCCAACCAGTCAATCCTAAAGGAAATCAACCCTGAATATTCATTGGAAGGATTGATGGTGAAGCTGCATCTTCAATACTTTGGCCACCTGATGCAAAGAGCTGACTCATTGGAAAAGACTCTGATGCTGGGAAACATAGGCAGGAAGAGAAGGGGACAGCAGAGGATGAGATGGTTAGATGGCATTACTGACCCAATGTTCATGAGTTTGAGCAAACTCTGGGAGATGATGAAGGACATAAAGCCTGGTGTGCTGCAGTCCATGGGGTTGCAAAGATTTGGACACAACTGAGTGACAGAACAAGAACAACACTTCTAAATCTAACATGAAAATAGTATGCATAGCAGACCAACGACCACAGGAAGGAGGAGAGACATCGACAAAATACAAATGCTATTATAGGTAGTGATTGAGACAAAAAGTGTGCAATATACTTGATCAAAGGCTGATTTCACTAATAGCTGGGAGCCTATTTTCCTTGGGTCTTTTGTGTTTCTGCCAGTCTTATGAACGAGGCATTAACTGTGTTTTGTTCAGGACTAATTTTTTCAAAGATGTATGACTAGCAAATATCCTTGGAAGATATAGTGTCTCCCTCCAAGGCAAAGAACAGGCATGCTTATGGCTGGGTTTCTTTCCTGTAGTACAACCCACTGTATGTGCAGGCATCATCTGGCACCCTGAAGGGATTTGGAGGCAGGGGACTGACACAAATATGCTGACACTCATGAGGCCTCCTGTGATATGAGAAACAGTGCCCTTTGTCTCTGATCCAAGTATCTTGTGTCTTCTTCCAGCATCCACAGAACTACAGTAGACTACCTGTTTGCTTGTAAATAGGACAAAATCTCAGATCTTCACAGCCCTTAACAGTACCACACTGTGAGTTTATACAAATCTTAACAAAAACACAGCTGAATAGAAAACTGGACAACTTTATAATGAAGACGTAGTAGAAAATAGTAAAATGTAACTATACTTTAATATCTTTGTGTGCTCAGTTTGTCAGTTGATTCTTTGCGACCCCATAGACTGTAGCCCACCAGGCTCCTCTGTGCATGTGATTCCCCAGGCAAGAATATTGGAGTGGATTGCCATTATCTCCTCCAGTGGATTTTCCTGACCTAGGGATCAAACCTGCCTCTCCTGCGTTGACAGGAGGATTCTTTATCACAGAGCCACCTGGGAACATCTTGACTAATCAGGAAATATAAAAATAATATTGAAGTCACTTTTTAACAACCAGATTGTCAAAACCCCAAAATAGGAATAAGTCAGATATAGAGAAGGAATGGAGAAACATACATGCATTTATGATGGATATAAAACGTAATTAAACAGTTCAGAAAAAATTGTACCTATTTGGCCAGTCATTCTACATTTGGAAGCTATCAATGGGAATACAGTCTCAAATGTATTTGTCTATGTGTGTATGCATACACACACACACACACAAACACATATACATATAAATAAATAAAAATATATGTATGTATGTGTCTGTGTGTGTGTGTGTGTATCTTGTATACACATATAGAGACTCTTTATACTAGCATTGTTTGTCAAAGTAAAATCTGGAAACAACCTGGATGCTGTCTAATAGAGGAATGTTCAGATGCAAATAGTTTATTCTACTACGAAGTGCAATGAAGTTATGAGAAAAATACGTGGATCAGTATGTGCTAACTTGAAAGAATGCACTGAAATGCTGTTATAAGAAGAAAAATTACATATGTAATATAAAAAGTGACCCCATTTTTATTAAAAAAAATATATATATACACACACATACAGTTACTTTATTGTGAGCTGCCACAATAGGCAAGTAAGGTTTGGGTGTATTCAGTTCAGTTTAGTCACTCAGTCGTGTCCAACTCTGTGCAACCCCACAAGTGAAGCATGCCAGGATTCCTTGTCCATCACCAGTTTCTGGAGCTTGCTCAAATTCATGTCCATCTAGTCGATGATGCCATCCAACCACCTTATACTCTGTTGTCCCCTTCTCCTCCTGCCTTCAATCTTTCCCAGCATCAGGGTCTTTTACAATGAGTCAGTTCTTTGCATCAGGTGGCCAAACTATTGGAGTTTCAGCTTCAGCATCAGTCCTTCCAATGAATATTCAGGACTGATCTCCTTTAGGATGGACTGGTTGGATCTCCTTGCAGTCCAATGGACTCTTAACAGTCTTTTCCAACACCACATTTCAAAAGCAACTATTCTTTGGTGCTCAGCTTTCTTTATAGTCCTACTCTTACATCCATACATGACTAGGAAAAACCATAGCTTTGACTAGACGGACCTTTGTTGACAAAGTAATGTCTCTGCATTTTAATATGCTGACTAGATTGGTCATAGCATTTCTTCCAAGGAGCAAGCGTCTTTTAATTTATTGGCTACAGTTACCATCTGCAGTGATTTTGGATGCCCTAAAAGTAAAGTTAGTCACTGTTTCCACTGTTTCCCCATCTATTTAGCATGAAGTGATGGCACTGGATGCCATGTTCTTAGTTTTCTGAATGTTGAGCTTTAAGCCAACTTTTTCACTCTCCTCTTTCACTTTCATCATGAGGCTCTTTAGTTCTTCTTCACTTTCTGCCACAAGGGTGATGTCATCTGCATATCTGAGGTTATTGATATTTCTCCTGTCAATCTTGATTCCAGCCTATGCTCCATCCAGCCTGACATTTCACATGATGTACCCTGCATATAAATTAAATAAGCAGGGTGACAATATGTAGCCTTGACTTACTCCTTTCCCAATTTGGAACCAGTCTGTTGTTCCATGTCCAGTTCTAACTGTTGCTTCTTGACCTGCATACAGATTTCTCAGGAGGCAGGTCAGGTGGTCTGGTATTCCCATCTCTAGAATTTTCCACAGTTTGTTGTGATCCACACAGTTAAAGGCTTTGGTATAGGCAATAAAACAGAAATAGATGTTTTTCTGGAACTCTCGCTTTTTCGATGATCCAGTGGATGTTGGCAATTTGATCTCTGGTTTCTCTGCCTTCTCTAAATCCAACCTGAACATCTGGAGTTTCACGGTTCATGTAATGTTGAATCCTAGCTTGGAGAATTTTGAGCATTACTTTGTGAGATGAGTGCAATCGTGCGGTAATTTGAGCATTCTTTGGCATTGCCTTTCTTTGGGATTGGAATGATAACTGACCTTTTACAGTCCTGGGTCCATTTTTGAGTTTTCCAAATTTGCTGGCATATTGAGTGCATCACTTTCACAGCACCATCTTTTAGGATTTGAAATAGCTTAACTGGAATTCCATCACCTCCACTAGCTTTGTTCATAGTGATGCTTCCTAAGGCCCACTTGACTTCGCATTCCTGGATGTCTGGCTCTAGGTCAGTGACCACACCATCATGGTTATCTGGATCATGAAGATATTTTTGTACAGTTCTTCTGTGTATTCTTGCCACCTCTACTTAATATCTTCTGCTTCTGTTAGGTCCGTACCATTTCTGTCCTTTACTGTGCCCATCTTTGCTTGAAGTGTTCCCTTGGTATCTCTAATTTTCTTGGATGTATTGGATCTCTAATTTTCTTGGGTGTATTATTTAACCCCAAAGTGACTGCAAATTGACTTTCTATGCTATGCAAGAAACTAACAAGTTATACTGA
Organism: Bos mutus; assembly: GCF_027580195.1. Taxonomy (NCBI): domain Eukaryota; kingdom Metazoa; phylum Chordata; class Mammalia; order Artiodactyla; family Bovidae; genus Bos; species Bos mutus. Next base: position 119,601,712 of record NC_091618.1, read on the forward strand.
ATTAGTATCTCATTGTCAATAGCAGCCTGATCCAGGTTAGAGTTTTGCTTTGGAATCAGACTGGAGTTCCCATTTTGTTTGGATCGCTGACTAGCTGAGTGAACTTAAATCATTTAGTCTTTCTTAGACTCAGTTTTTTTAATCTGTAAATGGAACCAACCATAGTACTTATTTCACGTATTTGTAAAAAGTGATTTTTGTAGAGTCTATAATGTAGTAGCACACTTCTGTTAGAGTCGGTAACAGTGTCAACAATGAAATCGCATACTTACTGAGCATTTACTATGTGTCTGGGCTCAGTACATGGCACCTGTTTGTTTGTTTGTTTGTTTTCCTTTTCTCTTGCCTTTTTAAAATAGCATTTTCCTCACCTAGTTGTCTGTAAAGGTACCTCAGATTTTTATATTATTTCTTCACACCAGTCTGGTCAAATAATAATGGAATCAGAGCCTTAGGGTGATCATAAAGCTGTGTGTATGTTGAGTTGCCCTACCTTCAGTGAGCGATATTAGAACTGCAGCCAGTAGATGACCTAACGTGTGAGGAGAACCTCTAACAGTGCAGCTAGGGAAACATTAGCTTGTTTACAATTTGACAGCTAACACAGTGGTTATATTTTAGGAATGAAAAAAAAATCACCCCACACCTTCCTTTGGTAAAAGCTACTGTTTCATATCAAACTGAATGCAACAAAGCCTTAAAAAAATTTTAAAAGGCAGTCAGCCAAGTCTTTATTGCAAGAACATCAGAGAAATGAACCAGCTGAGCTATTTACTGTCTGCTTAAATTTCTCAACTATCGATCCTTGCAGCAGAGAAGCTATGTATAGATCCTATGTCTCCTTTAAATTCTTACCTCATAGGAATCTAGCTAGACTGGGAAAAGCCCCATTTTGTTCAGGATTGCATAGTCTGCCTGAAGAACACAGTTTTGAATTAATCAGGAGTCTGATTACACTCCCTGCAACTATTCAAGCATTAATGGTTTCCATGTCAGCATTTAATGAGCATTTCCTTTGGATTGATAGTCTCCACTGCTTCATTCATTTACTTACAATTTTTGATCACCAGTTTAGGCCAAGATGTAGATATTTGTTTCCGAGGCCATTGGGATGACAGTTAGAGAGAACAATGGAACAATTAATGTGACTTAAAATTTGAGCTTGGGAAGCTGGCAGCCTAAAATATGAAAATAAATCTGCCCCTGGAAACGATGTGTGTCAGGGAGCTGAAATTGCTGTACAAACCAATTGAAATCCTGGAGAGCAGGGATGATACCATAGGCACTGTCTCTGTGCTTTTGGTACCCAGACCAATGCTGGGCTCCTAGTGCCAGGGGAGAAGAAGGAAAGAACAAAATGCCCAACCAAAATGTAGCAGAGTAAGACATTAATTAAAACATCCCTTTCATGTTGGAAACCAAGCTGTAGATTCGTTTAAGTGCCAGAGCTTTCTTTAAACTTTTTCTAAAACCAACACGTTTGATGCTTTATTTCATCTGAGATAGAATGTCACTGTCTGGGGATGGAATTAGTGCAAGTGTCCTTTCTGTTTTATTCAGAAGCCTTCTCAATCCCTCATCAAGTGACAACTTCAATAGCGACTGAAAGGAAAGTTGCATGTGCACAGAACTAGAACATTTCTTACAAGGAGCTGAGAAGGTCAGCAGGGATTTCAAGGTTAGATGTGCCTTCTCCCATTTTCTTAGGACCCTAGGGTAGAAAGTAATTTATAAACTATAACACTTCTCAATAAATTGCTTGGCTTTGGGAGTATATCACCTAAGCATTCTAAGGGAAAATATTTTAACTATTAAGGCCAGCTTTTAGATACTCTTTCAGATTGTCAAATACAGTAAGATAAAGTCTCAAGGCTTTTAATTTCAGGATAAATTGTTTAATTAGTTTATTTTTCAGTACATGAGGCTAACTATACAAGATGTCTAGGGAACCTAGAAATTTTGAGTGTTCTGGTCCTCTGCCTGGAAATACAGGCAGAGGAAGAGCAAGTGGGCAGAGAAATTAGGAAATGAAAAAGCATCACATGGCAGTTCAAATCCCAGACTCAACAGCAAGATGATACCATATATCTGCTCTTTAAAAATTTCCCAGTCTCTCTAGGGCTTGATTTGCTCATTTATAAAATGTGGATAATAGTAGTATCTTCTTAGAGTTGTTTTTAGGATTAAGTTATTTACTTAACCAATGTAAAGCTGTTAAAAATATACCTCATACACATTAAATACATTGTAGCTATTATTGGAAGACATAAAAATGTTGGAAATAAAGACAAACATCAAAATGGCTGCTGCTGCTGCTAAATTGCTTCAGTCATGTCCAAGTCTGTGTGACCCCATAGATGGCAGCCCACCAGGCTCCCCCGCCCCTGGGATTCTCAAGGCAAGAACACTAGAGTGGGTTGCCATTTCCCACTCCAGTGCATGAAAGTGAAAAGTGAAAGCAAAGACGCTCAGTCGTGTCCAACTCTTAGCAACCCCATTGACTGCAGCCTACCAGATTCCTCTGCCCATGGGATTTTCCAGACAAGAGTATTGGAGTGGGGTGCCATTGCCTTCTCCGATCAAAATGGCTGTCACTTGTGAGATGTGATGAATTTGTGTTGCCTCTAAATTCACATAAACGAAAGACAGGTCTCCTGTAGCTCTTCCATTCAGGAAGACCCTAGTTGGGTAATTGCTAGTGCAGATTTAGGGACATCAGAAGGTCCAGGATGCAGAAATCATAGTCATCTCCAGGGCCTGCATGTTTCAGTTCAACAGGTAGTCATGCGAAATGCTTGCCCATTCCCAAGAGTCACCGGGCAAGCAGCAGAGATGGGCTCAACTGGGGAAGGAATGGAGCAGTAGCTCTTAATCCTTGTTTTGCGGCTGTTGCTTATCATCTCCCCTTTACAATTGTGTTTCCAAAATGACAGAGTGTAGCATGTCTTTGTGTTCAATCGATAATGGCTTTGGTCAACGTCTGCCGGAGTGAGGGTGGGACTGAGAGTACCCTATGACCTGGCAGAGAGCAGAGCTGATGTTTCCAGTTCAGAGGCATGGGTGGCAGCCCCACAGGGAGGTCAGCTAGTTGCTTGTACCTGGTCTTCTGAGGAAAGCGTAAAGGGGGCCAGTTTCAAACAGTGACAGAGCTGAAGAGCAGCATGGTGCTTTCATAAAGCATGTGAGACCTAGCTATCTGGTAGTTGTGATGGTTCATTGTGGTTGACTTCCTTGACTTTGGAAATTTTGAATCCCCCTCCAAAACATTTCCCCCTCATCCACACCCTCAACTGTAGTTCCTCAGAGGGCCAGGAACAGAGTTAGCAATCACCAGACTCCTTGCCAAGGCTGCAGGTGTGGTTTGTAGGTCACCAGGCAATCTTTGGGCTTCCCTGGTGGCTCAGCTGGTAAAGAATCTGCCTGCAATGCAGGAGACCTGGTTTGATCCCTCGGTTAGGAAGATTCCCCTAGAGAAGGGAATGGCTACCCACTCCAGTATTCTGGCCTGGAGAATTCCATGGGCTATATAGGGAATCTTTAGTATGCGAATGCAGTCTTTGTGCATGTAAACTGGCATATTTGTTATGTTTTGTGTCAAAACAACTATGAGCCCTTTCCCGATGTCTATTCTCTCCTCTAAATCATTTACAGAAGGGGTTGAAAAAAGGAAAATAATTATAAATTATTTTATTACTATAGAGATGTAGAGACTTGGAGATATAGAAGGGGTGGGAAGGTGAGCATTTTCCTAAAATTTTCACATGAAACTTTTGTCTTAAGTAATTACTGGTTAATAGATTACTCTTTTGTAACTGTACCTGTGCTCAACTGCTGAATTGCTATTAATTCTGATGGACTATGCCATTAATGGAAATTAATATCTTCACTTAGGAGCTATTTTCTTGAATGGTATTTATGGCAAGCATCCATTAGAAAAACCAGAGGCCTTGCACTTGCCATGATTTTGAAAAAAAAAAAAAATTTTTTTTTTGCTGAACATAATTACAGTTATTTTTTTCTTAAGTGGAAAGCTTAGTATTAAAATTTTTGTGAATGTTCCTGTATCTATTTATGTCTAAGAAATTCTATGAAGTGATTGATCTGTTTGATTAATATAAAACTGTGACTATATTGATAACTTGAAATATATACTCTGTGTGTGTGTGTGTGTGTATACATATATATATATATGTGTATATATATGTATCAGAAGTACTTAAAATGAAAAAAGGAGTTTTGTAGCAAACATAAGGACAGTAAGAATATATTTGCTGTTGATGTTTTCAGAGCAGAAAATGAAGAAGAGAGTAGGGCTTACTTAAGGCAACTGAAGCCTCAATCATGCTGGAAGACTCAGGCTCTTAGTCCTAACTTAGGAACTTAACTGAAAACTTAGCCATGTCTCTGAGCCTCATTAAATTTCAGACTTTACCTATGTAAGTGAGAATGCTATCTCATTCAATCATCCCACCAAGTGTCTGTGAGGGTTTAGCTATACAGTATATATGAAAGCACTCCATAAATACACGGCGTTGTTGATCTAACTGTGGCCTTTGCGGCCCTATTTTCTTCTTGATATCAATATTTAGGTTTCTCTGTTTTAAAATTTACTTTTTTATTACACAAGGAATATATGAATATATTATCATGGAAATCCAAGTATTATCATAATATATAGAAAAGAAAATGGAAGATCCTTGACTTACCTATCTCCAAATCTCCTTTTCTCTTTACTGGTGTCACTATTAACAGTTTGAATTTCCTTTCAGAAACTTTCTAAACATACACATACACATGTACACACACACACACGTATATGCATGCATATGGCATACAATTTTAGTTCACGTGATTTGGATCAAAAGTTTATTTCTAACTCACAAATTTACCTTATTAAAATAAAAGTTTTTTTCCCCCCTAACATAAAATATGACATAATTAGCTCACAGTTGTTTCAGGTAGAAGATTTATTGTGGATGGTTAAAGGAGTACTTCAAAGGTGGAATGGGTTTGGTAACTGTAAATACAAAACCCATACACAAATGAATGTATTTCAGTTGTTGTCATGAAACCCCATTGTGTTAACAAATGGGAAATAACACTTCATGGCAGCCGATCTAAAATAATCTCTATGTGATGAGTAGCGCTGGCGGGTCTGCCAAGACGCACCGATTCTCAGTGTGATCACATAGATTTCATTGGTCACAAACAGAGAAAAGCACATGATTGCTCTGAAAACGATGACGGCTTTGCCAGCCCAGAAATCACAGCTCAGGCTCTGTGATAGCAGACTATCACACCTGCCAGTTGACAGGTGTGCACTAAAATTTATGAAAAGCTTTTCTAGCCAAGCCATCGGCTGCTGAAAAGAATGGTGGATGCCTTGAGCCTTGACATTTATTACAGCTTTGCCAGCATATCTGTCTTGTAGAGTGTGATTTGAAAAACGATATGTCTAAGCATGATCTTAATAAGCTCATTTGTTCTGGGATCTCATTGTACTTGTGCTTGCTGATAGAAGAGGAGAGGGCCAACAATATAAATAAGGGAGGCTTCCTCAGGAAGCAGCTCTAGCTATTTCAATATGGAGACAGTCTGATGTTGAACATTGCCAGCTCCCTGTACCTAAGGGAGGAATTACAATGCTGCTTTGAGATGAGAGGCTGCAGTTCTTTAATAACCTTGATTTCATTTAGCTTGGTCAAAAACAAATTAAAGCACATGATAAATTAAAGCACATGATAAATATTCTGGTCAAGATCCAAATATATTAATGTTAGCCAGGAAAGATACATCTTTAAATATATTTTTTTAAACAACTTTGCATTCTCTTATTAACCACCCATTTATACAAATTCAAAATACTTTGTATATTTCCTTCCTCATTGTCAAAATACCCTTGGAGGCTGAAGATGGGGCCAGGATCATCCCCTATTGGTACAGGATGAACAAGAAGAAGCTAAAATGCTTAAAACAGATTTCCCAGCTTTGTATCATGACCAGCCAACACATTTTTTGATTTTCAGTGTACTTTTTTCTGGACAAATATAAGCCTTAGTCCATATTGCCTATATTTGAAGATATTTTGTTTGATAAATATACTTGCCTATTAATATACAATAGTTATTTAAATGGGGATAATGCAATATTAAAAACATTATTATGTTACCAATACTGACAATATTTCTCATCCACAGAAAACCCAATCTTGTTTTTCTCTTACTACTAAAGAAGTATTTCATTTAATAAAAATACTACTTTTCTTTTTCAACAGAACACTGTTTACAATAGCTAGGACATGGAAGCAATCTAGATGACCATTAGCCAAAGAATGGATAAGAAAGTTGTGGTACATATACACAATGGAATATTCAGTTCAGTTTAGTCACTCAGTCATGTCTGACTGTGCGACCCCATGGACTGTAGCCTCCCTGTCCATCACCAACTCCCAGAGTTTACCCAAACTCATGTCCATTGAGTCAGTGATGCCATCCAACCATCTCATCATCTGTCGTCCCCTTCTCCTCCTGCCTTCAATCTTTCCCAGCATCAGGGTCTTTTCCAATGAATCATTTCTTACTCAGCTATTAAAAAGAACGCATTTGAATTAGTCCTAATGAGGTGGTGAAACTGGAGCCTATTATACAGAGTGGAGTAAGACAAAGAAAAACACCAATACAGTATACTAACACATATATATGGGATTTAGAAAGAATGTAATGACGACCTTATATGAAAGACAGCAAAAGAGACATAGATATGAAGAACAGACTTTTGGACTCTGTGGGAGAGGGGAGGGTGGGATGATTTGAGAGCATAGCATTGAAAATGTATATTACCATATGTGACTAGATGACCAGTCCAAGTTTGATGCATGAAACAGGGCGCTCAAAGCTGGCGCATTGGGACAACCCAGAGGGATGGGATGGGGAGGGAGTGGGGACGGGGGTTCTGAGAGAGTCATTTCCTAGGCAGGTTGATAGGGAGTCTAGGGGTCCCCAAGGAGAGAGGGATCTAGAATTCTCAAGGAGGAAGAAAGGACAAACTTTTCTTTCTTTCTCCACATTCCTTAGGATTATGTAACAATAATGTATCCTGCCTAAGGACAGTCTTTGGATTAAACCTTCTGTTATCTTAAAATGTAAATTATGGGAGTAGACCTGGTCTTTACAAGGATGTATCCTGCCTGAGGACAGTGTTATCTTAAAATGTAAATTATGGGAGTCGGTCTGATGAGGTCTTTACAACCTCCAGACATTCTTTGGATTATATAACCTCATTGTTAACACTAACAAGCGTGTACTCTTTCTACCCCCTTCTGATGCCTATGTCAGACGCTTTCTCTATCTCCTTTATACTTTAATAAAACTTTATTACACAAAAGCTCTGAGTGATCAATTCTTGTCTCTGGCCCCGGATTGAATTCTTCTCCTCCGGGGGCAAGAATCCCGGTGTCTTCGTGTGATTCAACAACAACCTTTCAGTTCGAGATGGGGGACACATGCACACCTGTGGCTGATTCATGTCAATGTATGGCAAAAACCACCACAATATTATAAAAGAATTACCCTCCAATTAAAATACATTAATTTTTAAAATGTTTTTCTTTTTGCTACCTCTAATGTCTTTATTACAATGCAATTAGCATATCCTTTCCTGCCCACATTTGTACCTTACAATCTCAGACATCTAGAAGACCAGCCCTTCTGGTGAAAATAGATAACTTTTTAAAAGACAATTGAGTCTTTTAAAATTTTAACAAAATTTTAACAAAATTGGAGAAAGAACAGAGTTACAGAGACAGAAAAGAAGTCTGTTAAAAGACTGCAAGGGGGAAGAAAACTAAAATTCTATGAAAATGAATTCTAAAATCTCAGTAATTTTCTATAGAATATTGATTACTGCAATGAGCTTAGAAAAAAATAAAAAACATGAACAGTGTTATTGGTGTGCCTGTAGCAATGGAGGAAACTGAAAACTCCATAAGAGTTTCCTAAAGGAAAATGGGTCCAAGCATGATGTGTTTATTAGGATCATTTCTTATTTTCCAAGGGACTATGATCCCCATGATAAATTCTTCCAGCGCATGGAAAATGATAGGGTGCTACATGATTTATGTTAACCTGATAGTAAAATTTGATAAAGATGGTACATAGAAAGAAAACCCCATCAGTTTCCTGGAATATATGTAAATCTGTACAGATGTTCAAAATAAAATATGAGTAAGTTGAATCCAGCATATTTTAAATTGTATTTTTCCTTACAGGGATATATACAGATGACTCACTAATAAGAAATTATTAAATAAGCTATATAAATTTGTCAAAACAGAAAAAAACATTATTTTAACCTCACTTAAATACTAAACAGGCATATAATATGTTTCAAAGTTCATTTTTAAGCCTAGTTGAAATGCTGCCTCTTTCAAAAAGTCGTGCTTGATTCCTTTGGCTGAAAGTAACTGCTGCTTTGAACTTTCATATCTGCATTTATTTCTTGCACTTTTCAGATATAATCCTGTATTACGGAAATTATGTATACATTCCATATGGCTTACTCCATACTAACCACCTACTGGTAGAGATTCTATTTGTTCTTATTTCTCATTTCTCATAGAAACTGAGAGTAGCTTCCTTAAAAATGCTTGACAAATAAATAAATGTTTGAAATTAGGTACATCTTAGTTAAAGTTATAAATGCCAGGATGTATATAGATAAGAATAAAAATTACTTGTATAAGCATTTTCTTATGATATCGTATAATAATTGGGAACATCAGTATATACCCAAGGTCAGAATGTAGCTTTTCTAACTACTTTGTCTTTATGATACTTCTCAATACAAAGTGAAGTGAAAGTCGCTCAGTCGCTTCCGACTCTTTGTCACCCCATGGACTATACAGTCCATGGAATTCTCCTGACCAGAATACTGGAGTGGGTAGCCTGTCTTTTCTCCAGGGCATCTTCCCAACCCAGGGATTAAACCCAGGTCTCCCACATTGCAGGCAGATTCTTTACCAGCTGAGCCACAAGGGAAGCCCTCAATACAAAACCATGGTGTGTGTTACTCTGTGATGAGAGTTACAGCAATATTTACCCTGGGAAGATTATTTTTCTCTTTTTTCCATGTTTGTAAATTCTAGGCAATATGTTGCAAATTTTCTAAGCGTATGATAATGCAACAAGGGAAATTAATTTCTGTAAGTATTTGAAAATTATGGTTACAATAGTTATATTAGAAAATTCTATAGTAAATGGAAGTTCTCATTAAAATAATTACATTTCCTCTAAATAATTCAAAATGCTTTTATTGAAATTACATCATATGATTTTAGTTATACATGTACTCGGGCTTCTCTAGTGCCTCAGAGAGTAAAGAATCTTCCTACAATGTGGGAGACCCAGGTTCGATCAATGGGTTGCGAAGATCCCTTGGAGTAGGAAATGGCATCCCAGTCCTTACCTGGAGAATTCCATGAACAGAGGAGCCTGGCGGGCCACAGTCCATGAGGTTGCAAAGAGTCGGACATGACTTTGTGACTAACACTTTCATTTTCACACAGGCACTCATTTTTTTATGGGTCTTTAGTAGGGAATTTTTGGAGAAGGAAACGGTAATCCACTCTAGTATTCTTGCCTGGAGAATTCCATGAACAGAGGAGCCAGGTGGGCTACAGTCCATGGGGTCGCAAAGAGTAGACTTGACTGAGTGAAAACATACACACATAGTAGGGAATTATACCTTAAGGATAAAATCCCAAACGACTTCATATTATATGGAATTTTCTCTATAACGTTCACAAGTATTGTGGTCCCGTATGCTCTAATCCCCAAATTGTAAATTATAGATATCTCTTCTGCATATTCAGTTTATTTCTATGTTGCTATTTCATAGAGAAGCCATTTGATTGTAGTCGAAAAAAACACAGAGTTTGGAACCAGATATGTGGTGTCTTATTACTGCTCTGGCATTTATACGGCTGAGTGAACTTGGGCAGATCAGATCAGATCAGTCACTGAGTTGTGTCCGACTCTTTGCGGCCCCATGAATTGCAGCACACCAGGCCTCCCTGTCCATCACCAACTCCCCGAGTTCACTCAGACTCACATCCATCGGGTGAGTGATGCCATCTAGCCATCTCATCCTCTGTCGCCCCCTTCTCCTCTTGCCCCCAGTCCCTCCCAGCATCAGAGTCTTTTCCAATGAGTCAACTCTTCGCATGAGGTGGCCAAAGTACTGGAGTTTCAGCTTTAGCATCATTCCTTCCAAAGAAATCCCAGGGCTGATCTCCTTCAGAATGGACTGGTTGGATCTCCTTGTAGTCCAAGGGACTCTCAAGAGTCTTCTCCGACACCACAGTTCAAAAGCATCAATTCTTCGGCACTCAGCCTTCTTCACAGTCCAACTCTCACATCCATACATGACCACAGGAAAAACCATAGCCTTGACTAGACAAACCTTTGTTGGCAAAGTAATGTCTCTGCTTTTGAATATGCTATCTAGGTTGGTCATAACTTTCCTTTCAAGGTGTAAGCGTCTTTTAATTTCATGACTGCAGTCACCATCTGCAGTGATTTTGGAGCCCAGAAAAATAAAGTCTGACACTGTTTCCACTGTTTCCCCATCTATTCCCATGAAGTGATGGGACCAGATGCCATGATCTTAGTTTTCTGAATGTTGAGCTTTAAGCCAACTTTTTCACTCTCCACTTTTACTTTCATCGAGAGGCTTTTTAGTTCCTCTTCACTTTCTGCCATAAGGGTGGTGTCATCTGCATATCTGAGGTTGTTGATATTTCTCCCGGCAATCTTGATTCCAGCTTCTGCTTCTTCCAGTCCAGCATTTCTCATGATGTACTCTGCATATAAGTTAAATAAGCAGGGTGACAATATACAGCCTTGACGTACTCCTTTTCCTATTTGGAATCAGTCTGTTGTTCCATGTCCAGTTCTAACTGTTGCTTCCTGACCTGCATACAGATTTCTCAAGAGGCACATCAGGTGGTCTGGTATTCCCATCTCTTTCAGAATTTTCCATAGTTTATTGTGATCCACACAGTCAATGGCTTTGGCATAGTCAATAAAGCAGAAATAGATGTTTTTCTGAAACTCTCTTGCTTTTTCCATGATCCAGCAGATGTTGGCAATTTGATCTCTGGTTCCTCTGCCTTTTCTAAAACCAGCTTGAACATCAGGAAGTTCGCAGTTCACGTATTGCTGAAGCCTGGCTTGGAGAATTTTGAGCATTACTTTGCTAGCGTGTGAGATGAGTGCAATTGTGCAGTAGTTTGAGCATTCTTTGGCATTGCCTTTATTTGGGATTGGAATGAAAACTGACCTTTTCCAGTCCTGTGGCTACTGCTGAGTTTTCCAAATTTGCTGGGATATTGAGTGCAGCACTTTCACAGCATCATCTTTCAGGATTTGGAATAGCTCAACTGGAATTCCATCACCTCCACTAGCTTTGTTCGTAGTGATGCTTTCTAAGGCCCACTTTACTTCACATTCCAGGATATCTGGCTCTAGGTCAGCCATCACACCATCGTGATTATCTGGGTCGTGAAGATCTTTTTTGTACAGTTCTTCTGTGTATTCTTGCCATCTCTTCTTAATATCTTCTGCTTCTCTTAGGTCCATACCATTTCTGTCCTTTATCGAGCCCATCTTTGCATGAAATGTTCCTTTGGTATCTCTGATTTCTTGAAGAGGTCTCTAATCTTTCCCATTCTGTTGTTTTCCTCTATTTCTTTGCATTGATTGCTGAAGATGGCTTTCTTGTCTCTTCTTGCTATTCTTTGGAACTCTGCATTCAGATGTTTATATCTTTCCTTTGCTCCTTTGCTTTTCGCTTTTCTTCTTTTCACAGCTATTTGTAAGGCCTCCCCAGACAGCCATTTTGCTTTTTTGCATTTCTTTTCCATGGGGATGGTCTTGATCCCTGTCTCCTGTACAATGTCATGAACCTCATTCCATAGTTCATCAGGCACTCTATCTACCAGATCTAGGCCCTTAAATCTATTTCTCACTTCCACTGTATAATCATAAGGGATTTGATTTAGGTCATACCTGAATGGTCTAGTGGTTTTCCCTACTTTCTTCAATTTAAGTCTGAATTTGGCAATAAGGAGTTCATAGTCTGAGCCACAGTCAGTTCCTGGTCTTGTTTTTGCTGACTGTAAAGAGCTTCTCCATCTTTGGCTGCTAAGAATATAATCAATCTGATTTCAGTGTTGACCATCTGGTGATGTCCATGTGTAGAGTCTTCTCTTGTGTTGTTGGAAGAGGGTGTTTGTTATGACCAGTGCATTTTCTTGGCAAAACTCTATTAGTCTTTGCCCTGCTTCATTCTGTATTCCAAGGCCAAATTTGCCTGTTACTCCAGGTGTTTCTTGACTTCCTACTTTTGCATTCCAGTCGCCTATAATGAAAAGGACATCTTCTTTGGGTGTTAGTTCTAGAAGGTCTTGTAGGTCTTCATAGAACCGTTCAACTTCAGCTTCTTCAGCATTACTGGTTGGGGCATAGACTTGGATTACTGTGATATTGAATGGCTTGCCTTGGAAACGAAGATAGATCATTCTGTCGTTTTTGAGATTGCATCCAAGTACTGCATTTCGGACTCTTTTGTTGACCATGATGGCTACTCCATTTCTTCTGAGTGATTCCTGACCATAGTAGTAGATATAATGGTCATCTGAGTTAAATTCACCCATTCCAGTCCATTTTAGTTCGCTGATTCCTAGGATGTCGACATTCATTCTTGCCATCTCTTGTTTGACCACTTCCAATTTGCCTTGATTCATGGACCTGACATTCCAGGCTCCTATGCAAGATTGTTCTTTACAGCATCAGACCTTGCTTCTATCACCAGTCACATCCACACCTGGGTATTGTTTTTGCTTTGGCTCCATCCCTTCATTCTTTCTGGAGTTATTTCTCAACTGATCTCCAGTAGCATATTGGGCACCTACTGACCTTGGGAGTTTCTCTTTCAGTATCCTATCATTTTGCCTTTTCATACTGTTCATGGGGTTCTCAAGGCAAGAATACTGAAGTGGTTTGCCATTCTCTTCTCCAGTGGACCACATTCTGTCAGATCTCTCCACCATGACCCACCCATCTTGAGTTGCCCCACAGGCATGGCTTAGTTTCCTTGAGTTAGACAAGGCTGTGGTCCTAGTGTGATTAGATTGACTAGTTTTCTGTGAGTATGGGTTCAGTGTGTCTGCCCTTTGATGCCTTCTTGCAACACATACCATCTTACCTTGGGTGTCAGGTATCTCTTCACGGCTGCTCCAGCAAAGTGCAGCCATTGCTCCTTATCTTGGATAAGGGGTATCTCCTCACTGCCGCCTTTCCTGACCTTCAACGTGGGATAGCTCCTCTAGGCCCTCCTGAGCCTGTGCAGCCATGGCTCCTTGGACGTGGGGTTGGTCCTCCCAGCCACCGCCCTTGAACCTGGGCAAGTTACTTAATAATTCTGAGCCTCAATCTGTTCATTCCCTACATGGGAACAAATACTTATACACCAAAGATTAAATTATGCAGTGATCATAAAAATATCTAGTACATAGCAAGTACTTAGACATTCTTTCTTCTCTCACATGAAAGATCATCGATCCTAGAGATTTCTTTGCCCCTGTTAAGTGTCCTGAGAAATTTTTTCTTTTGAGCATCTCAAAGGAAAAAAAAAGTTTCAGGAGAACAGGAGGAGATGTGTTATGTCTCAGTGAATTAGCCAATGTTTGGTACACAAGATGTTCAATCATTTGAAGAAAAGAAAGTGAAAATATTTCTGAGGCTTTTTTCAATTTCTGACAACCAAAAGCTGATTTCTAAGAATCATGATATAAAATTCTTCATTGGCGATTTAAAATTGTTAAAATTCTTCACTCTTTTGACATCCTTGCCTATATCTTTATTATTCAAAAGGAAAAAAAAACACCCAAATTCATCTATATTCTTTTCTCTTTGGTCTTATAAAGTTATATTATTATTCTACATTTATTCCTCATAATAGGATAAACCTAAAAGGATATGAACATAATAATACTTGTTTAATCCTTTCCTCCCGTTGTTGTCCCAACAGGACCATGCAGATTTACCCACTATCATCCCCCAAAGCTATCTCAGATGGATCCTATAACTCTGATCATTATTTAAAAAGTTATTTTTGGTTGAACCCAGTTTAAAAGCATCTACCTCATATTCAATTTCATTATCACCTCTTCCCAAGAATACCTGAGCTTCATCTTGAAGTAGGAAGGACGAACAGTCTTCTCCATTCATTTCCCCACTCTCCCTTCTAGATCAATATCTCTTTGAAGCTGGAGTCTGGTAAGAGGGAATATGAAAGGTGGAAAAGGACAAATGTCTCTTTCTTAGGTGGTGTTGTGGTCTTCTCTCTGCTATTGCTGCTCTTTGGAGAGTCCTGACTGGCCATTGATGTTGTTTTGCCAGCAGACACACAAACGCTATCACTTTCATTGAAGGCATGGTTGAGTTCTTCACTTGCCCTATGGAGATATCCTCATTCCTGCCAAGATTTTTTCACTTCTGCTTTTTCATATATACCCCAGCAGAGTACCCATAGCTACTTGTTACTGAGGTTGTTTTTCCAGCAGGTGATAATCTTGGATAAAGGTCAGGCTAACTTTCTTTGTATCTAATTGAGCCACAGACTAGACATGCCAAGTGATGGAAGTGAAGATTGCTACATGGTTGAACTCATCACTGCCCTGCTGTCTCTATTTCTTTTCTCTCTAGTTCAAATAAATGCAGAGAGAAGATCAGAAAATTTGATGCTTCAGAAGTATTCTAATAGAGGAATGAAATGCTAGTCTGCTTTATTCACTGGCATCCTCAGCTGTTATGAGTGATTCTTCAGGATCTCTTTGCCCTTGACTCTCTGTGGACTCTTCCTTTGAACACAATCAATGCCTTGGGACACTTGTGACTCCTCCTCTCTCACAACTCTCTCCTATTTAGTTTTAAATGTATATAGACTGGGGTTAGGAAGCTCAGGGATAAGAGTAGAAGGTAATAGAAATCATTTGTCTGTCTTCTAATGAATTCAGAAGTGTCTTTCTTTTTTCCTCCCCAATTTTGCTATCTTCAGAAAATCAGGTACTTGGCAAAGTTTTGTCCTCAACTCTGGATTTTAGTAATCAGTTCTGGTGAAATAGGAAAAAAAATGATTACCATTTTGTTAATTTCTAAAAAATAGTGCTGTGTTTTTTCTTCAAAATTTCAAATCAAAATGATGAAATTTTAACTTATTGTACAGCTATTATTTTGTCTTTACTCTGCTGCTGCTGCTAAGGTGCTTCAGTCGTGTCTGACTCTGTGTGACCCCATAGACGGCAGCCCACCAGGCTCCCCCATCCCTGGGATTCTCCAGGCAAGAATACTGGAGTGGGTTGCCATTTCTTTCTCCAATGCATGAAAGTGAAAAGTGAAAGTGAAGTTGCTCAGTAAGTGTCTGACTCTTCATGACCCCATGGACTGCAGCGTACCGGGCTCCTCCGTCCATGGGATTTTCCAGGCAAGAGTACTGGAGTGGGGTGCCATTGGACAATTAAAAATTGCAGAAATAAAGGGAAGTCTAAGAGAAACTTCTAAAAGTTTCCTCCAATAAAAGACTACAATTATCAAAGAGTGGTGGGGAGGGCAGGGTAAACAATATTTTTTGAAACTAATTGCTGAAGCAAGCAAAAAAAATCCCACTAATATTGCATTGTTAACTTTAATATGGCTAGGTAAATACAGGTGAAATCAGCTTAACTCCAGTTCTTCTTCCAGATACAGCCATGTGCTGTTGTGAGTAATAAGAAATGGAAATCTAAGCAAACTCTATACATGGAAAGGTGCATAGAGTCCATAGGAGGGATAAAAGCCCTCTAGTGTAAACCCTCATCCTGTCAAAAGTCCACAACAGCACTCAGATTTTTCAGTAGGAAAAGATTAAATACATGGCTAACCCAAATAGGAAGACTGTTAATGGTGGGCTTTTCTCCCTTTTTTTTTTTTCAATGGTTGGTTCACCTGAATACAGGAAAATGCTTCCTGAATCTAAAGGATCTCTCTCCAAAGAGTTGATGAAGGATGGGGAAGCCTAGTGTACTGTATTTCATGGGGTTGCAAAGAGTTGGGCACAACGTAGTCATGGAATAAGACTATATATATAAATATATATATACTCACATACACACATATGTATATACACAGATTGATATATATGGCAATTGCATGGCATAGATCTATTGATCTTACTGGATTTAATCAGAGCTTCAAACCTAACATTTCCCAACTTTTTCCTGAACACTGCCAGATGGTTTGGTAGACTAAGGCAATTGGTAAGCAACACTGCTATGACTCAGCAGTAGAGAATCCACCTGCCAAAGCAGGAGATACAGGTTCGATCCCTGGTTTGGGAAGATTCCCTGGGGATGGAAATTGCAACCCATTCCAGTATTCTTGCCTGGGAAATCTCAGGGACATAGAGGAGCCTGGCAGGGTACAGTTCATGAGATTGCAAAGAGCCAGACATGACTTAGTGACTAAAAAACAACAAGAGACTTATAAGTAGTTCATAGCAGAAAACAAGTCCAGAAGTTATTTCTATCACTCAGATATCAACAGTTTCAGCATATACTTTCAAACATGAAATAGATTAAGAACAAATTTCCATCATACTTTCAAAAGGGAAGGTTCTGAAAACCTTCCCCCTTCTCCCCCACGCCAAACAACAATCTTCATTACCTACTGAAATATTTTACTCCCATCAAAAAAGTGGGATTGAACCAAAAAGAGGAACCTAGGATCAGGAATCAGAGGGTGAGAGGTAAGAAGAATTCTCTTAGTGATAATTAAGGGAAATAAAAGGATGAAAGATGTGTGCTAGTGATGTATCAATACAGATTGGAGCCAACGTATATAGAGAGGTACTCTTGCCTGGCAAATCCCATGGACGGAGGAGCCTGGTGGGCTGCAGTCCATGGGGTCGCTAGGAGTTGGACACGACTGAGCGACTTCACTTTCACTTTTCATTTTCATGCATTGGAGAAGGCAATGGCAACCCACTCCAGTGTTTTTGCCTGGAGAATCCCAGGGACGGGAGAGCCTGGTGGGCTGCTGTCTCTGGGGTTGAACAGAGTCGCACACAACTGAAGCGACTTAGCAGCCAACTGAAACTCCAGTACTTTGGCCACGTCATGCGAAGAGTTGACTCATTGGAAAAGACTCTGATGCTGGGAGGGATTGGGGGCAAGAGGAGAAGGGGACGACAGAGGATGAAATGGCTGGATGGCATCACTGACTCGATGGACGTAAGTCTGGGTGAACTCTGGGAGTTGGTGATGGACAGGGAGGCCTGGCGTGCTGCGATTCATGGGGTCGCAAAGAGTCGGACATGACTGAGTGACTGATCTGATCTGAAGAAGATTAAATTGAGAGAATGACTGACAACAGATAACATAGAGAAAAACTAGAAAACTAGTGAAACAAAACAATTAGTTGGGAGAAGTTGTAAAAGAAAAATGTAATCATTTTACACTACATGGCTCAGCTTTAAATATTTACCTATTCATAATTACATGAAAAATGAATGTTGATCTAACTAAGAATTATAATTCCTGATATACCTAAGCTGATAATTACTGATATAAGCTGATATAACTAAGAATAAACTGGGTCCTAGATGGATGGGAAATATGTGGTTGGGGAAAGTGGTGGTGAAAACACTAAATCCTTATCATTTATAGTAAAAACAAACATTTTTTAAATGGCAGCATAAACCTAATGTTTTGTAAAAATATTTTTTTAATGTAATACTAAAAGATTTGATAGTGGTTGCCTCTAAGGAGGATATAGAGAGAATCCTTGGGACAGTAAAAAAAAAAAAAATAATTTCTGGTACATTCTTCTATAACAAATATGAAAAACATGATATCTAGATCTATCCATGTTGCTGCAAATGGCATTATTTCATTCTTATTTATGGCTGAGTAATATTCTATTATGTATATATACCACAGTGTTTTTATCCATTCATCTATTGATGGACACTTAGGTTGCTTTCATGGAGAAGGCAATGGCACCCCACTCCAGTACTCTTGCCTGGAAAATCCCATGGATGGAGGATCCTGGTAGGCTGCAGTCCATGTGGTCGCTAAGAGTCAGGCAAGACTGAGTGACTTCACTTTCACTTTTCACTTGCGTGCATTGGAGAAGGAAATGGCAACCCACTCCAGTGTTCTTGCCTGGAGAATCCCAGGGACGGCAGAGCCTGGTGGGCTGCCATCTATGGGGTCGCACAGAGTCAGACACGACTGAAGTGACTTAGCAGCAGCAGGTTGCTTTCAAGTCTTGATTATCATAAATAGTGTTGCTACGGACATTGGTGTGCATGTATCTTTCCAAATTATAGTTTTCTCTAGCTAGATGCCATGAATGCTACTGCTGAATCATATGGTAAAAATATTTTAGTTTTTTAAGGAACCTCCATACTGTTCTCCAAAGTGGACATATCAGTTTACATTGCCACCAGCAGTTGAGGAGTATTCCTTTTTTAACACAGCCTCTCCAGCATTTTTTATTTGCAGACTTTTGATGATGGACATCCTGACTGGTGTGAGGTGACAACTTCACCTCATATTTGCCTTCCTCTAATTTGCCTCACCTCTCATTTGCCTTCCTCTAATAATTAGCAATGTTGAGCATCTTTCCATGTGCCTGTTGGCCATCTGTATTTCTTTGGAGAAATATCTATCTATATCTTCCCACTTTATCATCGGGTTGTTTCTTTTTTGATGTTGAATTATGAGTTTTTGATATATTTTGGAAATTAAGCTCTTGTAAGTTGCATTCTTTGCAAATATTTTCTCCCATTCCTTAAGCTGTCTTTTTGTTTCCTTTGCTGTGCAAAAACTTTAGAGATTATCTTATTAAGCGAAGAAAGTCAGACAGAGAAAGACAAATATTGTATATTATCCCTTATGTGGAATCTAAAAAAATGATACAAATAAACTTATTTACAAAACACAAATATACTCTCTGATATAGAAAACAAATTTATGGTTACCAAAGGAGAAGGGGGGAATGAATAAATTAGGAGTTTGGGATTAAAATATACACATTTCTGTATATAAAATAGGTAACCAAAGAGGACCTGCTTACAGCACAGGGAACCATATCAATATCTTGTAATACCTATAAAGGAAAAGAATCTAAACATATATATGACTGAATCATTTTACTCTATATCTGAATCTGTTAATAGCACAACATTGTAAATTAACTATTTCAATCAAAATGTATTAAACAAATACAAGACAGAAAAAAATTGATACCAATGAAAGGAAAAAATAAATTTTACAAAAGAATTGGAGGAGAGACATTGGGTACCTTACTATAGGGTCTACTAGTTGATCCCATATTTCTAAAAACCTCTTCCTCCATGGTAATGGAATTTTTAGCTCAGCTCATAGGAGGCTAGAATAAAAACCGTATTTATCAGCCTTCCGTGCAAGTAGGTATAGCTACGTGACATCTCTAGTCAATGAGATGTAAGCTTATAGTGTCCTACAAGCATCTCAAAACCTTCCTTAAGAAAAGCATTTATGTGCTCTTTGCTCTCTGCTTCATCTTTATCCCTTCCTTAGCCTTCATTTCTCTCCCTATCCTGCAGCTGGGAACATGGTTGCACCTATCCAGGACCATAAACTTCAGTCTACTCACAACTGAGTAATAAAGACAGGAGGCACCTGTTCCCTGACACAGAAAGCACCCTCTCCTAGACCACTAACCTTCCAGAATAGTTAAACAAGAGTCATTTGGGGTTTCTCATACTCATAGCTGAAGTTAATCCTAACTGATAAGCACATTTTGCAATATTAATATTAAACTTAAAATTCAAGATAAAAAAATGAAAAGAATCAGACATTAGAATGAGGAAGAGAATATTGTGTCTCTTTTTTTTTTTAAATTTTTCTGAGGAATCTCTACACTGTTTTCTTTTTTTTTTTTTTTTATTTTATTTTTAAACTTTACAATATTGTATTGGTTCTGCCATATATCGAAATGAATCCATCACAGGCATACATGTGTTCCCCATCCTGAACCCTCTTCCCTCCTCCCTCCCCATACCATCCCTCTGGGTCATCCCAGTGCACCAGCCCCAAGCATCCAGTATCGTGTATCGAATCTGGACTGGTGACTCGTTTCATATATGATATTATACATATTTCAATGCCATTCTCCCAAGTCATCCCACCCTCTCCCTCTCCCACAGAGTCCAAAAGACTGTTCTATACATCAGTGTCTCTTTTTGCTGTCTCGTATATTGTGTCTCTTTTAAAATCAGAATTCTGGAGCCACTATGATCAGAAAGATTATTAGGATAAAATAAAAAGAAGTGTTCAAATATATATAGAAATATGATTAATAATACATTTCAGATTAGTGTGTTAAAGAATGACCAATAGATTGTTATTAAATATATACATATACAAATATGTATATTAAATATAGAAAGACTAAAAGCTTTTCTGGGGCTGAAAGAATGAAAATCATCTTGTACAGAAAAAGAAATGCAGTTTTTCATGAGGGTTTTGGGTACAGACACAGGAAAAACCTATTCCAAAGTTGACAGGAACCACTGTTTCTTCTGAGGTGATACAGCAACTGAAAAGTGTCAAAACAATACTCTGCGTAACTATCATTTTTGTACTAATGATGCCCCTGGACCACTTTGCTGCACTCATCTGTTACTGGGGATACACAATTTCTAAGCCATCCTTGTCTGGTGACAGCATCCAATCCAAATTAACCCAGCTTCTCCAGTCCCACCTCAGAAATAGTAACCAATTCATAACTGATCCCAGAGCCACTTACCTCCTCTTCATAATACTTATGTGAGAACTCAAAGCTTACAAAAGACATTTCTCTCCTCTCTCTCTGGTAAAAGGTAGCAATCCATGGTTCCTCTGGAGTGTCTCATCTCACTAGGTCAGTAAATCTGATTCTGTTGAATTATAAGCTTGTTCCTGTGCTAGTCTCTGGCTGATTGGAGTTTAACAATATAATTATGTATGTATGTATAATTATGTATGAATTTTTTATATATAAAACAACTTTCTTTGAGATAAATTTCAGAGACTAAAAATGAAATATTTAATGAAGTGAAATCAGAAATGTACTAGAATAAAATTACATAATTATCAATGTAATATTTTAAGCAGGTGGATTTTTTTTTTTATCACTGATATCAGAGCTCCCAAAGAAAAATGTTTCTAGTTTTGATTAAATAAGCTTTTTAACTTTTATGTAATAAAAGAGAAAAATAATCAGGAAAATTAAAGGGCAAATGACAAATGGGAAAACATTTACAACATTTAAAGTATAAAAAAACTAAAAGGTCTCATTTATGAAAAGATTTTTCCAGTAAACTTTTAAAAATGCAAAAGTCAGCAATGACCACACTGGAAAAGGTCAGTTTTCATTTCCGTCCCAAAGAAGGGCAATGCCAGAGAATGTTCAAACTACCGCACAATTGCACTCATCTCACACGCTAGCAAAGTAATGCTCAAAATTTTCCAAGCCAGGCTTCAACAGTACATGAACCATGAAATTCCAGATGTTCAAGCTGGATTTAGAAAAGGCAAAGGAACCAGAGATCAAATTGCCAATATCCATTGGATCATCAAAAAGCAAGAGAATTCCAGAAAAACATCTACTTCTGCTTTATTGATTATGCCAAAGCCTTTGATTGTGCGGATCACAACAAAGTGGAAAATTCTTCAACAAATGGGAATACCAGACTACCTGACCTGCCTCCTGAGAAATCTGTATGCAGCTCAAGAAGCAACAGTTAGAACTGGACTGGAACAACAGACTGGTTCCAAATTAGGAAAGGAGCACATCAAAGCTGTATATTGTCATCCTGCTTATTTATATGCAGAGAATGTCATGTGAAATGCCAGGCTGGATGAAGCATAAGCTAGAATCAAGAATGTGGGGAGAAATATCAATAACCTCAGATATGCAGATGACACTACCCTTATGCCACAAAGTGAAGAGGAACTGTAATTCTCTGTAGAGCATTTTGATGAACGTGAAAGAGGAGAGTGAAAATGCAGGCTTGAAGCTCAACATTCAGAAAACTAAGATCATGGCATCTGGTCCTATCACTTCATGCCAAGTAGATGGGGAAACAATGGAAACCGTGACAGACTTAATTTTCTTGGTCTCCAAAATCACTGCAGATGGTGACTGCATCTATGAAATTAAAAGACATTTGCTCCTTGGAAGAAAAGCTATGACAAACCTAGAGAGCATATTAAAAAGCACAGACATTACTTTGCTGACAAAGGTACTTCTAGTCAAAACTATGGTTCGTCCAGTAGTCATGTATGGATGTGAGAGTTGGATCATAAAGAAGGCTGAGCACTGAAGAATTGATGCTTTTGAACTATGGTATTGGAGAAGACTCTTGAGAATCCCTTGGGCAACAAGGAGATCAAATCAGTCAATCCTAAAGGAAATCAGTCCTGAATACTCATTGGAAGGACAGATGCTGAAGCTGAAGCTCTGATACTTTGGC
Source organism: Bos mutus (assembly GCF_027580195.1). NCBI lineage: Eukaryota > Metazoa > Chordata > Mammalia > Artiodactyla > Bovidae > Bos > Bos mutus. The sequence goes on from NC_091618.1 coordinate 119,624,311, forward strand.
CACCTGATGGGATGAGCCAACTCATTAGAAAAGACCCTGATGCTGGGAAAGATTGAAGGAAGGAGGAGAAGGGGACAACAGAGAACAAAATGGTTGGATGGTATCACCAATTCAATGGACATGAGTTTGAGCAAACTCTAGATGGTAAAGGACAGGGATGCCTGGCATGTTGCAGTCCATGGAGGTCATAAAGAGTCAGACACAATTGAGAGACTGAATGACAACAACATGCAACTCAATATCAGAAAAACAAACAGCCCAATCAAAAATGGGCAGAAGACCCGAACAGACATTTTTGCAAAGAAGACATAATGATAGCTAATAAACACATGAAATAATGCTCAATATTGTTTATTGTTAGAGAAATGCAAATCAAAACTACAGTGAGGTATCACCTCAACCCAGTCAGAATGGCCATCATCAAAAAATCTACAAAAAATAAATGCTGGAGAGAATGTGAAGAAAAGGGACTCCTCCTACACTGTCAGTGGGATTGTACATTGATACAGCCACTATGGAGAACAGTATGAAGATTCCTTAAAAAAAAACTATGAATAAAACCACCATATGATCCAGCAATCCCACTACTGGGCATCAGTTCATTTCAGTTCAGTTGCTTAGTCGTGTCCAATTCTTCGCAACCTCATGAACCAGGCCTCCCTGTCCATCACCAACTCCAGGAGTTTACTCAAACTCATGTCCTTTGAGTCACTGATGCCATCCAACCATCTCATCCTCTGTCATTCCCTTCTCCTCCCACTTTCAATCTTTCCCAGCATCAGGGTCTTTTCAAATGAATCAGTTCTTCACATCAGGTGGCCAAAGTATTGAAGTTTCAGCTTCAACATCAGTCCTTCCAATGAACATTCAGGACTGATTTCCTTTAGGATGGACTGGTTGGATCCCCTTGCAGTCCAAGGGACTCTCAAGAGTCTTCTCTAACATCACAGTTCAAAAGCATCAATTCTTCGGTGCTCAGCTTTCTTTATAGTCCAACTCCCACATCCATACGTGACCACTGGAAAAACCATAGCCTTGACTAGAAGCACCTTTGTTGGCAAAGTAATGTCTCTGCTTTTTAATATGCTGTCTAGGTTGGTCATAACTTTTCTTCCAAAGAGTAATTGTCTTTTAATTTCATGACTGCAGTCACCATCTGCAGTGATTTTCGAGCCTAAGAAAATAAAGTCACCCACAGTTTCCACTGTTTCCCCATCTATTTGCCGTGATGTGATGGGACCAGATGCCATGACCTTAGTTTTCTGAATATTGAGCTTTAAGCCAACTTTTTCACTCTCCTCTTTCACTTTCATCAAGAGGCTCTTTAGTTCTTCTTTGCTTTCTACCATAAGGGTGGTGTCACCTGCATATCTGAAGTTATTGATATTTCTCCCAGCAATCTTGATTCCAGATTGTGTTTCATCCAGCCCAATGTTTCTCATGATGTATTCTACATATAAATTAAATAAGCAGGGTGACAATGTACTTGGTGTACTCCTTTCCCTATTTGGAACCAATCTGTTGTTCCAACTCCAGTTCTAACTGTTGCTTTCTGACTTGCATACAGGTTTCTCAAGAGGCAGATTAGCTGGTCTGGTATTCCCAATTCTTAAAGAATTTTCCACTGTTTGTGGTGATCCCATAGTCAAAGATTTTGGCATAGTCAATAAAGCAGAAATAGATGTTTTTCTAGAATTCTCTCTCTCACTACTGGGCATATACCCTGAGAAAACCACAATTCTTCAAGGCCATGCACCCCAATGTTCATTGCAGCACTGTTTACAATAGACAGGACCTGGAAGCAACCTAGGTGTCCATTGATAGATGAATGGATAAAGAAGTGTGGTACATATGTAAAATGGAATATTACTCCACCATAAAAATGAACAAATTTGAGTCAGTTCTAGTGAGGTAGATGACCCTTGAGCCTGTTATACAGAGTAAAGTAAGTCAGAAAGAGAAAAAACAAATATCATATACTAACTTATATATATGGAAACTAGAAAAATGGTATTGATGAACGTATTTTCCGGCAGGACTAGAGACACAGATACAGAGAACAGACTTGCAGGTAGAGTGGGGGAAGAAGGGAGTGGGACGAAGTTAGAGAGTAGCATGGAACCATACACACTAACACATGTAAAATAGATAGCCAGTGGGAATTTGCTGTATGATGCAGAGCTCAGCCTGATGCTCTGTGATAACCTAGTAGGGTGGCAGGGCATGGAATGTGGGAGAGAGAGAGGTTCAGGAAGGATGGGGCATATCTATACCTATGGAGGATTCATGTTGATGTGTGGCAGAAACCAATACAATATTGTAAAGCAATTATCCTCCAATTAAAAAAAATTTTTAAAGAGTCACAAAAATTTTTAAAGTTATATTTATTAATATGGAAATGATACATTTTTAGTAGAAAAAATATTCAGAGGTTTTATCTATGAAATATTTGAAAAGATGCAATCCAAAGTGCTATTATAGTGGTTATTAGCTGTAAGATAGAATGCAATTATTTTTCTTTTGTTTTTCTTCTATGCATTTCCTCAGTTTGTAAAATAACAAATGTGCACTTTTTTATTACATGCCAATTATTGATTCATTATTTTAATGAATGGAAACAGTAGCTTAAATCATATGCTTTTCCTTTAGAGTCAATTTGAATTTTTTCATTTCTTTTCCAGTTAAGTTACTTTAGGCTAATTATGTTTTCTGTGGGGATATTAAGATTAAACCAAGTAAGTAAATGTGACCAATACATTGAACAAGCAGTTTTCACGTGGTATAATTGCAAAGCAATTTCATTTTGTCCCTCACAGTCTCTTTAAATCTGATCAGTGGGTATTATCCCTACCTTGACAACTGGATAATATATTTTCTGGTTACTCTTAGTTACTCTTAGAAATCACACACACATACACACACACATGTGTGCACACACGCACTCACACACACATCATATGTCAATTCAGTAATTAAGACAGTCCTGTCTCAGATAATAATCAAACTTTTGAGACTGACATGCAGAACCTAAATACAGGAAAATTGATCTTTCCTCTCTCTTTCCATATTGTTATAGAGTTTCTATTTTCTCTCAGGTGGCTAATGGGAGAAATTTGCAGGTAGAAGAAAGAGAGAGGGGATGGGGCAGGAGGACAGGGAAGCTATTACCTAAGATCATTGGTGCTCTGTGAGCCTCCAGATTTTGAAGTTGCCCCTTTCTGGGAACACATTCAGGGTTTTCTCAGACACTAAGAAGATCCCCTTGTAGCTTCCTGGGATGCAGGCTACATTTCCCTCAGACTGAAGCTTTGCTACAGCTTTTCTTATGACCCTTGGGTTTTGGGGCAGAACACTCCTCAAAAAGTGTCTTTTGTTGGGGTCCCATTATCTCACATCATCTAACGGGTTCTAGGTCATGATGAGTAATACTCACCCAGGGATAGAGCATCCATTATCTTCTTGTTCAGCTGCAGGAAGCAGGAAGGACCTCATTCTAATATTCTGTCACATGTGGTTTTTATTTTTTAAACATATGTAAGTTGTTTATGAAGGGAGGTGATCTAGTTCATGGCTAATGGCAAATTGCCAGCTTGGGAATCATTGTCACTACCAATAATGTGAGAACATTTCACATTCTTTGTATTTTTAAACACTTTAGCCTGTGTTTCCCCCCACACTATGAAAAGTATCCTCAATCGAATTATCATTTATTTTATCTTTCTTCCAAATACCATTCTCACATTCTTTTCTTTAAATTGTAGACTCACGGATTTTGTAAATACTTATTTACCTTAATTCTTTCATGATACACCTCTCACTCCCCTTTCCAAAACTCACTTTGTATTTTCTTACAAAAAGCACCACATTGTCATAAGAAACAACGTCTTATACTTCCTAGGAGGAAGATGCTAAAGCAGTTGGCCAGGATCCATGGGATTCATGGTCTTCCTTCACCAAATGGGAAAAGAAGGCAGATGACCATTTTAGTCTCCTTGCCAAATGGACCTCTGGGTAAATAGACTAATATTATTTTGCTAGGAGGTATAGACCTTATTTTTTAAGTGACCATAGAGGGATATCTTTAAGGATTACATACAATAAATGAAACCCAGTAAAAATGACATGGCTCTTTGGAGAATGTCACATAGGGTACAGAAAGCTGCTGAGTATTAAATTGAGACATTTCATAATTTAAACACGGCCTGCTACATGAGGAATCCAAGAGCCACCCTCTCAGACTTTATCTGTTATCCTAGGCTGGAGGTGCACGTCTCCCATATGTTTCTTTGTGTGGGAAGAAAGGACCTAGGGAATCACTGTTAATGTCCTGGAACTCACTCTTGCTTCATCTGAGCTTCTTGAATGCCTAATATCCTTACAATTATATAGTAAAATTTGATATTGAGTAAAACCTGAGTCCTATGAATCTAGTTTGACAATCTGATCCTGTGTATTGACTCATTTCTTCGACTTCTCTTTCAGAGGTTCATTTTAGATTGAACTAATAACAATGAACTCTTCCCAAGACTTTAGTGACTACCTCCAAAATATGTCATACTGATATATTCTTGACCTTGATTTCAACTTATTCATGACTGGGATTATATTTCTATTTTGGGAAAGGCATCTATAGTTTCCACTTTTATAGCTGCCTGATTATAAATGTTTCCAACATACATTTGATTTGTTATTCCTATAGTTGTTTAAACAATAAATGAGCTTCTCCTGATGGACTGTGTATGATATATCCATTTTTTTTGCAGGTTTGTGTCATCATCTTATATCTTTAGAATCATTTTAATTCTATTTGTTTTAATTTTCCCTTCATGAGTTTTGAATTTTATTTGATTTTTCTGGTATGAAGTCCTATATGCAAGGTCCTTTCCAATTTTTGCTTCTGTCTCTAGTTCAAATCTTACACTGTGCTCTTGTCTAGAGACCCTATTATATTACCTAGTTGGTATCCATGGCTACATCACTTTATTCTTCTCTCTTTAGTCTTCTTTTACCTGCCCTTTTAAGATGCTAATAATTTGGCTTTCTTTACCTAGGGAAAAAAATCACAGAGCTAATTTAATACAATTGATATCAGTATCCCTAACAACCATGGCAATGCCAAGTATATAAAGAATTGGCCTTCATTTTTTGGCTAGGTCTAATTATAAACAAATGCCCATTAGATATGAAGTAATTTCAAGAAACATCCGCAACACTGTTCAGGAAACTGGAAGGTACAGAGATGGTATTCTAATGGTTGTGATAAGGATTGTAGTGTGGTACAATGCCAAAGGGAGAAATGAGAGATGTAGAAAGACACTGTGGTTGGAGCAAAGAGGAATTAATTTCTTTTTAGTTGTAAAAAATAAGAAAGTTGTAATATAAGAAGAATCACTTCCATAATGAGTCTTGATACATGGGATTGAGTAGTATATTAATAGTCAGAGAAATACAACAAACTGGAGACAGATAAATAGGTAAGAATATTAAATGGGATTTTTTTTATAAGAAACTGACTCATGAAATTATTGAAACTGAGAAATCCCACATTGAAGCTGGAGACCCAAATAACTGGTGATATAAATTCTAGTTTGAGTCTGTAGGCCTGAGTACCAAGAGTGTAAAGTGCCAGTCCAAGAGCAGGAAGCCATTGTCTCAACTCAACAGTCATGCAGAGAGAGAATTCACTTGCATTCTCTTTTTTATTCCATTTGAGTACTCAGTGGCTTGGATGGTGCCCACCTCCATTGGGGAGGTCAATCTACTTTCCTCAGTCCAGTAATCCAAGTACTAATCTCTTCCAGAAATACTCTACAGACACACCAAAAATAATGCTTGACTAAAATAACCTGGGCATCTTCTGGGCCAGTCAAGTTAATACAAAAATTTAACCATTGTAAATAGAGTTCAAGGGTAGGATAGGGAAAGAGGAAGGGACAGAAAAAGCGTGACAGATTAAGAGAGTAGCAGAAGCAGCTAGGAGAAAAAGACTGAATATTGAAGGGCTCTTGGGTCACTCTACTAAGGTTGTCCTAGGTTGTCACATGTATTGGTTCTTTTGAAACAGACTTCCCTGGTGGCTCTAACGGTAAAGCGTCTGCCTACAATGCGGGGACCCAGGTTTAATCCCTGGGTCGGGAAGATCTCTTGGAGAAGGAAATGGCAACCTACTCCAGTACTCTTGCCTGGAAAATCCCATAGACAGAAGAGCCTGGTAGGCTACAGTCCATGGGGTCGCAAAGAGTCAAACACGACTGACTGACTTCACTTTCACTTTTGTATATGACAAAGATTACAGAGTAAAGTAAAATGTTCTGAGTATTTGAAGTCCTCACTAAATGAAAAATTCTACCTGAGAAAGTGATCACTTCTCACCAGCTCTGCTGCCATCACTTTGCCGACAAAGGTCTGTATAGTCAAAGCTTTGGTTTTTCCAGGAGTTATGTATGGATGTGAGAGTTGGATCATGAAGCAGGCTGAGTGCTGAAGAACTGATGCTTTTGAGTTGTGGTGCCAGAAAAGATTCTTGAGAGTCCTTTGGACTGCAAGGAGGTTAAACCAGTCAATCCTAAAGCAGATCCACCCTGAGTATTCATTGGAAGGACTGATGCTGAAGCTGAAACTCCAAAACTTTGGCTACCTGATGTGAAGAGCTGACTCATTGGAAAAAACCCTGATGCTGGGAAAGATGGAGGGCAGGAGGAGAAGGGGGACGACAGAAGATGAAATGGTTGGATGGCATCACCAACTCAATGGACATGTGTTTGAGCAAACTCTGGGAGATATGAAAGACAGGGAAGCCTGGTGTGCTGCCATTCATGGGGTGTCAAAGAGTCAGAAACAACTTATCAACTGAACAACAACAACTGATGCCATCATCCTGGACAAATCCCCATCACCTCCCTCCTTGGTGTAGCTCTGAACTTGGGTCCCCATTTCTAACTTTGCTTCATTTACGACTCCCCAGGACAGCTGGAGTAATTCTGTTAAAACTCAGTGAGATCCTGCCATGTCACCTGTGCTCAAAATTCTTCATCTTTCTCAGAGTAAAGCCCAAGTCTCCCTTGTGCCCCTCAGTACATACGTCTGCCCTCCCCATCTCAAACCTCATCCCTGGTATTATGCCCTCCTTCACTCTTCGATGGCAGTACTGGCCACCTTGCTGTTTCTTACTCACACCAGACTGAACCCTGCCTCAGGGATTTCGCAATTGCTGTCTCCACTTGTAGGCGTTCTTTCCCTAAGATGTGTGTGAGGCTCATCGCCTCACTTCCTTTAGGTCTTCACTCAAGTCAGTGTCTCAGTGGGGTCTTTCCTCAACACAGAATCTAAACTTTCAACTCTCATTCCCCACCCCTCAGTCACATTTCACATCACTCTTCTCTGCTTTTATTTTTATAACTTTTAACTAATTTAAAGTACTATGTATTTTATTTATTTACTTTACTCTGTGTCTCCTGGGGTAGAATGCAGACGCCATGAAGGCAGGGAATCTTGTCTGCTTCGGTTATTACTGTATCTGCCCAATACCTGGAACAGTTTCAGGCACAGTATGGATGCTAATAAATATGTCTTAGATGAATTAATGTTATTCTTTACAGAATCCCTATTGCTACATATTTTGTATGCTGAATTATGAATATAGTGTTTAAGTTTTCTATTCATTACACAGCATGGGAAATAATTATTCAAAAAAAATTCTAACTTTTGTATTTACAAGGTTTGCAGTGCTCCATGGTATTAAAAAATGTTTCAGAGCTGGAAACTATTTCTTGAAATTTAATTAAAATTTTAAAAATATTATAAGACAGCAGATATTAAATATTAAAAGGCAGCAGATTTTTTTCTCCATCTTGTCTTCTGACTGGGGTGCTGATGCTATAACAATTAAGAACTTCATTAGCAACCAGATGGCTGAATGATCTCACTATGGACCTTTGAATTAATTTGCATTTTCATTATAACTCTGCTTCTAAATTGTATGTATTACATTTGGTCTTTTATGTTCTCTCCAAAGAATTAAGAGACTTATTTCACTGAAGAATAACATATCTTGAGAGATGGAACCTAAGTAGTATGTACATTCTAAATTTTAAAAAATCCATTACTAATTTATTTACAAAAGTAAAAACAAAACTGAGTTGTTTGCTTTATTTCATTGCCTCCTGCCATTCTTCCACATATCTCAATGAGAGAACCTCTCATATGGTAACCATTATTTGTTTACTAAGTAGATTTGGTGAAATTAAAAAAAAAGTCATTTGAAAGTTAGTTTTGTCTCTAGCTTTAATTTCTAAGCAGATCTCTTAATTTAAGAAAATCCTCTGAGAACGTCTCCTAACTCCTCTACCATCTTTACAACCAAAACCATATGAAGTACAAGACCAGGTGGTAGCTGCTGTTTGGGAAAACATATATTACAAGACCATTATGGCTTAGGGGTGATTGGACTTTCCAGTCCACTGTGCTAGAGCCATGGTCAGTGGGGAGGAAGTAATGAATTAGAAAAGGAGACTTAGAGTTTCCTGGGAGGAAAACACTCAGGAAGAAGAAGAAAGGACATAATATCACCTTCTCCCACCATGCACACAAAGAAGATGAAGTTTGGAGTACAAAATGTTTATTAGGGATCAACTCTTAAGAGAGGAAGGAGGGGTAAGTAGGATTGGCCAGACGAAAAGTTTGAACTGTGATTCAGGCCTGACAGTGCCCAGGCCAGTCTGGCACAGAGCCTGGAGGTGTGTTGCCTGTCAACCACCCATGTTAAAGTGAAATGGTTGGGCCTTTTTGTTCTGTTCCTCATTCTGTCACCAAGTGTGGCTACCCCTGGGGTGATGGTCCTTCTCACACTTTCTCTTGAGCCACTCACCCTGGGGAAACCAGCTATCATGTTGTGAGATAGCCCTCTAGAAAGGGTCACTTGTAAGGTGCTGAAGGACCATGTCATTAAGCTTGGAAGTGACCCTCCAAATACCCCACATAGTAGAATCTTCAGACACAGGTGCAGCCCCAGCCAGCAGCTTGATACAACCTCATGAATGACCTTGAGCATGAGGCACCCAGCTAAGCCATATATGAATTGATAGCCTACAAGAATCTGAGATAAATTCTTAAGCTTCTAAGTTTGGTGGATAACTTGATAGCAGCAATAGATAACTCATACAACTGTAACAAATCCTGAAGGCAGCTAGTCCTTTCCTGAAGGAGAATCTGAGTAGCACATCTTAATATTCATTATAGCCCTCTCCCCTTTTGTCCTATGTATCTGCTGCTGCTGCTGCTAAGTTGATTCAGTCATGTCCAACTCTGTGCGACCCCACAGACGGCAGCCCACCAGGCTCCCCCGTCCCTGGGATTCTCCAGGCAAGAACATTGGAGTGGATTGCCATTTCCTTCTCCAGTGCATAAAAGTGAAAAGTGAAAGTGAAGTCGCTCAGTCGTGTCCGACTCCTAGCGACCCCATGGACTACAGCCCACCAGGCTCCTCCGTCCATGGGATTTTCCAGGAAAGAGTACTGGAGTGGGGTGCCATTGCCTTCTCCGCCTATGTATCTACTTTTCTGTATATATTTAAGGGGCTGCTCCTCCAGGATTCTTGTGGGCCTGAAAATGGAGGTTAACAGAATTAATTCCAGCCCTGCTGCTGCAGTTGATCTTAGGGCCACAATTGCTTTCTTTCCCCTGTACTATTCTTTTTAGTTTTCTTGCACCATTACCACCACTTCTGCTGATTGTGGCTCATCTGGTAGCATTACCTAGAGTGTTGTTCTTCAGCCATCCAATCCCTTGGTCACCATGTTCTTCTTGTACCTGCATTGCTATATCTGTCTATTTACACTTAGCTTGGCAACAGAGTACCACAAGGTCCCAAACTGGGTCAGCTGGGTCCCATAGGTATCTCTTCTAGCCCCATTCTGTAACAGCAATTCTGTCTCTTCCTGATGATCTAATTCCTACCAAGATGATGATTCCTTTTCTTGCCCCAAATCCCTAGACAGACATCATAGCTTGTATGTTTTCCTCTGATAAAATTGTCACCCTTCTGTAGATAGGACTTTAAACCCTTCACAGTTGTAGGGACAAGGAGCACAAAGTTCTCATGGATCTTTGATTATGATTTTAAGTTGGGCAATGAAGACTCAGTTGCCAACTGAATGTGGATAAATGATGGTCGTCCCCACGTTAGGGAGTCCCCTTAAGGGCATTCCCTTCTTTTTCATGTAGAAAAAGGGGGGAAAAAAGGGAATCTGATAATTGGGATGCCTAAGTTCTTCATTCAGTTCTTCCCATAAAATTAGTCTGGGGTTGTTGCTGAGTAAAACATACAGAGGCTTGGCCATAAGAGAGAAATTTGGGATCCAATTTCAGCAACCACCAATTGGCCTCAGAAAACCTGGTAGCTGGTGCTAAATTTTGGGTTTGGGAACACTTAGAACACCATGAAGTCTATCAGGATCTAGGAATAATTCCTGTCCTGATATCTAATATCAGATGCCCTAAATATCAATCCTGAGTTTGGGAAAACAGCAATTTTGGGGGCAAACTTTTGTCCCTTTAAGGCTAAAGCCTTAGCAAGTAGATGCTTTCTTCCTGGGAGGAGGCTTGAGAAGAGGAGCAAAAAAGCAAATCATCCACATGTTATAACGAAGTAACACTCTAGGGAACTTTATGTCATCCAGTTCAGCCTTTAGAATTTGCAAAAAAAAATAAGGACTATCAACAGCTTTGAGGCATTATTGTCCAGGTGAATTGTTTTTCCTCCCAGGTGAAAATAAAAAGGTATTGGCTAGCTTCATCAGCTGAAATACTAAAAAACACACTGCATAAATCAATTATAGTAAAGAATTTACTTCTGGTGGGAATGGATGTTAGTAATGTATGAGGGCTAGGAACAGCAGGGTGTTGAGGGATAACAATGCTGTTTACTGTTTATCGCGTTCAGAGGGCTTGAGTAAATCATCACCCTTGGCCTTTAGGTTTTCTCACTGGTAAAATGAGAACGTTACAGGGGCCAGTAAAAGGAATCATGAAGACTTGAAACTTGTAATCTTTTATTATGAGTTTTATGCCTTGAAGGGCTTCTTCACTTATAGGATATGGATTAATTCTGGGGAGAGGTTTGTGGGGTGTTTTTGAATTTTAATGGGAAGTGCACTCTGAGTTTTGCCAACATCTGTTGGAGATTTTGCCCATAAGGAAGTGGTAGGTGATTTATTAAGGTCAAATGATTAGTCTTTCCAGAATCTGCTCTAGTACCATCAGAGATGAAATAAATAAAAGATGTTGAAATGTCTTTTAATTCACCTGATTGTTTTCTTTGATAACTACTGTCAAAATCTAGAATTACTTCCCCCTTTTGGGAGAATGCCAATATTTTCCTCCCTCTAAAAAATCTTGATGTAATAAATGGATAAAGGCAGAGGAACTAAGGAGAAAAGGGTGTATATCTCCCAAAGAGCCTTAAAAAAAAGGAAATACATTCTGAGACAGGAACCTCTTGATGTTCATCAGAAATCCCAATTATTTGAAATGAGTTAGTACTATGAAACAGAGGCTGTTTTATAGTAGTAGAGTTGAGTACCAAGGGTGTGGTTCTAGTCAATTATACATAGAGGAGATTCATCCCCAATCAGGAGAAATGTTTCTCTAAACTGTTAAGAAGAAGGATTAGAAAGAACCCCTGTATTTCCTCAGAGCCCTTTCATTAAAAATTGGGGAGGATACAGAAAAGGCTGGTTGGAGGGCTGAAGTTAACTAAAACTCTTAAATTTGTAACAATCTCTAACACCGTGGCTATTTGCTGTAATGGCATATACTAGGAGGATTTTGGTTTCATTTAGAAGCCTTCATTTACAGGAGTTGAAGATTAAGAATTTTATCTATCTTCCTTGGAGGTGGCACATTTAGAGTATTGTAGAATTGGCTTGCTCAATTAACTAAATCTGGAGTGGACATAATTTCCCATTTCATCCCAGTCCTTTTTATTAAAAGGGAAACATCCTGGTTGAGCCCATTAATAAAATGTTTGAAGCTACCCAGGTAGAATTAATGTCTTAAGGAAGATCAGAATTTTCATTAAAAACATTCTGAAATTGATTTTAATAATTATAGACAGATTAGTCAGATTTTTATGTGCAACATGAATTTTGTTCTAATCAACAGAATTTGGAAAGCCCCTAGAAATTGCTAGATGAAGTTGCCTAGAGATTGTCTAAGCCTAATCACATCATAAGTTAATTGGATGGTTTCCCAGTTTTAATTCTAGATACCTTTCAGAATTTTCCCCATGCTGATCCTGGCCTTCATTGACAGTCATATGAACTAGCTGATATAAGTCAGAGGAACTAGATTGATAAGTGCAAATGACATATTGAACTACTTGGAAAATCTGTGAGAATCTTTGATTACTTTGGGAGAATCTTTGATGGTGGTTTGCAGTTCAACTTTAGTCCAGGGAATATAAGAATTTAAGAGTCTAGCTTCTGGATCATCAGTTCAGTTCAGTTCAGTCGCTCAGTCGTGAAAGACTCTTTGCGACCCCATGAACTGCAGCACCCCAGGCCTCCCTGTCCATCACCAACTCCCGGAGTTATCAGAAGGCTTAATTTTAAAGGAAGATATTCTGATAAGTTCAGAAGAAAAGAGAGTGGGGATAGTTTCAGTAAAAAGGGGAAACTTGGTGAAATAATTAGTGTGGGGACTTGAAGTTATAGTGGAGGCATGGGGGCAGAAGGGATGGAGAAGATGGAAAGGAGGGGAAGTCTTGCTATGATGAGCTGAGTAAGAGAGACAAGATGGCACCAGAGGTAGAACCCAAGGGGGAAAAAAAAGCCATGGAAGAAGAGCCTGGGGCTTAAGGGGTCATTTTATCATTTGTTTGCCTCAAACAGTTTTAAAATAGTGTTTTGCAGAGTGGTAGTCTTAGATTCCTGATGAGATTCAGTTCAGTTCAGTTCAGTCACTCAGTCTTGTCCGACTCTTTGTGACCCCATGAACTGCAGCACACCAGGCCTCCCTGTCCATCACCAACTCCTGGAGTTCACTCAAACTCACGTCTATTGAGTCAGTGATGCCATCCAGCCATCTCATCCTCTGTCGTCCCCTTCTCCTCCTGCCCCCAATCCCTCCCAACATCAGAGTCTTTTCCAATGGGTCAACTCTTTGCATGAGGTAAGATTGAGAAACCTCCAATTACTATTTGAAATAAGCATTCCACTCAGTTCTGGAAATTTTTGAACTATATAATCCAATTCAGTTTTAAGGAAATTAAGCTCAAGGATTTCAGAAGTTCTCTATAATGGTATTCTAAACTGCCTTTGGTCAGGTTGGTCCATTTGGTTAGAAATGCACATAAGGAAGTATTGCAGTTCTTAAACATAAAACAGGCTGCAGTCCATGTGCCGGGGGAGCCCTCATTATATTTAGATAATTGGGATCCCATTCCCTAGAGGCCTTTCCTCTACAGTAAAGAACTATTTTGAAACAATTTAAGCAGCTTACAGCACAGTCAGCTCAGTTCAAACAGCTTGCAAGCCTGAATACCAGTCAGTTCAAAGGAAACAGCTTAGTTCTGGAAGAGCTAGGTCAAAGGCTTTTTCAACTAGTTTCCAAAGAATAGCCTTTCCAAAAGAGGGGTTGAATTGGCACAGTTTCATTTAAAGTAGCCCCTTTCCAAAGGAGCTAGGCTGAAGGCATTTTCAGCCAGCTTTAGTTGAAACGATCTGATCAGACTGAAGTCTCAAACTGTTTCTCACATACAGAACAAGGCCTTAGTAAGAAAGATGAAAGTTTTAAATCTTGAATAAAACCTAGAGGGCTTCAAATACAAGGAGATCATGGGATCAATTCCAAGGAAAAACATCTCTTCAAATTTCAAGGTCAGAGATAAAAACAGTGAGCAACAATGGACTCAATTGGGGTACCACAACTGTTTGCTCACTAGCCCCAGAGCCACTGGGAGTCTTCTCCGGTCACACCAAAATCTTGACCTAAAACAACAGGTTGTCATATGTTACTCCAGGAAATATGCATGTATTCATGATCAGCAGAGAATTGCAGTTTGGGATCTGCAACCATGTTGAACCATATGCAAGTTCCCCCACAGCAAGGGAAGAAGAATGCTTTTTATAGAGAGGAAAAAGGAGTTAAGGAGCTGTAGAAAACAGTCTATGGCTTTTCACTGGCTGAGTCTTTCCCAGGAAAGAAGAGGATTCTTTCTTCTTCCTGTGCTGGACTCAGCTATCATCATGGAGCATGAGAGCTTCAAATTCTGGTCTTCTATATCTATTTAGTTGAGGTTTCTGTTTATTAATTATTTTTTTTAATAGGTTCCATACTTTGGCTCAAGCTTTTCACAATCTCTTATCTAGAGTGCTGGCTGAGGCCTTTGGACAAAAAAATAAAATAAAATCAAACCCATGCCTGGAATACATTGTTCTATTTAGTCCTATGAACATAAACGAATGGTCCCTCTCAGATGGAGATGGCTCGTGTAGTTAGATGCACTCCTTGAACAGTGCCATATCAGGGCTCCACACTCATGTCTACTGTTGACAGGTTGGAAATCCAGTAGCTCAACTGGCCTTGATAGGTGGGAGTCCATGGTGTTGGTGCATTCATGTTCTTTTCTGCCACTTCATTCATCTGTTCCTCAGGCCAACACTGAGTTGACTGATAACAGAGGCTGGCTGACATTAATTGGTTGAGTTATTTTGCCTACTTGGTTGATTACTGCATCTTCTATGGTAGATATTTTTTAGTGAATATTGACTCATGATACTTAGATCTTCATACTTTATGCCCATTTACATATGCCTATCTCGTAGATAATCCACATGCTTAATCCAGTCTCCTACTGAAACTTAGTCTTTTTCTTTCCATATCCCTGAAGAGTTAGTTGGGCTTTTACCATTGTCTATAATTCTGAGTGTGTTATAAACTCACTGATTTTATCCAAAATGAAAAAAAGGTACACTGAACCTAAACTGTCCATTTAGAGGATTTTCTTCCTCCTCTAGCTCATTATTTGAGATTCATCATACAGATGTAAGAATGAGCTGAGAAGGGACATGGTGTAACAGTGGTTGATTCCAATTCTGTTTGTGCTCTGTTGCAGATCTACAATTTTCACTTTATAAAGGATTGTTTCTGAGTTCACAGTACTTTATCATTGGTAAGTCTTATAGGACTCAACTCATGATGGACAGTTTAGCCATATGTTCATTTTGTGATTCATGGTCAGATATTCCATTTTTACTGAAGTCCAGTAACACACCAGGAATTATTTTTCAAAAGATGTATAATTTTATACTGCAAGTGGCAATACCTTGCCCTCAAACTTCAAGAGACCCACTTTATGAATCTTTAATTGGAACTTGCCATATGTTATGTCTTCCCACCAGTGGTACCTCCCACACCACAAGGTGGACCAGATCATATGGTCCAAGTGTGAGGGCTGCTTGTACTATAGCCAAGACCTACAGCAGAGCTCTTTCCTGCTTTGCGACTCACTTAAAGCTGACAGTCTTATCCTGGATATTGATGTGAAATGCACTGATTCCAAAGATGGAAGAAGCCCACCAGCACAGTGATTCTTTATCTAAATATTACATCTTGAGCATCATGATAAGATGTACTGCTGCTGCTGCTAAGTCGCTTCAGTCGTGTCCAACTCTGTGCCACCCCATAGACGGCAGCCCACCAGGCTCCCCTATCCCTGGGATTCTCTGTGCAAGAACACTGGAGTGGGTCGCCATTTCCTTCTCCAATGCAGGAAAGTGAAAAGTGAAAGGGAAGTCGCTCAGTCGTGTCCAACTCTTCGTGACCCCATGGACTGCAGCCCACCAGGCTCCTCCATCCATGGGATTTTCCAGGCAAGAGTGCTAGAGTGGGGTGCCATTGCCTTCTCCAGATAGGATGTACACAATGTGATAATTTGTTCTTTACTTTGAAGAGGGTGTCATGACAGACCTTGACCATTTAGCTACTAAAATTTTATGGTTATGATGGGTCCCTGAATCTTAATAAAGTTTATTTCCTTCCCTCTGGAGTACATGTGACTTACTGAGACCTCCAAAGTGCTGGTCATCTCTTCCTCATCTGGAAGGTCACCAGTAAAATGGATCAAGTAGTGGTTTGTATGATATTCAGATCATCCCACATGCATGAAAGGAGGCAAGAGAAATGACATAGATCTAGGGCAAAACTCACTCTTTTCTTACTCCCATTTTTTCTTTGTCTGTTAGAGGAGTTTCTTCCAATAAATCTCTCTCATTTCTATCCCAATTTAGCATCTATTTCTCAGAGCACCTGATCTGGCACAGTTCAGTTCAGTCACTCAGTCATATCTGATTTTACAACACCATGGGCTGCAGCATGCCAGGCTTACCTGTCCATCACCAACTCCCATAGCATGCTCAAAGTCATGTCCATTGAGTTGGTGACGCCATCCAACCATCTCATCCTCTGTCATCCCCTTCTCCTCCTGCCTTCAATATTTCCAAGCATCAGGGTCTTTGCCAATGACTCAGTTCTTTCCATTAGGTGGCCAAAGTATTGGAATTCAGCTTCCTCATTAGTCCATTCAATGAATATTCAGGACTGATTTCCTTTCGGATTGACTGATATGATCTCCTTGCAGTCCAAGGGACTCTCAAGAGTCTTCCAAAGTTCAAAAGCATCAATTCTTTGGTTCTTACCTTTCCTGATAGTCCAACTCTCACATCCATATGTGACTACTGGAAAAACAATAGCTTTGACTAGATAGATCTTTGTCAGCAAAGTAATGTCTTGGCTTTCTAATATGATGTCTAGGTAAGTCAAAGCTTTTCATCCAAGGGACAAGTGTCTTTTAATTTCATGGATGCAGTCACCATCTGCAGTGATTTTGGAACACAAGAAAGTAAAGTATCTCACTATTTCCATTGTTTCCTCATCTATTTGTCATGAAGTAGTGGGACCAGATGCCATGATCTTCAGTTTTTGAATGTTCAGTTTTAAGCCAGCTTTTCCATTCACCTCTTTCACTTTCATCAAGGGGCTCTTTATTTCCTCTTCACTTTCTACCATAAGAGTGGTATCATCTGTGTATTTGAGGTTATTGATTTTTCTCCTGACAATCCTGATTCCAGCTTGTGCTTCATCCAACCTGGCATTTTGCATAATGTACTCTGGAAAGAAGTTAAATAATCAGGGTGACAATACACAGCCTTGACGTACTCCTTTCCCAATTTGGAACCAGTTTATTGTTCCATGTCCAGTTCTAATTGTTGCTTCTTGACCTGCATACAGATTTCTCAAGAGGCAGGTCAGGTGGTCTGGTATTCCCATCTCTTGAAGAGTTTTCCACAGTTTGTTGTGATTTACAAAGTCAAAGGCTTTGGCGTAATCAATAGAGCAGAAGTAGATGTTTTTCTGGAATTCTCTTGCCTTTTCTATTATCTAATGGATGTTGGCAATTTGATTTCTGGTTCCTCTGCCTTTTCTAAATCCAGTTTGAACTTCTGGAATTTCACAATTCATGTACTGTTGAAGCCTGGCTTGGAGAATTTTGAGCATTACTTTACTAGTGTGTGAGATGAATGCAACTGTGCAGTAGTTTGAAAAATCTTTGGTATTGCCTTTCTTTGAGACTGGAATGAAATCCAATCAAGGACTGGACTCAAGGACTGGACCTTTTACAGTCTTGTGGCCACTGATGAGTTTTCCAAATTTGCTGACATACTGAGTGTAGTACTTTCACAACATCATCATTCAGGATTTGAAATAGCTCAATTGGAATTCCATCACCTCCACTAGCTTTGTTCTGGTGATGCTTCCTAAGGCCCACATGACTTCACATTCCAGGATGTGTGACTCTAGGTGAGTGATCATACCATCGTGGTTATGTGGGTCATGAAGATTTTTTGGTACAGTTCTTCTGTGTATTCTTGGCACTTCTTTTTAATATGTTCTGCTTCTGTTTGGTCCATACCATCTGTCCTTTATTGTGCCCAACTTTGCATGAAATGTTCTCTTGGTATCACTAATTTTTTTGAAGAGATCTCTAGTCTTTCCCATTCTATTGTTTTTCCCTGTTTCTTTGCATTGATCACTGAGGAAGGCTTTCTTATCTCTCCTTGCTATTCTTTGGAATTCTGCCTTCAAATGGGTATATCTTTCCTTCTTTGCCTTTCACTTCTCTTCTTTTGTCAGTATTTGTAAGGCCTCCTCAGACAACCATTTTGCCATTTTGCATTTCTTTTTCTTAGGGATGGTCTTGATCCCTGCCTCCTATCAATGTCACAAACTTCCATCCATAATTCTTCAGGCAATCTATCAGATTTAATCCCTTGCATCTATTTGTCACTTCCACTGTATAATCATAAGGGATTTGGTTTAGGTCATACCTGAATAGTCTAATGGTTTTCCCTACTTTCTTCAATTTCAGTCTGAATTTGGCAAAAAGCAGTTAATGATCTGATTGATCCACAGTCAGCTCCCAGTCTTGTTTTTGCTGACTGTATAGAGTTTCTCAATCTTTGGCTACAAAGAATATAATCAATCTGATTTCAGTATTGACCATCTGGTGAAGTCCACGTGTAGAGTCTTCTCTTGTGTTGTTGGAAGAGAGTGTTCGCTATGACCAGTGCATTTTCCTGGCAAAACTCTGTTATCCTTTACCCTGCTTCATTTTGTACTCCAAGGCCAAACTTGCCTGTTATTCCAAGTATCTGACCTCCTACCTTTGCATTCCAGTCCCCTATGATGATAAGGACATATTTTTTGGGGGGGTATTAGTTCTAGAAAGCCTTGTAGGTCTTCATAGAACCATTCAACTTCAGCTTCTTCAGCGTTACTGATTGAGGCATAGACTTGGATTACTGTGATATTGAATGGTTTGCCTTGGAAATGAACAGAGATCTTTCTGTTGTTTTTGAGACTGCACCCAAGTACTGCATTTCAGACTCTTTTGTTGAGTGTGAGGGCTACTCCATTTCTTCTAAGGGATTCTTGCCCACAGTGTAGATATAATGGTCTACATGTAGGTATAACATGTAGGTATAACTCATTATACCTACATTATATACCTATAATGTAGGTATAATGAGTTAAATTCATCCATTCCAGTCCATTTTACTTCACTGATTCCTAAAATGTCAATGTTCACTCTTGCCATCTCCTGTTTGACCACTTCTAATTTACGTTGAATTCGTGGATGTAACTTTCCTGGTTCCTATGCAATATTGCTCTTTACAGCATCAGACTTTACTTTCATCACCAGTCCCATCCACAACTGGGCATTGTTTTCACTGTGGCTCGATCTCTTCATTCTTTCTGGAGTTAATTCTCTACTCTTATCCAGTAGCATTTTGGGCATCTACTGACCTGGGGAGTTTATCTTTCAGTGTCATATTTTTTGCCTTTTCATACTGTTTACTGCGCTTTCCAAGGCAGAAATACTGAAGTGGTTTGCCATTCCCTTCTCCAGTGGACCACGTTTGTGAGAACTCTCCACCATGATCCGTCTGTCTTGGTGGCCCTACGCAGCATGGCTCATGGCATGATCTGATGCATGTCCCCACTATTCCAGAGATTCCTTGAGATTTAAGTTCTCCAGGTATGGATGTCAACTCTGACCTTTTGTGTGGCTGTCCTTAAAATGTCTGCATATATCTTATTTTCTACAAATGACAGTTGTCTGAGTAGATGATCATAGATTCTTATAGGGAAGGAGTGGAGGGATCATTATTGTGTAAACTTGATGTAGTTTGTAAGATCCTCCCCTCTAAGAAAGCAACCACGTCTTCAGTCATTGTGTTATGTGCCTAAGAAAGAGCTCAAGTCTGGAAAATGAGTTAAGAATTGTAACCTTTCACTGGGACAACAGTTTTCAGCCCTCTGATCGTTCATGCTTGAGTTCCTCTGCTATTACAAGTTGAGAGACGTCCTTATTGGTACATACTCCTTTCATACTGGATTTCAACAGGCTGTCACTTACCCTTTGCTACACAATATCTTTCTTTAGAGCATCAGTGGCACTTAGAAACAGCCATCTAAATATGTTATAGCTACTATAATTTTAAGTGCAAGCATAATCTGGTAGCCCAGTCATTAAAACTTTGATTGGTAGTGAATTAGGTGGGTGAACCAGTGCACAGGGTACAGGCTATCAGGTATTTGAGACATACAGAATAAATAGTAGTTATAATACAATTGGATGACTACAATTAGATGACTGAGTGTCATAGCAGAGGGCCTGCTATTTTTGACAAAAAAGGTTTTCCTGCAATTGTAAGTATTAAAACAGATACAATAATTTATATACCAGGCTGGAAAGAGGATCAACCAAATACACATACTTGTATGTTAATCTATTTAAAGAACTTTTTTGGTAAGATGTTTCTTTTCCAGAGCAATTTCTAAGGACTTACTCTAAGCTCCTTGAAGGTAATGAGAACATTGACTGGTGCTTTAAGATTGTTGATTCAGTCTTTCAGTTGGCATTTATTCAAAAATTAATTTTGTGTCTCTACTAAATGGTGGACAAATTATGCTGGCCACTATGAATAGACAATTGATTGGGATAGTCCCTGCCTTCATAGAAGGGAAGATAATGAAAGCTTAAAGTTGTAATATATTTGATTGTACCGTTGTAGTAGATGCATGGGAACAAAAAGTAGAGTAAGACCTTTTTTGATATTTTGTTTAAATCACTTGTACTAATATTTGTACTTGCAAAAACTGAATTTGGTTTACAAAACTTGAATGGTTTCTTAACAGTATTTACTCTTCTTTTCCTTTTTCTTACTTGTCCTTTCCAGTTTCCTTCTGGATTCTTTTAGCTTTTCTTAAGAAACACAAAATCTGCTTATAGAGAAATACACTAACCTAGGTACACACTATCACAGAAACAATAAACTAAGTAACCAAATGGAGAGGATTTAGTAACTGCTTCTGATTTAACTATTCACTTGACTGTTGTGATCTTTAGGAGAATATGCATGCAAACATTTCAAGAGCTGGGTACATCTAGTGGGGAAGTGTTGTGATGGTGGGGAGGGGGCAGATTCTGTTTTCTGAGATGTGCCTGGAGGTATTGAGAATTAAAAAGTGTTCAAAAGAAATTGTACAGATATACCATCATTTGTAATCTAAGAAACACCCTCTTCCTAACTGAGGCTGAGGACTTATTGCATGGGACACAGTATTTGAAATGTGGAAGGGCAATGGCTCTACCATACATACACACTGGTGACCCTTGCACCCAGGTATAGAGATGCTATGATCCAGACTGACATCACAGCAGATGGCCAGGGCTAGCAGTGGAAGCAAGTCTTATTAGGGATTTTACAAAATGACTCTGACCTGGCCAAAACCAGAAATATCTAATTCCCATTTCAATGTGATTTGTGATCTAAAACTTTGCATAAAAATTGCATCAATTGCTTCAACACTAAGGAATTATTAATAGCTTTTTAGATATATGTTGAAGCACTCTTCTTGTGGAGTACACGTAGGATTTATTTCTTTTTTTCCTTATCAAATATGACCTGTATTTAATAAAATCTATTTCTCCTCCAGTCGTGGACCACAGATGCAATACTTGCATAATGCAGTGTAATGTGGCTGGCAGCTGCCAAGGGCCATAAATAATGCACCTCAGTAAAGCACTGTGATCAGGTTGCCTGTTGCATATGGCTTCTGGGAGCCAATCTGACACCAGCTGCAGGCTATTTCTACTCAATGGTTCAGTGTACTGAGAACAAGATGCCAAGGGTTCCTTGGGCAAACCACCAGGTCAAAGCTAGGCTCTGTCGCCAAAAGTCATTATTTATTATGAAAGTGTAATGAACAACAACAAAAAAAAAAAAAATGAGAAGAGAACACTAGTTAACAAACATCATTTCAGAAATTAATATTATCCTAGTTACCAAAATTTTATGAAAGGATTTTATGTTCTGCTTTAAGATTTTGAAAATAGCTCTTGTCAATTGCCTTAGGTAGCGAGGGCAAAATTGGGTCCATATGTAACCTCTATCTGAATTCACAAAAATCCTAAGATAACTCATATAAGGGCAAAAAAAAAAAGTTTTTTTTTTCTTTTGTTATCATTATTATCAGATATTATTAGACATTATTATAAGAGCTAGTAATTGGTATTAGAAAGTACACAATGTAAAAATATCACAACATATTGAGGACAGACTTTATGAAACCAATTCTTCTGATATTTTGAGTCTTACCTTGGAGTCAACATAGTCATCAATTATAAGATTCATAGTTGTGAGGTATGATTTTCTCTCCTTTGTTTGATCACTTGGTTAACCTGGCTGGGGAAAAATCTGTTACGAAATGTAATGGTGACTTGACATTTTTGCAACATACTCCCTTTGGGAAGTAAATGAAGTAAGTGAAGTCACTGAGTCGTGTCTGACTCTTTGCGACCCCATGGACTGTAGCCTACCAGGCTCCTCTGTCCATGGGATTTTCCAGGCAATAGTACTGGAATGGATTGCCATTTCCTTCTCCAACTCCCTCTGGGAAAGATGGCTATATTTTTGTATGTGAACAGTGACTTCCTTTAAAATGATAATATTACATTGAAGGAAGAAAATTCACACTTTTTCATAACTTTTAAATGATCACTCTCCTAAGCATTTAAGAAGTAGATTATTAAAAGCGTTGTTACACAAATATGCTTTGCACACCTTTCTGGTTTACTGGAAGTATTTTTATTACATGAAGTATTTTCTGTTTCAGTTAATCATTAGAAGATGTAAAGAAGTTGTTTTGTCATGTGTTTTTATCTGGCTGGAACTTTAAAATATAAACATTATAAATGATGTGATAGGACTTCCACTATCTGAACTGTTCTGGAGAGAGAGTAATCAAGGTATTAGTCTGGAATCCTTTAAACAATTTGTCATGATCTCACTTTTATGTTTCCACTTTCAATATATCTTCAACCTCTTCCATCAGACAAAGTCTTCTGTCTTGCTCTGGCTTCAGCCCCAATTTGTTTTGACTTCTGTCTCTCTCCCGCTGCCCTACATTCATTTCCCTTTGGCCTCAGCCCTAATTCCAACTCTATTCTTAACCCTTTGTCTTCTACCTCCCTGTCTGGCCTCAGTCACAATCCAAAAATTTTCAGGATTAAGCAGACATCAAAAATGCTGGACAACCAAGATTGAGAGTATCTCCTTTATCCTTGCTTTAAAATTAAGCCGGTAGAACTTGGGCAAAGGAAAAAGAACATTTATTTTTCGTCCAATGTGTATGCCATTTTTATCCATTTTCATGTCACCTTGCTCAAATATAGTGAAAAATTCATACTGCTCTTAGAAAAACAGCTGGGAAATACTGTTTCAATTTTTCTACCTGTTAAATTTGAAATCCAAGTTATGTGAGTTTCTACTGAAATGATAAAATAACCTCAAGCATACAATTATTTAGAAGTGAGTATTTTGTGGTTGTCATGTTGTTTGGAGGCTATTAACTGCAAATCATTCTTTGACTTTCTTGTAATATATTAGTGTACTGCTGCAATATGAACTAATTAAAACAATTTTGTTTTAAACTGTAATGTAGGTAAAATTTTAATTCTCACAAAAAAGACACAGTGGCAAATCAAATTTTTCCAGTATTAATTAAATATGAATTCCTCAAAAATGATAATAGGAGATCATTTTTCAAAAGATTATATGACCCAGTTGTTTAGAAACCTAGATATATATTTAGAGATAACTGTGATACTAGGAATTGAAGTAGTCATGTAGGGATGTGAGAGTTGGACTGTGAAGAAGGCTGAGCACCAAAGAATTGATGCTTTTGAACTGTGGTGTTGGAGAAGACTCTTGAGAATCCCTTGGACTGCAAGGAGATCCAACCAGGCCATTCTAAAGGAGATCAGCCCTGGGATTTCTTTGGAAGGAATGATGCTAAAGCTGAAACTCCAGTACTTTGGCCACCTCACGTGAAGAGTTGACTCATTGGAAAAGACTCTGATGCTGGGAGGGATTGAGGGCAAGAGGAGAAGGGGACGACAGAGGATAAGATGGCTGGATGGCATCACTGACTCGATAGACGTAAGTCTGAGTGAACTCCAGGAGATGGTGATGAACAGGGAGGCCTGGCGTGCTGCGATTCGTGGGGTCGCAAAGAGTCGGACACGACTGAGCGACTGAACTGAACTGAACTGATGGTTAATTAAAAAACAAAACATCAGTGTTGCCATAAAAATCTTAAGAATCAAAAGGTGAGGACTTTCATTTGAAAAATATTTACTATGAGGATTAATAGCTTTTATTTATCATTGTATGTTTCTAGGCTGTTTTTATAGATGGTATATTTATAGGCTTTGATGTGAATGAGGTAAAATGACACCCCAATTGTGGGCTAACCTTTTAGAATATGTATTACTTAATTCTTATTCTTAAATGTCACAACAGTTGATCATTTACCCTACTGACATTTTATTAACATTTACAGTCATTTATTTTAAAAAAGATTTTATTTTGTTGTTTTTTCAACTGCGAAGCGAAGATTTATTCTGACTGCTCTTTTTCTTTATCTTGAGTCCCATACATCAGGCCACAGTGTGGCTGAGGAGACTAGATAAATCCAGGTTTTCACTCTAATTTTTAGGTTCTTTTAAAACTCCTCCCACATCAGCTGCCTATTACTAAAATATTCAAACCATTCTTTGCATGATGGTCACTCAGAGTCCTGATTTAAGTTAAAGCCAAGCTTGTGTAATAATGGCAAAAATTAATATAAAGTATGTTAACAATATTCTGAATTTATCATAGAAATGGGACATACTAGCCAACCACTAACATATTTTTTCCTGAAGCATCATGCCTAAAGGGTCAAATTTGCATATGATAAAAGAACAGGAGGCTAGTTACAGAATCCATGATCTTTTGATTTTCTGGATCCTAAAATCACACCAATCTGGCAACTATTCATTCGGTAATGGGACCACAGGGGCACTGGAAAGTCTTGCATATGTGGTATGCATTTGTCATGCTCATGAGCACCTGTATCTTATGGCTGAAGGGTTCCATTGATGTTCCATTGCTTCTAATGAATGCAGGAAGAGTAGGAGAAACTGAGCAATGTGGGTAGACTCATGTTTTGGAGCCAGACAGAACAAGTTCTCTGGCTCTAATACCTTAGACATCAATTTTCTAGTCTTGATTTGATTAACTGTGAATTAGAAATAACCGCACCTTACAAGGCTAATACTAAATGAGATAATTCAGGGAAAGTACATAGTACAGTACTGTGCCTATAGTAAATATTAAGTAAATATGAATTGTTATTACTAGTAATATTATATTGATATAATATTATATGTTTCTACTTTAACTATAGCATGAGTTTTCTTAGATAATAAGACTCCTAATTAAATTGTCTAGACTCCAGGTATGGAAACACACCTTCTTATCATCTCACAATAGGAATTCAGGGATATTTTTAAAAGTAACTATGATGCAGGTTTTAGGGCCAACTTGTTCAATATTTAGTTGGAAAATACACAAGAATATATATGTAGTTTCTTAATCATTATATAAAATCTATATAAGTATTTCATCTGTCAGATAGGAGTGGAGAGAGATTTCTTCAGTGATTTTCAAAGTGTGGTTTTGTTGCCAGCCAAAATCTTGGCCTTTTCTGCCCACTGAAGCTGAATGAAAAATACAGAGACAGAGTTTGGAGGAAATAGAAAGATGGCTTTTATTTTCAGATGGTGGAGAGGGGAACCCAGTGGGCTCATGCCTTAAGAACTGGATCTCCCCTTCATGAAGAGTCTAGGGGCTTATATAAGGCAAGGGCTCACAGTCAGGCGGAGAAGGCAATGGCACCCCACTCCAGTACTCTTGCCTGGAAAACCCCATGGATGGAGGGGCCTGGTTGGCTGCAGTCCGTGGGGTTGCAAAGAGTCAGACAGGACTGAGCGACTTCACTTTCATTTTTCACTTTCATGCATTGGAGAAGGAAATGGCAACCCACTCCAGTGTTCTTGCCTGGAGAATCCCAGGGATGGCGGAGCCTGGTGGGCTGCTGTTTATGGGGTGGCACAGAGTTGGACACGACTGAAGCGACTTAGCAGCAGCAGCAGCAGCACGGTCAGGAGTCGGTGATGAGGAACGAAAGTGATAGGAACTTGATTTCTTCCTCTTGGATTGTTTCAAAGACAGTAAAAAACTGGCGTCAGTAACCCAGTAATTGAGTCTGGCAGTTAGGTGGCTCTGCCTTCATTCTGATATGCAACTACAAGGGGAAGGGTGTTGTAAGGATAAACACCAGATAGCAGATGTATTTGGGCTTCCCTGGTAGCTCAGCTGGTAAAGAATCCACCTGCAATGCAGGAGACCCCAGTTAGATTCCTGGGTCAGGGAAGATCCCCCTGAGAAGGGCATGGCAACCCACTCCAGTCTTCTTGCCTGGAGAATCCTCATGGACAAAGAAGCCTGATAGGTTACAGTTCATGGGGTTGCAGAGTTGGACAGGACTGAGCAACTAAGCACAGAGGATGCATTTAGCACAGAGTCAAAGGAGAAAATGTGAACTGTAGCTCCTGCTGAGTTAGGGGGCAGAAAAGCAAACTTCAGTTACAGACATGCAAATGTTAGGAACAGTTAAAGTAAAAAAAGAAAAACTAGAAATGTTCAGGCCTGCACACTGTTCCCTTTACCTTCTTGGTTCTCAGGAAAGAAGAAGAGAAAAACTCATTCCTGTTTTTTTCCTTCTCACTTCAACAGTTTCAAGATCAGCAGCAGCAATGGAATCTGGGAATTTGTTAGAACTTGGCCCTCACACTTGACCTCCTGAATCAGAAACTCTAGGGTGGAGCCCAGCGACCTGTATTTGAAGCTTTCCTCATGATTCCAGAACCCATGTTAAAAGTTTAGGATCCACTGCTTTAGTGTTTCTAGGAACAGGGGGCCAGAAATACTACTGGTTGTTATGTAGAAATTACATGAGGAAACTCCTATAAATTAATGAGATAATCCCTGCTGTATAGTCTTTTACTATGAGAATAAATTTGACAAGTGAGTGTTAATCTACAGGTGGGCCAAAGTGAAGAACCTGAGGGTGGGTAGATTTAGGAGAAAGAAAGGTGACGATTGGGACTTCCCTGGTGGTCCAGTGGTTAAGACTTTGCCTTCCAATGCAGGGGATATAGGTTCGATCCCTAGTCAGGGAGCTAAGATCTCACATGCCTTGTGGCCAAAAAGTCAAAGCATAAAATAGAAGCAATATTGTAACACATTCAATCAAGATTTAAAAAAATAGTCCACATCAAAAAAAAAAAAAAAAAAAGATGATGATGATTGCATCTGAAAGGGTTCAGTGTCTGTTTAAAGAACTTTTGCTATTGAAAGCTCCCCCTGGAATTATGTTAGATTAGCAAAAGAAACTCTTATGTTACATAAAACAGGACTAAAGTAGTTGGTTTCATTTCATAGGTCATATTCTTCATTTTCTTTAATTTTTTAAGGGATTATGGTCAATTTAAATTGTTTTAAAATCAAAATACAAATTAGAAACCTAAATGAGAAAATGAGCAGATAGTGGAAGTGCTAAAGAGGCTAAAGAATTTTCCTGCTCAAGGCTGAATAGAGACAGAAATTTCTATAATATGAGTCTAGGCACTGTTGAGTCCTCATTTCAGCCCTACCTAATTCAGTTACCTGTGCATTTTCTAAATGGAAGAATAATTGGCCTAAGAGGTCAGTGTGGTGTAATGAGAAAAGCCCATTCTTCAGAAACAAAATAGTCATAGATCAGAATCTCACTCACTAGCTATTTACTTTAGGCAAATTATTCAGATTTCCATGAATCAGTTTTTAAATTTATAAAGTAAGGCAATGATTCCTACCCTTTAGGATGGTGGTTCTTCAAATGGAAAGCAGAATTTTCCCTTGGAGGGAGTTTTTTGTGGTCACAGGACTGGAAGAAACAGTAGCATTCAATGGGCAGAGACTGGAAGAAACAGCATTCAGTGGCAGGGACCAGGGATACTAGGCTCCTGCAGTATCTGAGACAGTCCCAGCATGAAGGACTGTATCATGTCCTGCACAGATTTGCAGTGTCCCCAAGATGTTCATGTAAGTGAAAATCTTCGTAATTATCTAAGCCTAGAATCTAAATGTGTTTACACATAAACATTTTTGCATCATTTTAAAATACACTGAGTGTTCCAAGGAATGTAAATTACTGTCATGTAAATTGAGGGGAGATGATACATTGTTTAGTTCTTATTCCCTTATCAAAATTTGCTCATCCTTTTGGGAAAAAAAAATCACATAGCCAGCAGCAAATCTCTGCATAATATTTGATTTCTAGTAAAATGCCTTATCAGATTGTTTTTGAGGAGGATCACAATGCTATTACATATGGGTGTAAACAACTGACTATTTCATTGTGTCTTCTAATAATTATGCCTGGCAAGTCTTCATTCAAATAAACTAATTGAAATGCATTAGTGAAAAATAGTATTTTAATATAAATCACTTCTTTTTTTCTCCTTTCAGTTCAGTTCAGTAGCTCAGTCATGTCCAGCTCTTTGCAACCCCATGGACTGCAGCATACCAGGCTTCCCTGTCTATCACCAACTCCTGGAACTTGCTCAAACTCATGTCCATCAAGTTGATGATGCCATCCAACCATCCCATTCTCTGTCATCCCCTTCCCCTCCTGCCTTCAATCTTTTCCAGCATCAGGGTCTTTTCTAGTGAGTCAGTTCTTCACATCAGGTGGCCAAAGTATTGAAGTTTCAGCTT
Source organism: Bos mutus (assembly GCF_027580195.1). Lineage (NCBI taxonomy): Eukaryota > Metazoa > Chordata > Mammalia > Artiodactyla > Bovidae > Bos > Bos mutus. Next base: position 119,653,080 of record NC_091618.1, read on the forward strand.
CAGCGTCAGTCCTTCCAATGAATACTCAGGAATGATTTCCTTTAGGATGGACTGGTTGGATCTCCTTGCAGTCCAAGGGATTCTCAAGGGTCTTTTCCAACACCACAGTGCAGAAGCATCAATACTTTAGTGCTCAGCTTTCTTTATAGTCCAACTCTCACATCCATGCATGACTACTGGAAAAACCATAGCTTTGACTAGACAGACCTTTGTTGGCAAAGTAGAATGTCTCTGCATTTTAATGTGCTGTCTAGATTGGTCATAGCTTTTCTTCTAAGGAGCCTCTTTTAATTTCACGGCTGCAGTTACCATCTGCAGTTATTTTGGAGCCCCCCAAAATAAAGTCTGTCACTGTTTCCAATGTTTCCCCATCTATTTGTCATGAGCTAAAATATTACATTAATTTTTTAAAACTATGTGTGCAGGTAGGTTATATCAGCTATGAATTGTATTTCAAGATAGTAAATGTGGAATGATACAATATTGTTCTGAAAGGAGATGTTAGTTCTGAAGACTGGGTCTGCTTTAAACTTGAGAGGATTGGATGAGGCAGTGCTAGTAAGTGATTAACATAATATCTAGTACATGGTAAGTGCTCATGTATAGTAACTATTCTTACAATAAGTAAGGACTGGTTGGATTGGATACCAGTGTTAAGTCAAGGCAAATAGATGTTCTGAGACCAGTAAGTCTGTTTCTTACCTGGGAATGCAAATCTGGGCCAGCCCCATGCTTCAGGATGATGCATCCCATCTACTTCAGGATGATGGTGAGAGCAGCCTGGAAGTTCTGAACTTAACCTTGAAACCTTAAGAGAAGAGGGAGATGGAGGAGAAAGGAGCCAACCTGATCTGGGAATATTGGGAAGATTAGGAATTAGATTTAACACATTGCTTCTCAATCCACATTGGGTAAATAGTAGTGCAGTGGGTGTTTCTGTTGCTAACTACTATTACTCTTATTCTCTGAGTGTCTGGTTTAGCCATCTGGTTGCTGTGAAAATCCCTTAAATGTTTTAGTTCCTGTGTTACTAGAGTTCATTATTAAAGGAGAGGAAGCTTCAAGCAGCATTTAGAAAACAAGCTGACCTGTCCATTTGGGGGATGACTACAGTGGACCTGAAGTCTGTGCCATGTAACTGGTATATAACTGTAATGCACCAGAGCTGTTCAGCAGGAACCCTACCACTACACCCACTACCAAATTCCCATTTGGCTCTTGGGACTGCTTCTCGGGACTAATATATCAGCACTACTTTTGGTCAATGAAAGAAACAGGTGAATGCTTGAATAAGAATTCTGAGACATTTCATGGGCTAGATGGCATCCCGAGATATGGTGACTTTCTTCCCATACGCTAACCCCAGGTATTATAAAACAATTTCGTAAGAACTAGTTATGTACCAAGTGTAATAATAGACATATGTTTTGGTCAATGTAAGAAAAACATCTCTTTCTATACCCAATCTTGTTGCTGCTACTGCTGCTAAGTCGCTTCAGTCGTGTCTGACTCTGTGCGACCATGTAGACAGCAGCCCACCAGGCTCCCCTGTCCCTGGGATTCTCCAGGGAAGAACACTGGAGTTAGAACATATTAAAACCCTCATTTAAGAAGTCTTCTGCGACTTTTTATTTCAAGGCAAGGCAACAATCTGGATGATATTTCTTTATATAATTGCCACCATTCACCCAGCTGTGGCCATTTGCTCTGTAATGTTAGCTAGTCAGAATAATATGTTAAAATATTAAGTTAGCATTTATGTAATTCTTGATGATAATGATAACTATATAAGTAATTAAATGCATGTGAGACAGTATTCTAGGTTATCATACTGAAATAACAATTGACTAGTGAATAGCATTAAACAATTTAGGGCCTAGATATTTCTATTTGAAATCCTTTAAAAATGTAACAGTGTAGAAATCAGTATGGACTAGAAGCATAGACTGGGACATCTGTGTCTTAGAATATGCAGGCCAGAAATGAAAGATGATCCTGTCCCAGAAGCCAATTTACCTCTGAGGTTTGTTTGAGTAGAACACTTCAAAAAAACTGAAATACACACTGTCATTTAGGAATGCATAAGCTTTCAAAATTCTGTCAATTCTGCCATAATATATTTATGTGGCAGAAATATTCTCTCCCTCTGTCTTTTCAATGCTATTTTGGTAAAAATAAAAAAGCTAGGAAATTTCTTTAAGGGTTATTCAGCTTCTTTCCTTTGACTCTTGACTTGTCATACAAAATATGTTCTTCCCTTTGTAAATGTGCATCTTTCCTAAAAGCTAATTCTGTGTAAAGCACATTCTGGATGGTACGATATCTAGTGTGTTACCAGCTCAGAAAGGAATAGACGATTCCAACTGGGACTCCAAATCTCTACACTCATAATTGAAATATATACTGTACATGGTTCCTTTGCCTTCAACATTAATATCCATCTGCCGAAATGGCAAGGTGCCTGCTCTCTAGCTGATTGGATGGATGCCCTGGAGCACAGGTGCCTGGCAATGATGGGTTTAGAGAAATCCCCGACATAACATTGTTCATGACATTTCCTCTGCAGGACCTCTCTCCTGGGTGTGTGTTACACAGAGGGCTCTCTCTTCCTGTCTGATGTCATAACTGCTACTGGACATCTTCAGAAATGTGTCTGTTCATAGTTAAAAGCAAAAGACAGAACAAGATGACATTTAAAAAGTAGAAATCACAATATTTTGATTCTTGAGGTCTAGCTTACGTTTTAAAAATATGTTCTTTCTTAGAACATCTTAAATGCCAAGTCTTTAAACTCAGAGTGTTCTTCCAGGTATCATTTATTCATTACTTACATTTTATGACCTATGACAGTTGGTGATATAAAGCCAAAAGTTATGCTGTAGTAGTATACATGTGGCAGTATTTTATGAGATGGATGTGTGAAGATTTCAAAGTAAAAGTCATCTTCTGATTATCTCCTTATAAAAGCTATTGGGGCAAAAGAATACCACAGAACCTTTTTTTAAAGCTAGTAACCAGTATTCTTTTTGTCCCTGCTGATTATTTCTTTTGGAAGAAAGTACCATATTGGAGTAGCTAATAGATTCTGTGTTTAATCACTCAAGGATTAGGTGCTACAGTATGGAGAAAAGAGAAACTCCATGCATTATCCTAACTGTGGTTTCTAAATTCTAAGCCTTTAGCAGAAGCAAGAGTTTGTAAAGATTAGAGAGATATTTGGGAAAAACAAGAAGAGTGTAGGGCCCTAAACCAAATTTACAGTCTAGGAAACAATTCCCTTAGGTAGAGAAAGGGAGAATTAGAGAAGAAGAAATGAGATATAAATGTGTTAATAGGCTGCCACTTAACAGTGAGCAGAGTTCCCTATGCTATACAGTAGGTCCTTATTGGTTTTCCATTTAAAATATAACAGTATGTACATGTCAATTTCAAACTCCCTAACTGTCCGTTCCCCTGACCCTCCCTTCTGGTTACCATAATTTCACCCTCTAAGTCTGTGAGTCTGTTTCTGTTTTGTAATTAAATTCATTTGCATCATTTCTTTTTGGATTCCTCATATAAAGGATATCATATGATAGTTCTCTATGTCTCACTTCACTCAGTACTCCAATGAAAAGTAAAAATTAAATTAAAAAAAAAAAGAAGAAGCCTTAGAGAAGAACATCATTTGCATCCATTCTTGGGTAGAGCCCAGTGGTATCATACTTATAATTATTATAAAATATTTTAGATTTCTTATTTCAGAGAAGAAATAACTGTGAGCTTCCTATAGGTGACTATGAGCCATAGAAAGCTTGCAGAGATACTCACACCTCAGGTTCACTGAGCTGAGGATTATCTCAAGGTTAGACCTTACCTTGTGCCCAAATGGCTCATGGATTCAAGAATTTGTTTCTCTCATTTCTTATGAATTAGAGACTTATAAACCCTCTAAAACTTTGATATAATCTTTAGAAGGAAGGGGACTTCCCTGATAGCTCAGTTGGTAAAGAATCCGCCCATGATGCAGGAGACCCCTGTTCATTTCCTGGGTCGGGAAGATCCACTGGAGAAGGGATAGGCTACCCACTCCAGTATTCTTGGGCTTCCCTTGTGGCTCAGCTGGTAAAGAATCTTGCTGCAATGTGGGAGACCTGGGTTCAATCCCTGGGTTGGGAGGATTCCTAGGAGAAGGGAAAGGTTACCTACTCCAGTATTCTGGCCTGGAGAATTCCATGGACTAAGTTCATGGGATTGCAAAGAGTCAGACACGACTGAGCAACTTTCACACTTGCCATTGCCTTCTCCATAAGAAGGAAGAATGAAACCCAAAACTCACTGAGTACATTTTTCTCTCTTGAGAGGCTTCCAGTTGATTTAAGTTGTTACAAAATATAAAGTTATACTTTTAGTTCATCTGAGCATGTATGCCGGTTTAGTCGCTAAGTTATATCTGACTCTTGGACTCTTGTGACCCCACTGACTGTAGCCTGCCAGGCTCCTCTGTCTATGGGGTTCTCTAGGCAATGGCACCCCACTCCAGTACTCTTGCCTGGAAAATCCCATGGACGGAGGAGCCTGGTAGGCTGCAGTCCATGGGGTCGCGAAGAGTCGGACACGACTGAGCGACTTCACTTTCACTTTTCACTTTCATGCATTGGAGAAGGAAATGGCAACCCACTCCAGTGTTCTTGCCTGGAGAATCCCAGGGATGGGGGAGCCTGGTGGCTGCCGTCTATGGGGTCACACAGAGTCGGACACGACTGAAGTGACTTAGCAGCAGCAGCAGCAGGCAAGACTACTAGAGTGGGTTGCCATTTCTTTCTCCAGGGCATCTTCCCAACCCAGGGATTGAAACCAGGTGTCCTGCATTGCAGGCAGATTCTTTACCAACTGAGCGATGAGGGAAGTCTCTGAGTATGTATACTAAGACTCATATTAACTAAAATTTATTTATATATTGTGAATTGTTCTAGAAAAGAGTTAAGGACTATTGAAAAATTTTAGAATTTTCTTTTCCATTTTTGAAACTTTTATTAAAGGTAGTGTTTATGAGATGTTCTCTATTCAGATGGAATACACATCACCTGAGTTGCCCATCCTGTTCACTAGAAACCTAACTCTACAGCCTGATATATTCAGTATTTTAGTTTCACTATCTATCTATAGGCATACCTACAGGAGATTTTAGGTTAGTATTTTGCAAAAGCAAAAGGATTTGTTTATAGTGACCAAAATATACTGTAATAACTCTATTTAATCTAGTGCATATATTTATATAGAGTTATTTGCAAAAGTTATGTATTGACTATCAACATCTATTTTCCACTTTCTCTTAGTTAGGAAAATGTAATAACCTTAAAAGTGTTATAAAGGAATATGGAATAATCTGAAATGTGTTTACAAAAGTTCTGATCAAGAGAGAATTCCCCTAGTGGGTGCCATGCTTCTCTTGTGCCATGACATCTGTACTCTAGTTTCAGGTCTTATGAATGACCTTGTTTTTATTTTTCATCCAACTTTGCTTACAGAATCACACCAAGGAAAACTTTAAGCAGTACATGTTCTTGGTAGATTTCCATGGCAAGATAATGCTTGTCCCCAGACTTCTTTATTTGCATTCTTAGTGTGAATGGCTTCCTGGTGTTGCTGCTCTACCTCTTTCAGTACAGAGTTTTTGTGTTTTCACTGAGTCTTCCTGCTGCCTGATCAGCATTCTGGGTGCCCCATTGGGGATCTGCAGTGAGAGGACACTTTAAATGCCTTTTGTGGGCAAAATTCACTTTATGTATGGTATAAAATAAAAACAGATTTCCCGCATTACTCAACATCATGAAGATAGTGGGTTAACACAATGTAGGATTCTCTTGCCATCTTTCTCTTTATTTAGTTCTGTCTTTTACTTGTTATGCAAAAGAGGATGGGCATTCTTGTATTCATGAATTTGGAGAAACATCAGTAAAACCTGATCCTTGCCTGTGGACCTTCGTTCCCTTTGCTTGTAATTGTGTTATTATATGAGTCAGCCTTTGCCTACCACCTTAGTATCAATATTTTTCAAAAGCTGGGTTTATCCCAAGGAGAAAAGCATTTTCTAATATGATCAAAATTGTTGTGATTTTTCTGAATTTCAAAAAACTCATAAGGGTTCTAAATGGTACTTTGGGGCCTTCTGTTGTATTCTACATTGAACTTGGGAAAAATAGAAAGAAACTCATGGGAATAATTCATAAGACATTTATATACCAAATAATCTAGTTGTATAAATCCATATAACAGGAGAATTCTTGGAAATAATTTCTTTGCTTAATCTTTATGTCAACTTGTTATTCTAAACAAGACCTTTAGCCTCTGATTCTTCCAGTTTAGTAATTATCAAAAAATTAATTATTTGGTAAGTACCAGTAAATTTCTTCTAGTTGTCTTTTCTCTAATGATTTCTTAAAAAATAGAATAGCACTTTGATATACAGTTTCTCTAGATAATCTGTTTCCCTCTTTGAATCTTTAAGTAGAGAAAGGAAACAGGATAATAGAGCATTAATATTTTCTTTTTTAGTATAACAAATGAGATATTTCCAAAATCTGTCCAGTTTATAACACTACATTGAGTATAGTATGTAGTGAATTAATTATATTGATATAGGAAGAGTATAAATAAAATTTAAAGTATTTTTTATGAAAATCTGCCAGTTTTCGGTTTAGAGGTTTAATGTAATAGACAATGCTTTTTATCTGATATTACTATAAAATTTTAAAAAAAGAAAGATTAGAAAAAATCTTTATGTTTATACAGTTTTACTCAATTAAAATGAAGAAGAAAATTAAGCCAGTTATGTGATAATTAAGAGTAAGTCACCTTCTTGAAATATATTATTACAGCAAATAATCTTTCAGGATTTCTTTTTTCTTTTTCATTTTATTCTGTTAACATGGATCTATCCTTTCTATGAGTTTCAGGGGGAAAAATAGCAACAGATAGGATCCAAATATAACAAATTAGAGTTATATTTATAACACAAATTCAGCATAGTCTATTTAGGCAAGACTGACATTGTACTAAAAGCCTGATACAGATTCCATATTTATTTACTTCAGAGCACTGAATCAAGCTCAATGAAAAGTGATTTGTAAATTGCTTATTCAGTGAACTTGAATAAATAACTCACAAATCAATGTCTTACAAGAATTTGGTAACCAGCCTATTTCATCTGAAACTGTAGTACAGCCTATCGATTCCCTTCTCTGGGTAACGGTGCACAGGAAAAATTCAAAAAGAAGCAGGCCATTCTACCTACTTGTTCAATTCCAAAAGAGGGGAAAAATGTGATTGGAGTTTTAAAAACAACTCTCTTTCCAGCTGTCACTACCACCCTTACAACTAAATAAGTGGGACCTTTCAGATGGACCCTGTGCTTTGGAAGACCTGGATCTGACTTCACTGCATTGCTCTTAATAGAACCAGTAGTCCACAGGGCAAGCAGATGAGTCCATACAGAGCTTATGTTCACTCCTTCTAGACTATGTTTCAAGAACCAGAGACCCTAAGCCCACCTTTAGGTCCCTCCTCCCAAGCATGCACCACATTGCACATTGGGTCGAAGATGTTGGCAAGTGAGGGCAATTCACAGAAGGTTTGGATAGGGCTTGGGCAGCCAGGCTGAGGTATCCTCACACAGAAGTATGGCATACTTCAAGGCCCAAAAGAGAAGGAGAAACTACAGGGATACAGACCTGAATAGGCCCTCTGCACGTGTCATTTTCTAGGGAACACCTCTGAGAAGTCCAAAACTTTCAAATTTGAACCTGGTTTTCTTGATTGTTTCAAAGACACATTTCTTAAAGTAGAAAGATAGTTTATTTAACATTGTGTCAGCTTAACTTATCAAATATTTAGACATATGGCCCATGGGCCATCATTTGTACTCTTGCCCCAGACTCATTAATGTTAAGGACAGTCTTACCAGCTATTACTCTCTCTACTCTTTTTCACAGCCAGACTTCTCAAAGTTTTCTTAACTTGCCACAGCCCATTTGTTCATCCCGTATTTATTTTTCTCCTCACCTGGTCTTGCTTTGGCACTTACGATTTCAACAAATCCCCTCTTGCTTTATTCAAGTGCTTGTGTGCATGCATGTCTTCTTGTTTAAAAAAAAAATCCAGTAAATATAATCTTCTGAACTAATCTTATTCTCTTAGCAATATTTAACAATATTGGAATCTGGCTAATCCAAAGTAAAGGCATCTGCAAATTCAGGGTCAGGTGAGTTCCCACTTTCTGGCTCCTAGATATGTTCTTATACAGTGGAGGGGGCAAGGAAGCTCTTAAATTTCTCTTTTGTAAGGGCACTAAGAAAGCCTTCTTAAGTGAACAATACAAAAAGAAAAGAAAACAATAAAATGGGAAAGACTACAGATCTCTTCAAGAAAATTAGAGATACCAAGTGTATTGCTGATCCTGTTCATGACACCAGCTGTCTTGCTCTTCACACTGCTCACACTGTTCGCTGAACCCAGGGTAGGCAAGGCACAAACTAAGAGGCTGGAAGAAGACTCGAGGAGCCATAAGAACTGCAGATACGTTTATTCTCTCCTGGCTGATGCAGCAGCCATAGCAGGAGACGCACTATATTCTCTGCTTTCGTGACTGACTCAATGGACACAGCTGTGCATCAGTAAATGCCTCCATTTTCTTGTGGAACTCACAGAGGCATGCTGCACACAACCTGTGACCAAACAAGTACCTTGTGAGGCACATGTGCAGTGCTACAAATGATCTCAGCTGTTCCATAGTCATTGTTCACACATATGGGCCAGAGGGCGTGAGAGCGTGGGGTGAGAGAGCCTGGCTGGTGCAATCTTATTAATTTCCCCACACAAAGGGAACATTCCATGCAAATACGAGCATAATAAAGTACAGAAATGGTATGGACCTAACAGAAGCAGACTCTATTAAGAAGAGATAGCAAGAATAAACAGAACTAAAGATCTTCATGACCCAGATGTGTGATCACTAGAACCAGATATCCTGGAGTGTGAAGTCAAGTGGGCCTTAGAAAGCATCACTACGAACAAAGCTAGTGGAGCTGATGGAATTCCAGTTGAGCTATTTCAAATCCTGAAAGATGATGCTGTGAAAGTGCTGCACTCAATATGCCAGCAAATTTGGAAAACTCAGCAGTGGCCACAGGACTGGAAAAGATAAGTTTTCATTCCAATCCCAAAAAAGAGCAATGCCAATGAATGTTCAAACTACTGCACAATTATGCTCATTTCACATGCTAGCAAGGTAATGCTCAAAGTCCTTGAAGCTAGGCTTCAACAATATGTAAATCAAGAACTTCCAGATGTTCAAGCTGGAATTAGAAAAGGCAGAGGAACCAGAGATCAAATTGCCAACATCCATTGGATCATAATTCAGAAAAAAAAATCTGCTTCTGTTTCATTGACTCTGCTAAAGCCTTTGACTGTGTGGATCACAGCAAATTTGGAAAACTCTTAGATGAGAATACCAGACCACCTTACCTGTCTCCTGCGAAACCTGTATGCAAGAAGCAACAAAACTGGACATGGAACAACAGACTGGTTCCAAATTGGGAAAGGAATATGACAAGGTTGTACATCATCACCCTACTTATTTAACTTATACGCATAGTACATCACGCAGAATGCTGTGCTGAATGAAGCTCAAACTAGAATCAAGATTGCTGGGAGAAATACCAATAACCTCAGAATGCATATGAGAACACACTAATGGGAGATAGCAAAGAGGAACTAAAGAGCCTCTTGATGAAGCTGAAAGAGGAGAGTAAAAAAGTTGGCTTGAAATTCAACATTCAAAAAGCTAAAATCATGGCATATAGTCCCATCACTTCATGGCAAATAGATGGGGAAAAATGGAAACAGTAACAGACTTTATTTTCTTGGGTTCCAAAATCACTGCAGATGGTGACTGCAGCCAAGAAATTAAAAGACGTTTGCTCCTTGGAAGAAAAGCTATGAAAAACCGAGATAGCATATTGAAAAGCAGAGACATTACTTTGACGATAGAGGTCCATCTAGTCAAAGCTATGCTTTTTCCAGTATTCTTGTACAGATGTGAAGCTTGGACCATCAAGAAGGCTGAGTACCGAAGAATTGATGCTTTCAAACTGTGACATTGGAGAAGATTCTTGGGAATCCCTTGGACAGCAAGGAGATCAAACCAGTCAATCCTAATGAAATCAATGCTGAATATTCATTGGAAGGACTGATGCTGAAGCTGAATCTCCAATACTTTGGCCACCTAATTCAAAGAGCTGATTTATAGGGAAAGACCCTGATGCTGGGAAAAATTGAGGGCAGGAGGAGAAGCGGGCAACAAGGATGAGATAGTGGGATGGCTTCATCCATTCAATGAACATGAGTTTGAGCAAACTCTGGAAGTTAGTGAAGGACAGGGAAGCCTGGAGTGCTGCAGCCCATGGGTTTGCAAAACATTGGTTAGAACTGAACAACAGCAATAACAGGGCACTAATCCCTTCCAAAGGCCCACATCTCCAGATATCATCACACTGTGATTAGATTTCAACATGTGAATTTTGAGGGGACACAGTCTACAGAAGCTCCACTCCAGACATGGTCCAAACCTACATGCCTAGCCTCATCCAGTGTTAGGTCAGTCTTGTACTTTCTCTTCTCTAGATCAGAATTTCTCAACTATTGTCACCATGTGGTAGATTTCCAGACCTAATTCCAAAGAAACCCGTATCTAAAACACACAATAAATACATTATCAAAACTTAAGAAGAAAATCTTAAAAGTAGCAATTTGTTACATCTTAGAAAACCCCCATAAGCCTACAAGCAGATTTTTCTGCAAAAATTTTGCAGGATAGAAGGGAGTGGCATGATATATATTCAAAGTGCTGAAATAAAAAAAAAAAATGTGCCAACAAAGACTACTCTACCAACAAAATTGTCCTTCAGAACTTAAGAAGAGCTGCAGAGTTTTTTGGACAAAAGCTGAAGGAGTTCACCACTAGATGGGCCTTACTAGAAATGTTAAAGGAAAATTTTTAGGCTGGAATTAAAAGACACTAACTAGTAACAGGAAAACATATGGAGGTATAAAATATAGTAATGGTAACTATATGGTTAAATTCAGAGCACTCCCTATATTGTAGTGGTAGTGGTTAAATCACTTGTAACTCCAGTATGAAGGTTAAAAGATAAGAATATTAAAAATAACTATCACCTCGGTAATTTTTAATTACTGATTTGTGACATCAAAAACATAAAATATAAATGGGATATAAAAATGTACAGCTTTTGAGTGCATTTGTAATTAAATTGTTATCAATCTCAAATAAACTATTATAAGATGTTTTATGTAAGTTTGGTATAACCATAAAGCAAAAAACTACGGTAGATAAACAAAAAATAAAAACAAAGGTAATCAAGCATGCCACTACAGAAAATATCGTATCACAAAGGAAGAGAGTAAGAGACAATGAAAGGAACAAATAAATTCCCAGAAAACCAGAGAACAGTTTTCAAAATGGCAGTCAAAAGTCCATATATTAGCAATTACTTTAAATGTAAATAGACAAATTCTCCAATCAAAATACATAAAGTGGCTAAATGAACAAAAAGAAAAAAGAACAAGACACAGCTCTATGTTTCCTATAACATTCATTACAGTATTAATGACTCACACAGAGTAAAGAGATGGAGAGAGATAAGGCATGAAAATGGAAGCCAAACGAAAGTTGGGATAACTAGACTCATGTCAGATATAATAGACTTTAAGCCAGAGACTGAATGAGGAACGAAGAAGGCATAATAAAATGATAAAATGGCCAAACTATCAGAGGGTATAACATTTGTAAATATTTATACCAACATCAGTTCAGTTCAGTCGCTCAGTCGTGTCTGACTCTTTGCGACCCCATGAATCACAGCACACCAGGCCTCCCTGTCCATCACCAACTCCCGGAGTTCACCCAGACTCACGTCCATCGAGTCAGTGATGCCATCCAGCCATCTCATCCTCTGTCGTCCCCTTCTCCTCCTGCCCCCAATCCCTCCCAGCATCAGAGTCTTTTCCAGTGAGTCAACTCTTAGCACGAGGTGGCCAAAGTATTGGAGTTTCAGCTTTAGCATCATTCCTTCCAAAGAAATCCCAGGGCTGATCTCCTTCAGAATGGACTGGTTGGATCTCCTTGCAGTCCAAGGGACTCTCAAGAGTCTTCTCCAACACCACAGTTCAAAAGCACCTAAATACATAAAGCAAATAGTAAAATATATAAAGGGAGAAATAGCAATGCAATAATATTAGGGACTTTAGTAACACACTTTGATCATTGGATAGTTCACACAGACAGAAAATCAGATGAAAGCATGTAGACTTAAACTATACGTTAGATCAGATTGACCTAATACTATTGGGTAGAATGTTCTGTATATGATAGAAATATATCTTTAATGGAAGTCAATATGTTGGTAAAGAATACTTCATCTCCTTTATTTAAAAATTTTATGCTTGATTTTATGTTTAAAAGATATCCAAATAAATATAGAAGTCTTAATTTCTACTATATATAATGCAAATAAGGTTTGCTATGTGATATATAATACCTACAAGAACAATTGTTTTCCTTATTTAAAGCTAAAAATAAAAACAATTTTTGCTGCTTTTGAAATTAGCATTCATTTTTACAAATTAAAAAATTATAAAACACTATAAATTTCTTTTAAATGACTTGCTTTGAAACAAGATTGAACTTAATTTTTCTAATGATAGCCCTGTATATTTCATTTAAATAAAGGTTATATATTATTTTTTAAATTTTAAATGTATCTATTTTTTAATTGAAGGATAATTGCTTTACAGAATTGTGTTGGTTTCTGCCAAACGTCACATAAATTGGTTTTAACTACTGTTATTTCAACATGAAAATTTATTAACATTGAATTAGCCGTTAATAATTAGCAAAACCATTAGCTAAAACAATTTAATGAAAAATAGAGCTTAAGCATGATTTTATAATGACTTGGGAAAAATGTTTGCTTCCTGAGTCACATATCTGGATGAAATATTGGCCTCGGCTATTACGGAATTCTTATACACATGTATTATTTTCTTGATCTCTTTTATAAGTCTGTTTGTGAATAAACTAAAAGCAGAATGATATTCACCTCTTTTGCATGTGAAAAGTGCTTATTTTTCACTTCATAAATATGAAAAAATGAAGTTCTTAGACTGAGCATGAGAGGCAAAGAAAGGGCCGGTCACATGCCCAGATACTTCACTGAATGGGAAGGGAAAACTGCTGTTTTGTTCTTCAGTTTCTCCAGGTGGATTTCAGTAAGTCAAGAGATGGCTGATAATCTTCCTCACTCTCAAATCCAAGCAGCTTGGGAAATATTTCAAAGTTTCCTGTTGCAACATGATTTTTTCCCAATGATTCTGTTTCTTTTACAGCCAAACATCTTGTCACCTGAAGTCAAAATATTTTCTTCAGGGCCTTGCAGAGACTTGTCCAACTGGTTCAATGTGATGAAAAATGTTTGCTAAGCAGGTGAGTCTGCAGCTATTCTTTATCACCCAAGCACTTAATAAAATCTGGCCTCCTGTGTCCTTTCAAGTATTCCTGCAATTTACCTTTCAGCTCCCACATTTTATAGATCTACTCCTATGCAAAGTATGTGGGTTTCTGCAGGTAGCAGATTTATATTGTGTGGGTTTCTGAAAAATCCTTAAGTAATTGGTTTGACATCACTGAAATTTTCTTTTCTTTTTTTCCCACAATAAATGCAGAATCTTTTATATTGATCATTGATGGGACACCTATCAATGCAGGTATCAGTATTCCCCTAAGACTTTTGTTTTCAGATATGATGGCACCACGTTAACTAAGGTTTGGCCTTTGCTTGTTTGGGCAGGCTAGATGCAACAGAAAGTTTTCTCGAAATTCACCACCCTTTAGGAATCATACCAATGCTACAATGTGACATCTACCAATGAAATCTGTTGACTCATCAGTCTGTAATTGGAAGCTGTTGTTCTGTAGTTTATCATCCCAAAGCTCTCCAGCATCATCTGCTATGTCCTCAATATGACAACTTATCATACTGTGTTATACGGAATCTTTTCAATTTCTCATACTTGTCAGCATTTTCCTCACTATATAGTTATAGGCTGGTATTATTAGATCTTCACTAAGTGCATAATTTTTTTTAATTTTCTGGTTAATAAGTTCTATTACTAAATAACATGTTTCCTGAGTCTCTTCACTAAATGTTATTATTTTTTTTTGAAAATGTGATTTTTTTTTAACAAAAGTTTTACTTTAAAATAACCAACTGGTCACTTTTCAAATGGCTGTGATTTGTACTCACATGACTTTCAAATTTTCCTGTAGCCACAGGTTCATTTGCATAATGCAATACAATCACTTGGATATCCAAACCATTGATAACTGGTTTTTATTGTGAAAGTGAACTTATTTTATAGCTCTTCTCATATTAGGACAGGGAAGTGACTCAACAGTTTGCAATTCTTTGCACTAATCTTATCAGAACTATCCATAAACTTAGGCTTAGAATATTCCTCTTCTACTTCACTCTATCTTCAAAAATTGGAATACCAGACATGTTGGAAAACATAAACACTGATAAAGTATGACAGAATGACATTATAAATAATGATTGATAAAAAAATCACAAAAACATGTAACCACAACCAGTGCTAACCTACAAAACGATGTTTTCCAAAATTTATACAACACCAACATAGCCTGAGAGAAACTGAGTCATGACACACAAAAAATACCTCCTCTAGAATAAATATTTCCCTACAGTTTTGTATTTTACCAGTTGAACCAGGTCACTCCAATAAAGCAGTCATTGCACAAAAGAGGGGGACATGAGATGATTTGGGGTGGACAAGCTGATGCCATCGATCTACTGCCCTCTCTTTGGGGTACCACAGTGCCCACCAGTTATCAGTGACCTCCTATAGCTCGTGGAAAAGCTGAGGATGCATTCATTCCTACTGCACTCATTCCAGTGACACATTCCCACTGTACACGATCAGAGCTGCAAGGCGGCTGATGAAATTGTTATTGGGGCCCCTCAATCACTCGGCGTCACTGCAAGTGCTAACACTGTGTGGTATGTGAAGTTTTATAAAGATGCCCCCTCTCCCCAAACTGGTAAAACCGCTAGTGACACCTTGGAGAATCCTAGCATTCCTGGGAAGCTCGGTTGCGAAACCTGCCTTGGTAGCCCTGATTTATTTGATTCCCTGGTTTGTGCCGTGTTCTCTCCACTCATGCTCTTCAATTATCGTTTCTTCCCCTGCAATGCCTCTATCCCCTTAACTCCCAGTTACTTAAGACTTCAGATTAGTTCACATTCCCCATTAGCCCCTTGGTGGTTCCCTATACTGCCACTCCTAGTACGGAATTGGAGTTATTCGTAATGCCACTATTACTAAAGGTGGGTTTGCCACTATTCTCTTCTATGCAGACTTAGTGACATAATGGCAGGGTCCATGTCTACTGTATTAAAGGATAAAATTTCACTCTTCACTACAATCAAAGGCTCCAGGCATTTAAGGTTGACCTTGGCTTTCATGTCTTGGATTTTACTGAGGGACTATATCAACAAATCAGTGAGTCAGTTGAAGCCACAGGATTCTAACAGGTGATGGGCATGAAAACTAGGGCAGTACAGTAGATTGCATTGCTGGCTCAAGATTTTCCATGAAGACTCTGCTAAGCAGGTATGCATTATGCAGACAGACAGGGAAGAGGCCCAAAGAAATGTCACAACCATATCAATTTTTGTTTTAAAAACTGTCTTTCAGGGCATAAATTGCAATAAAATATTGGGACTATAGTCAGAGTTCCAACTCTATGTGACACAAAGTACTCAATTTTCTGGCATGAAATTTGTAATGCCAATTGTGTGGATCAGCATTTGTCAGGCAGTGTTTTGTTTGTTTTTCCTTTCTCAAAATTCTAGAAATAAAATGACCTACTGAGCAAAGAGGGCAGTTGTCTTTCCAACAACACTGGCCTTGAAGGAGGACCTTGGCTATGTTTTGACTATGATTTGTATTATCCTTACAGAAATCATATGCCCTTTTCCTGGTAAATATGGATTGAGGAAATGAGACGAAGTAAACAAATGAGGCTCTGAATTCCAATGCTGCATGTATATTTTATTTAAATGATTACAGTGGGGAGTCTTTAAAATTGCTTTCACACAAAGGCATTCTCTGGCAGAAGGTAAAAACTTCAAGTAAGCAGTTATTAATCTCTTCCCAGAGACACTGTTCTTTAGTATGAAACACTGCCTCCGTACTTTCTAGATCTTGTGCCAAGTTAAGAAATGGATTTTGGAGTTAGAGACTAAATATAAGACTTCTAGATTTGTGATGAATAAGAAGTGTTTCCATTCAGTAGAGTGTAAAAAAGGAACACCTGTTCGTGGTTTAGATCAGGATTTTTGAATTCTGATTAGTCCAAATTCTATTCTCGGATTTCTCTTTTTTTAAGATTTTTTAGTTTAAAATATTTTTTCCTTTGAGACATAGTTGATTTATAATGGTGTACAGTAAAGTAATTCACAGTTTTTAAAGATAATACTCCATCATAGTTGTTATAAAATATTGACTATACTCCCTGTGCTTTACGATATATTCTTACGGCTTATTTATTTTAGACATAGTAGTTTAGACCTTTTTAATCCCTTACCCCTATCTTGCCTCTCCCCCATCCCACTGGTAACCAATGGTTTATTTTTTGTACCTGTGAGTCTGGTTCTTTTTTGTTATATACACTCAATTAAGTTCAGTTACTCAGCCATGTCCCGACTTTTTGTGACGCATGGACCACAGCACGCCAGGCCTCCCGGTCTATTACCAATCCCAGAGTTTACCCAAACTCATGTCCATTGAGTCGGTGATGCCGTCCAACCATCTCACCCTCTGTCATCCCCTTTTCCTCCTGCCCTCGATCTTTCCCAGCATCAGGGTCTTTTAAAATGAGTCAGCTGTATACATCAGGTGGCCGAAGTATTGAAGTCTCAGCTTCAACATCAGTCCATCCAATGAACACTCAGGACGGGTCTCCTTTAGGATGGACTAGTTGGACCTCCTTGCAGTCCAAGGGACTGTAAAGAGTCTTCTCCAACACCACATTTCAAAAGCATCAATTCTTCAGCACTCAGCTTTTTTTATAGTCCATCTCTCACATCCATACATGACTACTGGAAAAACCATAGCTTTGACTAGATGGTTATTGGCAAAGTACTATCTCTGCTTTTTAATATGCTGCCTAGGTTGATAATAACTTTCCTCCCAAGGAGTATGTGTCTTTTATTTTCATGGCTGCAGTCACCATCTGCAGTGATTTTGGAGCCTAAAAAATGGTGTCAGCCACTGTTTCCATGGCTTCCCCATTTATTTGCCATGAAGTGATGGGACTGGAGGCCCTGATCTTAGTTTTCTGAATGTTGAGCTTTAAGCCAACTTTTACACCCTCCTTTCACTTTCATCAAGAGGCTCTTTAGTTCTTCACTTTCTGCCATAAGAGTGGTGTCCTCTGCATGTCTAAGGTTATTGATATTTTCCCCAGAAATCTTGATTACAGCTTGTGTTTCATCCAGCCCAGCATTTCTCATGATGTACTCTGCATGTAAGTTAAATAAGCAGTGTGACAATATATAGCCTTGACATACTCCTTTCCCAATTTGGAACCAGTCTGTTGTTCCATGTCCAGTTCTAACTGTTGCTTCCAGACCTGCATACAGATTTCTCAAGAGGCAGATCAGGTGGTCTGGTATTCCCATCTCTTTCAGAATTTTCCACAGTTTATTATGACCCACACAGTCAAAGGCTTTGGCTTAGGCAATAAAACAGAAATAGATGTTTTTCTGGAACTCTCTTGCTTTTTTGATGGTCCAACGGATGTTGGCAATTTGATCTCTGGTTCCTCTGCCTTTTCTAAAGCCAGCTTGAACATCTGGAAGTTCACGGTTCATGTATTGCTGAAGCCTGGCTTGGAGAATTTTGAGCATTACTTTACTAGTGTGTGAGATGAGTGCAATTGTGCAGTAGTTTGAGCATTCTTTGGCATTGCCTTTCTTTGGGATCGGAATGAAAACTGACCTTTTCCAGTCCTGTGGCCACTGATAAGTTTTCCAAATTTGTTGGCATATTGGGTGCAGCACTTTCACAGCATCATCTTTTAGGATTTGAAATAGCTCAATCGGAATTCCATCACCTCCCCTAGCTTTGTTCATAGTGATGCTTCCTAAGGCCCACTTGACTTCACATTCCTGAATAGCTGGCTCTAGGTGAGTGATCACACCATCGTGATTATCTGGATCATGAAGATCTTTTTTTTACAGTTCTTCTATGAATTCTTGCCACCTCTTCTTAATACCTTCTGCTTCTGTTAGTTCCATACCATTTCTGTCCTTTATTGAGCCCATCTTTGCATGAAATATTCCCTTAGTATCTCTAATCATCTTGATGAGATCTCTAGTCTTTTCCATTCTATTATTTTCCTCGATTTCTTTACAGTGATCACTGAGGAAGGCTTTCTTATCTCTCCTTGCTATTCTTTGGAATTCTGCATTCAGATGAGTATATCTTTCCTTTTCTCCTTTGCTTTTTGCTTCTCTTCTTTTCACAGCTATTTGTAAGGCCTCTTCAGACAGCCATTTTGCTTTTTTCCATTACTTTTTCTTGGGGATGGTCTTGATCCCTGTCTTCTGTACAACGTCGTAAACCTCCATCCATAGTTCATCAGGCACTCTATCAGATCTAGTCCCTTAAATCTATTTGTCACTTCCACTGTATAATCATAAGGGATTTGATTTAGGTCATACCTGAACAGTCTAGTGTTTTTCCCCACTTTCTTCAATTTAATACACTGGTTTGTTGTATTTTTTAGATTACACATGCAGTGATAACATACAGTATTTGTCTCTGTCTGACTTAGTAAAGTAAAAATAGAAGTACCATATGATTCAGATTTCTCTTTGACCTTGGTAATATCTTTTTATTCTATTTTGTAGCATTACAGAACTAGTTCCATTGAAAGGAAATATTAAAATATTTAAAAGGTATGTGAACTGTTAAGAGAGAAAATGTTTTCTATTTACTTGTGACTTTTTCAAGTAAAATTACAAAATACCTTTCTACAAAATACCTAAATTCTACAAAATACCTTTACTGTTTTTGCCCTTCTAATTTATCATTCAAACTCAGCAAAAATATCAGTATCCCCAAAAAACTAAGAAACCTTTATATCTCAAAAGAAAAATTGAAACAAGTCTGTCATAAGAAAAATAAACTTACATTTTCCTTCTTAAAAATTTAAAGTCTCAAAAGACCTTTTAAAACATGTATTCATATGTCAACAAGCTATTAACCAAAAATTGATTTTGGTGGACTATATATTGTGGAAACATTCCATTGTAAGAATGATTCAGTCAATGCAAAACCTGCTTTATTTTCCAGTGCCTGAGTCAGGCACTGTGTGAATATTCAGCTAATCAATGTGTGATTTTGATAGAAATGATTTCTCAAATTCTAGTATTTGGCTTGAGTGTATTGTGGGTTGCTTTGCATAGACAAAGAATTTGGTTCATTTCCAGATGATTGCTTTCATTTCTTCAAGTGTTGCTTGTGGAAATCAGCATTCCTGTTTAGTCGTGAATTCTCAGAATGTAAGCAATAAAGAGCTCTCTACCTAGAATAAATAATCCACAGTCTATGAAACTAGAATCAGCCAGAACAGAAATAGTCCTTAACGCTAACACAGATTTCCTTATTCTCCTAACAAATATGTTTCACTGGGATCATTTAATTAATAAATGTATTTCGAGAAAAAGCATTAAAAAACACTAGTCAAAGAGTAAATTAATCCAAGAATGTAAAGCATTCAGCACAGAAGATTATGTCCTGTGAGTAGAAGGAATTTTCCTTCTAACTCACTTCTAACTTCTCACTTCTTACAGAATATAAATGAAAAGAAACTGTGTTTCAACATTTTATGAAATGAAATAACTTTAGGTTCCATCCGATTTTTCCATTCCTTTATTGCTTTTTAGAATTTCAAGTTTAAAGACAGATAAAAACTGGAAGATACTAGAACTGTCTGTTTTTCTGTTGCCTGGAGAAAGAGAGCTAGTGGTGGAAGGACTATGAATACCTGTGTAAACACCTTGATAAACAAGAGGGTCTCATGGGACAATCAGAAAGCAACTCAATTTTTTTTTTTTTACTGTTCAGACTTACTGCATGAGGATAACATTTACCCTGCTCCTTCATAAAATCTGGGACAAGCCTGTAACTTTTGGTCACTCAGAGATGATGAAAATTCCCCCAACAACTTCAAGGCCCAGATCACAGCCTCATTTCCATAATTAATATATCCAGCCTGATGTATTAATTAACACTCTAAATTTATAAGTTAATTGTGTCCCTCCTTGGACCCATCTGGCGGGCTTCCTGTAGTAGGAAATGATGGGAAGGTCTTGGTGAGATTCTCTCTCAGTCTAGAAGTTCTACCCTCTTTTTCATCTAATAGAGTTTTTGATCCTTCCATGGTTAGAATATGGATGAGGGCAGAGGAGGGAAAGTTTTACTTGAAGAAAGCTTTTAAGATTTGGCATCGACACTCTCGGGGCCTGGCGACAGTTTCTGTCATGTCACTTTCGTGAGCTGCCTGGAGGTGCCTCATCTTTGGGGATCACTCATCATCAGTGGGCCTGACAGAGCTAACACATCTTCTCAAACTACTTCCTTATAATGTCTTCTAGAGCTCCTTAGACTCTGGCACATTGCTTCCACTTTCTTTCCGCTCAACTTTTCTTAGCTCTCAAGGCAGGGTTTTAGTAAAGCTTCTGTTACCTATGTCCCAAGAGGCTGACATTGTGGAATGTATTCATATGTCAACAAACTATTAACCAAAAATTGATTTTGGTGGAGAATATGTTGCAGAAACATTCTACTGTAAGAATGATTCAGTCAATGCAAAACCTGCTTTATTCAGGAAGCACTAGGGAAAGCGCTCAGGAAAACCTAGTCCCCTTTGCCCTGGGAGACATGCAATGCAGGGCCGTCCCAGTGCAGCTACTTCCTCCCTGCTTCCTCCCCAGGCTTTGGCCGGTCCAGGGTTATGAGCCTTGATTTCTTAGGTGTGAAGCAGACAGCAACCCTCTGAGTCTTCCCAGACACTAGGGACACGCCCTTTGAGCGCTGCCTTAGAAGTACCACTTCCTGGGCATGAGATAAGCAAGAAAGCAATTCCAACTTCTCTAACTTGGGAGGGGATCTCTGAGAAAACCAGCTCTAAGAGTTCTTTTTTCTTCCACCTTCCCCTCAGACTCCCAAATGTTTTATGTGCTAAATGTGAGTAAGAGATGAGTAATCACAGAACTGGTCCTTGGCCTTCTCCTTTGAAATCTTGCATGTTTATCTTGTACCTCAATTAGAATGTGATATTAATTATTTGGAGGCTTCATTCCACTGCAACATCCTGTTACATCTGGTTCTTTTTAGAGATTACAGTTCGGCTTCCTTTGTAAATAATTAACAAATGCTAGGGTTTATGTTTAAATTTTTGCTTTCTTGTTGATGAAAGCTGAGGAAGAGTAGATCAACTCACCCCATAAACACCATTCTGAAGATGCTACAATTATCTTGGGTGTTATCAGCTTTTGTTTTCTAGGACTTCATTCTAATCTTTCCTATATTTCTACCCTTATTTTTATTTATTTCTCTTCTAAAACCTTTTACTTATAAAATCCACATTTCAGTCAGTTTAAAAATAAACCCATGGGTTCTGGAAACCAGCTTTTTCAAACTTCACTGGAACTATGGTGTGTCATTTATTTATGCTTTCTTCCATGTCTTAAATGACATCAACTTTGAAGGAGTCTCTCTACTGAGTTTGCAGACCCCTTTCGTCCCTCCCTCCCTCCATCTACCCCTTTTTCCTTCCCTTTCTCTCCTTTCTTTTTTTTCATGACTCTTATGTATTTATGTATTGAGTTTCTACTATGTGCTGGACATGATACCAAAATTTTAGGTATCTCCCATTTCATAAAAACAATACAACACGCACAGACACACAGCCCTTTCCTTGATCTTATGTGCTTTTTAGTTACCACCTTATCTCTCTCCTTTTCTTATTTGCATTCATGTGTCCTATATATTTCATAGCCCTCAATTTTCCTTTATTCGTTTCTTTTGGTTTATTGTTTCTTATGAGCAGCTTCATTTTGGGGCTTAGAGACAGCCTGTTGCTTTTCCATAATGGTTGTCTCCGTGTGCTGTGGTTACTCCCATATGGGTGATATGACCATGATCTCCATCAGCAACTTGAAGGTTTTGTTCACCTGATATGTTCAATGATCACAGAATCCACTTCTGAATCCTGATGTTTCTGCATTTTTAGGCACATGTAGCAAAGTTTCAGCACTCTTTTTGAGCTACTGACACCATTTCAAACTGTACTCTAGTTGGAGGATGCCAGCCAGCTACCCCTATATAGAATGCATGTGATATATTTAAGAACAAAATAAAACACTCCCTCAGCCCATAAACCTCTACACATATTGGCATGCCTCTCTGCTCTTTCACAGCCAAACTTCTTGTAAGTGTTATTCATACTCTACTTTCTCACCTCCCATTTACTCTTAAATGCTTTCTAATTTAGCCTTTGTACTCATCCCACTATTTAAATTGCTTTCATGCCAAGGTCCTTTTTGCTAAATGCATGGAGCCTTTTTTATTCTTTATTCTGTTTTACTTCTTGGCAGTGTTTGGCACTGTTGTCTGCTTCCTACTTGTAAAAAAAATGGTCCTTTCTTTTGCCATTCATTCCCCTACCCTCACCCCTGTTTATTCTTGTGTTCTTTCTCCATATTTTTGGAGAATTTTAAAATTCTGACCATCTTTAAAAATGTGGATTTTCTTAGGGGTCTTTCCACTTTTAAACCATTTACTTTGTCACCCTAAATTCTCAAATGGTACAAGTTTATCCTCTTCAGTCTTTAACTTGCGTCATTATCTAATAAACTCCCAATCTATTCTCTTAGGTGGCTCTTCTGAACTCTAATCTCTCCTACAGCTGCTGCTGCTGCTGCTGCTAAGTCGCTTCAGTCGTGTCCGACTCTGTGCGACCCCAGAGATGGCAGCCCACCAGGCTCCCCATCCCTGGGATTCTCCAGGCAAGAACATTGCAGTGGGTTGCCATTTCCTTCTCCAATGCATGAAAGTGAAAAGTGAAAGTGAAGTCATTTAGTCGTGTCCGACCCTTAGCGACCCCATGGACTGCAGCCCACCAGGCTCCTCCGTCCATGGGATTTTCCAGGCAAGAGTACTGGAGTGGGGTGCCATTGCCTTCTCCGAGTCTCTCCTAACCAGCTACCAGTTGGGTATATCCACTTGGATTTCCCATGGAAACTTTAAATTTGTTGTCCAGTATTGAAACTCATCTTTTAAGCTTGTTATTCATTGTTTGTCTGTTCTCAGTGAAAGATAACATCCTCTCCACATGGTTCAAGCCAGAAATCTGGCTCCCTTTCTCTCACACCCACATGCAATCAGCCCCCAAGCCATAGTTCTCTCTTTACACTGTTGCTCTGATCTCTCTGCTTCTATAATCCTGCTCTCTCTCCAGCCCTGACCATTCTGCACCCTTTCTTAGCATACGGCAGCAGCTTCTCAACACCTCTCCAGGACTTCCATATTGCCTTCCCTTCTGGACATGGTCCAGACAGAGGGACCTTCCAGCATCAGCTTCCACAGCCCCTTCTGGAAATGTCTACCCCCAATCACATGATGGTGGACCTCTGAGGCCCTACGTTTATTACTTCTTCCTGATGATAACCCAATAGGATGGACACGTGAGTTAGTCAGATACTCTTCCATGGGAACTGGGGTTAATACTAAGAACTGTTAATGAAGTTTTATTATATATTTTGCCTTGAAGAACTAAACCATGTGGTAGTTATGAGGCAATATCTGCTGCCATGTGCTGTGCTGTGCTTAATTGCTCAGTCATGCCCAACTCTTTGCGACTCCATGGACCGTAGCCCACCATGTCCTTCTGCCCATGGGGATTCTCCAGGCAAGAATACTGGAGTGGGTTGCATGCCCTCCTCCAGGGGATCTTCCCAACCCAAGGATCTAACCCAGGTCTCCTGCACTGCAGGCAGATTCTTTACCATCTGAGCCACCAGGGAAGCCCAAGAATACTGAAGTAAGCAGCCTATCCCTTCTCAAGGGAAACTTCCTGACACAGGAATTGAACTGGGGTCTCCGGCATTGCAGGAGGATCCTTTACCAGCTGAGCTACCAGGGAAGCCCACCATGTGCACACGGAAGCAAAAAATTTAGCTCAAGGAGAAAGAAGGGAGTCTCTATACAGTAAGGAGCAGAGATAATACTCCATTGCCCCAGAAAGAAAGAGCAGCAAGGCTGACTTCTGATGGCTTTAGAGTTCCTAGCTCCAGCGCCTCATGAGGCTCATCCAGTCTTTCAGGTTCATGATTTATCCCTGAGTCTATTATTTCACAGAATGGATCTGAGCTCCCCAGCTGGTATGCTGAAGATCTGTACTTCGATATTCACTCCTCAAGCCCTTAGGGCAGCTGGAGTCCCCACGCTGATTGCCTCCTGCCAAAAGCAGCCTCATCTTTTGTCCCCAGGGTGCTATACAAATGTTATCATTTTCCTTCTGTGCCAGGATAAAAAAAAAAGGTGGAAAAGCACTATAGTATATAGTTAAGAAGTTTCTCCCTTTTGCTTAAGTCAGCTCAAGTGGGATTCTGTTCCCCCTCCCTCCCACCACCAAGAGCTTTGACTAAGACATCTTGCCAGAATGTAGGCTTGAGCTGATTTTTCTCCAATGTAAAACTGTACAGTGCTTCTCTAATATTTTGGGGGATTAGTTCACATTCCTTGATATAACATATAAAGAAAGAAGGTACTATTTTCAGTGAAAAATATGCCAGACTTCCTATAATTGTGGGTTATTGCACATGTGTTGTAATACTTCCTCCACTCCTCTCTCTGCTTAGTTAAAACCTACTGATTTGTTATTTTTGTTCTTTTCAATCTAGATGTCATGTGCTTTGGAAAGTATTCCTCTGACTTGCAAATTTAAGGTTCAGTATCCCTCCTAAGCTATGCCTTCATAGAAGACTATGGAATAGGCTGTATTTCACTGAAAAGTAATTTCCCATTAGCTTACCTAATCCTTGCCTTGAAGGCAGAGTCAGTATCTATTTTGTTTATTATTGTACTCTCAGAAGCTAGCATGGGAGGTGAACAATAAATATTTATGGTGAGAGTGACACTACTGACAATTCTTGGTTTTTTCCTTATTCATTTGCTTCTTCCATTCCCTTTCAAAATCATTTGAAACTTTCCCCACTGTCTTCAAGCCCTCTTCTCACTCCCACCACTTACATGATCTCCTTTCCCACCTACTTGAGGACCCGAGGCTTCCACAGACACCCTTCCTCCACGCCCCATCCTTTCATGCACAGTCCCCTAATCTATGGTACAGTTTCCTCTATTTCCCCCAAATGAGGTGCTTTCCTTTCTGTTCACAAGCAACTCCATTTCCAAGTTCTTCAACCTACTTCATTCTTACCTTTTCCAAGACAACCATCATTCTTCTATATCTATCCTTAAAATCTTGACTCCTTCCCCTAAATCTATAAACATATGCAGTTTTTCCATCTTAAAAAATTAATGAGTTCTTTTCTCTGGGAGTACTGAGCTTAATTAAAGTTTTAAATATTCCCAATGCCTTCATATTATTTTGCTGTACAATCCCTTCTAAACAGAATTAGCAATTTTTCCTCTCCATTAAAATAAAATCTTAACCTTCAAGGTTGGCACCATTATATCCACAAAACTTTTCTTTGTCTTAACTGAATATAATCATTTCCTATATCTTTCTTGAGTCTTTTATTAAAATTTATCTCACATTGTAGTTTTTTAGCATATTTACCTCAACAACTAAGACTCCAGAGCAACAACTCAGTGCCTCAAAACTCTAATGTAAACTTATTGAAGGTAAAGACTATATCTTACTCATTTTTATATTTTAACAGTATCTGGTGTAAGTCAAAAGGTAAGAAAAATAGTATAATAACAGTGATAATAATATTTAATATCATTTACCATGTTCTAGGCAATTTTCACAAACTGTCTAATTTGCATGAAAACAATTGAAATGTACTAATATTATCCCATTATAAAAATAAGGCAAGCTACAAAAGGCATATATTTGTCATAATGGAGGTATAAGCTAGAATATTGATTCAACCACCCACTGGCAATTAGCTCTAGAAAGCTATTTAACCTTTGTACATCTTATCTGTGGTATCTCATAAGGTTGTTGTAAATATCTTCTTTGGTACATGAAGATACTCAATAAATACCTGTTGAAATAAGTTAAATATCTCTACATCTGGTTTTCATCACAGATAAGGATAAAGAATACATTGTTCCCATGTGCCTTGTAAATTGTTAATTGAGTCTTGAAATATGGTTTTGCCTGTCCTACCTCTGTAAGTGTATTGAGCCTACATAGAATATTTGGGGACATTGAAAGAATGGAGTGGATGACGTGGCCCTGTCTCATCATTTCTTTAAACAACCAAGAATGCACTAATGGCAGAAGCCGAGAGTAGAAAATGAAAACATTGGTATTATTTCTAATATGATGATGTTTCAATATATATAATATATTATGCAAATATATTTTAGTAAAGGGCTTCTCAGGTGGCACAGTAGTAAAGAATCTCCCTGCAATACAGGAGACACGGGTTCTATCCCTGGGTCAGGAAGATCCCCTGGAGAAGGAAATGGCAACCCATTCCAGTATTCTTGCCTGGAAAATCCCTGGACAGAGGAGCCTGGTGGTCTACAGTCCATGGGGTAGCAAGAAAGTTGGACATGACTTAGAAACTAAACAGCAAAAATATTTGAGTAAAACAACCATTTATTAGCAGTGGATTATTAGAATTAAAATTTACAGCACAAAGAGAACAGCTTATCTTTGCTCCACAATGCCTGGGGCCTCAGTTGGGAGACTCAAGGCTTGGGGCTGGAATCATCTGGAGGCTCATAGCTGGCAGTTGTGACTAGATATCAGTAACAGAACTCCATTTTTCTCCATGTAGAACTGTCTATATAGTCTCCCATGTGGGCTAGTATGGGCTTGTTTACTGCGTGGTGGCTCAGTTCCCACAGTGACTGGGTCAGAGAGAGAGGGCAGAGAAAGAGAAAGGGATCTTGATCAAGCGTTGATATCCCATTACATGAAGAGTATGTCAGATGGGACATATATTGGTGCAACTGTCTTGGGAAAATACAATCAGCCATAGAAGAGATATATACATAGTTGGCATTTCTGCCATCACTAACATTATTAAATGTAAGCTTTAAGTTGTAAGCTTCAAGGTATAAGCATATAAAAATCAAGGTGATGTGTTTGAACATTTTTTATCTTAAGGTTGACATTTTAATAACATATCCAATATTTATTTGTTCCAAGTACAATAAAAATGGCAAGATTTCATTTTAGGTGGTAGGCAAAATGATAGGAGGAAAATACTCTGGTGCCTTTTGAGTTATTACAAATTAAATACTTTAACAGTTACATTGCCTGCTTTCCCAAGGATGTCTCCATTCCCAAATTTTCTTCCCCAAGAATATATTTTCTTTTTCCAGAATGTTTTCAAATATTAGATGAAATAGGGACTTCCCGGGTGGCTCAGTGGTAAAGAATCCACCTGCCAATGCAGGAGATGCAGGAGACACACATTTGAGGTTGGCAAGATCCCCTGGAGGAAGAAATGGCAACCCACTCCAGTATTCTTGCCTGAAAAATCCCATGGACCGAGGAGCCTGGCGAGCTACAGTCCATAGGGTACACAAAGAGTCAGACACGACTGAGAATGTGTACATGCAGATGAAATAGAAGAGTTGGAATGTTTTACTATTGGCGTTGGTTTGATGTCATTCTTCTTAACCCAAATATTATATTTTGTCTTTAAATTAAAATGTTAAAGATTTCATCCTTAATCTTTCAAGAACGCCTGTCAGAGGACCATAGTAGAGAAAACAACTCTTAGGGTCACAAAGTCAAATTTTGATCCAGATAAAGAACCAGCCAAATTAGTACTCCAGAAAGAAATTCAATGTTCTACCCTTTACTGTTTTCATCACAACCTTTTTATGCATTTTTCTTCCTCATTTGATCTGAAGTATCTTTAATAGTCTTTTATTCCAGAATTAGAGTTACCTGTTAAATATTAGAGCTGTTCAGTAAGGTAACTTAAATTTACAAAAGAATTTAACTGATATTTATAGTGCTCCTTCGTCAAAGCAGATTTTGGTTAGAGAATGATTGGGAAGCCACAGGTGCTGGCATGGAAGGGCTATACAGACTGAGGATGGGACACCTGAAGTCAAGCTTCATCCATTTCTGTCTCTTGCCTGGGCCCGTTTTGTACATAGCCTTAGCTTAGATGTAGAAGAGAATAATGAAGTGGAACAGAAACACGTAAAGTATTAAGCAATATGAGTGTATGGAACAGACATTCCAGGGTAACATAATTTCAAGAAGAGGAACTGAGCTATGGGATGGCGGAAGAATGGCAGCAGACCAGCTAACTTGGCAGATAGAGTTCAAAAGTTTATGCAAAAGTTTTGGCATGAAAAATTGATGTATATATAAGAGTCATGGGGCTTGGTCTATGGGAAGGACCAGCTGTTTTTCAGGTGAGACCTCAGATAGAGATGGGAAATAGAAAGTTACCTTTGAATGTTTTAGGCCAATGACAGTATCCCTACATTTCTGGAATTCTTAAGTCTCTATGATCCAAGAGAATGAGGAGCTTCTAAATGATCTTATGAAATATTTTGTCATGAAATTTATTGCATGATGTTCAGGATATTTATCTCCTTGCTTAGCTAAAAAACGTAAATATCCTATATATTTTTAAAGCTGAACACTTACATATATCTTGATACTATGATGAAAGAATAACTCCTGAGCTAACATTTTAGACAAAAGAGAAAATGATTGGAGAAATATGGTAAGTATGTAGATGGAAGAGGATGTACAAATTAACACAGATAAAGATCAAAGATATAAAATGTGTGAAAATGATCTTTTCAGCTATGAAGCACTGCTGCTGCTGTGCTAAGTCGCTTCAGTTGTGTCCAACTCTTGTGACCCCAGAGATGGCAGCCCACCAGGCTCCCCCATCCCTGGGATTCTCCAGGCAAGAACACTGGAGTGGGTTGCCATTTCCTTCTCCAATGCATGAAAGTGAAAAGTGAAAGAGAAGTCACTCAGTCGTGCCCGACTCTTAGCAACCCCATGGACTGCAGCCTACCAGGCTCCTCCATCCATGGGATTTTCCAGGCAAGAGTACTGGAGTGGGGTGTCATTGCCTTCTCCGTATGAAGCACTAAAGAAGTACAAATATAAAGGTAGTGGTATTGTAAAGAATATTGTAATTTGCAGGAAACTTTGGTTATAAGAACAAAGCTGAATAGAAGGCTCTGAATGATTCAAATAAATATTTTTTGAAATCAGTTTTTAAAAACTTCTTAAATAGTTTTTTGACTTATAAAGTTTTTCTACAAAGGAAATGCATACATTTTTAAAAGAATGAACAAGTGTTAATTTATTCTCCATTTACCTCCCTGTGTTGACTTTCAGAATCATTATTTTCCCACCATTCTTTTAATATAGACTTTAATCTTTTCTACTCCTAATCAGCTTTTCATAGAGCAATATAAAGACAGGATAACAGGGCACACGTATCACAGAAAAGAGTCTCTTTGTCCCACAGCAGTAGCTAGGTAGATGTTAGACAATTATGAATTAAAAAGCATAATAATCATTAAATGTAGTACATCAAGGAAATTATGTAGCAGAACTAATTACTGTTCAGGTATTTCATACTTTTATCAAATGATTGAAGTTTCAAATGATTACTGGTCTCTAGTGTAGTTGTTTAGCAGCTAAACTAGATTGGAAAATAATTGTTAAAACAAAACTGTAAAACACCAACTTGGTTCTTACAATATGTATTGGCTCTGCCCACCGTAACCCAGGCGGCTTCACTTCCAACAACAGGAAAAGAGGATGAAATAAAAGGAGGAGAGTTTAGAGGTGGAACTCTCTGGATTTAAGGCTGTGATTCCTGGTTCTGGGATCTCATAGCTCTCAGAATTTGGACAGGTGGCAAAATTTCTCTGAGCCTTATTTTTCTCATCTAGAAATAAGAAAACTTGTTATTTTTTACATTACAAAGTTTTGGAAAGGGTTAAATTGGTTCAACTATGTAAAAGGCAATATATTTTGTAAATAGAATTGTAGCCTCTAGCCCTTTGGATAGATCAGGGGCTATAACTCTGATATGCAAACTCCTTCTGATACTGTTTGATTTACTCAATTATCTCTCATTGGTAAAACTACTTCCACATTTTTCCCTTCCTCGGTATGTTGCACTAAGTTGGTACAAAAACACAAATCACTTTTATTCAACACATTAATATTAAATGAAATTTATGTTTCAGGGGAATAGAGCTCACATGACTATATGTAACATAAATAAGAATAATATTAACATAAAAGATATATGTAATATGAGAAATAAATGATAAATGTATAAGTTCATGTTTAATTCCATACACAATTGTCTTTATGCCCATGTTCTAGCTTTTAATAGGTTTCCCTGATATCATTTGGGCCTTGGGGACAAGGACTGTGTCATCCCCAAGCCTGGTCTAATTTATTTAATCATATAAAATGCATGTTTTCATTTTCAAATGAGTAAAGTGCTGAGAAAATAGTGTTGGCCATGTTGCATATAACAAAAGTGTGGATGCTAAGAGCCAGTGTAATTTAAGCAAATGGCTGTGTTTACAGAGTAGCAAAACTAATGCTTTCTGACAGTTGCTCTGGCCTTTATCTTAACCTCTATTTTCCCAGTTACAAATAGAAAGTAGAATATTTAAGCTGCCCTGGAGGGATGCTAGAGATGTATTATGAGTATCAATCCCTGCAAGTGGAAAATCTCAAGTTCAATCTTGATAATAAATTTTGGTTTTCTTCGCTGTTGTCCATTTACAATATCATGTATGTGAAAGCCTTTGCATCTTCACTTACAGATAGAACAAGAAGTCGGTGATCTAAAACTGCATAGACCATTTTAGACTTTGAACATACAAAATATAAATGTGAAATATATCATTCCATTAAAGTTCTGGCAATGTGATATATTGAAAGACAATATAAACAGCACTAAATGTGCCAGGGAGGACTTCGGGCTTTGTTTTGTCCTTTCCACTCACTGATCCAGTAAACTTGGATAATGTGTATCTCTAGTCCTTAGTCAAGTCTGATAAAACAAGAGATTATGTGAACATAGGTACTGCATCAGATGATTTTTATGGCCCTAAGATCTATGGTTATGATATTGTTAATGATTTTAACCAATGGCTCACGGGCTAGTGGGGTAAAATTCAACATCACAAGAATGCTTAATATCCTTCCATCAGAGACCACTAAAATATTATCCTGAGGTTATAATCTTCTGTGTGAGACTAATTCATTTAACAAGAACCTATTAACTATCTACTGTATGCTGAGTGTTCTCTGACACCCTGGGGGGAAAGGGAAGAGAGAAGATGAATTTGTAAGTCACAGTGCCTGCTCCAGGGGGTGTTTCCAATTAAGAGGGCAAATAAACAAACAATTAGGTACAGTGTGATGAGTATGATGATGGCCATTTGCCCAAGAGAGTTGAGTGAAAAATGGAAACTCTGGGATAAGGTTGTTAGACCAGTATAATAAACTTGTAGGTGATTCATACTGTGGGGTGGTATGATGGATGTGCCACTTAACAAGGAGCCAGAACATTAAGGCTTACACTTAGAATTCTTACCAAATTCACTTACTATCAACTCTGCCTACTCCTAAAGCAAATTACATTAGTCTTTCCATATGGAAAATGGAAGGGTTTATACTACACAGTTTCAAATTCTACTATAACTCTAAAACACAAGCACTCTCTGACAGGTATGCCGATTGATTTCTGATATTCATACTCTTTCTCAGAGTAGTTGTTGTTCAGTCACTCAATTGTGTCTAACTCTTTGTGACCCCACGGACTGCAGCATGCCAGGCTTCCCTGTCCGTCATCATCTCTGGAGCTTGCTCAAACTCATATTCATTGAGTTGGTGGTGATACTATCCAACCATCTCATCCTCTGTCGTTCCTTTCTCCTGCCCTGAAACTCTCCCAGAATCAAGATCTTTCCCAGCGAGTCAGTTCTTCGCATCAGGTGGCCAAAGTATTAGAGCTTCAGTTTCAACATCAGTCCTTCCAATGAATATTCAGGACTGATTTCCTTCAGGATTGACTGGTTTAATCTCCTTGCAGTCCAAGGCACTCTTAAGTGTCTTGCCCAACACCACAGTTCAAAAGCATCCATACTTTGGCGCTCAGCCTTCTTTATAGTCCAACTCTCACATCCATATATGACTACTGGAAAAACCAAAGCTTTGATTATACAACCTTTGTTGGCAAAGTAATATCTCTGCTTTTTAATATGCTGTCTAGGTTGGTCATAACTTTTCTTCCAAGGAGCAGGAGTCGTTTAAGTTCATGGCTGCAATCACTATCTGCTTTGATTTTGGAGCCCAAGAAAATAAAGTTTGTCACTGTTTCCATTGTTTCCCCATCTATTTGCCATGAAGTGGTGGGACTGGATGCCATGATCTTTTTTTGTTGTTTTTTTGAATGTTGAGTTTTAAGCCAACTCTTTCACTCTCCTCTTTTACTCTCATCAAGAGGGTCTTTAGTTCCTCTTCACTTTCTGTCATAAAGGTGGTGTCATCTGCATATCCGAAGTTCTTGATATTTTCCCCAGCAATCTTGATTCCAGCTTGTGCTTCATCCAGCCTGGCATTTCACATCATGTACTCTGCATATAAGTGAAGTAAGCAGGGTGACAATATACAGCCTTGACATACTCCTTTCCCAATTTGGAATCAGTCCATTGTTCCATGTCTGGTTCTAACTGTTGCTACTTGACCTGCATACAGATTTCTCAGGAGACAGGTAAGGTGATCTGGTATTCCCATCACTTTAAGAATTTTCCTGAGTTTGTTGTGATCCACACAGTCAAAGGCTTTCGTGTAGTCAATGAAGCAGAAGTAGATGTTTTTCTGAAACTCTTTTGCTTTTTTTGTGGTCCAAGGGATGTTGGCAATTTGATCTCTGGTTCCTCTGCCTTTTCTAAATCCAGCTTGAACACCTGGGAGTTCTCGGTTCACATACTGTTGAAGACAACTTGGAGAATTTTGAGCATTATTTTGCTAGGATGTGAGATGAGTGCAGTTGTGCGGTAGTTTGAGCATTCTTTGGCATTGTCCTTCTTTGGGATTGGAATGAAAACTGACCATTTCCAGTCCTGTGGCCACTGCTGAGTTTTCCAAATTTGCTAGCATACTGAGTGCAGCACTTTCACAGCATCATCTTTTAGGATTTGAAATAGCTCGGCTGAAGTTCCATCACCTCCACTAACTTTGTTTGTAGTGATGCTTCCTAAGGCCCAGTTGACTTTACACTTCAAGATATCTGGCTTTAGGTGAGTGATCACAGTGCCATGGTTATCTGGGTCATAGAACTTCAATTTTATTTGAGGTTACAGTATTCAGATAAGAACTTGATTCCCAGGTCTCTCTCTTAAAAAAAAAAAAAATAAGGATGACCTTGTAACACATTTGAGCCAGTGGAAACAAAATAGAATGCTTTGTTTTCCTGATATAGATGCTACCCTTTCTCCTTTTAACTTTCTTCTTCTTTCTGTCTAGAATACAACACAACGCAATGAAAGCAAATGTCGCTGTTAGGATGGAAGAGCAGGAAGCTATATAACGAGGCTACATTTCTAACAGATCTCTCTGACCCCAAAAGCCCTACTTCCAGACATGTTACCTAAGTAATATTTGTAATCTGTTTTTTTTGTTACAAGCAGCTAAACTCAATCCTAACTTATATAGATCCTTAAACTTTAGGATCAAAAAATGGGATATTCTGAATTCAGAAACTGAGCTAGTTCTATGTATTAGTTATCTGAATATTTGTATGTATATGTGTATGAGCATCTGAGTGTATACACACACACACACACACACACACACATATGAAGTGAAGTGAAGTGAAAGTCACTCAGTCGTGTCCAGCTTTTTGCGACCCCATGAACTCTATAGTCCATGAAATTCTCAAGGCCAGAATACTGGAGTGGGTAACCTTTCCCTCTCCAGGGGATCTTCCCAACACAGGGATCGAACCCAGGTCTCCCACATTACATGTGGAATCAGGAAGCCCATATATATATATATATATATATATATATATATATATATAAATAAATGTCATATATAGATACTATATAAGTTATAAGTCAATAACTCCAAGATTTATATCCTCACTCAAAACTTCTCTTCTGACCTCTAAGCCAACTGCCATCTTAATATCTCTTCCTGGATGTCTTAGAACTCCCTCTAACAAAAGAAGTACCCAAATCTAACACTTAAAATACACAGGCACACTCCCAAACCTAAATGTTTATCCGGGCTTTGACATCTTCTTGTTAGCATTTCCATCCAACCAGATACTTGGGCCAGACAATTTGGAATTATCTGCGACAGTCTCTGTTCCTATGCAAGACAGAGCCCAAGTTTCTTATGTTTCTCTCTTGGTGTACTAGTTAGGTGATTTCTCTGGATCTCAGTTTTATATTTTGTAAAATAAATACGATAATAGTGAGGGCAGGAGGAGAAGGGGGTGACAGAGGATGGGATGGTTGGATGTCATCACTGACGCTATAGAAATGAGTTTGAGCAAACTCCAGGAAATGGTGAAGGACAGGGAAGCTTGGCATGCTGCAGTCCATGGGAGTAGGTTAATACTTAATGACTGAACAACAACAATCTATAGTTTGGATTGTTTAGAAGATTGCATTGGCCAACACATTTAAGTATTAGAACGATGCTTGACACATGCTAAAGTGTTCAAGAAAAATAGTAATTTTTAAAAATACAAGTAATATGGTAATTATAGTTGTCACAAATTTATGTCCCTTGATGAGTGAATATGGATAAATGTATAATTTTATTTTGATTTGTTTTAATATTCACTATGAATGTTGTGAGTCAGGTTCTGTATGTATACTTCAATATATACCTTGGAAGTAAACTGAAAAATTAATGGATTGAAACTATATGCAACAAATATTTAATGAGCACATTCTATGGCACTTTTCTCAGAACTGAATATACCATGGTGAAATGTGAAGTCCATATTATTACTTTGAAATTCCATGTCTGCTTCTTCATCAGTAAAATAAAATGATTGAATTGGAAGTAGATGATATCTAATTCCTTATGATAATAGAGTATCAGAATATATAATTATGTGAAGGACTATACTATCAGTGGAAAGGCATGAAACTGGAGCATAGAAACCCTTGGATGTTAGGCTAAGTGTGTGGCCACATTTGGATATGAGGTAGAGAAGCATTAAATATTTTAAACTGAGACAGTAAAAGTTATGCTTTAGGACATTTATTTGAGAAGTATTGTATAGGTCAGATTGAATTCAACATTTTCACAAATAGAAATATCATTCACCCAAGGATGGGAAACAGCAATCACTGTTAGCAGTGTGCCTGGAAGAGACAGGAACTCCAGGGAACTGTGCAAAAAAGGCTGTTCATGGTATAGCATGTGGCTGAAACAGGAAACCCCTCTAAATCTGGGCTTGTTTTGGTTGAAAAATATTTCTAAAGGCATAGTATAGGTGTGTATAAATGTGTGTAGTGTATGTGTATAT
This sequence comes from Bos mutus, assembly GCF_027580195.1. Taxonomy (NCBI): domain Eukaryota; kingdom Metazoa; phylum Chordata; class Mammalia; order Artiodactyla; family Bovidae; genus Bos; species Bos mutus. The sequence goes on from NC_091618.1 coordinate 119,689,010, forward strand.
AAATAAAAAGGTTTGTGTCTTAAATGATTTTCATGCCAGGAGCCCAACTAGAAGGTTGCATGGAGCCGCGAGACATCAGCATGAGACTGCCTAGTTTATGCCTTCATCTGGGTCCAGGCATGGAGGCAGGAAACACTTTATTTAGTAGGGCAAGAATTGTACCTGGATGCTGGCTCACCAAACATTGGGCTTAGTGTGTGCCCAAGCCACTGTACATTTGTCCCCAGGAAACATCTTCCCTTCCTGGACTGCGTTTGCTTGGGCTGACTGCCCAGGTTACACCAGCAATCCAGTGTAAGCAGCCACAGAGCAGCAGGCAGGAACATGACCCTTCCTCTGATAGAGTGTTCTTTCCTAGATTCTCTCCCTGAGTCGAAAGTAACTAATATGGAACCTCTGGATTAAGATGTCACTCCTGGGAGTCTGAAAGCAATTAGTACTGAAGGATTCTGAAAAATGGAATACAGTCTTTAAAAAAAATGTAATTTGAATGGAAGAAATGTGACTTAATTTTGTCTCTCATGCTGGTAAGTGGGACATATTGACTGAATTAGAATGGAACTCTGAAGGTGATAATATCATAAAAGATTAGGATCAAGCAGTAGAAGTATCAGAGATGTCAAGATTTTTGGAGTGAAGCTTCACTTTTTGTGGTGTGAGAAATACTTTATACTCAAAGAACTGATTTATTTTATGTTTTAGTAATATGTGTTGTGTCGATTTTTAGCATCATGTCCGGTGTGCCTTTTTCAAACAGTGTACCATTTATTTAGAATTTTATCACATCTGCCCCCATGATCCATCTGGCAGAGACCCATTCATCTCTGAAAATCCAGCTCAGGTGTCACTTCCTTCAGGACTCTTTTATAGAACAGAAAGAATTAAGTCATCCTTCTTCTTTGATACTTTTATAAATGATGCACTCTTATTGTTGTCCTTGTCACACTGCATTTTATTTATTCCTCCTATTAGACTATGAGCTTCTTAGTTATATTCATGTCAGAATCCTCATTGTCATCAAAGTGCCCATAGGATGTGTGTGATAAGTATTTGCTTAATGAATGAATAAAAGTTCAACAAAAATATATTGATCACTAATTACATATTAGCACTGTGGCTGCAAGAGTAATCAATAGTGATTACAAAAGTTAATGATCTCTGTCCATAGAACTTGCAGTATATAATAAGGAGGGGAGTTATACGAATAAAGTGCCATTTTACAACATGGTTTGTGGGGCATGTATCTATATCTGTATCTATGGGGGCACACAGGATGAAAGTGCCTCTTGTCTCCAAATATTTGAATATTATATATTTTCATCTTAAAAGTAATGATATTACTCAGAATACAATAAATGTTAAAGCTAAAAGGGAAAAATGGCTAGAACTGTGAATGCCATGGAAATCTTAAGGTTAAGCTTTGTGTTTTTGAGTGTGTATCCTTTCAGTTATATTAATATTGAAAAATATTTTGAATCCAACTTTATAAAAATATGTATTTTTTAATGCGAACTGGGCAGATAACTCTTGGACAATATACAGTTGAGAGACTTAAGACACAATTGTTCTTATCATCTGTACTTAAGATGTACATTGTTTTTGTTCTGATACAGTAACTTAGAAAACACTTTAGAATGTTTACTTCTAGAGAATTTCATTCTAGGATAAAAGGTACGTTTTAAGGTACTTCAGTGACTTAGTAAAGATCGATGGTCATGTTACATGACAGAAAGCTTCTATTGCAACCTTTCCTCCCAATCAAGAAATTGTAGCACACTGCACTTGTTGTCCCGTTTACTAAAAGATGGATTCACATTCTGTGCAGTAGAAACATATTTCTTTATGACTGCATCAATACTTACATATGCATTTAAAAATTAGGGGTGTATAATTAGCTGTGCATATGTACATTTGTTGGAGAAGGCAATGGCACCCCACTCCAGTACTCTTGCCTGGAAAATCCCATGGATGGAGGAGCCTGGTGGGCTGCAGTCCATGGGGTCGCTAAGAGTCGGACACGACTGAGCCACTTCAATTTCACTTTTCACTTTCATGCATTGGAGAAGGAAATGGCAACCCACTCCAGTGTTCTTGCCTGGAGAATCCCAGGGACGGGGGAGCCTGGTGGGCTGCCGTCTATGGGGTCACACGGAGTCGGACACGACTGAAGCGACTTAGCAGCATGTACGTATGTGCTTGTGTGTAATTTGTATGTTTCAACTATTTGCTATGGTTGCACATGAAATATAACTAGAATTCCTTCTAGTCAAAATTGTATCTGAGAGCACCTCTTAAGAGCAGGAATGAACATCTTGGCTTTTATCTTTTAACTAAGTCTACCTGACATAGTCTCTATTAAAGAGACTTTTTATTAAAGAGACTATTTATTAAGACTATTTTTATTAAAGAGACTATTTATTAAAAATTTTTTGACTTGTAAGTGGAAATGACGTTGCTAATGGCTAGGCTACTCCCAGTCAGTTATGTTCATCATGTAGGTTATTAGAGATGAAAACAATGTGCCTTGTTGTACATATGTTTGCAACATTTCAGAATAAGTTCTCAGGGTGAGGATAGCCAAATATCAGTCATGAATACCATTATCTTTGTGTTGTTCTTTCTCCTATTTGTAGTATGTAGAGATTACTTTCAAAATTGGATGCTGCATTAAATTGTAAAGGTAAAAAACTTAAAGAACAATATTACAAGTTAGTGTTTGAATTCTAAAAAATGTAGCATAATACACTGAAATATGTCAACTGTAAAAAAACTTAAAAATTAAATATTTTAGTTTCTCAAGATTATGCTCTGTTTTTTATTTGTTTCAATTTAAACTGACTCTTGGACAAGTGTGTTGACATGGATTCTGATTACTTTTTAGACTATAAAAGAAATTTTCCAATTTAGATAAATTATTTCCTGATAAAAAGTGAATGTAGAGTAACACATTGCATGTAACTACATGCCATGAATTACTCACTGCTGTACCTTCTTATTTTATTTAATTTTCTATATAATGACATATTGATGAAATGCAAATAAAGTGGTAGAAAACCTAATGGCACCATATTACTTGGAAAACATGAGTCTCTTTTCACTGACAGAGACCACTGAAATAATGCAATTGTGGTTATAAAGAAATGTAACTGATTTTTTACAAATTTAATCACTTATTCTAATGAGGGATCTTCATATCAAAGGACTTACCTAGGATGGTTTCCATTGCTCAATTTTGAAATTAAAATTTTGAAGCTGTCTTCAAAGCTTTTTTTCAATAGTGTTTTTTTCTCACTATAATTATTATAGTTATTAATTATATAATATATAACTATATAATGCTAATGTTAATGCTAAGTCACTTCAGTCGTGTCCGACTCTGTGTGACCCCATAGACGGCAGCCCACCAGGCTCCCTTCTTCCCTGGGATTCTCCAGGCAAGAATATTGGAGGGGTTGCCAATTTCCTTCCCAATGCATGAAAGAGAAAAGTGAAAGTGAAGTCGCTCAGTCGTGTCCGACTCTTAACGACGCCATGGACTGCAGCCTACCACCAGGCTCCTCTGTCCATGGATTTTCCAGGCAAGAGTACTGGAGTTGGGTGCCATTGCCTTCTCTGAACTATATAATATGTAGTTATATAATAATTATAATTATATAATTAATATTATATAATTTATTATATAAATAGTAATACCAACCCTTCTAATAGATAATTAAGTCTTCTTAAACCTTAGCATTCTGAAAAAGTAAAAATATTCAGAAGGACTAAAAGTCTATAGTACCCCATTAGGGTAAGGCAGTACTCAAGCACTCCATTCATGGAAACAACTTTACTATTACTCATCTAGAAATGCTTCTGTTGCCAATATGTTAAGAACTAGTTTAAAGAGACACCTGAATGTCATAAAAGTTCAAAAATTTTTGACATTTAGGGTTAAACAAGCTAGATTTAATTTGACTTAAGAAAGAAACAAGTCTGGCAATAAATAATGAGATATGTCATGTGTCTCATGAATTTTCAAGTAGAGGTTTTAAAATCATGTTTTGAATCCTGATTTTCCATCAGTAGGCCACACAAGAATTTTCAGGTAGGTAGGAGGTAATATAATTTAAAAATCATAGTCCTTATAAGAGCTAAATTTTATTTGGAAATGAAGGATCGCTATTGTTTTCATAAAAGAATGAGAGAAAATTTTGTTAAAATCCTCTTGCTAAGATCAAATATTCAGGAGATCAATTAAGAAATCATGTATCAGTGTTTTAATTATTTGAAGGTCTGACACATATTTGTTATTCATATATTGAACATATAAGGCAAATTTAAACTGCTTTTCATATTATATACCATGAATACAATACATTAGATTGAGACTGAACATGTATTTCATTTAAAAATAAATTTTGAAACTATTTACACTCCTGCTTAGAAATCTCAAAAGCATTGATTCCAACTGAAAAGTTAGAACAAGCTGAAAAACTTATAAAATCACATTTTTAAAATGCCCATCAGAAGTATGGTTTTGTAAAGAAAATTAGTGAACTGAAATTCAGAAAGTAATGAATCCCTCCTATGAAAGAAGAGACCCATAGCTCTATGCACCCTTGGCAGAGCAATGGAAAGGAGAGGAAATTACATGAGGGAAAGAAGAGAATAGATGACCTTGTGATGAATTTGTAAAGGCTGGTATGGGAAGGCATGCTCATTTAGAATACCCAGGATCCTTGAAGAAAATTGACTACCCACAACTCTTTTCCAAGGTTCTTCATCAAGTACTAATAAGAAAGATTGAAATTGGAGCTGGAAAATGGAAAGAAACCCTTTCTGAGGTGTATGAGCTTCCTGAAGTCGGAGAAAGAATTGAGGGACACCCAGTAGCCCACTCTAAGCCTTACACTGAGCCCTGATGGTGACTATCTATAGCTAGGGGTGAGAACAGAAGAGAAATTCTTCTGGGATGCAGGTGCACTGAACATGCCAAAGGGACAGGAAACCTAAGAGAAATGCTCAAGGCCCTAGACCCCAAGCTCTGATGAAGGAAAGATTTTCTCCTGCCATCATATCATTTGAATCCTGTGGTAAATGGAATCTAGGTAAATTAACAGCAAAGACTGAGTCATGACATTTGAAAGACTAGATTGATGCTGGTGGTCAGAGAGAAGGAGCTGTGTACCCTTTTTTATGCATTAATGTAATTTACTTCAGTCTACTATTCTTTAGCCCACTATGCCTGTATTCAATTAAAACTTCTGAAAAGTAAAAAAAAATATATATATATAGCTATTAATATGCTAAGAAAGAAGAGAAAATGTATGCATATCAAATGTTCAATTCAAACCAAGAAAGGCAGAAAAGGAGGGGAGACCTGTGCTAGGAGTCCCCATAAAGGTGTCCTATAATTCTTTTTATATAGAATAAAGTTACTGTAAAGTTTAACTTTACTCTTTAAAAAAGAAAAGAAAGCACAAGAGCAACACACAGAAAACAGGAACAGTGTAAATATATCAATAATCACCTTGAATATCAGTGGTTTAAATTTATCACTTAAAAGATGGAGATTATTAAAGTGTATCGAAAAACATAAGTTGTCAACTATATGTTGCCTACAAGAACCCTCCTTTAAATATAAAAAGCACATGGTATAAACGTGAATGGATGGAGAAAAAAATATACCACGTCAACATAATCAAAAGAAAGCAAGAGTAGCTATATTATATCAGAAAGAGCAGACTTCAAATAAGGAAAGTTAAAAGGCTAGAGAAGGGCATTACATAGTGAAGAGTTAATTTTTAAAACATAATTTTTAATGTGTATATGACCAACAAAAAATGATCAAATTACATGAAGCAAAAAAAAAAAAAAAAATAGAAAAGAGAAGGAAAAGATGAATGCACTATCAGAGCTGGATACTTAAATATTCCTAAGAAATAGAAAGATATAGTAGGCAGAAAATCAGTAAGGACATCATTGAATTGAACAACACCATCAATCAACTGGTTAGAATAACATCTATAGACTACTTCATCCGAGAACAGCAGAATACACATTTTACTCACGTCCACATGGGACATTTAGCAAGATAGATACATTCTGTGCCATAGAACACATTTTAACAAATCTAAAAGAATAGAAATCAGACAATATCTGCTCTCAGAACACAAAGAAATTAAACAAGAAATCAGTAACAAAGATAACTGGAAAATCTCCAAATACACAGAGATTTAATAACATATTTCTAAATACACATGGGCATAGAAGAAATCTACAGAATTTTAAGATATGTAAATTTTGAGCTAAATGGAAACTTAGGTCAGAATTTGCAGGATGCAGCAAAAGCAGTGCATAGAAGGAAAATTATAGCATTGAATATATATATATATATATATATATATATAATATGAAAGATCAGTAAGATCTAAATTCAGTCATCTAAGTTCCTTCCTCAGGAAATTAGAAAAAAGAGAAAATTAAAAAGAAATAATAAGAATTAGAGTAGAAGTCAATGAAATTGAAAGCAGAAATTTAATAAAGTTGAACAAGACCAGAAGGTGGTACTTTGAAGAGACTAAGAATATCATTAACCCTCTAGCCAGGCTAGCTAAGAAAAAAAATAAGGAGAGAAGACATATTGGTAATATCAGAGATGACATTACTATCGATCTCATTAAAATTAAAAGGATTAGAAAGTGAAAGTTGCTCAGTCCTGTCTGACTTTTTGTGACCCCATGGACTATACAGTCCATGGAATTCTCCAAGCCAGAATATTGAAGTGGGTACCCATTCCCTTCTCCAGGGGATCTTCCCAACCCAGGGACTGAACCCAAACCTCCAGCACTGCAGGCGGATTCTTTACCAGCTGAGCTACCAGGGAAGTCCAAGGATTAGAAAGGAATACTATAAATAACCCTTTGGCACAAATTTGACCTAGATGAAATGGATCAATTCATTGAAAGACACAATCTGACAAAATTCACATAAGAAGAACTAGATGATAAAAATAGGCCTATATATATATATGAAAGGAACTAAACCAATAATTAATGACCTTCTAAAACATAAAGCACCAGGCCTAGGTAGGTTCACTGGTGAATTCTGTAAAATATTTAAGAAAGAAATTATACCAATTCTTTACATCTCTTTCTGAGGACAGAAGCAAAAAGAATACTTCCTAACTTCTCCTATGAGACCCATATTATCCTAACAGTAAAGTTAGACAGAGACATTATATGAAACTACAAACCAATATCTCTCATGAACATAGATGTAAAAATTCTCAACAATTTATTAGCAAATAAAATCAAGGAAGTATAAAAGGAATTTTAAACCACAACCAATGTGATTTTTGTCAAGTATGCAAATCTTGCTCAATATTTGAAAAATCAAATTAAGTAATTCATCACAACAACAGACTAAAGTTAAAAATCACGTGATCATATTGGTAAACACAGAAAAAACAACTGAAAAAATTCATAGCTCATTCGTGATAAAAACTTCCAGTTCACTAGTAATAGAGGATAACTTTCTCAACTTAGTCAATATTATCTACCAAAAACCTACAACTAACATCAAGGATGTCCCTATTACTACTCCTTTTCAACGTTATAATGTGAAAGGTAAAGAAAAGGAAATAAAAATTATACATATTGGGAATGAAGACCTATAACTGTTTTTGTTTACACATGATATGACTGTCTACATAGAAAATCCAAAAGATTTGACTAAAAAATTCCTGGAACGAATAAGCAATTCTAGCAAGATTGTAGGATATAGTTAATACACAAAAGTCAATTGTTCTCCTGTATTCCAGTAATGGAAAAGAAATGACATTAAGGATACAATATTATTACATTGTGTGTGTGTGTGTGTGTGAGCACATGTTAGCCGCTGAGTTGTGTCTGACTCCTTGCCACCCCATGGACTGCAGCCCTCCAGGCTCCTCTGTTCATGGAATTCTCCAAGCAAGAGTACTGGAGTGGGTTGCCCAAATTGAAGGAGGATTCTTTACCATCTGAGCAGCTGCTGCTGCTGCTGCTGCTAAATCTCTTCAGTCGTGTCCAACTCTGTGCGACTCCATAGACTGCAGCCCACCAGGCTCCCCTGTTCCTGGGATTCTCCAGGCAAGACACTGGAGTGGGTTGTCATTTCCTAGTCCAATGCATGAAAGTGAAAAGTGAAAGTGAAGTCGCTCAGTCCTGTCCGACTCTCAGCAACCCCATGGACTGCAGCCTACCAGGCTCCTCCACCCATGGGATTTTCCAGGCAAGAGTACTGGAGTGGGGTGCCATTGCCTTCTCCACTGAGCCACTAGGGAACACCATTATTTACATTCAGTTCAGTTCAGTTCAGTTCAGTCACTCAGTCATGTCCGACTCTGCAACCCCATGAATCACAGCATGCCAGGCCTCCCTGTCCATCACCAACTGCCGGAGTTCACCCAGACCCACATCCATCGAGTCAGTGATGCCATCCAGCCATCTCATCCTCTGTTGTCCCTTTCTCCTCCTGCCCCCAATCCCTCCCAGCATCAGAGTCTTTTCCAATGAGTCAACTCTTCGCATGAGGTGGCCAAAGTATTGGAGTTTCAGCTTTAGCATCATTCCTTCCAAAGAAATCCCAGGGCTGATCTCCTTCAGAATGGACTGGTTGGATCTCCTTGCAGTCCAAGGGACTCTCAAGAGTCTTCTCCAACACCACAGTTCAAAAGCATCAATTCTTCGGCACTCAGCCTTCTACAGTCCAACTCTCACATCCATACTTGACCACTGGAAAAACCATGGCCTTGACTAGATGGACCTTTGTTGGCAAAGTAATGTCTCTGATTTTCAATATGCTATCTAGGTTGGACATAACTTTCCTTCCAAGGAGTAAGCGTCTTTTAATTTCATGGCTGCAGTCACCATCTGTAGTGATTTTGGAGCCCAGAAAAATAAAGTCTGACACTGTTTCCCCATCTATTTCCCATGAAGTGATGGGACCAGATGCCATGATCTTCATTTTCTGAATGTTGAGCTTTAAGCCAACTTTTTCACTCTCCTCTTTCACTTTCATCAAGAGGCTTTTTTGTTCCTCTTCACTTTCTGCCATAAGAGTGGTGTCATCTGCATATCTGAGGTTATTGATATTTCTCCTGGCAATCTTGATTCCAGCTTGTGTTTCTTCCAGTCCAGCGTTTCTCATGATGTGCTCTGCATATAGGTTAAATAAGCAGGGTGACAATATACAGCCTTGACGTACTCCTTTTCCTATTTGGAACCAGTCTGTTGTTCCATGTCCAGTTCTAACTATTGCTTCCTGACCTGCATACAAATTTCTCAAGAGGCAGGTCAGGTGGTCTGGTATTCCCATCTCTTTCAGAATTGTCCACAGTTTATTGTGATCCACACAGTCAAAGGCTTTGGCATAGTCAATAAAGCAGAAATCGATGTTTTTCTGGAACTCTCTTGCTTTTTCCATGATCCAGCAGATGTTGGCAATTTGATCTCTGGTTCCTCTGCCTTTTCTAAAACCAGCTTGAACATCAGGAAGTTCACGGTTCACATATTGCTGAAGCCTGGCTTGGAGAATTTTAAGCATTACTTTACTAGCGCGTGAGATGAGTGCAATTGTGTGGTAGTTTGAGCATTCTTTGGCATTGCCTTTCTTTGGGATTGGAATGATAACTGACCTTTTCCAGGCCTGTGGCCACTGCTGAGTTTTCCAAATTTGCTGGCATATTGAGTGCAGCACTTTCACAGCATCATCGTTCAGGATTTGGAATAGCTCAACTGGAATTCCAGGAATTCCGTCACCTCCACTAGCTTTGTTCGTAGTGATGCTTTCTAAGGCCAACTTGACTTCACATTCCAGGATGTTTGGCTCTAGGTCAGTGATCACACCATCATGATTATCTGGGATGTGAAGATCTTTTTTGTACAGTTCTTCTGTGTATTCTTGCCATCTCTTCTTAATATCTTCTGCTTCTGTTAGGTCTGTACCATTTCTGTCCTTTTTCGAGCCCATCTTTGCATGAAATGTTCCTTTGGTATCTCTAATTTTCTTGAAGAGATCTCTAGTCTTTCCCATTCTGATTTTTTCCTCTATTTCTTTGCATTGATCACTGAAGAAGGCTTTCTTATCTCTTCTTGCTATTCTTTGGAACTCTGCATTCAGATGCTTATATCTTTCCTTTACTCCTTTGCTTTTCACTTCTCTTCTTTTCACAGCTATTTGTAAGGCCTCCCCAGACAGCCATTTTGCTTTTTTGCATTTCTTTTCCACGGGGATGGTCTTGATCCCTGTCTCCTGTACAGTGTCACGAACCTCATTCCATAGTTCATCAGGCACTCTATCGATCAGATCTAGGCCCTTAAATCTATTTCTCACTTCCACTGTATAATCATAAGGGATTTGATTTAGGTCATACCTGAATGGTCTAGTGGTTTTCCCTACTTTCTTCAATTTCAGTCTGAATTTGGCAATAAAGATTTCATGATCTGAGCCACAGTCAGCTCCTGGTCTTGTTTTTGCTGACTGTATAGAGCTTCTCCATCTTTGGCTGCAAAGAATATAATCAATCTGATTTTGGTGTTGACCTTCTGGTGATGTCCATGTGTAGAGTCTTCTCTTGTGTTGTTGGATGAGGGTGTTTGTTATGACCAGTGCATTTTCTTGGCAAAACTCTATTAGTCTTTGCCCTGCTTCATTCCGTATTCCAAGGCCAAATTTGCCTGTTTCTCCAGGTGTTTCTTGACTTCCTACTTTTGCATTCCAGTCCCCTATAATGAAAAGGACATCTTTTGGGTGTTAGTTCTAAAAGGTCTTGTAGGTCTTCATAGAACTATTCAACTTCAGCTTCTTCAGCGTTACTGGTTGGGGCATAGACTTGGATTACTGTGATATTGAATGGTTTGCCTTGGAAACGAACAGAGATCATTCTGTCGTTTTTGAGATTGCATCCAAGCACTGCATTTATTTACGTTAGCACATTTCAAAAAGATTAAATACTTAGGTATAAATCTAACAAAATACAGACAAGATCTATATGAGGAAATCTACAAAACTCTGAATGAAATAAAAAAAAAATAAATGGGGAGCTAGGCCATATACATGGTGAGGATGACTCAGTATATTAAAAGTCAGTTCTTCCTAATTTCATCTATGGATTAAATATAATCTCATTTAAAATCTAAGTAAATTATTTTACAGATATCAAGAAAGTGTTGTAAAGTTTATAGGGAGAGGTAAAAGACTTGTAATAGCTAGCACAATATTGAAGTAGAACAAAGTCAAAAAACAAATGTGACCCAAACTCAAGACTTATAAAGAAATCAAACAGCAAACAGTGTCACATTTGAGAAGGGGGTGGTGGGAAGGGAAGGACAGGGGAGAGAAAGAGAGAGGCAGGGAGAGTGGAGAGAGGGAACTAGAACAACAGAACAGAATTGAGAGCCCATAAATACTCACATAAATACAGTTATGTGATTTTCAACAAAGCAGCAAAGGCAAAACAAGAGCGGAAAAATGGTCTTTTCAACATGTGGTGCTGAAACTACTGGAAATCCATATGAAAAAAAGTGAATCTAAATATAGACCTTCATAAAAATTAGCTAAAAAATGTATCATTGACCTAAATATAAAATGTAAAACTATAAAACCCCAGAAGATAACAGGAGAGACCTAGATGACCTTGGATCATGTGTGAACACTACGTGGTCCATGAAAAAAAGTAATTGATAAACTGGACTTTGTTAAAAGTGAAAACTTCTCTGCTAAAAACATCAACAGAATTAGAACACAAGTCAGACTAGGATAAAATATTTTCAAAAGACATGTCTGATAAAGGATAATATCCAAACTATACAAAGAACTCTTAAAATTTAGTAGGAAATGAACAACTCAATTAAAAAATGGGCCAAAGACCTTTATAGACAACTCATCGAAGACATACATGTGGCAAATAGCATATGAAAAGATGGTCCTTATCACCTGTAATTAGGAAAATGCAAATTAAAACAATAATAGGATACCACTACCCACCTATTAGGATGACCTAAATCTGCAAAATCAAATGCTGATGAGAATATGTAGCAATAGGAACATTCATGCAATGCTAATGGGTATGCAAAATGGTACAGCCACTTTGGAAGAGAGTTTGGCAATTTCTTATAGAACTAAACATACATTTATATCAGATTAGATCAGATCAGTCATTCAGTCGTATCTGACTCTTTGCGACCCCATGAATCGCAGCATGCCAAGCCTCCCTGTCCATCACCAACTCCCGGAGTTCACTGAGACTCACGTCCATCGAGTCAGTGATGCCATCCAGCCATCTCATCCTCTGTCGTCCCGTTCTCCTCCTGCCCCCAATCCCTCCCAGCATCAGAGTCTTTTCCAATGAGTCAACTCTTCGCATGAGGTGGCCAAAGTACTGGAGTTCCAGCTTTAGCATCATTCCTTCCAAAGAAATCCCAGGGCTGATCTCCTTCAGAATGGACTGGTTGGATCTCTTTGCAGTCCAAGGGACTCTCAAGAGTCTTCTCCAACTCCACAGTTCAAAAGCATCAATTCTTCGGCGCTCAGCTTTCTTCACAGTCCAACTCTCACATCCATACATGACCACAGGAAAAACCATAGCCTTGACTAGACGAACCTTTGTTGGCAAAGTAATGTCTCTGCTTTTGAATATGCTATCTAGGTTGGTCATAACTTTTCTTCCAAGGAGTAAGCGTCTTTTAATTTCATGGCTGCAGTCACCATCTGTAGTGATTTTGGAGCCCAGAAAAATAAAGTCTGACACTGTTTCCACTGTTTCCCCATCTATTTCACATGAAGTGGTGGGACCGGATGCCATGATCTTCGTTTTCTGAATGTTGAGCTTTAAGCCAACTTTTTCACTCTCCACTTTCACTTTCATCAAGAGGCTTTTGAGTTCCTCTTCACTTTCTGCCATAAGGGTGATGTCATCTGCATATCTGAGGTTATTGATATTTCTCCCGGCAATCTTGATTCCAGCTTGTGTTTCTTCCAGTCCAGTGTTTCTCATGATGTACTCTGCATATAAATTAAATAAACAGGGTGACAATATACAGCCTTGACGAATTCCTTTTCCTGTTTGGAACCAGTCTGTTGTTCCATGTCCAGTTCTAAGTATTGCTTTCTGACCTGCATACAAATTTCAAAAGAGGCAGATCAGGTGGTCTGGTATTCCCATCTCTTTCAGAATTGTCCACAGTTTATTGTGATCCACACAGTCAAAGGCTTTGGCATATCTAGCAATTGTGGTACTTGCTATTTACCCAAAGCAATTGAAAATGTATGTGCACACAAAATCTTGCACACACGATGTTTATAGAAACTTTATTTATAATTGTCAACATCTGGAAGCAACTAAAATGTCCTTCAGTAATCAAATAAATAAATGCTACATCCAGACAATGCAGTATTATTCAGCCCTTAAAGGAATTGAGCTATCAATCCATGAAAAGACATGGAGGAAAGTTTTAATGAATATGCCTGGAGAATCCCAGGGAAGGGAAGCCTGGTTGGCTGCCGTCTATGGGGTCACACAGAGTCGGACACGACTGAAGCGACGCAGCAGCAGCAGCAGCAGCAGCAAGTGAAAGAAACCAATCTGAGAAGGCTGAATGCTGTAACATTCCAACTATATGACATTTTGGAAATGGGAAACAATGGAGACAATAAAAAGATCAGTGATTGCCAACATGATGCTGGTAGAGATATAAACACACAAGAGTACAGAGGATTTTAAAGGCAGTGAAAATACTGTGTGATATTATAATGATGGATACATACCATTATACATTTCTCTAAACCCATAGAATATACAACATCAAGAAGGGCTTAAGAGGTACAAACTTCCAATTAATAAATAAGTCATGGAGGTATAAACCATGAACTACAGCACAGGGAAGATATTCAACAATACTGCAATAACTATATGGTAGCAGAGGGCAACTAGACTTATGATGATCATTTCATAATGTATAAAAGTGTCAAATCTCTGTGTTATACACCTGAAATTCATGTAATATTGTAGGTCTATTATACTTCAGCTGCAAAAATGGAATAAAAGATTAACAATAAATCAATCTGAAAGGTTTAATAAAAACAGAGTGAACCCTCACGTAAACTATGGGCTTTGGGTGATTTTGATGTGTTAATGTAGATTCATCCTTGGTTAAACAAAAAAATTACCATTCTGGTGAGTGATGTTAGTAATGGAGGAGGTTATGTGGGGACAGAAAGTGTAAGTGAGTCTCTTTACCTTCTTCTCAATTTTGTTGTAAATGTAAAACTGATCCCCCTAAAAAAAAAACTGAAAAGAGACCCCAAAATAAGACAAACAACTAATTAATAGTGGTCAAGAAATTTGAATAGTCACATAAGTAAAGAAGATACATATATAGTCACTAACATATGAAGATGTGCTAAGTGTTAATCATCAGTTCAGTTCAGTCGCTCAGTCACGTCTGACTCTTTGCGACCCCATGGGCTGCAGCAGGCCAGGCCGCCCTGTCCATCACCAACTCCTGGAGTTTGCTAAAACTCATGTCCATTGAGTCAGTGATGCCATCCAACCATCTCATCCTCTATCGTCCCCTTCTCCTCCTGCCTTCAATCTTTCCCAGTATCAGGGTGTTTTCCAATGAGTCAGCTCTTCGCATCAGGTGGCCAAAGTATTGGAGTTTCAGCTTCAACATCAGTCCTTCCAATGAATATTCAGGACTGATTTCCTTTAGGATGGACCGTTGGAACTCCTTACAGTCCAAGGGACTATCAAGAGTCTTCTCCAACACCATAGTTCAAAAGCATCAATTCTTCGTTAATCACCAGGGAAATGCAATTTTATATCACCGTGAGATGCCACTACACATTCACTAGAATAGCTAAAATGAAAAAGGCAAGAGCAAATGTTGGGAAGGATGTGGACCAACCAAAATTCTCTTATATTTTTGCTGGGTGTGTACAAACTTTAGAAAACATTTTGAAGGTTATAAAAAAGTTAGACATACATCTTTCTTATTATCAATCAGTTCAACATCTAGGTACTTGTCAAAGAGAAATGAAAACATGTGTCCACAAAAAGCTTTCTACAAATGTATAGATAACATCACTATTCACAATAGTATGAAACTGAAAACAACCCATGTTCCATTATTAAGAGAATGAATAAACCAACTGTGCCTGCTAAGAAACTTGAGTCCTACTCAGCAATAAGAAGAAATAAGCTAGTGACACATGGGAAAACATGGATGGATTGCAAACAAAATTATGCTCAGTAAATGAAGCCAGATATAAAAGACTACATACATTCTTATGAAACTTTAAAACTGGCAACATTCATGTATGGTGATAGAGAACAGAACAGTGATTGCTTCTGGCAGTGGCGTAGTGGAGAGGGGCATGGTGAGATAGATTGGGAAGTGACACATGGCAACTTGCTGGCATGATGGAAATGTTTCATATTTTGATAGGGCGTTGGGTTTCACTGGTATATACCTTTGTCAAAACTAATCAAACTTTATATTAGGTCTGCTCTTCCACTGTATCTAAGTTATACTTTAATGTAAAAAGGCATACTTTATCTAATAACTAACACTGAATCTTAAAAAGTCCCTTATATGTTATGTTTCACCTGCTGCTTAAGGTAACATGTATCATCATAACAGAAATGAGATCACTATCAAAGCTGGGTCATTCGAAGTCATCCCCTAGTATCCTAACATGTAAGGGGTTACAGTCAGGGAGAGACAGGTAGATACAGAAAATAAATTTCAGCTGTTGAGTCTTAGACATCCCTAGGTGTCTAGAACATTTCATACCCATCAGTTAACAGACAGCTTTATTCATCTGCCAGTAAGACAGTGACAGCTTTTTGAAGATCTTTGCCTATGGAAAAAAAAATGATTGATTCAAATTTAGATTCATATATACTATAAAAGATAGTATGAAACTTTCTCAGCAAGTTTTATGTTTATAAACACTGATATCATGTGACTTTCTGACTTGGATAAAAACCATAAAAACTTATTTTTAACTCTTTTACCGATGATTCTTTTTAGCAAGTGCAACTCATCAAAGTATATGAGCTTAAATGGTAATAAAATATACCAGCAATCTCTAGGGGCTATGAAAATTTAATATGGCCCTCGTGGTTGTTATGGGGGGAAAAGTGACTCCATTTGAGAAATTCTTGTGAAACTTTGTATTCTGAGTATTTTTCCAAAACATTACTTGGAGAGGAAATTGAAATGGTAATTTAGAATATTTTCTTATCTAAATATATACTCAAAATTGAACAGAAGATTTAAATAAGAATATTACATCGCCAGTTTCCCAAAGATCAAATTATTGTCCTTCTTCTCTATTGACTGTCATGAAGGAAATTTATGTTTAACCTTTACTTCTGCTCAATCTGTGCCTAAAACTCTGGGGGGAGAAATGCTCTTTTCCTAATGCTTGGAGCTCTTCACTGTTATTGAAGCTTCATGAACATTCTTCATTGTGGATATGTGGCAATGTGGCTGCAGCAGGGGATAGGATGAGCAGTGATCAGAAGAAGCAACGTAATCTTGGTCCAACAACTGTTTTATGATTTGAGGGATGCACTAATTGTTCATCTTCAATCATTGACCTTCAAAACTATGTTCATCCTCTATGAAATAGGCTTAAATTCATCATCGAGGAACTCTGTAATGCAAAAATTCTGTTATCATTTAAAATCATATTATTTTATTCACATTATATGGATATGAATGCTGGCGAGGTTTTGAAAATATTGAGTTTCCATATGGCTGACTCCAACACATATACTGCAAATATTTTCAACTTAATATAATTTTGGATATTACTGATTAGTAACAAAATTGTATTTTAAATTTCCCAGGTTGATAAAGTTCTCAAGAACCAGGGCCTTGAACATAATTTCATGGGGAAAAAAATCAACTGGCTTATCTCAAGGATGGCTTGTAATCATTCTTATCAGTGATGCTTACACATTTTTTTCTAGATTTTTCTAGACACATTTTTAGGATATCAAGTATAGCTTCAAGAAAATTAGTTTGGAGAATTTGGGGCTGAAATCTTTCTTCTCTGAAACAAGTGAGGGGACTTCTGTGGATACTTATATATACTTGTGAAGCTTGGTTAGTTTGTATTTTTGTAGGAAAAAAAAAAATCAAGGAAATGACTTGGTATTCGTACTTTGTCCTTCATACTACCTCACATAATGGGTTTGTGTTATATGTGTGATATAGAGTATTGCTGTCTTAAGATATAAACACAGAGAATAAAACTGCTTAGTTTACTATTATTGTATGTATCTTTAGAAGTTATGACATCTGATGTCTTCAGGGTCAACAATGTTAAATTATTTTCAAAGTAACAGCATCCCATGCTTATGCTATTGCTGTTTCTACCTATCTTCTTACATATAGTAATATATACTTATAATTTGGGCTTCCCGGTGGCTCAGATGGTAAAGAATCTGCCTGCAATGCGGGATACCCATGTTAGATCCCTGGGTCAGGAAGATCCCCTGGAGAAGGGTATGGCAGCAAGACTCCCACTCCAGTATTCTTGCCTGGAGAATCCCATGGACAGAGGAGCCTGGCGGGCATAGTCCATGGGGTTGCAAAGAGTCTAACACAACTGAGTGAATACACTTTCACTATCATACTTATTTTTAAGTAGGTAGGTAGATGGCTAGATAGATAGATATTAGAACATTTAAAAAAACTATTTTCTTTCCTTCCCAAGCTAACAGAGCAGTAGAATGAGACTCTGTAGAGACTGCAGAGTAACTTTGAGAGGATTTAGGTGACATGCTCAAAGTCATTGAGTGGGTTAGAAAAAGAGGAAATGCGAGTCTGATTCCCTGATATCCAGACCTCAGTTATTGTTACCACATAACCAAGTTATCATTAAACACAGAGTCCAAATAATCTGTAATTTTCATTTTGAATTTCTTTAACTCTAGATACTTTTTATAGGAATGCCTTTGCATTCAGTGTTTATATCCTTTATTCTATCATTTTGTTGTTAATATTAAATTTTATCAGCCTTTGGTATAAAGGAAAAATTACCTAAGTAAATTGTACAGATCAAAATGTATTGTTGTATATTACCCAAAATATATATTAATGACTACTCATCCAGGCATGACTGTTGAAATTAGCATGTTAAATGTTACTCAGATTCTCCATATTCTTACTTTTTAAACTTGTTTGATTTGTATAGTTTATTGGCCCCATAATGTCCATTTCTATTTTTTCCCACTGGCTGGTTGTTTTTTTCCCTGGGGCAGTCCCCTCATTCCCATTCTCCTTCAAGCATTTTGGATAAGACTGACCCTACCACTATCACCACAGGGAGATCATGGGTCCTGAAAAGCTCAGGCCTGTGAGGGACTGGACCCTGGGACTCATACAGCAGCTACTACAAGAGATCTCTGTCTGATGTTGGATGTTTGTGAAAAAAAGTCTGAGACCTATAGGTTTGTGGTTATTTCTGAAGGACCTGGAGCTGGGTGAGAGGGCCACCATTTGGAGCCTGAAGATGAAACATTAATCACCATGAAAGATTATATAGAAAAACAGAGAGAAGCATTCTGTTACCCAGTCTTGCTGCTTGATTTATTTATTTTTTAAATTTTCACCATCATGATTCTCATCTCAAAGATTTAATTACTTTTTTCAGAGCAACCTGTTTTTATTGTATGGATGTGATAGCTCTTTGAATTTCTTGGGGGATAGTAATATTGCTCATTTTAAAGTTGCCTTCTAACTTTTTGCATCAAAATGTTCATTTGGGATTTTGTTTAATTTTCCTCCAAAGCTTGGTGATCTAGGGTTTATTCATATTTACAATACTATTAACTGAATGCACTCTCCCTAGGACAAATGAAAACCTCTCTTCCCCTGGCAAGAAATGCTCACAAAAAAGTACTGGCTTCAGTTTGTGGGTGCAGAGAGTTTGTGGGTCCTTGGTATCCAGAGAGTTTGCTCTCTTGGCCCTTTATCTATTGTGGTGACTGGCTATGGGCTGCCCTGCTTTTTTCTTACTCCCATTTTAATAATGAGAATTTCCTTCAACAAATCTCACTTTATTTATGGAGCCTTAATAGTCCATGGGGTCGCTAAGAGTCGGACACGACTGAGTGACTTCACTTTCACTTTTCATTTTCATGCATTGGAGAAGGAAATGGCAACCCACTCCAGTGTTCTTGCCTGGATAATCCCAGGGACGAGGGAGCCTGGTGGGCTGCCGTCTATGGGGTTGCACAGAGTCGGACACGACTGAAGCGACTTAGCAGCAGCAGCCGCAGCAATAATAGTTTTTCCTTGAGGGCAAACATTGTAGCCAAAACCTGAGATTGGGAAGATGGGGACAAATATCCCACAGCCTTTAAATTAATTGTGATGCCTACTGGTGGGCAGCTTACTGCTATTCCAACACCCAGTCCTGATCCTGGGGTTATTCTTTGATTCTCTTGGGAAGATTTACTTTTGGGGAGAGATCCTCTCTTTCTCTTCAACTAAGTTGGATTTCATGTTTGTTCTCTTCTCAACTGTTGTCTACTTTTTAGAAATTTCTTAACTTCAGATCTGTTGACAGCATTTCTATAATACTACACATTTATTTTTATTTGTATATTTCTTCTTCCAAGTTCATGGGCTTTATCAAAAGAAGCAAGGTAAAGTTTTTTGTTTAGCCATTTTAGAAAGAGAAACCTTCCAGACAATCTGTTTACTACTACTGTTGCTAATCATTTGGATTCTATTTAATATCCTTTATAACTAGAAAAGAGTGATCTTAAATTCTGATTTGTAAATCTGTAAGATAATTTTTAAAATATATTGAATAATTTCCTAACAGTTTTCCAGCTCATTGCTAAATTGGGCCTGAATCTCTTGATTCTGCTGCTGCTGCTGCTAAGTCGCTTCAGTCGTGTCCGACTCTGTGTGACCCCATAGACAGCAGCCCACCAGGCTCTGCCATCCCTGGGATTCTCCAGGCAAGAACACAGGAGTGGGTTGCCATTTCCTTCTTCAGTGCATGAAAGTGAAAAGTGAAAGTGAAGTCGTTCAGTCATCTCCGACTCTTAGCGACCCCATGGACTGCAGCCTACCAGGCTCCTCCATCCATGGGATTTTCCAGGCAAGAGTACTGGAGTGGGGTGCCATTGCCTTCTCCGGAATCTCTTTATGGGTCTTTTGCTATTCAGTGACTTACAAGTAATACTTACTATACATATTTTTCCTTAGGTTCAATCTATATAGGTCAGTAAGGAAACCAGATATTTATTTTCAGGCTAACAATGGTTGTCAGTCTTCTTTCCCCAAAAGACTTACTGACTTTATAACTGGGGTTCTAGGAAAGGATAGGAATCCAAACTGGCAATTGTTGGCTCACCTTCTGCATCCCTCCAAATTTCAACGAAACATAGAGAGAGTATTGTGACTGTGATTATGAATTGGAAATGATATATGAAATTCTTCTTCATTTCTCACTCATCGACCATCACCTTCTCTCAACTCACCACGTCATAACTGAGGGACACATTCATTCTCTTCTTATCATAAAAAGCTTGAACATCTCTATCTGAGAAATTACACTGGACAATATTTTATGCAGAAATCAGTCCCTCTCAAGGCTTGTCAATTTCAATTTCCTCTATCAATTAGGCTTTCTATCTCTAAGGATAAAAAGAAAGTAAATATTGCCTTACTGAAACAGGTAGAAGCTTGCACGTATAGTCAGATGATTAAGTGCCTGCATGACTAATAAATGTAATGTGGCAGACCTAATGCTGTTTTGGCTACGTTAGAACATTCCAGTTTATGAGGAGGAATAAAGCAGTATAAACTGACATTGTGTACCTACTGAATTCCAGGAATATCACTTTATAATAGGGACCAAGAGATAAATGAAATCTAGGTGCAGTAATGCATTCAAAATGATATTTTTTCTAACAGAGGCAGTGCTTTTATTAGATGACCACTACTGTAACCCTAAAGTTATATACCCTGGAATGGCATCCTATCTATTTGTGTTAATTTAATCATTGGAAAGAAGGTTAATTGAAGGTAGGGTTGTAATGGCATAATATCCCATTGTAGAATTTATTTTGCAAAAGAAAATTCACTGTCATAATAAACTGCCTCAAAACAAACAAAAAACAGCAACAGCCAGTGGCAGGAGAACTTGAGGGCTTAGTGTGGTGCGAAGAAGGAGGAATGTAACTGAAATGATTCTTCTCTACCAAGAGGAGGTAATTTTCCAGAACAGCACCATACGTGATGATAATTTTAAGAGGAAAAAATACTAAAGTTTGGTGGTTGTGGCTAGTTAGCTTAATTGCCTAAATTAAGGACAAGGACACAGAGTTGATTCTGAGGCAGGTTTGTTACTTTGTTCATGGTTTATGGTAACAAACTCTCATCATGCTCTAAATCCGTGTTCTCAGAAATGTGAGCCCATGATCACAAAGAACTCTGTGGTCTGAAGAACTTAACAACACAAACAACGAGAAGTGTGAAGGTTTGAGGGTATTAAAATACTGCAATATTTTGTTTTACCTAGGTCAATACATTAAATTCAGTTAGCTACATGGGGAAAGTTTCTGTATATACCCCCATATACATTATTGTGATGTCAGTATTTTAGAGAAAATGAAACAATGGTGTATGTTTAAGAAATTGCTGAACTGGATAGAAGTGGAGGTGATTGTCCACAGCGATTTGTTTTTTTAACAGATTTTGCTGCTTTCATTTATTGAGCAGTTAACTATATATCAACTAGTCCAGACCCCAAATTTATTAACTCTGTTCTTCTGAGAGAACTCACAATTTACCAGTGAAGAAAACATTGATGACAAAATATAAGGAAGAAAAAAGATTTAAATTGATACCATGACAGCCATTAGTGTCTAATAGAGATTGACAGAATTAAATAGCTTTCTCTGTTAGCCAAGTTCTCATTTATGACTCGTCAAGGTCACTTGACACTTCTGCTTTAGATGGGGGAGTAAATAGAGACCCGAGGAAGAAATGACAATGAGATCCAAGGAAAAGTGACACTTGTTTATGACAGAAAGTACTGAGCTGGGGAATATAATAATCACTGGAAAAGATATAGAGACCTTGCAGCCACTGACAAAGCCAGTCTAATTATTAATGCACAGAAAGAAGCTACTTTTTCCTGTTGCGTTATCCATCAGCTTATTTTATTCATCAATGTGTGTTTTAAATATATTTTTAACTTTTCAATTAAATATATTTGAAATAACACAGTCCTTCCCAACTCAATTCATTTTTCTTTCAGTTTTGTTCATATGTTAGTGTTTTAACAATTTCAATCATGTTTATACAAATTTTTATTCTTTCTTCAATTATTTCAATTATTTCCTGTATCTTTTTAGTTTATATTTTCAAAATGAATATCTTTAATGGTCGCACAGTTTTTGATCTGCTTAATGAGTAAAAATGGCAGCCATCTCCTTCCTATTGGACACTAACTTGTTTTCAGATCCTCACATAATGCTAGAGTGGGCACCTTTAAGTACTTCTGTTCTTCTTGAATTATTTCCTTATGATATATTTCTTGAAGTTTATTATGTTTGTAAGCAATTCTACCATTCAAGCTGATAACAAAATTTTCCTACCATTTGTTAGAAGTAATGCCTATTAACACACTCTAAGATGCTGTATTAAGTAGAGTTTAGTCCCCTGAATTAAAATTACTTCAATTACACATAATAAGAATGATTTCATTCTAAGAGTATTGATGGTACTGTGGGAAATACAAGTGTTATTCATGTATAAAGTTTGTTTCCAAGAATCTCACCACCTAAATTAATAAAAAATTATGAAAACAAATAAACATAAAACACATGAATACGTAATGAGTCATAGAGTTATTAAACAAAGGACCATAAGAATTTAGATAAGAGAGATTACATTTTCAACTACCAACAGTCAGGGTTATATTTCTGAACAGGCACCATTTGAAGCGGAATTTGCAAAGTGAATTTAGCAGTATAAACATAAAATCTATTGAGTTCACCATAGATGGAGTGAGCACGAACTCTGTGTTCGTGTGCAGGAGGATGTGCAGGAGGACTTTTCACGTTGTCCCCGAAGTGCAGTAAAGACTCACAGTGAGAGCAAGAACCTCAGATTCTGAAGAAGTTCACCAACCAAATACTTCCTGCAGAGCTCTGTAGAACCATCCACAAACCTTCATCTCATCCCACTGCCTTTCTCCCTTTTCAGGCCACGGACATGCAGAATAAAGGAGGGAGTTGGCTGGGAATGAGAGATAGGCTACCTTCACAGCATGCAAAGGGGTGGCTTCCAGGTGAGTCACTCTGATGAGTCAGGGGCATATGCAAGAAGGGATGGTTCCTTGTCTCCTTTTAAACATACGCTTAGGAAAAGAGGTCCAGATCTGCTCCTCTGACTGCGCAATGTAACTTTTACTGAGATAAAATTGTCACATAACATTGTGTAAGTTTAAGGAGTATAATGTGTTGGTTTGATACAATTATATATTCCAATATGATTACTATTGTAGAATTAGCTAACAACTATATTATGTCACATAATATTATTTCTGTTTTGTGGTGAGAAAAAAGATCTAGTTTCTTAGCAATTTTTACATTTGTAATCATTTTTATTAAATAATAATTTTATTTATTGTTGACTATAATCACCATGCTGTGGATTAGATTTCCAGGACTTCTTTATCTACTAGCTGGAAATTTGACCTTTAAACAGCATTTCTCCAATCTATGTAATCTTGAAGAGAACTAAAAAGAGATGGTAGGGTGTAGAGACGAAATGAGAAATCATTTGCTGTCCATGTTTGGCTGTATGAATTTCCCCTTCATCAAGAAGCTACCAGAGTAGATAGCTAACCCAAGAAGGCTGTTTATCAGGCCTGAACATCCAGGCAGTAAGAGCCTGTGGTATCAGCCATGAATGACAAGAACCAAGTCAGGGGTTAGAGTGAAAGAGGTTCAGCCAAAGAAGGATTTTCCATGACAGTGAACCATTCAGTAGCAGGACACTTCAAAGAACTCAAACACATGCCTAATAAGAGAACATTTTGATGCCAGCCACACAGAAGTTACTGATGATCAGTGAGTGTTAGCCAGAGAAACAGCAACAACTCATACACAGAATGCTGTGGCCTCATTCAGTCGAGAAAAGGATATTTGTCCTTCTTTCCATCCGGCCACACCACCCCTCCCCCCCCAGTACTAAAGAAGCTAGAAAGCAGAGGAGGAGAGATGTATTAAGAACAGCTACACTTAACTCTCCCCTCTAATACCCTTCAATCAAATGTCTAAACCATGGTTGGGGGAAGAAGAGCCCTTTGAATTATATGTGAGATTTTATTTTTAAACTGGACTGAACTCTTTACAAAATAAAAGGGACAGAAAACTCTGAGTTCTGTTCATACATCTAGAGAAAGAAAACAAGAATCTGATATAATAGTGTTTTTTTTTTCCTTGCTTTTTTTTTTTTTTTTTTTTAAGCAACTACACTAAGGACTTCCCTCATAGCTCAGCTGGTAAAGAATCTGCCTTCAGTGCAAGAGACTGGGGTTCGACTCCTGGGTTGGGAATATCCCCTGGAGAAGGAATTGGCAACCCACTCCAGTATTCTTGCCTGGAGAATCCCACGAACAGAGAGATTCTGGACAGAGGCTACTGTCCATGGGGTCGTAAGAGTTGGATGCAACTTAGCGACTAAACCACTACCACCACACTTTCTAAAGCCCATGTTGATTTCCCAACAAGCATGATCCTTTGATTTACTCTTTGTGAAAAGAAATATAAAATATGTCACATTTCTAGAGATAAAAATGAAGTTAAAGAGAATGAATAAAATGAACTTCAAACCGCATGATGCTGATAATGAAAAAGAAGATGATGATACTAGTAATGACAATAGTTAACTCTATTGATTATCTATTAAATGCCAGGCACCATTCTAAAAGCTTTACATACATATATCTCTTTTAATCTTTAAAACAACCAGTGGTGGTGATTTAGTCATTAAGTTGTGTCTGACTCTTGCAACCTCACTGACTGTAGCCTGCCAGGTTCCTCTGTCCATGGGATTCTCCAGGTAAGAATAATGGAGTGGGTTGCCATTTCCTTCTCCAGGGGATCTTCCTGACCCAGGAATTGAACCTGGGTCTCCTGCATTGCAGGCAGATTCTTTCCTGATTGAGCTATCAGGGAAGC
The DNA here is from genome assembly GCF_027580195.1 of Bos mutus. NCBI lineage: Eukaryota > Metazoa > Chordata > Mammalia > Artiodactyla > Bovidae > Bos > Bos mutus. The sequence continues at coordinate 119,714,265 of NC_091618.1, forward strand.
CCCATTATTTTGTAGGCTACTGTAGCAAAAATCTGACAGAAAAAAAAATCCTTTAATCTTCAGTAAAAAATTAACTTTTCTTACTACCCATTCTGTTAGCAAAATTTAAATAGTGGGCATTGCTCTTGTTCAAACATTTAATACTTTTGTAAGTGTATTTTTCGAACTAATTTTATGCCTAATAGTCATTCTGCTTGAGTACCAATAACCCACGTCTCATGACATCCTTGCTCTGCTGGAAAGCGGCTGTCTCTAGAAGCAGTTGGCAAGTACCAAATTTATTCTGCCGCAAATTGTTTTCATAGCAGCCTGATGTTCTTCAATCTTTTCTTAAATTGAACATTGGTAAGATACAATGTAAACTGCCTTCTAGCTACATGGATTTGCCATGCTCGCTCTCCATACTTGGAATTAGATTGAGTTTCATTTTACACAAAGGGTATTTTAAATAGCTCCAAGTATATGCTCCATTCTGCACACATAGCATATTTCCTCATTATTTTAACAATTCTTCAGTTTCCTTCTTTTTAAAAAACCAGACAGCAATTCGATTACTCCCTTTGGTCAGGAGAACCACTCATATTTTCAATGAGCTCTCACGACAAGTTTTCATAGAGTATGAGTCAAGTTGCTGCTATGACAGGGATCCCTGTGAGCTCATTAGAGGGTAGTTAAATCACAGAGTCCACGTATGAATCTTTAAAAGATAACTTTAATTTATGGGTGTATTTTATCAAAATAAAAATATGCTGGAGGAGGGAAACTGTTCACAGAAATACTTTTTCTCTGAAACACTTTTTCAAGGCAGCAATTTCCTTAGCAGGGTTTGCCAATAATCATTAATTCCTCTCTTTAAGCACATAATTCAGTCTATTCAATGTTGTACTATGGCAGTGATGATTAGCTCTTAATTCTTCTCTATTTATTATATCAAATGTAGCAGTGACCTTAATGAAAGGTCAGTTAAGACAAAAACGTCAGTGCTGTACTTTTAAAGATGGACTCGAGTGGAGAATTTCAAAGGTCAACATGATATTTTGAAGTGGGTCATTCAAACATATATGAAGTGTTAAAAGAATATAACTGGAATTTCTTATAGTCAAATTAAAATAGGATATGCACGAATGGCTAAAGTTTAGAAAGTATTGACAGTGGTCTGATTTTACTTTTACTTAACTCTTGTGAATCCCGTAAAGGTATAAACTTCACCCTCTCATGCAAATAGTTATATCCTATTGATAGTATGCGAAGAAGGCGATGGCACCCCACTCCAGTACTCTTGCCTGGAGAATCCCATGGATGGAGGAGCCTGGTAGGATGCAGTCCATGGGGTCGCAAAGAGTTGGACACAACTGAGCAACTTCACTTTCACTATTGAAAGTATAGGTTGGAAGGTAAGAAATATTATCAATCATCTGACATTAGTCCTAATACAAATAATGTGAACTGATTTTAAGCTCTTTTTTGAGAATCACATTGTCTTAGAAAATGTAGTAATTTTCTAAGCTGTTGGTTTGATGAGTTTTGGACTGATGTAGCTGGATTGAATTAAATGGATACTTTTGAATTCTTTACATCATAGCAGTCTTAAGATGATGCAAATCATAAATTTAATGAATCATAAATCTTGAGAGGCTGTTACGTTCAGGGTTCTTTGTTAGGTGGGAAATAAGAAATTAAGAAATATTTAGAATATCCTATTCTTATCTTAAAGGGGTATACAATCCAGTAGGAGGAATAAGAGACCAAAAAAAGAAAAAAGAACATCTACTCTAACCTCTGACTCAATAATGAGATTATTCTCTATCATCCCAAACAAATGGCTCTCCATCACTGACCACTGCCAGCTAAGTGGCTACCGCACTGCAATCTATTCTGTAAGTTTGAAACATAATTAGAAAGTTCTTCATTGTACTGACCTAAAATCTGTTTCCTTGTGGTTTCTTTCCATTGATTTTTCTTCTGGTCTTTTGAATCAAGAACAATTTAATTTCTCTTTTGCAGGATAGTCTTTTAAATATGTGAAGACCCTTTGTCCCCATTTGGGTTCAATTTACTTCAACAAATGTCTTTATTTTCTTCCAACTAAACCCCACTACTTTCTTCTTTAAAAATTTTATGTAATGACATTTGAAGATACTTCTGCCCCTTCCCCCATCTTGTCCCGTTTATCTTTTCATTGGGAGAAAAAGCCCATGTGGTTTAAAGATAGAAACTTTCATTCAAAGCATGCTTTACACTAAGTATGAATTGGAGGTTAGATTGCACTGAGCACAAAATGCTCTAAGGATTTTTCTGGTGAGTCAAATCTTTCAAATGCTTAAAAAGTCTATCCTGTCAGTGCTCGCAGTCTGGATATACGGGTGTTGCTGATGCTGAAAAATGCAAAGCAGTGTTCTCTCTGCTGCAGACACACAAAGATTGCCCTTTCATTTTCATCTGCAGCTACCATCTAAGAATCTGTTTCGTTTCCTCACAGTCTGTTTGACACCTTTAGTCAAAAAGTCACTGCATCTGTGATACTCTTTGCCATACTGTTCTGTCTGCCAGGGACGCTTCCAATTCGTTCCCAGCTCTGCCATGCCACGTGATATTGGGCTGCAGTGTCTTGAGAAAGCTTGTCTGTTCCACCTGCTCTTCAGCTGCCATTTGGACTCCCACTGTTGTATGTTTAATCTGTATCCCTCATGGGCCAGAGGTACATAACCATATTGGCAGTTTTTTTTTAGACTGATGGCTTTAGGAGCCTCTTGGAGATCCCAGATTGTCTCATTTTAGGCTAATTTTGTCTGGCTGGTGACATTAATAAGTTTCAGAGAAACTGCTACGGCATCAAGGATATGTCAAAGGCATAGCAGGCATCTTGAAGATCAGGTACAACCACTGCACAGAGCCTCATTTGGGTCTCTCCCATGGGAAATGATTGTTAAATTCATTTTTTTTTTCTTGCCAATTAGCACAGGTCTACAAATCCAGTACAGACTGCAGAATCCAGTGGTAGTTTTCGACTCTCTATTGTTCAAGATAATCATGGGTCTGAGAAAATTATTTTTGTAGTTTCTTATTTTCCAGGTTTATCATAAATAACAGTACCCATAACAATGACATCAAATTCCCACTTAAAGTTGTGGGAATATGTTGTGCACAAGAACAGGACTTTTTGACCAACCCATGCTTTTCTTATCCTTCTTGAAGGAATTTTCACTCATGCAACAAGTTATCCCTGTCTTTCAGGATCTTTTCAGAACAGTATGTGCTGGTGAGGACGTAGGCTATAGGAAATCTCATAGCTCTCCAGATCCACAGAGATCTGGATTCCTATCCCAGCCCTATTGCTATCTATTGCAGGGAATTACAACCTCACATGTGAAACTAGGATAATACCACTGACTTCAGAGTTATGCCAAGGATTAATCACATGTAAAGTTGGGGCCAAGATGTATGCAGTCCTTGCTTTGCACTCCTAGATCAAATCATGTTGTACTTTACTAATGAGACTTTGTTCCGTCCTCTATTGAAGTCTTTCGTGTATTTGCTTAGCATCCTCGAGGTAAGTACTCTTTTCCTTTCACCCTTAAATGCTCAGCCATGAACGATACAATATTTTTCATAAAGTCTTCCATGTAGAAACTAGGGCTTTGCCTAAGCTATGAGGCTTCCATGTATGGTTTACCTCCCAAAGACAGAACCGGGCTTAGAACCAATAACAAAATATTAAAGTAGACACGGAATTATTTAATTGGCATTTCCCCTCTCCAACATCTCTGTTCCTCTTCTCTTGAAAAGCAACAAAAATTTGAATCTAGAATCAGTTCAGTTCAGTTGCTCAGTCATGTCCGAATCTTTGTAACCCCATGAATTGCAGCACGCCAGGCCTCCCTGTCCATCACCAACTCCTGGAGTTTAACTCAAACTCATGTCCATTGAGTCGGTGATGCCATCCAGCCATCTCATCCTCTGTCGTCCCCTTCTCCTCCTGCCCCCAATCCCTCCCAGAATCTAGAATAGGTCCTGGTAAATGTTTACCTTATTGTTTTCCCAAATGTGTGGCACATAGAACTAGCTCTGCCAGATGATAAATTTGAGTTGGTGAAAAAAAATGTTTACATGATCAAATAAGTTTGAAAAATTTGGTTCAAGCAAGATTGAAAAGGTGTTTTGGTTATAGGACTACATGGCATTTCCAATATGTGTTTATGTATTTATAAACACAATTAATGGGGGAGAGAAAAAAAATGAGTTTTCAAAATAGAACTAACCCTGGATATTTATTAGAACTTCTTTTCATTATATAGCTAACTGCTACAACCACCATCACTTTTAGGGGCATCATTATTAAGTAGCTGACTTATTTTGGTATTTTATAATAAAATCTTCTCTTTTATAGATATGGCTATCTCTTTATAGAGTAGGCCTGTTTTCTTACAACTTGGAAACCAGATGAAACAGCAGTCTAGATTCTCTGAAACTCAGATCCTGATGCAGTATTCTTATAGCTGCTCTCTAGGGATGCTATGAGCTATCAGAAAGGATATTTATTCATGAAAGGGGGTGAGACATCAGGGGCTGTTAACTATTTGGGGGTAATCTCTCTGAGAACCTAAGAAAAGCTATGGACTCTTCCACTTAAAAAAATGGAAAATAATGTATTTCATGTATAATTACAGGTGTTCATAAGAAGTATATAACTAAAATCCTTATAATTCCAAAGTTCCCATGCTAAGAATCTGAGAAGAATGTATCACCTCTCCTCATTGATAATGCCTCTAGTGGGAATATAGAGTCATTTTCCATTCAAGAGAAGAGTAATTTTTAAATTACTGAACTGAGACAATCTCAGAAGAGATGAAGAAAGGCTAAGTCTTTAGATTCTCTAGTGGGTCTACCCGAGAAAAGAGTCACCTGCTTTTCAATCATCTTGTCAAAAGAAACAGAAGGTAACTGGAGATGAGTTCAACTCATACATTGAGGGTATTTGTTCATACCCTGCTTCCAGCTTTGGTTCTTGAAACCAATATCTATTCAGTGGATTGCTTCCTGTTCAACATCAGTTTCCCCCTTTATCTTCTGATCATAACATCCTACCTTTCCTTTTGAGGATTCAGTCTTCTTTAACCCAGTTCATGTGATTCAAGTATGGCTAAAATCCTTCTTAGCTCCAGAGTCTGGCACAGAATGAAAAGCTGGCTTGTCAGTGTATTCTCTCTTTTGTCTGTAGAGTGACTGGTGCAGGGAAGGATCTGTGTGCCAATTTGGGGACTTATGTTCAATTCTCAGGGCAAAGAGACCGTCTTGGGGCTGGCCAGGCTGATAGGAGTTAGGCATAGAGCTACTGGTGTCTTTATGCTACTATGGGAGAAGCATACCTAGTGAAGACGGAGAATAAAAAGCTCTAGTGGATAGAGGCCTAGCTCTGAGGGTGTCATATCTAGGTATGCAGGACAAACTTCTGTTTTTATTTTCAAAACTACTCTCCACCTCTCTCCACTGGTTCCCCACCCTAGTGTCTGATCTGTAGGTACAAGTTTGAGTGCCTTCTGGCTTCCAGAGGGGTGGAGCACTGGGGAACGCTAGCAGAATATGGTGAGGTACTTTGACTTTCTCTGCAGAACTGTCTCAGGCTGGTTTGTCAAGATTCCTCCCAGGTTCTAGTAACTTCTCCCTCCTCTCATATCATTGGGCCTAGAGGTGGTAATAGCTATATTCCTACAAAACCTGGGTTAATGTACCAGCTCATTTTCATTCACCATTCCCACGATTTCATAATAGTTTTTGTGCAAATAAAACATTCTTGTTATTCTACTACAAGTGTGCCAGCTATTGTATTGAGACATCCAGTGATACACTAACCTTGCCTGCAATCAGCCCAAACCCTCGACATTTCACATGCATGAGCAGGAACATTCCAATCTGTGCTTAATAACTTTTGAGAAGTGTTTCTATCCCTTGCAACTGGAAAGAGTCTTGACTAATACAATCTCTCCTAACCTCCTTGGGCCACCTTGTGCATTCTACTTGGAAAATAATTGCTTTAGAAACATGGACAGACACATTGTGAGAGTTAAAACTCACACAGCTTGGAATGTAATTTTCAAACTAATCCATCATGTCACTCATGATCTATTAATCCTCATCCTATAGAATTAAAGCAACTCTACTGACCATGTTAAAAAATATGACCCCTACTGCCTGTAGAATTTTAACCAAATTCTTATTCACATAAGTTTCTAACACACACAAGTAAAAGTATGAATCAGACCAAAACATACTTCTTCCAATTAGAAGGTGTGAAAAGAGCAAAGAGAAATGGCCTTTTCTATTTACTCAACTCAGCAGCTGAGCAGTTCATTAGCAAATCCTTGAATGCTTGTAGGTCATAAGCTCCAGGAAAGTGAAAGCTGTTTTATAAAGCAATCTTAGAAAGGCAACCTTTAAGTCAAAAGTACTATTCCCTGGTGAGGTTTATTAATTGAATCATTTGTTTACAAAAGGTGAACGTGGCTCTAAGTGACAGTACTGTTTGCACAGTGGCACCAATATTAGGAAGCTTATGTGTAATGCATTAGTAATGTAGAAAAAGATGCCTCCTGAGTCAGGGGTATTTGTTTAACACTTTGAAATCCTTTAATTTTAGCAACTCCCTGAGCATGAATTGAGTTAGCTTATTAAGGTTAAAAATAGTCTTTAAAATATTGCTAATGAGTACCATGAGGTACATACTATCATTTCCATCCTTGCCAGAAACCTCTTTATGTGAATTCTATGTTGGTTATTGGATAGAAGAAAAGGGAAAAGAACAACAACAGCAAAAATGAGGAAGCAAAGTGTTTAGACCTCTATTTTTACTTCTATATTCTTTAACCAAGGTTAAATTCTACCAAAAGTGATTTTTAGAATGAAGACTTAATTTAATAATCTTTGTCAGTAAATATTTTCTCTTAGTTGAACCATAATTTTTTGCAGAGAATGTGATAGGAGGAATACATATACTGATTGAAGTTGTACCTTTTAAAAAAAATCTCATTTCACCTCATAGTACTTCATGATATACTTTAATTTTCTTCTGGAGTGAGTCAGTTCTGAAGTATTCCACTTTAGAAGTATTCAAAAGTTTATGTATTTTGATTAGTATCAAGTGACTATGATTATGTGAAGTTGCTTCCTGTATTTATAGAGATGGCTAGCTGCCCACCAAGACTTTTTTTCCCCCTTCTGTAGTATACAAGCGGAGCTGGGAAGTGACTTCTTGGCCAGGGAATGCCTGTGGCAAACCTTGCAGCTAGATGTGACCATGTGATTAATTCACAGTGGAAGGGATGTGGGCTCTTCTGCACTAAGGCTTTTAGAAGCAGGCATGCCTCCTTTATGCTTCATTTATCTTTAGAAAACTGGATACAGATGATAACAATGTCCAGAGCCTCAAAAAGAAAGGAATCTGGGTCACTCCCTGAATTGCCAAGTGGAGGAGAACTGCCCAACAGTTATATCCACCATGGACTGTTACATGAGTAAGAAATAAGATTTTTATTACATTTGAGCCATATACATTTGACCTCTGTATTTTTAAGCCCACTTAAACCTGTTTTAAAAGGTATATGATACAATATATCTTTTAAAACAGGTCACCCTGGGCTATCTGAATCTGACCCCACTGGGTAGATAAAACTCCAACATAATAGAGAAAATTTGACTGGATGAACTAGGCCCAGACATTGATGGTATAGGAAATACTTCTCTCCCTCTTTCCTTTTTCATGTCTGAATGTTAAATATGGGAGTATCTGTTTAGTAATTAAGGGGAGGGAGAGGAATTAGCCTTCTTTTTTGCAGGAGCCAGTAGGAGAATGAAAGGATCTGATTGTATGAGGTCTACTCCCTGTTTAAGCACAAAGGATCTGAACACTCAAATGAGGGAGTAGAGAAGACCAGAAAGAGATACCACAGTCCAGGAACTTGACAAGTTGGTGGACCCAGTTAATTTGTTTGGGGCCAAGGAGATAGGGCCTGACCACGAGTTTTAAAGAGAGAGTTAATCTTCCTGCCTCTGTCCAGATCTCAGCACTGAATAAGGGCAGCTGTGGAACACAGGGATACAGGATGCTGGGTCTAAACATTGGCATTCACAAGACACTCATCTTCAGCCTGGGCAGTGGTGGGGCTGAAACTGTCTCCTCTCCCCAGTACATGATAATAATGTTGTTTAGTCACTAAGTCATGTCTGACTCTTTGCAACTCCATGGACTGCAGCATGCCAGGCTTCTCTGTCCATCAGGTTTCCCAGGCAAGAATACTGGAGTGGGTTGCCATTTCCTTCTCTAAGGAATCTTTGCGGCCCAGGGATCCAACCCATCTCCTGCATTGGCAGGCAGATTCTTTACCACTAAGCCACCAGGGAAGTCCCATAGTAATAATGGCTAACACTTATTAATCATTTATCAGCTGTCAGACATTGTCCTACAAGTCATAAGACTATTATTAGTGATAATTACTAGGAGGGAAGAAGGTAGTATTATCCTTATTTTATAAATCAAGAAACACGCATACAGAGATAAAGTAACTTGCACGCTGTCATGCAGCTAGTAAATGGCAGTGTTAGAATTCAGATCCAGGCAGTCTGAATTCAGAGCCTGAGCTGGTAAATGCTACACTATGCTTTTTTTTTTTTTTCCAATCCATAGAGAATGAATTTCCTGGAAGTGAGTGAACCTGTTACCAAATTAAGCATTCCAGTCCCATGAGAACAATAAGCCCTTCCAGAAACAGTTAAGAACACTTGGAGTGGGGAGGTTACATGGAATTTCAGATAGGTAGAGGCTTCAAAGTATGATTTGGACAAAACATTAATACCACACTTTTTGATAGCTTTAGTCCAGTGAGTCCAAGGGACTTATGAATTTTATTAACTCATCATTTCCTCTGTAGGTCACAGTCAATGGAATTATGCTACAGATAGATGACAGATTCAAATACTAGATGATTAATTATAATGGAAGAAATTAGTATAGTTGATGCAGAGTATCAGGGCATATTTTTATTGTAAAATAAAACCTCTGCGTTACTTATATTTAACAGAATAGTAGAGCAAAAGAAGAAAATGTACATTTGACAGTGAAAGGCAAAATAGATTTCTACAGTGACCAATTATGTTACTCATTTCACTGTTCCTTTGGGGTTAAGGGTGACTTCCTCTCTGAATGTCTTATTTATGGGAACATAAATGACTCATGGGGCTAATCTGGCCACATATTTCCCAGAGGACGGGGTGGACCTGAGCCTGTTATTTCTGCTGATCCTATTTTACTCTCTTCTGCAGTTGAAAGATTGAAAACTACTATATTTCTTGTTACAATATTTTTCTTTTTCAGTACTGGGAAGGCTAATTCTGGATGTGTTACACACTAGGGGTCTCTTCTGAACTTTCAGAATGACTGTGATGATGGGCTGGGAGGTGATGGTGGGGCTGTGAGGTGTTGCCCCATGTTGGTCTGCTCTCACATTGACCTGGATGACTGGTGGATCTGGGCCTTCTCTCTGATATCTCAAATATTACCAAGGAGCTCTAGGTAATACCCCACCACTGGATGTGATTCTCCCTTGTAAGGCTCTGCCTCCTAGCTTCTCCACTTGCCCCCTTTCAGTCTGTTTTCCATCCAACAGTCAGGTGATCTTTTTTTGTAGAGTCCCATCCAGTCACTCTTCTTTCTACCAAAAACTCTCCAACAGATTTCCAGCACACTGAAAAAGTATCCAATCATCTTACAAAACCAGGCCCTGGCTGTTTCTCTGGCATAATTGGCTAAAACTCACCGCTCACTCTTCAGGGCCTCCGTCCTCCTCAACACACCAAGCTCAATCTCTGCTTGGCCCGCCCAATAGTTTCATCTGGTGGCTCTTTCCCTGATGCCCTGTGGCTCACGCTCGTGTTCCACTTAGGGCTCCTCTCAAATGCCCTTCCGCAGAAAGGGCTTCCCTCACTGTCTCCTTCCAAACAGCATCTCAGACACTATGCAACATCTCACCTTGCTTCATTATTCTTCATAACTTGTATCACTACGAGGCTGGGTCAGGTGGGTCTTGTTCCCCATAGCAAAGACATCAGGGACTTTGAATGAAGTTATTTGCTCAACTTATCTGCTTATAACTTCATCTAAGTTATGACTTGAAAGGACCATGTTGGCTATTTTGTTGAAATACAAGAAGGCATAGGGTGAGAATTAGAAGCTAATATGTTAATTCAAGTGAGAGGTGATGGTGACTTGGACCAGGGTGGAGGAGGTGGAAAGAGGTCAGATTCTGGATGAAATTGGGAGCTAGAATTGACATTCAGTGTGTACTTTACTCATGGAAAAGTATTAGAGAGAAACACATTTGTGAATGCCTGCAACTTGCCTGATCCATAAGGCCATGTGGCCCTGTGGGCCTCATCAGAGTGACAGCTCATTAATAGCTCCTCATAAGCTCTTTTCTCCACCCACTTCCGATGATTCTGCTCCTATCTGAAAACTTTTCCCTTGCATTTACTTCTGTGGAACTAAGCTGTGTTTATGGTTAGTTCACTGAGAGTTACATGTTCCAGTTAGAAAACTCACCAGTAAGTCCCTTTTTGACTTTTTAAGGAATTAAAATTACTCTCTTTTTAAGAATTACAATTACTTCATATAGGTGAATTTGATCAAAATGGTGCTTGCTCTCCAGCTTTGCATTCTCAGTTGTTACCTCTACCTTTATTTCAGGAAAAAGGGTAATAACCAGGAGCCATGTGGACTCTATCATAAGGTTTAGAAAGGAGAAAGAGGCTCAGTGATAATTTCTATTTAAAAAATCCCTTTGAAAGATTACTATTATCATGCATTTGCTATACATTAGATTTAGGGATTTTTATTTTAATGACTTTCGGAGATACTTAATCTCACAGAACTAGATTACTAATTACTATACTGTGTTGCACTAGGAAAAACAGCAAATTACTCAAATTTTAATTATGATATTCAATTTTAAACAAGTGTATAATAATTGACTTTGTGTGCAATAATTGATTTGTCATTTAAGCAGTAATTTTTTATGCAAATAGAGTACTTTATATGTGTGAACCAGTTATTATAAAATTAATTACTGAATATAATATCTTGCAGAACTGACTATCAAGAGTTCCTCTAGCTGGTTTATCCATTCATGCAAAAATCTGGGTTTTTATGTACAGTGATGAGCTTTATAACCAAAGGAAACTAAACTACATTCTACATGCCTGGTAAATGTGCCTTTCATTGTAATTATCCTTTTCAAGTGCTTTATAAACACTTTTCCTCAAGGCTCTCCATTAATGAATCTTCAGAGTATCCCTAAAAGCTAGTTAAGCATTTTAAATCTTCCACATTTTGGAGATATGGGAATTCAATTCTATAGTTATAATTCACTTTGTGGTATCACTAAATTATATTTGCTGGCCTGAATTCCCTTCTACAAGGCACAAATTTTTTTCTGTTTTTTTTTTTTTTTCCCCTCTTAGAGAAATCAGAGAAAATTGAAGATAGTGAATGGGGCTGTTACTGAGGCACAGACTCAAGGAAGAAAGGAATCCAGAAGATCCATGAATATTTGTGTAGATCAACACAGCGCATGGCTTCATATGGTCATCGTAGCACAGCCAAGACAGAACTCTAGAAACTTCAGAGACTGTCTTTACATTTCCCAAGAAACTCCTCAGATGTTTCAGTCAACTTAAACTGGGTATTTATCCAAACCCATTTGACATCATTTTTTCCCAATTCCAATGCTTGGCCCTAAGCTTGCCACTAGGAAAAGTTGAACAGTCACTTCTAAAACAATTTTTAAAGCCAAAGATGGCTCATAATTGAGGCTCTGGAGTCTAATTAACTGCAATTGCAGATTGTTTTGGCCCTCAGATCTATTTACCTTCCCTAATACTACCAAGAATTTAGTGTTTCTTTGTATGGTTTAGCTTTTCACAGTTAGGAGGAATGCTTCGTAAGACAGGGATTATGGCTGTTTGTTTACCAGTATCCCCAACATCCAGAACAGTGTCTATCATACAATAGGTGCTTAATAAATACTGCTGAACAGGTAAGTAGTTATAACACATCTTCTTTAAAATTTTTAAGAACTAAAAATGCTATTGGTATTACGAATAATTAGAAATTTTATATTGAGTAGGTTTCCTTTCAAGGCCATTACTAAAAATATTGAGTATATTATAGGAAAGGAGTTAAAATTGACTTTCTTCTGAATACTTGTCAAGATCATACATAAAGTCATATTTCAAAGTTATTAAATTCAGCTAGCACTAATAATTTCTCATCAAAGGAAGTTACACTGAAGACAGTATTACAAAGTGGTTGGTGGTAAGTAGAGTAAAAATAATTTAGGTTCGAATCTCAGTCCTGTGATTTAGTTCCTGTTCAGTTTCCTTGATCTTCAGCCTTCCTCTGCTACCAGCCCTCTTATAGGGCAGGTTTTTCTATACCTGCTAACTCTTCTCCACGGAGATATCAACTGACAGTCCTCTCAGTCTCCTCATCTGTAATGTGGGCATAGCAATGTCCCAGAGCTGTTTAGTGAATAGTCTCAGTCATGTAGTTGAACACTACCATATGTTTCTAGGAACACGACTATCATTAAATAAATACTAGATATGATTACTATACATTTCATTAGAAGACATGAATACCACATATCGGACCCATGTCTGATCTTTATAAATGAGATCACTTTCCACATATGATTATAATTCTCAAATACAGATTATTGAAATCATCACATCAACATCCTAAATATAAAAAAAAATTGATAAAGGTGTTCATCAGGAAAAAGAAATCTTAAATTCAATGAATACGAAGTGTTTCCTCATATATGTTCATTTTAGGCCAATGACCTTACAGGTTGTGGATTTTAGATACATTTGGGGGAGATTTCCCAATAGAAGTAAGAGTTTTCTCATCTTGTTTTTCTTTAATTCATATAGAATAAATTGCTCCTAAATCTATTCACTGTGACTGAGCCATCCCTGGATATTATTGACCTTCTTTCTTGGGACCTCTGTCCAAAAACTATAAAATGTAAAATTAAAATTTTCTTCCCAGTAAAAATTCTGTCTATGGAACACAGGACATAGAAAATCATGAAGCAGGTGAAATTTAGACTTGAGAGTCTTCTCTTATCCAATCAGCCCATCCTGGTGTCGTTCACTGAAAACTGGTACCCATTATGCCAAATTCCTACACTGTTATCAGGTCATACCCGCTGAGGTGCTAACTGATAATCACTCAAGGAGTTCTCCAAAGGAATATTTGAGTGTAGCAGGGACTTTTGAATACTCAAAAAAAAAAAAAAATCAGGACCCCCCAAATAAATCCCTAATTGTGTGCTTATAGGCCTCTGACACACCATAGGAAAGATGATAGGCATGTGGGCAGGGTTTCTTCAAGGTCCCCTTAAACATCCCTTGTACTTAACCTTTCAAATAATAAAGAATATCATTTTATATTTTACCATCTCAAAATATTTTGACATGCAGTATTTCATGTGATCTCACACCATTCAAGGATAGTAATTAGGGAAATGTTATCCTCATCTAACAAATAGAGTCTAAAATATAATGGAAGTAAGCCGTTTCCTCAAATTGACCTATTTAGTGACTAATTTTGTAAAGTCTTCCTTGGTGGCTCAGATGGTAAAGAATCTCCCTGTAACATGGGAGACCCAGATTCGATCCCTGGGTTGGGAAGATCCCCTGGAGAAGAGAATGGTTATTCACTCCAGTATTCTTGCCTGGAAAATTCCAGGGACAGAAGAGCTTGACGGGCTATAGTCCATGGGGTCACAGAGTTGGACATGACTAACACTTTCTTTCCCTTCTTTGTAAAATCTGGAAGCTTTTTACTTTATATTCTTATAGCTATCATTGACCCTTTTCTTTCTATCATGATACTACAAGACCTACCCATCAAAATATTGCCAGAACTCAAACATTTATTTTTGCCTCAACTGCTAACACCCTGCTCTAAGTCACTATCATTTTTCATCCAAATTGTGCATTAGTTCACCAACTGGCTTTATTGCCTCTGCTGTTATCCATTATTTCCCACACATCAGCCCAAAGGATTCTTTTAAAAAAATAAGTCAGGTCATCCCATTGATTTACTTAACATCTTCAATGACCTCCCATCTAACTCAGAGTAAAAACCAGCATCCCTATAATGATATTCAAGTCCTGGGGTGCTCCATGTATTTGATAAGCTCCACACTGCATATAGCTGCACCAGGCTGAAGTGGCTAATAGAAACTGAAATCCACTCATCAGATCACATGATGTGCACCTTTTCCTAGGTCTCATATAGGTGCCATATGGGCCAGCAGAAACCTTTCACCTGAATCTCCTAGATCTTACCAGGCATCACTGATGCCCACTCCATGCTCCCCGAGTGCCAATCACTCCTGCCCAGCCACATTGACCTCCTTGATCTTTCCTGAACATACTAACTGCCAAACATCATATGAGCAGTGTTCTTTGATTATACACATGTCGGGGAAGAATGTCGTGGAAAGTTCTATGACTTTATGAAGACTGCCATGTCCTGAGACCCATAGGCAAAATTTGTATCTTCTTGGGAGGGAATAGATCAATTTTCAAAAATGCACTACAAATATAGCTTCTGAAGGGAAAGGAACCAATTAGGAATACCTGTCCAGATAAAGCAAAGGGACCCCAACACAGGTCCAGTAACAAGAAAGGCAGTGCAGCCACTGAAACAAAATGATATTGAGGTTAATAAGGAGGACTGATTCCAGTACAACCTTTAAGACAGCCACTTTGGCATGGTGTGGTATTCAAGGGAAAAATTACTCAGCACGTGAATATGACATTAGGCAACTGTTGATCCTCAGAGGCCAAGCACCCCATTATGACCCTTGCAAGAACTTGAATCAGTTAGAAGACTGATACAAAATGAATAGAGTCTACAGTGCTGTGCAAGAATCAATTCCAACAGCAGAATCATGTGCTTCAGGGTGCAATTGCTTTAGTAGGCTAATTAGATACTCATGTAGCTATGGGAAGTATCTAGAAATAGACCCCTTTGTATTGAACAAAGTACAAAGAAATTATTATTTGAAAGTGCCTCAAAGACTTATACCTGGACTTTAATAGTAAGTTCTCTTAGGGACTTTGCTACTCAGAAGTTTAAGAACTTCTTAGACCACTAAGAGGGAAGAATATTGCACAGACCCAGAAGGTATATGTTTTTAAAACAATAATGATATGTTTATAAAAAGACTCCCTAAGTGTTGCTGGTAGTAAAGAACCCGCCTGGCCAATGCAGGAGATGTAAGAGACACAGGTTTCATCCCTAGGTTGGGAAGATCCCCTGGAGTAGGAAGTGGCAACCCACTTTAGTATTCTTGCCTGAAGAATCCCATGGACAGAGGAACCTGGTGGGTATGGTTTATAGATTTGCAAAAAGTTCAACACAACTGAAGCAACTTAGCACAGCACAGCACATATGTATATAAGCCTACATACATACACACACATATATATATACACACACACACATATATATACACTTTTGCTCGTGCACATGCTGTCATGTCCACATATAAACTATATAAACTATATAATATGTAGTTATATATAATATATAGTTATATAACTATAATCATATTGTATAAGCTGTATAATATATAGTTATATATAACACACTAAAATAAGTTTATATCTGAATCTTCTTCTTGGTATAAGAAGGAACAGAACATTTCTAAGATTGTGCAGCATGCATATAAGATATTATGTTTTTCAAGGACTTTGTGTCTACTGGAAGCCCTGCTATAACACATGTGATGCCCACTAAGACATTCTGTGCTCTTCCCCTTGGGATATTTCTGTGCCTACGCACAGGGAAGGAGAGGATGCAATTTGATGATTTAAAGCAGTTGTTCCTGGTGTTCGGTGGTGAATAAGAGGATTGTCAAGCATATGATCCTATAGTTAAAGTAGTCCACAAGACCTTTGAAAAAGGTCTGCACAATATTACTTTCCGAAATCCACCAAATTAACAAAATAAGAATAAAACTTAATCTTCATGGAAACAGATGGAGAGCTCCAACTTTAAGTTACAGACCCCAAAGAGTACTTTCTGATACAGCACTGAAAGAAATTTAGTGAACTTGCCTAGTTTACACA
Source organism: Bos mutus (assembly GCF_027580195.1). Taxonomy (NCBI): domain Eukaryota; kingdom Metazoa; phylum Chordata; class Mammalia; order Artiodactyla; family Bovidae; genus Bos; species Bos mutus. The sequence continues at coordinate 119,730,459 of NC_091618.1, forward strand.
TTTTAACCATTTCCTACCTAAACTATACTTACTATTAATATCTTCCACCCTAAAATAATCTTATGACTGGCCCCAAAATATTTTAAGTACCTTTTTCTAATCTTCTACATATGATGTGCTACTGAGACGTTGTCAAGGCGGTGCCCTCCTTTGCTCAGCTATTTGATAGACCCAGCTTTGTGAAGTCAATATATATTCCCTGTCTCTGTATGTGGGCTCCAAAAAATTATCTTGGGATGGAGTTTGTCCTTTGTCTTAGTTTAGGCTGCTATAACAAAAATACAACTAACCAGGTAGCTTAAACAAGAGGCATTTATTTCTCACAGTTCTGGAGGTTTGGAAGTCCAAGACAAGGTTGGCAGACTTGGTGTCTAGTCACAGTCCATTTTCTGATTCACAGGAACCAGGTCCTCTTATTGTCTCTTCACATGCTGAAAGAGGGCTAGAGGGCCTCCTCCTAGGTCTCTTTTATAAGAACTCTAATCCCTGATAACCTGATTGTGTGTGTGTGCTCAGCTGTGTCCAACTCTTTGTGGCCCTGTGGACTGTAACCCACCAGGATCCTCTTTCCCTGGAATTTTCCAGAAAAGAATACTGGAGTGGGTTACCATTTCCTACTCCAAGGGATCTTCCTGACTCAAGTATCAAAACTGCATCTCTTGCAAATCCTGCATTTGCAGGCAGTCGTTATCACTAGTGCCACCTGGGAAGTCCTTAATAATTTAATTACCTCCTAACACTATCACATTGCGCGTTAGGATTCCAATATAGGATTGTAACATATATATTAGGGGGACACATTAAATCCATAACCATAACCATTTATATCTAAAAATTCATGCCTTCCTTAATTTCACAAAATTCCTGTTTTAATACATTTTAAAGTATTTTCCTTTTCTATTAAATTCATCAGGCACACCAGTAATATTTCTGAGTTGAGTGGTAATATCTTCATAAATGGCATCTTCTCACTACTTGCTCTTATTTTTGTCCATTTTTAAATTTTTACCATTAATTTCATTTTATCATGTTCTCCTTCCATGTATGGATATTTTGCAATGTTGATTCTGCTCTTTGCACTTTCTAAAGCACTCAGTTTAAAATTTTCTTCAATGCTTTGGAGAACATTTTTACCAAATGTGTGTTTTGACTGTCTTTTGCGTGCCATATTCTCTTTCCACCTTGTAGTTGAAGAAGTTTTTCATCCATAGCATACTAATTGTTTTTCTCTTCATTATTTTTAACCTATTCAGTCCTACATAAATTTCCTACTTCTGCCAAAAGAGTGTGAGTGGAAACTTTACTCTGCTCCATCTTTATCTGCTCTTTTATAAGTTTCTCCCTTAAAATTGAAGTTGAAAATTTGAATGTTGAATTTCTTTCTTCTCTGGTAGGACTTGGATGCCTGAGGAGAGTAGAGTGAAAGCTGGGGCCTTGAGTACTTAGTCTGGCAACTTTGTCCATATTCTTTCTCTTTAAATCTCTTTAAACCTCTTGTCTTCTAAGGTAGTTGTATGCTGTCTTCTGTGATGGGAATGGGAACATTCTTGAGATTTTGGCTTGATTTTATGCGTTGGTTCCAACAAGGCAGATTAACAAGAAGTCAGTTGAAAGTTTTAAGCCGCTAGATCTTTTCTTTGGTAAGTCAGTGCATTTTTCCCCTCAGATAACAGAGGTCTTTTGTAATTCAAAGTGGGTTGAAGGATATGGTTTTGTCTCTTTCCTTGTCCTCTTATAAGCTTTATTTTCAGCATGTGCTTAGCTGTTAGAAAGCCAAGTCAGTGAAAATGCCACTGGTCGTCCTGTTTCTACTTCAGTCCTGGCTGTTATTCCTATTTGACAGGAAAGACAGACAACACAGATGTAATGTTTTCTATTACTGTCTTGTCTTCAGGAGCACAAGTCATGCCCCATTACTATTCAGTTTGAGGTCTTCTCTCACAGCCTATGAGTTTGAATGAGCTAGGAATAAAACCATTTAACATATTGGTATTGCATACCAATATTAGGTTCATTTTATCTGTCTTGATACTCATAGTGTTTTCCATTCCATTTTCCTTTATAAAAGAAACAGTTACATTAAGGTATAATCTGAAAACCTTTTTAATTTAAGTATTTTACTGAAGAAGGGCTCTTACAAGCACCTGTAAGAAAGAAATGCATCACCTATAAAGGGGGAAAATTACAACTGTTTTTGAATGGGAGAAATGTGTGACTCCATAACCTCTCTAGCCAGACAAGTTCATGAACATAAAGTTCATGAGTTAAGGAAATAAAATGCTACTTAAATATACAAAAAATTTATGAAATATTCAACTCAAGTATGCTTCTTAAAAGTGTCCATATCTTATATTCTAGACAGTTGAAAGATGAACCAAAAAAAAAAAAAAAAAATGGGAAGCTATGAAAGGGTAGGGAAAGAAAGAACTGCTGCAAGAAAGAGATGAAGAGAAAAATATGAGAGTGAGTGAGAGCAAGAGAGGAGAAAACCCAAATTAAGTGAATTGTTCCTTTTAAAATAGTTTGCTATCTTTAAATGGAATTTGGCAAAGGGATGATAACTTATAAAGTTCTTTGTTCAGGTCGGGAAAGAACTGATTAAACCATGAGCATTTACCTACTGAGGGATCACTAGAACCTGCTTTATGATCAGAATGTGAAAAAAAAATCTCCTGAAAATACATTTAGTCCCCTACAACCATAGTATCTGATTATGGAATTTTACCACTCAATTCATGAAACATCTCCCCAGTGGTGAATGACTGTTTTTACATCTCGTAGTAAACAGAAAAGAGGTACAAAATATGATGTCCCCAGACACCCTGCTGGCTTTATGCTTGTATAAAGTTCTCTTTTGCCTTCTTTGGCAACTGTATTTCTTTCCTGAAAGACACTGCTCCTGTCGGCTTGGTTCCCCTTTTTCCATTCCTCCTTGAAGTGTTAGGGGTACCGACCAGAGGAAAAGAAGGCCAACTAGAAAGTTCTCAAGTGTGAAATTGAACCCATAGCCAAACACTGAAAATACTCTTTGTGGCTCAGCAAAAGTTCCATTAACTTTTGTTTATTTCTGGGTGCCACAGTACTTCTTCTTGATTATATCCAGCCCCAGCTGTGGAAGTAATAGAAACGTCTTGTGAATCAATTAGTACATGTGAAACTGCTGTACTACAAAAAATTTACAAGCACCTGAGCTTGATAATGTTGGTCTCATTTGTACCTTAAATTATAGAAATTCAACCATCCTTACTGAAGACTAGCTTATATTTTTAGAACTTGTAGAAGTTAGGAATCAGAACTAAGGAGCTGAGATTTTGTTTCTATTTTCTCCTCCAAAACAAATTTTCTCATGGACTGGCATAGGAACAACTGTTCAAGGGAACTCTATTTCATTTACAAAGAACTTTCTGGTGTATTTATGCATCATTGTAAAATCCATGTCTCCCAGTACTATTTCTGTTTGCAATCCTAATTTTCAATACTTAAAACTGATCATAATCTTTAATATGGTGTTTCTAAGGTGAAAAATCTATCCTGGATAGGCAAATCATCGAGAAAGTGTTTGGCACAGTTACTGGTACATAGTTTATTAGTTTCTTTTATTTTTAGATTTTTTTTTTCACCTTAAAATATTTTCTCTCCTTTTTGACAAATGTGATCTCTAGTGCAGCTACTGTCCCCTTTTAAAACAGATTGCTCTACATCAACAACTCATAAAAACAATAGAGATATATGAGTATTTCACATATCAAAGAAAAGAAGGTTTGCTTTAGGGTGATTTACAGTTGGACAAAGAAAGCTTACCTCCTTTCCAGGCAGTCAGAATCTTCAATAAATTGCACTATAAGCAGTGGAGTATAATGTAAATGTTAATGTATCAAGAAAGATGAAACCTTGGTGGAAATGAAGTATGTAAACCAGTTATGACTAATGTTGTTCATCTGAGCTTTTGGGGTATGATCCATTCTCCCATACGCTGCATGACGCTGTGATAGAAGGACTCCAGACTCCTTTACGCATACCCAACTGTCTGTGCAGGGTGATATATAACACCTAGCATGCTGGTGGCCTTCACCTTCATTAAATATTAAATAATTATAATGCACATTTTATGTCACTTAAAAAGTAGATATTGCCTTATTTTAAAAGGTCTTAAGTTTTCATCTGTGCAAAAGACTATACCTTGAATTTTCAGTGCTATTTTAAATGATTTGCTTTATGGTGCTAGTTTTATAAATGAGCTAAATTGCCCAGATGTTCACTGCCATCCTAGAGCAGTGGTGGAAAAGCCATCTTTTTGGAAAAGCATCAGTGGAAAAGCATCAGAGTCACAGGGGGAATTGCATAGGTGAGGCTTTTGGGACAGAGCTTACTACAGGTGATGATGATATGGCTTTTTCTTATTTTCTCCTGAGGTTGATAACTGCTGTCAGAAGATGAGTAGATTGATTTAATTGCCTTCCTTCCTCCCTCTGTGGTATCTAAGCATGAAAAAAATTAAAACTAAAAAAGTGATCTCACTTGTGGAAAGGTGTGCTCAAATTCCACACCAGGCTTCAATAGTCATAGGCCACTCAGACATACATCTCATCAGATGTCTTAAACTTTTTTTTTCTTTTTTTTGTAAGGGTACATTCATAGAGGTGATACACTGTTGTGTGTAATTCTTGATGTCTTACCTTTATCCTCACATTTTCTCTCCACCTTAAGAAAGTAAATATCATGACCCCAGGTGGTACTGACTCAGCATCCCCACCAATGCCTTCTGACATTGGGGACTTTTTCTCAGACCTCCTTTCCTGTCTGGCTTCAGTCTACATCACTGAAGAGAGGCACTAGTGGAAGACTGGGGAGGCAAAGGGAAAAATGAAGGAGAAGCCACTATCCCGGGAAGCCATGAGATGCAGCAGCAGAGAGACTTTCCCACAGGCTCCTGCTTTGCAGGCCTACCAGCCAGACGCGACGTAGTCAGGCTGACCACAAACTCAACTTTCCAGCCACTCCAGGGCTTTGAAATCAATACTGATTGTTTCTTCGATCAAGTGCCTGTAACTGCCCAGCTCCTGCCACATTTGTGCAAACCTTAATTTCTATATAGAACACTTATTCCTGAATAATTTCTAGAATAATTGGACTCTGTTTTTCTGACCAAACTCAGACTGACCAAACCCAGAAAGAGCCATATTATAGGTATAGGCTTATATCTTCTCTGATCTAAGAAGAAAAATCAAATAATTCAATTAAGTTTCAGCATTTTATTATTAGCAAAAATACATGTAGTATGTTCCATGAAAGTATATGAAAAAAAAATCTGTGTTTTGACACTATGGTTATGGTTAAGAAACTCTAAAAACAAAAAAGAAACTCTTCCTCTATTATTATGATTATTATCACTCCTCTGCCATATTTTAGCTACAATAGTCCCCCTTATTTGTGGTGTCTCTTTCTGCAGTTTTAGTTACCAGTTTCGGTCCACAAAAGCCTGAAAATATTGAATGGAAAGTGCTGAAATAAACAATTCATAAGTTCTAAATTGTGTGCTGTTTTGAGTAGTGTGATGAAATCTCACACTGTCCTTATCCATCCCACCCTTTATCCAGTGTATCCTGCCAGTTGGTCACTTAGTAGCTATCTTGGTTATCAGATGGACTGTCACATAAATCCCTCCTCATGGGACATACTGCACAATCCTTAGTTCTCCACTTATTTTTGGTATCCTAGCACTTGTGTTCAAGTCATTGTTATTTTACAAAATAATAGCCCCTAGGGTAGTGATTTCAGTCAGTGTAGACCAAGAATTAGCTGCATCAAAATCTCAAAGGGGTGGGGCTGGATATCTGCATTTTAATAAGCATTCAAGATGATTTTTATGCCCAGGGAAGTTCTGGCAAGCAGCCTGACAGATGTTAAGTTAACATCTTACCTTTCCCATGAGTATTTTAAAAGAGGAACAAAAAACAAAACAATCATTCAATATGTGTTTATTCCGTATGTCTAATGCCTTTGCTAAACACTGTTTGCTCTTCCAGATTATATCCATCTACAGGGGAACAGATGGGAAGGTAGGGGAAGAGGGACAGAAAGGTCCCATAGGTCAAATAAGTGAATAGCTAATGCAACAGCTTTAGATATTCCTCTGCAGGTCAGTAGAAGAGATATTTTGTATAGTATGAGAGATAATTCCTCTCAGGAAGCCTTAAATCCTAATTCTTGGTTGAATGCTTGAAAGTGAAAGTGAAGTTGCTCAGTTGTGTCCAACTCTTTGGGACCCCATGGACTGTAGCCCACCAGGCTCCTCCATCCATAGAATTTTCCAGGCAAGCGTACAGGAGTGGGTTGCCATTTCCTTCTCCAGAAGATCTTCCTGACCCAGGGATTCAACCCAGGTCTCCTGCATCTCCCGAATGGCAGGCAGACGCTTTACCCTCTGAGCCACCAAGGATTGTTCCTACACACAAGCCCAATCTTTTCAGGAGAACTGGGTGCATAACTTTTTCTAGTTTTTTAAAGTAAATATGAGAGATTTCCCCTGCCTATTGTTAGAGCCACAAATAGGACCCAACCCAACCCTTCTATAAGCTTTTGTTTTCTTTGTATTTGCAATTGTAAATGGTTTTGTAGTGTTGTTATAGATACTCTAAACATAATTGATTTTAACAAGGAATTGGCAATAAAGCTCATTTCAGAGTCTTTTAGCTTTAAGTGGAAATTCATAAAAAGCAAACTAAGAGATGTAAAAAACTGATTGAATCTTATAAACCAATGTATGATCTAAAATAAAAATTCCACATCACAAAACAATTATCTCCAATGATCCAAAAAGGAAAATTTTAAAGTCTGATTGTTTCATTCTTAGCTAGATGGAGGAAAAGTTGAACACAATATACTGAGAGTGTTTAAAACAGAAAGCCCATTCAACATCTGTTTAACCTCAATTGGAAGGAGATCTCCTTAACAGTACCTTTTATGCCTTTTAGATTGCTTCGTATTATCGAGGGACATCTTTTCTCCTTCTATGTAACTACCTATTTAATGTGATGAACAGCTTTACAGCAGAATTGAGCTGTAGTTGCAAATACAAAAAATTCAATAGATATAAAAACCTGGCTTAGTTTTCATTGCTATTGTAATAGAGTAATGCTAGATCATTTTAGGTTAATAGAGCAAAGTATTTTTAGAAATTACTGGACCTTACATAGATTCTAAAACAGCAGAAATAAGATTTGAGAACTTTTAAAAAATGGGGAAAGATTCGCATTTACAGCTTTGTCATAATGTGAAAGCAACCGTTAGAAAAAATTTTGGCTTATTATGATTTTTAAACAATAAATCTTTTATTGAATATAAAATGAGCTTTCCAAAGAAAAGTTATTTCAAGAGTAATAGCTGGTTTTCTGTAGCATTAATATGAGCATCCATGTCTAAGGCCCTCCCTCTCAGTTGACTAGTGAAATAAAAAATAGAATATAAGAATGGGGAAAGCTTTATCAAGTGGAAATTAGGAGAATGAGATACTCATGCCCAGAAACTTTGAGCAATTTCTGCAAGGTAAGTACAGATATGATATATCTAAGAATGGGGAGGACAGTCACCACCTATGAAGTTATGCCTTTCAGGAAAGTAGTTACAAGAGATTCCAACATCCTCCTATCCCCACCCTACCCCAGTGCCACATGGTCATAACTATCTCACAGGGCAAAGGTTGGAGGTGAACCCCCAATTGGCTATGTCCATATTAGCTGGGGAAGCCTTGGTGATGTTCACTTCCCTACCCCTACCCCCCATACTAACACAGCTGATGTAGACTACCAAGGCAGGCAGAGAACTGGCATTTGGCTGTGATTGCCTCTTACTAGGAGGGAGTGGGCAAGGAAGAAGTATGAGAAATGAGATTGAAGCAGAAGACTCCAGCACATTTCTGACTGCCTCGACCATGAAGGGAAAGACACCTCATCCAAAGGTAGTTTTCTACCACTGTTGCCTCAGCCTCGGATGCTATCCATGCTGGTCCCAGAGAAGAGAGATTCTGAAACAGGAAGTTAACATTATAGCAACTCTAAATTTTCATTTTAGCCTTCTATCTAGATTGGTCAGATTAGAATAGGAACCCAAGTACTCTTACAAAACCAGTCTCAACTTCTGCCTAGTCAATAATAGACCTTCCTCCACAATGATGGGGCTCCCCAGATGGTGCAATGGTAAAGAATCCACTTGTTAATGCAAGAGAAGCAAGAGATGCAGGTTCAATCCCTGGGTTAGGAAGATCCCCTGGAAAAGGAAATGGCAACCCACTCCCGTATTCTTGCCTGGAAAATTCCATGGACAGAGTAATGATGATGATTCTTATGGTGACAAGAACAATGATTAGAATGGCAACTACCATTTATTATGCAATTACCACATGCATGATGCTCTGCTAAACTCTTTCTGGTATTAAATCAGTTAATCATAAGTGAATTTAATAATAAATGATCATATTTATTTTTAATGATCATAATCATAACATCAGTAGTCATGTACTATCAGTTCAGTTCAGTTGCTCAGTCGTGTCCAACTCTGCGACCCCATGAAACCCAGCATGCCAGGCCTCCCTGTCCCTCTATATAGTAGGTGCCATTATTAGGAATATTCTATAAAGGAGGACTCTGAGCTTAGACAGACTTACTACCTTGACCAAACTCATTTGTCTAGAGAGAAGCTGAGTTAGGATTTGAGTTTCACTTCAGTTCAGTTCAGTTGCTCAGTCGTATCCGACTGTGACCCCGTGAACTACAGCATCACCAACTCCCAGAGTCTACCCAAATTCATGTTCATTGAGTCGGTGATGCCATCCAACCATCTCATCCTCTGTCAACCCCTTCTCCTCCTGCCCTCAATCTTTTCAAGCATCAGGGTCTTTTCAAATGAGTCAGTTCTTCACATCAGGTGGCCAAAATATTGGAATTTCAGCTTCAGCATCAGTCCTTCCAATGAACACCCAGGACTGATCTCCTTCAGAACGGACTGGTTGGATCTCCTTGCAGTCCAAGGAACTCTCAAGAGTCTTCTCCAACACCACAGTTCAAAAGTATCAATTCTTTGGCGCTCAGCTTTCTTTATGGTCCAACTCTCACATCCATACATGACTATTGGAAAAACCATAGCCTTGACTAGATGGACCTTTGTTGACAAAGTAATGTCTCTGCTTTTTAATATGCTGTCTAGGTTGGTCATAACTTTCCTTTTTTGGATAAGAAAACAGAGAAACTTAATTAATTTAAGAGATGATCAGTATCTGGTCTGAGAAATCAGAGCAAATGAGAGAATGAAGAATACAGAGGTTTGAAAAGTCTTTAACCCATGTTCCTTAAGGGATAATAGATTTACAAAGTTAGGGGAAGTAAACATGAGATTGGCCTGAATGGCCAAAATGTAGTTTAAAAGAAATTAAAAAGATTGCTTTCACACAAATTTTAAAATTCTCTGTTCTAGTTCTGTGTAAAATGTCATTGGTAATTTCATAGGGGTTGCATTGAACCTGTAGATTGATTTGGGTAGTATAGTTCTTTTAACAATATTAATTCTTCCAGTCCAAGATTATAGTATATCTATCTGTTTGTGTCATCTTCAGTTTCTTTCATCAGCATCTTAGTTTATAGAGTACAGGTCTTTTGCCTCCTTAGGTAAGTTTATTCTTAGGTATTTCATTGTTTTTGACGTGATAGTAAATGATATTGCTTCCTTAATTTCTCTTTCTGATATTTCATTGTTAATGTATAGACATGCAAGAGGTTTCTGTGTATAAACTTTACCAGATTCACTGGTGAACTCTCGTAGCTTTCTAGTAGCATCTATAGGATTTTCTGTGTATAATATCATGTCATCTGCAAACTGTGACAGTTTTTCTTCTCTGATTGCTATAGCTAGGACTTCCAAAACTATGGAAGTGGCAAGAGGGGACATCCTTGCCTTGTTCCTGATCTTAGAGGAAATGCTTTCAGCTTTTCACCGTTGAGTATGATTATTAGTTATGGATTTGTCATATATAGCTTCCCAGGTGACTCAGTGGTAAAGAATCTGCCTGTCAATGCAAGAGACACAAGAGACGTGGGTTCAATGCCTGGGTTGGAAATATCCCCTCGAGGGGAAAATGGAAACCCACTCCAGTATTCTTGCCTGGGAGATCCCATGGACAGAGGAGCCTGGCTGGCTATAGTCCATGGGATTGTGAAGAGTCAGACATGACTTAGCAACTAAACAATAACATGTTCTCTCTATGCCCACTTTCTGAAAGCTTTTTATCATAAATTGAGTGTTGAATTTTGTCAAAAGCTTTTCCTGCATCTGTTGAGATGATCATATGGCTTTTATTCTTATTTGTTGGTATAGTGTATCACATGGTTCACAGATATTGAAAAACCCTTACATCCCTGAGACAAATGCCACTTGATCATGGTGTATGATCTTTTTAATGTATTATTGGAGTCATTTGTTAGTATTTTGCTGAGGAATTTTGCATCTGTATTCATCAGTGATATTGCCTATAATTTTATTTTTTGGTTATGTCTTTGGTTTTGGTATCAGGATGATGGTGACCTCATAGAATGAGTTCAGGAATGCTTCTTCTCCTTTTTGGAATAGTTTCAGGATAGATGTTAACTCTTTTCTAAATGTTTAGTACAATACACCTGTGAGGCCATCTTGTCTTTGACTTTACCTTGGGGATTTTTAAGTACTGATTCAACTTCAGTGCTGGTAACTGATCTGTGCTTATTTTCTATTTCTTCCTGATCGTCTTAAGAGGTTGTAAATGAAAAAAAAGATTGCTAATTGAAAAAGAACAATGGAGGCAGGACACATTAGACTGACTAAAATTTAACCAATATTATAGAAAAAAAACAATGACTCTCCCAAAATTTAGAATAAGAAGTAAGATAATGAGAGAAAAGATAAGAGACAAAAAGAACAGATCTGGGAGATGTAACATACAAATAATAGAAATCAGAGTAAAGAACTGAACAGAGAAAACAAATAAATAATAAAAAGCTTTTTCTTAAAAAAGATTGCATCTTTAGGACAAAAGAATTAGGAAAATTGTAGACAGGAAACAATTATTTCCTACAACAACAACAAAAAAAGGATAGTCTAGCAGAGAAAGGAGGAAAAGATAATTAATAACAGTATAGAAGGTAAAAGGAATAAAAGATTGTGACTTGAGAATTCTATATGGTCAAATTGCTGATTATGAACAGGATAACTGAAAGTTATTCTCATATATGGAGAAATCTAGAAAATCTTACAGATCGGCGCTTTGGAGTTGGGGCACCCTCAAATAGCCAGTCCTTTAGGCTAAGATTTTAATCCAAATGTGTAGCATACAAACAGAGAGCTAGTGATATTAAGAAAATTATCACTGAACAACAAAACCAATGGAACATAAATGCTATGATAACTGTAATGCATTGATTTTTCTACTGGTGTAACTAATCATCACAAACTTAGTAGCTTAAACAATACAATTTATTTTCTTACTGTTCTGCAGGTTAAAATTTTGACATGTGTCTTTTGGGGCTAATATCAAGGTGTCAGAAGTGCTGCATCGCTTTCAGAAGGCTCTAGGGGAAGTTTTGCTTCTGTCACGTGAGCATATGTTCCTCGGTTCTTTGTCTCATCACAAAAGATTTGGAGTGACGGACATTAAAGCCCCCTTGGCATGTCACAGCTCTCAGGTCTTGGATAGACCGTGGTATAGCTCTCAGGTCTCGAAAGGACCATGTTATAACTCTTAGACAAATCTGTTACAGCTCAGTGTTATAGCTCTATTTTATTTAGAAGATAGCAGGAAAATCCATCTTCGAGGCGTGAGGGCATGTTGACCCAAAGACACGAGGAGAAGAGTACCCCAGAGAGAGAGAGCTAGCTTTGGCTCTTCTTTTTATATGTTCATCTCTCCCTGGGCCAGCCAGGAGTGTTATTTGTTTTACCTGAGGTCCTCACTCCAGTCCTCGGACCTTCTTTTGTTCTATTTTCGAGGGCCTTTCCCTTCTTTGTCTTTTAGCCACTGCCATTTTGGACTCCTTTTCCCTATTCTACCTACGTAACACTTCCTTGACTTTTCCAGCATTTAGAGCTGTCAACAATCTTTAGCTCGTGGTCTCCTTCCACCATTGTTAAAGCTAGCAACATTGCATTTTGTGACCATTCTTCTATTGTCACATCCCCCTCTGACTCTCTTCTTCTTCATTTTAAGCACCCTTATGATTAAATTGGGCACAATATGATAATCCAGGAAAATCTTGCATCTCAAGCTCCTTAAGATAAATTACATATATAAAGTCCCTTTTGCCATGTAAGGTAACATATTCACAGTTTTCAGAAAGTAGAGCATCGGTTCAGTTCAGTTCAGTTCAGTAGCTCAGTCGTGTCTGACTCTTTGCAACCTCATGGACTGCAGCACACCAGGCCTCCCTATCCATCACCAATTCCCGGAGTTTATTCAAACTCATGTCCATTGAGTCAGTGATGCCATCCAACAGTCTCATCCTCTGCAACCCCTTCATCTCCCGCCTTCAAACTTTCCCAGCATCAGGGTCTTTTCAAATGAGTCAGTTTTTCGCATCAGGTGGCCAAAGTACTAGAGTTTCAGCTTCAGCATCAGTCCTTCCAACGAATATTCAGGACTGATTTCCAATAGGATGGACTGGTTGGATCTCCTTGCAGTCCAAGGGACTGTCAAGGGTCTTCTCCAGCACCACAGTTCAAAAGCATCAATTCTTCAGTGCTCAGCTTTCTTTATAGTCCAATTCTCACATCCATACATGACCACTAGAAAAACCATAGCTTTGACTAGAAAGACCTTTGTTGGCAAAGTTATGTCTCTGATTTTTAATATGCTGTCTAGGTTGGTATAACTTTTCTTCCAAGGAGTAAGTGTATCATGGCTACAGTCACCATCTACAGTGATTGTGGACCCCCAAAATAAAATCTGTCACTATTTCTCCTGTTTGCCCATCTATTTGCCATGAAGTGATGGGACCGGATGCCATGATCTTCATTTTCTGAATGTTGAGCTTTAAGCCAACTTTTTCACTCTCTTCTTTCGCTTTCATCAAGAAGCTCTTTAGTTCTTCTTCACTTTCTGCCATAAGGGTGGTGTCATCTGCATATCTGAAGTTACTGATATTTCTCCCAGCAATCTTGATTCCAGCTTGTGCTTCATTCAGCCCAGTGTTTCTCATGATGTACTCTGCATATAAATTAAATAAGCAGGGTGATAATATACAGCTTTGATGTATCCCCTTCCCTATTTGGAAACAGTCTGTTTTTCCATGTCCAGTTCTAACTGTTGCTTCCTGACCTGCATACAAATTTCTCAAGAGGCAGGTCAGGTGATCTGATATTCCCATCTCTTTCAGAATTTTCCCCAGTTTCTTGTGATCCACACAGTCAAAGGCTTTGGCATAGTCAATACAGCAGAAATAGATATTTTTCTGGAACTCTCTTGCTTTTTTGATGAACCAGCGGATGTTGGCAATTTGATCTCTGGTCCTCTGCCTTTTCTAAAACCAGCTTGAACATCAGGAAGTTCACAGTTCACATATTGCTGAAGCCTGGCTTGGAGAATTTTGAGCATTACTTTACTAACGTGTGATATGAGTGCAATTGTGCGGTAGTTTGAGCATTCTTTAGCATTGCCTTTCTTTGGGATTGGGATGAAAACTGACCTTTTCCAGTCCTGTGGCCACTGCTGAGTTTTCCAAATTTGCTGGCATATTGAGTGCAGCACTTTCACAGCATCATCTTTCAGGATTTGGAATAGCTCAACTGGAATTCCATCACTTCTGCTATCTTTGTTCGTAGTGATGCTTTCTAATGCCCACTTGACTTCACATCCCAGGATGTCTGGCTCTAGGTCAGCCATCACACCATCGTGATTATCTGGGTCGTGAAGAACTTTTTTGTACAGTTCTTCTGTGTATTCTTGCCATCTCTTCTTAATATCTTCTGCTTCTGTTAGGTCCATACCATTTCTGTCCTTTATCGAGCCCATCTTTGCATGAAATGTTCCTTTGGTATCTCTGATTTTCTTGAAGAGATCTCTAGTCTTTCCCATTCTGTTGTTTTCCTCTATTTCTTTGCATTGATAGCTGAAGATGGCTTTCTTATCTCTTCTTGCTATTCTTTGGAACTCTGCATTCAGATGTTTATATCTTTCCTTTTCTCCTTGGCTTTTCGCTTCTCTTCTTTTCACAGCTATTTGTAAGGTCTCCCCAGACAGCCATTTTGCTTTTTTGCATTTTTTTCCCATGGGGATGGTCTTGATCCCTGTCTCCTGTACAATGTAACGAACCTTGTTCCATAGTTCATCAGGCACTCTATCTATCAGATCTAGGCCCTTAAATCTATTTCTCACTTCTACTGTATAATCATAAGGGATTTGATTTAGGTCATACCTGAATGGTCTAGTGGTTTTCCCTACTTTCTTCAATTTAAGTCTGAATTTGGCAATAAGGAGTTCATGGTCTGAGCCACAGTCAGTTCCCGGTCTTGTTTTTGCTGACTGTATAGAGCTTCTCCATCTTTGGCTGCAAAGAATATAATCAATCTGATTTTGGTGTTGACCATCTGGTGATGTCCATATATAGAGTCTTCTCTTGTGTTGTTGGAAGAGGGTGTTTGTTATGATCAGTGCATTTTTTTGGCAAAACTCTATTAGTCTTTGCCCTGCTTCATTCCGTATTCCAAGGCCAAATTTGCCTGTTTCTCCAGGTGTTTCTTGACTTCCTACTTTTGCATTCCAGTATAAAAACCATTTTTAAATTATTGTAAATATTAGTATTTTAACTCTTGTTCTAAGGTTTCATGATTATGTGTTTTCCTTATATATTTCTTTTGACTCTGGCCTTAAATGTTGCTATTCTTGATTTTGCAAATTGACTTCTAAGTTCCTCTCTTAAGCTTTTGAATCCTGACACTGATTTTAGTTTCTTCTTCTGAGTTAGAGTGAGAATAGGACCACTCAAGAATGGGGATTATATAGTATTATATTCCTATGTAAAATCTACAGGTAGAGATAAAATTTAAATGCTTATTATCACTATTCCACCATTGGAGGAATTATGTGAAAGAAGGGAGATGGCAGTTGATATACTCACCAATAAATGAAGATATTCAGGAGAGCCAAACTTTAGAATATAGGGAGAGTAATACAAACTCATATCTAAAATATAAACTAAATATGAATTAGATGATTCTTAATTTTTTTTGGTTTGTCTACATTTAAAGCTTTAAGTCATCATTTTTAATACTATCTATAATTTAAAGTGATAGACAAAGTATATGCATATAAAATATAAATATATACATGTATGTTTACACATATGTGTATATAAATATAACATATCTATAAATGATCAAAAAAAATTAGGCTTCAGCTCAAAGACTGTTATTTGAAGCAAGTTTTATATGCTGTTGGGCAAAGGGTAAAACTTTATAGCATGTAAAAATACAAGCTACACTTGAAATCCTGCTTTGGCTAAAATCCTGAATTCTTTTTAACTAATGAAAGAAAAAATGGGATTACGGTAGATATTTCCAATCCAGTTTTTAAAAAAATAGTGTTAACTTCTGCCTGTCAAAGGAGATCATTATTTGTAACCTAAATCTGTTGATGTTTTTGTTGGACATTGATTCATTAAAAGAAAATTCATAGGCAAGCCATTCCTGCCAGTTGTCTGAAAAGCAAATTGAAATAAATTGGCAGGAGGGGTTTAGGCATGAATCAGAACTCTGCTTGCCTGCTTCTTTTCCAGCATGTATAGGGGAAAACTTGTGACATTATTTCCAAACTGGAAATTTTGATCAGATTATACCCGGGATTCTAAATTTTAAAAAGCAGCTATACAAGCAAAGTACTGGCAGGATTTTTAAGCTGTTAGATATATTTTAATGACATATATAACTAGAATTATTAAATTTAAAGCAACATTTTTAAAAGTGATATGAATGAACTCTCAGGTAGTATAATTGGGGTGGTGGGAACCATGCCAGGAAACAAATGAGTGAATGAATGGGAAAATTTTCACTTTAAAACAAAATAAACCTAAGAAGAATGTGTAGCAGACTTATTCTGTGCTGCTCTCTGGGTTAGGTACCTCCTAACAGCCACTTAGGACCCATCTCTATCTTTCTAGACCCTGGGGTCTATAATTCGTACAATTTCTATACTCACACTTTCAAGACCAAGGTTAACAAATGTTTTCTATAAAGATCCATATAGCAAATATTTAGGCTTTGTAGACCGAATGGCCTCTGTTACAAATATTTATCTCTGCTGCTGTAGCACAAAATCAGCTATAGGCTAACATTATATATTTTCAAAGGGCTGTGAGAAAAAAGAAAAAATCTGTGGACCTGTTCTAGACTGCAGTCTACAGTTCCCTGTAGGTACATAAGTCAGAGGGTATGTAGTTTGTAGACCACACACTTTGTGATACAAGGAGATCTTAGAAAATAGAATAGTTAAGGTGTGAGGAGAAAATATCACAAATAGAATGAAGATAGAGATCCCTTTTTTAAATTATATATATAAAAAAAAAACCTATCAGATCTATGAAAGGACTGGGTTCTCCAGAAAAAAACAGGAAATCATTCCAATGCATTACTTTTATGGCCCTCAGAATAGAAGCTTATTTATGAAATAAGGAAAAAAAAAAAACCTTGATTAGGAGTAGTATTATTGACAGCCCTCCAATTTCAAGGCTAAGGGACACGCCTGCTTCAGAATGAAGCTGGAGCAGGACAGCAGAGAACCCCTGTACCACTGCTGTCATAAGGTTAGAAAGCACTAAACGACAAGCAACAGACATCTGTCCCTGAGACAGAGGTAAGGAAACTGAGGTGTGAGCACAAAGGAAAGGCTGAGAGCTGACAGTGAGCAGTAACCTTGAGGAAAATCCTCTGGCTACCTATCTCCCAAGACTGGTACAAGATAACCTTGAAGCAAAACTCAAACCAGTTCAGAGACTGAGTAAAGTGATTCAACCTCTCATACTACTGGTCTAACAGAAAAGGCATCCCTATTCCCAGGCTTAAATGTTTTATATATATATTTGTGTCATATATATATGACACAAATAAGAAAAAAGAACCCACTGTCAAGAGACAAAGCAAGTAACAGAATCAGACTCAGAAATGACCCAAACATTGGAAATACCAGATATGGAATTTTAAATACCTATCATTAATAAGTAATAAATTATAAATATAGTGGAAAACATATTCAACATGCCTCAACAGCTATGAAATTTTACAAAGAAAAAAATAAATGATGTAAAAAAAAATAGTCAAGTACAAATGCTAGAAAATGCCTTCCCAAAATTAAATAGTTTTTGAGACTAAAGCATGAATGAATGATATAAAAATCAGAGAATATCAGCAGACCTACACCACAGGAAATTTGAAAAGCAATGCAAGATTTTAGGCAAAAGGAATATGATACTGGACAAAAACCTGGATCCACACAAATATGTATAAATGAAGAACACTAGAAATAAAGTGGAGGTAAATATAAAAGACATTCTTTCTCACTTTTATTTGCTCCAGAAAAGAATTGAATGTAAAGAAAAACTAGTAGCTATGCCTTAGGGTTTATACATATGTAAATGTAAAGTGGATGACATCATACATCATTGGCAATAAACTGTTATACGAATTACACTCTAAATAAAGCAGCATAATATTTGAAGTACACTGTTATTAATTAATCATGTATATTGAAAGACCTGGGCAACAACTATATTTTCTCAAAGAGGTATATATAATAAACTAATCATGGAAATAAAATGAATTGTATAAATTAATCAAAATTAAGCCATGAGAAAGAGACAAGAAAGAACAAAGAACAGATGGAACAAATGGAAAACAAATAGCAAGATGATAGATTTCAGTTAAACTATATCCGTATTTACTCTTTAAAAAAATGGCTTAATTTTTAACACTAGTCAAAAGGCAGAGACTGTCAGATTGGATAATGTCTCAGTCTGTTCAGGCTGCTACAATAAATACTATAGATTGAGTGACTTACATAATACAGACATTTCTCTCTCCCAGTTCTGGAAATTGGGAGTTCACGACCATGGCAGCTGGCAGCGTTGGTGTCTGGTGAGTCTACTTCCTGATGCATAGACAGCTGTCTTCTCACCGTGTCCACACATGAGAAAAGAGCCCTCATGACCTAATCACCTTGCAATTTCAGTATAAGAATCAGAGGAGGGAAAGTGGCATATTCAACTTACGGCAGATAAAAGGCAAGACGCAACTTTATTCTGTCTAGGATAAACTATTTAAATATAAAGAGAAATGTAGAGAAAAAGCAAAAGAATGAAAAAATATATGCTGTACCAATACTAATCGAAAGAAAGCTGGAGTGACAATATTAATAGCATACAAAATAGATCAAGGAATACTATCAGGAAAAAAAGAAGGACATTACATCATGATAAAAGGTGCAGTTAAATTATAAGACATAGAGATCCTAAATATGTACATATTTACAACAAAGCTTCAAATTACATGAAGCAAAATTGATAGAATTAAAAAGAGAAATGGACAAATGCACAATTAATTTTGGAACTTCAATGCTCTTCTCTCAAAAATCAATAGAACAAATAAACAAATCCTTCTGTAAGGATACAGAAGATTTGAAAAATGCTATCACCTAACTTCATCTAATTAATGTTTATAGAATGCTCTACCCAACACTAGCAGAGTACACATTTTTATTCAAGTACTCATGGAACATTCACCATATTTTGATAGAATAAATCAAATATTAATAATTTTAAAATAATTTAAATTATATACAATGTTCTCCATACCAGGAGTGAACCAGAAATCAATAGACTTTTGAAAAATATTCTAACATCTGGAAATTAGATAACACATTGTTTTAAACAATTCATGAGGGAAGAAGTCACAAAGGAAATCACAAAAATATTTTGAATTGAATAATAATCAAAACATCACATCAAATGTGTGGGATGTTACTCAAATAGTCCTTAGAGAAAAATCTAGAAATCAAATGCTTATACAAGGAAAGAGATCTTAAATCTATTATCTAGGTTTTTCTATGTTAAGAAATGTTGAAAAGAGCAAATTAAGCCTAAAAAAAACAGGGAAGGAAATTATGTTTAATCAGGAACAAAAAAAAAAAACCCAATAGAATGAAACAAAAAACTGGGGGGAAGTTGATAGATCAATAAAAATGATAAAACTCAAGCTAGGCTGATCAGGAAAAAAAGAGGACACAAGTAACCAACACATGGAATGAGTAAGGAACATCACTGTAGAACCTGCAGATATTAATAGGGCAATAACAGGCTGCCAGTGTCACGTCCTTAAATTTGACAGGTTGGAAGAAATGAACAAGTCCCTTACAAGACACAAACTACCAAAGCACACTGAAGAAGAAACAGATAATCTGATTAGTCTGATTTCTATTAAACGAATTAAATTTGTAGCTAAGAAGTTTCTAAATAAGGCCTTGATGTTCTCACTTATAAATTCTATCATACACTGAAGGAAGAAAGTATGACAATTCTACAAAACTTTTCAAAGATATAATAGTTAAAGTAATACTCTTGTTTTATGAGGCCAGTATTACCTTGATATCAAAACCAATTAGAGTATAAGAAAACTATAGAGTAGCATTCATGAATGTGTGTGTGTGTGCACGCGTGTGTGTGTGTGTGTGTGTGTATGTGTAGGTGACAGGACCAAGACCAAGTGAGACTTGTACCCAACAATGCAAACCTAATTCAACATTTCAAAGTGAATCAAAAAGGAAAAACTATATTGAAAAGCCAATCAGTGGTTGCTGGGGCCTGGCTGGAGCTTGGGGGAGAAAGTGTTGACAAAGAGGTCTGAAAGAATTTCTAGTAGAAATGAAACTTTATCTCTCCCGATGGTTGTGGCAGTTACATGAGTGCATACATTTGTCAAAAGTTATAGATCTATACACTTAAAAAGGTGAATGCTGTTAAACGTAAATAATATCTCAGTGAATCTGATCTCAAACAAAAAAACAAATTGTCACCCTACATTCAAGCAAAATAAATAACAAATTTACTTTCTCAAATATTTTTTGAATGTTTGCTACGTAAGTGACACTGTTTGAGGGCTACTATCTATATATACCTTTTTCTTTTTGTTTTAAGTATAATGTGAGTTATGTGTGACATACTGATTTTTTCCAGTAAATATTTTCATTTGTATAAGACACCATCTTAATGGCTCAGTTAAAGTATTATTTAAGAAAGCTTTTTCTACTTAAAAAAAAAAAAAATTCTGAATTCCTTTTCTTTTCATGACAAACTTGTAAGCAAATAGGTAAAATCATGAACATAAAACCATTTTATTTGTTTCAGAAACTATTTCAGAAATCCACAGTGAAGTAAATAATGTTTTGTTCTTGTTCTATTACTTGGTAAAGGACAGTTGTTAGTGTAACCATCATTTTAAAATTAGAGTAAATAAGGCTTTTTCTATACAAAGTTTTTGACAGTTAGCATGCCATTGTATGGAATGAGAAGGAGTAAAAGAGTATCAGAAATGATGTTGAGACTTTGAATTGCTTTTTCTTTCATGAAGTGTATTGATAAATCACTTATATCACACAATAACCCATAATCAATATGCTATAAGACTCATTACCATGAATTAGTAGTAAGAAATGTTACTTTATCCTTTAGCTGCTAAGACTGTAATACTTAGCATCATTTTAATGAGTTGCCTACTACTTATTCACCGTCTAGTATTAACTGGAAAAAAAAGACATTCCAGGTAATACTGCACACTGAAATAGATGAAGGAGCACTTTTGGAAATCAAGCAAAACTTTCTGTAGAATTTTTTCTAGATACATATTTAGAGTACCAAATCATTGTATGAATTTAGAGTTCAAATGTATTTCTAAGAGAATGAAAGTGTTCTCATGTCTGAAGCTCTCTATGCTGTAAATTCTGGATGATGCAGACTGAAATCTGCTCAGAGGAAGGTAAGTACATTTAATATTGAGTAGTGTAACCTGGGCTATTTCACTATTTCATAGTATGTAACTAATTTCTTCATCCTATTTATAATATTCCTGTTCTACATGAATGGGAAGAAAACCTCTCCCCAAACTTTCACTTATTTTTATTTCTTATTATGCAAATATTTTATAAACTATAATTAAATGCCAAATAAAAGAACAGCATTTCTTCACAATCTTCTCACCTCAACAATTAAATTTAAAATTTTTCATTATCCTTTTGAAGCCTTGACAATATGTCTGTAAAATTTTTGACATAGTAGTAAACATAGTGATAAAATTGTTTACTCATTCATTCAGCAAATATTTACTAAGTGCTAACATGATTTTGATTAGGCTTCTTTCATAGTAAAGAATCTGCCTGCAATGCAGGAGACCCCTGTTGGATGCCTGGGTCAGGAAGCTCCCCTGGAGAAGGGATAGGCTACCCACTCCAGTATTGTTGGGCTTCCCTCATGGCTCAGCTGGTAAAGAATCCACATGCAATGTGGGAGACCTGGGTTTGATCCCTGAGTTGGGAAGATGCCCTGGAGAAGAGAAAGGCTACCCACTCCATTTTTCTGGTCTGGGGAATTCCATGGACTATACAGTCCATGGTATCACAAAGAGTCGGACACAACTGAGCAACTTTCACTTTCACCATGATTTTAGGAACTTTGGTTATAGCAGACTGCTGGGGTCCAGCCCCGGTGGATCCAGGGAATTTGAAGGGGAGACAGTGTCGGCGATCAGGAAACAATAGATTGATTAAGTATTAATTAGAGATATAAAGAGTGGTTAAATAGGGATAGCTCGGCGAAGAAATTCAGTGGAGAAAAGAGGCTGAATAACTTGGTTTACGTGGAAAACCAATAAAATTCCAAGACAAGGAATTTGCGCCACCTACATAGGCCACAGGCATCCTCCCGTTCTCCTGAAGGAGAGGAGACACTAAGGCCTCCCCACTGAGATCTTAGAAGCCCAGGCAAAATTAGTAGGCTTGGCGAGCCTCCACTTCCAGATGGGAATTCAGCCAGAAGGTGAGAGAAAGAACAACACGAGGAGACCAAGCTTCGGTGAGCAAGGCCCGCACTTTATTTTCCAAAGTAGTTTTTATACCTTAAGTTGTGCATAGAGGATAATGGGGGAAGGGGTAGAGTCATGCAAGGTCAGCAGTCCTTGATCCTTATCAAAGCCAGGCTTTCTTCCTGCAAACTTATCATATGCAAAAGTTTAGGTGATTTACATCATCTTCTGGCCAGGAGGCCTGCTAACATTTTATGACCCTTTCTTCAGAAAACTTATTTTTCTCTAAAGGTGATTATTCTAAAGTCAGGCACCACCCTCCAAAAGCATTAGATAAAGTTGCATTCCTATAGGGCAAAAGTGTGGTGGGCTGTAACAAGAAAAGAATTAACTCAAGGGTCCAAGGTTACAAACATTAAAGCTACTACTTACATTCCTATACACCAACTAATTAATCAATATACTCTCAGGGACACAGTAGGTAAGGGATATGGAAACTTAGCAGCAAACATTGGCCCAATAAATGAAAACCCTTCACCAGTATAATTTCTAATCAACCCACTATATTATACTAATAATCTTCTAACTGCTCAAAAGAATCTGTATTTAGAAAGTTTAGAACATCTCATGCCTCTCATGGTTGGGAGGCTGTGAACAATCACATGTGGCCGGAAGAACCTGTTCAGACAGGCTAGAGAACTTCCAAAGGAGTTTGTGAACTAAAACACTCTTGTCATGCCCAGGAACTTTATTAACTGGAGCTGTAAGTTAACTCTTTTTCAGAGAGAGGTGGTGGGGGACAGCCCCCTGTAAAGTCAGAGGTGTAGGTGAGAGCACAAAGCAGTGAAGTAGGCAGACTCTGGTTTTGGGGGTAGATGCTCGAGAATTTCCAGGGATACTCCTGAGGCTCAATCCCACCTTTGCGTATGCCGAGCCTCCTTCCTCATGACCTTTGCCACAGGCGGAGTTCCTCATGCTGGCTCCCGGCAGCAGACCAAAACCAATCTCTGCTTTCTTGAAGATTAAATTCCAGGGGATTGAAGATAGATGATTAAGAAAAGAAAAGAAGTACATTTTGTTGCTGTTAAAAGGTGATAAATACTTTGGTTAAAGAAAAGAAGATTATGGGGGTGTCAAGAGTGTCAGGGAGCAGGGAGGGGCATTGCACTGTTAAATACTAGTATAAGCAGAGCAGGTCTCCTTGAAAAGGCAACACTAGAGCAAAGACTCAAAGGAGGTGAAGTAGCTAGCCGTGTGGATGTCAAGGGAGAGTTCCAGACAGGCCCCAGAGCCAGGCTGAGGCCCTAGACAGGAACCGGACTGGACGCCAAGGTGGCTAGAGTCCAGGAAGCAATGTGGAAGATGGTAGGGGATGAAGAGAGAGAGCTGGTGGGGCAGGGGGAGGAGAGGGCTTTGTGAGGCCTTTTTAGTTCTTGGGCTGTAGAAGTGTGTTGTATTCTTGTTGCTTATTTTTTTCACCACCTACCATCGTATCAGAAGCATTTTCCATATCATTTCATCCTCTTCTATATCCAGTATATGGTAGGATAGAAAGTAATTCCCCCATTGATGTTAGCCTGAGCAATGGAGCAAAAACAACCTTCTGTGAAAAAGAAAACAGGGAAAGATACAAATCTGATACATTTTATTTTTGGATCCTCTCATTTATCTCAGCATTTGTTCTTTCTCATCCCCATTACCACACCTAAGTGCCTAAGGGAAAAAAAAAAACTGTTCTAATATTCATAGGTCTTAAAATTTTTCAGAGATTGATATTTTATTTTTTTGCTAACACTCTCCTGGATGTGGAAGAAGCAATGTTTAACACAAAAGGAAATTGCAAAGAAAGAATTTCAGACATTGGAATCTTCTCTCAAGATGTGTAGGGGAGACCTTGTCTCAGGGATGTCTAGGATGGTTGATATAACAGATAAGCCAATATGTTTACCCTTCTATGAATGTACGTGGCTAGAGCTGGAATTTGGCCCAAAGGTGACTGTTTAAAATCGTATGATTCTGAGGCACGTATTCCTCCTATTTTGAAGAACGTCTGCCTTTTCCCAGGAGATAGTGTTGGAATTGATGTGTCTCACACCCATGGTTCCTGTCACTACACTAGCTATTCTGCAAGCTTTACTCATTTTTCCAAAACTGTTGTCAGTGTCCTTTGTATATGCAATAAATAGAAACCAGAGCCTGCTCATTACTATGAAATGCTTTCATGATCTCACATTATTATTTCTTTTTAGATGCAGCCAGCTAAAATGTGTTCTTGAAATGTGGCAATTAAACAAAAGATTCAAATTTCCCTTTTTGCTTTCAAGTGACTAGTTAATTAGATGATTTACTGTTTAAATGCTACCCAACCTATGTGACTGTTCATTATATTTATTTCCAGTGTAAATATAAACTTAAAAACAAAAAAGCTTAAAATAAATATTGGTTATATAAAATTGAATGCACTCATTTCATCCCATGTTATTTTGCCAGTTTCATATTAGATTTGTTCCTGGGTGGAAGCACATTGGTCAATCAAATTAATTTTCTCTCTCACATCTTCATCATTTATTCCTTACAGAAACAGTCATTCCTAAGATTTAAAATGAAATATTTCAAATGTTGTTTTGCTTGACTGCCATTTTATATTTAGGTAAGCATTTCTTTTTTAGTGCCGTCAAAGCTGTCTAATGTGATATGCTATAAGACTTTAGTTTCTCTAAGTCCACATTTATTCCATTGGCATAAATACATATGTTTCAGTAAATTTAAACTCCTATTTATAGGAGGCAGAATTATTTTTAGTTACGTAGAGTAGGTATCCTCCTTTTTCCTCATTTCTGTTTCTAAACCAATTCTCCTTCAGTAATGCCTGCTTCTTTGAAGTGCAGTTTATCCATTTTTTAAAAAATCAGATTTTCCTCTTCCTTTTTGTTATCATCTACCAATGCCAGGCAACTGTCTTCCCCACCTGGATATCAGTTACTAGTTACTTTAATATGTGGCTCACCATACTCTTCTTCATTCTAGTGATTTATTGTCTACATCTGTGACCTCTAAATCTGGCATCATAGTTCCTTAGCATGTCCCCTGAAAAGATCTTTTTTTCTCTTTAACTGCACCACCTTGAAAAATCTCAATTTCAAATATCTCCCTCTTGACCTCCAATCTTTTCAATTCTGTGTTTCGGTCCTTGCGTTTAACCACCTCAGGACCTCCGGTCAATTCAGTGCACTGTATTTCACCCTCTGTCACCACCATGTCCCCATGCCCTTCCTTACACAACTTTAGATTCTGAGTCCATCAGAATCAACATAGTCTTCCCCTCAACACCTTTGCATCTCTATACATCCCCTAATTCTCTTATTCTTTGCCTATAGCCATGAATCATAATGGCCACTTATATACTTTCATGTAATATTATACCTCTCAAATAAACTGCCTTCCCTAGTCTCTGAAATGAGTACCGCAAACCTGTTCCTAGCCTCTTTCAGGTTCTAACATATGTCCCTATATCCATGTTGGCCAATCACTGTTTCATATTGAGAGAGAAAATTAAAGCTACCAGATTAGAACTACTCCCCTTTCCTACAACCAAATGCACCAACCACCCTACATCTACATAACCACATTGCATTAAAATAGAAGAAAAAGCTCTCTCTCCCTCTCTAATGCTACTCCTCCACTAGTGTCCTGTACAGCCTCCATTCGCTAAGGTGCTGTGTGCCTTACTTTTCTCATCCATAACCTCAAAGTGAATGAAGAGAAATTAGTAGGAGCATCGTAACCCGATCAGAGCCTGGCATATCAAGTGCTTTACAGTGTAGCCTTTTTTATCTTTCCTCAGTATTTATTCTTGGAATTTCCCCCTTTATCTCCGGCATCAATTTCTCCCTCTCACCTAGATGATGCACACTGGCATATAAAGACGACTTAAAACTTTCTTTAGATACTAGGAAGGTCTGTATCTTCCTAGTATCTGTATACAACTACACCCTATATTCACTGTATATATTCACTGTCCATACTCACTGTATCTGCTTCCTCAGTTTCAGTTCTTTCTTCACCTCTCTTTAATCAAGCTTTCAAACCCATCACTGAAATAAATCTAATAAAGGTCATGATAGCCACAGTTGACATGGTTGACTTCTCCTTTTATCTTCAAACTCTTAATTTTATAGGATTTTCTTCCCCTACATTCAATAGTGACGTCCCTCATAGCTCAGTTAGTGAAAAAAACCACATTCAGTGCAGGAGTCTGTCTGCAAGGCAGGAGACTGGGGTTCAATTCCTGGGTTGGGAAGAACCCCTGAAGAAGGAAATGGCAACCCACTCCAGTATTCTTGCCTGGAAAATCTCATGGACAGAGGAGCCTGACAGGCTACAGTCCATGGGATCGCAAGAGTTGGACGTGACCGAGCCACTAAACCAGCACCATCACCACATTCAATAGTACTTACTACTAATTTACCCACTTCTTCTAATATACTTTTATTATTTACTTCTAGTTGGGAAACATTCTCCATGAATCTTTTGCTATTTTGTGCACATCTTGCAAGCAGAGGCACTGTCTTCAGTCCAAACTATCTTTTCAAGGATTTTGTGTAACACATAGCCTTGTAGGATATACATGGTGTCCTTCCCCAGTACCAAAGTAGATTTGTTCACTGCCCAGTATAACAAAATAATGTCTCCCCCTGGGGGAAAAGTGGAAAAGGTTAACTATTAGAAAGAGTCAAGTTTCCTAAGTTCACAGTCTTCAGTTAGGGCACAAATGAGCTGCATGTATGTACAGCATCTACTGGACCCTGCTGTGTTACCTATCATGGAACCTGGGATATAAACATGCTGATGCTGATTTTACCTGCTATGCTGGAAGCAATATAATTTTTTGCTTCTGACCTTAGAGCCTATCTTCTGCTAGGATTCATGAAACTTCAGCAAGCTGATTGGTTAGCTTGCAAGAAGGGCAAAATCTCAGAACTTTCACATTTCTTGATACTTCTTAGTAGCCAGTTCTTCTTCTATATGGTAAAAAATTTTTGAGCTTAGCCCTTGTAATGTTTTTTAATCTATCGGCATATTCTTCCTTGGTAGGCTTACGCAGTATCCTGCTAATTCCCAAATGTGTAATTGCAGCCCTGGTCTCTCCACCAAACTGCAGATTCTTAAATTCAATTTACCTTAAACTTTGACTTAGCTATCTGATAGCTATCCCAAATTTAATATTGTGAAAATTAAGTAATTAATATTCACCACTCCCTGCTCTGCCCCACATGTATTCATCCTCAAATATTTCTCCTACTAGTAAATAGCACTAGTATCTACCCAGTTGTTTAAACAGCTAGGTCCTGGTCATAATTAGCTTTAAATTATATTATAAATGCTATTACTTCTCATTACCCCACCCCATCACTCTGGTTTGAATCTCTTAAAGCTTATATCTGCATTATAGCAGTAGATTCCTAACGACTTTCTTAGCCTTAATAATTACCTATATATCAACCAAAGTGTTGTTTTAATCATAATCAAAAGGTGAGAGTACTTTCTTAAAAAATATTTTTCCCCTCAGGATAAAATCAATATTTATTACCATACTCATACATAATCTGAAAATCCAGAGGCAGATATGTTTATTATATTTCTTCCTAATCCTTTTAACAGTTAGATTTTCTTCTAATCTGGTTTGAATTCCCTTATGCCATTAAAATGCTTTATAGTTCATTTCTATAGCAGTATAATATTCCATCACATGAATGGATCATAAATTATGTAACTAATATTCTAGTCTTGGACATTTGATTTTCCTGAAGTCAAAGAATAGAATCTCAGTTTGACCTATTGATAGAAGTTACATGGAAACTATGAGAGAATATATTTTCTACCAGATTTAGGGAAGGAAAGTATGGTTTAAGAATAGGCCACACCTAGATAATTAGTTTCCAACTGAGGATTCTGTAGATAAAATAAAATTAGCCTGTTTTATGCACATAAGTATATTAATAGAGTTAAATAGCTTTTATTGCATTTAAAATAACAAATCGGAAAATAAATTTTGGAAAGAGTTAATTTTATTTTTTTAATTTTATTTTATTTTTAAACTTTACATAATTGTATTAGTTTTGCCAAATATCAAAATGAATCCACCACAGGTATACATGTGTTCCCCATCCTGAACCCTCCTCCCTCCTCCCTCCCCATACCATCCCTCTGGGTCGTCCCAGTGCACTAGCCCCAAGCATCCAGTATCGTGCATCGAGCCTGGACTGGCATCTCGTTTCATACATGATATTTTACATGTTTCAATGCCATTCTCCCAAATCTTCCCACCCTCTCCCTCTCCCACAGAGTCCATAAGACTGTTCTATACATCAGTGTCTCTTTTGCTGTCTCGTACACAGGGTTATTGTTACCATCTTTCTAAATTCCATATATATGCGTTAGTATACTGTATTGGTGTTTTTCTTTCTGGCTTACTTCACTCTGTATAATAAACTCCAGTTTCATCCACCTCATTAGAACTGATTCAAATGTATTCTTTTTAATGACTGAGTAATACTCCATTGTGCATATGTACCATAGCTTTCTTATCCATTCATCTGCTGATGGACATCTAGGTTGCTTCCATGTCCTGGCTATTATAAACAGTGCTGTGATGAACATTGGGGTACACGTGTCTCTTTCCCTTCTGGTTTCCTCAGAGTGTATGCCCAGCAGTGGGATTGCTGGATCATAAGGCAGTTCTATTTCCAGTTTTTTAAGGAATCTCCACACTGTTCTCCATAGTGGCTGTACTAGTTTGCATTCCCACCAACAGTGTAAGAGGGTTCCCTTTTCTCCACACCCTCTCCAGCATTTATTATTTGTAGACTTTTGGATCGCAGCCATTCTGACTGGTGTGAAATGGTACCTCATTGTGGTTTTGATTTGCATTTCTCTGATAATGAGTGATGTTGAGCATCTTTTCATGTGTTTGTTAGCCCTCTGTATGTCTTCTTTGGAGAAATGTCTATTTAGTTCTTTGGCCCATTTTTTGATTGGGTCATTTATTTTCTGGAGTTGAGCTGTAGGAGTTGCTTGTATATTTTTGAGATTAGTTGTTTGTCAGTTGCTTCATTTGCTATTATTTTCTCCCATTCTGAAGGCTGTCTTTTCACCTTGCTAATAGTTTCCTTTGATGTGCAGAAGCTTTTAAGTTTAATTAGGTCCCATTTGTTTATTTTTGCTTTTATTTCCAATATTCTGGGAGGTGGGTCATAGAGGATCCTGCTGTGATGTATGTCAGAGAGTGTTTTGCCTATGTTCTCCTCTAGGAGTTTTATAGTTTCTGGTCTTACGTTTAGATCTTTAATCCATTTTGAGTTTATTTTTGTGTATGGTTTTAGAAAGTGTTCTAGTTTCATTCTTTTACAAGTGGTTGACCAGATTTCCCAGCACCACTTGTTAAAGAGATTGTCTTTAATCCATTGTATATTCTTGCCTCCTTTGTCAAAGATAAGGTGTCCATATGTACGTGGCTTGACTGCTCTCTCTCCCTTTGGACTCTCCTTTTTCTCCACCAGGTTGCCTGTGTCTCCTCCCTAACCCCTCTCTACTCTACCCAACTCTGTGAATTTCTGTGTGTTCCAGACAGTGGAGAACACTTAGAGAACTGATTACTGGCTGGATCTGTCTCCCTCCTTTTCATTCCCCCCTTTTATCCTTCTGGCCACCTCTGTCTCCTTCTTCTTTCTTCTCTTCTCTGTATAACTCCGTGAACATCTCTGAGTGGTCCAGTTGTGGAGTGCACATAAGGAAGTGACTACTGGCTACCCCACTCTCTCCACTATTGATTCCACCTCATCTCATTTGGGTCACCTCTAACTCCCTCCTCCCTCTTCTCTTCTCCATGTAACGCTGTGAACCTCTCTGAGTGACCCTCACAGTAGAGAAACTTTTCATCTTTAATGTAGATGTTTTATCAGTGGTGCTGTATAGAAGGAGAAGTTTTGAAACTACTGTAAAAATAAGACCGATAACTGGAAGCAGGAGGCTTAAGTCCAAACCCTGACTCCAGGGAACTCCTGACTCCAAGGAACATTAATTGACAGGAGCTCATCAAACGCCTCCATACCGACACTGAAACCAAGCACCACACAAGGGCCAACAAGTCCCAGGGCAAGACATACCAAGCAAATTCTCCAGCAACAAAGGAACACAGCCCTGAGCTTCAAGATACAGGCTGCCCAAAGTCACCTCAAAACCATAGACATCTCATAACTCATTACTGGACATTTCATTGCACTCCAGAGAGAAGAAATACAGCTCCACCCACCAGAACACCGACACAAGCTTCCCTAACCAGGAAACCTTGACAAGCCACCTGTACAAACCCACACACAGCAAGGAAATGCCACAATAAAGAGAACTCCACAAACTGCCAGAATACAGAAAGGAGACCTTAAACCCAGCAATTTAAACAAGATGAAGAGACAGAGGAATACCCAGCAGATAAAGGAACAGGATAAATGCCCACCAAACCAAACAAAAGAGGAAGAGATAGGGAATCTACCTGATAAAGAATTCCGAATAATGATAGTGAAATTGATCCAAAATCTTGAAATTAAAATGGAATCACAGATAAATAGCCTGGAGACAAGGATTGAGAAGATGCAAGAAAGGTTTAACAAGGACCTAGAAGAAATAAAAAAGAGTCAATATATAATGAATAATGCAATAAATCAAATTAAAAACACTCTGGAGGCAACAAATAGTAGAATAACAGAGGCAGAAGATAAGATTAGTGAATTAGAAGATAGAATAGTAGAAACAAATGAATCAGAGAGGATAAAAGAAAAACGAATTAAAAGAAATGAGGACAATCTCAGAGACCTCCAGGACAATATTAAACACTACAACATTCGAATCATAGGGGTTCCATAAGAAGAAGACAAAAAGAAAGACCATGAGAAAATACTTGAGGAGATAATAGTTGAAAACTTCCTAAAATGGGGAAGGAAATAATCACCCAAGTCCAAGAAACCCAGAGAGTCCCAAACAGGATAAACCCAAGGCAAAACACCCCAAGACACATATTAATCAAATTAACAAAGATCAAACACAAAGAACAAATATTAAAAGCAGCAAGGGAAAAACAACAAATAACACACAAGGGAATTCCCATAAGGATAACAGCTGATCTTTCAATAGAAATTCTTCAAGCCAGGAGGGAATGGCAAGACATACTTAAAATGATGAAAGAAAATAACCTACACCCCAGATTATTGTACCCAGCAAGGATCTCATTCAAGTATGAAGGAGAAATCAAAAACTTTTCAGACATGCAAAAGCTGAGAGAATTCAGCACCACCAAACCAGCTCTCCAACAAATACTAAAGGATATTCTCTAGACAGGAAACACAAAAACGGTGTATAAATTCGAACCCAAAACAATAAAGTAAATGGCAATGGGATCATACTTATCAGTAATTACCTTAAACGTAAATGGGTTGAATGCCCCAACCAAAAGACAAAGACTGGCTGAATGGATACAAAAACAAGACCCCTACATATGTTGTCTACAAGAGACTCACCTCAAAACAGGGGACACATACAGACTGAAAATGAAGGGCTGGAAAAAGATTTTCCATGCAAATAGGGACCAAAAGAAAGCAGGAGTAGCAATACTCGTATCAGATAAAATAGACTTTAAAACAAAGGCTGTGAAAAGAGACAAAGGTGGTCACTACATAATGATCAAAGATCAATCCAAGAAGAAGATATAACAATTATAAATATATACGCACCCAACATGGGAGCACCGCAGTATGTAAGACAAATGCTAACAAGTATGAAAGAAGAAATTAACAATAACACAATAATAGTGGGAGACTTTAATACCCCACTCACACCTATGGATAGATCAACTAAACAGAAAATCAACAAGGAAACACAAACATTAAACAATACAATAGACCAGTTAGACCTAATTGATATCTATAGGACATTTCATCCCAAAACAATGAATTTCACCTTTTTCTCAAGCACACATGGAACCTTCTCCAGGATAGATCACATCCTGGGCTATAAAGCTAGCCTTGGTAAATTCAAAAAAATAGAAATCATTCCAAGCATCTTTTCTGACCACAATGCAGTAAGATTAGATCTCAACTACAGGAGAAAAACTATTAAAAATTCCAACATATGGAGGCTGAACAACACACTGCTGAATAACCAACAAATCACAGAAGAAATCAAGAAAGAAATCAAAATTTGCATAGAAACGAATGAAAATGAAAACACAACAACCCAAAACCTGTGGGACATGGTAAAAGCAGTCCTAAGGGGAAAGTTCATAGCAATACAGGCACACCTCAAAAAACAAGAAAAAAGCCAAAGAAATAACCTAACTCTACACCTAAAGCAACTAGAAAAGGAAGAAATGAAGAACCCCAGGGTTAGTAGAAGGAAAGAAATCTTAAAAATTAGAGCAGAAATAAATGCAAAAGAAACAAAAGAGACCATAGCAAAAATCAACAAAACCAAAAGCTGGTTCTTTGAAAGGATAAATAAAATTGACAAACCATTAGCCAGACTCATCAAGAAACAAAGGGAGAAAAATCAAATCAATAAAATTAGAAACGAAAATGGAGAGATCACAACAGACAACACAGAAATACAAAGGATCATAAGAGACTACTATCAACAATTATATGCCAATAAAATGGACAACGTGGAAGAAATGGAAGAGTTAATTTTAAAAAGAGGTAAAGCAATAAGAGGGAGCTAGTTGGATCTATTTTTAAGGCATAACCAATATAAGACCGGAGAAGGCAATGGCGCCCCACTCCAGTACTCTTGCCTGGAAAATCCCATGGACAGCGGAGCCTGGTAGGCTGCAGTCCATGGGGTCGCTTAGAGTCGGACACGACTGAGCAACTTCACTTTCACTTTTCACTTTCATGCATTGGAGAAGGAAATGGCAACCCACTCCAGTGTTCTTGCCTGGAGAATCCCAGGGACGGGGGAGTCTGGTGGGCTGCCATATATGAGGTCGCACAGAGTCGGACACGACTGAAGCAACTTAGCAGTAGCAGCAGATGGATCTATTTTTAAGGCATAACCAATATAAGACTGGAGAAAGCAATGGCACCCCACTCCAGTACTCTTGCCTGGAAAATCCCACGGACAGAGGAGCCTGGTAGGCTGCAGTACACGGGGTCGCTAAGAGTCGGACACGACTAAGGGACTTCCCTTTCTCTTTCCACAAGGAAATGGCAACGCACTCCAGTGTTCTTGCCTGGAGAATCCCAGGGACGGGGGATTCTCTATGGGGTCGCACAAGAGTCGGACATGACTGGAGCGACTTAGTGGCAATGTAAGACCTGGGGCTTCCCTGGTGGCTCAGAGGGTAAAGCGTCTGCCTGCAGTGCAGGAGTCCCGGGTTTGATCCTTGGGTCAGGAAGATCCCCTGAAGAAGGAAATGGCAACCCATTCCAGTACTCTTGCCTGGAAAATCCCACAGACAGAGGAGCATGGCAGGCTATGGTCCATGGGGTTGCAAAGAGTTGAACACAACTGAGCGACTTCAGTAATGTAAGACCTGAAGAGCTTTTGGCTTAGTTTCTGAAACAGCAGAGCCTGCTGTTACACTCAAATTAAATCATTGTCAAAACTGGGGTGATGTGGAGGGAATGGATTACCAAATATGTATGCTACAGGTAGTCTTCACAATAAAGAAGTATGGTTCAATAATATTGACAAGGAATAAATAGTTGCATTAGGATCATATATATCTAGCATTTACCAGTTATCAGTTTTAACAAGCAGTGGTACTATATTTTATCTAGGACAGAGATTTATTACCTTTTGGCAACATAGATTCTTTTACTTGTTTCTGATTAAAAAAAAAAATCCTCTCCAGGATATGCATGTATGTATATAAATATAATTTTATGTATACATTTGGACAATTTAGAGATGCTCTGAAAAAAATTGATATTTTTTCTAGCTTAAGAATCACCAAGAAGATGAGAATTAATAGAAAGTATTCAGAAGAATTCTCACTGACAGTATCAAGCAATGTAACTTCACTTTCACTTTTCACTTTCATGCATTGGAGAAGGAAATGGCAACCCACTCCAGTGTTCTTTGGACAATTTAGAGATGCTCTAAATTGCAGCAAACAAAGAGTTAAAAAATGAAAAACATTATAAAATATTCACAATATCTCAAAATACATGGGAATTTACTGCAGTGGCAAATGGCTCTATATATCTCATGTGAGAAATCCATAATTGTTTAATTGGATCTAAACAGAATGTTATGAAAGATGTTCATAGCACATTCCCTGAGCTACAAAGAATGGTTACTTCTTAGGAGTTTCTAAGAAGGCACCTAATTGTAAGAGTTTCATCAAAAAAAAAAAAAAATAGTACTAGAAATTTAAAAGGTGATATGTCCAACAATTCCACTGAAGAGATCATATCATTCTCTAGCGATGCCAAATAAGTAAGTTGCTACTATAATAGTATCAGTCTTCCAACATTTTAGTTTTTCCCTCACATACTTGAAACTTTTCTTAGTTACTACATCACTTCAATTAAGAGGAGCATTCAGGGCATCATCATTTAAAATTTTAAGGTGTGAGGCTGGGCTGCTTCTGTGTTTAGTGGCCATCACTGTCTTATTGGCCATTGGAGTTGATGCCCGGTTACTGAAGCAGAAGTGCAGAGACCCACGGCTGATCTGGTTTCCTTCTCTCTAAGTGTGCACTCTTCCTTCAGCAATGGCATCTCTGCACTCCTGGGGAGCAGTACCACAGCAAGAAGGACTGCAGCAGGTTGCTGGCATGTGCTGGGGCCCCCTGGATGGTCCTGACAACTTAGTCACTGCCCCAGGCAGCTTTGAACCTGATGCCTCTGTACCTGCAATGTCCATTCAGATGCAATACCAGGTTTGAGGCAGCTCATTTCCTGAAGAGTGTACCTTCCTTTACCCTAGTGCAGAGCTCACTGGAGTAAGAGGGTCTAGTGCAGGTGCCTACTGTGTGCTAGGATACATGCTGAGGTGGTTACAGGAAATTGGCTAAAGCCCCAGGCTGTTTTCAGTTTTTTTTCTCCACCTGTTTCCAGGAGTAAGTAAGGGTATACGTGCAGTCTTCGGGAGTAGAGTCTAAGTTCTTTATAGCCCTCCGGTAAGTTCCACTGGTTTTCAAGCTAGCTAAGGGGACTCACCTTTCTGGTGTCAGACCCCAAGGCTGGGTTGCCCAATATATGGCTCGGACCCCTTACTCCCCAGGGAGCATCCGCAAGCCCTTGATATTCCCCTCCACAGTGTCTTCTGCTGGAGTTGTGGGTCCAGACCCAATCACTTCTCCTCCTGTTCTGTCCGATCCCATGTGGATCGTTCTTTACAGGCTTGATTGTAGAAGATGTTTAGTGTCAGTTTTCAGTTTGTTGACAGCAAGAGCTGCTTCACAGGTAAAAGTATTTTTGATGTGTTTGTGGGGGAGGTAGGGCTTCCCCAGTGTCTCAGTTGGTGAAGAATCTGCCTGCAATGCCAGAGACCCAGGTTTGAGCCCCGGGTAGGGAAGAGCCCCTGGAGAAGGAAATGGCAACCCACTCCAGTATCTTGCCTGGAGAAATCCATAAACAGAGGAGCTGGGCAGACTACAGTCTGTAGGATCACAAAGAGTCAGACACGACTGAGTGATGAAACTTTGGAGAAGGAGGTGAGCTCAGCCTTCTCCTATTTTGCCATCTTGATTTCCCTCTCCAAAGCTCTGTGACAGTCTCTCTCCTTTTTTATTTTTCTTTTTTTTTGGCCACACAGGGCAGCTCGTGGGATCTTAGTTCCCTGACTAGGAATTGAATCTGGGCCCTCGGCAGTTAAAGCACAGAATCCTAACCACAGGACCACCAGGGAATTCCCCATATTATTTTTTTTTTAATATATCGAAGAGATATATTATGTTTTCATGATTGTTTGTTGCTTGAATCCACCAGTGAACCTTCTGCTAGAGTCCAGTGTTTTGTCCTGCCTTCTCCAACAGGGAGAGCAGCTAGGGGGCCTGGGTGCCCATGCTCAGAGACCTAGGGGGGCTTCACCTGGCCTTGAATATGCATGATGTTTAGCTAGGGATCACTTTCTCATAGTTAAGAAACCTTTGCAGTTTTGCTGAAGCTAACTTTTATAATATATTGACATAACTTAAAAGAACAGAACTCATCATTTAAAGAAATTCTATGGTGAAAGATTTATTTAGTGTGAATTTCTTTAAAACTCATTGACGTTACTACTTCATTCACATCAGAATGGCTGTAAGACAGACAATAAACAAATTTTGGTGAGGGTATGGAGAAACTGAAACTCTTGGGAATAAAAAATGTTACAGCTACTTTGGAAAATGGCTTTGCAGTTTCTTTGAAAGGTTAAACATAACGTTACCATATGACCTAGTATTTCTGCTCCTATGTATATGTCCAAGAGAGCTGAAAACAGATGTCCATATAAGACCATGTATGTGATTGTCCATAGCAGTCAAAACATGTTCATAATAGCCAAAAAAGTGGGAACAACCCAATGTTCATCAACTGGTTGATGTGTGAGCAAAATAGCTATATGTACACAGTGTAATATTCTTGAACCATAAAAAGATTGAAATATTGATTCATGTTACAACAAAGATACATTTCGAAAATATCATACTAAGTGAAAAAATTCATATACAAAAGGAGAAATATTACATGATTCCTTTTATATGATATACTCAGAATAGGCAAATGTATAAAGACAGAAAGTAGGCTAGTGGTTCCCAGGGCCTGGCAGGAGCAGGGAGTGGGGAGTGACTGCTATGAGGTACAGAGTGTCTTCAGGAGTGGTAAAAACATTCTGGAATTAGAAGTCAGAGCTGTACACTTTGTGAATAGACTACAAATTGCTGAACTTTACATTTTAAAAGGGTGAGTATTATACATGTGAGTTACATCTCAATAAAGAAGTCATCCTCATTATGAATTTGGATATTTTACACACCAGCTGTTGAAGTGAGCCACACTCTGTACTTCTTTTCCTGGTGTGTGACACTTCTGTAACTGAGCCCAAAGGAGGACAAATAAAGATGTAGCTCTAATTAAGCACAGTTATAAAAATAAAAGGGGCGGTGATTTTAAGGACTATATACATCAACAAAATTGTGGTCAATGAACAGTGACAGTGAAAGTTGCTCAGTCCTTTCCGACTCTTTGAGACTTCCTGGACTGTACAGTCCATGGAATTCTCCAGGCTGGAGAATACTGGAGTGGGTAGCCTTTCCCTTCTCCAGGGTACCTTCCTAACCCAGGAATTGAACCCAGGTCTTCCACATTGCAGGTGGATTCTTTACCAGTTGAGCCACCGGGTCAATGAATTGTTGGATCAAATATCTGAGATGAATAAAGACCCAATTATATCAGTGTCTCCTGTTCTCTCTCTCCCCTCCCCTTTCTTTTTCCGCCCTCTTCCCTTCACTCTACCAATTACAGACTCCTGAAGGGTATTTCAATTGTAAAGTAAACATCTTTTGCCAAGAAATTGTAAGAAGGAGCTGAGCACTTTCTCTGGTATTTTATTTCCTTACTGATTTATTCAGTTCAAATTAAGTATTTGATCATTTAGCCACAAAGCAAATGCAACCCAGCCTGGGGATGCTGAAATATGTTAATTAGGAAAATGACAGGGGGAAGGAGAAGAAATTTAGCAAATATGTGTATGCTTTATATGAAGGAAAGTAATAAACCTCTACATAAACATCTGTGGTTTATGAGAGCACCATATACTTTATAATTAAGCAAAAATCATGAAGCAGCAGCAGAATACACTAATGATGGCATATATTTGTGAGAACTAGATAAATTGCCTGAGAGTAGAAAGGTTACATTTGTTAATAATAATATCATAAGATTATTTTATTATTTTCCCTCAGGGAAGGATTTTTCAGTATTCTACTGAGTATGAAGGATTCCTTTTCTTCATTCACTGTTTCAAAGACCTAGTACATTTTTGTCTAATGGAAAAATAACACTCATTTAACAGCATAAACTATTCTATAGTTTCTATAGATGCTATAAATTTTCATTTCTATAAATGCTGAGGCTTTTTCCTCCTGGGCCTTAGCGTCTGAACCATATGTAATTTGTAGCCCTGTCATCAAACTACTGAGATTTCCTCTCTTAATTCTCAGCTGACATGAGTAGACACAGAATCATAGGGTTCTGGGTAATTATTACATTGAAATTTTGCTTCTTTCATAGACTATTTTATTATGACAGTATGCTGGGTCAGTGACCTACCTATTTATTTTGAGATTGTCCAGGAGGCATTTCCTTTTAGAAGAAAAATAGTCTCTTTGAATCCTTGCATTCGTAAAATTTTGATGGTTGCTTATAAAGATGGCAAACAAAATTCAGCAAGTTCTGTAACAAATGTTTGGTTTTCCGTTGTCTATAAGGACTGACATACTCAAGGCACTGAAATCACAATGCAAAACTAATTTCAAACAGTAGGAAGAATTTATTTCAGAATGTCACTAAACATTTCCATAATCAACAATTATGATATGTGGTCAGTGTTCCTAAAAAAGTATCACTGTAAAGGTTTTCTTCTCAAACTTTATTTCTGGCTATAAAAGTGGGAATGCAGAGAAATGTGTGAATTCATAGATAAAAAGTGCTTCTTAGTATGGAGGATTAATGGGATAAAGCAGGTCTCTGGAAGCAATCAGTAAAGTATCAGTTTTTTATGTTAATTCACACTAGTCATGTTCAAAGAGAGAATAAAATTGAGTTTACCAAATAATAAGGCTTGGCTCTAGAAAGGACAAAATAGGGAATCCTAATTTTGTATCATGGGAACTAGATACCATGGTAATAACAGATATGAGAACTTTTAACATGGGTGATCAGGGCATAGGTGGGATATGGAGATAATAGAACTATGTGTCATGTGAATATAAAGATTCCAGTATAGCACTTGATCCAATTTCTAAACTCTATCCATCATGACATGTTTTAAGTATTTCTTTTCAGTCTCCATGTCTCTTGTTTGAATCCTTTCCATTATCAGCATAGCTGCCTTAGGCTAGTTCTACCAGCCCAGTCTTACTCTTCATTATAAGAATATGACTACAAATCCTTCTGATGTTGGCAGTGAAGATTGGGCATCACTAGGTCTCACTTCATGGAACTGATGTAATAACTTAGGAAAAATAATGACAGTATAACATTTGTGTCAAATATTTTCTGAGCTACAGTCACAGTTCTTTGAGCACCTAGGAAATAAGAGGGTGTACTAACTCAAGACATGGGTAATGTTATTTATATCATCATTACTAAATATTAGGTGACTTCTCAGCACTTTCTGAAGTTTTATCTTTTTAGGTATGACCAGTTCTATTATCTTTTGACTTATGATGTTAATTTCACACCAAATATGTGATCCTTCAAATATAAGAAAGGATAAGTGAAATATTCAATAAAAATAGAACACTATATTGTATTATGGGAGATTTGAAGAAATTGTTTAACAGTTTTTTCCATATTAAGACATTTAAATCTATCCCAATTAAAAGTTTTGTTTTGGTTTCTATAATATTTTCTATTTAGTTCTATTCTTATATGCTAATTTGCTTTGAGCCTTAAAGATATATGAGTTTTATATTTTTAGGTTGATCTCACGTGCAGAGTTGTGTTACTCATACTTCTTAACTCTGCATCATTTGTCAGCATTCATTTCAGTCAATTCAAGACTTCAAACTTGGCTATTGTATTTTTTTTTTCCCCTTTGGGCATCCCCATCTCCCTTTCCTCTGGTGCTAATGGACATCACTCTCCAGTATTCTTGCCTGGAGAAACCCATGGACAGAGGAGCCTGGCGGGCTGCAGTCCATTGGGTTGCAGAGTAAGACACGACTGAAATGACTTAGCACACACGCATGCCCGTACTACCTGTGATAAAGGTCTTGAATATGCACATATCCCTGTAGTATTATTTCGTGGGAAGGTATTTTAAATTTATATGTAGGATATTTGGCTGTTAAGCTTGTCTGTGTTCTACTTTTCATACTTTAACACATTTGAAATCTCACTGTTTTGTGGTATGTACATGTACATTCACTTTCTTTTCTTTTTTTTTTTTCATTGTAGAAGGTTTTTTTCATTATTTGCATGGTTTACATCTTAGACATTCTTGATCAGCAGCAACTAGGTTGTTTTTAGTCTTCTACTATCACTAACAATGTTGCAGCTAACAGTGTTATACATATTTTTTTAGGAAGCTGTATGATAACTTCTCTGGACATATATCTAGGATTGGAACCCGTGAGTTATAAGGCAAATGGATAATTATCCCAGTATGCTGCTGCTGCTAAGTTGCTTCAGTCATGTCCGACTCTGTGTGACCCCATAGACCGGCAGCCCAACAGGCTCCACCATCCCTGGGATTCTCCAGGCAAGAACACTGGAGTGGGTTTCCATTTCCTTCTCCAATGCATGAAAGTGAAAAGGGAAACTGAATTCACTCAGTCGTGTCCGACTCTTAGCGACCCCATGGACTGCAGCCTACTAGGCTCCTCCATCCATGGGATTTTCTTTCAGAAATATCTATAGCACATTATAATATTCTTAACAGCAGTATGTGAGAGTTTCTTTTTCTCATCTTTGTCAACATTCATTATTAAATGCTTTTATTTTTGCCTTTCTGACTGCTGTAAAGTGATATCTCATTATTGTCTAATTTTGCCTTTTTCTGATTAATAGTAGCATTGAGCATTTGTTCACGATGTTCTTCTTGGCCATTGCATTTTTTGTCTATAGTTGCTTATTTATTGATCTTGCCCATTGTTTTCTATTGAAATTTCTGTCTTTTTCTTGTCAATTTATAAATACTTTCTTAGTATGCCATCTGTCTGTTGGCTTTTTTATGTTGTTCTTCATTAGATAGAAATATTTTTTTAATTTATTTAGAAATGCTTAATTTTAATGTAATAAAACCCATTTTTAATTTATTTATTCCCTGATTGTGTGTTTGGGGTTTTATTTAAGAAGTTTTTTCTATGCCTAGATCATAAAATTTTTTTCAACATTTGTTAAAGTCTTTTTATTTTTAACACATTTTTAATCTATCTGTTGTCTATGCTATGATAACGTTTAAGCTTAGTTTTATTTTCCTTCATATAGTGAACCTATTTTCTGAATACCAATTATAAATCCTTTTCTCAGTTTCTGTGTAATGTTACATTTTACTTCCAATTTATATTCTCACCCATTTGTTTGCTTTTCATTTCTGGAGTTAATATTGTATTGAATTTTCTATCCCTATAGCTTTGGATCTGTCTTAATATCTACTAGGGAAAGTCCCTCTCCTCGCACACTTTTAAGCACCTTTTATTTTCTTTTCAAATCTGACTTAGCTATTTATGGACTTTTATTCTTCCATATAAATTTTAGTATGAGTTTTCCAAGTTCTTCTTCAGAAATATAATTTTAAATGTGTCTCTTAAGGACCATTATATGGCAGCATATAGCTACATTTTGATTGTTATTTAAAATAAAAAAGCTATTTCCTTAAACCTTTGGAAAATGTTATTCTACTCTATTCTACACTGAAGTATACTTTTATAAAGTCTGACTTTTTCCCTGTGTAGTGGTCCACTCCTCTCTAGAGACCAATTTTTTCTCTTTGTTTCTCTGTCCATACATTTTACCATAATGTTTCTCGGACTCAAGTTTCTTATTTTTCATGCTTTATCATTCTGCAACCCTTTCAATCTGAAGTTTTCTATCCTCTTTCAGTTAGGGAAATTCTTGGGCATCATTGCTTGAAATAGCTCCTCTTCTGTGAAATGGCACCCCACTCCAGTACCCTTGCCTGGAAAATCCCATGAACGGAGGAGCCTGGTAGGCTACGGTCCATGGGGTCGCAGAGTCAAGACTGAGTGACTTCACTTTCACTTTCTGTGTCTATATACATTTTTTTCTCTCCAAATAGGACTTCTTTTTTATATGTATCAACATTTCTGTTGCTGATTCCATACCTCTTGACTTGTTTCCCATTTCTCTTTCTTCAAGTGTTGTTTTTTTGTTTTGTTTTGTTTTGTAAAATATCATAATGCCACTTTCTGATACCCTATTTCATTCTTATCCTGTATCCTTTTAGTTATTTATCCACTGCATTAATAATTCATTTAAACTCATATTTTCCATACCAAGTACACCTGCCTAGTTCTTGTTTATAAATGCTTGTTCTTCTTCATATTCCAACTTACTCTCTCTTAATTCATTGAAAATTTTCATTAGTTTTATTTTGAATAACATATAAGATAATAAGCAAGCAAATAAATAATAACTGGTTCACCTAGTATTTGCAGTTGGGTTTGTTGCCTTTGTTTAGTAGTGGTTACGCTCCTTGGATGTCTAGTTATTCTTGCCTTTGAACTTGTTTCTCTCTGGCTGGTTTTGCAAATAGGGAGACCCAGGTTCTAGCTTGTGCTGCTCTTGGGGACTGAGGATGGGTGGCAGGATGATGCTTCTGGGCAGAGAGCCCACGATGTTACTGTCTAGCTTGGCCATCCTTTGCTCTCTCCTCACCAGATGATCTTGACTGCTTGGTTGTCATTGGTTAATGCTGGGGATGGGTTTGGTGATGCTGTGGGGTTTGCCATAATCACCAGTCCTTTTGTTATCC
The DNA here is from genome assembly GCF_027580195.1 of Bos mutus. NCBI lineage: Eukaryota > Metazoa > Chordata > Mammalia > Artiodactyla > Bovidae > Bos > Bos mutus. The sequence continues at coordinate 119,773,227 of NC_091618.1, forward strand.
ATCTCTTGCGTAGCCTAGCTGTTATCTGCTGATCCAGTGACACTGGGTAGGCAGTGTTGGTTTTTTGGTTCCGTGAGTTATCATGTGACCAGCATAATTTTCAAAAAATACAGCTTAACAGACTCACAGATACAGAGAATACAAATTAGTGATTACCACTGGGACAAGGGAAGGGAGGAGGGGCAATATAGGGGTACAGGGTGGGAAGGGGTCATTATGGGATCATGTGTATGAAATTTTTGAAAATTGTAAAACACTATAGAATTTAAAGACCCTTTCACTCAATAAAAAAAAAGGATAAAAGTAAACAAAAATACAGCTTAAAAACCCTCCTCATCTTATTCCTCTACCGTAGTACCTTTAATTCAGCCTCATGTTTTCCATTTTTCAAGTGCTTCTCTCTGTCTTTGTCTATTTTTTTTTCTTTATATTCACTTTGTTTTACCTCTAACTTCTGGGAAAAGACGACAGCAGAATGTTAACATCTAGGCTAATGCTAAGTTTTGTTGAATCCCATCCATATTTGTTTTCAGGTTATGGATTTTCAAATAGTGCCAGCTTTGATTGAGTGTGCTCTATGTGCTATGCCTGTGGGAGTTGGTTTTCTATACAACATCTCATCTTCACAAACATTCTAGGAAGTAGCTGTTTTTATCATCTCCATTTAACAGATGAGAGAATTGAAGTCTAGATAAGATACTTCACATAGGCAATAACAGAGTCAAGGTACAAATTTAGGTCATCAGACTCTAAAGTCTTTTATGCTGTATTGTAATTAAGCATTTTGGTTTAAATTATTTTGGTTTGTTCTTCATGGTGTCCAGGAACCTTCTCAAAGTGTGTAAAAAATCTTGTGTTTGTGCATACAAAATATTTTTTAATGAGGTACTGAGTCCATTGCTTTCTTTAGATTCTCAAAGGTATCCATGAACTCCCACAGGTGAAGAACCACTTTAAGTGAAGTCAAAATTTACATGAGGGCTTAGGTGCCCAAGTTAACCAGTAACACACAACAATGATGTTGAACAATTTACCTCTGAAATTTTCTTAAGTGACCCTCATATTACTTAGACTGAACCAACAAAAGCTCAAAAGCCAAGAATTAATATTTTTTATTTCTCTTCATGTTTGATGCTGATATTTCTTTTCTTGGAGCAGTGGAGAATATTAGTCTGAAAACATGATAGGAATGGAGAGATGAGGGTTAAATAAAAAATTTTCCTCTTGATAGTTTGTATAATTATGTTCATTTATTTTAGTGCTCAAATGATTGAAGTTGGAAATTGCAAATTGGAAAAAAAAAAAAGACCATATCAAACTGTTATGAACAAAAGTAGCTAAGTGGCACTGTCTTCAGTGGCAGCTCTCTATGTCCTAACACCTGTGCAGCTGGGGAACAGCCCCAGCAGTGACCCTATTCATTCCCACCAGAATCTGGTGGCTTGTCCATTCATGGGTCCTCAGGAGGATGAGGCCTGTTGAACAAACTTCTAGCAATTCTTTCTGGCTTAATAGGATACTCTATGATAAGTCTCAGATAATAATCTTTCCAAGATGCCAAAGGCTCAACTTGGCTCAACTTTAGAGTTGACCAGACCTCTCAGGGCCCCTTTGTACCAGGGGCACCCCTATTAGATTTTTCCAAAACCCTTTTACAGCACCTAGATGATCCATGCTCCAGGAAAGCCTGTACTGAATTAGCCTCTGGAAACAAATAAATTGGGAAATTAGATAAACCTCTGCTCTTCTGGGGCTTCCCTGGTGGCTCAGATGATAACAAACCTGCCTGTAATGCAAAAGACTCAGGTTCAATCCCTGGGTCAGGAAGATCCCCTGGAAGACAGGAATGGCTACCTATTCCAGTATTCTTGCATGGAGAATTCCATGGTCAAAGTAGGCTGGTGGGCTGTAGTCCATGGGGTCGCAGAGTTGAACACAACTGAGTGACTAATACTTACTCACTTTGGTCTTCAGAAGTATGCTCTAAACCATAAAAATATTTCATAGAAAAAAATACTGGTATGGTAGACATATAAGGGAGAAGGCAATGGCATCCCACTCCAGTACTCCTGCCTGGAAAATCCCATGGACGGAGGAGCCTGGAAGGCTGCAGTCCACGGGGTCGCTGAGGGTCAGACATGACTAGTAACTTCACTTTCACTTTCATGCATTGGAGAAGGAAATGGCAACCCACTGCAGTGTTCTTGCCTGGAGAATCCCAGGGATGGGGGAGCCTGGTGGGCTGCCGTCTATGGGGTCACACAGAGTCGAACATGACTGAAGTGACTTAGCAGTAGCAGCAGACATATAAGACTTTAAAAATGTATATCTTATCAAAGTTAGAGTACAATATGCTTTCTAAGTAAAATGAGAGATGAGCTAATTTATGAATCTATTTCAGAAAATGAGAGAGTAGAAATTGTCAGAATTTGCCATATACACTACTCCAGATTCAATTATCCATTTAAAACAATTGTGATTTATAATACTGAAAAAATGTTAAATATCTCCATTTCAGACCTGAGATGTTTTTGTTCTCTAGAAAGAAAGTATCAATTTACTGCCTTTGGGTTTCTAGTCCCACATGGACCTTAAATAAAACCCCTCTGTGAGGTGTTAGCCAGTAGCTTGTAGAAAATGTTTTCTTGCCAAAGGCAGAGAGCGTGGATCTTGAGTTGTCCCAAAAGGAGTAACTGACTTTGAAGGTGTCAGGAGTAAAACGACTCCATTTTATAATCTCTCCTAAAGGCAAAAAGCTTCTCACTTCCAGAATAAATTGATGGCGAGATCCATTTTTTAGCTGGCAGGATGGTGATCAGCAAAGCTTTCACTCCAGCTTGCTGACAAGGGAAAAGGCCTGTCCCTGTTATGAGGTGTATGTGACTTGTGAAATGAAAGGCTGCATAACCCAGGCATGTGCTGTGGTTCCAATGAAAGTCTTTGTGTATTACAAGCACAATTGTTTGTCAATTGTACTCACATGGGGATGTACCATTTCCCTCTTATACACAGGAATTTGATTCTTCCTTGTTGCAGTTCCCCCATATGACACTCTCTCTGTTTGATAGCCCCTAAGGCAATGGCCACCCACTCCAGTACTCTTGCCTGGAAAATCCCATGGACAGAGGAGCCTGGTAGGCTGCAGTCCATGGGGTCGCAAAGAGTCAGACACGACTGAGCGACTTCACTTTCACTTTTCACTTTCATGCATTGGAGAAGGAAATGGCAACCCACTCCAGTGTTCTTGCCTGGAGAATCCCAGGGACGGGGGAGCCTGGTGGGCTGCTGTCTATGGCGTCACAGAGAGTCCAACAGGACTGAAGAGACTTAGCAGTAGCAGCAGCAATCATCTCATTGCTTTAAAACCCCAATCTGGTATTCTCAAATGTAAACCATAGTGCAGCCTTACATAAACTATAAAAGGCTTTCACATTTGTTTTCTATATCCATTTAACTCTGAGCAAATGTCACCATCGTATTTTATAGCTGAAAACTCAGAAAGACAAGACAGGAGCACCTCCTACACAGTCTGGGCTCCCTATACTTCTACTGTTTTCACTGTTTTCCTTGGACTGGAATTCTCAAACTTCAGTGAGTATACGACTCATTTAGGTTGCTTACTAAAGGTAATAGGAACGATAGTTAATGCAGTATTTAATATATACCAGGAATTAAGCACCTCACATGTATCAACTGATCTTTTCCTCAGAACAACCCCAAAGTAAATATTATGGTTATGCCATTTCACAGGAAAGAATGTGGAACTACAAAGAGATTTTGTCAATTGCTCAAAGCTTAACACTTTGTAAAGCCTATAACTAGAATTCAGATGAAGCCATCCTGCTTCCAGGGTCTGTGCTTACCTGGAAGATCTGTGCTTCTAGGGTCTGCTGGTCCTTAGAAGATTCTTTTTTCCCTTTCCTTGAGATTTTGGCAGTGTCTGGGGTAGGGGCCAGGAATCCAAATTTTGAACATAAAATTCCCCCAATTCCCAGATGGCTCCAGTGCTAGAGTTTCTCAGCTCAGACTAAAAAGCATTGATTTTGGGATTCAAAGACATATGTCTTCAGCAGTCATATATTGCAATGAAAATTCCTCTACGGGATGTTATAAATTAACAGTTTATAATCAGTAGAGCAAAATATAGAGGAGATGTGACTTGACATAGTATTCAATGGTTAGAAAAGGTAAGAGGCATTAGAGGAGATAATTGATGGTTAAGAAAAGGCACAGGGAAAAAAACAACAGAGACATCATCTATCTTATAGCATTCCTTGGAGCTAGATTTGCATAAGACTGTTCAATACCAAATTTGAAAATTAGAATGTAAGTTTCTTTCTCAAGTGGTTTTGAGAGAAGTCAGTGGAAACAATGGCAGTGGCCTTGAGTTAGAGTTATTTACTAGATGATAACAATTCAAGTTTCCTAAATTGTAGGATCTGTAGTTACACTGTCCAAAATGGTAATCACTGCTCACAGTATTTAAATTAGTTAAAATTAATACAAAATTTAAAATGCTGTTTCTCAATCAACCTGGCCAACACCTCAATCTGGGTGTTTTATAGCCATAGTGACTACCGAACTGGACAGCACACAGAGCTAGAATCTTGGACAGTGTGACCGTAGAACTTTCCCCAGCTATTCTTATTTTTTTTTTTCCTTCAGTTCAGCTCAGTTGAGTTCAGTCGCTCAGTCGTGTCTGACTCTTTGCAACCAAATGAACCGAAGCATGCCAGGCCTCCCTGTCCATCACCAACTGCCGGAGTTCACCCAAATTCATGTCTATTGAGTTGGTGATGCCATCCAACCATCTCATCCTCTGTCGTCCCCTTCTCCTCCTGCCCTCAATCTTTCTTAGCACCAGGGTCTTTTCAAATGAGTCAGTGCTTCGCATCAGGTGGCCAAAGTATTAGAGTCTCAGCTTCAACATCAGTCCTTCCAATGAACTCCCAGGACTGATCTCCTTTAGGATGGACTGGTTGGATCTCCTTGCAAACCAAGGGGCTCTCAAGAGTCTTCTCTAACACCACAGTTCAAAAGCATCAATTCTTCGGTGCTCAGCTTTCTTTATACTCCAAATCTCACATCCTTACATGACTACTGGAAAAATCATAGCTTTGTCTAGATGGACCTTTGTTGGCAAAGTAATGTCTCTGCTTTTTAACATGCTGGCTAGCTTGGTCATAACTTTCCTTCCAAGTAGTAAGCATCTTTTAATTTCATGGCTGCAATCACCATCTGCAGTGATTTTGGAGCCCCCAAAAATAAAGTCTGACACTGTTTCCACTGTTTCCCCGTCTATTTCCCATGAAGTGATGGGACCAGATGCCATGATCTTAGTTTTCTGAATGTTGAGCTTTAGGCCAACTTCTTCACTCTCCTCTTTCACTTTCATCAAGAGGCTCCTTAGTTCTTCTTCACTTTCTGCCATAAGGTTGGTGTCATCTGCATATCTGAGGTTATTGATATTTCTCCCGGCCGTCTTGATTCTAGCTTGTGCTTCCTCCAGCCGAGTGTTTCTCATAATGTACTCTGCATATAAGTTAAATACCCAAGGTGACAATATACAGCCCTGATGTACTCCTTTTCCTATTGGAGCCAGTCTGTTGTTCCACGTCCTTACTATCAGCAAAATCTTCTGTGTTAAAGTAATTACATGAAGGACAGTTAGCATTCACAGTTAAGATTTTTTCAAGAATAGCCAATGTTCTAATTTGTAATTTTGCTGTTCTGGTCATTTAGCATCACATCTCAATTTTGTTTGAGGTTTAAGGTTTGTTATTTTCCCACTGTTTTATATGGAGTTATGTGGGGTTGGAGGGAGGGTGGTCTGTGAAAATTATAAACTATGATAGTTTCTCCTCAAATGTCAGTAGGCTATCTCCCATTCAGATATCACAAAGCATTCCAGATGAGCTGGTATCCTTAGCTAAATGCACCAGGAGGCCCAGGAACCATATCAACATCACAAATATAACCTCTTGTATTTCATATTTAGCTTGGTTATGGTTTTTTACCCTCCATTACTATTATAACTCATGGATGGCAGTATTTTAAGACTTTCTGCCCTGATATAAGTCAGGAGTGATTTTATTAGATTTACATGCATAATGCATGGTCCCACAAACGAAAGCGTGACGAATACACCACGTGGGGGCTCAGTTGGTCTTCAAGAACTCCTGAGCAGCCAGTTGTCTGAGTTCTAGTCCCCTTTCTCCAGGAGGAGAATGCAATTTGGCCATGATTTATTCTCCCATAGATAGACTGCTCTGGCCTGTAACTGGACCCCAGAGCCGTGAAATTGTTACAGTGCTGGCCTGGAGTTTCAGGGTCAGATTCCTCAACTTATTTTAGACATTTTCCTGGAAGTGTGGTTCAGCACACAGATATCCATTCCCTGGAGTGAGTTTTATGAGAGCCAGTTAGCTCTAATCAAGTAGACTCTGCTTAGTGATCTAAGCACCAAATAATCGGAATAGACTTTGGTAAAGAATAACTCTTAGCTGTTAGATAAGTCGGTTTAAAGTGGTTTTTCTTTCAGTTTCAAATAGCAATTATTCTACTATACATGTAATTATTAGCTATTATAAGTCATACTAACCCTCCCTCTCTCATACTAAATAGAACCATAAATAAAAAATCACTGAAACTTAAAACTGAAAGGGAGTTTTGAGATTACCTACTCTAACCTCTTTTTTGTTTTCTCCGTACAAGCAACTGTGTCTCAGAAAGGCTATGAAATTTACCCAAGATCTCCAAGCTAATTAAGGGAAATAGTACCTCCAACACATCCTAATTCCTTGTTCAGTACTGTTTCTACTGTGTCACCTTTTTCTGTAGGAGTAAAGACATGTATTGTCATATGATAGCATGAAAATATTTTCCTCCTACTGAGGGAAGACGCTTGGACTCCAGTTCTAGAAAAGGTACAACCTGACAATAGCTAATGCATATATGGTGTTAGTATATGCTAGGCATTACCCCAAGCCCTGATGACCTATGACCTCCTTTAGTGCTCATGGCAATGCTATGAGATCCTATTATTATTCCCATTTTACAGTAAGTGAGCTGAGTCACAGTGAGATTAAACTTGCCTGTGAGCACACAGCTAACACTTGGCAGAATCTCAACTCAACTTCAGGAAATACAGTTGCAGACTCCACACTCTCAACCACTGCTTTGCTACCTATAAAGCTCATACCTGGGGCCACCACCCAGGATGAGTTAAATGCATGAGAAGGATGTTGGAAAAACTTCTATGTCTGTAAAGTGCTTTAGTTCTGAGGCAACATTTTAGTAATACTTTCTAACTAACATTCATGAAAACTAAAGCTGTTATTTTCATTAGAGCATTCATTATTAAAGGCACTGTTTTTGTTGTTGCTGCTGTTTTCACTAAAATCTTTCAGTGATCTGAGTGAGTTCAGCAACCAAGTAGCAAGTAGGCATAGCAGTAAAACATGCTGCTGTGATGGCAATACCAAGCAGCCATTTCTCACTGGCAACAGCAGTGCTAGCAGACTAGCATCGTTCCCTGCTCTGTAGTGTGCAGCCCTTCTGAACAGGGACACGCCACTTAATCAGCAGGGATTTCCATTTGAAATGGTGAAATGGTCTGGGATTGTTAGTCTGAGAAACATTATTCTTGCTTTCTGTGGATAAGTGTTAATATAACAATTAAAAGGGAGTAAGTGTTCTAGTGAAAATAGACTCACTTATATTAACAGGAGAAGGCAATGGCACCCCACTCCAGTACTCTTACCTGGTAAATCCCATGGACAGACGAGCCTGGTGGGCTGCAGTCCATGGGTTCGCTCAGAGTTGGACACGACTGAGTGACTTCACTTTCACTTTTTACCTTCATGCATTGGAGAAGGAAATGCAACCCACTCCAGCGTTCTTGCCCGGAGAATCCCAGGGACAGTGCTGTCTTGGACACGACTGAAGCGACTTAGCAGCAGCAGCAGCAGCTGAGCCCATCAAATCTTTCCTGATGGCTCAGCAGTAAAGAATCTGCCTGCAGTGCAGGAGACACAGGAGACATAGATTCAATCCCTGGGTCAAGAAGATCCCCTGGAGGAGGAAATGGAAACCCACTCCAGTATTCTTGCCTCTAGAATCCCATGAACAGAGGAGACTGGTGGGTTACTGTCCATGGTGTCACAAAGAGTCGGACACGACTGAGTGAACACTGGACCCATCACAAAATACGTACTTGAGCAGTGGTTAAGGAAAAGTGATTCCCAGAAGGAACCCTCATGCAGTACGGGGTATATCATGTTCATAAGAGTGATAACATGACTACTTGGCATATTGAATTAAAAATATAAAACATGGGAAAGAGAGTCTCTCTAGAGTGTGAGCTCCTTGTTGGTAAGGATGCATGTCGTGTTTCTGTACTATTGCCTGGAGCCCTCACAGTCCTGAGCTTAGGCAGGAGAGATGGACACATGGGTAGGTGAATGGGATTGAAACCAGAGATGGAGACCCTGAGAGAAGAAGTCATAAGAAGGGTTCTTCCTGGCTCCATCTTGGCTATTAGTGCAGAAGGAAGCTTTGACTCATAGTCTCTTCACTGATTAGCTCACCAAGGTTTAGCCAGATATTAACTTCTTGGACTCCTTCATGGATCATAGTCTTGTGGTGAAAGGGCTTGTGTAACTCAATGAAGCTATGAGCCATGCCATGTAGGGCCACCCAAGACAGATGGGTCATAGTGAAGAGTTTTGACAAAACGTGGTCCACTGGAGAAGGAAAATGCAACCCACTTCAGTAATTTGCCTGGAGAACCCCACAGATAGTAAGAAAACGCAAAAAGATATGATGGTGAAAGATGAGCCGCACCCCACCACCACCAGGTTGGAGGCTGTCCAATATGCTGCTGGAGAAGAGAAGAGCACAATAATTAACAGCTCCAGTAAGATGGAAGCAGCTAGACCAAAGCAGTAACGATGCTTAGCCATGGATGTGCCTCGGTTGGAAAGTAAAGTCTGATGAATGTGAACTGAGAATTTCCAGATGTACAAGCTAGGTTTCAAAGAAACAGAGGAACAAGAGATTGAATTGTCAATGTTCATTAGACCATAGAGAAAGTGAGGGAGTCCCAGAAAAACATCTGTTTCCTTGAAGCTAAAGCTTTTGACTGTGTGGATCACAACAAACTGGGAAATCCTTAAAGAGATGGGAGTATCAGACCACATTACCTATCTCCTGAGAAACCTGTATGGGGTCAAGAAGAAGCAGAACAGGAGGTGGAACAACCGACTATTTCAAAATTGTGAAAGGAGTACAAGGCTGTATATTGTCACCCTTTTCATTTAACTTATATGCAGAATATATCATGTAAAATGCCAGGCTAGATGAATCACAAGCTAGAAACAAGATCCCCAGGAGAAATATCAACAGCCTCAGATATGCAGATGATACCACTCTAGTGGCAGAAAGTGAAGAGGAGCTAAAGAGCCTCTGGATGAGGGTGAAAGAGGTGAGTGAAAAAACTGACTTAAAACTCAACATTAAAAAATCTAAGATCATGATATCTGGTCTCATCACTTCATGGTGAATAGAGAGCGAAAGAATAGAAACAGTGACAGATTTTCTTTTCTTAGGCTCCAAAATCACTGTGGACAGTGACTGCAGTCATGAAATTAAAAGATGCTTGCTCCTTGGAAGAAAAGCTATGACAAAGATAGACAGAGTATTTAAAAACAGAGACATCACTTTGCTGACAAATTTCTGTATAGTCAAAGCTATGGTTTTTCCAGTAGTCATTTATGGGTTTGAGAGTTAGACCATAAGGAAGGCTGAGCACCAAGAATTGATGCTTTTGAACTGGGGTGCTGGAGAAGACTCTTCAGAGTCCCTTGGACTATAAGAAAAACAAACCAGTCATTCCTATAGGAAATCCACCCTGAATATTCAATGGAAGAACTGACACTGAAACTGAAGCTCCAATACTTTGGCCACCTGATGCTGGGAAAGATTGAAGGCAGAAGGGTGTGGCAGAAGATGAGATGGTTCGATAGCATCACTGACTCAATGGATATGAATTTGAGCAAACTCTGGGAAATATTGGAGGACAGAGGAGCCTGGCAAGCTATAGTCCATAGGGTTGCAAAAAGTCAGACACGAAATGATTAAGTAACTGAACAACAACAACTTCTCTAAATCACAGTAATCCTCATCATTATTGGGTAGTGGTAAAGGTAAAATTATTTATAAAATCTAAAGCTACATACAGATATAAGTTATACAAAAAATCCTTTCATAATAAGATAATCAGTGGTATAAAATTGACTAAAAAAAAACTGACTAAAAAAAATAACTGCCTCTTCACCCCATCATGATGTATCTATTTCATAGTACTTCCTATTTCCACTAGCAATGAGAATTACTATAGTCCAAGTTTCTTCTTCCTTACACTTGCCCCAGACTCCCCTCTGTCTACTCCATCCTCCAAATAAGTTATGTATGCTCTTCTAAAGGATATATGTTTTTTATCAAATATCACAGAGAATCCTGTTCACAATTCCCTGGAGTAACCAAGTGTCCATCGTTGAACTTGAGTCACTTACAGTTATAGCATCATTTATTGCCATTCAGAATATTTAAAAGAGGAATGATAATGCCTTGATAATATGGGTGAAAAAAGTCTCTGCAGAGTGAATTATCAGCCACACAAGGACTTGTGAAACTTTAATGCCCATACAAAGTCCCCAAGATCTTACTGAAAGGCAGATCCTGAATAAGCAAATCTGGGGTGAAGCCTGAGTTTCTGTACTGCCCCTGTGATGGCGACAGACACTGCTGCTCTGTGATGTATCCTTTGAGTGACTGGAGCCTACACTGTGATTCCTAATATTTCAAGTATGAGGATACTCTTAAAATTTTAAGTGTTGGTATTATTTTGATTATACATTTTAAAATGCCTATAAGCAAAAAAATTATCTTACCAACCAAAGATAACAAGCACAACTATTAATAATTGGTTTATAAGTGGTATATATAGATACCAAATCAAAGTGGGAGTCCTTCTATCCATATTGTTTTTTTCAAGTATAGTTGTTGTACCATCTGTCCATGTTATTTTAAAGTTGCCTTTAAATTAATTTTAAAACTATTCAAATAATACAAATTTTAGAAAATTCATGAAGTCAAAAAAACAAAAAGAAGATAAAAATCACCTGTAATTTTATAGTTAGATAGAAAGCACAAACCCTGTGAGCACATCAGTTTATTCTTTCCCATATGCCCACACCCAACCCCAACTCTGTTGCCACTGCCCTGTATATCTTCATCATGTGATATCAACATCAAGGTGACAAGACTGACAGAAAGATGCAGACACAGCTAGATGAAATTGCATGAAGTAAAAATTATTTTAAAATAAACTTAGGAAGTTTTAAATATTATGGAATGGGGGCATGCAGGCCTTCCCAAGGTTTTCAGCCACAAGAATACTGATTTACAGCCATAGCAGCCATGGACAGTGGGTTCATCCATTTTTCTCTCTGGAATTTTGTACAAATTGGATGCTATAGTTCACTGTATTTAGTGATGTTGAAGCTTTCCTGGGAGCGGAGCATGTCCTGGATTTTAGGTTGCTTTTCCAATTCAGGGCAAGTTGATGGGTACATGCTACTGAGTTTTCTGACTTCAGATCTCACACATTTTCCCAGCACCATAGTTATATAGCAGTGTCAAGATAAAGAATCATACTTTTACAGAAAATAAATGGCAAAACTTACTGGAAGTGGTATCCTTGAGCTCAGTGGTTATTTGCTAACATAATCTGGCCTGCCAGAGGTCAATATGGGTTTCCCCTTTACCCCTTCCCAGAAGTACATGATAATTTTGAAAACTAGTAATAGGTATCACACTTAGACATTCTCTCACTAATTCAAATTACTTTAAATGGAGGTGAAACAGCCGTGTCTCTGCAGTTTTCCAGTCAAATCAATGTCAGTCAGGAAGCAGGAGGCCAGGAGGGCAGAATTTCCTGAGTGCTAACAGTTAAAATCACTCTCTACTTCCTCACATGAAATGATTATCTGTGATACTTATTACTGCCAAGTTGCTCTGAACTGGAAATAGGGATTTGGTGGATGAGTGGAAGTGCAGATGTGTAAGTCAAATTCTTACAAATCACAAAAGACAGACACGCATACACCTACGGTCACACGTACATGCCCACTCTTGTTGGAGCCTTTCCTTGGCACCAGAGGTTTGTATGCAGCATAAGTGTTCATGTGATCAAAAGAAGGACAGAACAAAGATCTTTGAACTTGGACTCTAATGGACCAAGTTCTAGTCTCTCTTCGTTTTTTTCATTTAGTGCGTCACCATCAGTCAGTTCAGTCGCTCAGTCATGTCCAACTCTCTGCGACCCCATGAATCACAGCACGCAAGGCCTCCCTGTTCATCACCAACTCCTGGAGTTCACTCAGACTCACATCCATCAAGTCGGTGATGCCATCCAGCCATCTCATCCTCTGTTGTCCCCTTCTCCTCCTGCCCTCAATCCCTCCCAGCATCGGAGTCTTTTCCAATGAGTCAACTCTTCACATGAGGTGGCCAAAGTACTGGAGTTTCAGCTTTAGCATCATTCCTTCCAAAGAACACCCAGGACTGATATCCTTTAGTATGAACTGGTTGGATCTCCTTGCAGTCCAAGGGACTCTCAAGAGTCTTCTCCAACACCACAGTTCAAAAGCATCAATTCTTCGGGGCTCAGCTTTCTTCAAAGTCCAACTCTCACATCCATACATGACCACTGGAAAAACCATAGCCTTGACTAGACAGACCTTTGTTGACAGAGTAATGTCTCTGCTTTTTAAAATGCTGGCTAGCTTGGTCATAACTTTCCTTCCAAGGAGTAAGTGTCTTTTAATTTCATGGCTGCAGTCACCATCTGCAGTGATTTTGGAGCCCCAAAAATAAAGTCTGACACTGTTTCCACTGTTTCCCCATCTATTTCCCATGAAGTGATGGGACCAGATGCCGTGATCTTCGTTTTCTGAATGTTGAGTTTTAAGCCAACTTTTTCACTCTCCACTTTCACTTTCATCAAGAGGCTTTTTAGTTCCTCTTCACTTTCTGCCATAAGGGTGGTGTCATCTGCCTATCTGAGGTTATTGATGTTTCTCCTGGCAATCTTGATTCCAGCTTGTGCTTCTTCCAGCCCAGCATTTCTCATGATGTACTCTGCATAGAAGTTAAATAAGCAGGCAGGGTGACAATACACAGCCTTGACGTACTCCTTTTCCTATTTGGAACCAATCTGTTGTCACCATAATAGTTTAAAATTTTTAAACAACATGCTCTGGGTCTCAAAGACTGCACTCAAAGTGTTGTCTGGGGCTGCAATTTCATTCCTTTAGGGTTCAGCTGAGGGAGTCCCCACTTCCTGTCTAACATGGTTGTTGGCAGCACTCAGTTCCTTGTAGGCTGGCAGACTGAGGGCCTCCGTTTCTTATTGGATCTAGGTCAAAGGTTGCCCTCACTTTTTTGCTAGGTGGGCTTTACTATCACAGCCATTTGCTTCCTCAAAGCCAGCAAGAGACTCTCAATAAGACTGTAATCTTATGTAATATAATAGTGTGCATGTATAACATATGGGCTTCTCTGGTGGCTCAGATAGAAAAGAATCAGCCTGCAATGCAGGAGACTTGGGTTCAATTCATGGGTTGTGAGGATCCCCTGGAGAAGGAAATGGCAACCCACTTCAGTATTCTTGCCTGGAGAATTTCATGGACAGAGGAGCCAGGTGGGCTACAGTCCATGGGGTCACAAAAAGAGTCAGACACAACTGAGCAAACAACATGTATAATATATACATATAATATGTATGTAATGACATATATACCATCACCTCTGTTAGCCATAAGTGTCAGATCCTGCTCACACTCAAGCAGACAGGGTCATATCAGGGTGAGAATGTGTGCGTGCTAAGTCACTTCAATTGGGTCCAATGCTTTGCAACCCTGTAAAGTTGTACCCTGCCACGCTCCTCTGTCCATGAGATTCACCAGGCAAGAATACTAGAGTGGATTGCCATGCCCTCCTCCGGGGGATCTTCCAACCCAGGGATCAAACTTGTGTCTCTTATGTTTACTCCATTGGCAGGCAGGTTCTTTACCATTAGTGCTACCTGGGTGGCCCTAGGTGAGATTACCGTCTACATATACTGTGTGTGTGTGTGTGTGTGTGATTTATTTTAAGGAATTGCCTCATGAAATTGGTGAGGCTGGCAACAGGGTAAGCTGGCAACTCAGGCAGGGGTTGATGTATTATTTTTTTCTTCCAGTTTTATTGAGATACAATTTAACATACAGCATTGTGTAAGTTTAAGGTGTACATGAAAATGATTTGACTTATATGCATTATGGAATGATTATCACAAGTTCAGTTAACATTCATCACCTCATATTTTGTATCTACAAAGTTAAAAATGAGAGAAAAAAAATTATGTGATGAGAACTTTAAGATTTACTCCTTTAGTTCAGCTCAGTTGCTGAGTCATGTCTGACTCTTTGTGATCCCATGGACTGTAGCATGCCAGGCTTCCCTGTCCATCACCAACTCCCGGAGTTTACTCAAACTCATGTCCATCGAGTTGGTGATGTCATCCCATCATCTCATCCTCTGCTGTCCCCTTCTCCTCCTGCCCTCAATCTTTCCCAGCATAAGGGTCTTTTCCAATGAGTCCGTTCTTTGCATCAGGTGGCCAAAGTATTGGAGTTTCAGTTTCAACATCAGTCCTTCCAATGAATATTCAGGACTGATTTCCTTTAGGAGGGACTGGTTGGATCTCCTTGCTGTCCAAGGGACTTTCAAGAGTCTTCCCCAACACCACAGTTCAAAAGAATCAATTCTTCAGCGCTCAGCTTTCTTTATAGTCCAACTCTCTTGTCCATACACGACTACTGGAACTTGACTAGATGGACTTTGTTGGCAGAAGTGTCTCTGCTTTTTAATGTGCTATCTAGGTTGGCCATAGTTTTTCTTTCAAGAAGTAAGCGTCTTTTAATTTCATGGCTGCAGTCACCATCTGCAGTGATTTTGGAGCCCTAAAAATAAAGTCTCTCACTGTTTTCATTGTTTCCCCATCTATTTGCCATGATGTGATGGGACAGGATGCCATGATCTTAGTTTTCTGAATGTTGAGCTTTAAGCCAGCCTTTTCACTCTCCTCTTTCACTTTCATCAAGAGGCTCTTTAGTTCTTCTTTGCTTTCTGCCATAAGGGTGCTGCCATCTGAGTATCTGAGGTTATTGATATTTCTCCTGGCAATCTTGATGCCAGCTTGTGCTTTATTCCCTTAACAGCCTTTATATATTACATACAACAGTATTAATTATATTTATCATGCTGTACATTGCATCCCTAATACTTATTTATCTTATAACTAGAAATTTGTAGTACCTTTTGACTTACTTTATCCAATTCCACCTCCCCTCCCCATGGCCTTTAGCTGGTGATCCAATGAGTTTGTTCATATGTTTGTTTTTGAAGTATAAGATGATACAGGTTTGAAACAGAATCTCTTCCTCTCTAGGAAACTTCTATTTTTACTCTTAAGGCATTCACTCATATTATTAAAGGAAATCTCCTTTTCTTAAAGTTGACTATTTATACAAAATACCTTCACAGCAACACTTAAATTAGTATGTGTCTAATAACTGGCACTATAATCCAACCAGGCTGACCATATTGGTTTCCTAGGGCTATTGTAATAAATTTATTCTTTCACAGTTCTGGAAGGTATAAGGCTGAAATCAGGGTCTTGGCAGGGCCACGATCCTTCCAAAGCCTCTAGAGAAAGATCCTTCCTTGCCTCTTCCAGCTTCTGGTAGCCTCAGATATCCTTTGGCTTATGGTAATATTACTTCATTCTCTGCCTCCGTCTTCACATGGCATCTTCCCTCTGTATCTTTTTGTGGCCAACTTTTCTTCTTATAAGGACACCAGTCAGGTTGGATTAAAGCCCACCCTTATCCAATATGACTTAATGTTAACCTGATTACACTTACAAAGACCCCATTTCCAAAAATACGGTCACATTCACAGGTACTGGGGGTTAGGACTTCAATGTATCTTTTGCAAGTCAACCCATGACACTGACCATAACAGACATTTATGCACCATCTCTTATTTTACTTTGATTGAGGACTGCTCCCAGGGCTGTTAACTCTCTGGAATTTTATCCTTGCTGGAGAGACAGCCAAGAATACTGAGGCCAGAGAAAACTCTCAGGCTGGGCTTGCTGAGACGGACCATGAGCATATGAGAGAATAAGAATAGAAGTGTTACTGGGGTGCAGGTAGGGTGTGAATGCCATCCCCCACACAGCATCAGCCAGGGGACATCCAGAGGTGACATCTCCCTAAAAATTCAAACTGTGTCCACAGTAAGTTCACCAGTCTCACAGAACTAAACAATGGTACAGAGTGTTGAACACCCTGAAACCCAAGGACTAGAGACAAGCTACAATTTCACACTTCTTTTCTGAAGTGATAAGCAGAATTCAACCTTGGAAAGAAAACTGTCCTTGTTTTTAATGCTGAGTAAAAGCTTCATAGGCCTCTTTTGTTACACAGAGGTAAAGCCAAACATTACCCTGTAATGGTGAGTTTCGAGACAATTTCTCTCATCATGATTAGAATTACATCTCAGCAGAATGTGTTTTGATCTTGACTGTGAAACAGACCTTATGCTAACTGCAGAGAAAGAATATTTTCTTTTAATCTTTTAATATTTTTTTAATCTTTCAGAGGGATATGAGAAGGTTACTTGCTGGGCCTAGGCAGCAGGTAAGGAGAGCTTAGCAATCTTTCTACAGAGAATTATGGGTTTATCTGCAGGTGATTTGGCTCTGCAGTGTGGCAATAGGCAGGGCCTAGGATGCAACAGGGAGGGGTTTAGTCTGAAGTTTGAAGGAGCCATTCTATACTTGGATTAGTTTACTAGGGCTGCTGTAACAAAGTACCACATGCCAAGTGGTTTAAACAAGAGAAGTTTATTGTCTCTCAATTCTGTATGCTAGAAGTTCAAAATCAGGTGTCAGCAGGGCCATGCTCCCTCTGAAAATGCTAGGGGAGGATATGTTCCAGGCCTCTCTCCTTGCTGTTGTTCAGCTGCTAAGTTGTGTCCTACTCTTTGCAACCCCATGGACTGCAGCATGCAGGCATCCTCTGCCCTTCACTATCTCCCGGAGTTTGCTCAGATTCACATCCATTGAGTTGGTGATGCTATCTAACCATCTCATCCTCTGCCACCCTCTTCTTCTTTTGCCTTCAATCTTTCCTAGCATCAGGGTCTTTCCAATGAGTCAGCTCATCACATCAGGTGGCCACAGTATTGAAGCTTTAGCATCAATCCTTCCAATGAATATTCAGTGTTGATTTCCTTTAGGATTGATTGGTTTGATCTCCTTGCAGCCCAGGAAATTCTCAGGAGTCTTCTCCAGCCCCACAATTTGAAAACATCAGTTCTTCAGCGCTCAGCCTTCTTTATGGTCCGACTCTCACATCCATATATGATTACTAGAAAAAGCAGAGCTTTGACTATATGGACCTTTTCAGCAAAGTGATATTTCTGCTTTTTAATATGCTACCTGATTTGTCTTAGCTTTCCTTCCAAGAAGCAAGTATCTTTTGATTTCATGACTGCAGTCACTATCTACAGTAATTTTGGAGCCCAGAAAAATAGAATCTGTCACTGCTTCTATTTTTCCTACTTCTATCTGCCATGAAATGATGGGACAGGATGCCATGATCTTACTTTAATGTTGGGTTTTAAGCCAGCTTTTTTACTCTCGTCTCTCACCCTCATCCAGAGGATCTTTAGTTTCTTTTCACTTTCTGCCATTAGAGTAGTATCATCTGCACATCTGAGGTTATTGATATTTCTCCTGGCAATCTTGACTCCAGGAGCTTGTGATTCATCCAGCCTGCCATTTCATGTGAAGTATTCTTCATATAAGTTAAATAAACAGGGTGACAATATGCAGTCTTAATATACTCCCTTCCCAGTTTGGAACTAGTCAGTTGTTCCATGTCCAATTCTAACTGTTGCCTCTTTACCTGCATACAGGTTTCTCAGGAGATGGGTAAGGTGGTCTGATACTCCCATCTCTTTAGAAATTTTCCAGTTTGTTGTGATGCACACAGTCAAAGGCTTTCATGTAGTCAATAAAGCAGAAGTAGATGTTTTCCTGGAATTCCCTTGCTTTCTATATGATACAACAAATGTTGGCAATTTGACCTCTAGTTCCTCTGCCTTTTCTAAACGCAGCTTGCACATTTTTGGTTCATGTACTGCTGGACTAGGTTGGAGGTTTTTGAGCATAACCTTACTAGCATGTGAAATGAGCGCAATTGTATGATAGTTTGAACATTTTTTGGCATTGCCCTTCTTTGGGATTGGAATGATAACTGACCTTTCCCAGTCCTGTGGCCCCTGCTGAGTTTTCCAAATTTGCTGACATATTGAGTGCAGCACTTTCATAGCATCATCTTTTAGGATTTTAAATAGCTCAGCTGGAATTCCATCACCTCCACTAGCTTTGTTCATAGTAATTCTTCCTATGGCCCACTTGACTTCACACTCCAAGAAGTCCAATTCTAGGTGAGGTGAGTGACCAACCAATATGATTATCTGGGTCATTAAGACCTTTATTGTATAGTTCTTCTGTGTATTCTTGCCACTTCTTCTTAATCTCATCTGCTTCTGTTAGGTTTTTGTAATTTCTCTTCTTTATCATGCCCATCTTTGCATGAAATGTTCCCTTAATAGTTCCCCAACTTACAGAACTCCAGTCTTCACTTGACATTCTACTTGTGTGTGCTTTCTGTCCAAAGTTCCCCTTTTTATAAGGAGACCAATCATGTTGGGTTAGATGCCCACCCTACTCATGTGTAACTTCATTTTAACTTAACTAATTACATCTACAACAACACTATTTCCAGATAAGATCACATGCTGAGTTACTAAGGTCTAGGTTTTCAACAACTTCTAACAATGCCTTCATCTCAAAGTTATACCTTTGACCAATTTTAAGAAATTTTTTGGTGGTTATTCTTTTTTCATAAGCCCACATCTTTAGTGAAGTAATCTAGGTTTGTTTTCAAACCTCTGCCAGATCTGCAGAGATGCTGTATAGGAAAACTACCAAAGCACAGTGCTGCTGGTTAAGGACATGCAAAAAGCAACTGGCAAAGAAATCTGCTGGTGGGGAGGAAGACAGCTGACAGAGACGTTAAGTGACAATCAGTACAGGTTTTAGGACTTGCAGGTATTCCTAAAAAAGCAAGAAATATTCAGAGAGGTGAAAAGACATGATTTCCTACTAATCAAGTGGGATAGAGCCTGGAAATTTTGTGATTTACACTTTGAAAAGAAGAGTGAATCCCCAAACAAATGATGGATATAACAGAACAGAGACAGACTCATTGACATGAAGAAAAACTAGTGGTTATCAATGATGCGAGAGGTGGGAGCAGGGGCAAAAATAGGAAAAATGGACTAAGAGTAACAAACTACTAGGTGTAAAATAAATATAGTTGATATTTTATAATAACTTTAAATGGAGTATAATCCATAAAAATATCAAATCACTGTTATATACTTGAAACTAACATTGTAAACCAACTATATGCCAATAGAAATAAATTCACTGTAAAAAAAAAAAAAAAAAAAAAAAAGCAATTTCCTATGGTTCAATCTAAAAATCGTTGAATCCAAAGTCCAGAATATTTGGGGATATTTGGTTTTAAACCTCACTTGCCAGAGTCTTTAGAAAAGATTCATTTTCCAGGGACAGACTCCCATTAATAAAGCTAAGTGAAATTGGTATATTTCAATTGCAATATCAATTAATTAATTAATTTAGAGTGAGAAATACAATTATTAGTTAAAATAGAACACTTGAATTGGCCAGTTGGTACATATACACCCTAAGGTCCATTTCTTATAGAAATTCCATCAGAATGCAGATTTACTTCTTTTTAATTAAAAAAGAAAAAAACATAAACCTTAGGCAAATTGGAAATTGACATCATCCTGTGAACCAAAGGCTACCCTGTGAAGTGCAGAATCAATCAGAACAAGGCAAATGAGTATTATCTCATTGCAACACTCTGGTGTGTCAGGCTCTAGGGATCTGGTTTGCCCATTTCCACAGAGGGAAATACCTTTCTCCCATACTCCCAGACTCAGACCTTGGTGGATAATGAAATAATACATAATAATCTGTTCGGTCTTTCTTTTCTGTTTTTCAGGATGGCTGTGCATCCTCCGTTCACATTATCCTTATCCAAAAACAGTAAGTACACGTGTTTAGATCTCATCATACATAGACATTTTCACACTGCACTCTGGGCTCCTAAGTTGTAAGTGTTTCCAAGCCCTTTGATCACAGAGTTCCACGAATTTCCTCAGTTGACTCACTCAGGTGACTGGGTGAGACCATAGTGTGTGGATTTTACCTCCTTATCTACCAGACAGTGTGATGTCCTTCGCCTTCAAGTTTTGTGGAAGGGAGCACTCCATGTGACTCACGCATTTTAGCAAAACTCTGTGCTGTGTGTGTGTGTGTGAGTGCTAAGTCACTTCAATTTTGTCCAGTTCTCTTTGTGACCCTAGGAACTGTAGCACACCATGCTCCTCTGTCCATGGGATTCTCCAGAACAAGACACTAGTCACTGGAATTCTCTGACATATGCACAGGTTAAGAAAGATCTCGTACAGACTGCAAATGGTCCTGTGATCTTAACAGAACCCTCTAATTGTGTAAATAATGTCTTGGAAAAGCCCTGTGATATTCTCACATACACACAGGTAATGAGTGACAGATTGAAACAGAGTCTGGGCTTTCAGACTCTCATTTGCTGCCTCTGGCTGGTGGGTTTTCCAGGTTTTGGTTGCTTCCGCCATATGCCCAGCTGTGCTCACTGGTAATCATCTGTCCTCTTCCTTATTACTTTCTCCTTTTCCCCCTCACAGAGGGTGGAATGTCACAGAACCAAATCACTGATATGTAAAAACATTTAGAGGGTTTAGATTTATTTAGTTATTTTTCATTTCTTGTCAGGGGAAGAACACACCTCTTTGCCATCAAGACAAAGTAGATTCTTTAAAAAAGTTGTTTTCAATAAGACTACTCTGTAGTGGGTATTAGGGCTTCCCTGGTAGTGGGTATTGGCCGCGACCTGCTAGAAAACGAATTGAGTCATTCAAACATGTTGGTAGCCTATTATGGAAAATTTATATTCTCATTCTAATGAAAGGCGATAGCTTATTCAATCAGAAACTTAGTCTGGTTTTACTTAAATATTGTATAACCATCATAGGATCTATTGTGCTGGGCTTCTGAAGAGACAGGCAAATAGTCCCTTACTGAGCTTGATTGGGTTTGATGTAGTATGACATACAGGGTAATTTTTTCTTGCATTAAGTCCAATTAAAGCAAAACAATCCCCAGGACAGCAGAAGTTTTGATGGTCTATGTTTATATTAATTACAAAAATGACTTTTTTGGAAGGGAAATTTACTCTTCAATGGCCTATTCCACTGTTTGAGTTGAAAAAAACATTTTTCTTAGAAAATATACTGATGTATACCAGAAGCCAGTACCTATCTTTGAGTGAATCACAGAAACTTCAAGGCTGAATGTTCAGCCATCTTTTACTGTTCTACAGGCTTAATTTGTGAGAAGAGAATCCACATTCAGAGAAAGGGGGAGAGACAGGCTCTGGAGCTACCTCCTTTGTTTCTTAAGTCTGTGACCTGGGCAGGGTCCTTGACCTCTCCATATCTCCTCAATTTCCTCCTCTGTAAAATAAAGATGATGAGGGACAGTGTCTACTTTCTGAGTTGCTGTAAGAGTTGAATATTATAATATCCATATATCTAAGACTAGTCCTAGCCACTGATAAAACTGAATACATGTTAGCTAATTTAATAATTGGTATCACATGTCACACTTTAACAGATAACATTCAATATAGAGTCCAAAGTCTAAAATCACTCAGGATGGCTACATATAAATTATATATTTACCTTTATTGAAGCAACTTAAAATTGCTTCAGGTTTTTATTTATATCACCTGTGGATTCACATATGTGTCTTGGAGTCTTGTAGTTCAAGAGCTAAATCTTAGCTCTACTATTTATCATTTCAATAACCAAAGGATTAGTATTATCTTATATTCCTATCTACAGAATAGATTAATAATACTTACTTGTAGCTAATATTTATTGATAGTGTCAGTAAGCTGATACTTCCTACTCTTCGGGCCCTGATTTAAATACATTAGATATTAAAAATTCATTTTGTCCTAACAACCACCCTCTGAGGACTTAGTCCTTGTCCCAGTTCATACAGTTAATGACCAGCCAAACTGGGATGAAAATCTGGGCATCTTGATTCCAAAGCCTAAGCTCTTCATTACTGTCTGTATAATGCATTCATTCATTCCTCAGATGTTCATTTCATGCTTCACACGTGTCCAGGTTGTTTGGATACAGCAGTGTATAAAACAAAGGAAACAAACGCCTCCTGACAAATTTAACTCTCTGTGATGATGTGTGAATTGATATAGAAGACAATATGGCCCATCTGAAATACAATTTGAGCCACAACTGCAAACCACCTGTACAATTTCAAACTTTCTAGTAGCCACATTATGAAAAGAAACAAGTAAAGTGAATTTTAATAATATGTTTTATTTAACTCAAATCTCTAAAATACTATCGCTTCAACATGTAGCCAATATGAAAAATTATTAGCAAAGTCATTCTTTTTTTATATACTATATTTTCAAAATACAAAGTGTCTTTAACACAGCACAGCTTAATTCACACTAGCCACATTTTAAGTGTTCAATAGCATATGGGCTAGTGGCTACTGTACTGGACAGAACAATTCTACAGAATAAGCATGAGCCTTTAAGAAGAGCTCAGTGTGCAGCCTCTAAGTGGGAAAAGGGCTTGGTACTCCAGGGGATCTGAAGTAGAGTGAGGAGGAAGGAGAGAGGTCAAGATGAAGTTTGATGAGGATGTAGGCCCCAGGTTTTTAGGCCATGATTGTAGGTGAGTCATCTGGAAAAGGGGCTTCCCAGGTGACTCAGTGGTAAAGAATCCTCCTGCCAAGTAGGAGACAGGAGACACAGGTTTGATCCCTGGGTCAGGAAGATCCCCTGGAGAAGGAAATGGCAACCCACTCCACTGTCCTTGGCTGGAGAATCCCATGGACAGAGGAGCCTGGCAGGGCTACAGTCCACAGGGTCACAAAGAGTTGTACATAGCTTTGTGACTAAACAACAACATCTGGGAAAAGACAGGGATTTCTTTGCCCTGTTACTTTAAAGCACAGCTCCCTTTATCTTTCAAAATCTGAGTCCTAATTCACTGACTGTATAATGAGTAACTAAGTCACCCCCAAATCTTGTTAGCAAAAAATTTCTTGTGTTAGTGATCTTTTCAGTGCAGCTTGTTTACTTTGTCAGAGCAAACTAATGCCTCTTGTCATGTGAGATATAAGTGGATGTAATACTAACTTCCAACACAGCTTTCATTGTGTGAGCCGATTGAATTTCACCTTTGCAAACAGCATACATGCATAATCAGCTTTGAGAGTTGATGTGAAATGGAGCATTTTCATCCAAGGTTGGTTTAGTTCATTTAAAGCTGGCTTTGATTTAAATTCCGAGTGATGCTTTTAGCTCACGCGACAGTTAAAAATTAAATGAAATTATCTCATTCCAAATTATCGTACCTTCTCTTCAGACACCTTAGAATCCAGAAGGTTTATGGCATCAGGTCATACAAAGTATGACTGTTAGTACAAGAATGGCATGATTCATGTATGGTTTATCTTTTGAATTTATACAGCATGTTCAAGTTCAAGGGTGACTTTAAAATTCCAGAGTCTGGAAGCACAAGAGTCCACATAATCTTTTAACTCTAATAATAAGCATTAACTAACTGTTAGACACAATTGCGGGTACCTCTCCATAGATAGACAAGAAGGAGTCTTTCCAAGCTGTTTAAAATTTGAAAGATCCTTGCAACTGTCTTGTTACGGCATTGTGTCCTTCACAATCTACTACCAAGGTATCTTCCATCATAAATTTAGAAATATTTCCACATGGAAATATTATTTTGATCTTGGTAGATAAATTTAATGATGTTACATTATATATTGACAATACGCAAAGGGCTATTCTCTTATCTGAAAATGCTGACTCTTGGATTTCCCTACTTTAATAAAATTCATGCCCAACTCCTATTACACAGAGCAGAAGGCTTTGTATGTATGCTGCTGCTGAGTCACTTCAGTCGTGTCCGACTCTGTGCGACCCCATAGATGGCAGCCCACCAGGCTCCCCCATCCCTGGGATTCTCCAGGCAAGAACACTGGAGTGGGTTGCCATTTCCTTCTCCAATGCATGAAAGTGAAAAGTGAAGTCGCTCAGTCGCTCAGTCGTGTCTGACCCTTAGCAACCCCATGGACTGCAGCCTACCAGACTGAGTTCAAATGTGTATTCAACATGTGAAACTTTTGGAAATCTATTTTCTGCAAAATGAAAAGTTTTCTCTTTCTTACCCTCAGTCTTCCATTCTCAATGATACATTAATTATTTGTTCATTTATTTGATACACATTTATTGAACTTTTTATTTAAAACACAAAGCTAGGTGCTAAAGAGTGAATTTCTTTTTAACATAAGTAGCTCCTCATTGAAAAATGTTACATATGTGATTATAACATGAGTTAGAATGCGCTAAATGTCCCAAAAGCTATATACAAAGTGGTATGGCAATTTAGAGAAAGGAGGAACTACTGGTGAGTTTCAGATGTAGTTAATTATTGAGGTTGATTTTCAAAAATGTGTAGAATTTCAATAGGAAGATCTTTGATGGTGTAAGCATTTGAGAGAGGAAACTTGTTCAAAAGAATGATCATATTATTCTGTCCTTAAGTCAAAATTTTCAAAAATGAGCCAGAAGAGGGTAAAAATGGGAGGCAAGGCAAACTGAGGTCCAGTGCAAGAAAGCTTTGAGTGCCAGTCTGAGTATAAACCTTATTCTGTGGAAAATAGGAAAACTTTGAAATGTTTTCAGTAGAGAAACTATTATTCTTTAGACTTTTTTTTTTTCCTGGCAAAACTTTTAGGACAAATTATAGGGGAAATGGGCAGAAAATAGGGAGACTAGTTGCAAAGTAATTGCAACAGTCCAGTGGTAAAATAATGGGGGTTGAAGGCACCAATCTTAGTGACATTTTGGAGTTTTAATCTCAAGGCCCAGATCTTTGAGAGAAGCAAGTGGAAAATGTTGATGATGACACTTAAATTTTAATTCTGGCCAGTGTGAGGAATATGAGGGTGAGTGAGCATCTGGTTTGTGGGAAGGGTGATATGTTTTAGGCAAGTTAAATTGGCACTCTATACCTTATCCTTTTTAGATGGCTGAACTAAAAACCAAGCTAAAGTGAAAAGCGGGACCAGAAAGGAGGGGCAGAGAAAGGACATTCTAAAGGTAAAATGGAAAGATCCATAACATTCAAGCCCTCTCTCTACATAAGACTAGACTGGTTCTAACAAAATTCCATACAGGCCAAGTTCAAATTGTAGCTACTGGTTTTCTTCTTTCTTGTGATACTGTGACTTATAATAAGAAATTTATATTTAGTCTTTGTCCTTGTTTCTGGCACAGAGATCCCCAGACCCTTGGAATTTCCTAAACATTGAGAGTGATAAAAGTACCTTTTGTTTTGTTAACAACACGAATTTTGAAGCAACTGAAGATAGGGGCTGTTGCCATTGGCGTCAACCCAGCTTAGAGGGTTGGAATTTTCAGTCCCACCCTGACATTGGGGAGGGAAAACGAGCTCAAGATGGAACTCAGTCACCAAAGGTCAGTTAACTAATCAGTCATGACTTTGTGATGAGGCTTCCACAAAACCCCAAAAGGACAGGTTTCAGAGAGTTTCTGGGTTGGTAAACAAGTGGAGAATTGTTTAAAAGATGGGAATACCAGACCACCTGACCTGCCTCTTGAGAAATCTGTATACAGGTCAGGAAACAATAGTTAGAACTGGATATGGAACAACAGACTGGTTCCAAATAGAGAAAGGAGTACATCAAGGCTGCATATCATCACCCTGCTTATTTAACTTACATGCAGAGTACATCATGAGAGACGCTGGGCTGGAAGAAGCACAAGCTGGAATCAAGATTGCCAGGAGAAATATCAATAACTGCAGATATGCAGATGACACCACACTTATTGTAGAAAGTGAAGAAGAACTAAAGAGCCTCTTGATGAAAGTGAAAGAGGAGAGTGAAAAGTTGGCTTAAAACTCAACATTCAGAAAACTAAGGTCATGGCATCTGGTCCCATCACTTCATGGCAAATAGATGGGGAAAGAGTGGAAGCAGTGACAGACTTTATGGGGCTCCAAAATCACTGCAGATGGTGACTGCAGCCATGAAATTAAAAGATGCTTACTCCTTGGAAGGAAAGTTATGACCAACCTAGATAGCATATTCAAAAGCAGAGACATTACTTTGCCAACAAAGGTATATCTAGTCAAAGCTATGGTTTTTCCTGTAGTCATGTATGGATGTGAGAGTTGGGCTATAAAGAAAGCTGAGCGCTGAAGAATTGACGCTTTTGCACTGTGGTGTTGAAGAGAGTCCCTTGGACTGCAAGGAGATCCAACCAGTCCATCCTAAAGGAAATCAGTCCTAAACATTCATGGGAAGGACTGATGCTAAAGCCGAAACCCCAAAACTTTACCACCTGATGCAAAGAACTGACTCATTGGAAAAGACCCTAATGCTGGGAAAGGTTGAAGGCAGGAGAAGAAGGGGATGACAGAGGATGAGATGGTTGGATATCATCATCGACTCAATGGACATGAGTTTGAGTAGGCTCCCGGAGTTGGCGATGGACAGGGAAGCCTGGCGTGCTGCAGTCCATGGAGTCACAAGGAGTCGGACACAACTGAGCAACTGAACTGAATTGCACTGAAACAAGCAGAGATATGGGGAGAGTGGTGCACTCGCACAGCCTAGAAGCCCATACCCTTTCCCCATACCTTGCTCCATGCACCTCTTCTGTCTATCTATTCTGAGTTATATCCTTTTACAATAAACCAGTAATCTAGTAAGTAAGTTGCCTCTCTGAGTTCTCTAGCAAATTAATCAAACCCTAGGAGGGGACTGTGGAAATATCCGACATGTAAGTCAGTTGTTCAGAAGTACAGGTAAGTATGCCTGGACTGGTGGCATGCCACTAAGGTTTAAGGTGGGGGTCACTGGAACCCCTCAGTCTATAGCCAGTCAGTCAGAATCACTTTTGACTGGCATTTGAAGGTTGAGGGAGCAATCTCATAGGACTAAACTCTTAACAGGTAGAATCTGATTGTCACTATCCCTGATTATTGAGCTGACCTCTTGGACACCCTGTTGGTGTCTGATGCTTTGTAGTGAGTGGAGAAGACCCCCACCAACACACACACACACACACACACACACATACACACTAGGATTGCTCTCAGAACACCAAAATACTTTCCTTACTAAACAGTGAAATCATAGTTTTATTGCTTCATGAAAAATTAATACACAATCTGATGTTTGTGGAAGATTCAGACGTTGAA
This sequence comes from Bos mutus, assembly GCF_027580195.1. Taxonomy (NCBI): domain Eukaryota; kingdom Metazoa; phylum Chordata; class Mammalia; order Artiodactyla; family Bovidae; genus Bos; species Bos mutus. The sequence continues at coordinate 119,800,896 of NC_091618.1, forward strand.
ATGCTTGACCTCAATTTTCTTCTTTAAGAGGGAATTTTTCTTAGTGACTAGAAAGATGTTGTGGGTGTTTGTCAAGAGAATGGGCAGTGCGCCTACTCTAGAAGAGAGAAAGACCCTAGGTTTCTTGGAAGTGATTTTAAGATTATCCCAGTGTTTTATCTATCCAAGTAAATAAATTACTTTCCACTACCTTTCCTCTTCCTCTCCAAAATCTATTCATCCATCCAAGTTATGTCTAAACACACCTCTTGCATGAAGCTTTCCCTTGTCTGCACTCATGCTTTCTGTTCTTTAAACTCCCTTAGCAATACATTTATATCCATTAATGACATCTAATTAGTGATGTGCAAGTGTCCCTGTTAGGGTGTAATCTTTGAAAACATAGACTGTCTCTCCTTTTTCTAACCTACGGATGCCTGGAACACAGAGAAAGGTTGATCAGTGATTGGGAAGTGAATGTATATGCAATCACTTAGTTTGCTGAGGACATTCTATATGTCAGGCAACACTCTAAGCACTTTACATATGCTATGTAATCTAATCTCTACCACGATCCAAGATAGAGACTGTTGCTTTGCCTAAGAGAAGGTGAGAGTAAGGACTTACTCACTGGCCACTTCAGTAGCAGAGGTAGGATATGAATGCAGGAGGCCTGGCTCCAGAGCCTATGGTCTTAGTTACTGTGTCTATTGACCCTTCCAGCTCCATGTCCTAATTTGGTTACCATATACATTAAGGAGGAAAAAGGAGCAAAAGTAAGCTTAGATCACTGCCTCTGTAATTATGGATACATGACTTTGTACAAATCATATGTAAATTTCTCAGATTCCTCACATAAAATGGATTACTAGCAGTATGTATTTTATGAAATTTTTATGGGTACTAAATGAGACAATGCGCATAAAATGCACATAGCAAAAACAAACTTTTGTGATGATGAGGAGGGAACTTCTAAGGTGTGTAACTTACATTATGTCCTTCTGGATCATAACGTTATCTTCCATCTGGGAGTGATATCTTGGCATCTGCCATTTTCGTGTTTGATGCTATGTTAGTTTTCCTGAGAGCAATGATTTCTAGCCAGTATAAAGCTATCCAATAACTGTTGTGAAAACACAGAAAATGTAGTGAGAATATGCAACAGGCAGAAAAGAAAAGGAAAGGCCTTATAACTTTAAAACCAAAAATTGAATCTTCCTCAAATATTAAGTTGCAGGCATTTCTTAGTGTTTTATTATACTTTACCCTGCGTGTAGCACACTTATGCACTTTTCTTTTTCAACCAACCTATTATGTTGTATGTTGTCTGTAGCACTTGGAGTTCATAGTTATATAAATGTATGGGTAGGAAAGAAAGATCACTTTTAAAAGATATTGTTTTAGTTTACTTATTTTTTTTTAATCTCTTTTAGTTCTTTGGGATTTTTCTGGAAAAGAAGTACTTAATCTCGCTATTATGGTAAGAAACAAAAAGATGTTGGGACTGCTCTGGTGGCCTGGTGGTTAAGACTTTCATTGAAGGCTTTCATTAAGGCTTTCAATGAAGTAGGCATGATCTCTGGTTAGGGAACTAAGATCCTGCATGCCCTGCAGCACGGCCAAAAAAGAGAGAAAAAAACTAGCAAAAAGATGCTAACTCCACTAAAGGAGAAGAGATAAAAAGTGGTTGAGGAGGAAATATATGCTCTAATTCTCTTTTATTCCTCAGATGAAATAATTCACCTAATGCTAATATATGAGCCAGGCAATGACAAGAGAAAATAATCATTTTATTGCAGAGGATCTTTGGGTAGAAAATTTAGGGACAGAAACCATTCTTATCCTTGAGGGGAGAAAGGTAAGTATCTGATTTACAATACTTACTTATCTCCTCAGAAGAATGTCTAGTATAACATCAGCAAGACTTCATGTAACATTAATAACTTGAGTGAGGATTTATCAAAAGGTCTGAGATTCATTTAGTTTTGTATAACTTTTACCTCTTTTGAATTATTGACATAGAAGTCCTTTTTTAAACTATTTGGTGGATCTGTCACTTTAAGCAGTAGCATTTGCTGTGTATGCCTTGAATTTGAGTATGTGTATATATGACAACTACAACCAAATAGCCTATATTATTCATTTCTTTATACCATATATGCTAGCATATAACATTTAAATTTTTTATAATAAAAAATATAAACTTTCCAGATATTAATTGAAACCCAGTAGGAAGTGAAGTAGTATATAAGAAGTCTAGTTTACTGTTTTGAATTGTGGTCTTAATAAATCTCACTCTGCTAAAATGATGACTCTTGTACTTTGCCTGCATTAAAATCATTTTAGGAGGTAATTGGTTTAGCTTATTGTAACGCTGCCTGATAATATTTCTTTTGCTTTTCAAGCAAAGAATAAGGTATCATTAAATTATTGTTGCACAGGGAAGTCATGTATTACAAATGTTATTGAATACAGAATATAAAATGGACTCAAGAAAAATAAATACACTTCACACAGGAGACTCACTACAGGTTTCACTGGATTATTTAATTCACTAAAATATGTTCCTATTTGATGGGCTAGAATTTCTTGGTTATTTTTTTAGTTACTTTTATTATTTTAAATTTACTAATAGAAAATATATACAAATACATAAAGTAAAGCGTTAAAAGGCATATTTTGGAATTTACTAGACTTTAGCATTAAATGAGATGGGGTGTCATTGTTTTGAACATTTAAAAAATAAGATGTATCAAAGTTTAATTTTCATTGTTGAACCTCCATTTAAAGAGGGATTGCCTAGATTTTTATAACTTTATTGTGATTTTTTGAGCATTAGAATTCCCATTAGAAAAATCAAACTTCTTTTAAAACAAAGATTCTCACAAATTATACATAAGCATCATATATAAATGTATACTTATATGTACATACATGTGTGCATGTGTATATGTATACATACATAATTGTTAAACATGCTTTTTAATTAAGTTGAGTATATTTTTAGCTAATTTATCCAATTAGTTAAATGCTTTCCTCGAATAAAGATTAAAAGAAAAAAATCAACAGCCTTTCGCTTTGCTTCCAGGCTGAGGTAAATTGGCTGAACTGACCTATCCTGGCGAAGCTGGTGGTTCATAAAGTTACAACCCAGGAGTGTGGTTTCCCTGGCATTCAGCTTGGCATCGTGTGTACCAGCTGTGTCCAGTCTTTTTAACAGTTCTAGCCCATGCTTTGCACTTCCTTAGCTTGATATTTCACCACAATACCGAATCATAGGTTGGGCACCTTGTGAACTATTGGCAAAGTCCCAGTCAGCTGCGTGTGCACAGTGTGTGAATACGTCAGAAGAGATCATGGACGCACTGATGGATGCTGTCTTTCAGCCTGCTGCAAGAAAGGACTGGAAAGTCCCGAGCAGGAAGACAGAAGTGGACTAACTGAAGCAAGGAGGCGGGGGGCTGGGCAGCAACCCTGGAGGCGGTTAATGGCCGGCTGTTCTATAGCTCCTAGGACATAAATCTAGGCAATTCACCAGCTGGAGATGCTTGAGAAGGCAAAGGAATAAAATTACTGTTCTTTTATTGCAACTTGGGTAAAATGAATGTTTAATTTCGAGAGCCAGTAGCACACTATTCTCTAACTACCAGCATCTGCTATAAGAAAATGATTTTATGTATAAATACATTATTCTTTGGTCGGTTGGTTGGCTGTCAGCTTATGGAATATGTGGGTTGAGTTTTTGGTTTGGATTTTGTTTTTTATTGAGATACAGTTGATATAGAGTATTACATAAGTTTTAGGGAGACACATAATGATTCACAATTTTCAGGTTATATTCCATTTATGGATATCATAAAATACTGGCTGTATTCCCAACGTTGTACAGTATATATTCTTGTAGCTTATTTATTTTATACATAGTAGTTTGTACCTCTTAATCCCCTACAGCTGTCTTGTCCCTCCTGCCTTCCCTCTCTTCACTGGTAACCCTAGTTTGTTCTCTGAATCTGTGAGTCTGTTTCTGTCTTGTTTGAAACTACTAGTTTGCTGTAGTCATTAGAGTCCCCAGATACGCAATATTATACAGTATTTGTTTTTTCTGTCTTACATTTTACTTTGCATAATATCCTCTAAATCCATCCATGTTGTTGCCAATGGCAAAATTTCATTCTTTTATTGCATGGTAATATTCCATGGTGTGTGTTTGTGTGTGTGTGTGTGTATATGTGTGCATATATATATCTTCTTTATCCTTTCATCTGTTGATAGACAGGTTGCTCCCATGTCTTGGCAATTGTAGATAATGCTACTATGAACATTGGGGTGCACGTATCTTTTCAAATTACCGTTTTATTTATTTATTTTTTTTCAGATATATACCCAGGAATGGAATTGTTGAGTCGTATGGTAGTCCTGTTTTTCGCTTTTTGAGATACTTCTGTATTGTTTGCCACAGTGGCTACACCACCTTACATTTCCACCAGAAGTGTACCATTGTTCCCCTTTCTCCACATCCTTGCCAACATTTGTTATTTGTGTTTTTTTTTTTTTTTGATGATAGCCATTCTGACAGGTATGAGTTGTTGACTCATTGTGGTTTTGATTTACATCTCCGATGATCTGATGATTAATATTGTTGAACATCTATTCATGTGCCTGTTGTTCATCTGTATATCTTGTTGGACTGGGTTTTATGAAATTAAGTGGACTTTAAGACTGAAGAAACTAAATATCTTAGTACATGGAAATTTCAAAGCTAATTCATTTGTGACATCACATAATCAATACCTCAATCAAGAACAAGAGGGAAATGTCAAAAACAACAAGAACAAAACCTGAAACATAAACAGGAGAAGCACGTGCAGATATAGTAAACTTTAAAGGAGTTGGCCAGTTCAGTTGATAGGAAAGATTATAGAAGTCATATCAGCTTAAAGCAAAAAGTTCAAGTACCAATTAAAATGGGCCTAATAGAAACTATTTGTCAGCTCTTGACTCTGCAGACATGGAAAGTCTATTTGCTATAGAGATTTGTTCATGGTTTTAACTATATTTAAGTAAGAATTTTTAAGATATTCAGATTTCAGCTCAGCAGAAGTATTACAGGTTAGAAGAAAAAAATTGTTATCATTAAATTTAATGTATTATCTAGGCTTCTGATTTTTTTATTTCCACAGTTTTGGTTTTCTTTCTTCTTTAAGATTCAGTTATTTTTATCTGTTGAAATTGTTACATGCAGGAAATCCTGAATGCTATCTTTCTTAATTATTTAATCTAATGAATAGAAATAATGACAGTGATGTACATGGTTTTGATATATATCTTGTGTTGTTTTAGAAAATTTTCCTAATTTGGGGGCATACATAATACTACTATCTATAGCAAAAAATATTTAATTGCATATTGTATTTTGTTACCATCTCTCTCTTTACATGCATAATTAACTGACAATGAAAATTATAAAATACCATGTTGACCCTGACAGTTAAGTCCTTAACTGTATCCCAACTTTTCATATAGCTCCTTGTTTTGAACAAGGCATTTACTTCTCTGAGTCTCAGTTGCCTCATTCACAGAAATGAGGAATATCATTCTTGTTAATGTTGCTATGGGAAGCAAGTCAAATAAGGTATATTACTCTACTTTGATAAATATATGAATTAAAAATCAAGAGGCTACAGACAAATGAGCTTGGTCTCCATCTTAAACAAAATCCTAGGATAGAACAGACAGTAGAGTTTGCTTAGCCTAAGATGTATCTAACCTCTTTTGTTTCATGGAATTCTTTCAGTTCTTGGTCAGGAAAATATAAAAATTACATTGGATCTAAGCTTAAAGACATTCAATAGAATTTCTTTTGATCTTTTTGTAGATAAGTTTTATAAATACAGAGTGAATTCAAGAAAAATAAAAAGAGAACCATAACTAAAATTTCTGAGCATCTCTCTGTGGCAGTCACCATGCTTGACGTGAACGTACTTCATCTTGTTTAGTTCTCCTGACCTTGTAACCAGCCTCTGGGGAATACTATAACATGTTGGATGAAAGTATAAGCTCTGGAACTAGAGTTCTTACTTTAAATTCCAATTCCTTCACTTTCAAGCTGTGTGACCTCAAAGAAGCTATTTAACTTCAATGTGCCTTAGTTTTTTCACTTGATGCACGTTAAGGTTGTAAATAAAATAGTTTATACCTTCATAGGGTTATTCTGAGGGTTAAATGCAAAACCTCATAGAATACTGCCTGGCACATGGTTAGCAGTTAATAAATAATAATTGCTAGCAGTGTTTTAAAAAGCAATTATTAAATGTTAACTCAGAAAACTGCAGCTTGTTAAGAAATTTGTCCAAAGTGCCATAGGAATGGAAAAAATGGAGCAATTATTAAGGTCTGTTTGCATCAGACCCACTGCCCTTTATGGCTCCAAAACTTTAAACAACTCCATACTGTGCTGTATGGAGTATTGAACTCCGCTGAAGGTATGAGGTGATGGAGCAGGTGTATATCACAGCATTGCAAACAACTAATAATGCAGTATTTGATATTTCTGTGCTTAAAATTGCATCAGCCTCTCCAGCACTGAAAACTTCCCAGTGGACATGATTTTCTGCCAGCCTGACCTTCTGGCATATTTTGTACTATTTCTCTATCTCTTTCTTTTCTCTCTTCTTCTTCTTCTTACTATCTCTCCTCTCTTTTATGATCTCCCTAATCTTTACATTCTTGATAACTTCTAATTCAGAGTGGTTTAACTTCTGCTTGCTTGAGTGAGCGCTTAGTCACTCAGTCAAGTCAGATACATGTCTGACTCTGCAAATCTTTGCAGTCTTTTACAGGGGAAGAAGATAAAAATCGTCTCTGCCTTCAGGAGCATAACACTCTTTTCTTTCTTTTCTTACCTATATACTTGATTATAAAGGACTCTTTAACTTGTTTTTGTTCCCCTCCAATTGAAAGCTCAATGAAGGCAAAATCTCTTCCTGCCTGACTCACTACTGAATTCCCAGCCCATAGAAGAGTTTGATGTAGAATAAGTGTTCAACATTTCATTTGATGGTATTGTACTATAGCCATGAACGTGAAGGTTGGCTTGGCTACTGCAGGAGCTCCTTAAGGGCAATCACTGTATCTCTGGTCCTATCACATCTCTGTTGTTTAGTCACTAAGTTGTGTTTGACTCAGCAATACCTTGGACTCTAGCCCACCACGCTCTTCTGCCCATGGATTTTTCAGGCACGTCTCTGACACTAGTATTAATAGATAGGTAATACTTCTTAATAGAATTGAATTCAGTTTACTCAAACTGTTTACTCAATATATCTAAGTATATTGACCTAGATATACTATTAATAGTAACTTGAAATCATGTCTCATAAAGAATTGTTGAAATAATTGAAAAATATTTAATGTGAAAAAGACAAGTCTTGGGAAGGACGTGCAATTGTCTTCAAATTTCATCCGACTCTTGGGAACCCATGGACTGTAGCCTGTCAGGCTCCTCTGTCCATGGGATTCTCCAGGCAAGAATACCAGAGTGGGTTGCAATTTCCTTATCCAGGGGATCTTCCCACCCCAGAAATCGAACCCAGGTCTCCTGCATTGCAGACAGATTCTTTACTGAACTACAAGGGAAGCCCCTCAAATATCATAGAGACCCCCAAAGAAGAGAGACACTTGTCTGTCCTTGAGTTAAAAGATATTTTAGTACTGAATTAGAGAGAACTATTAGATTTAGTATGTTATTGTCAGGAGCAATGAATTGCTCATCACTGCAAGTACTCAAGGGGCTTCCCCAGTGGCTCAGTGGTAAAGAATCTGCCAACCACGCAGGAGATTCAGGGGATACAGGTTCAATCCCTGGGTCAGGAAGATCCCCTGGAGGATGGCATGGCAACCCACTCCAGTATTCTTGCCTGGAGAATCTCATGGACAGAGGAGGCTGGAAGCCTGAGGTTTATGGGTTGCAAAGAGTTGAACATAAGTGAAGCAACTAAGCACAGCACAGCATTCACAGGAGGTGCCCAAGCAAAGTCTGGGGGTATGGGAGACAAAATTTAACAATAATATGTACAGTTGATATAAACCCCCAAGAACTGAGACTCTCTGAGTTTTCTAGATAAGTGCAAAGAAATACATTTCTTCAATCTCTTATAATTTTGCAAATAGTTTTCTGTAGGAAAATTAACCCTACCTTTCTCACAAGGACATTGTATTTTCAATTAAGAGTTGGATTGCTTTATACCTTACAAATTGTTTTCATATAATCCTTGCGGAGGTCTACCTTTGAATAGATAGACCAAGTATTATTCATATTACTACCATTTTACATAAAGACAGTTGCTTATCGAGGTGTACTCATTTGCCAGAGGTCACATATGTAGTAATTGATGTAACTAGATCTTGAACTCAGGTCTTTGTGCCTTTTTTGCCAGAACTGCCTACCACATCATGCCACTTCTGTTATTACTGAGATGAGAAAGAGGAAAAACACAACCTCCTTTTAAAATACTAATGCAGATCCTCCCTTGCAGAAGAATGCTGCCAAGCACTCCGTAATTTATGCTTGAGAACAAATTTAAGTGGGATGATCAAGAGCACACGGACAATGAGAAACAGGATCTGGTTCAGAAAGCAAGGCTCTGGTATCCCATGATGCTATCTGCCCCACAGAATCTGACTGCTTTTCCTGGGAAGGAATTATAATGATGCTTTTATGTTCTTGGCCAGGAAATGTTTATAAATCATCATGTACCATTTGCAAGTGATGTTACCTTATGAATATTAAAAGATTAGGAAATGACATTGGCTTTTGTTGAAAACCTTGAGTGACCCTGTAACGAACACAATAAATGATTGCTTTTATTGCAGTGCCCTCTAAATATTATTAAAACTCTTTATAGTAGGCAGTAAATAATAGCAAACGAATGCTTGATTTATAGCAATTACAGTACAGATGAGTCGGATTCATGTGCCGTACTGTAATGAAGATAATAGCTCAAAATACACGAGAAACAGTCACTCAGTGAAATATGAGCTGATTTGCATGATCCATGTCCCTTGAGTAACCTGTAATTGGCTATTATGAAATGGAATAAGAATGATTTGGTCTACAAATAAGAGAAGTAGTACAGAATTACCATATTATCTCTATGAAAATATTTTTATTTTCACCCCCAAACTACTTTTGTGGAACATAGGATGTGTGCTTCCGTATTTAACATATGTGAGTATTCATAAGTTAAGAAACATTCTTCTCTAATTCCTTTGAAAATTGGTATCATTCAACTTTATTCACAGTAAGCATACAAAATTGCTTTCTTTTAGCTTGAAGATATACGGCATTCTTTAATAGTCACCCTTTTAAGAATAGATTTTGTGGGTAAGGCTTGAAAAGCATTGAATCTCCAAACAAAGGAATTCAAGGTATATGTACAACCAATTTTATTCATCAAAGCAAATTTAGGTAATTCATATTAATATTTTAGATTTCCTGAAATTTCTAATGAAAACTTGGCTTTCTCAATTATTTAAATGTTTGCCTAGTCCCCTTTTGACTTCCCTCTATAGAAAACCACACCAAAGCAGTAACAATCCACATGAAATTTCTTTTTTTTTGGTGGAATAAGCTGCCATTTTTGAAAGGCAATGAAGGGAGCTGTGCCAATATGGTATTTCATGCCTAGACCGTCTGTCACATTCCTGAAATCTCATTCTTATTATCACACAAATAACCCAAGGGATAGAACTAATCCCACTGGCAAGGGGAATCATCAATGTTTATCCTAAAGTACTGTTACAGTGGCCATAATGGGAAAAGGTATACCATAATTAAGAGCTATAGTCAACTAATTAAGTCAAATTATATCTAATTATAGATCCAATAATCTATGCCAAAGCTAGTTGTTGATAACTAAGGGAAAAATAATGTTTTAATTAACCTCTATTATGAATCACTGTGTGAAGGTTTTTTATTAAAAATATTTTTGTAAGATAACTACTATAGCTCTCTTTTATCTAATATTTTGCTTCAGGAATAGACAATAAAAATACAAAGTTATTTTTATAAAACTTTGCCTTTAAAACATTTAACTTAATAATGTTAATTATTAAATAGTCCTACAAAATTTGAAGGGAAAATATGAGCTAATACTGGTGCTAAATAATTATTTAATGAACTGTAATAAAATATTCCTGAAACAAATTAAGAAGGATAAGTAAAAATGAAATGGTCAACAGTGGATTTATTAAATAATAAAATGGAGAATAAGGTGCACATAATGAGAAAATATGAAACTGTGTAATCTTCATGTAAGTTAACTAGGGACAAATTAATAACAGTCTCCAAATAATTGAAAAATGGAAATAAAGTGCTGACATGTAGTTTTGAATATTTACCATGAATTTGAGCAAAATTACATTAAAAACAGTAGCTTAACATAAGGAGCTTTCTAATCTTGAAGATGGTTAATATTATAAAATATCCTGTAGCAAGCTATGAAACTTTTATCTCTAGATATCTTTAAAAATAAGAGATATGTAAATAAAACATCAGCATGAACTATCTGGAGCCCCCAAGCAGGAATAATAGCTCTAAATGTCTCATTCCCTCTAGTGTTGCTTGACAATTTAAAGAAAATAAAAATCCAATTTTGGTCTATGGTATATTTATTTAGATATAAATCCAATCTGAAACATAAGTGCATGAACCTACCTTCTTCTAAATAACAAATGTGATAAGATAAATATAATATCACCACAGAAGTCTAAAAGAATGTGAAATACCTTTAAAGTTTGAAGGAAATGGCAACCCACTCCAGTGTTCTTGCGTGGAGAATCCCAGGGACGGCGGAGCCTGGTGGGCTGCCATCTCTGGGGATGCAAAGAGTCGGACACGACTGAAGTGACTTAGCAGCATTCCTAGGATATGATAAGGTTATTATCCCGGGACCCGGATTTCACAAATGATTTGTTACAACAGCCGATATCTGAGCTTAATGACAAATTAATCATTTATTAAATAAGCACTTTTCTACAATGTGTCAACCTTTGTGCTAGACAGATGTGTAGAATATAAAACACAAAAAGGACTTAGCTCTTGACCTCAGGGAAGATATGAAAGAGAAAGGTAAGAATTGTACATAAATTACTAAATTAAAAAAAAAAAAACAAGTATAATGACCAATACCAAGGAAGTATTGTTGTTGTAAGGACCAAGTAACCATTTCTTAGAAATGATATTTTAGGAGTTTCATAACAATTACAACATTTAATTATCATGAACAGTAGATAAGAGTTGGATGGGGAAAGAAGGTTGTTGGAGGTAATTCTCTGCAAACCAAATGACAATGATGAATTTTAAAGAGCTTTATGATTAGTAAGTGTTGTCTTTGTTGCTCAGTTCAATTACATATGCTGAATCACGTGCCAGGCTCTATAATAGAGGTTCATAGTGTTATCCTTATGTAAAATTAACCTTTATTAAATTACAAGTTTTGTACCAGTCAGCCTTTTTCTTAAAGAGTATAAGCATTTTCTCTCTTCACTCTCTCCTCTCTTCTGAGATGATTCAGTCCATACCCACGACTTTTATTATCATCCACATAGCTTGTAAATTTGTTTCTCCAACTGAGAGCTCTCTTCAGAGTTCTAGGCTATGTGTCAGCTTCCTATCTGATATCTCATGCAACAAACGAAAACTATAACAAAATTTGTAATCTTTCCCATCAAAACCGACCTTCCTCCTTTATTTCCTGTCTCAGTGGATGACACCAATATCCATCTAGTCTTGCAAACCTGAAACCTAGGGATCATCTTGAATGCCTACCTCTTATTACACACCATAATTTTACCAACAATTCCAATAATCCAACTTTACTATTAAAAATCTTACATTTATCCATTTCTTTTCATGTTACCTGACAATAATGGCAGTTCTCACTACCATTTTATTTCATATGGCCACTGCAATACATTCCTTTTTTGCATAAGTTTTTGCCTCTTTCCAATTTATTCCCCATACTGCAGTGGGAATGATTTATTTAGACGACATCATATAACTTCCTTGCATAAACTTTCAAAAGACCATCAGAATTAAGTCCACAGTGTCCAAAGTCTTTCATAATATGACGTCTGCCTAGGTCTGCAACTGGTCCCAAAGTAGATTTTCCTCGATGTCTTGTGTGAAGCTTTCCTTAAAGTTCTCAAATGTGTCATTCTCCATCTAGCTTTGTAAATTCCTTGCATATGCTTCTCCCTGGCCTGAATGGAGTGCTTTCTGCCATGTCCACTGCCTTACTCTCAACTGGCTTATTTTTGTTAATACTGATTTATCAGATCTCAGCTTAAATAACACTCCATTAAGAAAACTGTCCATCACCACCTGTATTTTTCCTTTGTGACCTTTTTCACCCACATACATATAATTCAATGGTGAAAAAAATCAAGTTAAATAACATGAAGATCGATTTGTAGTTTAACATGGTCAAAAGTAGGCTTTCCTGGCGATTCAGATGGTAAAGAATCTGCCTGCAATGCTGGAGAATTGGGTTTGTTCCCTGGATTGGGAAGATATCCTGAAGGAGGGCCTGCCCACCCACTCCAGTATACTTACCTGGAGAATCCCCATGGACAAAGGAGCCTGGTGGGCTATAGTCCACAGGATCACAGAGTCAGACATGACTGAGTGACTAAGCAAAGCACATGGTGAAAAGCATATGCATGTATCTCTTCTCCAGCTCCAAAAACTTTCATTCAGAATATACAAACACAGAGAAACAAAGAAAATCAGACATAAATCAATAGTAGACTACAGAGTTAAACCAGTCAATTGGAGATTGAAAGTAAACTGGCTCTGTCTTCGTGGAGCAGGGATTTCCATCACCTAAAAGACCTTTGAGAGGAATACCAAAGAAAGATAAGCCAATTTGTACCTATGGAAATCCAGAAAGTCTGAAGAGTGGAGGTACCAAGGATCATAGAAGCAGATGAGGATCTAAAAACAGTGGGATTATCAAAAGTCTGCATAAAAAGCTGTTGGACAACCCACCTAGATAACCCTTCTCTACCTAATACACATTGAATTAGATAATAAAGTCTCTCTCTACCTTCGGATGAAACTACATGGGTATTATCTAGATAAATCAAATCAGAAAGTCTCTAGGCTCAGCAATACCATATTTCTAATTAATAACTAATAACGCATGATGGAAGCCTTGCTGTGCCACAGTCTCATACTTCTATATTCTATTTCTTGTCCCCTACTAAGCCGGCATCTGGTTTGGTCATGGTCGTCCAAACAAATGAAGGCACAGCAACTCAATTAGCATCTCAAAAACACTCTTGGAAAGAAAAAGGAATTGAAATAAAATTTTCAAAGTTCCAAGGGAGATTGCTTTCTGATCTAGGTTTTATGTCCGATGTGACAGGCAATGAAGTGTAAGAATAGAAGAAAAAAGACACTTTCAGACCTGTAAGTAAAAGTCGCTCAGTCCAGTTGTGTCTGATTCTTTGCGACCCAAAGAACTATACAGTCCATGGAATTCTCCAGGCCAGAATACTGGAGTAGGTAGCCTTTCCCTTTTCCAGGAGATGTTCCCAACCCAGAGATCGAACCCAGGTCTCCTGCATTGTAGGTGGATTCTCTACCAGCTGAGCCACAAGGGAAGCCCAGACCTGTAAGTGCTCAAAAATTTGGCCTTATATGAACCCTTTCTCAGGAAGCTGAATGATATACTCCATTAAGAAAAACAAGTTTTAGGATCTAAGTAACAAAGGTCCATACACAATAAAAACCAAAGGGATTTTCTAAGAAATGGCAAGGGAAAACCTCAATGTGCTTAGTCATTCAGTCGTGTCCAACTCTTTGCAACCCCATGGACTGTAGCCCACCTGGCTCCTCTGTCCCTGGGATTCTCCAGGCAAGAATACTGGAGTTGATTGTCATTTCCTACTCCAGAAAACCTCAATAGCAGTACATAGATTCAAGAATGAGGGCAGAAGGATCCAGGGTTAAAATAGGACTGAATTAATTATCTAACTGCTTTGGTCTTGCAGAAAACAATATAACTGAAAATAATAAAAAGACAGTTAATTTCAGAAAAAATAAAACACAACAAAGGAAATGTAATCATGTTATTTTGCTAAGTAGTCAATATTATTAATATTGTTGTAATATTATAAGCATTAGGATAATTGAACAAGAAGACGTAAAGTCTAAGAAAGCCAGATTTTCATCTTATAAAATATACATTTATCCTTTGACCTTGCAGTGTCAGTTCTAAGAATATATCTCAAAAATACTGCAAAGTTTTCAAAATTAGTTATACTCAATGTTATTTACTCTAACATTATTTATAATAGCAAAAAAAATGGATGTGATTCCATTGTTCTTCCATAGAAACCACATTCAATAAACTATGGTACATTATCACAATAAAATATAATGCACCAAATGAAACTGACTATGGATTAATTTCCAAAATATACAAGTAGCTCATAAAAGTCAATATCAGAAAAGCAAACAACCCAATCAAAATTGGGAAAAAGACCTAAACAGATGTTTCCCCAAAGAAGACATATAGATGGCCAATAAACACATGAAAAGATGTTCAACATAGCTTATTATTCAGTTCAGTTCAGTCGCTCAGTCGTGTCCGACTAATTGCGACCCCATGAATCACAGCACGCCAGGCCTCCCTGTCCATCACCAACTGCCGGAGTTCACCCAAACTCTTGTCCATCGAGTCGGTGATGCCATCCAGCCATCTCATCCTCTGTCGTCCCCTTCTCCTCCTGCCCCCAATCCCTCCCAGCATCAGAGTCTTTTCCAATGAGTCAACTCTTTGCATGAGGTGGCCAAAGTACTGGAGAGAAATGCAAATCAAAACTACAATGGCCATCATCCAAAGTCTACAAACAATAAATGCTGGAAAGGGTGTGGAGAAAAGGAAACCCTCTTGCACTGTTGGTGGGGATATAAACTGATGCAGCCACTTTGGAAGACAGTATGGAGATTCCTTGAAAAACTAGGAATGAAACCACCATATGACCCAGCAATCCCACTACTAGGCATATATCCTGAGAAAAACAAAACTGAAAAAGACACATGTACCTCAATGTTCATTGCAGCACTATGTACAACAGCTAGGACATGGAAGCAACCTAGATGTCCATCAACAGAAGAATGGATAAAGACACTGTGGTACATAAATACAATGGAATATTACACAGACATAAAAAGGAATGCATTTGAGTCAGTTCTAATGAGGTGGATGAACTTGGAGCCTATTATACAGAGTAAAGTAAGTCAGAAAGAAAGAAACAAATAATGTATACTAATGCATATATATGGAATCTAGAAAGATGGTACTGATGAAATTATTTGTAGGGCAGCAATGGAGACAGAGGCATAGAGAACAGACTTATGGACATGGGAGGTTGGGGAGGAAGACTAGGGTGGGATGTATGGAGAGAGTAACATGGAAAGTTACTTTACTGTATTTAAAAAGATAGCCAATGGAAATGTGCTGTATGACTCAGGGAAATCAAACCAGGGCTCTGTAACAGACTATGGGAGTCGGATGGGGAGGAAGGTGGGAGGGAAGTTTAAGAGGGAGGGGACTTATGTATACCTATGACTGATTCATGTTGATGTTTGGCAGAAACCAACACAATTCTGTAAAGCAACTGTCCTTGACTTACAAAATAAATAAATATTTCTATTGCATATATATATATATATATATATATATATTGCAGCTACTGAAAAGAAATAAGGACAATCTCCTGCTGCTGCTAAGTTGCATCAGTCCTGTTCGACTCTGTGTGACCCCACAGATGGCAGCCAACCAGGCTCCCCCATCCCTGGTATTCTCCAGGCAAGAACACTGGTGTGGGTTGCCATTTCCTTCTCCAATGCATGAAAGTGAAAAGTGAAAGTGAAGGCATTCAGTCGTGTCCGACCCTCAGCTACCCCATGGACTGCAGCCTACCAGGCTCCTCTGTCCATGGGATTTTTCAGGCAAGAGTACTGGAGTGGGTTGCCATTTCCTTCTCCAAGGACAATCTCCTAGACATTGTTAAATGACAGAAACCAAAGTAGAGTTATCATTATTTATAGAACAATTATGACTAAAAATACAAAGCAAATAAGTGAAGCACTATTTGATAATTCCTCAAGAAAAGAATTCAGACTAAAATCATCATTGCATGAAATCATTAGAATTAGATTTAATATTGAATTCTACAGTTGAAAGATCAGGGTATCATCCCCTGCATCCACTTTTCAATCATAGCATCTATTAATAGTGGGAGGACCATATTTTATCCAGATAATATATATTTCTGGAGGTCTGAAGAGAAAACTTAAGCCATCTTAAATTCAATTTTTAAACTTTTACTATTTATCTTAAAATTTTCATATAAATGGTACATTCTATACATTTTCTATATTCAGTTCAGTCACTCAGACTCTTTGTGACCCCATGAATTGCAGCACGCCAGGCCTCCCTGTCCATCACCAACTCCCGGAGTTCACTCAAACTCATGTCCATCAAGTCAGTGATGTCATCCAGCCATCTCATCCTCTTTCGTCCCCTTCTCCTCCTGCCTCCAATCCCTCCCAGCTTCAGAGTCTTTTCCAATGAGTCAACTCTTCACATGAGGTGGTCAAAGCATTGGAGTTTCAGCTTTAGCATCATTCTTTCCAAAGAACACCCAGGACTGATCTCCTTTAGAATGGACTGGTTGGACCTCTTTGCAGTCCAAGTGACTCTCAAGAGTCTTCTGTATTACATACCCTTTTAAATAGAGCCCTCTCACTGTTTTAATTATATGCAACTTAGAAAAATTGATACTCCAGAAATATGTACTTTATCTCTTTTGTATTTTTGCCTACATTCTGCCTTTCTAGTTTAAATAGAGTTTTTCTTCATAACCTCTTTAGCATGTGTGAGTAAGTGTGTGTGTGTGTGTGTGTGTGTGTGTGTGTGTGTATAAGCAGGAGAGAGAGAGAGAGAGGAAAAATCTGCCACTGTAGCTAGCATTTTTGAGATGCTTAGTGGAAAAACATAATTGATGAGAGAATCTTAGATGATACTAGGAATGCCTGCTTTGTTAGGTTGGTGAATTTTAAGATAAATAAGATAGAATTGTTAGCAAGTAAGAAAAGGTAAGGGGCAAAGTAGGGATGGAAGATGACAGAGAGCAAGAATGTTTAATCGAGCAGTACAAAAGAGGAAAGGAGAGAAATAGGAAAGAACACAGAAAAGGTTGCTGAAAATATAGTAGCTCAGTAAGCTGACTATGGAATATAAATATTTGGTCAAATTATCACCAAATCAAAATATGTGGGACTTGCTTCTATCTCCAACTCCTGAATTCTAATTTACCCTCTTGATTTATCTTTCTAGACTGTCTCAGTCTATTTTATTTTAATTTTACCTGTGTAAAAATGATAGTAGCTAACACTTATTTAGTGCTTACTCCATAACAGACATTGTTCTAAATATAAAGAATGTTAACAGAAATGCCCCTTGAGAAATATTGGATAGTATTTATATCTCTAAATCATAGATCAGATACTAAGACAGAAAGGTTAAGTAACTTGCACAAGTCAGACATCTAATAACTTGTAGAACCAGGATTGAAATACAGGCATTCTAATTTCAGAACTTGCATGCTTAATCAGTCCTAATTTGATCAGTTTGACTTGATACCTTATGATGTATCACTGTGAAAGCTTTACAGTACTATTCTCTTTTCTGACTTTTGACACATCTTTGAAACAACAGCAAATTGAAGAAACTTCAGTAGAATGAATGTACAGTGACTTGAAATAAAGTCATTTAAAAAAATATTTTAACTAATATTCTTAATGTAGAATATGCCATTCTTAATAGGAAAATAATACTATTCATGTGTGGTAATTTACTAATATAAATATAACTGGTTAATATCAGAGTTATGCAAGATGACTGGTCAAGGTCCTAAATGATCCGTAGAAAATTAGTTTCACATATAAATTCAATTGAGTTAATAGAGGTCATTATTCATTGTCAACAATGGCAAGTGGAACAAAATTGGTGACTTCTATTAATAAGTAAACAAAATTTGTATTTTCTATTACTGAACAAAGATTATGTTAAACATTAAACTGCAAAAGCCATTTTAGTTACAATATGCACAGTTTTTCATCTGATTAATATATAATTATAAAAGGGCTAATATTTATTACTAAATATGTGCTGGATATAGTAAATATACTGTTCTAAAAACATTATTCAAGAGAAATTATGTAATCACATTTTAGACATCTTCTTACTTGTAGAAGAAAAAAAAAATCTTCCTTTTTTTCTTAGTATACTTACTAAAACCTAACTTGATTGCTTGAAGAAAGCACAAGAGCTTACGATTTCTTAAGTAGAATAAAATGTTCGTATGTTCTATAATGGTGCTATCAACTAAATCTCTTAAGAATAATATAATTGAACTGACATTTAACTTGGCAATTAAGGAAATTATCTTAGCTTCATGTCCGGTTTATATAAGGAAGTTGATGTTTTGAGGTTAACTGAGAGTTGGTATTTTAAATGCTGGCAAATTTCTAAAATCAAATGGATTCTCTTGTGGAAGACTTCTACTTCAAGCTTGAATAGAATAGCTGGGAAAGACAATATGTATACCATAAATCACCAGAATATCCAACTTTATTCTACCTGTAAATATATATATATATATATATATATATATATATATATATATATATGTTTGAGGCATCGTATCGTTGCTGAAGAAACTAAGACCTGAAAAACAGATCCCAAAAGAAGGAGAACCACAGAAAATGAAACAATATTCTCTGAGTTACTTCTTCCCCATAAGCATTTGTGCATCTTGGCTCTGATTCAGAGACTGAATCCAGGCAGAAGGTCATGGTAAAAAGGTAGATATGCCAGCAGAACACAATCTCACAAGATTAGAGAGGCAAATGTCAGATCAGGACCCTCTGATTAGAGAGCCCGAGATCCAAGTGAGATGGGAAGCATAGAGCAAAACTCCAATTCTTGGTTCTATTCTCCTCTAGACACTTGTCCTATTTTTAAGCGTCTCAGAAAAAGTGGCTAAGAAACTAAGCATAAAACCACTGAAAAGCAAAACTGAGTTAGAAATAATAAAATTAGCAACTCACTGGTTATGAGGTTTATCAAAGAATCTGCCTGCAATGTGGGAAACCCACATTCATTCCCTGGGTCAGGAAGATCCCCGGGAGAAGGGAATGGCTACTCACTCGGGTATTCTTGCCTGGATAATTCCATGGACAGAGGAACCTGGTGATTGCAAAGCATTGGACAAAACTGAATGGCTAACATACACACACACACAGAGTGAATTCTTACATTATGCGGAGAATTATGCCCCTCTCAAATTCATATGTTGAAGTCCTAACCCCCAATACCTCAAAATGTGACTTTATTTGGAGATGGAGTCTTTAAGGGGTTATTGAGTTGAATTTCTGTCATTAAGATCAGTCTCCAGTTCAGTTCAGTTCAGTCACTCAGTCTTGTCTGACTCTCTGTGACCCCATGGACTGCAGCATACCAGGCCTCCCTGTCCATCACCAACTCCTGGAGCCTACTCAAACTCATGTCCATCGCGTCAGTGATGCCATCCAACCATCTCATCCTCTGTCACCCCCTTTTCTCCCCCGTCTTAATCCAATATAACTAGTTTCCTTATAAGAAGAGATTAGGACATAGAGACTCACAGAGGAAAGAATACGTAAAGACTAGTGAGAAGCTATCCAACTACAAGTCAAGGAGAGAAACCCCGGAAGAAACCAACCCTGTGACACTTTAGCATCATACACCTAGCCTCTAGAATTGTGAGAAAACGATTTTTGTTGTTGTTGAAGCCACCCAGTCTGTGCAACATTGCTATGGCATCCCTAGCAAACTAATACATTCTGTATGCCAGCAATAAATAAAAGTGTACATTTTCAAGCAATGACATTTCAATAACTGCCCCATCCCCAAACTACTTAAACCATTATTTCTTATGTGTGAACTATATCTCCATTAGCCAAAAAATATTTCCTTGAACGCTGCTTTTTTAGGGGTATTTTATAATTCCAGGAGCATTCCTGCATCACACATCTGCCATCAATTCACTAGACGTTCATTAGTGCAGAAGTTCTGAGTCACAGAAAAGTGAAATTTTCCCCATAAAGGTCAGAGTTTTCAACTGAAATAATCATACAGTTCTCCAATGTTATTTTAATTGAAATAACCATTAACCAATGTGCAGTTCTTGACTGAAAAACAAAAATAATAAAAGTATTGAAAGAAAATACATGAAAAATATGTTCATAATTCTCATATAGGAACAATCTTCCTAAATGAAAAATGAAACACAAGCCATCATGGAAAATATTGACAGATTTGACATCATGAATGAAAATATAATCATACAGCAAGAAACACTCAAAGTTAAAAGACGTATGAAATAGCAAGAGAAAATATTTGCAATATATACAGAATTCCAGTGAATAAATAAGGAAACTCTTAGTTCTCTATTTCATACACAACTTCTCTAGACAAGGCATTAATATACAGAGAAGTAATGTGTTAGGCACTGGGAATAAAAAGAAAAATAAGACAGAATTATTGCCATCCAGAGGACCATGATCCAATGGTGGAATGCTTGAATAAGTAAACAGTTAGAAAACACAGTGAATTATTATAATGTAGTTGTGAACAGATTTTTTTGGCTATATAGAAATGGGAGGGCCAAATCTTAACAGGGATCAGTGGGATGTTATGTGGGAAAAAAATCAAAAGGTGAGGAATGATGTTGCCCAGAAAGGAAAATATCAGTCATCTCCCAAAGGTAGAGGAAGAAGAAACTGGGCAGACAAAAGTTGGAAGGAGTAAGGGGCAAAGCAGTGGAGTGAAGAAGAAGACATTTCAAGCAGAGGGAATAACTTGTAAAGTACTATGTGCCTGGTGGTGTTTTGGAGGGAAATTAAGAAAAACTGCACAGATTTAAAAAAAATACCCTCTATCAGTATGCTGCTGATAACATAACAGTTATCAGTTATGTTACAAAAACACAAAAACAGAAATATTGACCAATGGAATAAGATAAAAATCCCAGAGATAAACCCATGCACCTATGGACACCTTATCTTTGACAAAGGAGGCCAGAATATAGTGTAGAGAAAAGACAGTCTCTCCAGTAAGTGGTGCTGGGAAAACTTGACAGCAACATGTAAAATAATGAAATTAGAACACTTCCTAAGATAAACTCAAAATGAAGTAAAGATCTAAATGTAAGACCAAAAATTGTAAAACTCTTAGAAGAAAACACACAGGCAGGACACTCTTTGACATAAATCACAGCAAGATCCTCAATGACCCACCTCCTAGAGTAATGACAATAAAAACTAAACAAATGGGACCTAATTAAACTTAGAAACTTTTGCACAGTAAAGAAAACTATAAACAAGATGAAAAGACAGGCCTCAATTTGGGAGAAAATAATTGTAAATGAAGCAACTGACAAAGGATTCAGCTCCAAAATCATACAAGCAGCTCAGGCAGCTCAATATCAGAGAAACAAACAACCCCATCAAAAAGCGGGCAGAAGGTCTAAACAGACATTTCTCCAAAGAAGACATACAGATGGCTAATAAACACATGAAAAGATGCCTAGCGTTCTTATTATTAGAGAAATGCAAGTCAAAACTACTGTAAGGTACACCTCATATTGGTCAGAATGGCCATCATCAAAAAATCTACAAATGGTAAATGCTGAAAAGGATGTGGAGAGAAGGAAATCCTCTTGCAATGTTGGTGGGAAAGTAAATTGATGTAGTCCCTGTGGAGAACAGTATGGAGATTTCTTTAAAAAAAAAAAAGGGGGGGCGGAATAAAGCTACCACATGACTCAGCAGTTCCATTACTGGGCATATACCCTGAGAAAACCACAGTTCTAAAAGACACATGTACCCTAATGTTCATTTCAGCAGTATTTACAACAGCTAAGGCATGAAAGCAACCTACATGTCCATCAGCAGATGAATGGATAAGGAAGCTGTGGTACATAAATCCAGTGGAATATTACTCAGCCATAAAAAGAAAGTTGAGTCAGTTCTCATGAGGTGGATGAACCTAGAGGCTGTTATCCAGAGTGAAGTAAGTTATGAAGAGAAAAACAAATATGGTATTTTAATACATATAGATGGAATCTAGAAAAATGGTGCTGATGAAACTATTTATAGGGCAGCAGTAGAGACACAGACATAGAGAACAGACTTATGGACCCAGTGGGGGAAGGAGAGGGTAGGATGAAATGAGAGCGTAGCATGGAGACATACACTACCATATGTAAAATAGATAGCCAGTTGGAATTTGCTGGGTGATGCAGTGAACTCAACCCCTTACTCTGTGACAACCTAGAGGGTAGGTTGGGGTGGGAGGTAAAAGGGAGGCTCAAGAGAGAGGGGACATGTGTATACCTATGGCTGATTCCTGTTGATGTGTGGCAGAAACCAACACAACATTGTAAAGCAATTACCCTTCAATTAAAAATAAAAAAATTTAAAAATATAATAGTATTAAAAAAAAAATTACCTTGATGAGAAAACAAAACAACTTTCCACAGTCAGGGTGTAGGACTCTGGGCATTCTTCATTGTACAGCCTCACTGATAGTAAGGAAATAGATTCTGGGTGCTAACTCAGAATATTCTGGGGTGGGCAGAGCCATGAAGGCTGTAAACTGGTAAGTATTAAGTTCTGACATGACTTCAGATTCATTAAATTGTTATGTCTAATGTTACATTTCTTTTTTTTCAAGTGCTAACCCATTTCTTCTCTCCTTAAACCTTTAGTTCCAGCCCTGTTTTCAAAATTGTCTCAAATACTGTGCCACTTCCTATATATCTGGAATCTACATCCGTGGCAGAGTAGGTAATTCTTTTAATCATAGCAATTACTAGAGTATTTATGTAAATGTGTCTATATAAACTCAACAAGCTGCATTAGAAAACAAAAAGCATGGCAATTATAGAAGAAGCTTTCTTTCATTTTGTTTCAAAATTACTCAACCTATTTGATAAGTGTATCTCAGAGAAGGAGATTGGGTAATTGGTTACTATCCAATGGAGGCTATTAAATTACCATTCTCTGTTGACACAATGTTTGCTAAAATTAAATTTCATCATGATTGATTTCCAAACAATTCTTTATGATATCTACTCATAAGAACTTATCAATAGATAAACAGCTATTGCAGGCCTCCATAAGCATAGCTAAATTATGGCTTTTCCCAAATTTTTATTGGAATAAATTAGGATATTTCCTAAAGTTTGCATCTATATTCTATGCTATTTACAATTCCAAAAAGTTATAACATGGAGAAATGGGAATTGGAAAATTCTTATAAAAATCTAATAATAATGACCTAAATTATTAATGAAATGTGAAGCCCTAAAATTGATTTAGATAGCAATTATTTATTAGCTATATTCAATTCAGCTGTCATTGGAAAATAAATCCCCTAGAAGAGATACCTCCTTCAAAAAGGGTAAACAGTTTATATGCAGTTTCTAAAAAAAAAATAATCAATTTCCTAATAGAATATCTGTGAAGAGTTCAAATAGCCTAATTTTAACATGTGAAGATCAACTATATAAAAGAAAAATGATTCTAATATGGTTACATTTTTTATTCTTTCACTTTGATGTATAATCAAAATATTACATGTACTCAAGTATGTGTTATCTATAAAGAATACAGTGTACAATTAACATAAAGAAAATATGAATTGACCAAATATTAACATTATTCTACCTTTGTTTTGCATATGAAATTGAATATTACAAAATTAAAAGTATTATCAAATTGAAAGTAATTTTACCATGATTAAAAGTAAAATGTGGCACACCCGTTTAGCTGATTATCACTGATCAAAAATGGTGACTTAGACAGTAAAGACTCTGCCGTCCAGTGCAGAAAACCCGGGTTCAGTCCCTGAGTTAGGAAGATCCCCTGGAGAAGGAAATGGCAACCCACTCCAGTATACTTGCCTGGAGATTCCATGGATAGAGGAACCTGGCAGGTTACCATCCACGGGATTGCAAAGAGTTGGACATGACTGAATAGCTAACACACACACACACAAACTTATTTGCATAATGATTCATTTCATTTTTCTTAGTTTGTTCTATCCTGTGATTTTATGTTTACTAGAGTTATAAATTTTGTTAACTATCTAGATATGGACTTAGTAGTAACTTAACCTTTAACAAGTAAGTTTTTCAAATCAAATTAATTCCAACATATTGGAATATGTACATTCAAAGAATGTACATATTGACAAAAACAAAGGAATTTTCTTGCATCAAATTTATGTTTGTTGTTAGCATCAGTGAATTTAAACTCACATAAATACATGGTTAAATAAAAGCAAATTGCCTCATCACATAAATAAACAGATATTTATACAAGGTACTGTAAATACATTCATTAAGAGGATTTTGGACATTTAAAATTCATTTTCAAATTGAGTCAGTTGTCATTTTTGCCTGGGAAATGTACTCAAGTCTCTAGTGACATGTAGGTAAACAAGTCTGTTTCATTTGTGCCCAGAATAAATGGCAGAGCTGGTGTTTTCTAATCCATTTTGTTTATGTAGTTGTGAAGCAAAAAATTTTAGGATGGTCTACTTGACATCCTTACAAAATGAAGTAGATGTATTTTTCTATAAATTAATAATGATCAATCTCCAATGGGCCTTCAGTACTATTCAATCACTCTTTTGTCCTAGTCAACTTTCTGCCTTTTTT
Organism: Bos mutus; assembly: GCF_027580195.1. Classification (NCBI taxonomy): domain Eukaryota; kingdom Metazoa; phylum Chordata; class Mammalia; order Artiodactyla; family Bovidae; genus Bos; species Bos mutus. The sequence goes on from NC_091618.1 coordinate 119,825,718, forward strand.
TTATAAGCTGTTTGAACTGATTGGCCTTTCCTCAAATATCCAGCCCCTCTCTCTGTCTCACCTTTCTCTATTATCTTAGCAAATACTTTCACCACTTCTTTTAGAAATACATATTGAGCCACTTGTTGGGTATTCATTCCTTCATTTTCAAACATACACTCTAATTATGTGCTTAGACACTCAGTCATGTCCAACTCTTTGTGATCCCATGAACTCTATGTAACCTATCCAGGCTCCTCTGTCCATGGGGAGTCTCCAGGCAAGAATACTGGAGTGGTTACCACACCCTTCTCCACGGGTTCTTCCCAACCCAGGGATTGAACCATGTCTCCTGCATTGCAGGTGGATTCTTCACCATCTGAACCACAAGGGAAGAGCACTCTAACTGTATCAGCACCTATTTTATTTCCATTCCTCCTATTACAATTAAGGACATTTCCCTCTAGCCACCTAAGGCCAATGACTCTATCTGTGCTTATGGCTCTACCATTCTGCTTTTTCAAGAATCCACCCTATTAGTGTGCCCTTCCCTCTGTGGAATGTTCAAGCCCCACTCTCAATTCAATCCTTTCCTCCAAGTTTCTGGATATTATCCTATTAAAAAACAAAACTAAGCAAAATCAAAGTCTTCCTCAGACCCCACATCCCTTTCTCCCCCATCACAGTCAACTTTCCCAGGAGAGTCTATGCTCACACCACTTCTTCCATTTCCCTACCCCACACCCTCCTTAACACCACTCCAGTTTGACTCCCTCATTGGCCTTCCTTCTAAAGAATAATCACAAAATTCACTCAGAACCTCATAGCTAAATCCAGAAGACACTTTTTGGTCCTCATCTTACTTTAACATGTGATACTTATTTATTAAGCACCTACTGTGTGCTCTAGGGACATTCTGAACACTTGGGCCATGTTAGAGAAGAAAATAAAGATCCTTGGGAGCTTACATTCTTAGACATGTCTCAGCAGCAATACTTCTCTTGACTACTCACTCCTATAGGAAGCACTTTTTCCCTTTGTTTCTTTGGAAAACAATCAACCGTTTTTTCTTCTCTTCAGAACATTTCTCCTCTAGTTCATGCTATTTAAACTAATTATTAAAAGTGAAGTTTTCCAATCCTAAACTATCTTCTCATGATGCTCTCTTCTCTGAAATGTGGAACCATGTATCCAACTGTTTAACTGACATCTCCTCTTGGATTGTCAATAATACCTCATATTCAACAAATCTCAAACTGATGATATTTCTTCTCAAATCAGTGTTTCCTAGCTCAGAGAATGGCACTACCATTTATCTATTTATTATCTTTCTTTCTAATTCAATATCAAGTCCTGTCATTTTAATCGATATTTCTCAAATGTCTCTTTTTGTCCATTTCTACTGCCATCAGTCTAGTCCTCAGTTAGTGACTTTCATCTGGATTAATGTCTGTGATATTGTGATTTATAGCAAGAAATATATATATAAAAAGTGAAAGCGTTAGTTGCTCAGTCATGTATGATTCTTTGCAACCCCATAGACTATAGCCCATTAGGCTCCTCTGTCCATGGAGTTCTCCAGGCAAAAATATTGGAGTGGGTAGCCATTCTCTTCCCCAGAGTATCTTTCCGACCCAAGGACTGCACCCAGGTCCCCCCAATGCAGGCAGATTCTTTACCATCTGAGCCACCAGAGGAGCATATATATATATATATATATATATATATATATATATATATATATATTTTCAGAGCTCCTAAAATGTTATGTTTGGGATTTTTTAGGTGATAAAAACGATAAAGGTGTATTGATATTTGTAATAAATCCCTGTTGGCCACACCTGAGTTTATGTTGATGAGGTAACTCTTGTAAAGCACCTAAGGATGAGTGCTGGGTGTCAGGGAAACCAACCATGTGGTTCAAAGGTTGAAACTTTCATTGCCACCCTTTTGATGTTCCAGAAAGGGAAAGGGGCTAGGGACTGAGTCACTCGCCAATGGCCAATTATTTAATCGGTCATGCTACGTAATGAGGCCTCCATAAGGACTTAAACGGAGAGGGTTCAGAGAGCTTCCAGGTTGGTGAATACATGGAGATGTGGGAAGAGTGGTGTGCTCAGAGAAGGTGTGGAAGCTCTGTGTCCCATTCCACATTCCTTGCCCTTTGCATGTCTTTCCTTTGGCTATTCTTGAGTTATATCCTTTTATAATAAACCAGTAAGTAAAATGTTTAGTCTAGTAAGTAAAGTAGTCTAAAACGTTTAGTCTAGTAAGTAAAGTGTCTAGTAAGTAAAATGTTTCTTTGAGTTTTGTGAGTTGTTCTAGTAAATTAATCAAACTGGAGGAAGAAATCATGGCAACCTCCAGTCTGTAGCCATTCAGTCAGAAGCTCAGGTGACAATGTGGACTTTCAATTGGTATCTGAAGTAGAGTAGGGGCAAAGAGGAGGTTCACTTTTATAGAATGGAGCCCTTACCCTATCGAATCTGATGCTGACTCCAGGTAGATAGCCTCAGGATAGAGCTAATTGTCTGGTGGTTTAAAACACATGGGCTTCCCTAGTGGCTCAGTGGTAAAGAGTCCACCTGCAATGCAGAAGATGCAGGTTCAATCCCTGGGTTAGGAAGATGCCCTGGAGGAGGGCATGGCAACCCACTCTAGTATTCTTGCCTGGAGAATCCCGTGGCCTGAGGAACCTAGTGGGTTATCGTGCATTGGGTCACAAAGAGTCAGATATGACTGAAGCAAGAGAGTACAGCATGCATGGAAATGCATATGCACCCATTAAAACTGATGTCAGAATTGGCATACCATACTATTACCTCAGGCCTTCTTGCATCCTCCCTTATATCCATTCCTACTGAAGTCAGAAAGATCATTTGTTAATTAATTTATTTATTTTAATTGGAGGCTAATTACTCTACAATATTGTGGTGGGTTTTGTCATATATTGACATAAATCAGCCACAGGTGTACATGTGCCCCCCATCCCGAACCCCACTCCCACTCCCCTCCCCATCCCATACCTCTAGGTTGTCTGAATGAGCCAACTTTGAGTGCCCTGTTTCATGCATCAAACTTGGACTGGTCATCTATTTTACATATGGCAATATACATGTTTCAATGCTATTCTCTCAAATCATCCCACCCTTGCCTTCTCCCACAGAATTCAAAATCTGTTCTTTATATCTATGTCTCTTTTTTTGTCTCGAATATAGGGTCATCATTAGCATCTTTCTAAATTCTATATATATGCGTTAGTATACTGTATTGGTGTTTTTCTTTCTGACTTACTTCACTCTGTATAATAGGCTCCAGTTTCATCCACCTCATTAGAGTCTGATTCAAATGCATTCTTTTTAATGGCTGAGGTCAGTTTTCATTCCAATCCCAAAGAAAAAAAGAATGCTCAAACTACTGCACAATTGCACTCATCTCACATGCTAGCAAAGTAATGCTCAAAATTCTCCAAGCCAGGCTTCAGCAATACGTGAACCATGAAATTCCAGATGTTCAAGCTGGTTTTAGAAAAGGCAGAGGAACCAGAGATCAAATTGCCAAGATCCGCTGGATCATGGAAAAAGCAAGAGAGTTCCAGAAAAACATCTATTTCTGCTTTATGGACTATGCCAAAGCCTTTGACTGTGTGGATCACAATAAACTGTGAAAAATTCTGAAAGAGATGGGAATACCAGATCACCTGACCTGCCTCTTTAGAAACCTGTATGCAGGTCAGGAAGCAACAGTTAGAACTGGACATGGAACAACAGACTTGTTCCAAATAGGAAAACGAGTACATCAAGGCTGTATACTGTCACCCGGCTTATTTAACTTCTATGCAGAGTACATCATGAGAAAAGCTGGCCTCGAAGAAGCACAAGCTGGAATCAAGATTGCCAGGAGAAATATTAATAACCTCAGATATGCAGATGACACCACCCTTATGGCAGAAAGTGAAGAGGAACTAAAAAGCCTCTTGATGAAAGTGAAAGAGGAGAGTGAAAAAGTTGGCTTAAAGCTCAACATTCAGAAAACGAAGATCATGGCATCTGGTCCCATCACTTCATGGGAAATAGATGGGGAAACAGTGGAAACAGTGGCAGACTTTATTTTTTGGGCTCCAAAATCACTGCAGATGGTGACTGCAGCCATGAAATTAAAAGACGCTTACTCGTTGGAAGGAAAGTTATGACCAACCTAGATAGCATATTCAAAAGCAGAGACATTACTTTGCCAACAAAGGTCCGTCTAGTCAAGGCTATGGTTTTTCCAGTGGTCATGTATGGATGTGAGAGTTGGACTGTGAAGAAAGCTGAGCACCTAAGAATTGATGCTTTTGAACTGTGGTGTTGGAGAAGACTCTTGAGAGTCCCTTGGACTGCAAGGAGATACAACCAGTCCATTCGAAGGAGATCAGCCCTGGGTGTTCATTGGAAGGAATTATGCTAAAGCTGAAACTCCAGTACTTTGGCCACCTCATGTGAAGTGTTGACTCATTGGAAAAGACTCTGATGCTGGGAGGGATTGGGGGCAGGAAGAGAAGGGGACGACAGAGGATGAGATGGCTGGATGGCATCACTGACTTGATGGACATGAGTCTGAGTGAACTCCGGGAGTTGGTGATGGACAGGGAGGCCTGGCATGCTGCAATGCATGGGGTCACAAAGAGTTGGACATGACTGAGCAACTGAACTGAACTGAACTGAATTGAATATTCCATTGTGTATATGTACCCCAGCTTTCTTATCCATTCGTCTGCTGATGGACATCTAGGTTGCTTCCATGTCCTGGCTATTATAAACAGTGCTGCGATGAACATTGGGGTACACGTGTCTCTTTCAATTCTGGTTTCCTCGGTGTGTATGCCCAGCAGTGGGATTGCTGGGTCGTATGGCAGTTCTATTTTGAATTTTTTGAGGTATCTCCACACTGTTCTCCATAGTGGCTGTACTAGTTTGCATTCCCACCAACAGTGTAAGAGGGTTCCCTTTTCTCCACACCCTCTCCAGCATTTATTGTTTGTAGACTTTTGGATAGCAGCCATTGTGACTGGCATGAAATAGTACCTCATTGTGGTTTTGATTTGCGTTTCTCTGATAATGAGTGATGTTGAGCATCATTTCATGTGTTTGTTAGCCATCTGTATCTCTTCTTTGGAGAAAGGTATATTTAGTTCTTTGGCCTATTTTTTGATTGGGTCATTTATTTTTCTGATATTGAGCTGCTTGTGTATTTTTGAGATTAGTTCTTGGTCAATCACTTCGTTTGCTATTATTTTCTCCCATTCTGAAGGCTATCTTTTCACCTTGCTTATAGTTTCCTTCATTGTGCAAAGGCTTTTAAGTTTAATTAGGTCCCATTTGTTTATTTTTGCTTTTATTTCCATTACTCTGGGAGGTGGGTCATAGAGGATCTTGCTATGATTTATGTCAGAGAGTGTTTTGCCTATGTTTTCCTCTAGGAGTAGAAAGATCATTTTGAAATGACAAATGATCATGTTTAATATCCCTTTTTAGGATGAAGTAACATACAAGGTTTTATGTTGTCTGCTCACCCCACCCTTTAAATCTCCAACATTATCTCACACCATCATCAACCTCATTCTCTCCCACATACACTGGCTTCTAGATAGGCTTTTGTGATCACTGTGTTCCCAATCATCACAAAGCATTTATAGATGCTTCTTTTTTAATCTGGAAAATATTTAGATGCTCATGGGTATTATCTCCATATAAGCCACTTTCTCAAGGAAACCACCCATGAATTTTCTGATTGTGTAAAATTCATCTCAATTAGGAGTCAGGGTTCTCCGTGTGTGTATATATATGTGTGTGTGTGTGTGTGTGTGTATAGGAGATATATATATAGGTATAGATATAGATACAGATATATCCTAATCCAATATGACTAGTGTCCACATAAAAAGCGAGCATGTGGACACAGAGCCATGCATTGTGAAGAGACATGGGGAGAAGATGTCCATCTGCAAGTCAAGCAGAGAGGTCTAGAACTTCCCTTAGAACTCTCAGAAAGAACCAATGCAGATGAAGCGAGAAATCTGGACTTCCAACCTGTAGAACTGTAAGATAATTAATTCCTGTTGGCTAAGCCACCCTGTCTGTATTACTTTGTTATAGCAGCCCTAGAAAACTAATATAAATAAATACTGTAGTTTTCAAACCATTGTGCATTTGTCCTCCTCAAGATTGAAATTGCAAATTTTTGTGCATATAAATGCATATGTGTACAAAAGATTTGAAACACCTTCTGGACTACTACTCTATTCACATTTTCAGTTCACTTGGTTCAGTTGCTCAGTCATGTCCGACTCTTTGCAACCCCATGAATTGCAGCACGCCAGGCCTCCCTGTCCCTCACCAACTCCCGGAGTTCACTCAGACTCACGTCCATCGAGTTGGTGATGCCATCCAGCCATCTCATCCTCTGTTGTCCCCTTCTCCTCCTGCCCCCAATCCGTCCCAGCATCAGAGTCTTTTCCAATAAGTCAACTCTTCACATGAGGTGGCCAAAGTACTGGAGTTTCAGCTTTATCATCACTCCTTCCAAAGAAATCCCAGGGCTGATCTCCTTCAGAATGGACTGGTTGGATCTCCTTGCAGTCCAAGGGACTCTCAAGAGTCTTCTCCAACACCACAGTTCAAAAGCATCAATTCTTTGGTGCTCAGCCGTCTTCACAGTCGAACTCTCATATCCATACATGATCACTGGAAAAACCATAGCGTTGACTAGATGGACCTTTGTTGGCAAAGTAATGTCTCTGCTTTTGAATATGCTATCTAGGTTGGTCATAACTTTCCTTCCAACGAGTAAGCGTCTTTTAATTTCATGGCTGCAGTCACCATCTGCAGTGATTTTGGAGCCCAAAAAATAAAGTCTGCCACTGTTTCCACTGTTTCCCCATCTATTTCCCATGAAGTGATGGGACCAGATGCCATGATCTTCGTTTTCTGAATGTTGAGCTTTAAGCCAACTTTTTCACTCTCCTCTTTCACTTTCATCAAGAGGCTTTTTAGTTCCTCTTCACTTTCTGCCATAAGGGTGGTGTCATCTGCATATCTGATTTTAAGAGCTACTTAATCCTTTTCTCCAATCCACATTATTTTGGCTTTCCTAATGACTATTCCAAATTTATAAATAAGCCCACTTCCATCTAATGTTTATTTTAAACTTCCTTGGGACAATTTATCTCTTACTCTGAAGTATAAGAAATATTTCACTATTCTGAAAGCTAGGCATATGAGTTGTCATTTAAGAAATTTAAATTTTATTTGGTGATGTTCTATCATCTTAAAATGTGACCATGTCACTACAGCCATCTATAGTCCTCTCAGCAGGAGAAAAAGGGCTGGATTGTTGAGCATCAGCAACTAAATGCTTTGGCCCTGAAGTGAAATATGTCATTTTTGCCCATGTTTCATTAGCCACAACTAGTCATGTAATCACATGGCTATATCTAACATTAAAGAGGTAGAGAATTGGACCTTGGTAAACACTAACAATGCCTACTACAAATCCCACTGGGAGAGTCAAAATTGGGAAAGCTGCTGGGAGATATGAAGCAGCCCTTACAAGTTCTGCTGCCAAGAAGGGGATTCGAGGTTAGCAGTGGGCTCAATACCAACTTAACAGGCCTGGGAAAGAAAACGGTTCTAACACTACAAAAAGGTTGGGATTTCCTCCCAATTTAGTTACCTTAGCCTTGTGATCTTTCTGTGGGACGGACACTCAAGTATATGAGAACAAGGTAAAAGAGCCTTGATCTTGGAGCACAAGCCTAGGGTGCCACTGTGCTGCCAGCAGGGACCTAGGCTGGCAACCACCTCACCACGAGTAGACCAGAACCCATCAGTTAGTCACTCAATAAATATCTGTTAATGGTGAGTACCTTCTCTCAGCCACCTACTTTCTGGATAATTGATACAACCACAGAAACAGTTCCAGAAACTTCACTCAAAACCTGGTTCACTGTCTAGACCTATAATGCCCCACACATCAAGAGGGTGTGTAAAGGTTTATTAGTCACTGTAATGTGGCTATCTGAAGGTTAACTCCTATCCACATGGGTTAACCCTTAATCCACATTGGGGGATTAGTATTTTCATGCATACACTAAGGCTGGGGCTTGCATAGCCTGAACTTCCCATGATGGCAAAGGAGTGAGCACTGGGCTTTCTCATAAGATTGTCCAGATGTGGGCCAAAAGGGTAAGGGAGAATTGTGGGGCTGGAAAAGTCTCAGTAAAACATCAAAAATGAAGTCAGCCTCTTTATTACAAAAGTTAAATGTTAAAAAATTATTACAACTATGCATAAATTAACAGGGGCATATCTAAAACAAGGATGAGTTTTTTTAAAAAGTTGAGGAATGATATATACATAATGTGGTATTTCCAGAAAAATATTTTAATGCTTTTAAAAAACATGTTTTTAAGCATTAAAAACAATATTGCATATTATTTATGGCAATAGTAAAAATGTAAAAATCTATGAAGAAGTGACAAACATGGGGAAAAGAGAAAGGAATGGAATTAGGGGTGGTTACAAAGGAGGCTTGAAATATCTGGGTAATGACTTAAGGAATGGTGCATCAAAATGCTGCACATGTTACTAGTTTGATAAATCTGGATGATGGGTAAACAGGCATTTATTATGCTTTTCTTCTCTGTGTCTGAAATATTTAATTTAAAAAATTAAGAAAGAAGCTTTTCACATTCATTAGAGTGGAGACTTTTATAGCCCATATAGAGTCTGATCCATGTACCATTGCTGCTTCTTGCCACCTGACCTTGCCCCAAAACCTGGTCCTGCTGGTGGACCGCCACAGTCACGTCCTGATGGTGCAGGCACCTGCATCGGCCTCTCCCACCAGAAACCAGCTCATCTCCTTGTGCAATGCTCTGGGGTTAAATTTGCAAACTTCAGCTTGCATTTCTTTTGGTTCTCATACCCAGTCACTCTCATGGGCACCAGCTGGCTTCCGGAGCACTAACTAGGGAATTCTATTACCCTTCATCTCAAAGACCTAACACCATCATCCTTCTATTTCCCATGGGATCTACCTACGCCATATTTCCTTTTAAATCCTCAAAATACCTAGGCTCTTATGGTATTCCCTTCAATTCCTTCTGAAGTAAGTGACTTTCAGTAATTCTGGCAGCCCTCCCATCAACCCTCTGAGAGTATTTTCAATGGATCTAAAGAGATTTGCTTTCTGAGGCAAAGTCCCTAGGACATTTCAGGATCTCTAGACCTATCCATCTGGGAAAGGATATGGCAGTTGTTGACATTCATTCTAAGATGTCTGTCTTGCTGCAGAAGAGAAAAGAATACATATTTAATTACTAGCAGGGCCTAGTGACTCAGATGGTAAAGAATCTGCCTGCAACGCAGAGGATCCGGGTTCGATCCCTGGGTCATGGAGATCTCCTGGAGAAGGGAATGGCTACCCACTCCAGTATTCTTGCCTGAAGAATTCCATGGACCAAGGAGCCTGATGGGTTGCAGTCCATGGGGTCACAAAGAGTCAGACAGGACTGGGTGACTAACACTTTCACTTCACAGGGCATTATAAAAACTGTTTTAATAACCATGAAAGTAAAAGTCTATCTTTTCTGTGTAAAATGTATTTTAACTTATACTTTTCTTTAGTCTCATAGGGGCTCTTATTAAGAGTAAATGCATTTACCAAAATTGATACTACTTCAATTAAAATCTTTCTGTACCTCATCCCTAGCAAGGCAGGTTCTACCTGGCTTGACCAGTGATGGAAGTGTCTTTAATCCAGAGGTTCTAGAATTCCAAAATCAAGAATGTGTAATACTAAGATATGAGCATGAAGTCCAAGAAAGTATTGATAGTAATATGTCTCAAACTGAGATTATAGGTGAAAAAATTAAAATCTAGGCTAAAATTCCAAGAAGAAAGAAAGGTGCAGGAAGCACAGGCTAGAAGCAGGAAACACGGAGATGAGCAGGAAGAGAATTCTGAGGCACATTTTGGGACTATCTGCTGCTTGGATTTTAAGTCCTTAACCTGTTGGGAGCACTGGCTGGATGACCATATCCATCATGGTCAGGCTGAACTGTTAGTTTGCAACTATGAGTCTTCTCTGGAAGATAAAACAGGGACACTGAGTGTCTGAGACTCTGAAGATTAAGACACACCAACTCCCAAATATCATCTTCCCATTTACTTGCTTGTATTATTAATAAATTAAACTGAGGCAGACACTTGTGACTAGTCAGAAAACCAGATAGCCTAGAGAAGGGCATCTCCAGGTACATAGAGCAACAATGTAACCACCACAACAAGATGTTAATTTGTTTGTTTATGATGATCTTCCTAGTACTAGATTATCAGCCCTGTTAGCTAGTTCTGAGTAGCAAGCTGCAGAGTTCTCAGCAAAAAAAAAAAAAGATTTACAATCCAAAAGTCTCATGTGAACAGCTGCTTTAATATGAGGCCAGATGCTGACAGAAAAATATGCACAGGGACAGAAAGAAAGAAGATTAAAAAACATCAAAAATAAAACCTGTTTCTCTGCCTTCCAGAGGTAAAGGTGTTTTTTGTTTTGTTTTTTTAAGAATTGTTTTTCTTTCTAAATTCCATACATCTCTACTCCATTATCTCTTTTTAAGCTCTAGGATGAGGTGGGTTGCCTCTTTAAGTGTGGATCTTTTATGAGATTTTTTTAATATTCATACCTGTGATCTTTCTCAGGAAGTTTTGAGATTGCTGGTATCTCTCTGTGTTTTTTAGAGGTCTCAGGTCTCTGTCTCCTTCGACTCGGGCCACAGGCTTTCTGGATCTTACAACCCCTGTTACATTGCTGACTCCCTGCTGGCTGGGAATGGCTAATGCTGGAGCCCGAGCTCATGCTCTGACTGCTGGCACTGATGCCAGTGTTGGTCTCATCCTTCATTCTCATCACACAGTCTCCATAATAGGACTATTAGGTTCTTCTTTATATTCATTCTTTCTTTCTCCCTTGGCCTCTCTGTATCAAACTCCATCTCTGTCTCTATTTCTCTCTCACATAGGATTTGGAACAGACAACTGAAACAGTTTCCATCTTAATTTGTCAATGCAAACATACAAATTCCTTCTGTCTATAAATGTTCATGTCATTTTGTTGAGATGGTGTCCTCTATTAGGCACCTTGCTTCCAAAGCAATGTGTTCCCACGTCTGTTCAAACAAATTATTATTCTCATCTTAACTGACTCATGTGGCACAAAAATAAGCTTTCTTGCCAAACTACTGGCAGACTCAAATAAATCTATTGACTAAAAAGAAAAGGAGGGAAAAAAATGACACGTATCGCTATGCTTACTATGGTGCTTCTTTTCTCATGTTTTTTTTTTTTTTTTTTAACACACGTAGACCTAATCTGACATTCTATTTAATGCACGCATGCCAGAGAGTACAATGTTATAAAGGCCAAGTGATGTCAGCCCCAATTACACAAACTACTACAAATACAACGGGCAAGACACAGCAAAATGGGAAAGGATTGAGAAACATTTGGAAACTTGCAATTCTCATTCTCTGCGTACCACTTTACTCTCTTCTCCCTCAATCTCTATGTGGTATCTTTTTTTCAAAGGCCTTTCTCCCCCTTATTGTGCCTATAAACACTATATGCCATCACACGGCAGAAGAGTATGATGGAATATTGATACCTTTGTTTGATCCCTCTCACAGTTCTTGAGGCCGTAAAGTCCCAGATCAAGGTGCTGGCAGTTTTGGTGTCTAGTGAGGATCTACTTCTGGTTCATGTGGTTTAGTTGCTAAGTCATGTCCAACACTTGCAACCCTATGGACTATATGTAGCCTGCCAGGCTCCTCTGTCCATGAGATTCTCCAGGCAAGAATAGTGGAGTGGGTTGCCATTCCTTCTCCATAGCAAGATACACTGGTGTGGTAAAAAAATTTATGATTTCCTGATCATGAAAACAGGATCTATATCTTCTAGCTCCAAGTCTTCGTAACTTTTGGGTTGAGTCAACATATCTTGGTAATCACCTTCAGAATGTGATCTGGTGAAGCAGCTTAGTGCAGAAACCTAACTAATATCATTGCCATTCACATTATAAGTAAGCCCACAAACAGAGAATGAGAGAAAAATTTGCACACAATTCAGCATCATTTGAAGGATCACAATACTAGTTGTACAAGATTTAACCAGTGAATATCCACGAAACTCTGCTTCTGGTTCATAGATTAATGATTTCTCACTGTATCTTCACATGGAAGAAGGAACAGTTTTCTAGAAGCTCATTTATAAGGGCATTTATCCCACTCATATCTTCTTGCCTTTTCACACTGTTCATGGGGTTCTCAAGGCAAGAATACTGAAGTGTTTGCCATTCCCTTTTCCAGTGGACCACGTTTTGTCAGAACTCTCCACCATGACCCATTTGTCTTGGGTGACCCTACCTGGCATGGGAATAGTTTTATTGAGTTAGACAAGGCCATGGTCCATGTGATCAGTTTGATTAGTTTTCTGTGATTGTGGTTTTCATTCTGTCCTCCCTTGGAGGGATAAGTGTAAGAGGCTTATGGAAGTTTCCTGATGGGAGAGACTACTGTAGGGAAAACTGGGTCTTGTTCTCATGGGCGGGGCCATGCTCAGTAAATCTTTAATTCAAATTTCTGTTGATGGGGGAGAAGGGAACGCAGAGAATAAGATGGTTGGATGCATCACCGACTTAATGGACATGAGTTTGAGCAAGCTCCAGGAGTTGGTGATGGGCAAGGAAGCCTGTTGTGCTGCAGTCCATGGGGTCACAAAGAGTCAGACACGGCTGAGTGACTGAACTGAACTGATCCCAATCATAAGGGCTTCAGCCCCATGACCAAAGTGTTAGTCACTCAGTCATGTCTGACTCTTTGTGACCTCATGAACTGTAGCCCACAGGCTCCTCCCTCCATGGAATTCTCCAGGCAAGAATACCAGAGTGGGTAGCCATTCTATTCACCAGTAGATCCTCCCAACACAGGGATCAAACCCAGGTCTCCTGCATTGCAGGCAGATTCTTCAGCATCTGAGCCCCCAGGGTATCACCTCCCAAAGGTCCCAATTCCAAATACTATCACCTTGGACACTAGGATTTCAGCATGTAAACTTTAGTCCTTAGTGGTCGCTGTCATCTTCCCATTTCCCTTCCACATACAAAAGCAACTATTTGGTCTTGAATCAATTGCTTGTAGGGAGTGCTATGACCAGCAGGAGTCAGATATCCAAGAAGTTCTTCAGGCTAAGTCCAGAAAAAGAAGATTTAAGGATAAGGCAAAAATATCTTGGTCAGAAGCAGAAGCAAAAGAGTGAGAGGGGATTTTTTTTCCTCCTCTTCCTCAAAAATAATAATAATAATAAAATAATAATGGTTATTAAAATCTCATGTATAAGAGAGGAGTGAAGACCAAAAGGTAAACTTCTTCTTAGTTTGAAGAAATTTGAAGGTAGAGATGAGACCCTTTCAAGTTTGCTACAAAAAAAAAGTGTAAAAATTTTATAGTAGTAGCAGTCATAGTAGTATTTTTTGGAAATTCTCTGTGTTCCTTTTACCTTGCCTACATCTCTTCCATACTGAGGGTATGAGCAAAAATCAGATGAATCATAGTTTCCACAGTTCAAAGTATTTATTTTTCTTTAATTATAATCTTACATGAAATAAGATCATCATGAACTATCAATGAATGTTCTGAGCTCTTCAAGCCACGAGGTATTATAATTAATTCAGTACCTAGATTTCAAAAGTTCTTTTTTTAATTGACATATTTTTAATTGGAGGATAATTGCTTTACAATGTGTTGGTTTCTGGCATATATCAACATGAATCAGCCATAGGTATACATACATATTGGAGAAGGCAATGGCAACCCACTCCAGTACTCTTGCCTGGAAAATCCCATGGACGGAGGAGCCTGGTGGGCCACAGTCCATGGGGTCGCTAGGAGTCAGATGGGACTGAGCGACTTCACTTTCACTGTTCACTTTCATGCTTTGGAGAAGGAAATGGCAACCCACTCCAGTGTTCTTGCCTGGAGAATCCCAGGGACGGGGGAGCCTGGTGGGCTGCCATCTCTGGGGTCACACAGAGTCGGACACAACTGAAGCCACTTAGCAGCAGCAGCATACATACATATGTCCCCTCCCTCTTGAATTTCCCTCTCACCTCTCACTCCACCCCAACCCTCTAGGTGATCACAGAGCATCAGGTTGAGCTCTCTGTGTTATACAGAAAATTCCCACTAGTTATCTGTTTCACATATGGTAATGTATATGTTTCAATGCTGCTCTCTCAATTCATCCTTCCCTCTCCCTCCCCTGCTGTGTCTACTCAAAAGTTCTACTTGTGTCACCAAATCATTCATTTTTAGAATGTAGCCTTCACTTTGTTTCATTAGACGTGATTTTTTCACAGCCTCCAAATGCTGCAATGTGCACCTGAGTAAAAGCAGTGTGCATGTGTCTCCTGAGTTTCTAATCAAACCAGATACTTCCAGATGGTTTGAGACATAGGAATAAACAATTAAGCATCTGAAAGACAGTGCAAATTATAGAGAAGCAGAAATTACTCAGATTACTTAGTGTGGCCTAAATTGTGGCAGAAAGTGAAGAGGAACTCAAAAGCCTCTTGATGAAAGTGAAAGTGGAGAGTGAAAAAGTTGGCTTAAAGCTCAACATTCAGAAAACGAAGATCATGGCATCCGGTCCCATCACTTCATGGGAAATAGATGGGGAAACAGTGGAAACAGTGGCAGACTTTATGTTTTTGGGCTCCAACATCACTGCAGATGGTAACTGCAGCCATGAAGTTAAAAGATGCTTACTCCTTGGAAGAAAAGTTATGACAAACCTATATGGCATATTGAAAGGCAGAGACATTACTTTGCCAACAAAGGTCCGTCTAGTCAAGGCTATGGTTTTTCCAGTGGTCATGTAAGGATGTGAGAGTTGGACTGTGAAGAAAGCTGAGCGCCGAAGAATTGATGCTTTTGAACTGTGGTGTTGGAGAAGACTCTTGAGAGTCCCTTGGACTGCAAGGAAATCCAACCAGTCCATTCTGAAGGAGATCAGCCCTGGGATTTCTTTGGAAGGAGTGATGATAAAGCTGAAACTCTAGTACTTTGGCCACCTCATGCGAAGAGTTGACTCATTGGAAAAGACTCTGATGCTGGGAGGGATTGGCCGCAGAAAGAGAAGGGGATGACAGAGGATGAGATGGCTGGATGGCATCACTGACTTGATGGACTTGAGTCTGACTGAACTCCGGGAGTTGGTGATGGACAGGGAGGCCTGGCATGCTGCGACTTGTGGGGTTGCAAAGAGTCGAGCACGACTGAATGACTGAACTGAACTGAACTGAATAAACAACTGTCAAAAAGTCTTAAAGAGATGGGAATACCAGATCAGCTTACCTGCTTCCTGAGAAATCGGTACGCAGGTCAAGAAGCAACAGTTAGAACTGGACATAGAAAAACAGACTGGTTCCAAATTGGGAAGGATTATATCAAGCCTGCATATTATTACCCTGCTTATTTAACTTATATGCAGAGGACATCATGTGAAATGCCAGGCTGG
The DNA here is from genome assembly GCF_027580195.1 of Bos mutus. NCBI lineage: Eukaryota > Metazoa > Chordata > Mammalia > Artiodactyla > Bovidae > Bos > Bos mutus. The sequence continues at coordinate 119,841,305 of NC_091618.1, forward strand.
TTGAAGCACAAGCTGGAATCAAGATTGCTGAGAAAAATATCAATAACCTCAGATATGCAGATGACACCACCCTCATGGTAGAAAGTGAAAAAGAACTAAAGAGCCTCGATGAAAGTGAAAGAGAAGAGTGAAAAAGATGGCTTAAAACTCAACATTCAGAAAAATAAGATCATGGCATCTGGTCCCATCACTCTATGGCAAATAGATGGGGAAACAATGTAAACAGTGAAAGACTTTATTTTGGGGGTTCCAAAATCACTGCAGATGGTAACTTCGGCCAAGAAATTAAAAGACACTTGCTTCTTGGAAGAAAAGCTATGATCAACCTAGACAGCATATTAAAAAGCAGATACATTACTTTGCCAATAAAGGTCCATCTAGTCAAAGCTATGGTTTTTCCAACAGTCATGTATGGATGTGAGAGTTGGACTACAAAGAAAGCAGAGCACTGAAGAATTGTTGCTTTTGCACTGTGGTGTTGGGGAAGATTCTTGAGAGTCCCTTGGACAGCAAGGAGATCACCAGTCAGTCCTAAAGGAAATCAATCCTGAATATTCACTGGAGGGACTGATGCTAAAACTGAAACTCCAAAACTCTGGCCACCTGATGTGAAGAACTGACTCATTGGAAAAGACCCTGATGCTGGCAAAGATTGAAGGCAGGAGGAGAAGGGGATGGCAGAGGATGAAATGGTTGGATGGCATCACTAACTCGATGGACATGAGTTTGAGTAAGCTCCAGGAGTGGGTGGTGGAAGCCTGGTGTGCTACATCCACAGGGTCACAAACAGTCAGACATGACTGAGCAACTGAACTGAACTGAATAAATACAGTCGTTTCTTTCATTTATTTTAGGTAGCTTCTTTATTAATACATAAGAACTTCACCTTTTTCTGTCAGAAAGCACATGCTGTAGTGAGCTGCTTCTCTTTTGGGGTTATAATGGTGTTTTCTCTGCACCCAAGTGAACTTACACACCTTCTCATACACATCCTGCCAGGATGATGCCTGACTTTGACATCTGTAAAATCACAGTAATTAATTGTACACATCTTGCAGAGAACCATTTTATTACCTACAGATAATTTATTCCCCAAGTTTTGTGAAATGTGGTTCTTCTCTCCATTCCTGAAATATACTTGCTCAAGACCCCATCAAAGACCACCTGACCTATTAAACCTGGTGATATAACAGCTCTATATCTATAAACCCATATATCTAGGTTCCTTTTCATTTTCCTATTGATTTATCATACATTTGAATATCTGGGCATCATTCTTTCTCAGTGATACAGGGATACAGTTTTGCAAGTATTGAATGAAACTGTTTTCATTTCTCCTGTATATCATATTCCCTTGTTGCCTTCTACTTCTCATGCTGGGCCATGATGGGCATTTCCACAGAGAGGGCACCAATGAGTATCTACAGAATAAAGAAGTTACTGTCAAATGTAGCAAGATGGTAGAATTGAAAAAGCCAAGGTTTATGAAATTAAAAAAGATATTTCTCAATTTCAAGGCTCTTCCTTCTACATCAGTCAGTCAGTTCAGTCGCTCAGTAGTGTCCGACTCTTTGCAACCCATTGAATCACAGCACGCCAGGCCTCCCTGTCCATCACCAACTCCCGAAGTCTACCCAAACTCATGTCCATCGAGTTGGTGATGCCATCTATCCATCTCACCCTCTGTCATCCCCTTCTCCTCCTGCCCCTTATCCCTCCCAGCATCAGGGTCTTTTCCAATGAGTCAACTCATGGATGGACATGAGTTTGGGTGAACTCTGGGAGTTGGTGATGGACAGGGAAGCCTGGTGTGCTGCAATTCATGGGGTTGCAAAGAGTTGGACACGACTGAGCAACTGAACTGAACTGAATGGTCTAGTGGTTTTCCCTACTTACTTCAATTTCTGTCTGAATTTGGCAATAAAAAGTTCATGATCTAAGCCACAGTCAGCTCCTGGTCTTGTTTTTGCTGACTGTATAGAGCTTCTCCATCTTTGGCTGCAAAGAATATAATCAATCTGATTTTGGTGTTGAAGATCTGGTGATGTCCATGTGTAGAGTCTTCTCTTTGTTTTTGGAAGAGGGTGTTTGCTATGACAAGCACATTCTCTTGGCAAAACTCTATTAGCCTTTGCCCTGTCATTCTGTACTCCAAGGCCAAATTTGCCTGTTACTCCAGGTGTTTCTTGACTTCCTACTTTTGCATTCCAGTCCCCTATCATGAAAAGGACATCTTTTTGGGTGTTAGTTCTAAAAGGTATTGTAGGTCTTCATAGAACCGTTCAACTTCAGCTTCTTCAGAGTTACTGGTTGGGGCATAGGCTTGGATTACCGTGATATTGAATGGTTTGCCTTGGAAATGAACAGAGATCACTGTCATTTTTGAGATCGCATCCAAATACTGCATTTCAGACTTTTTGTTGACCATGATGGCTACTCCATTTCTTCTAAGGGATCCCTGCCCACAGTAGTAGATATAATGGTCATCTGAGTTAAATTCACCCATTCCAGTCCATCTTAGTTCTCTGATTCCTAGAATGTTGATGTTCACTCTTGCCATCTCCTGTTTGACCACTTCCAATTTGCCTCGATTCATGGACCTAACATTCCAGGTTCCTATACAATATTGCTCTTTACAACATCAGACCTTGCTTCCATCACCAGTCACATCCACAACTGGGTATTGTTTTTGCTTTGGCTGTATCCCTTGATTTTTTCTGGAGTTATTTCTCCACTGATCTCCAGTAGCATATTGGGCACTTACCAACCTGGGGAGTTCCTCTTTCAGTATCCTATCATTTTGCCTTTTCATACTGTTCATGGGGTTCTCAAGGCAAGAATACTGAAGTGGTTTGCCATTCGCTTCTCCAGTGGGCCACATTCTGTCAGACCTCTCCACCATGACCCATCCATCTTACGTGGCCCCACATGGCATGGCTTAGTTTCACTGAGTTATACAAGGCTATGGTCCATGTGATCAGATTGGCTAGTTTTCTGTGACCAAGTGCTGAACCTGTAGGATTCGGTCATTAAGTTTTATCTAAGCAAAGGTCCAGCCATATCAGAAGGTGTGGAAGGCCTCCTTGTCTTTCTCTGATGGAAAGTAGAATGGAGTTTGCACAGATAATATATATCTGTGCTATATAAAGAGGGCAGCAGTGAGAACCCTTGCTTTTCTCTTATCTTTGAATAGAACTTTCTATATACATTGTGTGAGAAGTGAAAAAAGAAATGCCCGCTCTCTTCTTTTCCCTGCCCACACCACCCTGGAGGAAGGGGAGTAGCTAGCAGCACACCTTTTCGTATTTCCAGAGACAATCTACGGGTGAGCACTTACACTGTGGTGCAGGGAACAGTGTGGCAGCGGCAGCCGGAGTTGAGTGGACAGCACGCCTCAGGCGGCAGTTTAGAGTGTGCACGATGCACGCGGCACACATGGAACTCAGAAGCGCTTTAGGAAAGGCCTGCAAAGTGCTGAGAAGCTCAGTGGATTGCACAGGGACTGTGCACTGGAGATATTGCTCCGGACCCCTCAGTTCCTACTCCCACCGAGGTGGGCTCATGGTAATCCACTTGATCCACAGATATTGGAACTTGGAGACATAGCCTCCACCTCAGATCACTTGGCTCCTCGGCAAAGTGGGTATCTATCCCATCTTGCACTCATGCCAACACCCTAGGCTTCCAGCATGAAAGGAGTATGGGCGGGAGGAGGATGCCCTTCACTTCCCCAGAAAGACAAACCATGAATTTCTCATCCTATCTGAAGGCAGTAGGGCAATAATATGTTTTGGGGACTCAGATGGCTTTGAAGAACCACGAGCTTATCCAACAAATGCAGCCTTTTACCTTGTCTTAGCTCAGAGAGGAGGGCTAGTTAGACGGCCTTACAACCCATGAGACCTTCCCACATCAAGCAGCAAACCGGGTATATATGAAAAGGCTTTTTGTTAACAAAAAGCAGTTGTTAGTGACAATTGCTGACCTGTCTCCCTGAGTGGAAGCCCATAACCCAGCTTTCTTATGGAAATTCATTTTTGCTCCCTACACTATGGGCTTCTCTGGTGGCTCTCAGGTAAATAATCTTCCTGCCAATGCAGGAGACATATGTTCAATCCCTGGGTTGGGAAGATCCCCTGGAGAAGGAAATGGCAATGCACTCCAGTATTCTTGCCTGGAAGATCCCATGGACAAAGGAGCCTGGCAGGCTTCAGCCCACGGGGTCACAAAGTCAGAAACGACTTAGTACCTGAACAATAACAACACTAAGTATACCCCAGCTACTGCTTCTGATCCCACATAAATACATCCACTAATAGGTTATTCTAGACACAGAATTAGAAAGGCAGAATTTATGGCTCAGAAATGAATGACCATAAGACCTGGGATCCAGAGCCTCAGTTCCTGCCCAAATATCTTTAATTCCTTTGGGAACCAGGAAGACTTCTTATGATATTTTTTTTCCTGTCTCCCTCTTCTTGCTATTTCCATATGACTTAATCTTCAAAACTCAAGACAAATGTCACCTTCTCTAGGAATTCTTGTCCAGTAACCTATACAAAGGGTGAATTAGGTGCCAACTTTTCTTCACTCTGTGCATCCTTCTATAATTGCACTTAATTATCAGTTCAGGTTAGTTGCTCAGCTGTGTCCGACTCTTTGCAACCCATGGGCTGCAGCACGCCAGGCTTCCCTGTCCATCACCAACTCCTGGAGCTTACTTAAACTCATGTCCATTGAGTCGGTAATGTCATCCACTATCTCATCCTCTGTCATCCCCTTCTCCTCCTGCCCTCAATCTTTTCCAACATCAGGGTCTTTTCCAATGACTAAGTTCTTCGCATCAGGTGGTCAAAGTATTGGAGTTTCAGCTTCAGCATCAGGCCTTCCAATGAATGTTCAGGACTGATTTCTTTTAGAATTGACTGGTTGGATCTCCTTGCAGTCCAAGGGACTCTCAAGAGTCTTCTCCAATACCACAGTTCAAAAGCATCAATTCTTCAGTGCTCAGCTTTCTTTATAGTCCAACTCTCACATCCATACATGACTACTGGAAAAACCATAGCTTTGACTAGACGGATCTTTGTTGGCAAAGTAATGTCTCTGCTTTTTAATATGCTGTCTAGGTTGGTCATAACTTTTCTTCAAAGGAGCAAGTGTTTTTTAAAGGAAAAAAATGCAAAATGGTGGACACAATAAAGAATAGAAATGGTATGGACCTAACAGAAGCAGAACATATGAAGAAGAAGTGGCAAGAATACACAGAAGAACTATACAAAAAAGATCTTCATGACCCAGATAACCACAACGGTGTGATCACTCTAGGTGAATGATCACTCCAGGCATCCTGGAATGTGAAGTCAAGTGGGCCTTAGGAAGCCTCACTATGAACAAAGCTAGTGGAGGTCATGGAATTCCAGTTGAGCTATTTCAAATCCTAAAAGATGATGCTGTGAAAGTGCTGCAATCAAAATGCCAGCAAATTTGGAAAATTCAGCAGTGGGCACAGGACTGGAAAAGATCAGTTTTCATTCCAATCCCAAATAAATAAATAAATGTCATCAACGTTATCTATATACCCTCAAGATTTAGAGAGAATGGATCTTTTATTTCTGTATCTCTCTATATATGTGAGCATAGTACCTTAACATTGCTGGAATGTCTCAATGTATATTGTTATATGACTGAATGAATGATTACATAAATGAATGTGCAACAATTCTGCCAATCCAAACTGTGGGATTTCAAATGCTATCTACATAAATTTCAAAGAAGTTTTAAAGTATGAAAGAATGTGATCATGCAAAAGACTTTACTGTATACATTATTTTGCTTGAACAGAGTTTTAAGCAAAGTTGGAGATTTTAAAAAGAAATAAATAAAGCAAGCATGAATGAGCTTCAGATACATGGTAGTAATACAAAACATGTGGACTAAGACTGTATATATCTTGTTGGAACAAATCAAGGAGGTAATTTAATGGTCCACCGAGTTGTAAGTCCTCTTCCCCTGGTGAAGTCCCTTTCTGGTGTCATTTCATTACCTTTATCTGTTCACTCTTTAATCAATTGTCACAGAGCTCCATGGCTCTATGGTGTGAATATAAAGCTATCAAACTGATTCTAGAGTCCTAACTTACCCAAGTAGACCCTTCTTAAACTGCTGTTAAGACCCAAAGCAACATGGCTTGGAAAAGGGGGAGCTTGGAGATGAGCAGGGAAGGTCACAATTATTATTTCAAAGACAATACAGGGAGAAGTCTCCTTATAAATCAGTAGATTATCTTGGTAACAGTTCATTATAAACGAAGCATTGTTTTAGTGTGTTTTTTAGCATATAACGGAGAAGGCAATGGCCCCCCCACTCCAGTATTCTTGCCTGGAAAATCCCATGGATGGAGGACCCTGGAAGGCTGCAGCCCATGGGGTCGCTAAGAGTCAGACACGACTGAACGACTTCACTTTCACTTTTCACTTTCATGCATTGGAGAAGGAAATGGCAACCCACTCCAGTGTTCTTGCCTGGAGAATCCCAGGGATGGGGGAGCCTGGTGGGCTGCCGTCTATGGGGTCGCACAGAGTTGGACACGACTGATGAGTCTTAGTAGCAGCAGTAGCAGTTAGCATATAAAGGCATGATGCTAACAAGAACACCTGGTGGAGACACCTTATATTATGAACTATATATATTGTATAGTTATGTGACTGTTGTATAGTATATAGTTATACTGTATATAGTTATACAGTATATATGCTGTATAGTTATGTGACTGTGGGTGAATAATTTCTATTTTAAGTTGTCCAAAAAACTTTTTAATTTTAACCTATTGTTATTTAAAAATTTAAGCCAATTCTACTTAAAATGTCAGGATAGCTAACTTTCATCCCCTCCTGATACACTATACATTTGATGTCTATTTTCTTCCTCCCCTGGAATTTTAGCTCTGTGATATTTTGTGCAGTGACTAGAAATAGTAATTTCTCAATAAGTGATAGTTGAGTATATAGTACTTTTAAAATAATACACATTAACCTCATCTTTCTCATTATGTCACTTTCTTCCTCTGATCCCTCTACTTTCCTTACATAGCTTTGCTTGTGTTTAGTTTTCAATCTTCCATTAATTTCCAGATTTTTCAGTTATGCCAATAAGTAACATGTTGCTAAATGATTTTTTTTTTTTTACTTAATACCGAAAAACTAGAAGAATGTTCACTTATCTTCTCCTGCGAGAACTCCAAAATTACAACTCACTGCTGAACAACCAATGACAGGAGAACGTTGGATCCCATCAAAAAAAGATATCCCTTGTCCAAGAGCAAATGAGAAGCCCCAGCAAGACTGTAGGAGGGGCAAAATCACGTATAAAATCAAACCCCACACCCACCAGAGACACTTGGAGGGCTCAAACAAAACCTTGTGTGCACCAGGACCCAGATACCCCAGAGATGGAGCCAGACCTGTGTTTGAGTCTCCTGCAGTGGTACGGGTCAGCAGTGGTCTGCTGCAGGGGCAGGGGCCCTGTGTGCAACTACTCGGGTCACACAGCCTGTGGCATAAGCCATCTTGGAGGAGGTCACCATTATACCACCAAAGAGCCGCCAAGCAGACGATCCACAAACTGCAGAACAATTATACCAAAGATATTCTTGCACTGCTAAGAAAATTCTAGGACCCACAATAGATTTCCCAACCTGGGGGTCTGGAAAAGGGACTGAGAACCCCCAGAGAATTTGACTTTGGAGGCCAGTCAGATTTGATTACAGAACTTACACAGGACTGGGGAAACAGACTCTTGGAGGGCACAGACAAAACCTTGGGTGCACCAGGACCCAGGAGAAAGGAGCAGTGACCCCACAAGAGACTGACCCAGACTTGCCTGTGAGTGTCCAGGAGTCTCCAGCGGAGGCGTGGGTCGGCAGTGCCCTGCTGCAGGGCTGGGGACACTGAGTGCAGTGTGGCAGTGTGTGCACAGGACTTTTTGAAGGAGGTCACCATTATCTTCATTACCTCTACCATAGTTTGGTCTCAGGTCAAAGAACAGGGAGGGAACACAGTCACACCCATCAATATAAAATTGGATTAAAGATTTATTAAGAATGGCCCAGCCATCAGAACAAGACCCAGCTTCCCCCACAGTCAGTCACTCTCATCAGGAAGCTTCCATAAGCCTCTTATCCTTATCCCTCAGAGGGCAGAGAGAATGAAAACCACAATCACAGAAAAACTAATGCAACTGATCACATGGACCACAGCCTCGTCTAACTCAATGAAACTATGAGCTATACTGTGTAGGGTCACCCAAGACAGAGGGGTCATGGTGGAGAGTTCTGAAAAAATGTGGTCCAGTGGAGAAGGGAATGGCAAACCACCTCAGTATTCTTGCCTTGAGAACCCCATGAACAGTTTAAAAGGCAAAAAGACATGACAGTAAAAGATGAATTCTCCAGGTCGGTAGGTGCCCCATATGAACTGGAGAAAAGTGGAGAAATAACTCAAGAAGAATGAAGAGATAGAACAAAGCAAAAACAATGCCCAGTTGTGGATGTGACTGGTGATGGAAATAAAGTCCGATGCTGTAAAGAATGCTATTGCACAGGAACTTGGAATGTTAGGTTCATGAATCAAGGTAAATTAAAAGTGGTCAAACAGGAGATGGCAAGAGTTAACGTTGAAATTTAAGAATCAGTAAACTAAAATGGAATAGAATGGGGAAATTTAACTCAGATGACCACCATATCTACTACTATGGACAAGAATCCCTTAGAAAAAATGGAGTAGCCCTCATAGTCAACAAAAGAGTCCAAAATGAAGTACTTAAATGCAATCACAAAAACCACAGAATGATCTCTGTTTGTTTCCAAGGCAAACCATTCAGTATCACAGCAATCCAAGTCTATGCCCCAACCAGTAACGCTGAAGAAGCTAAAGTTGAACAGTTCTATGAAGACCTACAAGACCTTCTAGAACTAACACCAAAAAAAGATGTCCTTTTCATCATAGGGGACTGGAATGTAAAAGTAGGAAGTCAAGAGATACCTGGAGTAACAGGCAAGTTTGGCCTTATAGTACAGAATGAAGCAGGGCAAAGGTAACAGTTTTGCCAAGAGAATGAACTGGTCATAGCAAACATCCTCTTCCAGCAACTCAAGAGAAGACACTACACATGGACATCACCAGATGGTCAACACTGAAATCAGATTGATTATATTCTTTGCAGACAAACATGGAGAAGCTCTATACAGTCAGCAAAAAGAAGACCAGGAATGGACTGTGGCTCAGATCATGAACTCCTTATTGCCAAATTCAGACTTAAATCGAAGAAAGTAGGAAAACCACTAGACCATTCAAGTATGACCTAAATCAAATTCCTTATGATTATACAGTGGAAATGGCAAATAAATTCAAGGGATTAGATCTGATACACAGAATGCCTGAAAAACTATGGACAGGAGGCAAGGATTGAGACCATCCCCAAGAAAAAGAAATCCAAAAAAGCAAAATGGTTGTCTGAGGAGGCCTTACAAATAGCTGTGAAAAGAAGAGAAGTGAAAGACAAAGGAGAAAAGGAAAGATATATCCATTTGAATGCAGAGTTCCAAAGTTCAGCAAGGAGAGGTAAGAAAGCCTTAAGTGATCAACATAAAGAAATAGAGGAAAACAATAGAATGGGAGAGACTAGAAATCAATTTAAGAAAATTAGTGATAACAAGGAATTTTTCAAGCAAAGATGGGCACTATAAAGGACAGAAATGGTGTGGACCTAACAGAAGAAGAAGATATTAAGAGGTGGCAAGAATACACAAAACTGTACAAAAAAAGATCTTCATGACCCAGATAATCACGATGGTGTGATCACTCACCTAGAGCCAGACATGCTGGAATTCGAAGTCAAGTGGCTGTTAGGAAGATTCACTACAAACAAAGCTAGGAGAGGTGATGGATTTCCAGTTGAGCTATTTCAAATTCTAAAAGATGATGCTGTGAAAGTGCTGCACTCAATATGCCAGCAAATTTGGAAAACTCAGCAGTGGCTACAGGACTGGAAAAGTTCAGTTTTCCTTCCAATTTCAAAAAAGGGCAATGCCAGAGAATGTTCAAACTACCACACAATTACACTCATCTCACACACTAGCAGAGTAATGCTCAAAATTCTCCAAGCCAGGCTTCAACAGTACATGAACCTTGAATTTGCATATATTCAAGCTGGTTTTAAAAAAGGCAGAGGAACCAGAGATCAAATTGCCAACATCCACTGCATCATCAAAAAAGCAAGAGAATTCCAGAAAAACATTTATTTCTGCTTTATTTACTGTGCCAAAGCCTTTGACTGTGTAGATCACAACAAAATGTGGGAAATTCTTAAAGACATGGGAATACCATACCACCTGACCTGCCTCGTGAGAAATCTGTATGCAGGTCAAGAAGCAACAGTTAGAACTGGACATGGAACAACAGACTGGTTCCAAATTGGGAAAGGAGTACATCAAGGCTGCATATTGTCACCCTGCTCATTTAACTTGTATGCAGAGTACATCATGTGAAATGCTGGGCTGGAAGAAGCACAAGCTGGAATCAAGATTGCCATGAGAAATATCAATAACCTTAGATATGTAGATGACACCACCCTTATGGCAGAAAGTGAAGAGGAACTAAAAAGCCTCTTGATGAAAGTGAAAGAGGAGAGTGAAAAAGCTGGCTTAAGACTTAACGTTCAAAAAAAAAAAAAGACTTAACATTCAGAAAACTAAGATCATGGCATCTAGTCCCATCACTTCATGGCAAATAGATGGGGAAACAATGTAAACAGTGAAAGACTTTATTTTGGGGCGGCTCCAAAATCACTGGAAATGGTAACTGAAGCCATGAAATTAAAAGACACTTGCTCCGTGTAATAAAAGTTATGACCAACCTAGACAGCATACTAAAAAGCAGAGACATTACTTTGCCAACAAAGGTCCATCTAGTCAAAGGTCTGGTTTTTCCAGTAGTCATGTATGGATGTAAGAGCTGGACTATAAAGAAAGCTGAGCGCCAAAGAACTGATGCCTTTGAACTGTGGTGTTGAAGAAGACTCCTGAGAGTCCCTTGGATTGCAGGGAGATCCAACCAGTCCACCCTAAAGGAAGTCATTCCTGAATATTCATTGGAAGGACTGATGCTGAAGCTCCAATAATTTGGCCACCTAATGTGAAGAACTGACTCATTTGAAAAGAGCCTGTTGCTGGGAAAGATTGAAGGTGGGAAGAGAAGGGGACGACAGAGGATGAGATGGTTGGATGGCATCACTGACTCAATGGACACGAGTTTGAGCCAGCTCTGGGAGTTGGTGATGGACAGGGAATCCTGGCGTGCTGCAGTCCTTGGGGTTGCAAAGAGTCAGACACAACTGAGTGACTGAACTGAACTGACCAAAATACTAAATCCGAGGGTTTTTATGTATTGTAAGTATTCGATGTCAAACAGCCAGTCAATTTCATATGAAATAAATTGGATATATTGCATATGTAGAACAATTCTGCCTAGCTTAAGCACATATATGCATACATGCATACTCTCTTCCAATTTATTTGATTCTTTCACCTTTTTTAAACAAATTGTATTGGTCTTTGTACATAATGATTCATTCTATAAGCATTAGAAATTTGGTGTTCCTATCTAAGGAAATAGTTGGGACTTCTCACTTTTATCCAGTTAAGTCTTCTTTCAGTAAGATATTAGTGTTAGAATTTTAATACTTATAGTAGTACTTACAGAGGTGATGGCTTCTTGAACTCTCACCATTACCTAAATTCAAACAGTACAGCAAGGTAGGAACTAGTCCCCAGGACATACTAGATTCCTAGGCACTTGACACTTATAGCACTTGAAGATTTGACAGGGTATTTAAGCAGTTGGCACAAGCTGACATGAGGACTGCTTAACTTGCAGAGTATCTAGTGGAAAGTTGAAGTCTGCTGAATTGGATATCAGAAATCCAGAGAGCCAAGAATCCTATTTTAGTTCTGTTTCACATCATGACAAGCTGCATAGCCCTAGGCAAATTGGCAGCTTTCTTCCCCAATAGTAGAAATGATGCCCACTGGTCTCAGATGTGTAGAGATAATTAATATTTTGGAAATATCCTGAGATCTAGACATGTACAACATTTTCCCCTGCAAGATATTTTTATATGTTTATCAATCTAGGACTTTCAGTCAGAAACCTTTAAAGCAAATGTTTTCCTCTCCCTCTCCTTCATTTTTTTCCCCAATAGTCTTAATGTACTAATAGATAATAGACCTGTTGACTTTTTTTTTTTTTAACCAGCCAAGAAAATTCCTGGAAGATGTTCATTAGAATGAACAGGTCAGCATATCTTAATCCTGTGCTTAGTCTCTCAGTTGTGTCTGACTCTTTGCAACCCCATGGACTGCAGCCCACCAGGCTCCTCTTTCCATGGGGATTCTCCAGGCAAGAATATTGGAGTAGGTTGCTATGCCCTCCTCCAGGGGATCCTCCCAACCCAGGGATCAAACCCAGGCATATTCACATTGTAGGCATATTCTTTACTGATTGAGCCACAGGAAAGCCCTGGTTCACCACGGTTCATTGTTGTCTTTTCAGAAGACTTTAAAGTATTTACTATTTGACATGGGGTTTGGGAGTACCTATTCAACTGATAAGCATTTTGCATTTAAAATGAAGAGATATTCAGAAGAGAAGAGATCTATCAGCTCTTATACACTGAAATTTCTTGGGAACTGGATCTGTGCTTAGGTCATCTCTGTACACTACATGAGGCCAAGCAGAGAATTTTGCACTAGGATGATGCTTCAAATGTTTAGATTCACTTGATTTAAATGCATGCACTTAATTTGCTTTATTTTATGATACATTAAAAATGTCAATATGGTTTTGAAATTTTGGAAATCCTAGCACAGATTTTGAAGGAGTCTGGTTCTGTTTGTGCAACGTAGATGACTTTTCAACCACTGGAACTTATTTACGGGCCTCTTATGGACTTCCCTGGTGCTCAGATGGTAAAGAATCTGCCTGCAATGCCAGAGACCTGGGTTCAATCCTTGGGTCAGGAAGATCCCTTGGAGAAGGGAATGGCAACCTACTCCAGTATTCTTGCCTGGAAAATATCATGTACAGAGGAGCCTGGAGGGCTACAGTCCATGGTGTTGCAAAGAGTCGGACATGACTGAGAGATTGACACTTCCACTTTCACTTAAAGTCCTACACTTTTCAAAAAAAAGTTCCCAAAGTATGACAAATTTGATTGGGTATCCCAGACTCAGTGATTTGGGCAGCACTGACCTATAGGAACAGAGAAGGCAATGGCAACCCACTCCAGTACTCTTGCCTGGAAAATCCATGGACGGAGGAGCCTGGTAGGCTGCAGTCCATGGGGTCGCTAAGAGTCAGGCACGACTGAACGACTTCACTTTCACTTTTCACTTTCATGCACTGGAGAAGGAAATGGCAACCCACTCCAGTACTCTTGCCTGGAGAATCCCAGGGACAGAGGAGACTAGTGGGCTGCCATCTATGAGGTCGCACAGAGTCGAACATGACTGAAGCGACTTAGCAGCAGCAGCAGCAGCAGACCTATAGGAACTTGACTGGAGTATGCCACAGGAACCCATGAATTTAAACCTTGAAAGACCTGATAATCATCCATATGCATTCATACAGTCCCTCACTAGACTGCAACCAGCTAGAAGTCCCCTTTTCCCTATTTTTTCTTTACCCCCTAGGCCACACCTCTAGCCCTACCAAACTATTTTTAGTCCAGAAACATGCTAGCCTCTTTCCCAGCACCAAACATTCGCATGGCTTTTCCATTTACTTACATTGCTTCCTATGTTTTCTTCACATTCAAGTCCCACTGGTCTTTCAAGGACACTGGGCATAACCCCCCTAGAGAATCCTTACTTGACTTACCCAGTAGACTAGGTGCCTTTCTTATCCACATGCCCAACAGTTAATACCCTGTATGGTGAAGATTTATTTTCTTGTCTCCTTGAGAGAAGAAACTGTGCCATTTATCTTGCCTTTCATGGCATATAGTGATTAATCAGTAAGTATGTACTGAATGCCTTTCTGAATGAATGGATACCTTTTCATTTTAAGGCTGCCCTTGACATCCATTTTATCCAGAATTGATATTATCAACATGAATAGTATAAATAGTGGTGGTCACTCCTACCTTTTCACAGCTGGGGCAGTCAAGAGGTACATGGACAAATGATTATGGGTTCTTGTCCCTTGTCCGTTTAATTTTAGCCACTTACTTCATGTGACTATGACAATGCTTATTTCACAAACAAGTACTGAGTCTCTGATATTAGCCTGGCACTGAGGAAACTAATATAAAGATGTCTTTGTTTTCAAGGAGTTTAGAGCTGCGTTGAGACAACCATTATAACAAATGATCAGTGTTCTAATGCAAGACTGTTCAATGAGGATATGTCATGAAAGAACAGAAGAAGGAGCATTATTTTTTACCTTAGAGAGGTCAGGGAAAACTTTACCCAGAAGGTTACATTTAAGCTGGGTTTAATCAGAGAGAAGTGGTATTTCTAGCAATTTCTAGCAAAGAAAATATCATGTACAAAGACAGGAAAGAGTGAAATTGCTATCATGCTCATAGCTTGACTAAGATTCAACCTTTTTTTTTTTCCAGTTCAGGCAAATACCTTATAAAGCTGGAATAATAATTCCTTTTTTATAGCAGTGTTCTTCCAAGGGGCTGTTACTTAGAAGAGTAAATTGGATTTAGAGAAGATTCAATATTTTAATAGCAGAGCTTCAAAGACAAAATCTTCACTGTATTCAAAGGCAGAATCATGTTTTGGTAAGGTGTTATTCTGCTCATTCATTGAGTATAGTACTGTTTGCTCTAAGGAGGAAGATGGAGCTAATGGCTACTAGGTCCTGCATCCTCCCATCTCCTATCCCCACTGTTCCACGACAAAACCTGAAATGGCATGACGACCATGGAGAAGGACTTGGTAGCTCTTCCCAACAGTGCTGTCAGTAAAAAAGAGTCTGTAAACAAAATGTAGTGCTTTTAGAAGGTAAGGAGGTGGCAAACCAAGATGCCTTGACACAGGGATAAATAATATTTATCTGTGTGCAAGTTGCACAGTGACCTTGATAAACAATTTTCAGGACCAAGCATGATATGTTGGTCATGTTAGAGTGCCTTTTGGGAACTCACAAAAAGCACTCTAACATCAAGGGTACTATATAAATTTTGTTAAATAAACATATCAAGGGTGCTGGGCCGAAAGGATTATAAAGGTGAAATTGGTTTAAGATAAAGTTTTTGCTCGATAAGTAACTTAGCTGTAGCTTGAAACCAGTAGGGAAGCAGAGTAGTGCAAAAATGATTCAGTAGTGTCACAAAACTGTTCTGTGACTTGTCCTGCAGTGCTGAGACTACCTCCTGGGATCATTGGGCTCCCTTGAAAGAGGAATAGCAGCATGTGTGAGCTTTCCTCCACTAGAGAACAGTATACACAAGAGTACATTATCAAGGGATTCCAACATGCCTCATGTATATTCTTTCTGCTGCTGCTGCTGCTGCTAAGTCGCTTCAGTCGTGTCCAACTCTGTGCGACCCCATAGACGGCAGCCAACCAGGCTCCCCCGTTCCTGGGATTCTCCAGGCAAGAACACTGGAGTGGGTTGCCATTTCCTTCTCCAATGCAGGAAAGTGAAAAGTGAAAGTGAAGTCACTCAGTCGTGTTTGACTCTTAGCGACCCCATGGACTGCAGCCTACCAGGCTCCTCCATCCATGGGATTTTCCAGGCAAGAGTACTGGAGTGGGGTGCCATTGCCTTCTCCGATATTCTTTCTAGGTTTTTGAGATAACCATAACTAATTTTATGAACAAAACATGATTTTATGATTGCCCCCAGGTATATGATAAAGCCAAACATTACCATGACGAAACATCCACTTTATGTTTCCCTTCTCTGTGGAACCTTGCTTGCTTCTCTCTAATACCAGAGCTGCCCTGACCAATGATATGGCGCTGTATGAGTCAGGTAAAGCAGAGTCACCACACTGTCCCTGATTTGAAAACATGAACAGATTTTCCTCTTTGATTTATAAATTTCACAGGTTGTATTTGGGAAAGTGGCTGTCAGAGATTAAATTTGAAACATCAGATTATCGTTTTTGTCATTGTTGTTCTAGCTATAGACACACTAATTAGTGTGGTAACAGGTTGCATGGTGACAGGCTGCCAAAAATGGCCCACACTGCTTTGGTGGAAGAATTACGAAAGACAAGAGGTGTTAGGAATATGAGCACAGTGTTCCTGATGATTTTTTGGTCCTAGATTTCTCCACATATTCCTTTTGGATAGAAGAATGCAGGGATTCACATTTGTACAAAACACCAGAATAAGATAATTTTATTTTATTTTTTAAAGGATCTGAATTTGCGGCCTGAGCAGCAGTTCATTCTTTCTGTTATTTCAGTTTCTTGTGCCTGCTCTAGCCCCTCTGAACATTTTCTCCGTCTTGATCTTTTCCTTTCCACTTACTCAAATTTTCTCCGATTACTCAATTACTATTTAGTATATCTTATTATTCTAGTTTGCACTGATTATTTTCTTCTTTTAGCAGCTGTTTTACTTCTTGCTTGTCATGTATAGTATTTAATCTGTAGTTGTATATTCTTAATTGGTTGAAGTGTTTTAAGTTCACCTTTTATAATTGAAAAATATAATAAAAATATTATATACATTTCATATCTTCCATAGTATCTAAAAATGTCTTGTTGATTTCAGTACATTTAGTTTAAACCAGATGAATCTTTAGCAATCAACAAATAGTATCTCTTACTTGTAAAATAATTTTTATACTTCAAAACACTTCCACATAAAAAACACTTCCACATATATAGTTTCATTTGATTCTTAAAGTAACTTTGTGATGTATGAAGACTACATAATTTAATTTTCATATAAAAATATACAAAGAAACTAATAGCAATGGAACCAATGGACCAAAGTTCCATAGTTTGCATATGGTAGAGGCAGGGCTAAGGGGTAGACCTTCTAATACATAATATTCAGGGAGAAATACATTTGCCTCAGTTTGTAGAATGGTTTATTGAGCCAATGTCAGCATGCTACCATTACATTTGACTTTGGGGCATTTAAAAGGACATTTCTTGACAAGGGAAAATGGGCGAGAAAGTATTATGTCGCTCTAAGAAGGAAATGGTATAGAAGTTCTTGCTCAGTCCTCCCAACTGGGAGAAACTTAAAAGCTAATTTGAACATAGTCCCAATTTGTCACATTATTTTTTCCCCAAGAAATTGAGGAAGGAACTCTATGTAATTGCCAGGTCAAAATAGCACCAGATGTGTGTGACTTACAACAGCAAATTGTAGCAGGGGCTTTCTAAGTACTGCATATAAGGACGTATGTCTTATTAAATCCATATTACCCAAGAAGGATTAGACATATATGGCACACAGTAAAGCTATTTTAAGGAGGAGACAAATGGGAAACAGATATCTGTTTTTTTATAGAGATTCACTGGAAAATGGCATTTAGGAAAGAAATCTGTGTTAATTTTCATTGATTTTTTAAAAATCATTTTATTATTTTGAGGTTATTTGAACTCCTAGTAGATTGTAGAAATTTTTCTATATAAAATTCAATACAATTATTGTCTGTAGTACTCACCAAAGAAAATGTGAAGTAATTCTCTATCCCAAATATTTTATTGACATTGAAATTATTCTTTGTGCAAAGAGAATGATGCCTTTTGTCTGCCTTTTGTCAGATTTGTCATATCTTAAACCTAAGAATGCAGCATCTTTAATCGCCTTTCTGGCAGTAAGTGGCAAAATCTCCTAATGTAGGTTCTATGGTTTCCATGCCCCATAGTGTCACTCAAATGAAGGGAGTAATTAGCAATTAGATTAGCTGCAAAGAGAGAAGGGATAGCAGTGGGTCCTGGAGAAATCACAAACCATGTACTCAGATTTCTAAATGTTTTAGTTGGAGTTATTTAATCATAAAATATATAACTCAAAAAGTCACTGAATATCATGAGTTCAAACTTCTCATTTTTGGATGAGGAGACAGAAAGAATAAGACTCTTGCTTAAAGACAGTTCTTTGAACAGTGTTTCTTAACAATGTCTCAACAGTTACTCAATCTCAGCTATACATTTAATTCACTTCTAGTACAGTATTTCATCTCCCTACCCTCCCTCCCTGCTGCCACAAAAACTTTCTCTGAAAAACGATCAGTGATCAGATTGTGTTTACAAATAGTACATTACCCTCCTTAGACATTCACAGTTCTCATTGGAATTTTATTACAAATTCTCATGCATTTCTCGTGTTAGCAAGTTTATATTTATTTATACCATCATTTGATAGATGGTCATCTCCCTTGAATGAACTGAAATTTACATGAGGACAAGCATTGTCCTCCTTAGACATTCACAGTTCTCACTGGAATTTTATTACAAATTCTCATGCATTTCTCATGTTAGCAAGTTTATATTTATTTATACCATCATTTGATAGATGGTCATCTCCCTTGAATGAACTGAAATTTACATGAGGACAAGCATTGTTTCCATTTTTTTCCACCATTGGATCCCTAATATGTAATACACTGATATGCTAACATATACCAATCAATAATCTCATAGCTTAACATATCAAAGAGATGTTCCCCTATGAGAACTTGTTCAATAAGGAAAATAATTGATTAACTTTAGCTCAAAATTTCCTGAAGCTATTTGGTCACACACTCATTTATTTCTTAATTTAGCACCTATCAATGTCTTGCTTTATCACAAATGAACTCAGCTCTTTGAGTTACATGGAAAACAGGAAATCTACATTTATAATGCATTTGAATGTTTTTTTTTCATATATACCTTCTTAAACAAATGAAGATAAAGTTTAAATATAAAATAGAAATCCTTTTAAGACTGAGTCAGGGAACATCATTAACACCCCAATATTTGGTTGCTGTATGCCTAGTCTTTCAGTAGTGTCCAACTCTTTGTGATCCCATGGACTGTAGCCCTCCAGGCACCTCTACCCATAGGATTCTCCAGGAAAGTATACTGGAGTGGGTTGCCATACCCTCCTTCAGGGCATCTTCTCAACCCAGGGATGGAACCCATGTTTCCTGCATTGCAGATGGATTCTTTACCATTTGAGCCACCATTGAGTTGGTCTTAAAATTATTTTTTAATACATTAGGTGGATTGGATTGTTGTTATTCAGTCATTCTGTCATGTCTGACCCTTCGCAACACCATGGACTGCAGCATGCCAGACTTCCCTGCCCTTCACCATCTCCTGGAGTTTGCTCAAACTCATGCCCATTGAGTTTGCCCAAATACCTTGTTCTCTGCTTTCCCCATCTTCTGGATGCACTGGGTGGAATCACATTATTGGTAAATGCTAAATCTTACATTTTAATGTATTGGCCAATGCCATTTTGAGTTTCAACTGGAATGTTAAGTTTATATACCAAAGCATCTTCCCTTAGCCAGGGTTACCTATAAAGCAGGCTTCATGAGTGTTCTTGTTAGAGAGTGCAAATCCACAGGATAAAAGTGAGAGATACAATGGCAGTGAAACAGGGAGAGACCAGATTAGAAGGTGTCTAAACAGGCCAGCCAGATCACCTGATCCAAGAGATCTATTCCCCAAAGAGTCATATCAACTGTATCTCTGGACCTGTGCAATGGGGAGGGAGACAGATAAATAATTTTCTAGTCACTTCCATTTCCCACTTCTGAGTTGGGCATGCTTGGTTCTTTGCGGGCTCCCCCATCCTCAGCAGTGGGAAAGCCCCGGAGGCAGTAAGAGAAAGAGAGAGAGAACATGGGGTAACCTGCACAATGCTGTGAGCAGATTGTGCCTGTGTGGGGTTGGCTGGAGCCCACTCACAGCTGGGGCCTGCGGTGGTTCCAGAACAAGAGACAGTGGTGGCTGAGAGAGTGGAGAGGTATCGGTACAGACGGATGGCTGATACATCTGATAATGGTATAGTCAGAAGATAAAATGTAAAACTTCTTGTCTAGTCTCCCTGGATTTTTTGATGACTCATCTTTATTGCAATGCTAGACATGTTGATGAACACATTTTAGTAGGGATACTTGAAATGTCCTGTCAAGATGTAAAACCTTTAACAAAAATTACAAAGTGACATAAGCAATAGATATTCTTGATTCCTTTTATTATGTGTTTCTGACTCATACTATTATACGGCTTAGGAGTGAGGAGAGGCAGAGGGACATAGCACAAAGAGGAAGGCCAGGGCTCATTTAGAAACAGGAGGTAACAGCAGAGGAGGGGAAGCTAATGAACAAAGAGGAAGATGTGATATTCAAAGAGGAAACAAAGATAGGGGATTGTGTGGAAGTTGGGCACAGTATGATTGGCAGCACTTACTTCATCTTTTTTGATATCAAGGCAGTGAAAATGTGTCAAAATGTGATCATTTCCTTTAACAGCCAAGGAAAATATGTCTAATCAGCTGTATGTCTCTGGATAAGCTTTTTACTTTAATGGGCATTCCTTTACCTGGAAACCTAAGGATTTGGATCTCATCAGAGAATTTCTAAGGTCCTGTCTGACTATAGAAAAACAGGGTTGTAGCTGACATTAGTTGAGAGTTTCTGCTGAAGTACAAATTCTTTTAGTGATGTTTGTGGTTTAAACTCATTTAGTAATGCTTCCAGGGTAGGTAATGTTTGGAACACAGCCTTGCTGTCCCTCTATTCCTTGAGCCTGGGCCAGCGGCATTAACAGTCCCCAGCAGTGGGGGAATGTAACCCAGCTGCAGGCTGAGAAGCTCGACTCCAGAGACCTGTACTGCTTGTTATCTGTGGAGCTGTGTTTCCAGTTTTTTTGGGGGGTGGTGGCAGGGGGAAGGTGGCAGGGGGCCACACAGTGCAGCATGTGGAATCTTAGTTCCCTGACCATGGATCAAACCACACCGCCCTCATTGGAAACATGAAGTCTTAACATTGGACTGCCAGGGAAGTCCCTCCATTTTTTTTTTTTTGCTCCAGAAGCTCATGGGAAAAGTCCTTTGGCTCCAATCCTTAAAACTTACTTGAACAAATTTCCCCTTGGAACAAAGATTTTTACCTCTTTTGTATCTTTCTTGTTGTTTGGGAAAAGAATTAGTTTATACTTACTTAAAACCTAAATCATATGACACAAAAAACTTAAGCAGAACCAAATGAAGTTATAGCAATGTCAAAGCACAGACCAATGTAGCAATTGTTAAAACAAAAAGTTCATTAAGAAAACCGCAAGTAAGTAATGTATCTATAAAATAGAGGTAATCAGATAAAATTGTCAGAATTAATCACAAGTATTGTTCTGCATGTTGATATCTACTCAATATTTGAGAGATTCTGTCTTGGATTCCCATAATGTGTTGCATGGTTAAAACTATTGTGCACAAAAAGATGATGATGTTCTTAAAGTAGCAGATGCTTTAAAATTCAATTAAATAGAAGATAAAACAGAGATGAAGCCCCAGCTGCATATACCAGTGTGAGGAGAGTTTTGGTTTCTCTTGTGGTACTAATAAGTCTTCAGTTTTCCTTGAACTCTTTACTGGTCAATGGCATGTACTTGCCTGGCTGGAGATCAGGGGAGATCTGTAACCAGAGCATGGTTTTCCTCTTATGTGGGTATCAGTCCTGGAACCTTGGCATTCTTCTTTGGCAAAAGTAACCAGTAGAACCCAATAGGAAATCCCTCAAGCTGTCACGATCCCTTACTATTACACAATGAAATATGTCCTTCAGGGGTCTACCTCCACTCCTAAATAAGGAGAAGTCTTGGTTGATTTTTGTGTCTCTGTTCCAAATGAATAAACATCCATATCCTTAGTATTTATTTGGCAGTATTCTGTGGAAGCTGTACTGCAAGTTTTTCAAGTGTGGAAAAAAGTACATAATCCAATATTTTAGACCACAGCCTTGGAAACAGCTGGGACTCTAGTGCAGTTGCACTAAAAATCACCTTAATTTAATTCTTACTAAGAAAAAAGATATCCTCTTTTGGATTTCCCTTGGATCCTTGTTCTCATGGTGCCTGAGTTCATCCACGGCATTAATCCCTGCACATTGTACACAGCCATGAATATATATTCATAAAATTCTCTCTTCTCTCCAAATAACTGCTTGGATTAAGGAAGTAACATTCTCCAAGCAATACCATTTTGTGCCCTTGCTATTTTGAGATGGTGCATGTGAAGGAACTTTTAAAAGTGTATAAGTGCCATGTGAACATACGGGAACATTATCATTACAAAGCTATCTGTTCATATTTTTAACTGAGAGAAGGCTTTGAAATCTCCATCTAAGAAGTTTGGGAAATGGATATAATATTCAGGTTGAAAGTGTTATATCCATTGTTGTATAAGGCAATGGTAATTCTTTAAATTTCTTATGGAAACAGCTGCAGGATCACCTGGGGATTCTTACTAAAATATTGATTCCTGGGCTATACACCTCAGAGCAGCTGCATCAGAACCTCTCAGGCTTGAATATCTATATTTTACATGACCCTGTGTTCCCTGAACAAACCAAAACCAGGGAATCACCACTCTGAGAGGAATCGTGCTCTTGGTTCTCTTTCTATTCACTCAAGGGCTAGAAATGCTGTTCATGTATTAGTTAAACCCCAGGACATTTTGTGGGCAGGTGATGGAATTCCCTGTAGCATTACAAGCTAATAGGGGTAAATATTTTTTAAAATGTTTTCCTCTGATGGGAGCAGCAAGAGGGCTCAGACTACTGTCTCTGAGGAGATCTGGGCCATCCTTCACCTCTTTCATGACTCCTTCCAGGAAGGTGGGACAATGGAAAGAGGGTTCGAAGCAAAAGCCCCAGCTAGTAATGCTGTCTGTGTCTCTGTCCTGCGATGTCCTCGGCACCAATCTCTTTCTCTCTGGAATCAGAAGAAATACGATGGATGTGAATGTCAGAATTGGGGCCTAATGCCATAGTCTCAGCTCAAAGGACTCTTACATTAGAAGGGATCATTAGTGTTTAGGGTATTGGTTCTCATACATCAGAAATCAGCTGCATGGTTTATTAAACACAGTTTGCTGGGCTCCACCTGCAAAGCTTCTGATACAGTAGGTCGGAGATGGGCCCAAGAATTTGTGTGACTGACAAGCATATAGGTGATGCCACCGGTCCCTAAACTGTCCAGTTAGAACCACAGGTTTAGAATAAGCTTCCAATTGCCAGCACAGATGAAAGTGATCTTCCAGGCAAATTGAAAGAAATGCACAGTTCCCCACTAACTCAATGAAGCTTGCCCAAGCTTACACACAGCTGTATAATGTAAGTTTATCTTTGCTTTGGTTTTGCAATTCTAGCATCAAGCACTGGAAGTTATCAATATTACCCGGTTGGTTGCCCCAGATTCTGTTATTTTTTACCTTCCTCTGGACTCTTTTACCATCTTTGGTCAGAGACAACCATGCCAGATTCTCCTCAGAGGACTCCTGGGGATATTTTTCAGCCAATCTGAATCACTCCAACTATGTGCTCTCAATTTATTCATTATATAAATTTTCATCTGCAGAAGGTTGTGTGTAGGAGAGTTGAAGTAAAACTAAAAGACAAAATACTCGTGCATGCACACACACACACAGAGCCAGGGTCTTAGGTCACTTTCTTCCTGATCAAGGCCCTTGAGACTACTATGTAAATTCTTGATTGTTTTTGTGGACTTCTGAAACCTAGAGTGTGATAGAGTTAAATATTCAACAAATAAGAGGATAGAGCCCTTATTTTACTGAATATACACCATAAATCTGGGTGAAAATTAAAGTAGCTCTTAGTGGAATTATCTCATACTCAAAGATTTAGGAGGAAATAAAAAGATCCATGCCTGAAACACTTTTGACTCCAAGATCCAGGTTTGCACAAAAGCAGAGGGAGTAGCCCGGGGAAGGTGAAAAGCCTTCTGAATTTGTCATATGAACTGATAACTATTGTCGGGGCTTTGAAAGAAAAATCTCAAACTCAGTGAGGAATGAAATACGCTTAAAATTCAGTTTTTGATCTTTTAGTTAGAATAGGAATTCTAGAAAAAAGTAAGAAAAAAGAGCAGAAAAAGTAGCAGCTTTAACCCTTCATATGATAGAAAAGAAACGAACATTAGAAGCAGGCCAAGTTTTAAAAAAATCAGCAGACAGGAAAGAAGTAGAGACATACTGTAGAAACCTGTAGGG
The DNA here is from genome assembly GCF_027580195.1 of Bos mutus. Lineage (NCBI taxonomy): Eukaryota > Metazoa > Chordata > Mammalia > Artiodactyla > Bovidae > Bos > Bos mutus. The sequence continues at coordinate 119,865,564 of NC_091618.1, forward strand.
GAACATCAGACAACACAGTCTGTTCTGTTATGGGACTCTCCAGCTCAGCCCAGGGTGACTTTCTCCTGGCCCCAAGATGTTGGGGAGGAGGGACAGACATTTTTTTTTTTTTTTTTTAATATTTTTATTGATATGCTCAATAATAAAATACAAGTGTTAAATACATCAGTACAGGATAACTTTATCTCCAACAACAGGAAAAAGAATGATTCAAGTTGCAGCAATACACTGATAGGTAAAGAGTATAACATTAGAAAAGAAAACACTTCCTTTAACAGCCCAGACTGAACCATCTGCTATGGGTCTGAGATCAAGTAATACAGGTAGCAAAAGTTTTTTCCCACACAGGAAAATGAAGGCAGTTTTCCAAATACTGTGAATACACACACATTGGGGGAGCCATACAATCCGTATGCCGTACACTTCGGCCAGTGTTGTCGGGGATTCAGTTCCCACATGTTGTTAAGTGCCGGTGGTACCTAATGCAGGCATTGGATACAAGCTCAAAGGTCTGCTTCTTTATTCTCTAAAAGAGCAGCATGGCCACTTGCTTATATGTGTGTGAGGGGGTGTGGGGGGCGGGCCCTGCTCCCACCGCCTCAGCCAGTCCCAAGGAAGGCTTGCAAGTTCTAATTCCTACAAAGCTAGTCTCAAGTTACTCAGCATGGGGCCAGCAGGAGCAAAGTACCATTTGCCTCTTATTTCTCTGCTCCAATTGCAAGGAGTAACCTAGTCTTAAGTCCAGGGTGGGTACAATGATACAGATGATCACTTGAAAAAAAACCTCCTCCCAGTGCCTCATCAAATAGGATTAAAAAATCAGATGAAATCTATAAAGGCTGTGTTTAAAAAAAAAAAAGACATTTTTTTTTTTTCTCTTTCCCAGGCATAGAAGTAAAGCTGTAGTTATCTTCCTCTTTCTCTTCTTCATGACCAGTCATCCTTGGCCTTGCTCTTGTCATATCAAAATGATTATACCTTAGACAAGACTTTGGAATGGGGGTATATAAAGCATTCCTGTTCTGGGTCAGTTGCAATGACCACTCTTGGGTAAAAGTCCTTCTCTGTTCATTGCACACACACACACCCATATGGTTCCGACCAGCACTCTGGCATTCCACATAGCAGTGTGGAATTTGTGCAACATTTCTCATCTAATATTAATTCCTTTACTTTGTTTTATTTTCAAATTGTATGTTTCATCCAAAACATTTGCAGGGATAATTGATTGATTAAGAACAAGATGTGGGTATTGGGGTGTCTACTGGCCTTTTGACTTTCCTAAATTCTCTTTGCTCAGATTCTCTAGGGTTGGAAAACTCTGGCACAGAAAGAATTAAAATAAAAATTACCATTTGCTCCACTCAGATGATTTCAGTCTTAATATGATTCCATCACTCACTTGATTCCATCACTTCTCTGCTAAAGCCGGGCACTATCAGGAAAATAACATTTTTCATTTAGGAATTATGCTAGTCCATTTTCTTCTGTTAGGAAAAATGTCAGGCCACTTTCTTCCAACTACCAGAATTTAAAGATAAATCTCTTCTTACACTTTCAGTTCAGTTCAATTCAGTCACTCAATTGTGTTCTACTCTTTGCGACCCGATGAATTGCAGCACACCAGGTCTCCCTGTCCATCACCATCTCCCAGAGTTCACTCAAACTCATATCCATCGAGTCGGTGATGCCATCCAGAGTACATCTTACACTTTAGCATATACAAATAAAAGAACCTCGGTTAAATGTGAATTCCAGAAAAATGACCAGTCATTTTTTTAGTGTATGTCCCATATAATATTTTGGGACATAGTATTGTATTAAAAGATCATACATTGTTCATCCACTTCATTCGGAATGACTCAAATGTGTTTGTTTTGTAGCTGAGTAATATTCCCTAGAGCCTGTTATACACAGTGAAGTATGTCAGAAAGAGAAAGACAATGGAATCTAGAAAGATGGTGCTGATGAACCTGTTTGCAGGGCAGCAATGGGGACACAGACATAGAGAACAAACCTGTGGCAACAGTAGGGGAAGGAGGGGCGGGACAAATGGACAGAGTGTATGGACACATATGCATTACCATATGTAAAATAGAGAGCAAGTGGGAATTTGCATGTGACACAGGGAGCTCAACCCAGTGCTCTGTGGCATCCAAGAGAGGTAGGATGGGATGGGAGTTAGGAGTAGGGCTCAGGAGCGAGGGGACTTATGCGTACCTGTGGCTGATTCATGTTGATATATGACAGAAACCAACACAATATTGTAAAGCAATTATCCTCTGCTTAAAAGGAAAAGATTATAAAAAAGAAATTTAAAAAGAAATGATTATACATTGTTTATCAGAAATTCAAATTTAACCAGACATCCTGTTAACCAACCACTCTAGTATTACTTCTCCATGATCTACATCTGAAATCCTCAAGACTAACTTCACTTTAGATTCACTTGCATGTGTGTGCTCAGTCACTCAGTTGTGTCCAACTCTTTGTGACCCCATGGACTGTAGCCCACCAGGCTCCTCTGTCCATGATTTTTCAGGCAAGAATATTGGAGTGGGTTTTCCTCTCCAGGGGATCTTTCTAACCCAGGGATTAAACCTACATCTCCTGTGTCTCCTGCATTGCAGATGGATTCTTTACCCCCTGAGCTGTTAGGAAGTCCAGATTCACCTGAGACACTTAAATAAGACTTGCGCCCAGGGCCACCCCCAAACGAATTAAATCAGAAATGTTACAGGTGGAATGTGGGCAAAGGCATTTGTTTCAACATTCTCAGGTAATTCTATTGTGCATTGAGTTGAAACTACTGGTCTACAGACTTTGGCCCATTATTTTCTATTTGTTTTTGTCTGTTCTGGCTGTTGAATGTTTTACACGTCTTCCAACTTTCCTATATCTTTGGAAAATTTTTGGTTCTTTGAACAGTTAGAACCTGGATTGTAAATAATGTAATCCTAATTCTTGAAACAGCAAGAAAAAGTGTGTGTGAGAGTGTATACATTGACATATGGGCTGAGTAGAACCTAGATAGAGTAGGGAGCAAGCCCGTGTGCTGTGTTGTAGAGTTCCAAGGTAGTATCTTTGAGCAACATGATATTATATTTTTTAAACTGTACTAACAGCATAGAATTGCCCACATTTACATGGCAAAATGTGTGAATGTTTGAATATTTAGTGGAGAAGAACTATTAACAACTCCATTATTTAAGATTGAGTTTATAGTTCTAGCCAGAACTATCTTAATATACTAAGTACAATTGGAGTCTCCTTAGGTTATGGGTTATCCTATCCCACAGTAAGAGGTAACTTGTGTGAATTTCACACATATTTCATAGGAATCATTAGATTCAGTCCATATTTTCACATGACGCATCAGTGCAAAAGAATGTAGGATCTATCACAACAGGACTGTGACTAGGACCTTAATTTACTGATTGTGTTAATAATGCTTTTATAATTTTGGCAATTATTGGCAAATCATCTGCAAAGATTCACAACAGAGTTCTTATTGGATTTCTCCACCTAACCAACCACGCTTCATTTATATGAGAAACTTCAGAATTGAGACTCAGTGGCATTTAAGCTGGAGCCCTGCCTTCTGCATAAAGGAGAAAAACTTTCCTTAGATGTTAATGCTCTTGATACGCCAAGCCAAGGCAGGCCCTGGAATTAGAATAAGTTTTCCAAAAAGCAAGAAAGGATTTAACAGAGATGGAATGTTATGCACAATCGAAAGCCAAGACAAGACAAAAGCTCCTTAATCTCAGCTGTATTGTGTGAAAAGACATCTGTATATTACAGAAGCTCTTTGGTTTGTGAGTTTATGTGATATTCAATGTATTTAAATGAATTATAAATCTTATAACATCTAGATCTCTTTTTATGTTGTTAGATTCATACTAAATAGATTTAATGGTTATATACAACTTCAAGTGTCTTATTTTTCCATCTCAGATAAAGCCTTACTTTACCTGTAGTTTAGACAGTTTGTTCTACTTAATTTTTAAAATCTTTTTAATTTTATAGTGTCTCATGATGCACATAAACTAGAAAAAATGAACATGCAATATTTCTCAATTGGACATGAGAAGAAGGATGGGGTATTTTCAGACATAAAAACTTCATTCCTCTAAATTATGACACCTGTACTTTAAGCTCCTCTGAAAAGACAACTGTCTTCTGGGAAAGATAGTTCATAGGAGGGAAACAGGACCTATCAGAAAAGCTGTTTACAATAAAACATTCTGACAGCTCGAGTAATTAAATGGGTTTCCCAGGTGCAAAGCAGTATCTTAAATGCCCCTCTGGCTATAATAGTACACAGATTTATCCTTCAAAAAAAATGTCTACTGTGAAAACAAGTTAATGAAAGGAAAGAAAACTAACTAAAATAATAATAAACTAAAGATATTAGCAATTTCATTATCAAGACCTATCTAAATAAAATGAACTGATATTTTGCTTACCTTAACACTGAAAAATCTAGTGTCTGTTTCTTTTGAAGCTTTTGAGACAGGAAAAAAGAGATGTCCGTTTAAATCACAGATTTCTTGCTAAGCATGCATATACTTGCCTATGTGCAGCCATAAATAATTTGCCAAGCCATTTCCTTCTTCCCCATAACTGAGTTTAGTATACTGACCATGGCACCTACATTAAAGGTAAGAGCTATAAAAGGATTAAAGAAGGTAGACTTCAACTACACATTGACAGTTGAATTGATTGGTTAAAATTCTATTGCATTTAGCCAAAGGCTACTGTATAGCTCATCTAGTAAAGGATTGTTGCTGGTTGTGCAACAGACATTCACTAATTGTGTAATAGACATTCTCTAATTGTGTAATGAATGAAGGAACAGAGCAAAAAATGTTAAGGATTCCCAAGGAATTGTGGTTTTCTTTGTATTCTCATGTTTCTCTGTTTCATTAATGGGGGATTTGTGAAAATAATCCCTTTACTCAGGCATGTCATATTTGAGAGACATGCTTTTGTGTTTCTAAAATATATTGTGCATGACAAGAATTATTCCTTCAACAAATGTTTACTAAATATATAGATTTAGATAGTGTACATGGTAATCCCTTTGATACTTGTGTCTTCTATTTCCATGTGTGTGCACCTATAGAGAAAGATAGAGTTTGGCCTATTTTATTTCACGATTAACCATAGATAATATTTGTAGAGCATATTGAGCATATGTAGGAAGCAGGCACCAGAGCAACCATTTTAAAAACACTGTCTCATCTAATCCTCCAGAAAATGCTATAAAAGGCTTTGTATAATTATCCTCTTTTTAAGATGAGAAAACTGAGGCTTAGAGAAAGAAAGATGCCCAAGGTGGCACTATACTGGCACTGGGATTTGTACCCAGATGTCCTGACTCCAGACAGCAGAATCTTCATCACCACAAGAGAGTGTGGCACAGAGGGCTTATTTAATGATAATAATGGCACAACAAATGTAGAGAAGTTTTATCATAATTATAATAGGTTTTAGAAGAAGACCAGGGAATCATAAGAGAGGCAAGTTGGGGAGCATAATAAAACTCAGATGATTACGATGGGGTTTAATTTTTGCACATTACCACAATAACTGCTACAGAAAACAATCTGCTAGTACATAGAGCACAGGATTTTGTTTTCTTGATTTTTTAAAAAATTTATTTATTTTCATTGGAGGCTAATTACTTTACAATATTGTAGTGGTTGAAATAGCAAGTAATTGACCTGAATCTTAAAGTACATATTGTCTTTGTCAGCAGATAGCAGCAGTTTTTGCATTCTAATAGATCAGTGGAACAGGACAGGAAGTCCAGAGATAAATCTACACCTGTGATCACCTAATCTATGACCAAGGAGGTGAGAATATACAATCTGAGAAAAGACAGTCTCTTTCAATCAGTGATCCTGAGAAAACTGGACAGCTGTATCTAAGAGAATGAAATGAGAATGTTCTCTAACACCATATACAAAAATAAACTCAAAATGGATTAAAGACCTAATGTAACACTGGATACTAAAAAACTCTTAGAGGAAAACATAAGCAGAACACTTTCTGGCATAAATTGCAGCAAAATCTTTTTTGATCCACCTCTTAGGATAATGAAAATAAAAACAAAAATTAGCAAATGGGAACTAATTAAACTTAAAAGTTTTTGTAAAGCAAAGGAAACCAGAAACAAAATGAAAAGACAACACACAGGATGGGAGTAAATATTTGGAAATGAAGCAACCAACAAAGGATTGACCTCCAAAATACACTGACAGTTCATGCTGCTCAATATAGAAAAAAGCATGATTAGATTGCTAATCAAAAAAATGGGTGGAAGATCTAGACAGACATTTCTCCAAAGAAGACAAACAGATGGCCAAGCAACACATGAATAGATGCTCAACATCACTATTTATTAGAGAAATGCAAATCAAAAATACAATAAGATATCACCACACACTTGTCAGAATGGCCATCATCAGAAAATCTACAAACAATAAATGCTGGAGAGGGTATAGAGTAAAGGGAATCCTCCTATACTGTTGGTGGGAATGTAAATTGGTGGAGCCTCTATTGAGAACAGTACGCTGCTGCTGCTGCTAAGTCACTTCAGTCGTGTCCGACTCTTTGCGACCCCGTAGACGGAAGCCCACCAGGCTCCTCCGTCCATGGGATTCTCCAGGCAAGAGTACTGGAGTGGGGTGCTATTGCCTTCTCCAGGGGATCTTCCCAACCCAAGGATCAAACCTGTGTCTCTTACATCTCCCTGCATTGATAGGCAGGTTCTTTACCACTAGTGCTACCTGGGAAGCTCACCTTAATATGTACATACCTCTGTATATAAAAAAAGATAACTATAATAGTAAGAAACTACTGAATGGATATATGTATATGCATAAGTAATTTTCTTTGTTGTACACCTCAAAATGGACTTCCCAGGTGGTGCTAGTCATAAAAACCTGCCTGCCAATGCAGCAGACATAAGAGATGCGGATTAAATCCCTGGCTTGGGAAGATCCCCTGGAGGAGGGCATGCATGGCAACCCACTCCAGTGTTAATCCCTGGAGAATCCCCAGAGACAGAGGAGCCTGTCAGGCTACAGTCCATAGGGTTGCAAGGAGTCAGAAGTGACTTGCACACACACACACACGCACACACACACACACACACCTGAAAACAACACAACATTGTAAATTAACTATACCCCAATAAAAATTAATTTTTTTTAAAAAAGAGCCAACTGTATGCAGTTGGAAATGACCTGAGTTGTTTTGACAACACAAGTCTGACATGCCCAACAGCAATGAGAGATGAGAAGGGAGAGAAAATCATGAAGGTGCTACAAGGTATGTTAAGAATTCTGGATTCTTCTAGCCAAACAGTAAATGAGATGATGGATGCAAAGGCTGTGAGATACAAGGGACCCATAAATCGAGCTATTGTTATCATCAATGTAGTTCTTATGATGAATGATAAGCACCTGGTGAAAAAAACTGAAAGGATTTTAAAAGAAGCAACAGCTAGAGGGACTAATGTCAACATAAAATTTCCAACAAAAAAGAATCAAAATAGAAACAGATGTGTATATTTTTTAAGTTGTCAACAAATGTATGCTGAACACCTACTGTGTGCCTTGCAATTTCTAAGTCCTTTACATGAATTAGCTGTTTCAGTGTTAGCTAGAATCTTATGAACAAAATACTATTAACATTTGCATTTACAGGTAGGGAAAAAGAGACAGAGAGTTCACACAACTGAGAAGGGAGAGAACCAGCGTTTGACTTCAGGTAGCCACTCCAGCTCTTTATGTTTAACAAGTGCCAGTTGCTGCCTTTCAAATATCTGTCTGTCTGAGGGCATAACATATGCAGTGGTTCAGAGAAAAGATTAAGTTGCAGATATGCCCCTGCTTGGATGTGTCTTCTACCTAAGCAGAATGCCCCCAAACTGAGAATACTCATAAAGCTCATGTCTACTTTTTCTAGTACATATTAGGTATCTTCCTTTGACCTCTTTGCTTTGCCTACTGTGAAATTAGGACTTTAGCCCATGAAATAAGATGTATTCTGGAAGAGGGCATTTCAACATTAGTATCTGTTTTTCATCTTCTAAGATATGTATTAACAAAACAAGAGGAAAATAGACCTAATTTTAAAATTATATTTACTTTTTACTAATAAAAAGAATCCTTTGAGTTTTGAGGAATATTTCCTGTAAGCCCTCCTGACCCTGGAATTATGATAAAATATCCAAACCCTCTTGACAGTGGAGCCTCAAATATCTGTCATCAAATTCCCTCTAGATCCTTTCAGCTGCTTATTTGATTGCCCATCTGACCCAAAGTTCAACATTTTAAATCTCTTAAGTCTGTTTTTACCTAAGGGCATAGAGAAGGACTGCTTTAATTTATTCCTCTTCCTGCTACCACATCCCCATAGGATGCTCTCCTATCTGCACAGGATCATTTTATCTTCTCATTGAAAGTCAAGGAGGCTCCAAAGCCATTTTGCTTACCAGGAGCAGGTGGTACCAGGTGTCAGAATACATGACTTCATTACTTTAGAAGAAGATACAAATCACCCAGGAAATGTTCTTGGGTCCACAGAACAGCTGGGCTAATAAAGGATAGGGGTCTCAATAAGGGTAGCATTTTTTTTTTTTTAGAATAAATACTCTTTCTCACATACGTAGATTTCTCAAAGTATCTGTTGACATTATTAACTTAAAAGTCATGAAGAGGCTGGGGTTCTGTCACTTGCTTAATCATGCAGTTTAAAAAAAAAAAAAAAAGGTCTTTGACTCACGTTTAATATCCCTTGACCCAGATAACATAAGCTTCAAACACCATGAAGCTCACTATTTAAAGTTCACACTTATGTTTCTGATATATTTCAAGGAAAGGTAGTGGCTCCTAATTGTATGAAGTAGGAAGGCATGTAGGTTCCCATGAGCAAGTCTGGTATGAAAACGGCACTAATGAATGGGCAGTATTAACTTTAATAGCTACTAAAGAAGTAGCTCCACTGAGTCAGGTGATGCACACAAATGTGTTTTCTATAAACCTCCTGACACCCTTTATATCCTTGTTCATAGATAAGTAGATTGAGTTTCAGAGAAATTACCTGACAGGCAGTTAAGTCTAAGCCACAACATTCTGATTCCCAAGGTCTTGTTTGCATGTTGACTGCATGATATGCAGAAATTGCTCTAAGATATGCAGTAACACATAGCACTCAATAGTCTGCCTGTTCATGTGGAACAGAAGCTTTTATATTCTTAACGGAAGAGTTCTAGACCCTTAAGTCCCATGTTGGAGGATAAGTCTGCTTTCCATCCCACGACACAGAAAACTCCCTTCATAAACATTCAACATATTACCTGTTGATGATCCTTAGCTAGCAAAGTTAAATTCAAGAGAAGCAACAAACATAAGGAAAGGGAAACTAGTTTTGTATATAATTTGGTATAGTTAGTATGTATAGGGGACTATGCTGGCTTCAGGGACAGAGGAGGGCATAGGGTTATGGAAATGGTATATATTTATCACATGGGTGCTATTAAGATGCTGTTGGTTAGGAAATGGAAAGGAATTCAGGAAGAGAACACTGTATATTTGTTATCTTTTTATGGCTAAAACTGGTTCTTCCCATAGGAAGTTTACTTATGCTTTTCTTTTAATTTTATTTTTATTTGTTTGTTGGGATAGTTAATATATCACATACTTCAAGATTCAAAATACCATATAATGAAGCCCTCTTGCAATTCTTGTTTTATCTCCCAGTTCTCCTCTAAACACTTAACAAGCATTACCAATTTTAAAGAATTTTTAGAAATGACCTTCCAGAACTTTACACAATAACTTATGAGACTATAAGTCTAACCTCTCCACCTACTAACTCCATTCCATTAAAAAAAAAATAACAATAATAAGTTGATTTTGGTCTCTGTTCATCTTAAAGGGCTTCCTTGGTGGCTCAATGATAAAGAATCTGCCTGCCAAGGAAGGAGACTTAGAAAAAAAAAAATCTAAGGATACAGGGCAGCAGCCAAAGCTGGGGTTTTCCATCTCTTCAGAAGAAAACTAAGGCTATTAAAATCATTCTAGGACAATTTAATTTACTTTCAGGACTGAGTCCACAGTGTTGATTCCAAACTTTTACAGCATTCTCCCTGAACCTGACCCAAAAAAACCTGCCTTAATCTGTCTGCTCTCATCTTCCACCCAGTAGAAGCGGCATTGCCTTTGATCATGAAATTTCTTTGGCTATGGTCCAACTCCACTTACTCTAGGATGGTACACAGTGATTCTTATTCCACTCCTCAATTTAATAATGAGTCCTACTCCCAGGGAGGAGACAATGCTGGGAGCCAGCAGTCTCCCTCGATCCTATAAAATGGCAGGACTTTTCTTACTTGAGGATTACAGAAATGACTAGGTGATTCAGGTCGAGATTACACAACTAAAATCAGAGTTTTTTAACTAATGCCAAGCACACACACACCACACACACACACACACACAAATACACATAGTCCTTTGGCTAAGCTTTATTTCTGAATGACTAAGAAACCTCCTCTAAAATATGGTGAGTTGAGATCATTGAGCTACCAATTCAACTTGTTGGGTGAATGAGCCTTTTTAAATACACCTGGAAGAGAACTGCTGGAGAAGGCAATGGCACCCCACTCCAGTACTCCTGCCTGGAAAATCCCATGGGCGGAGGAGCCTGGTGGGCTGCAGTCCATGGTGTCGCCAAGAGTCATATATGACTGAGCGACTTCACTTTCACTTTTCATTTTCATGCATTGGAGAAGGAAATGGCAACCCACTCCCATGTTCTTTCCTGGAGAATCCCAGGGATGGGGGACCCTGGTGGGCTGCCGTCCATGGGGTCGCACAGAGTCGGACACAACTGAAGCAACTTAGCAGCAGTAGCAGGAAGAGAACTGCATTCTAAATATTCATTTTCTTATGTTCAGGGTTACAGACTTGCTGTGGTAGCCCTAAAACAAAGATATTTTGGCTGAGAAATAGGTGAGTGGGCCACATCTTTTTCTGTCAGCCTTAGGGAAACCTGTTTCCAATTTCTTAGCTCATATAATAGGAATCTATTTCCTCTAGTTGGGATTGAACTAGAATCCCTACTGGGCTTCCCTGGTGGCTCATCTGATAAAGAATCCACCTGTAATGCGGGACACCTGGGTTCAATCCCTGGGTTGGGAAGATCCCCTGGAGAAGGGAACAGCTACCCACTCCAGTATTCTGGCCTGGAAAATTCCATGGACTGTATAGAATCCCTACTAAATTGGATGTGATTTCCCTTAACATGTCTATAACCTGCTGTCAAAAAGTGCACACTATCTGTTTGAATATCTGGTCACATTTTTTTGAAGATCTTTTAACCTTTATTCTATCAAATTAATTATTCCTGGGGAACTAAATGCCAAGATTGGCAGTGGTTCTGGTAGGACATGACTTGGAACTAGTGAGAAATAAAAGAATTGCTCTCCTCTAAGAATGAAATGTAGTACAAGAGTTGAATCTGGAGGAAACTTTATATATATTTCTATTGTGGAAAGTCAACACCATTGATTGAATAATAGTTTACCCTGCTACCTTAGGTTGTCTATCTTGAGCTTGGTAAAACATAATAATAATATTTTTTGTCAATTTCAGCCTTTAGCATAGACTTCCTGGAACTATTTTCACTCCTACCTCCTTTCTGACCTTAAGGATATAAAAGAAAATGAAAGGAAGGAAGAAAGCCTTCAAATCTTATTAAGAGCCTTTGGTTATCCAAGAATGTTTTATTATCTTTACAGTATATTCAAGTTTACTTTATTCAAGATATTCTGGTGAACGTTTGTTTTTATGTAAAAAGCTCATGTATTTATATAATTTGTTGCTTATATTTTTTAAATATAAATTTATTTATTTTAATTGGAGGCTAATTACTTTACAATATTGTATTGGTTTTGCCATACATCAACATGAATCTGCCATGGGTATACATGTGTTCCCCATCCTGAACCCCCTCCCACATCCCTCCCCATACCATCCCTCTGGGTCATCCCAGTGCACCAGCCCTGAGCATCCTGTATCATGCATCGAACCTGGACTGGCGATTCGTGTCACATATGATATTATACATGTTTCAATGCCATTCTCCCAAATCATCCCACCCTCGCCCTCTCCCACAGAGTCCGGGTTCCTGATGATACACATTCACAAATGAAAAATACACCTAGTAAAATTTGTTCATTTGGAATTACATTTTGTTTTATTTTGCTTATATTAACCACAAATGAATTACGACACAGAACTCCAATGTGTAACTTTATCCTGTAAAAGGAGAGGTGTCGGATAAGTTCAGCACCTATCCAGTGTTCCTTTCTTTGCTCCACGATCTTGGGGCACCCAGGATGGCAATTCTCTGCATCCTTCCTCAAAGACTCTGTGGAACACAAGTTTGAAGACCTTTGCCCCATATAAGTATATTACGATTCAATTTCCCCAAATCATTTCTGTGCAGGGTTATAGGAACACTTCTATTAGTGAAGTTAGAAAATTTGTACTGTTACATGTGAGTTGCAGTAACTCAATGAGCAAAAGGTGGTTCCAGAGTATATAATTTTTAAAGTTTGTCAGTTTTTGCATTTGTCACATTGCAAGCTAATGAAAACTGTGGATACTGTGGGAGAAATAATCAATGAGGAATGTTTATTACAATGACACAATGTAGGGAACACATTAAAGCAAGCTATTTCTTACATGTCTATTCTTTCAAAATACATTGCTTTATTGTGCATTTATTCTTGCTTCTAAAGAAAGTGATTTGTACTTGTAAAATAATAAATATTCATCTTATATGGATTTTTAAAGGTGACTGATTTGTAAAAATCAATTACTGTCTTTTGCCAACTCGTGGACTGACATGATTGCCTTCATTTTCAAACACAAAACGACTGCATTAAAATAACATTAAGAGAGAAACATTGGCTGACACAGGAAGAGAAATTCTTAAATGAAAACTGTTCCAGCCAGCTTTAATCAGTTCCTATCATGCTTTTTATTATAGTGCAAATGGGCTCTATTAAAAGGAAAGCCAATTCCAGATGATGATACAAATAATTATAGCTGCCTTTAGCCTCTAGTTAGTGTTATTAACTAATGGTTTCAAAATATGTGATTTATTTCAGAAAGAACATTTTCCTTTAACAATGAAACAGAAAATTGGACTTTGTCTAGCTAATGTCAGATATGCAGATAAAATAATTAGTCTAATTTTTGGATGTTTTTAAAAATTGGAATGATTAACTAAATTACTTCATATGGATAAACTTCAAGTTCATTAGTTCAGCAATTCCCAATCTAGTTTTTCTCCTGTATTCCATTAAGTGTAAGATGCTTGGGGCTGGTGCACTGGGACGACCCAGAGGGATGGTATGGGGAGGGAGGAAGGAGGAGGGTCCAGGAAGGGGAACACATGTATACCTGTGGCAGATTCATTTTGATATATGGCAAAACCAATACAATATTGTAAAGTTAAATTAAATAAAATTAAAAAAAAAAAAGAAATTCTATACATCCTGTTTACCTTGCCCCTTCCATCATTTGAGATTATAGTGTATATTTGCACATCAAAGTCCTTAAGAAATTTTGCAGAAAAGATCTATGTCTATCTTATTTATCCTATTTCTCCCTAATGAGTTTGAAAACGGGAAAAAAAATGTAATACACATAGGTTAATATTCTGTGTTACTACCACTCATGGAATTCCATTTTGAGAGATTCTGAATGAATTTATAATCCAAGGGTTTATTTTTTATCTAACTAAAGTATGTTAAGTTACACATCCAGCCCCTCAGTCAGAAAATTGCAATTATGGAATCAGAAGTTTTAACTAAGTCTTAAAAACAATAATTAAAAAATTTTTTAAATTGTGTTTAAAAATGCTGATCACAACATAACCCTTGAACTTCTTGATTTTTCACTCTTGGAAGTTCTAATGAGATGCAAATCGACTTGTGCTCAATGCTGTATTTCTTAGCACTGATTCATTAGTTTAACATATATAGTTCTATTATTTTATATGGCACAGAAACTGTACTCTGTATGTGTGTATACCTCTTTCTCCTCATGGGAGCTATGGAAGTTTGCTGCTCGGTCTTCCTTCCAGAAAACCTTATTCAGCTGTAAGGAGTGTAGTGATCTGACAGCCTCCAGCTGTTACACCTTCAGGATCTTCCTGCGCTTATAAGGAAGGCCATGTCTTTCCCAGGTAGCACCTAGTGATCTAGCTCTGCAGGGGTACTGGAGCCTGGCCATTTCTGCCAATGCAGGGCTCCTCTCACAAGCAGTGTTTGCTCTGCAGTGCCCTAGCGTGCTGACCAAGATTTTGCCATATCTGGGCAAAATCTTGAAAGTTCTCTCTGCCCAGTCCTCTTCCTCCTCCTCTTTTTATCACCCAGAGCTCTTCCTTCTAATAACTCTTTTCTGCTCCTAACTCTGTCTCAGCATCTGCTTTCAAACAAACCCTACTGACACTCCCCTATGAGTTTTCAAGATACTTTAGAGACAAGGTCATGTCTTTTTTTTTTTTTTTCTTGTTTTTTGCCTGCATTTTTTTAGCTTTTAGATTCTTTAGAGACAAGGTCATGTCTTGTTTTTTTTTTTTTTACTCATTTTTTGTCTGCATTTTTTTAGCTTTTTATTTTATATCAGTGTATAGCCAATTAGCAATGTTATGATAATTTCAAGTGGAAAGCAAAGGGACTCAACCATGCATGTCTTTACCACCGCATTTTAAATATTCATCATACAAGAGTTAAATAATAAACTTTCAGTACAACTTAGATTTAAAAAGAAGCATAAATATAGGTACAAGTCTGCCAGATGCCACATTTGAATCTTTTTTGTTATTTGGGTTGTATGTGCATGAGTGGATGCTGTGTAAAAATTAGTAGAACATTTATGTGAAAGAGTTACATTTATTATGGTTCAAGGTAATCTTTACCCCTATTTCTGCATGATCCCAACAGAGAAAACTTTGTCCCAATCCCATCTATGGATTCAGGTCCTTAAAATATTATATCCCATCTGTACAACAGGAAATCATTTAGGAATCATTTAAATTCAAGAGACAAATTTTGAAAAGATATCATAGAAAGATTAATGCTTGTGTGCATAACAAATGAAAGAGACAAGACAAAAAGCAAATTCGTTCTAGGAGACATTTGCAGAAACCATTATTTTGCATTATCATTGTCAAACAGACACTGGCTGATGCCTATAACATGCAAGACATTTTATATACATTTACATGTTTAATTCTCAGAAAAAGCCTAAAGTATATGTATTAAGATTGAAGGAAGACAGGCTTGAAAGAAATTTTATCCTAGGTCAAGTTCTAGTTCACATTTCTCAAACTGCCTCATTTGTGGGGATATGGATTCTTTTAAGACTAGCATCATTTTAAGTTTCAGTTCAGTCATTCAGTCATGTCCAACTCTTTGCAACACCATGAACCACAGCACGCCAGGCCTCCCTGTCCATCACCAACTCCTGGAGCTTGCTCAAACTCATGTCCATCGAGTCAGGGATGCCATCCAACCATCTCATCCTCTGTTGTTCCCTTCTTCCCTTGCCTTCAATCTTTCCCAACATCAGAGTCTTTACAAATGAGTCAGCTTTTTGCCTCAGGTGGCCAAAATATTGGAGTTTCCGCTTCAACATCAGTCCTTCCAAAGAACACCCAGGACTGATTTCCTTTAGGATGGACTGGTTGGATCTCCTTGCAGTCCAAGCGACTCTCAAGAGTCTTCTCCAACACCACGGTTCAAAACCATCAATTCTTCTATGCACAGCTTTCCTTATAGTCCAACTTTCATATCCACACATGACTACTGGAAAAAATAGCCTTGACTAAATGGACCTTTGTTGACAGAGTAATATCTCTGCTTTTCACTCTTCTGTCTAGGTTGGTCATAACTTTCCTCCCAAGGACTAAGCGTCTTTTAATTTCATGGCTGCAATCATCACCTGCAGTGATTTTGGAGACCCAAAAATAAAGTCTCTCATTGTTTCCCCATTTGCCATGAAGTGATGGGACCAGATGCCATGATCTTAGTTTTCTGAACGTTGAGCTTTAAGCCAACTTTTTCACTCTCCTCTTTCACTTTCATCAAGAGGCTCTTTAGTTCTTCTTCACTTTCTGCCATAAGGGTAGTGTCATCTGCATATCTGAGGTTATTGATGTTTCTCCTGGCAATCTTGATTCCAGCTTGTGCTTCAACCAGCTGAGCGTTTCTCATGATGTACTCTGCATATAAGTTAAATAAGCAGGGTGACAATATACAGCCTTGACGTACTCCTTTTCCTATTTGGAACCAGTCTGTTGTTCCATGTCCAGTTCTAACTGTTGCTTCCTGACCTGCAAACAGGTTTCTCAAGAGGCAAGTCAGGTGCTCTGGAATTCACATCTCTTTCACAATTTTCCGCAGTTTATTGTGATCCACACAGTCAAAGGCTTTGGCATAGTCAATAAAGCAGAAATAGATATTTTTCTGGAACGCTCTTGCTTTTTCAATGATCCAACAGATCTTGGCAATTTGATCTCTGGTTCCTCTGCCTTTTGTAAAACCAGCTTGAACATCTGAAAGTTCACCGTTCATGTATTGCTGAAGCCTGGCTTGGAGAATTTTAAGCATTACTTTACTAGCATGTGAAGCAAAGCGAAGCAAAGTGAAGTTGCTCAGTCGTGTCCGACTCTGCAACCCCATGGACTGTAGCCCACCAGGCTCCTCAATCCACGGAATTTTCCAGGCAAGAATATTGCAGTGGGTTGCCATTTCCTTCTCCAGGGATCTTCCCGACCCAGGAATAGAACCCAGGTCTCCCGCATTTCAGGCAGATGCTTTACCTTCTGAGTCACCAGGGAAGCGTGTGAGATGAGTGCAATTGTGCTGTAGTTTGAGCATTCTTTGGCATTGCCTTTCTTTGGGATTGAAATGGAAACTGACCTTTTCCAGTCCTGTGACTACTGCTGAGTTTCCCAAATTTGCTGGCATATTGAGTGCAGCACTTTCTCAGTATCATCTTTCAGAATTTGAAATAGCTCAGCTGGAATTCCATCATCTCCACTAGCTTTATTCATAGTGATACTTCCTAAGGCCCACTTGGCTTCACATTCCAGGATGTCTGGCTCTAGGTGAGTGATCACACCATTGTGATTATCTGGGTCATGAAGATCTTTTTTTTATAGTTCTTCTGTGTATTCTTTCCACCTCTTCTTAATATCTTCTGCTTCTGTTAGGTCCATACCATTTCTTTTCTTTACTGAGCCCATCTTTGTATGAAATGTTCCCTTGGTATCTCCAATTTTCTTGAAGAGATCTCTAGTCTTTCCTATTCTAAAAGGCAAAAAGATAGGACACTGAAAGATGAACTCCCCAGGTCAGTAGGTGCCCAATATACTACTGGAGATCAGTGGAGAAATAACTCCAGAAAGAATGAAGGGATGGAGTCAAAGCAAAAACAACACCCAGAGTGGATGTTGTTGGATAGAAGCAAGGTCTGATGCTGTAAAGAGCAATACTGCATAGGAACCTGGAATGTCAGGTCCATGAATCAAGGCAAATTGGAAGTGGTCAAACAGGAGATGGCAAGAGTGAACATCGACATTCTAGGAATCAGCAAACTAAGATGGACTGGAATGGGTAAAATTAACTCAAATGACCATTGTATCTACTACTGTGGGCAGGAATCCCTTAAAAGAAATGGAGTAGCCATTATGGTCAACAAAAGAGTCCGAAATGCAGTTCTTGGATGCAATCTCAAAAACAACAGAATGATCTCTGTTCATTTCCAAGGCAAACCATTCAATATTACAGTAATCCAAGCCTATGATTCAACCAGTAATGCTGAAGAAGCTGAAGTTGAATGGTTCTATGAAGACCTACAAGACCTCTTAGAACTAACACTCATAAAATATGTCCTTTTCATTTTAGGGGACTGCAATGCAAAAGTAGGAAGTAAAGGAATACCTGGAGTAACAGGCAAATTTGGCCTTGGAGTACAGAATGAGAATGCACTGGTCATAACAAAAACCCTTTTCCAAACACAAGAGAAGACTCTACACATGGACATCACCAGTTGGTCATTTTCAGTAACTCTAAGTAAAGAAATAAAGAAAAGAAAAGTGTGGCAGGTAATCATTGCTCTGTGGCTTATACTCCAAAACAGAAAGGTAAAGAAAGGCATGATCTGACAGGTAATATGACTGCAGGTGAGCGCAAGAGGTCAAGAAGTCCGGAAATCTAGAAGAATGAAAGTCCATATAAGGAGAGAAATCATGGTATTTGGTGAAGGCAACAGATGGGTAAAAACTGCCATAAATAAACTGAGTTCAGAGAGACCCAAGCAATAATATACCAAGGAACCAAGTTCAGAGATCAAGTTCAGATATAAGATTAGTTTTCCAGAAGACTGTGGGCAAATTTTGACCATAGGCCAAATCTGACATGCTGCCTATTTTTGCAAATAAAATTTTACTGAAACACCATCACACTTATTGATTGTCATTGGCTGATTTTGGAGAAGGCAATGGCACCCCACTCCAGTACTCTTGCCTGGAAAATCCCATGGATGGAGGGGCCTGGTAGACTGCAGTCCATGGGATCGCTAGAGTAGAACATGACTGAGCGACTTCCCTTTCACTTTCCACTTTCATGCATTGGAGAAGGAAATGGCAACCCACTCCAGTGTTCTTGCCTGGAGAATCCCAGGGACGGGGGAGCCTGGTGGGCTACCGTCTATGGGGTCACACAGAGTCGGACACGACTGAAGCGACTTAGCAGCATGGCTGATTTTATATAACAGTACAATTGAGTAGTTAGTTGTAACAAAGATGATATGGCCCTGAAAACCTAAAATATTTACTCTTTGACCTTTTACAGAAAAAGTCTGTTGACACCTGTTATAGAAGGCTCTTATATTTGGGCTTGTGATCATAGATCTAAAGCAGGGGTTAGCCAAACATATTCTATAAAGGGCTGGGTAGTAAACAGTTTACACTTCAGGGTCACAAATGATCTCTGCTGCAATATCTTCTTTTTGCTTGTTTTCTATCATTTAAAAATGTCAAGCTAGTCTTAGCTCACAAGCAGTACAAAACAGACTGCAGGCCAGATTTGTCCTGTTACCCATAGTTTGCTGATTTCTGATCTAAAAGAAGATTTCTAACTTCTGCCCCTATCTCATGCTTCATATTAAGCATAGGCAGAAAAAATAGTTGTGTTTTCAGTTAGAGAGAGACTGAGTTCAGCCAGTGTCTGTAGTTTCAAAATACAACTGAGGCAGTAGACTAAACCATTTGAGGGAAAAGAATTGCCATTACAAACCAAATCTGCTTTTATTTTGCTGGTCACATGAATTTATAATATGGCTTTCCTTGTAATTAGATTAATTTGAGTGTCTTGTTCTGACTTGAGGAATCAGGTATAAAAAGTGAGACTTTATCATCACGTATAATGTGTATCCTTTCACAGATTATTCCACTCTGTTTCATCTTTGAAACTCTAATGCTGCTTTAGTGGTATGGTTTAGAGAATGCAGGACCCTCAAAATGGGATGGGACTGCATCTTCTGGCAGTGATCAAGGTCATCCTGATTTTTGACTCACAGCCTATCCTTTAATCTCCTTGCAGCATTTAAGGGTCCTTCCCTGGTGGCTCAGAGGGTAAAGCATCTGCCTGCAATGCAGGAGACCTGGATTTAATCCCTGGGTCAGGAAGATCCCCTGGAGAAGGAAATGGCAATCCACTCCAGCACTCTTGCCTGGAAAATCCCATGGACAGAGAAGCCTGGTAGACTACAGTCCATGGGGTCACAAAGAGTCGGACACGACTGAGCAACATCACTTTCACTTTCACCCTGATATCTACTCACACCCTGCTCCTTGAACCTACTGGGGCACTTATGCTATCAAACAGTTTTTTTGGATCAAAACTCATTCATATAATAATTAGGGAAGCAGAAGGGCAAGAAAGTTCTTATTCCCCTGCCAATATCTGATCACTCTGCTTTTCTCTATGAGTCTAATCATAAACATATGTTTACTGTTGTATAGCCAGATTTTGAATTAGTAATACATCCTATAGTAATCATATAAGTAGCTAAAAGTTCTTGGGTGCTATGTGACAGCTATCTTGCTCTGTAATTTATTACCATATGGATTTAACAGAGACCTCGCATTAAAGAGATTTAGACAGACAGAGATAAAGCAACTAACTCAAAATCTAGCAGGTAAAGTGCTTAAATTTGGGCTCAAGTCTATATGACCCCAGAGGCAATACCATGTTGCATTTGTAATGAAGTACAATACTCCCTTTGTCACTTTGTTTGATTTCCTTCCTGAAGGGGTGTGTGATATTTTATAATGCCTTTCAAATACTATAAAAAAGTAATGATATTAAGAATTAGGCAAAAAATCTGGAATGTTTTAATGATTTGTCATAGTTTCAAAAATGGGAATTTATGAATTATCTGTCTGTTACATTACTGGAAATCTCTGGTTAGTTGGTCAATTGCATTTCAGAAATTAGAGAAATGTTCAAAGTATGTAGTATAGACATGAACTACTATTAGATTAAAATGTCCTTTATTATATCTTGAATAATGTTTCTCAGATTCTTTAATTCTAAAAATACAAGATGTTTTTCATGAAGTATTTTTACTTTGGTATATATATTATCTCCACAAAAGATAACAAAAATGTCAGATACCAAGTTATTTGAGAATTCAGACTAACACTGAGAAATAGCAAAGTAGTCTGAATTAAATGTGATGGAATTAATAAGAACAAATGCAAGGTTGTATACTTAGAACTGATTAATTCTCCTCACAAGTATAAAATGAGGATGTATTCTGAATAAAAGTATAGGAGAAAAGACTTGGGAGGGACAACAAACCATGTGCTAAATCACAATGTATTGAATCTTATGTAAACTCTTCCAGTGAGACTACATTGATAAAAGGAGAAATATTTTCCTATTCTTATGTGTTGGAAACTCTGTAGGAAGAAATTTGGTAATGAATGTAAAGCATAAATATAGCCTTACAGTATATAGAACATGTTGATTTATAGTTAATATACATTATCTCATTTGATTATCACAAAACCTTAGATTATCCTCATACCTGGAAAAGAGTAAACTGAAGCTTAAGAAATACATGGATATTTTGGCTAAAAATATAATTAACTAAAGGAACTGCATTGAAACCATAATGGTCTAGTATTCTTTAGTGATACTAGAGCATAAATTTAAAAAAAATTTTAATATAAATTTATTTATTTTAATTGGAGGCTAATTACTTTACAATATTGTATTGGTTTTGCCATACATCAACATGAATCCACCTCGGTGTACATGTGTTCCCCATCCTGAACCCCTCTCCCACCTCCCTCCCTGTACCATCCCTCTGGGTCATCCCAGTGCACCAGCCCCAAGCATCCAGTATCATGCATCGAACCTGGACTAGCAATTGATTTCATATATGATATTATACATGTTTCAATGTCATTCTCCCAAATCATCCCACCCTCTCCCTCTCCCACAGAGTTCAAAAGACTGTTCTATACATCTGTGTCTCTTTTGCTCTCTCGCTTACAGGGTTATTGTTACCATCTTTCTAAATTCCATATATATGCATTAGTATACTGTATTGGTGTTTTTCTTTCTGGCTTACTTCACTCTGTATAATCGGCTCCAGTTTCATCCACCTCATTAGAACTGATTCAAATGTATTCTTTTTAATGGCTAGTAATACTCCATTGTGTATATGTACCACAGCTTTCTTATCCATTCATCTGCTGATGGACATCTAAATAGAACTGTGTCAATAATCTGTAAAGAGCTATGTGGAAAAAAGAATCTAAAAAAGAGTTGGGTACATGTGTATGTATTCTGAAAGAATGATCTCTGTTTATTTCTAAGGTAAATCATTCAATATCACAGTAATCCAAGTCTAGTCCCCAACCAGTAATGCTGAAGAAACTGAAGTTGAATGGGTCTATGAAGACCTACAAGAACTTCCAGAACTAAAACCCAAAAACAATGTCCATTTCATTATAGGGGACTGGAATGCAAAAGTAGGAAATCAAGAGATACCTGGAATAACAGTCAAGTTTGGCCTCGGAGTACAAAATGAAGCAGGGCAAAGGCTAACAGAGTTTTGCCACAGAATACACTGGTCATAGGAAAAACTCACTTCAAACAACACAAAAGAAGACTCTACACATGGACATCACCAGATGGTCAATACCAAAATCAGATTGATTATATTCTTTGCAGCCAAAGATGGAGAAGCGCTACATAGTCAGCAAAAAAAAAAAAAAAAAAAATACCGGGAGCTGACTGTGGTTTAGATCATGAACTCCTTATTGCCAAATTCAGATTTAAATTGAAGAAAGTAGGGAAAACCACTAGACCATTCAGGTATGACCTAAATCAAATCCCTTATGATTATGCAGTAGAAGTGACAATGAGATTCAAAGGATTAGATTTGATACACAGACTGCCTGAAGAACTATGGACAGAGGTTTGTGACATTGTATAGGAGGCAGTGATCAAGACCATCCCTAACAAAAAGAAATGTAAAAAGGCAAAATGGTTGTCTGAGGAGGCCTTACAAATAGCTGTGAAAGGAAGAGAAGTGAAAGGCAAAAAAAAAAAAAGGAAAGATATACCCATTTGAATGCGGAGTTCCAAAGAATAGTAAGGAGAGATAAAAAAGTATTCATTAGTGATCAATGTAAAGAAATAGAGGAAAACAATAGAATGGGAAAGACTAGAGATCTCTTCAAGAAAGTTAGAGATACCAAGGGAACATTTCATGCAAAAATGGGCACAATAAAGGACAGAAATTGTATGAACATAACAGAAGCAGAAGATATTAAGAAGAGGTGGCAAGAATACATAGAACTGTACAAAAAGATCTTTATGACCTAGATAACCATGATGGTGTGATCACTCACCTACAGCCAGACATCCTGGAATGTGAAGTCAAGTGGGCCTTAGAAAGCATCACTATGAACAAAGATAGCAGAAGTGATGGAATTCCAGTTAAGCTCTTTCAAATTCTAAAAGATGATGCTGTGAAAGTACTGCATTCAATATGTCAGCAAATTTGGGAAACTCAGCAGTGGCCACAGGACTGGAAAAGGTCAGTGTTCATTCCAATCCCAAAGAAAGGCAATGTCAAAGAATGTTCAAAGTACTGCACAATTGCATTCATCTCACACACTAGTAAAGTAATGCTCAAAATCCTCCAAGTCAGGCTTCAACAGTACGTAAACCATAAAAGTCCAGATGTTCAAGCTGGTTTTAGAAAAGGCAGAGGAACCAGATATCAAATTGCCAAGATCTGTTGGATCATTTAAAAAGAAAGAGAATTCCAGAAAAACATCTACATCTGCTTTATTGGCTACGCCAAAGCCCTTGACTGTGTGGATCACAACAAACTGTGGAAAATTCTCAAAGAAATGGGAATACCAAACCACCTGACCTACCTCCTGAGAAATTTGTATGCAGGTCAAGAAGCAACAGTTAGAACTGGACATGGAACAACAACAACAACAGGAAAGGAGTGTGTCAAGGCTGTATGTTGTCACCCTGCTTATTTAACTTATATGCAGAGCACATCATGCAAAATGCCAGTCTGGGTGAAGCACAAGTTGGAATCAAAATTGCTGGGAGAAATATCAATAACCTCAGATACACAGATGACACCAAACTTATGGCAGAAAGCGAAGAAAAACTAAAAAAAGCTCTTGATCAAAGTGAAAGAGGAGAGTAAGAAAGTAGGCTTAAAACTCAACATTCAGAAAACGAAGATCATGGCATCCAATCCCATTACTCCATGGCAAATAGATGGAGAAACAATGGAAACAGTGAGAGACTTTGTTTTTTGGGGCTCCAAAATCACTGCAGATGCTGACTGCAGCCATGAAATTAAAAGATGCTTGCTCCTTGGAAGAAAAACTATGACCAACCTAGACAGCATATTAAAAAGCAGAGACATTACTTTGCCAACAAAGGTAGTCAAAGCTATAGTTTTTCCAGCAGTCATGTATGGATGTGAGAGTTGGACTATAAAGAAAGCTGAGCCCTCGAGAATTGGTTCTTTTGAACTGTGTTGTTGGAAAAGACTTTTGAGAATCCTTTGGACTGTAAGGAGATCCAACCAGTCCATCCTAAAGGAATCAGTCCTGAATGTTCATTGGAAGGCCTGATGCTGAAGCTAAAACTCCGATGCTCAGACCATCTGATGCGAAGAACTGACTCATTTGAGAAGATCTGATGCTGGGAAAGATTGAAGGCAGAAAGAGAAGGGGATGACAGAGGATGAGATGGTAGGATGGCATCACCAATTCGATGAACATGAGTTTGAGTAAGCTCTGGGAGTTGGTGACGGACAGGGAAGCTTGGTGTGCTGCAGTCCATGGGGTCGCAAAGAGTCGAACACAACTGAGCGACTAAACTGAACTGATACGTTTGTATAACTGATTTACTCTGCTGTTCAGCAGAAGTAACACAACATTGTAAGTCAATGATACTCTGATAAAACTAAAAAAGTAATACAGGAGGGCTGTTAAAAAGATAAACTAAGGAATATTAAATATTTTGAGTTTATGTGAACAAAAATCAATTTGAATTGGGCAGTGCCAAATCAGAAATATTATAAGAGCTTCGTGGCCAGGAACTGGAGGCAAAACTTTTATAGAGAAGAGGTGGAAGCTAAGCAAGGAAATTATTTGATTGGCAATAGTTTGAGAGGTTGCCTTATTTGGGAAAGTCCAATTAGCAGTTTGTGATTGGTTGTCCTTAGGTTTTAGTTTCTTAACCCTGAGGCATTTCAATCTTAGGTTTTAGTTTGCTAATGTGGGCAACAGAGTCATTAAAGCAACCTCAATCTAATGGCCTCCTTATTTAATTTAACACCTCTTACACAAATATAGAATGAACATATTAAAGACTCATTAAATCATTGAGGGAACCAATAAGATAGTAAAACATTTTAAGAAACCGACTACTTATAAGTATTTTTAAAAGAAATTTTAAAACAAGACTTCTAGGGTAGATATGAAGCTAGATAATGTCCTACAAAGCAATAAAAATATTATTTTTTTAAAAAGTATAATCTTTGGAATTAAATTTTCTACAAGGTAATTTATTTGCATCTCTACCAGACAATGTCTGCAAATCAACATGTAACTTTACTAAGCCTGAGCCCTTCAATAATAGTAAACAACAAAGTTAAACAAACGTACATATTCCCTGGGCACTTAAAGAATTTGGAGTTGTACAGGTTTACCACCTGTCCTGGTTTTCTAAGAACTGACGAGTTTCCCATACATTGGACTTTTAGAACTAATGCCAGGAAAGTCCTGGGCAACTCGGGACATTTGGTCCTACTAAGAAAGCCCCAGTGTGACATTGAAAGAATATGCTGCACCACCTTTACTATATGCCAAGAGAACTTTTCTTGACTGTGAGTTTGCAATAATTATTTTCTCTTGTTAGTGACTTTAAACCTTGATAAAACTTAAAATAGATCGATATTTTGGGTGGCTACTTTAATTTGCATTACACTCACAAAAAAATAAAGCTTTATTTTTAGTTATATAAGAAAAGGTTATAGGATAGCAAGGTATGTAAGAAGCACCATCATAGGTTTCTACCATAGCATGTGAGCATAGTCAGAACCTAGACACCAGTGAAGTTTGCAGGACACGACAGCGCTTCTTCTCACGCTTGATGTCCTCACACTTGATGTCCTTCTTCTCAGTCTTCCGACACAATTTAGCAATTGAACACCCATGCAAAGCTTTTGTGTTGTACAATTATCATCCGTGTTTTAGTTACTTTCCTGAGTTCCGTAGGAGAAATAGACACAAATTAAGCTTTGAGACTTTTCAGGGTTTTTTTTTTTTTTCCTCTTCTTTTTTTAAAGGGTAAAGGAGGAAAGCCTAAGAGAAATTTTTTAAAGCCACCAAATTCTAGAATATTGCATATCCACAGTCACCAGAATCTACAGCCTCAATACATTTTCTCCCTTTGTGGTACATTCAAATGTGCTCAATATTGGGCTTCTCAGGGCATCGTCCAGGAGACTGCAAGTTTCCTAGGGAATCCTGAGCAGTAAATGAGGAATGACTGAGGGAGGTAACCAGGCAGATGGACCTGCTGAGAGCCGCTCAAATTGCAGAACCCAAAGACCCAGGATGGTGTAGGAAATGCAGCTGAGAGTTTCTGAGACACTCAGGAAGATGGAAGTCTCTGTAAGGGCTGAGAGCTGGCTGACTGTCAGAGCTCAGCCATGATGGCTCCCTCTCAGGTACAGAATTTCTTCTCTACTTTCCACCAAACTTGCACACCTCACAGGTTCTGTTAATGGTCCTGCCACTAACATAAACCAGCCCTGTTGGAGGGCCATCTGTGGTCAACTACTTTTAATTGGGCCTGCATATTCATTGCCATCTCACCTCCATATCCCCCATTGCTCATCAAATGTTTCTTCCAAATCCCCTCAACAATTTTTTGGAATGTGATTTGAGTAAGATAAATTTAGATCAAATGCAAAATTCAATCTAGATAAAACTACAGGATGACATCAATTCTTGACAGAGCAATGCAAGAAAGAAGAAAATAAGGGTAAGTGGAAGGTTCCAGGAAAGAAATCTTTCTAATATCCTTTAGTTGGAAAGTGGGGGTGGGGAAGGATGGCCTGAGTCCACTACTCCTTGGAGTTACTTTTCTAACCACAGAAAAGTAATATTAATGATATTAGGACTAGAGAAGGGGAACTACGATTGCTGTTACACAGCGATTTTTTAAAATTTAATTTAATTTTTTTTCTTATCTAGCACTAGCAGGAGGGAAAAGTAATAATCTCCTAAGAGCCATTATTATTGCTGAGGTTCAAGAACAACCAAAAAAGTTGTCTGTTCAGAAATAATAACCCCCGAAATAAGAATTCTGAGCCGTCTCTGCAACCCAAACTCTCACCAAGTCAGTAGTCTATTCCAAAGTCAGAGACACTATTGAAAATCTGAAAAGCACCCAGCTTATTTCCACCATCCAGATCTAGACTTCCTTTAGTGCCTAACACACCCTCCAGATCTCCAGATGTCTTCTCAGATATCACCATGCCATTATTTTTAATTTCTTCCATAGCCATTTAAATTATTTCACCTATACCATCTGATATGACACACACATGAGTACACATGCACAAAATTAACATCCCAAAATATGAAATATTTTCTGAAAAAGAAAGACATTCTTTGATTTACTTTACATTCCTAAAGTGAAGTATATTCCTTAAAACAATACATTCTTTTTTTTTCTGTATTTGTGGATTAATATGTTCAAAATAAATACCCTTTCCAGATAAACTGAGTTTTCATTTCTTGGAATTTCCAAGTAAGAAAGATGGTTGAAAATAGAGAGACAAGAGGCATATCAGGGAGGTTACTTAATTGGACAGGATACTGCTTATTGACTAATTCCCCTTCTTTCTTCATTTGAAGGTCACCTTTACCTTAGGATTATTTGCTTGAGTTCATGGTTTTACTGTTAAAACAAAGTTGAGGAAATTCTTGGAGCTTGAACCCAGATTGCAATTTATAGATTTTCATTTGATCATGAGACCCACAGCAAGAGAGAAAAGTCAGAAGGAAGAACATGGAAGTGGAGGCAAGGAAGGCAGGATAAATAGTAGATGTTCTGCCTCGGCATTTTAAAAGAAACAGGAGGCAAGAAATTTACCATGGGAAAGAATAGACAGAGGGAGGAAACAATGGTATTAGAACCAGTTAAAGAAAAGAACAGATTTCACGTCATGTTAAAAGGTTGTTTTGCTAGATAGAAAAGAGAAATCAAAATAGATAATGGTTCAGCACAAGAAAAATGGGTGAATAAATTACTGTAAGCCATATATCAATCTGCTCTCTTGAGATTTCTCCTTGATAACTGAGTCTTGGCTTTCATTATTTCACTATTTTTTCTTACCTGCTGCTGCTACTGCTAAGTCACTTCAGTCGTGTCCGAGTCTGTGAGGCCCCGTAGACGGCAGCCCACCAGGGTCCCCCGTCCCTGGGATTCTCCAGGCAAGAACACTGGAGTGGGTTGCCATTTCCTTCTCCAATGCATGAAAGTGAAAAGTGAAAGTGAAGATGCTCAGTCATGTCTGACTCTTAGCGACCCCATGGACTGCAGCCTACCAGGCTCCTCCGTCCATGGGATTTTCCAGGCAAGAGTACTGGAGTGGTGTGCCATTGCCTTCTCCGTTCTCTTACCTAATAACTTCCAAAATCTCAGGGACAAATTCTAATCCTCTGTCTTCAAATCTCAAATAAAAACATAGCTATTCTGGATTTAGGAATCAGGATTTTAGAATTTTATTTCTGCAACTTGTAAATTGCTCATCTATAGATAATTCATTCAAATTATTTGAGCTTTAGTTTATTTTTTAAATAGGCATAATAACAGTGGCTAAAGTTGTTAGAATCTAACAAAATAACATGAGAAAATACCTTGAGATATAAATCTTTATCCACATATAAAGGTTTTTATTTACTTTTTATTTAATGTGTATATTTCCTTGTTACCTACAATTTCACAAGTCTGAAAGCATATTTAATAGCTTACCACCCAGAACTGGTTATTTTTCCTTGTGTTACATATACAAGTAGTTTTACATTACTGTCTTACTTAGCTATGATAAAAACTTAGGGTTATCTTAGAATCTTTCCCCTCTTTAAATATCACCCAAGTCCTGCCTATTCCTTCTTTGTAACATTGGAGTGGTAAGTCCCTTTCCATTTTTGCTGTTTCTGTGTCTCTGTTCCTCCAGGAAACTAAATGCCTTTGACACCAGGATTGGAGCCCACCACACACAGCAGTATTCAGCTCATCTACCTACACCACTGCTCTTGCCATCTTACCTCTTTTTGTAGATGTTTTCAGTAGTTCCCCCATTTAAAGTAAAATTCCTTGCTAGGTCTTATGACCAATCACAATCTTGCCCTTCCTTAATCTTTCAGAAAATGTTCCTAGTATGAATTCTCTAGGCCTCCCAAATATGTTCTTTCAGTCTTGAATAGCATGAACGTTAGTGATGGCAGTTTGGGTAATGATTGGGATTAGGCTATGAGGCAAATGAAATGATTACATTAGGAGTAGGTGTTGTTGTTTAGCCACTAAGTCGTGTCTGACTCTATGCGACCCAATGGACTGCAGCACACCGGGCTTCCCTGTCCTTCACTATCTGCCAAGTTTGCTCAAACTCATGTCCATTAAGTCAGTGATGGCATCCAACCATCTCATCCTCTGTCACCCCCTTCTCCTCCTGCCCTCAATCTTTCCTACCATCACGGTCTTTTCCAATAAGTCAGCTCTTCACCTCAGGTGGCCAAAGTATTGGAACTTCAGCATCAGTCCTTCCAGTGATTCAAGGTTGATTTCCTTTAGGATTGACTGGTTTGATCTCCTGTTGTCCAAGGAACTCTCAAGCATCTTCTCCAATACCACAATTCAAAAGTGAGAATTGTAAAGAAGGCTGGAGACCAAAGAATTGATGCTTTTGAATTTAGGAGTGGTTGAGATGGCAGTTGATAGATAAAATACTATGAGATCAGGGCTTCCTAAGGATACCTGTGCTTTTGCCTACTTTTACCATTTTGTTCATACATACAAATAATCTATATAATTTTCATTTCTTTTAAAAAGTAATTTCTAGCTAAAACAATAAACATGTCTAGAAATCATAGAGGTATGTCAATATGCAGGGTTAAACCTCATCCAAATCAAGTAATAACAGTTTTCAATACAAGAGTCCTTACACAAAACCAGCCCCTCAGACACACACACTTTTAACATTATCATTTTGTTTCTGAGTAATAGTGAGACTATGGCACCATTGTTGCAACACATTTAGTCTTAATTTTTACACTGCTAGCCAATACCAACGTGCACTGAAGGAAAAGACTTGTAGCTGATGAATTAAATAGATGGATGTAAATTTTTTATCACAAAACAATTTTAATCCATCTAATGCAATATTCATTTTTTTTGTCAAACACCTCACTGAACTCTATTGTTATGGGTCTGTGTACATTTTTTGTTAAAGTATATTGTCCTGCCATATATTGCAGACAGGTCATTGGTAAAGCTAGTCCAGTCTGATACTTTCTATTCCTTCCCTAATTGGCCCCCAAATTGTGTAAAGTCTCCCACATAGATGATTTAAGAATGATGGCTAGGTGTCTAAAATGTCTAGACACCAAAACAATGTCTCTAATGTATCAATAAGTTTCTCAGAAAATGGCACTACCCACTTGCTTGTGAAAAAGGTCTTAAAGGTTTGTGTAGGCAGGATGATTATTACCCGCTGGTCATTGTTACAGGATGATGATTTGAAAATTTTCAAATCAGAAATAATCAATAGCCCAAGAGAACCTAAAATTATCCTAAAATCTGCTCTATTGGTAAAGCCATAACCAGTATATAACATGTTTTTGTTAAAACTTGTGCTGTATTTAAAGGTCTTTCTGGTAGGAAGTTCTATTCTGAAAAGCTGTCTACACACCTGGCTTTTATGGAAGTGGCAGATACAGTCTACCCTTCACAGTGGAGACTACAAAAGATAGCTGCTTCTCTCAGTTGCCTCAGAATCGTACAGGAAGACTCAGAGCACAAGGTCTAAAAGGACATCAAAGTTATGTAATGTACCAATTGTGTGATATAGATAGCTAAGTGGTTGTGCATGGCCAACTACTGAACAAATAGAAAACTGATCAAGGAGGGTTGCAGTATGACTCACCAGTCATGGGAGAGGGGGTGTTAGGGCTTTTATCTGATGCCAAAATGTAATTGAACGTTATTTATTATGACATATGAGATTAACCAAAACATTATCCTCAGGTTCTTTGCCTTTATGAATGACATTTAACTGGGTAAGAAAATACAAATCTCTTTCCCTCCCTTCCTCTCTCTTTCCTTCCTTCCTAAGTATGTGTAGAAGGGTACATTGGCCATAAGTTATTTGTAAAAATACATAGTTCCTGGATCATAGATTATTTATGGGTATTCACACAGCTTGTACTATTTAGCTTTAATCATTAGGCCCTTGGGAAGTGATACAACATAAGATGTCTGTATGAGACAGACATCCTTTTCTCCTCTGTTATTTTGTGTGTGTGTGGCTGTATTATTTATAAAAAGGATAGATTGCTTCTGTGTTTCAAGTCATCAGGTGTAGTGCTTGTAGGTATTTTATATAACATTTCAAAATGTGGGCCAATAGCCAAGCAAAGTATTCCCTATTATGATATTACTGCTTAACAGAAAACCGCTAACACTCTCCGAATCCCTGGGCAGCAGTAGGACTAAGTCAGCACACATGAGCTATGGGGAGTGCGTTTAGATGGAGTTGTATTGGATTTCAGCCCCTTGTTTCCTACTGACTCTAAGGGGAAGCAAATTGATGGCAAAGACATTGCTTTTCAGTGGATCATTTAAAGTCCCCAGGGTGGGCTTCCCCTCAACTGCATGAGGATATAAATTAGTCACAGGAGTGCCCCGAACCACCATTGGTTGGACTAGTTCCTTCTGCAGGAACCCTATGCTACCTGTGAGGCACAGGCTCCTGATTAGGCAGGCTGAAAGCTCCTGAAGAAAAAGAGAGGATATGTCTTTCCCCAATTCTATTATTCCTTAACTACTACAACGCTGTTCTGCATACAGTGACGGCCTGGGAAATGTACCTGTAATGATAACTGCTAGCTTTTCAAAAGATAGTTACCAGGACTATGTGACTTGTGCCTTTCTATATTTCTTTTCTGCCCTAAGAGTATTCGCTAACAAATCTCTCACCCAGTAAAAAGTCTGAATAGAAGTGTAGGAAACAGGGCTACCTGCTGGTGAAGAGATCTCAATGCACATTAGAAGCTTGGGAAGCTGCTAAGTCGCTTCAGTCGTGTCCGACTCTGTGCGACCCCATAGACGGCAGCCCGTCAGGCTCCCCCGTCCCTGGGATTCTCCAGGCAAGAACACTGAAGTGGGTTGCCATTTCCTTCTCCAATGCATGAAAGTGAAAACTGAAAGTGAAGTCGCTCAGTCATGTCCGACCCTCAGCGACCCCATGGACTGCAGCCTTCCAGGCTCCTCCGTCCATGAGATTTTCCAGGCAAGCGTACTGGAGTGGGGTGCCATTGCCTTCTCCGAGAAACTTGGGAAGACATCACCTCATTTCTGTTTCATTGTTATTGTTATTTACATATGGTTTATGACATGTAAAATTTTGTCTTAAATCCATTGGGCAATGTTGGTAGCATTTCTCTTGCATACTGTACATTCCTATGAACATTTCTTATCTAGCCATTTTTACTTTATACTACAGCAAATTGTTGAAACAGAAGAATGGTTTAATAATAGCACTGCTTTGGGCTCTAAGACCGTCAAATATTCTGTAATATATATATGTTCAATGTTGAGGAGAAAAGAATTTGGGGAATCAGAAAAAAAAGGGGATGACTAAAATTTTAGCAGAGGCCACCCAAGATGATTTGTTCATTGCAACACAGCAGGAGCTAGTTTCACCACAGTCTATAGAGCTGCCAAGGGAGACACAGGAATAGGTGAAAGCCTGAGTGTGGGAATCAAAATCTCTCTGTCCTAGTCTCATAGTCTCACTGAGCAGTGCAATTTGGAGAAATTGTAGAACTTCTCTGTGCCTTCATGTTCTTTTAAAACACTTTAAAACTCTCGTAGTTTCAATACAACCATTTTCTGAGTATATTTTTATCTTCATAAAGCACTAAAATGTAAACTAGCTAAGCCATTTTCTGTGCACATCTTGGAACAAAAAAGTTCGGTTAACAGAGAATTCACCTTAATCTTTTGTTGTATTCATTTATGAGAAGACACATCTCAGAAACCTTAAAGTAGGAAGAAGGCAGAAAAATATAGCTGAGAAATCAACAGGTTATTTAGTTCATGGGAAAGGTGGCAAGCAAAGGCTAACACATTGTAAGTCTTCCAGAGTTTGCTGATTTGTATGAATATTAAAGCTCTTTATTTGATTTTTTAAATGAAACTTTCAATTTCAAGCTGCCAGTCAGAAGCATTTGTATACCAGACAAGTTAAAAGAGTATTAAATGACCTTATCTTGGCAGATTATGGGCTGTGATACACCGAGGAGAAACCTGATTCTTAAAGACATTGTTTCTGTTGCTGTGATCACCTCATTCTGGAGATGATGTAACACGACATGCTGCTGCTGCTGCTAAGTCACTTCAGTTGTGTCTGACTCTGTGCGACCCCATAGATGGCAGCCCACCAGGCTCCTCTGTCCATGGGATTTTCCAGGCAAGAGTACTGGAGTGGGAACATGACATGACTGAGCCTAAAATATAATATCTGGTTTATCACCCATATATTGTTGAGTTGTCTTGAAAGATATATATGCTTTCCCCATTTGAGTTCCTTGTCTTTGAGAATTACAATAAGTAATCTTCTTATGTAAAAACATCTTAAAAGTTCAGCCATTTTTAACCATTTTAACCATTGTGATGTGCAGAAGAACATCTTAATTGATATCAAAGTCAAATGTAATTTAACTCTCCTTTATTTCACAAAAAAAATGATAATCTCTGGACTAAGAAAAAGTATAGACAAATTCTGATAAATTTTTCACAGGTGTAAGTGTAAAATTATCAGGGCAATACTGATGACACCTATTTGGACTTCAGAAATAAAATGAATTTTCAAGACAATATACTTTTTCTAAATGCATTGTAAATAATGGTTTGGGTTAGATGAAGAATTTTTTTCTGTTTTCAATGTGTTCATCTTTTAAGACTTTTTTCCAAAATTGTATTGGCCCTGAAAATATGTTTATATTTTGTCAGAAACTATTGAGATTAAAGTTTGCAGCTATTAAAAAAATACGATGTTAGCATTATTCTTTGTTCACTGAACATCCGCAGCTCTCCCTGTGATAGACTGTCAAAAAATGTGTCTCCAAAAAGACAGGTTAGCTCTTCGAGATGATCAGTGATGCAGCTCTCGGTGATGTGCCGCACCCGCCAGAATGCCCCTGACTGTTCCTGTGTGCAGTGATGTGATGTCTGAACTATTTGTGTGCTCTGCCATAAGATAGCATTAGCAGATGTAATGGGAACAGATCACTCATTTGCAGAAATATTTATGGCAGTGCTTTCAAAGGACCGTTCAATCCACAGTTGCAGCTGATGAAGCATGTAGCAAGGACCATTTCTAAAACCATGTAAGCTAAAATGTCATCCTACAAGGCAGTTAAAATGTGTTAACTTAATATGTGTATGACCAGAGATTAGAAAACACTGGCTGTCATATTTGAGCAGAGTCAATGCACATGCATTTTCAGTAAAAGAGAAGTAAGAAGTCATATATATTGAAAGGGCCAGGTTAAATTGCTTTAATAGAAGAGGAAGGCTTCCCTACCACGTATTTTATACTGCCCAGCAAGGAACCTCTTCAAATTCAAACGCACCTCTTTCTAAAATTTTTTTGACAGGAAAAGCTTTTTTTTTTTTTTAACCATTATAGATACTATTTTCCGAGGAGTACTTAAAATCGCACTTCACAGCACTCAAATGCAGCACATTTTAATGTGAAACTGAACCACTCTTACTCTTTTAAGCTGCTGACAAATTTTCTGTCAGAAAACTATAGAAGATGAATTAATATAGCAGATGGACGTTAAGTGTGATGTTGGCCACAAACAAGAGCTTTCATCCCTCATAGGCATGAGGCAAGCACCTCACTGTGCTCTAATTATTGAATGTTTTAGTCCAAAATCTCCCTTGAAGTAGGTCATAAAATATTATGCCCAGCCAGTAGAAGCTGGCAAACCTTTGCCAAAACTTTGCCAAAGGTATTGAGAAATTCCTGAAAGGACAAGGAGAGAAAGCCAAATGCATTTAGCTAAAAGCTCAGGAATACCACAGGGATGTAACTTTTGAACATTTTTTAATGCTACCATTACTTTGGGCTACTTAGTGCAGTGATAATTTACTAAATAGGAGCAATTTACTAAAGAGACTCCAGAAATGTAAAAGAATTATTGCACCTCTGAAAAAAAGTACACAGCATTTGCTCTGAAAAGATGAGACCCAGCATTTCCAATAAAGTGGATTTACTACTTAATGCACATCTGAAACAGCCTAGTGTTGGTTCAGAGAACAGTTTGTAGCAATTTGATTTACACTAATCAAATGAAATGGTGCATTTTCCTGACGTATAAATGAAGAACACTTTTTTTTTTAATTACTTAAGAAAATAGCTATTCAAGATATTTGGTCATCATGATGGAAGCTAGCAGGCATTTCACACTTACATTAAAATGATGAAGCTTAGTAGTCTCTAATGATACATCTTTGTAACCATCCATCTTGTAAGTTTACTTTAAGAAATTAAAAGTTCATCCTTCCAATTTTATTTAGCTTTACATCAAAATATTTTAAATGTACAAGAGGCATGGAGGAGAGAATGAGAAAGTCCAGCCAAACACAAGTTCTAAAAGGAGAGAAAATATTATATAAGAAAAGATATCATTGGGCTTCCCAGGTGAAGCCAATGGTAAAGAACCCGCCTGCCAAGGCGGGAGATGTAAGAGACATGGGTTCAACCCCTGGGTTGGGAAGATCTCCTGGAGGATGGTGTGACAACCCACTCCAGTGTTCTTGTCTGGAGAGTCCCACAGATTGAGGAGCCTGGCAGGTTACAGTGCATAAGGTTGCAAAGAGTCAAACAACTGAAGCAACTTAGCATGCTGCACAATGCCATTAAATGTTTTCTTAAAAGATGGACTGGATGTTTGTCTTAGAGCAGAAATTTTATCAAGTTTATATTCCACACACAAGTACTGAGTACTTGCTATATGCCAAGCACAGTGCTAGGTGCCTGAAATGCAAAATCGCATACAACATGGTCCTTTAATTTAACAAATTCATATTTATTATTGGAGATAACTTGGCATTACAGAATCATCTCAGAGGGCATCCAAACCAGATCTGGCAGTTTAGAGAGATTTCCCAAAGCCTGAATTGAGCTGGAAGAACAGTCATTTTTCACGTTAAGAGTAGTGTGTCTGTTTGGGGCCAAGGAGCAATGAATCTGGAGGGTATTCCAGGCAGGAAATATATCTGAGAAAAAAGCGTGGGTTTGTGAGCATGTCTCCAGATAGGATAGGGCCTAGTATGGTGGGAGAGTAGAGAGCAGATGGGGAGAGGTGAGACAGAGCAAGGTAGGAGTGGGGTAAGCTAATGTCACAGCATAAGGACTTACAGTCTTTGCCAAAGAACCCAGGACTTATTCTGAGGGTCCTGAGGAACTAGAGAAGGCTCTCAAGCAAGGCAGCAGCATGATCATATTTGTCTTCTAGAAACAGAAGTGAACAAGAGTTGAGATGGGTTTAAAAAAAAAAAAACCAAAAAGAGGCAGGGAGACACATTAGAAGGCTGTTATAGTAAAAATGAAGATGTAAATGAAGTCATTCACAGTAGAAGAGAGAGACTTGACAGATATTAAAGTGGTAGAATCAAGTTCAACTCAACTGGGATTCTATGTGAGAGCTAAAGGAAAGGGAAGATTTAAATACAAAGTCCATTTTGGAATGTGCGTATCTTCCAGAGATAATTACAGGTTAACATTGATAGTAACCAAAAAATAAGAAAGAGGAAGGGCAAGTGTGAGGAGAAAAATGATAATCATATTGTGTTTAATGCAAATCTGGAGCTTATTGGAGAGATTTGGGCTGGAATATAGATTTTTAAGTGAAATAGAATAAAGAAGATTGAATTTGTGTATGTGCAAAATATCATGGGAAGATGTACAAGGAAAAACAGTTCAATGCAAGACTATTAGGAGAAAATGCATTCATAAATACTGTCAAAGGAATGCAAATGTATAAAGTTTAAAAAGATATCCAGAAAAGTCCAGGAAAAGGAAAAATGCTTTAAAGAAGAAAAGAACAGAGAATTTCAGGAAAGTCCAAATCATTTAAGATAGTTAAGCCTTGCAGTGAAGTAAACTAACATGACTACTGAATAAAGTTTATTAGAATAAAGAAGAAATTTGAAGAGAGGATGGGGTGGGTGAGACCTGATGGCAATGGGCTGAAGAAGAGACAATTATACCAATAAGTGTAAAAAACCAAGAGGAGGAAAGAGCAGCAGTTAAAGAAGGAGGAAGAGAGACGAGAGAGGCTTGAATAGGTCTATATTTTGAAAATGAAAACATGACAGAGGTTGAAGACAAATCCAAAAGAGAAGATGGTAATGGCTTAGTCTCTGAGTAGCCAGGTAATGGTGCTACCCAGGGAAGGAAGAGGCAGAAATACCACTGGGAGGAGCAAAGGGGGAAGATTTGGATGCAGACAAATTTAAAAGTTAGGAGGATCAAGACGTTGTGTGGGAGTTGGGTAGGCCAGTCACACAGTAGTGAATAGATTGGTGTTAACATAGGAAAAGGAGGACGTCAAAGCTCTATATTGCCACCCTGCTTATTTAACTTATATACAGAGTACATCATGAGAAACGCTGGGCTGGAAGAACCACAAGCTGGAATCAAGATTGCTGAGAGAAATCTCAATAACCTCAGATATGCAGATGACACCACCCTTACGGCAGAAAGTGAAGAGGAAGTAAAAAGCCTCTTGATGAAAGTGAAAGAGGAGAGTGAAAAAGTTGGCTTAAAGCTCAACATTCAGAAAACAAAGATCATGGCATCTGGTCCCATCACTTCATGGGAAATAGATGGGGAAACAGTGGAAACAGTGGCAGACTTTATGTTTTTGGGCTCCAACATCACTGCAGATGGTGACTGCAGCCATGAAATTAAAAGACACTTACTCCTTGGAAGGAAAGTTATGACCAACCTAGATAGCATATTCAAAAGCAGAGACATTACTTTGCCAACAAAGGTCCATCTAGTCAAGGCTATGGTTTTTCCTGTGGTCATGTATGGATGTGAGAGTTCGACTGTGAAGACGGCTGAGCGCCAAAGAATTGATGCTTTTGAACTGTGGTGTCGGAGAAGACTCTTGAGAGTCCCTTGGACTACAAGGAGATCCAAGTAGTCCATTCTAAAGGAGATCAGCCCTGGGATTTCTTTGGAAGGACCGATGCTAAAGCTGAAACTCCAATACTTTGGCCACCTCATGCGAAGAGTTGACTCATTGGAAAAGACTCTGATGCTGGGAGGGATTGGGGGCAAGAGGAGAAGGGGAGGACAGAGGATGAGATGGCTGGGTGGCATCACCGACTCGATGGACAAGAGTTTGGGTGAACTCCGGGAATTGGTGATGGACAGGGAGGCCTGGCGTGCTGCAATTCATGTGGTCACAAAGAGTCAGACACAACTGAGCGACTGAACTGAACTGAACTGAATGATCTCTAACTCCAGCCAGATCACAGCACAGTCTGAAAATCCATTTGTGTGTCTCTAGTCGGGTCCACTCACTAGTGGAATAACTCTGAAGATAATATTCCACAGTAACTCTTAGATTTTTTCCATTTTACCCTGATTTTACCTACAGTGGTAACTTGTTTGCTAACACATGCTCTAATGCAGGTGTCCCCAGTCCTGTGTCACTTCCCCAATACCCATTAATGGTTCTTAGAATCACATTCCAAATGAACAGTTTTTATTCAAATCCCTTTTTTTCAGGATTGGTTTCTGGGGAAACTCAAACTAAAACAAATAAGGTGCATAAAATAATGCCTGGCCTATAGTAAGCACTCAATAATTTTTTTTATGTAAATCATAAGAGTTAATAAGGGGGATAAATTCCTGGTATGTAGAATGCTCCCGAAGTACCATATTGTTGGGAATTGGGAAAGGCTATTTAGTTTCCAGTACCTGGGCCATGTTACGAGTTTAGGATAATCAATAGCTTATACCTAGGGTGAATCAAGAGAAGCAGATGTCACCAGAAAAAGCCAGGCAAAAAGATGCATACAATATTCATAGAATGGGTTGAGGAATGAAGGGTAGTTCCACATGAAACAAGGCTGTTTTAGGCTGCTGTGGGCACATTTGGGAGGTCAGTAAGGTAAAAGCAAAGAATGTGTATGTGAGTAGAGGAAGATATAGAGAGATAAGCATTTGGGATGGGTGATCAAAAATGACTGAAATGTGAGGCAGAGTGGTATGAACTGACCCCATGATATCATATAAAGTTGCTTCACTTTATCCCAGGCTAAGACTGAAAACCTAATGGAGCTAGCAGTTGATAGAAGGAGCTGGAGTTTCAAAGCTGAGCCCATGGGTCATACATAGCATTACTGAGGGAGAAGGCAATGGCACCCCACTCCAGTACTCTTGCCTGGAAAATCCCATGGACGGAGGAGCCTGGTAGGCGGCAGTCCATGGGGTCACACAGAGTCGGACACGACTGAGCTATTTCACTTTCACTTTTCACTTTCATGCATTGGACAAGGGAATGGCAACCCACTCCAGTGTTCTTTCGTGGAGAATCCCAGGGACGGGGAAGCCTGGTGGGCTGCTGTCTATGGGGTCGCACAGAGTCAGACACAACTGAAGTGACTTAGCAGCAGCAGCAGCATTACTGAGTCCAAGCTCATACTACTTCCTACATAATAGGCCAATAAATTAAGAGACAGGGTGCTGGGACAAGGAATAGTGAATTTATTTGGAAATCTAGCAGATGGAGAAGATGATGGACTAATGTCCCAAAGAATCATCTTACTGGAGTTAGAATTCACACTTTTTTTATACTAAAAGAGAGAAGGTGTGGGTGGTTCCTGGTGCTGGCCAGACCCCAGAGGGGATGTAATTATCCTTCTTGCAGCTGTCCACCTAGGTCTGGTCAATATGTTCCTATAAACCTCCAACAAGATACATGTTATTCTCTATTATGCAACTTTTTAAACTCTATATGTATGAAAACTGTTACATCTTTAAGGTCAAGCCTGGAAGGCAGAGTCTTGAGAAAGGGCTATCATGTATATTTCAGTCAAAAGGCAGTGTTATTTTACTATTTGAGACAAAGGTGCAAAGCCAGAAAGACTAAGAACAAGGAAGAGAGTACAAAAGGTAGTGCTAAAGGAATATTTCCAACATGGAGCCAGGTTTGTTATTCTCTATTACAGTAGTAATATACACTGACAGATGCATGTCTACAGATTTAACCAGGACAAGCAGTGATAACATAAAGTGAAAAACAGCATGTTCCTTAACCTGAGTCTTCTCTTAGTTCTATTGTACATGATAATCATTCACAGGCTTATGTAACTTCCTATGCCTTGAGAGTAATAGCCTGTAATTACAAGCAAATATGTACCAAGTTCCTCAAAATAATAACTGAAAGTTGCTTAGTCTTGTCCAACTGTTTTTGACCCCATAGACTACACAGTCAATGTAATTCTCCAGGCCAGAATACGGAAGTGGGTAGCTTTTCCCTTTTCCAGGGGATCTTCTCAACCCATGGATGGAACTCAGGTCTCCTGCATTGCAGTCAGATTCTTTACCAGCTGAGCCACAAGGGAAGCCCAAGAATACTGGAGTGGGTAGCCTATCCCTTCTCCAGGGGATCTTCCCAACCCAGGAATCGAACTGGGGTCTCCTGCATTGCAGGTGGATTCTTTACCAACTGAGATTTGAGGGAAGCCCACAATTATGTGCAATGATTCCTTAAATACTCCAGTAGGACCCCACTCCAGTACTCTTGCCTGGAAAATCCCATGGACGGAGGAGCCTGGTAGGCTGCGGTCCACGGGGTCGATAAGAGTTGGACATGACTGAGTGACTTCACTTTCACTTTTCACTTCCATGCATTGGAGAAGGAAATGGCAACCCACTCCAGTGTTCTCGCCTGGAGAATCCCAGGGATGGGAGAGCCTGGTGGGCTGCCATCTATGGGGTCGCACAGAGTCGGACACGACTGAAAGTGACTTAGCAGCAGCAGCAGAGAAATTTGAGCACAGACATGGGGATAAAGAGGGGAGTTTTGTCCCTACCATTAGAATATAAATTCAAGCCTATGAAATAAGTTCTGTGTGCTACTTCGGTGAGCTTAAGTGAAATGGTGATTCATCAAGCATTTATTTTGCAACCATCACATGCTGGTAACTTGACTTACATTGTTGCATTTATGAAATGTCTTCAGATAGAAAGCAGTGCAAGTGTAGCAGTTTTAGCTTCAGTTTTGCAGTCTGGATTGCTTTTGGTTGTGCAGCATTTCAGTAGTCAGGAAGAGAAGGTGAAGCTTCACTGCCTCTTCAAGGAAGAGACAGTTATAGGATATTGCTACCTCCCTCTATCCAGCTGTGACAATCTTCCATCCCACCCTGGAGTCCTCTCATCCCCTCTCATCACGTATTTGTGTGCCTCTGAGGTAACACATTATAGAAATAGGAAAAATGGAGGAAAAGACTAAGATTTTAATGAGAGAAAAAAATGTGAGACAAGAAAGGAAAAAGTAAAAATAAAAGTGGAGACCCCAAAGTGACAAAAATGTTATACAGAAAATAAGAAAAAGGTGGTGTTTGAAAATGAGCTTTTTGCTTATATCAGGATACTTATTTCTACACCTAAAACACATATTCAACCTAGATGACAAAATAACATGTAATCTAGTCACATGGGGGAAAGGAAGTTGCAGATATTTTCCCAAAGCCATTATGAAAAATGTGACCAGCAGAGGCCTTACATTTCTATTCCTATTCTGAATAATCTTCCAAGTCAGAGAAGGCAGAAACAATGTTCAGTGTTTGTAAAATTGTGGTTGAAGAAAGGTAGCTTCTGATTTCAGAACCCAAATCACAAGCTTTTTTCACTTAATTGTGACAAAAATGGAGGGCTTTTATTAGGTAGGTGTTTGTATAGAAAAATTCAAGTAAGCACTGGGGGATTTTTAAACCCTAATGAGGTAGCTACCTGCTGCATTATTTAGAATACTTGAGACTCCAACTGCTGCCCTTTTGTGTACCAAGCTGCCACTGACTGAAGTAAGGGGCTCGGCATTCCTCCCTTAGGAGGTATTATCAATGAAAATCCTTTACCAAGACTAGTCTCTGAGGTGTGTCCTTCCCCTGCTAGACATTTAAGGGATGATCTTTTCACAAGTCACATTAACTCACTACCACAATAGCAGTAATGCTCATTGTAAAGTTGCTAAGTTTTACAAATTACTGAATGACAAGGTGATGGCATAGGTCAATGGTATATGCTTATGTTTCAGAATCATGCTTAATTCTGATGAAGAGTTTGATTTGCATATTACACCTCCACCTACATGAATAAAAAGATGATGAGAGTTGAGGCACTAAACATTATTAGAACTCCAGTTATATTACATTATTGCATAAAATGGAATGAAACTTTCCAATGTTTCATAATTACTAGAGTGTATTAGCAAAACTTTATTATGCAATTAAAACATTAGCTACAACAAACATAAATATTTCTATGTGTTCTTAATTAGAGTACTCTCATAATCACTGTTCACTTGTGTATAAGTAGTTTACACACAACTAGAAGCACTTTATATGAATTAAATTAATATAAAAATGGGAGTTCAAACTATTAAATCTGTGCTGTGCTTAGTCACTTAGTCGTGTTTGACTCTTTGAGACTTCATGGACTGTAGCCTGCCAGGCTCCTCTGTCCATGGGGATTCTCCAGGCAAGAATACTGGAGTGGGTTGCCATGCCCTCCTCCAGGGGATCCTACCAACCCAGGGATCGAATCCAGGTCTCCCACATTGCAGGCACATTCTTCTCCATCTGAGCCACCACTATTAAATCTACTTTTTCACAAGGGTAGTTATTTTATGGTTGAAATGGACATTCAAAGGGATAAAACTGACACTGAACCACAGTATAATCTGGAGGCTGTAAATATGTTGACCCTGGGTTCAAGCCCTTGTTCTGCCACCTATTTAACCATGAAACCAAGAACAAATTGATATGCCTCTCTGTGCCTCAGTTTTCATATCAGTAATACAGGAGTACCAATGACAGTGAGAACACTTGCTAGGCTTGGTGTACAAATTAAATACTTTGATAGATCATGCCACTTAGAATAGCACCTGACACATAATAAGCACTGCATAAATGATGGTGATTAATATCATGATTATTGCTTGATTGTCAGAGGAGCTGTGAACCTAAATTATAAAGGTTGGGATCTTTAATAAGCTTTCTCAAAAGGTCCCAAACAACCTCTGGGTAGGCAAAGTAAGTAACCAACAGAAAAAAAAAATGTTTTCTTCCCCTTAGAGGTGCAAAGTAGAAGCCTGCTGAGTCAATTATGTCAGGCCAGCACCAAAGGACTGACTTGCATTCAGATAGCATAGTGAAATAAT
This sequence comes from Bos mutus, assembly GCF_027580195.1. Classification (NCBI taxonomy): domain Eukaryota; kingdom Metazoa; phylum Chordata; class Mammalia; order Artiodactyla; family Bovidae; genus Bos; species Bos mutus. Next base: position 119,908,995 of record NC_091618.1, read on the forward strand.
AGTAGGAACAAAAGAAGCAGGAGGGGTCTGCTAAAGAAAGAAATCTCTTCATCCCTCTCCACCCTGAGGAAGTCTTCCACCCCTTCTCGAAAGAGATCTAATCAATCAGAGTTGAGGGATCTACTGAGTCCATCATTATCAGTGGAGGATGAAAAAATGGGGCCATGAGCACTGGGTTCCTCTTGTAGCACAAGGAAGGGGCTGGCCCAGAACCTATTTTCATGAAGTAAAACCATTACTTGCATTCTCTTCTTCAGCCCCTTCTTTTTCTGTTTATTTTTTTAATTTTATTCTTCTGAAGTATAGTTGATTTACAATCTTTCAAGTGTACAGCAAAGTGATTTTTATATATATATATATATATATATATATATATACACACACACACATATATATATTCTTTTTCAGACTCTTTTCCATTAACGTTCTTATAAAATATTGAATATAGTTTCCTGTGCTATACAGTAGATCCTTGTTGGTTATCTATTTTACATATAGTGGTCTGAATCAATTAATCCCAAATTTATCCCTGCTGCTTTTCTTCTTTGATAACCACATGCTTGTTTTCTATGTCTCTGACTCTATTTCTATTTTGTAAATAGGTTCATTTGTGTCATATTTTTTAGACTCTACATTTAATAGATATCATTATTTAGCTTTCTCTGTCTGACTTTCTTCCCTTAGTATGATCATCTCTTGGTCCATACACACACACAAACACACACACACACTAGAATATTACTCATCCATAAAAAATGATGGAATAATGCTGACTGCAGCAACATGCATGGATCTAGAGATTCTTTAGTCTTTTCTGCAGCCAACCAAAGTGTGGTGAAATCCTGCTTTTCAGGGCTTCAGGCATAGGGAGAATAAAGGCCCATGGACTATGTGCTGCAGCCCAGGTTTCTGGAACATTGCTTAGACTTTGGTACAGGAGCCCAGCCAACAGTAAAGTGATAATCTGCTATCTTGGACAATCATTCCTGGTTTGTATCTATCTCTTCCAGTTGGGTGTGGTCTGGAGAAGGATTTGGAGAAGGATTCCTAGATCCTTTCACAAATCCCTTCTAAAAACACCCCAATCCACCTTTAATTCTAGTTCTCCTGCTGTTTCCACCACATCTGCAGTTATTTCTTCCACTGAAGCTGTAACCCCTCAAAGTTATCCACGAGGTTTGGAATCAGCTTCTTCAAAACTCCTGTTAATGTTGACATTTTGATTTCTACCTATGAATTATAAATGTTCTAAATGATATCTAGAAAGGTGAATCCTTTCCAGAAGGTTTTCAATTTACTTTGTTCAGAACCATCAGAGGAATGACTATCTTTAGCAGTTATAGCCTTACAAAATGCAGTTCTTAAATAAAACTTGAGAGTCAAAATTACCCTTTAATCCTTGGGTTGCAAAATGAATGTTGTGTCAGCAGGCATGAATCTCACATTAATCTTGTTGTATATCTTCATCAGAGATCTTGGGTGAGCAGACACATTGCCAGTGAGCAGTAATATTTTGAAAGAAATCTTTTTGAGCAGTGAATCTCAATAGTAGACCTAAAATATCCAGTAAACCATGTTATAAACAGATGTGCCATCATCCAGGCTTTAGTGTTCTATTTGTAGTGCGTAGCCAATGTAGATTTAGCAACATTCTGAAGTGCCTTAGGATTTTCCAAGTGGTAAAGGAACACTGACGTCAACTTTAGTAGTAGTATTATAGCATTAGTCACTCAATCATGTCTGACTCTTTGTGACTCCACAGACTGTAGCCCGCCAGGCTCCTCTGTCCATGGGATTCTCCAGGCAGGAAAACTGGAATGGACTTCTATTCTCTTCTCCAGAGGAACTTCCTATCCCAGGGATCAAACCTAGGTCTCCTGCATTGCTGGCAGATTCTTTACCATACCCCTAAAAAGAGAATCAGCCTGCCCTTTGACATTAACTTCTCTTCTCTAGCTATGAAAGGCCTTCTTCTATTGGAAGGCTGTTTCACAAACATAGAAAATCTGGTGTTTGCTATAGCCACCTTCAATTATTATCTAAGTTAGGTCTTCTAGATAACTTCCTGCACTTTGTACATTAGCATTTGCTGCTTTGCCTTGCACTTTGATATTATAGAGACTTCTCTTAAATCTCATGAACCAATCTCTGCTAGTTTCAAACTTCTCTTCTATATCTTCTTAACCTCTCTTATTTGCCATAGAATTGATTAGACTTAGGGCCTTGCTCTGGGTCAGGCTTTGGCTTAAGGAAATGGAGTGTCTGGTTTGATCTTCTATCCAGACCACTAAAACTGTTTCCACATCACCAATAAGGCTCTTTGTCTTTCTTACCATTCATAAGATTCACTAGAGTAGCACTTTCAATTTCCTTCCAGAACCTTTTCTTTGCATTCATAACTTGGCTAACTGTTTGGCCAAAGAGTCTTAACTTTGAGCCTATCAAGATTTTCAATATGCCTTCTTCAGGTATTTCTCAAAGTTAAATATTTCTTACTTTTGTTTTAAAATGAGAGTTGTGTGACCCTTCCTTTCACGTGAACAATTGACGGCCATTGTGGGTAATTAATTGGCTTAATTTCATTATTGTTTTGTCTCAGAGAATCAGGAGCCACGAACAAAGGGCGAAACACATTGGAATGGTCACTTGGTGGAGCAGTCAAAATACAAATATTTATCAATGAAGTTTGTCATCTTACATGGGCACCATTTGTGGTGCCCAAAAACATTTACAATAGTTACATCAAAGATCATCAAAACAAATATGATAATAATGAAAAAGTTTGAAATGTTGGAGGAATTATGAAAATGTGACATGAAGATATGAAACGAGAAAATTTTGTTGGAAAAAATGGTGCCAATAAACTTGGTCTACATGGGGTAGTCACAAACCTTCAACGTCTAAAAAATTAAAAAAAAACAAAACACAGTATCTGCAAAGCACAATAAAACAAGATATTGCTGTAATTTTTAAAGTGCACAAGCATGCAGTTTGCTTTGGTAGAGGACTGAAATCTTAACTAAGCTTTACTTTTTCTTCCAGAACACTTTTCCTGTTCTTAGCCAGATTCCCTCTTAGGCAATTACATCCTATTCATATAAACTGTCTTTATATCTCAGTTGGACAGAGGACACTTCCATTTAATTTGTCTAGCTCTCCTAATTGGCTTTGTAGACTTTTTGTGTGTGTTTGGAATTGCTAAGCTTCTTCTCTGCACTCCAGTGCCTCCTCAGGGAGCCATCAAATAAATTACTTTTTTCAGTGTGCTAAATGGTGCCCTGGTGCCCAAAAGAGTTAATTCACCTAGGAGAGTGAGCAGTTATTCACACAAGAATCATAACTGTGGCTGACCCAAAGGGAACTGTGACAACCCAGGGATATGGCCAATTAGCCACACACTGGCTCAGCATACATTCAGTAGGTAGGTACCCAACCATTGTTTATGCCCCATTGGAAGTGATTCAACCATAGAGAACATGTGACTGGTTCAACCGAGTCCTAGTCACCCTGGCAGAGGTGAGAAGTAGCTCTGCCTTTTTGTTGTTGTTGTTAGTTGCTAAATTGTGTTTAATTCTTTGCGACTCCATGGACTGCAGCATATTAGTCTTCCGTGTCCCTCACCATCTCCTGGAGTTTGCCCAAGTTCATGTCCATTAAATCAGTGATGCTATCCAACCATCTAATCTTCTGCTGTCCTCTTCCCCTTTTGCCTTCAGTCTTTCTCAGCATCAGGGTCTTTTTCAATGAGTTGGCTCTTCACATCAGGTGGCCAAAGTATTGAAGCTTCAGCTTCAGTATCAGTCCTTCCAATGAGTATTCAGTGTTGATTTCCCTTAGGATTGACTAGTTTGACCTCCTTTCTGTCCATGGGATTCCCAAGAATCTTCTTCAGCAATTCAAAAGCACCAATTCTTCAGTGTTCAGCCTTCTTTATGGTCCAACTCTCACATTCTGTCTCAGAATATCTATTTAGATCTATATCTGGCTTTTGCGGGATGAGGAGGATTCTGTTTTTGTTTACAACCAGCCCTTGGAACTCCTAAATGTACATGTTGGTTGGGGGTTATCCATCTTCTAGTAATATCCAATAGACATATAATGTGAATCACATATACAGAATAAAATTTTCTAATACTATATTAAGAAAATTGAAAATAAACAGGTAAAGTTATTCTAATCACATATTTTATTTATATCCACAATCTTGTCATTTCAACATGAGATAAATATTACTAATGAGATATTTTACATTCCTTATGTTTGTACAAAGTACTTGAAATATGGTGTGTGGCCTGCTGCAGAGCCAGGGGCACTGAATACAGCAGTGTGTGCATGGGACTTTTGGAAGGAGGTCACCATTATCTTCATTACCTCCACCATAGTTTGGTCTCAGGTCAAACAACAAGGAGAAAACACAGTCCTGCCCATCAGCAGACAATTAGAATAAAGATTTACTGAATATGGCCCCCCCATCAGAACAAGACCCAGTTTCCCCCACAGTCTCTCCCATCAGGAAGCTTCCATAAGCCTCATCCTTATCCTTCAGGAGGCAGAATGAAAACTACAATCACAGAAAACTAATCAAACTGATCACATGGACCACAGCCTTCTCTAACTCAATAAAACTATGAGCCATGCCATGTAGGGCCACCCAAGATGACTGGGTCATGGTGGAGAGTTCTGACAAAAAGTGGTCCACTGGCGAAGGGAATGGCAAACCACTTCAGGCTTGTTGCCTTGAGAACCCCATGATCAGTATGAAAAGGCAAAAAGGTAAAACACTGAAAGATGAACTCCCTAGGTTGGTAGGTGTCCAGTATGCTACTGGAGAAAAGTACAGAACTAACTTCAGAAAAAATGAAGAGATGGAGCCAAAGCAAAAACAACACCCAGCTGTGGATGTGACTGGTGATGGGGGTAAAGCCAGATGTTGTAAAGAACAACATTGCATGGTCCATGAATCAAGGTAAATTCAGTTCAGTTCAGTCACTCAGTCCTGTCTGACTCTTTGCAACCCCATGGACTGCAGGGCACCAGGCTTCCCTATCCCTCACCAACCCCTGGAGCTTAATCAATCTCATGTCCATCAAGTCGGAGATGCCATCCAACCATCTCATCCTCTGCAACCCCTTTTCCTCCTGCCTTCAATCTTTCCCAGCAGCAGGGTCTTTTCCAGTGAGTCAGTTCTTTGCATCAGGTGGCTAAACTATTGGAGTTTCAGCTTCAGCATCAGTGAATGTTCTTCTAATGAATATTCTGGACTGATTTCCTTTAGGATGGACTGGTTGGATCTCCTTGTTGTCCAAGGGACTCTCAAGAGTCTTCTCCAACTACATAGTTCAAAAGCATCAATTCTTCAGCACTCAGCTTTCTTTATAGTCCAACTCTCACATCCATATGTGACCACTGGAAAAACCATAGCTTTAACTAGATGGACCTTTGTTGTTAAAGTAATGTCTCTGCTTTTTAGTATGCTATCTAGGTTGGTCATAGCTTTTCTTCCAAGGAGCAAGTGTCTTTTATATTTCATGGCTGCAATCACCATCTGCAGTGATTTTGGAGCCCCCAAAACAAAGTCTCTTACTGTTTCCATTGTTTCCCCATCTATTTGCCATGAAGTGGTGGGACGGGATGTCATGATCTTATTTTTCTGAATGTTTAGTTTTAAGCCAACTTTTTCACTCTCTACTTTAACTTTCATCAAGAGGTTCTTTAGTTCTTCTTTACTTTCTGCCATAAGGGTGGTGTCATCTGCTTATCTGAGGTTATTGATATTTCTCCCAGCAATCTTGATTACAACTCGTGCTTCCTCCAGCCTAGTATTTCTCATGATGTACTCTGCATATAAGTTAAATAAGCAGGGTGACAATATACAGCCTTAATGTACTCCTTTCTCAGTTTGGAACCAGTCTGTTGTTCCACGTCCAGTTCTAACTATTTTTTCTTGACCTGCATACAGATTTCTCAGGATGCAGGTCAGGTGGTCTGGTATTCCCATCTCTTTCAGAATTTTCCACTGTTTGTTGTGATCCACACAGTCAAGGGCTTTGGTGTAGTCAATAAAGCCGAAGTAGATGTTTTTCTGGAACTCTATTGCTTTTTTGATGATCCAGAGGATGTTGGCAATTTGATCTCTGGTTCCTCTGCCTTTTCTAAATCCAGCTTGAACATCTGGAAGTTCACAGTTCATGTACTGTTGAGGCCTGGTTTAGAGAATTTTGAGCATTACTTTGCTAGTGTGTGAGATGAGTACAATTGTGTGGTAGTTTGAACATTGTTTGGCATTGCCTTTCTTTGGGATTGGAAAGAAAACTGACCTTTTCCAATCCTGTGGCCACTGCTGAGTTTTCCAAATTTGCTGGCGTATTGAGTTCAGCACAAATCTTTCAGGATTTGAAATAGCTCAACTGGAATTCCATCACCTCCACTAGCTGTGTTGTTAGTGATGCTTCCTAAGGCCCACTTGACTTCACATTCCAGGATGTCTGGCTCTAAGTGAGTGATCATATCATTGTGGTTATCTGGGTCATGAAGATCTTTTTTGTACAGTTCTATGTATTCTTTCCACCTTTTCTTAATATCTTCTGCTTCTGTTAGGTCCATTGCCCATCTTTGCATGAAATGTTTCCTTCGTATCTCTAATTTTCTTGAAGAGATCACTATTCTTTTCCATTCTATTGCTTTCCTCTATTTTTTTTGCAATGATCGCTGAGGAAGGCTTTCTTATCTCTCCTTGCTATTCTTTGGAACTCTGCATTCAAACGGGTATATCTTTCATCTTCTCCTTGGCCTTTCACTTCTCTTCTTTTCTCAGCTATTTGTAAGGCCTCCTCAGAGAACCATTTTGCCTTTTTGCATTTCTTTTTCTTGGGGATGGTCTTAATCCTTTCTCCTGTGCAATGTCACAAACCTCTGTGCATAGTTCTTCAGGCACTCCATCAAATCTAATCCCTTGAATCTATTTGTCACTTCCACTGTATAATCATAAGGGATTTGAAAAATTAATTAAAGGTTCTACTTCTTGTTATGATAACAATAGTTTGTAGTCAGGGTAAACAACAGTGACTAGTGCTAGTGGATCACAGCTCTGTTAACTAAGTAAGTCACTGGTTTTTGTTCCCAATGTTGCTTAATGATGACTACAGATACAGTGTAAGCCTGCCACATGAGATGATTTCAGAGCTTCTTCAGAAAATGTCCTTTGGGCAGCTATCTGACCAGCCTCGTGAACAGAAAGGCTCCAAATATGTTTAAAGCTAGACATAAGTTATTGAGGGGGCTACTTGGCATGCTGAGAGGAAGAAAGAACAAGATCGAGTATTGATAGTTGTGTTAAATAAGGCCTAGTTGATGAACTTATCATTCTATATATAATTATCAGTCTGTAACAACTTAATTATAATCTAGATAGTTGAATTTCAGGAAATATTCTAACTGTAGAATTATTAAGGCCATTTCATTTTTTTTTCAACCATAAAAAGAAATAACTTTGCTTTATGAGTTTTAAGCAAATAGAAAATGTTCATTTATTTTGTCATCTGGAATTTACTTCTTCAAAACACCCTCTGAAATGCCTGCAAATAAGAAGGTTTTCTATAATAGGCATACTCCTGTGTGATTATAGTCCTGGTACACTAAAAGAAAGTGCAATAAAATTGATATAAAAGTATGAACATCTTTTTCCAGGAGCCATGTTGGGCACTCGATGATTGGCTGGTGCCAAAAGAGGGAAGTTAGAAATATATAACACCCCTCAGAGAACTAATGAGGCTGTAAAGCCTAGACTTTGAGAGCCACCTATTACAACATTCAAAGGTCAAGTTAAATGTGCTCTAACCAGGCCCTCTATAGTGGGTAAGGGTAGCATTAGCGTAAGGAGGTGATCATTAATGCTCAGGCAAGTGGGTGACAATTTTGTTGGGGTCCTACATGATGTCTCGATTTGTATATAAACAGCAAATATCTAATGGTATTTAGACTCTTGGTACAGAAAATAGAAATGGAGGCTAGGAAGAGGAGTGGGGACCCTGAGCCTTGTAAAGCACTGGGTTTTAGAACTTAAGTTCAAGTGGGGAACCAAGAAAAAAACTCTGATAATGTCAGTAAGAAAATAAAAATAAGTAGACATAGACAATCATCCTATGGGGAAGTTATATTAAGTGATTTTTTTCATAATCATTTATTTTCTTACAACTGAAAAGATAAAACGGCAGGAGGTAGGGTGGAGGAATTGGTGGCAGACAGTGGATAGAAGAGGTTTCTTTCTAGACAGTGATAGTTTTCTGTGACCACTTAACATTATGGAAGTTATCAGGTGTTAGAATTGTCTTAGATTTCAATCATTAGAATTATTAGTTTCTTTTGCTCTTAAAATTTGGCCTCTTCATAAATTAGCAACAACAAAGAGATCCTATGCATTGTAAATCTTGAACCATTTGTTACAAAATAATATAAAATATTTAAAATCAAATTATAATTAGTTATCTTATTTCATAACTAAAAATTGCTAGAAAGGTAATATATTTAATTTATAAAGTTATAGCTTATTAGTCTATTCTTTCAAGCTTTCAAACCAAACATGGCATTTGTAAGCAAATAGATTATTCATCATATATTTAAGTGTTTGTGAAAATCTATGTGTTTTCAAGTTTACTATAAGTGATAACATGTTTAGTTCTTGACCTACTGATCTCTTTTCATCCTCATCTTGGGTGATATCATTGCCATTCATGAATTTTATGCTATGATATTATGACAAGATGACACAGAGTAAAATTTTGAGTACAGTTGGAAGCTATGGGCCCAGACTGTCTGGAGTTTTAATCCTGGCTCCTAACTGTGTGATCCAATTAATTTACTAACTGTGACACTTATGCCTCATCTTCAACATGTGTAAAACTGATTGCAATGATTTATGCCTCCTAAGGTCATTCTGGCCATTAAACAGAGTTACCAATATAAAGTCCTTGACCTCATTAAATGATCTGTAAATAGTATTATTTACTATCTACATGAGTAAACATCGGACCTGTATGTGACTGCCTGTTGGTAAAGGCCATGGAGATGTTCCAGATGCACATCTAGGTTCTTCAAAACCAGAAGGTACTATCTTCACTTCTACATTGACTTTCTCCCTGACATCACTGCCTTGCTGCTTTGAATCCTACCTTCTGAAGCTAACCAATTACCCAGACCTACTGATTTTCCTTTTTGTGTATCTACCACTGTCTTAGGTTAGCAACTTCCCCTGGTCAGTCACTACATTTCTGAATCATCCTGGTACTTTGTTCCTTTTCTCTGTTCTGCCTCCTTTCTCACCCCTTGCACCCACATGCCATAAAGCAATCAAAGAAATCCACCTAAAACACAACCTAATTGGGTGACTTCCTTAGAAACTCCCAACGGCTTCCCATCACTTGCAGAAAGAAGTCAGCTCGTAGCATGGCTTACAAGCTTTAGGTTTCAGGTGGTGCTCTAATTCTAGTTATTCTCATTTGGGGTATCCAAGCTTTTAGTTGTTGTTGGTGGTGGTTTTTTTTTTTTCCCCATTTCCTCAGTGAATATGTCTTTGCATCCCAGGTTAGGTCAAATACCATATAGTTTGCTCAAATAGAATCTATGCTTACCTCTCATTGACCTTCTATAGCATATCAAGTCATTCTTTGGACAGTCTTCTCTGCTAAACCACAATCCTTTCAATTGCTATAATTTGGGATTGGTCATCTCTGTGCCTTAATGGCTCTTAATGTTTCATGAAACTATTGAACTTAATTTTCCCAACATTTCTCAACTTTCCTCTAACTCAAAGAAAAGGGAAGAAAAGCAGATTATTTTCCTCATATTCCCACATGTTGGGAAATGCTATAGATATACTTGAATAATTTTCCAGCCTGGCTTTTATTCTGGGAATTGAGATAAAAGGCATAGAAATATCCGATAATACAAATATTTATGAAAATGTTCAAGTCTGTATATCATTCCATAGATGCAGGATCCAGCTTTAAAAGAATTGAGCAAGCTTAGGGGATTTGGATTTTCCTGGCAAAAATTTAAAAATAAAAATAACCAAAATCAAAAAACTCACACAAAAACAAATAGGTATGGATTTTTCTGTGGAAAAATTAAAAAAAAAAAAAAAAACAGCCAAGAAAACAAATGGGTAGGGAGGAGAAAAAAAAATGGTCCTTTCCAAAGGTTCTGTTCAGTTCAGTTCAGTCACTCAGTTGTGTCTGACTCTTTGTGATCCCATGGACTGCGGCACACCAGGCTTCCTTGTCTATCACCAACTCCCAGAATTTACTCAAACTCATGTCCATCGAGTCAGTGATGTCATCCAGCCATCTCATCCTCTGTTGTCCCCTTCTCCTCCTGCCTTCAATCTTTCCCAGCATCAGGGTCTTTTCCAATGAGTCAGTTCTTCACATCAGGTGGCTAAACTGTTGGAGTTTCAGCTTCAACATCAGTCCTTCCAATGAGTATCCTGGACTGATTTCCTTTAGGATGGACTGGTTGGATCTCCTTGTGGTCCAAGGGATTCTCAAGATTCTTCTCCAACTATGCAATTCAAAAGCATCAATTCTTCAGCACTCTGCTTTCTTTATAGTCCAACTCTCACATCCATACATGACTACTGGAAAAACTGTAGCTTTGACTAGACAGACTTTTGTTGTCAAAGTAATGTCTCTGCTTTTTAGTATGCTATCTAGGTTGGTCATAGCTTTTCTTCCAAGGAACAAGTGTCTTTTATATTTCATGGCTGCAATCACCATCTGCAGTGATTTTGGAGCCCCCCAAACAAAGTCTCTTACTGTTTCCATTGTTTCCCCATTTATTTCCCATGAAGTGATGGGACTGGATGCCATGATCTTAGTTTTTTGAATGTTGACTTGTAAGCCAACTTTTTCACTCTTTTCTTTCACTTTCATCAAGAGGTTCTTTAGTTCTTCTTTGCTTTCTGCCATAAGGTTGGTGTCATCTGCATATCTGAGGTTATTGATATTTCTCCCAGCAATCTTGATTCCAGCTTGTGCTTTACCACAAGACTGAGGAGTAGAAAGACATGCGCTCATCTTCTCCTGTGAGAACTCCAAAATTACAACTCACTGCTTTACAACCTTCGACAGGAGAATGTTGGATCTCACCAAAAAAAGATATCCCACATCCAAGGGCAAAGGAGAATCCTCAGTAAGACAGTAGGAGGGCAAAATCATGTTTAGAATTAAACCCCATACCTGTCAGAGATACTTGGAGGGCTCAAACCAAACCTTGGGCACACCAGGAGACCCGACAGAGACTGAGCCAGACCTGCTTTTGCGTGTTTGAGTGTCTCCTGCAGAGGTGCAGGTCAGCAGTGGCCTGCCACAAGGCCAGTGGTTCTGGGTGCAGCTGACCTGGATGTGGCATAAGCCCTCTTTGAGGGGGTTGCCATTAACTCTACCACAGAGCCACCAGAACTTACACAGAACTGGGGAAACAGGCTCTTGGAGGGCACAAACGAAAACTTGTGCACACCAGGACCTAAGAGAAAGGAGCAGTGACTCCACAAGAGATTGACCCAAACTTGCCTGTGAGTGTCAAGGAGTCTCCAGAGGAGGCGTGGGTTGGCAGCGGCCTGCTTCAGGGTTAGGGGCATTGAGTAGGACAGTGTGTACATGGGACCTTTTGAAGGAGGTCACCATTATCTTCATTACCTTCACCATAGTTTGGTCTCAGGTCAAACAGGGAGAGAACAAGCCCCATCCATCAACAGAAAATTGGAATAAAGATTTACTGAGCATGACCCCATCACTTCATGGGAAATAGATGAGGAAACTGGAAACAGTGTCAGCTTTTATTTTGGGGGGCTCCAAAATCACTGCAGATGGTGACTGCAGCCATGAAATTAAAAGACGCTTACTCCTTGGAAGGAAAGTTATGACCAACCTAGATAGCATATTCAAAAGCAGAGACATTACTTTGCCAACAAAGGTTTGTCTAGTCAAGGCTATGGTTTTTCCTGTGGTCATGTATGGATGTGAGAGTTGGACTGTGAAGAAGGCTGAGCGCCAAAGAATTGATGCTTTTGAACTGTGGTGTTGGAGAAGACTCTTGAGAGTCCCTTGGACTGCAAGGAGACCCAACCAGTCCATTCTGAAGGAGATCAGCCCTGGGATTTCTTTGGAAGGAATGATGCTAAAGCTGAACTTCCAGTACTTTGGCCACCTCATGAGAAGAGTTGACTCATTGGAAAAGACTCTGATGCTGGGAGGGATTGGGGGCAGGAGGAGAAGGGGACGACAGAGGATGAGATGGCTAGATGGTATCACTGACTCAGTGGACATGAGTCCTAGTGAACTCCGGGAGTTGGTGATGGACAGGGAGGCCTAGAGTGCTGCGATTCCTGGGATCACAAAGAGTCGGACACTACTGAGCGACTGATCTGATCTGATCTGATCTGATGTCTTCTTTAGAGAAAAGTCTGTTTAGGTCTTTTCCCCACTTTTTGATTGAGTTATTTGTTTTTCTGATATTGAGTGTATGAGCTGCTTGTATATTTTGGAGATTAATCCTTTGTTAGTTGTTTAATTTGCAATTATTTTCTCCCATTCTGAGGGTTGTCTTTTCACCTTGCTTCCAGTTTCCTTTGCTGTGCAAAAGCTTTTAAGTTTAATCAGGTCCCACTTGCATACTTTTGTTTTTATTTCCATTACTCTAGGAGGTGGGTCATAGAGGATCTTGTTTTGATTTATGTCATTGAATGGTCTGTCTATATTTTCCTCTAAGAGTTTTATAATTTATGGTCTTACATCTAGGTCTTTAATCCATTTTCAGTTTATCTTTGTGTGTGGTGTTAGGAAGTGTCATAATTTTATTCTTTATGTGTAGCTTTCCAGTTTTCCCAGCACCATTATTGAAGAGGCTATCTTTTTCCCATTGTATATTCTTGTCTCCTTTGTCAAAAATAAGGTATCCATAGGTACATGGGTTTATTTCTGGGCTTTCTATCTTATTCTATTGGTCTGTATTTCTGTTTCTGTGCCAGTACCATACTGTCTTGATGACTGTAGTTTGTACTATAATCTGAAGTCAGGAAGGTTGATTCCTAAAGCTCCATTCTTCTTTCTCAAGACTGCTTTGGCTATTCAGGGTCTTTGTGTTTCCATATGGATTGTGAAATTTTTTGTTCTATCTGTGAGAAATGCCATTGGTGATTTGATAGGGATTGCATTGAATCTGTAGATTGTATTTAGTAGTATAGACATTTTCACAATATTGATTCTTCCTACCCAGGAACATGGAAGATCTCTCCATCTGTTTATGTCATCTTTGATCTCTTTCATCAGTGTGTTATAATTTTCTGTATATAGATCTTTTGTCTCTTAGGTAAGTTTATTCCTAGATATTTTATTTATTTTGTTGCAATCATGAATGGGATTGACTCCTTAATTTCTTTTTCTGATTTTTCATTGTTAGTTTATAGGAATGCATATGATTTTTGTGTATTTACTTTGTATCCTGTGACTTTGCTAACTTCACTGATTAACTCTAGTAATTTTCTGATAGTATCTTTTGGATTTTCTATGTATAGTATCATGTCATCTGGAAACAGTGAGAGCTTTATCTTCTGTTCTGCATTCATTTTATTTCTTTTTTCTTCTCTGATTGCTGTAGCTAAGACTTCCAAAACTATGTTGAATAGTAGTGGTGAAAGTGGACACCCTTGTCTTGTTCCTGATCTTAGGGAGAATGCTTTCAGTTTTCACCATTGAGAATAATGTTTGCTGTAGGCTTATCATATATGGCCTTTACTATGTTGAGGCAGGTTCCTTCCATACCCATTTTTTGAAGAGTTTTAATCATAAATTGGTGCTGAATTTTGTCAAAGGCTTTCTCTGCATCTATTGAGATGTTTTTATCTTTCAGTTTGTTAATATTGTGTATCACATTGATTTATTTGTGTATATTGAAGAATTCTAGCATCCCTGGAATAAACACAACTTGATGATGGTGTATGAGCTTTTAATGTGGTGTTGAATTCTGTTTGCTAAAATTTTCTTGAGGACTTTTGCAGCTATGTCCATCCGTGATATTGAACTTTAGTTTTGTTTTTTCATGTTGTCTTTGTCTGGTTTTGGTATCAGGGTGATGGTGGCCTCGGAGAATGAGTTTGGAAGTGTTCCTTCCTCTGCAATGTTTTGAAAGAGTTTTAGAAGGATAGGCATTAGTGCTTCAGATGGCTTCACAGGTGCATTCTATCAAACATTTAGAGATGAGCTGATGCCTATCTTTCTAGAACCCGGTGATTATTTTCTAAGTGAACTAACATTTTTCAATGGATAGTTTATCATTATCATTAATTGACTCACATAACATGTACTGAACACTTGCTATATATCAAGTCAAAAAGCAACTACTACATAATGGGATGTAGCTTTGTAATAAAAAATCGCTATTCTTAATACCAAATATTTAGGACACTATAACCAAAAACTGACAAATACAACACAAAAGCATGTACAAGGCATATAGCAGTTAGAATAAAAATGCCACAGGGATAATGAATCAAAAGATTATTTTCTGAAGCAACATGCTATAAAACCAGATTTTATAATAAAGGGCAATTTGGTTAATATGCCAAATATTAATTAAAATAGAACTTTTCTATTTGTGATAAAACAGTGAACTAATTAACAGTATCAGCCAGTAGTTTTCAATTTTCTTCGCAGCCTGAAACTTCTCTCCTCTTAGCTAACCCAAGGGAGATATTTTAATCTAGAACATGAGTTGGCACAAACTGGCCTGTGAGCCAAATCCATGCCTCAAACTAACAATGGCTTTCACATTTTTAAAATATTTATAAAAAGCAAAGACTATACAACAGAGACTGTATTTGACTCACAGAGTCTAAAATATTTACCAGCTAGCCCATTATAGAAAAAAGCTCACTGACCCTCGGTCTAGACTCCTCTCTTCTTCCTTCCTCAAATCCAAATTAGTGTCTGCCTCCTAGTATCTCTGCCACAAAATAGTGGGCTCTTTCTCCATCCCCCTTGCTAAACTGCTCAAGATTATGACTCCATTGCCTCTTGGATAATGTGGTTCTCTTTCTCCAATCTCACCCTTTGCCAACCACCCACTTTAACATCCCCAAACATTGTTTTAAAGATTAAAAGTAACCATGTCCTTCTCAGTAAATCTTTTCTTGACATCTCAATACCACTATAACATATGTGCTCACTTCTACTGGTCCCCACTCTCCACAGAGATATCTGAGGCACACTTCACATCAAGGACTACAGATTTGCTTTCCGTCTAACCTAGGAGTTCCCATCAGGGTAGATACAGATATAACATGTGCCAAGAAGAAGGTATGTGTCAAAGGCTGAGTGAGTGAATGAGTTTAATTCAGTGTTTTTGAGTGTAGAAAAAGTTCCCACGGCTCGGGATATCCTTGGAAGAGAAGAGAATAGGTATGTGCCACCAAGAGAATGTTTGGCAAAAAATAGTAAAACCAGAAGAACAGAAAACCAACTACTCATCTGCCTTTCATGCTAATGTCTCCTTTCATGAATGCATTTGAATATATAAAATGTTTAAATGTTTAAATTATGCACAACACTAAGATGTGTACTTTACATGCTTTTCCAGTTATTTTCATTTTATAAAGTTGGCATCTGTGTGAATATAGAACTGAAAATTGACAGAATGGGTGCATTGTGTATGTGTGGAGAATAAGGATTAGGAGAAGGCAGGAAGACAGAAGGAAGATAGAATAGCTTACCACTAGCTGCTTCCCTGCTTCTAACTTCTTTCCCCTAGCTCCAGAAACAAGGCAACCTCCTTGCCTTCTCAGCATCCTTTTTTTTATTAGTCAGGGTAGACTATGCTATGCTGCAATGAAAATTTACTCTGAAATCCCATGGCCTTAACACAGCTAAAGCTTATTCTTTGCTTATCTTACATATTCATTTTTGAGCCCATATGAGATCATGGCCTCTCCTCCATTAGGTCACTCAACACTGCAGACGGATGGCATCTCCATCGACCAGACCTGTACAAGTTGGTATATTTGATCTTCTTTTAAGAGAAGGAGTACATATACACCTTCTGTCTTCATTTCAGAGCTAGTCACATGACCTCACCTAATTGGAAATTACAGTAAGGCACTGGGAATTACAGCCTCTAGTACTAGGAATGAGAGAAGAATCAGATATTGGTGCATTACTAATGTCTACTACACCCTTTCAGATGAAATGGTTAATGTTAGTAAGACAAAACTATCCACCTTGTGTACAGAATTAAAGCCTCTGTTTATTAATCTGAAGGATGTCCTACTCAGGGATTATTGATTTCATATACATTTGACCAGCAATCTAATAGACTCTGGTTATGGTTCTAGTCTCATCCTCCTTATACCTTCAGTTTATGTTGAGATTTTTTTTCCCCCTAAATACCTCATTATCCAGTCAAAAAAATAGCAAGTATTTACTCCTGGAATAAGTACCTTCTCTGATCATCTAAACAATGGCTGTCTAGAAGTTCCCCAGTTCTCCTGATTCCCTGGGATAAATGGAATAAGAACAATAGTCCACAAATTAGAAACTAGGGCAATAATTCAGGACTTTGAATACTGTTGTGTATATGGTGAAGACTGAGATAGGAGGCAGGGTGGGAATGGACTACTGGGGGTCAGTCATACATGAGTTAGATCTCTAGACTTCCTTGTTACTATGAACGCAAAAGAGAGAACCACCACTTCATATCCCAAAGGTTTTATGCTGTCTTAGAGTCTTCCTTTTCCTTTCTTGGCTACCTTAGAGGTTCATTTTAGCAAGCTCTTACCTGCAAATGTTGAAAGGAAGGCCACATATTGCAGATTGTCACAGGCCTCCCAATTTCAAAGGACTGAATTAGAAAGACTACTTCTATAACTTGTGTTAGTGATCCTCTGTACCTGTTCAGATATTTGATAAATCTAAAGGTGAGTGAATATGTGTTGGATACAAGATTAATACAGTTTAGATGAGCCCATGTTGAAAGCACATATAAACAAAACACAATTTATGAATCAAAAGGAGTGCCAGTCAATGTTCCTCCTTGGGATTATAAGGTTAATTCAGTACTTGCTTGGGGCCAGATGTCTGGCTGATCACAGCCTGAAGAGAAAGAAACCAGAGACCCTACCAGCTTTAAAAACAGAAAAGTAAGAAAATGGGTGCATGGAGACTGTTAGCAACACAACCTAATTTCTGGGAAAAACATAAAGGTTTCCTGTGGTCAAAAGGTAGAAACTTCCAACATAAGGTAAATAAGTACTAGGAATGTAATGTACAACACGATTAATATAATTAACTCTGTATGTTATATATGACAGTTCTTAAGAAAGTAAATCCTAAAGATCCTTATCACAAGGAAAGGACTTTCTTCTTGCTCTTTTATTTTTCATCTCTTTGAGATGACGGATGTTCACTAAATTTATTGTGATCATCATCTCATGATGTATATAAGTCAAATTCATTACGCTGTACACTTTATTCAGTGCTCTATGTCAATCATATCTCAATAAAAACTGGAAGAAAAACACAACAAAACAAGACAAAATCAATCATTCATCTCCTCAACGGCAAGCAGCACTTCCTTTTCATATTTAATTTTTTTTCTAATTGGGAACTGTATTATAATCAATGCATACTCTAAAATTTGTATTAAATCATTTTTTTACTAGTAATGGTGATTTAGAATTGAAGGGCTAATAAGAATAAATATTTCCCTTTCACCATAAAAAGGGAGAGAGAGAAATAAATAAATACCAAAACAAAACAGAGGCTTCCTGTAGCCTGAGAGGAGGAAGATCTTATATGAGTTAAGGGCATAATGCACTCATAATGAGTCCACAGTCGCCAAGCTAGTCTAAAGCCAGTCCATGGATAAAGTGAAGATATTTCTCTTCTGTTTCTCATTTTGGTTATGTCTCTTTTCTTGTTCTTCTCTTTCAGGTGTCTGTACAGGGGCCTGGGACAATCTCCCATTTGTCATAGTCTCCCCAGTAACTCTCCCCTCTGTCACCCCTTGGGAGGTCTACATGGAGATGACAAGGTGCCCAAGTGTACACAGAGTTTGGTCCTCACTGTGTCAGCCTGTTTCAAAAAACTGAACCAGTCATTAATGTTTAAAATTCAGGAGACTTCATATAAAATTCAGGATGCCTGACTGCTCTGGTTATCCTGGGTCTGCATTTCTCCCACGGCAACTTTTGGCTGGAGCTGAGTAGCAGATGCTCCCTTTAAAAGAGGCAAGAGCACAAGAACTCTGTAGTCTCTCTGTTCCCCATAGTCTTGTTTGCAATGAGGCTGGGCCTTTAATATCAGGTTAGCCTTGATGTTTTCCTTGGATTCCCAGCCTGTTTTAGTTAATCATTTTTTTTTTTTCTTCCTGGACTCTTTAGATATTTCAATTTGAAACTTCTGGCTAGTATAACCAAGTTTTAGTCAAAGTATCAAGGTTAGATAAAGTATTCTTGGACATATTTTGCATGCCCTAGAAGGCCAATATCCAGGTGTCAGTTTAGAGGAGAGAAATCTTGGAGGCTGCTTATCGTATCTCAATCTTAGACAAAAAGAATCCTGAAGGGCCACATGTGGTCTAATCCAATGTATGGAATTCAAGGGGTGGAATTAAGACCTAGCTAGTGTGCATTTGGCAAAAGAATTGCACATGCATTATCTGATTTGTTATAGCCTTTAGTGACAAGTAACAAAAACACACACAGTACACAATGATCTAACAAAAAAAGAGGTTCTGTTTGTTCTACAACTGAAAAGTGTAGGAGTCAGTCTGGCTTTAGGTGTAACTAGACCAAGAGGCTCAAATGACACAATGGACATGAGACTTCTGTTTCCATCTTTTGTTTCTGCTTCCACTGGCTCTACTCTCAGACAGCCACCTTGCATCATGGTCACAACGTGGCTGCCAGCATTTCCAGAGCTACATCCTTTCAGGTCCATATCCAACAAGAGAGATCTTTGTCCTAGTATTCCAGGAAAAGCCCAAATACATCACATCAATTCTGAGTGGGACATACTGGGACTACTTTGTAGCCAGGGGAATATCAATCAGGCACCAGCGACAGATTAGATACTCTGCTGCTGCTGCTGCTAAGTCGCTTCAGTCGTGTCTGACTCTGTACGACCCCATAGACGGCAGCCCACCAGGGTCACCCATCCCTGGGATTCTCCAGGCAAGAATACTGGACCGGGTTGCCATTTCCTTCTTCAATGCATGAAAGTGAAAAGTGAAAGTGAAGTCGCTCAGTCATGTCCAACTCCTAGCTACCCCATGGACTGCAGCCCACCAGGCTCCTCCTTCCATGGGATTTTCCAGGCAAGAGTACTGGAGTGGGGTGTCATTGCCTTCTCCTTACTCTACCTGAGAAATAAAAGTAGAATGAAGGGCAAGTATAATTCCTCAATTGGAAATCCATCTGTGGTTACTAGGAGAGAAATGAATGAATGATGGATAGCACCAGTAACTAATTTCAACTGTGTCTGGGCCACTTGTTAAAAAGCAGATTCCCACTGCCCAGGTACTCTGACTCATGAGGCTCAGAAACCTTCTTATTTAATAAGATCTTGAGGGATTCTGATGCAAGATGTTATTAATTCAAACTTTGTGAAACACTTCAAGACCACAGTGTCTTATTACAACTAAAAATAAATTCATAATTACATGCCAGGAACCATATTAAGTATTTTACAGCTATTATTTCAGATAATCCTTAAACAACTCTATGAAGTAGGACAATTATTAGCTCCATTTTTGGATGAGGAAGTGAAGCTTTAGAAGTTTCATAATTTTCCCAATGACACATCAATAATAATAAGTGGCAGAGACAGAATTCAAACCCACAAGTAACTGACTGTAAACTTAATGTTTTTACTACTCTGTTATAATGTCTATATCCCTTTAGATTTCTGTGTTTGCCATAGATTGGAGGATGATTCATGAGTCAGAGAGTCTAATCTTGCCATTCTTTGAGATGAATAACAGCGTATTGATATTCACCAGAGTGAGTCACTGAGTTAGACAAAGTTATATCAAATATCAGTGTGTTGTTCCTTTACTGCTGTATACTATATGTGGCCTTAGGAAGTTACATTTGCTTTCCGAACTTCAATTTCCCTTTCTATAAAGGATTATTGATTTCATTTCATAAGGTTGACATAGGAATTAAATGAATAAGTAAAATGTTCAAGGCCTTCCCTGGTGGCTCAGATGGTAAAGCGTCTGCCTACAATGTGGGAGACCCGGGTTTGATCCCTGGGTTGGGCAGATCCCCTGGAGAAGGAAATGGCAACCCACTCCAGTATTCTTGCCTGGAAAATCCCATGGATGGAGGAGCCTGGTTGGGTACTGTCCATGGGGTCGCAAAGAGTCGGACATGACTGAGTGACTTCACTATCACTATCTAAAATGTTCAAGACCTTACTTATCCTCAGTAAATACTGGATATTTTTTTCCATCTGTGTGTTTAATCACAAACGATCAGATGATGATTTCCTTTCCTATCATTTTGTTGTTGCTGCTGATTTGTTGAGAAGTATCACTGTAGGCTCCTCATTATCCTTAGTGTAGGCACCAAACAAATTCTGGTCATTTTGTAGTCTTCAGATGTTTGTAATGCCCATGAGAGCTGGTATTTCAGTTTGAGTGAGGTGCTCAAGAACTGGAAAGAGATGAGGGAGTAAATATTTATTAAGTGCCTATTATATAAGTAGACATATTTCAGAAACTATTTTAAGTTTTTTATATTATTATGGAGAAGGAAATGGCAATCCACTCCAGTACTCTTGCCTGGAGAATCCCATGGATGGAGGAGCCTGGTGGGCTGCAGTCCATGGGGTCGCGAAGAGTCGGACACGACTGAACGACTTCACGATCACCATTGAGGTATAATTGACACATAACATTATCTTAATTTCAGGTGGACAATAAATGATTTGGTATTTGTATATTTTACAAAATGATCACTGCAATAAAACTAGTTAAGATTTATCACCATAACTAGTTATAAATATTTTCTCATGGTAAGAATTTTTAAGATCTACTCTCTTAGCAACTTTCAAGTATATAATGCAGTATTATTAACTGCGAAGAGGGTTATGGCAACCCACTCCAGTATTCGTGCCTGGAAAATCCCATGGACAGAGAAACCTGGCAGTCTATAGTCCATAGGGTCGCAAAGAGTTGGACAAGACTGAAGCAACTTAGCACACTATATGATTTATTTCATTGTCAATTTTTAATATTTTGAGGAACCTCTATAATGTTTTTCATAGTGGCTGCACCAATTACATTCTCATCAACAGTACACGAATGTTGCCTT
Source organism: Bos mutus (assembly GCF_027580195.1). Lineage (NCBI taxonomy): Eukaryota > Metazoa > Chordata > Mammalia > Artiodactyla > Bovidae > Bos > Bos mutus. The sequence goes on from NC_091618.1 coordinate 119,930,356, forward strand.
TTCTCTGCATCCGCATCAACACTATGTCTTGTCTTTTTGATAATAACCATTCTAGCAGGTATGAGCTGATATGTCAGTGTGCTTTTGAATTGCACTTCCTTGATGATTAGTGATGCTGAGCACCTTTTCAATACATGCTGGCCATTTGTATATCTTCTTTGAAATATTTATTCAGATCCTCTATTTCATAATTGTATTACTCACTTTCTCTTATTGGATTGTGTGAATTCTTTATATATTTTGTATATTAACTACTCATCAGATATGATTTACAGATATCATCTCTCAGATACATAATTTGCAGATATTTTCTACAAATATTTTTGTAGGTTACCTTCTCATTTTATTGAGTTTCCTTTGCTGTACAGAAACTATTTAGTTTCATGTAATCCCACTTGTTTATTTTTGCTTATGTGTCAAATTAAAAAAAAATCATTATCAATACCAGTATCAGGGAGCTTACCATCTATGTTTTCTTCTAGGATTTTTATGTTTTAATTTTTCTAAGAAGATATAAAAATGGAAAACAGGTACTGAAAAGGTGTTCAACATCACTAATCATCAAAGAAGTACAAATCAAAACCACACTTACATATATACTCTTCATCATAAATTGAGTGTGTAGGTGTGGGTTTTTTTTCCTGGGTTTTCTGCTGCTACTGCTAAGTCACTTCAGTCGTGTCTGACTCTGTGCGACCCCATAGACGGCAGCCCACCAGGCTCCCCAGTCCCTGGGATTGTCCAGACAAGAACACTGGAGTGGGTTGCCATTTCCTTCTCCAATGCATGAAAGTGAAAAGTGAAAATGAAGTTGTTCAGTAGTGCCCAACTCTTCACGGCCACATGGACTGCAGCCTACCAGGCTCCTCTGCCCATGGGATTTTCCAGGCAAGAGTACTGGAGTGGGCTGCCACTGCCTTCTCCATTATGTTCCATTCATCTAAATCTGTTTTTATTCTAATACCCTACTGTTTTAATTACTATAATTTTGTAACATAGTTTCACATAAGGGCTCATGATGCTTCCAGCATCATACTGTTGTTCTTTCTCGAGATTGCTTTGGCTATCTGAGGTCTTTTGTGTTTCCATACAAATTTTAGGATTGTTCTGTTTCTGTGAAAGTGCCCTTGGCCCTTGATAGGGATGTCATTGAATCTGTAGTTTGCTTTGGGTAGTATGGACGTTTTAGTAATATTCTCATCTGTGAGCATAAAATATCTTTCCATTTATTGGTGTTTCCTTCAGTTTCTTTCATAAGTATATTATAGCTTTCAGTGTACAGCTCTTTTACCTCCTTGATTATATTTATTCATAAGTATTTTATGCCTTTGTTCAGTTCAGTCACTCAGTCTGAACTTCAGTTTGTGACCCCATGAATCGCAGCACGCCAGGCCTCCCTGTCCATCACCAACTCCCGGAGTTCACTCAGACTCATGTCCATCAAGTCAGTGATGCCATCCAGTCATCTCATCCTCTGTCGTCCCCTCCTCCTTCTGCCCCAATCCCTCCCAGCATCACAGTCTTTTCCAAAGAGTCAGGTGGCCAAAGTACTAGAGTTTCAGCTTCAGCATCAGTCCTTCCAGTGAACACCCAGGACTGATCTCCTTTAGGATGGACTGGTTGGATCTCCTTGCAGTCCAAAGGACTCTCAAGGGTCTTCTCCAACACCACAGTTCAAAAGCATCAATTCTTCAGTGCTCAGCTTTCTTTACAGTCCAATTCTCACATCCATACATGACTACTGGAAAAACCATAGCCTTGACTAGATGGACCTTTGTTGGCAAAGTCATGTCTCTGCTTTTCAATATGCTATCTAGGTTGGTCATAGCTTTCCTTCCAAGGAGTAAGCATCTTTGAATTTCATTGCTGCAATCACCATCTGCAGTGATTTTGGAGCCCCCAAAAATGGACTCTGACATTGTTTCTACTGTTTCCCCATCTATTTCCCATGAAGTGATGGGACTGGATGCCATGATCTTTGTTTTCTGAATATTGAGCTTTAAGCCAACTTTTTCACTCTCCACTTTCACTTTCATCAAGAGGCTTTTGAGTTCCTCTTCACTTTCTGCCAGAAGGGTGGTGTCATCTGCATATCTGAGGTTATTGAGATTTCTCCTGGCAATCTTGATTCCCGCTTGTGTTTCTTCCAGCCCAGTGTTTCTCATGATGTACTCTGCATATAAGTTAAATAAGCAGGGTGACAATATACAGCCTTGACGTACTCCTTTTCCTATTTGGAACCAGTCTGTTGTTCCATGTCCAGTTCTAACTGTTGCTTCCTGACCTCCATGCAGATTTCTCAAGAGGCAGGTCAGGTGGTCTGGTACTCCCATCTCTTTCAAGATCTTCCACAGTTTATTGTGATCCACACAGTCAAAGGCTTTGGCATTGTCAATAAAGCAGAAATAGATGTTTTTCTGGAACTCTCTTGCTTTTTCCATGATCTAGCAGATGTTGGCAATTTTATCTCTATGGTTCCTCTGCCTTTTCTAAAACCAGGTTGAACATCTGGAAGTTCACAGTTCATGTATTGCTGAAGCCTGGCTTGGAGAATTTTGAGCATTATTTTACTAGTGTGTGAGATGAGTGCAATTGTGCGATAGTTTGAGCATTCTTTGGCATTGCCTTTCTTTGGGATTGGAATGAAAACTGACCTTTTCTAGTCGTGTGGCTACTGCTGAGTTTTCCAAATTTGCTGGGATATTGAGTGCAGCACTTTCACAGCATCATCTTTCAGGATTTGAAATAGCTCAACTGGAATTCCATCACCTGCACTAGCTTTGTTCATAGTGATGCTTTCTAAGGCCCACTTGACTTCATACTCCAGGATGTCTGGCTCTAGGTGAGTGATCACACCATTGTGATCATCTAGGTCATGAAGATCTTTTTTGTACAGTTCTTCTGTGTATTTTTGCCACCTCTTCTTAATATCTTCTGCTTCTGTTATGTCCATACAATTTCTGTCCTTTATCGAGCCCATCTTTGCCTGAAATGTTCCCTTGGTATCTCTAATTTTCTTGAAGAGATCTCTAGTCTTTCCCATTCTGTTGTTTTCCTCTATTTCTTTGCAGTGATCACTGAGGAAGGCTTTTTTATCTCTCCTTGTTCTTCTTTGTAATTTTGCTTTCAGATATGAATATCTTTCCTTTTCTCCTTTGCTTTTCACTTCTCTTCTTTTCGCAGCTATTTGTAAGGTGTTCTCAGACAGCCATTTTGCTTTTTTGCATTCCTTTTCCATGGGAATGGTCTTGATCCCTGTCTCCTGTACAATGTCACGAACCTCCGTCCATAGTTCATCAGGCACTCTGTTTATCAGATCTAGCCCCTTAAATCTATTTCTCACTTCCACTGTATAGTCATAGGGATTTGGTTTAGGTCATACCTGAAGGGCCTAGTGATTTTCCCTACTTTCTTCAATTGAAGTCTGAATTTGGCAATAAGAAGTTCATGGTCTGAGCCACAGTCAGATCCTGGTCTTGATTTTGCTGACTGTATAGAGCTTCTCGATCTTTGGCTGCAAAGAATATAATCAATCTGATTTTGGTGTTGACCATCTGGTGATGTCCACGTGTAGAGTCTTCTCTTTTGTTTTTGGAAGACAGTGTTTGCTATGACCAGTGCGTTCTTTTGGCAGACCTCTATTAGCCTTTGCTCTGCTTCATTCTGTATTCCAAGGCCAGATTTGCCTGTTTCTCCAGGTGTTTTTTGTCTTCCTACTTTGCATTCCAGTCCCCTATAATGAAAAAGACATCTTTTTTGGGTGTTAGTTCTAAAAGGTCTTGTAGGTCTTCATAGAACTGTTCAACCTCAGCTTTTCAGCATTACTGGTTGAGGCATAGGCTTGGATTACTGTGATATTCAATGGTTTGCCTTGGAAATGAACAGAGATCATTCTGTTGTTTTTGAGATTGCATCCAAGTACTGCATTTCAGACTCTTTTGTTGACCATGATGGCTAATCTATTTCTTGAAAGGGATTCCTGGCCATAGTAGCAGATATAATGGTCATCTGAGTTAAATTCACCCATTCCAGTCCATCTTAGTTCACTGATTCCTAGAATGTCGACATTCATCTTGCCATCTCCTGTTTGACCATTTCCAATTTGCCTTGATTCATGGACCTAACATTCCGGGTACCTATGAAATATTGCTTTTTACAGTATCGGACCTTGCTTCTATCACCATGCACGTCCACAACTGGGTATTGTTTTTGCTTTGGTTCCATCCTTTTATTCTTTCTGGAGTTATTTCTCCACTAATCTCCAATAGCATATTGGGCACCTACCCACTTGGGGAGTTCATCTTTCAGTGGCCTATCTTTTTGCCTTTTCATACTGTTCATGGGGTTCTCAAGGCAAGAATACTGAAGTGGTTTCCCATTCCCTTCTCCAGTGGACCACATTCTGCCAGACCTCTCCACCATGACCCGTCTGTCTTGGGTGGCCCCACATGTCATGGCTTAGTTTCATTCAGTACTGGAGACCCACTCCAGTACTCTTGCCTGGGAAATCCCATGGACAGAGGACCCTGGTAAGCTGCAGTCCATCGGGTCGCGAAGAGTCAGACATGACTGAGTGACTTCACTTTAACTTTTCACTTTCATGCATTGGAGAAGGAAATGGCAGCCCACTCCAGTGTTCTTGCCTGGAGAATCCCAGGGACGGGGGAGCCTGGTGGGCTGCCATCTACGGGGTCGCACAGAGTCGGACACGACTGAAGCGACTTAGCAGCAGTAGCAGCAGCAGCAGTGGGCCATGTGATCAGATTTGCTAGTTTTCTGTTATTATGGTTTCAGTGTGCCTGCCCTCTGATGCCATCTCGCAACACCTACTGTCTTACTTGGGTTTTCTTACCTTAGACGTGGGGTATCTCTTCATGGCTGCTCCAGCAAAGCACAGCCGCTGCTCCTTACCTTGGATGGGGGGTATCTCCTCTGAAGCTTAGAGAAGTTATTTGCCTAGGGTCATTCCCCCAGGCAAGTGGAGGATTCAGAATTTGAACCCACCCTTCATCCTAGTGACTCCACAACTTTTGGGCTTTTCTGCATGTTACTTTCCTATGAAAGTGAAGCCCTCATTGTGTATGTAAACTCTTCATCTGGTGCTGATTCTACTAGACCAAATTTCATTAGTGAAAACTTCAGTTTTCTTGGCATTTTAATGTTCAAAAGCAGAATAAAAAGGACTCATAAAATGTGAAGAAGAAACATTGATAGTTTTACTGATGAACTTTATAATGCTGAAGAAGTATTGATTATGACAGTAATAAACATACTGTCTTTTAAATACAGTCTTAGTTTACCTTTTTTTTTTTACCCTAGGGTAGAAATTAGACATTAAGACTAATTAAATGCTAATATAATAAGTTCTCTAATAAGTAAAACACTTTACATACCAAGTTTTTCTCTTTTCTTTGCGCTGAGAAGCAAAAAGTCTTTGAAATCCTTGGTTGAGTTAGAAGAAGTTGTTTTTAGGTAAGTGCAATAAATTTATGATGAAGATGAGACTCTTCAAAGTTGCCTTTCTTATTTGTTTTGCACTCAATTCTCCTAGTAGAATGGCATAAAAATTCAATTGAATAGGAAAAAAAATTCACTGCAGTTCCAGAACTTGATCAATTATCTAACAAATTATGAAACTGAATATATTATCTTAAAAAATCCATTTTATCTTTCCAAGTCAGTTATCATTATTCTTCCTGAGACTCAGGAAGAGAATTCTTTGGGTTTTTCTAAAACTTCCTGAAGTTCAGATACTCCAGTCTTTCTCTCCATTGGCCACCAATATTCTGAAAATGATAATAATTCTACTTCCAACCTAAGGAAACCACTCTTACCATGAACCTGAAAGCAACACCAACATCTTCTTCAAGTAATGAATTTCAAATATTGATTCAAAAAAATATTTTCACTATTTAAAAAATCCTAAGTAGCTTCAAGTAAGTTACACTTTCTCAAAAGGACTACAAATTTGTTCCAGAATTTATCTTAGCAAAGGTATTATAGGATGGTACAAACAACATGAATGCTATGCTCTTTCTTCACAGTTCAATATTAGATTTTGAGGAGTATGTATATGTGTGTGTGGGGCGGGGTGTGGGTGTGGGTGTGTGTTTGTGTGTGTTAGTCACTCAGTCGTATCCAACTCTGTGTGACCCCATGGACTAAAGTCCACCAGGGCCCTCTGTCCATGGGATTCTCCAGGCAAGAATGTTGGAGTGGGTTGCATTCCCTTCTCCAGTGGATCTTCCCAACACAGGAATTGAACCTGGGTCTCCTGAATTGCAGGCAAATTATTTACTATCTGAGCCATCCAGGATATATATATTTGACATACATTTAAAAAAAAAAAATATATATATATATAGTCCAAATTCTTCTAAAATGCAAAATCGTTAGCCCACAGAAGCCTAATTAATATATGGAGGAAAAGTGATTCCTTCTCAGGCACATATCTTCCTTTATATAAAGCTGTTGTTTAGGCAGAGGTTTCCTTTGGCATTGCCAGTTCTTTTTTTTCTCTTTGCACATCCTAGGTCTCCTCTGTCCAGACAACTAGAGATTCTCTGCCTACATTCAGCCTCACATGTGATTCTGCCAAGGCTTGACTTGGACTCCAATAATTTGGAGCTAAGGAACTCACACACTCCAAAATCATAATCTTCATTGTGCTAATAAAACTGATTCATGAAATAGGATGCCTTTAATCTTCCTAAAATTATGTGCACCTTAAGTCCAAACCAAACTGTGATATAATGGGTTCTTTGTTGTTTTTGTTCATTCCAAAGTCATGTCCAACTCTTGGTGACCCCATGAACTGCAGCATGCCAGGCTTCCCTGTCCTTCATTATTTCCCAGAGTTTGCTCCAACTCATGTCCATTGAATCAGTGATGCCATCCAACCATCTCATCCTCTGGTGTCGCCTTCTCCTTTTACCCTCAATCTTTCCCAGCATCAGGGTCTTTTCCAATGAGTCAGTTCTTCACACTTGGTATTGAAGTATTGAAGCCAAAGTATTGACGCTTCAGTTTCAACATCAGTCCTTCCAGTGAGTATTAGGGTTGATTTCTTTTAGGATTGACTGGTTTGATCTCCTTGTTGTTCAAGGGACTCTCAAGATTCTTCTCCAGAACCACAGTTCGAAAGCATCAATTCTTTGTTGCTCAGCCTTCTGTATGGTCCAACTCTCATATCCATACATGACTACTGGGAAAACCATAGCTGTGTTTAAATAGACCTTTGTTGGCAAAGTCATGTGTCTGTTTTTTAGTACCACTGTCTAGGTTTGTCATAGCTCTTCTTCCAAGGGGCAAATGTCTTTTAATTTCATGGCCGCAGTTAATATCCACAGTGATTTTGGAACCCAAGAAAATGAAGTCTGTCACTGTTTCTTTATTTTTCCCATCTACTCGTCAAGAAGTTATGAGACCTGATGCCACAATCTTAGTTTTTTGAATGAGTTTAAGCCAGCTTTTTCACTGTCTGCTTTCACCTTCATCAAGAGACTCTTTGGTTCCTCTTCACTTTCTGCCATTAGAGTGGTATCATCTGCATGTCTGAGGTTATTGGTATTTCTCCTGGCAATATTGATTCCAGTTTGTGATTCATCCAGCTTGGCATTTCACATGATGTACTTTGCATATAGGTTAAATTAATAGGATGACAGTATACAGCCTTGTTTTACTCCTGTTCCAATTTTGAACCAAGAACCACATGAACAGTATGAAAATGCAAAAATATATTACACTGGAAGATAAGCCCCCAGGTTGGTAGGTGTCCAATATGCTACTGGGGAAGAGTGGAGAAATAGCTCCAGGAAGAAAATGTCTGGTGGTAAAAGTAAACCCCAATGCTGTAAAGAACAATATCGCATAGGTACCTGGAATATTAGGTCCATGAATCAAGGTCAATTGGACATGGTCAAGCAGAAGATGGCAAGAGAGAACAGTGACATTCTAGGAAGCAGTGAACTAAAATGGACAGGAATGGGTGAATTCAGATAACCATTATATCTACTACTGTTGGCAGGAATCCATTAGAAAAAATGGAGTAGTCATCATAGTCCACAAAAAAAGTCTGAAATGCAGTATTTGGGTGCAATCTCAAATATGACAGAATGATCTCCATTCATTTCCAAGGTAAACCATTCAACATCACAGTAATCCAAGTCTACATCCCAACTGCTAATGCCAAAGGAGATGAAGTTGAACAATTCTATGATGACCTACAAGACCTTATAGAACTAGCACCCCAAAGAGCTGTCATTTTCATCACAGGGGACTGGAATACAAAAGTAGGAAGTCAAGAGATACCTGGAATAACAGTCAAGTTTGGCCTTCGAGTATAAATGAAGCAGAGCAAAGGATAACAGAGTTTTGCTAAGAGAACACACTGGTCATAGCAAGCACCCTTTCAAACAACACAAGAGGTGACTCTACACAGGGACATCACCAGATGGTCAATACTGAAATCAAATCGATTATATTCTTTGCAGCAAAAAATGGAGAAGCTCTATACAGTCAGCAAAAACAACACCTGCATCTGACTGTTGCTCATATTATCGGCTCCTTTTTGCAAAATTCAGGCTGAAATCGAAGAAAGTAGGAAAAACCGCTAGACCATTCAAGTATAACCTAAATCAAATCCCTTATGATTATACAGTGGAAGTGACAAACAGATTGAAGAGATTAGATGTGGTAGCCAGAGTGCCTGAAGAACTATGGACAGAGGTTCGTAACATTGTACAGGAAGTGGTGACCAAAATCATCCCCAAGAAATGCAAGAAGGCAAAGTGTTTGTCTACTGCTGCTGCTGCTGCTAAGTCGCTTCAGTCGTGTCTGACTCTGTGCGACCCCATAGACGGCAGCCCACCAGTCTCCCCCGTCCCTGGGATTCTCCAGGCAAGAACACTGGAGTGGGTTGCCATTTCCTTCTCCAATGCATGAAGTGAAAACTGAAAGTGAAGTCGCTCAGTCATGTCTGACTCCTAGCCACCCCATGGACTGCAGCTTACCAGGCTCCTCCGTCCATGGGATTTTCCAGGCAAGAGTACTGAAGTGGGTTGCCATTTCCTTCTCCTGTTTGTCTGAGGAGGCCTTAAAAATAGCTGAGAAAAGAAAAATGAAAAGTAAATGAGAAAGGGAAAGTTATACTCAACTTAATCCAAGTTCCAGAGAATATCAAGGAGACAATACGAAAGCCTTCTTAAGTGAAAAACACAAAGAAATAGAGAAAAACAATAGAATGAAAAGACTAGAGATCTCTTCAAGAAAATTAGAGATACCAAGGCAACACTTCATGCAAAAATGGGCACAATAAAGGACAGAAATGGTATGGACCTAACAGAAGCAGAAAATATTAAGAAGAGGTGGCAAGAATACACAGAAAAACTATACAAAAAAAGTCTTAATGAGCTGGATAACCACAAAGGTGTGGTCACACACCTAGAACCAGACATCCTGCAGAGTGAAGTCAAGTGGACCTTATGAAGCATTACGATGAACAAAGCTAGTGGAGATGATGGAATTCCACCCGAGCTATTTCAAATCCTAAAATATGATGCTGTTAAAGTGTTGCACTCAACATGCCAGCAAATTTGAAAAACTCATCACTGGTCACCGGACAGGAAAAGGTCAATTTTCATTCCAATCCCAAAGAAAGGCAACACCAAAGAATGTTCTAACTACCATGCAATTGCATTCATTTCACATGCTAGTAAGGAAATGCTATCCTTTAAAATAGGCTTCAACAGTACATTAACTGAGAAATTCCAGATGTATAAGCTGGGTTTAGAAAAGGCAGAGGAACCAGAGACCAAATTGCCAACAACCATCAGATCATAGAAAAAGTGGGTTCTTAAATGTTACTATGTTTAAGAACCACTTGGAGAGATTGTCCAGAATGTCTGTGGGGGGAATGCAGGAATTCCCCACAGACATTCTCATTCAGTAGGTCTGAAATAGGATCCAGGAGTTTACCCTTTTAACAAAGACCACAGATGATTATGATGCAGTCATTCAGCAAGCCAAACTTTGAGAAAAAGCTGTTTTTATCAATGAAAATAGAAGGGAAATAAAATAATAAAACATTCAGATAGTATAGATGAAGCTTTTCACATGCCCTCTCCACCTCACCCCTTTTCTCCTTCTCTTAAAGATTTGGCACCTACACTTCCCAGCCAAGGATGGTTCCCCGTGAACTGTAGCTGCCCCTGCTTTAACCAAATTGTTCAAGTCTCTGAAATCAGATAGAGGACACCCTTACTCCACTTCTACCACACACATATTCTACTCTTGAGGGCTATTGTATTTGGCAGTGAAACAAGTATACTAGTGTTTGGGAAAAAGAAATTTAAAAAATGTGAAAGACCTTGCTAAGTGAGTTGTGTTTAAAAAATATTCAAGTACTGCCCATGCTTTTGGAACATTTTTTTGTAAGCCACAAAGTGCTTTACACAATATTTTTTCCCAGGCTACCTATACTGAATAGGTATACTGGTTTCCTCCCAAATTTCTGTTGGCATAGAACCTCAGATTGAGACTTTATTTGGAAGTTAGGTATTTTCAGATTTAGTTAGTTAAAATGAGATCATAAATCTTACCATATCAAAATGGACTCCAATCCAATGACTACTGTCCTTATAAGAAAAGAAAATAGAAACACATCGATGAGATGAACCCATAAAAGGAGAAGCACACGTGATGATGGGATAGATATATCAGTGATGCATCTACAAGAAAAAGAATGTCAAAAACTGCTGGCATTCCCTGAAACTAGAAAGAGACATGGGATGGCTTCTCCTTCAGAGTCATTACCAGGAGCTCCTTGATTTTGTTCCTGACTCCTGATTTCTTGACTTTGGACTTCTGGATTCTAGAACTGTGAGAGTAAATTTCTGTTGTTTTAAGCTACTTGTTGTGTTAGTTGCTCAGTCATGTCTGACTCTTTGTGACCCCATGGACTGTAACCCATCAGGCTCCTCTGTCCATGAAATTCTCCAGGCAAGAATACTGGAGTCGGTGGTCATTCCCTTCTCCAGGGAATCTTCCTGACCCAGAGATTGAACCCAGGTGTCCCACATTGCAAGCAAATTGCTACAAGGGAAGCCATTTAAGCTACCTAGTTTGAAGTAATTTCTTACAGTAGCCCTAGAAAGATAGTATACTACCTTTCCAGTCTTCACTTTATTCCCTTATGCTTATCTTCTCAGAAAGCAGCCTCCATGTTTTGCCTTCCTCTATTCACCCTCCTGAAAAGAAGAGAAGCAAAAAGCAAAAGCGAAAAGGAGAGATATAAGCATCTGAATGCAGAGTTCCAAAGAAGAGCAAGGAGAGATATGAAAGCCTTCCTCAGCGATCAATGCAAAGAAATAGAGGAAAACAACAGAATGGGAAAGACCAGAGACCTCTTCAAGAAAATTAGAGATACCAAGGGAACATTTCATGCAAAGATGGGCTCGATAAAGGACAGAAATTGTATGGACATAACAGAAGCAGAAGATATTAAGAAGAGGTGGCAAGAATACACAGAAGAACTGCACAAAAAAGATCTTCATGACCAAGATAATCACGATGGTGTGATCACTCACCTAGAGCCAGACATCCTGGAGTATGAAGTCAAGTGGGCCTTAGAAAGCATCACTATGAACAAAGCTAGTGCAGGTGATGGAATTCCAGTTGAGCTATTTCAAATCCTGAAAGATGATGCTGTGAAAGTGTTGCACTCAATGTGCCAACAAATTTGGAAAACTCAGCAGTGGCCACAAGACTGGAAAAGGTCAGTTTTCATTCCAATCCCAAAGAAAGGCAATGCCAAAGAATGCTCAAACTATCACACAATTGCACTTATCTCACATGCTAGTAAAATAATGCTCAAAATTCTCCAAGCCAGGCTTCAGCAATATGTGAACCGTGAGCTTCCAGATGTTCAAGCTGGTTTTAGAAAAGGCAGAGGAACCAGAGATCAAATTGCCAATATCCGCTGGATCATGGAAAAAGCAAGAGAGTTCCAGAAAAACATTTATTTCTGCTTTATTGACTATGCCAAAGCCTTTGACTGTGTGGATCACAATAAACTGTGGAAAATTCTGAAAGAGATGGGAGTATCAGACCACCTGACCTGCCTCTTGAGAAATCTATATGCAGGTCAGGAAGCAACAGTTAGAACTGGACATGGAACAACAGACTGGTTCCAAATAGGAAAAGGAGTACGTCAACGCTGTATATTGTCACCCTGCATATTTAACTTCTATGCAGAGTACATCATGAGAAATGCTGGGCTGGAAGAAGCACAAGCAGGAATCAAGATTGCCGGGAGAAATATCAATAACCAGATATGCAGATGACACCACTCTTATGGCAGAAAGTGAAGAGGAACTAAAAAGACTCTTGATGAAGGTGAAAGAGGAGAGTGAAAAAGTTGGCTTAAAACTCAACATTCAGAAAACAAAGGTCATGGCATTTGGTCCCATCACTTCATGGGAAATAGATGGGGAAACAGTGAAAACAGCGTCAGACTTTATTTTGGGGGCTCTAAAATCACTGCAGATGGTGATATTAGCCATGAAATTAAAAGACACTTACTCCTTGGAAGGAAAGTTATGATCAACCTAGACAGCATATTCAAAAGCAGAGACATTACTTTGCCAACAAAGGTCCATCTAGTCAAGGCTATGGTTTTTCCTGTGGTCATGTATGGATGTGAGAGTTGGACTGTGAAGAAGGCTGAGTGCCAAAGAATTGATGCTTTTGAACTGTGGTGTTGGAGAAGACTCTTGAGAGTCCCTTGGACTGCAAGGAGATCCAACCACTCCATTCTAAAGGAGATCGGTCCTGGGTGTTCTTTGGAAGGAATGATGCTAAAGCTGAAACTCCAGTACTTTGGCCACCTCATGCGAAGAGTTGACTCATTGGAAAAGACTGATGCTGGGAGGGATTGGGGGCAGGAGGAGAAGGAGACGACAGAGGATGAGATGGCTGGATGGCATCACCGACTTGATGGACGTGAGTCTGAGTGAACTCCGGGAGTTGTTGATGGACAGCGAGGCCTGGCGTGCTGTGATTCATGGGGTTGCAAAGAGTCAGACACGACTGAGCGACTGAACTGAACTGACCTGATTCACCCTCCCTTTTCTTTCATAGTCCAAATTGAAGTTATCCCTCAAAATCCAGTTTAAACAGGACTGATATCAAAATCTTGGCTCTCTGTGCACTGATGCCAAACACAAACACAGAGACAGAGTTATACAGGAGAAAAAACTAGTGGCTTTATTTCTTTGCCGGGCAAAGAAGGAACCAGGCACACTCATGCTTCAGGAGCTGTGCCGCCTTTCCTGGGCAATAGGAAGAGGTTTTTATAGGCTGGACTGCTGGTCAGGGGTAGGTGACAAGGATCAGGACAGTGACAGGCTTTCATTCTTCTGATGGGTTGGCAGTGAGGTAAGTAAGGAGTCTGCATTATCAACCTTCAGGTTCAAATGGTCTGGGGTCTGCATGCTTGTGGACAGCATTACAATTCTCCTACCTGCAGGGGTTTTCAGTATCTGCAAAATAGCTCAAAGACACTGTCTGTAGGACCTTGCCCCAGGGCTGCTCTTGTCTGTTTCTCCCTGGTCTTGCATCCCTTCCTTTCCCTAATTAACAAGTGCTTGAATCTGCCCACTGGGACTCAGGGAAGGTCATGGAGGCTGAAGGAAGGTTGTTTCCTATATTCAAAGAAATGGGGGACACAGAAAGTCTTTGTGCCCAGGAGTCCCGTGGGGACCCTGCTCAGTATCAGGACTTTTTTTTTTTTATAGAACTTTCTCTTGTCACTCACCTCAAAGTCGAATGTTTCAGGTATTTTCTCTGAATAACTATGCAGTTGTGGTTTAGTCAGTTGTGTCTGACTGTTTGCACTCTGTGGACTGAAGCCCACCAGGCTCTTCTGTCCATGGGATTTCCCAGGCTAGAATACTGGAGTGTGTTGCCATTTCCTTCTCCAGGGGATCTTCCTGACCCAGGGATAGAACCCACATCTCCTGCAAGTCTCCTCAATTGCAGGCAGATTTTTTACTGCTGAGCCATGGGGGAAGCCCAAATAGTAAGCCCTATTTGAACAAACTATTGATTATGTAAACTTGTCTTAGCATTATGACACTCTTTATTGACTTGAACTATGAGTTAAATCATAATTTGGTTATTTAAATGTTATGGCTTTATATTTTATCTCCTCAATTAGTTTATAAACTGTGAGTAAGAGAAGTTTGGCCTTTGCCTTTGGCTCCTGGGAAGTAGCCTCTAAACCCTTGGAATATCTTGCTTGATTATAGAGTGTTTTTATTTACTTGGGGCCTTGGGCCAAACCTGATAATCTATGCTAACCGTTCGATGTATGATGAGGGGCCTTGGGCCACATGGGTTCAGCTTAGCCTCTGGAGGGAATGGAGACTAAGCGTAGCTACGTGGGTGATGACCAGGCCTCAGTAAAAACTGCAGACACCAAGTTTCAGACGAGCTTCCATTGTTGGCAGTATTCCATGTATATTTTTTACACACTGTTGCTGGGAGAAATCGGTACCTGGCTCTCTGGGGGAAAGACAACTGACACCCCAAGCCTTAGTGTCTCCTGGACTCAGTTCTACACAGCGCTTCCCTCTGCTGATTTTAATCAATATCCTTTGGTTTTATTGCATTAATAAACTGCAAACATGAGTTTCACTGCTACCTGAGTTCAGGGAATTCTGCTAGTAAATTATTCAACTTGAGAAAGGTCTTGGGGACCCTGAACTTCCCATTAGTGTGAGAAGTGAAGTTAGTTTTGAGGACTTCTGACCCCTGCAAACACTAATAAAAGAAAAGGACTGGACTGTGTCATATTTATATGACATAAATATTGTGACATAACCATAAATATGGTTATTTATGACATAAATAACCATAACGCAGAACAGAGTTTAGTATACACCATTGAATTATTTAATTCTAGTAGCAATTTACTGTTTAATTTCTTCCCCAAACTCTCCGTCCATTGCATATCACATACAGATGACTCCTTAAACATAGGGCAGTGAAGAGGGAAAAGGGAAAGTGATTTGAGTAAATGTGCTAAGTGAAAGGAATTCTATGCGATAATAACCACGACCATTTACTGAGAATATATGAAGCACCAAGTACAGTTGCTGGTCTTTCACTTGCAAAACCTCTTAATTCTCACAGCAACCAATGGAAGTTTTATTGTTACTTTTACCTCTTTGGCAGGTGAGAAAAACAGATACAAAACTTTTAGCTAGTACGCGTAACTAATCCGCTAATATTAACCTTTGAAACAATCCTTGAATCCCTTATCTTCTTCTAGCCACTGCCCTATTCCTCTGTGCTGCCTCACAGCCAACATCACAGAAAAACTTCTCCAAGTTGATGGCATCCCACATCGTCACCTCCTCACTTCTCACATATTCCTTCAATCACTCGAACCTACTTATCTACACTTTCTGTCAAATTTGTTTTGTCAAGGTCTCCAAGCACCTTCATGTTGCTAAATCCAGCGGAAATGCCCCGGTTTTCATTATACTACATCTCATAGTTTATCATGTCCTCCTTATTTAAGTAGTTTTTTTCTCTTCTGACTTTTTTATGCCACTTGATGATCCTAACCAGTCTCTTTTGATGACACCTGTTCCTTTACCTAAACTTACTTTCCAATGTTGGCATGACCCTGGGCTCCCTTCGTGGCCCTGTTCCAAGTGTACTATCTCCCTAGGTGATCTCATTCCCTCATTTGAAAGCATCTATATGCTTATGATGCCTAAATCTAGAATACCAGCCACCCTGACATCTCCATGGGGTTCCAGGCTCAAAAATCTATGTTCCATATCTATTGTCTAGTCAACATCATCATGTGAAGGAGACTATAGATATGGAAAAAGTAGAAGCGAAGCGGACTCCCCTGGTGCCTCTGTGGCTTGGTGTGGCATCAAAGGAAACTGCTTTCCTGCTCTAATCATCACCCAGGATATTTATATTCAACTAGAGTAGATAAAAGTTTTGAGTCAACACAATGGCTTTTTAATAATTCATGTACAGTGCATGTATGTACATGCATGATATATTGAGATTTTATGGAACATTTCATAAATTTTGAATATTTAGATTCAATTCAATTTTCTACAAATCTGTGTGACAGCTAAACCGAGACATCTGTTTTGATCTCAGTTTTAGAATAAAACTCAAACCCCTTTAATAGTCTTCAGTTTTATCAAGTACAACTCTTGATCCTACTCCTACATTCTATATTCTGGATACACTGCCCTTGCTAGTCATCGAATGTTCTTTCCTACTCAGGACACTGGTACTGCTTTTCCCTCTGACTGGCATGTACTTGTACCCCCTGATCTTGCACAGCTGACGTCTTCTCAGTCTTCAGATTTCAACTCAAATGTCATCCCCTCATCAGGGCTTTTCCTGACCCCTGCCCCAACTGAACTGGGAGCCCATCCCCCACCACCCCATTACTCTGCATCATGTGAATTTGCTTACTTCCTTTGCAGACCTTATATCTGTACTATTTTTGGCTGTCTGTCCATGTCTGCCCTCTCTTTCACTATTAGAGTGTGAGCTTGGAAGGAATAGGTTTCTTATCTGTCTTACTCACAACTGCACCTCAGCACCTATAGCAGCATCTGGCCCACAGCTGGCCCTCATAATTAATTTGTTCAATTAATTTGCTTTACTAAACACCTATGCCAGGGTTTGAACTTGGCTTCAGAACTCAAGCTCTTAAATACGCTGCTTGACTAACATTTCAACTGAAGCAAGTGACAATAGATATAAAAGATGATAAATGTTGGCTTCAGTCAAGAAAGATTTCTTGGAGAAATTGTGAATGATTAGATACAGGGGAAAAAAATAAAGGAGAACGTTCCAGACCAGGTGAACACATAGAACTAGAAAGAAGCTGAATCAAAGAAGTGAATGAGAAAGAAAGCTTAATTATAATTATAATGGAATTGGTATTGAACATTCACAACATAACTTTTAGGTGGGAAAGTTTAATTCAATCCTTGTTTTTCCCAGTTTTCATACCAAATTTAAGTTCTTTGGGGGCTGATAAAAACACATACATTGACCTAAAACCCAGTAACTTTGAGTCTTATTATGTTTGCTTTTAGTTATGCTGTAATAACGTGGTGGATACCTGGCAGAAAGAGCAGTGGGAATTAGGTGCCAGTGTGAGGACAAGAACTGAAGAAACAAAACATTTTCACTTTGCAAATAAATTGATTTAAGCATTCTCCAAATGTTGTACCTTATATATTTTCATCTTGTTTCCAAGAATATGCCACTCATTTTGAAGTCTAGTGTTGTTAAATAAGAAAGCTTAATTAATATATAGGAAAAAGTATTATTCACCTCACTCAAATGCTTAGAAAAATATACTTAGCTATGATTCACAAAGGAAGCTGAGGGCCAACTGCAAACTATAACTCCCACTCAGAGATAATGAAGCATGAAATGGCACTTTAGAATTACAATTACATTGAGAGAAAGTGCCTTAAACTCAAGGAAAAAAAAAAAAAAAGTATTGAAATGTTAAACAAAACTACATAGAGTATGTTCTCATAGGTTATTAGCCAACAAATTGTATGTTATTTGCATGGGTTTTCTTTCCAGTTTATGTGAGTCTTTGCTTTTCCTAAATGTTGTAATATTTCTTAATAATTTCTTATGAGAACAACCTATTGATTTATGTGATTTAAAATTATTTTCAGAAAGAAATGTACCTCAGCCTAGAGTTTCATTATAGCAGGTAGCTATTGTGGTCAAATTCTAAATATATGTTCCTTTGAATTCCCCTCACAAAACATTTCAGACATCTCTGCTTCTTGAATTGTTATGTATGTTTGATGTTTTCATTTGAATTTGTTTATTTTCTAGCCTATCACTAACCTGAAAACCTCAGCTGTTCCTTAACTTTTCCCAAATATTGAATAAATTTTCTCATGATCCAATAAGTATATGACTCATATATACAAAGCCCAAAGGAAGTATTCATGGCCTTTGATATTGTGTTATTCAAGAAATAAAGAATGAAAGTATCTTTATTCAAATATTTAACTTCTAAGTATATCATGTTAAGCCTACAAACTAATTTTATTCTTATTCTTCTTGATATTGCTGTTATGATTATATAAAATTACCCGTATCCATTCATGAATTTTGCTGATTTAAAAAATGCATGAGAATAATGTATTTTGCATAGTAGAATATTTTAAAAATTAATAGTGATTTTATTTTTCTCCCTAAATAACAGGAAATGTTTCCAGTAATTTTTTAGAGCAGGACATTTGGTACAGATAATGTTGCTATAGCAACTTTAGAACAGGCTTAATTTGGGCCACAGTGAGTGCACCCACTTGTTTTAAATTCATCATTCAGTCTAATCTAGCATTTACATGAAAAATTCCATTTACAAATTCTGCAGCAGAGTGCCAATTTGGAAAGTTGTTTAGGGATACTATGCCTCATATTTTCACTTGCAGTCATGGCAATTATTAAGAGCTTATATTACAGTACGTACCAAGAGCTCTAATATTTATTAGTAATGTGCTTAGCTGCTCAGTCATGTCTGACTCTTTGAGACCCCAAGGACTGTAGCCCTCCATGCTCCTCTGTCCATGGGGATTCTCCAGGCAAGAGTACTGGAGTGGGCTGCCATGACCTCCTCCAGGGGATCTTCCCAACCCAGGGATTGAACCCAGGTCTCCCTCATTGCTGGTAGATTCTTAACCATCTGAGCCACGAAGAAAGCCCAGTGTTTATTAAGGAAAAAATAAAACCTTTCTCCAATTTTACTCAAAATTAGAAGCTTTGAAGATCTTTTTAACCTTAGCAAATCTCTGAAAATATTTTGACACTAAAATACATTTTACTTTCTAGTGTTAAGCCTTATAAAATCTTGGAAAAGAGATTTTATTGTAATTGCTTGGGGAAAGAAATTTTAGCTTACTCTGCATTAGCTTATTTCTACTGTTATGATACCATGTAGGTATAAGAATCTTGACAGGATTTACACACATTTAGGATCAAGATGTCTTCAGATGAGACAGGGACACAGGGGCTTCCCAATTCTAGGGAAGTGTGCTGAATGAAATGGTCTTTAGATGTCAATCTTGTAAAAGCTAAAGCCTTTAACTTATGATGCCAAGTAAGATTCATTCTTTGTTACAAATGAGGTATTGCCTTTGAGATAGCAAATATCTTCACTTCCTTTACCTCTTCCTGGAATTTATTTCCTGTGCTATTATGTTAGGATTCAACTCAAATATTAGGCTATCTACCACTCCTTTCCTGATTTGCACTGCTGAATTACCCTCTTCTCCAGAACATTGGGTCCAGACTGGGCTCTTCTATTTTACATACTTATTTGCATATTTCTCATTACTAGGTGGAGAGTTCCACAAGGAACACTTGCTTAAGCTTAGTGTCTTCTTTCCCCCAAACCAAAACAAATTCAACAAACATTTGTTCTATCGAATCAACACAGGGCTATTGACCACTTACCAACCATAATAAATAAGTGTTCTGGACTTATAATTTTCATTTGGGACAATCTATCCTGTAATGATATGTGAGAGACTAAGGCAGTAAATGGGATGGATAATTCTATACTTTTGCCTCCCGAGAACATGAGGATTAATGAGATGACAACACAGTTCCATTTGATACAAAAGGAAGGTGATGAAACTTCAGTAGAAAAGTGTCTATATTAATGAGGAAATATGTTTTGTTTAAACACTGAAAATTATGAGTTTGGAATTTCCCTTACGAAAGTCCCAGAATAGTCTTGCTGCTATTTTAGGGGCTTACATTTCTGTTTCAAAAATTAATCCCAGGTCAGGATTCTCCCTAACCTATATGAGGTAAATAAGTAATTGTTCTTTTCTTTTTTTAAAGCTCTACAGAAAATAGTTTCTCATCTTTCTGGGAACATTATCCATTGCTTCATGTGTTAGTCACTCAGTCATGTCTGACTCTTTGCAAACCCATGGACTCAGGCCCACCAGGCTCCAATGTCTGTGGAATTCTCCAGACAAGAATACTGCAATAGGTTGCCATTCCCTTCTCCAGGACATCTTCCCAACCCACGGATCAAACCTGGGTCCCCTGCATTGCAGGTAAATTCTTTACCATCTAAGCCACCAGGGAAGCCCCCAGTGTACACAAATAAATAAAAAACTAGAATGTGATACATAGAAAGTATATTAATTATTTAACATATATTGATCACTTATCATATTCCAGACACCATTTTAAACATGTTCAGTGTTATCATATTAAGCATGTTCCAATCATGTGATTCTCAGTGTGATTGTGTTTTTTACCAGTTCATTGCCTTCTCAACTCAAAATCTCCCCTTCATTCCCTGTTCTGAAAAAAATAGAGCTGAACCCTTTAAATATTTTTCCTTTGCAAAGTGGCACAAGATTAAGCATTAAATGGAGTTGGGGGACACTGACAGAAGAAATGATGTTTCTCTTCCTGAGTCTAGTGTCCTCGCCTTGCCGTGCTCCTTCAGTGAGCATACTTCTGGCATCTGACTCCTGCCATGTGCAGCAGCTCACAGGACCAGTGGCCAGAATCTTCCCCCAAGACCCCTGAGACTTATCTTCACAGCCAAGCACGATGGTGGAAGCATCTCCCTAGGGATGACTTCCCCTGGTACCTTCTCCGGCCACCGTGCAGCCCACACGTTCCATTGTTCTACCCTGGGTGCTGTATCTCAGACTTCAAGTAGTAACTGCTCCTTAGGAACTGTTATTGCTGTATTCTGTAGAGTTCTCTTTACTTCTTGCTAGCCAATCCTCTGTTACCTCCAACCCCCTGTAAGATTAATAAACCTTGTTCAAATATTTGTGAGGTTTCTGCCTCATGCCTGCAATCTCATTGACACAGTGTCTTCATGAGGTAGCAATTTGTAAGCCTATTTTATTGATAGAAACAGGCTGAGAGAATAACTTTTCCAATATCATATAGGTAATAAGTGGAAGAATTGAGATTGAATCTTATTTTTTTTCTAGCTTCATAGCTCAAATACTTAGCCATTTATGACCAAGAATAATTAAAAATAGCTTCCCCTTTTATTCTCAGAAATGTCCCACTTTGTTTGATAAATTACATAGCTACCCTAATTAAACTATTTTTCATTTTGTTTAAATCCACAATTTTCAAGCCTTAACCTCATGACTTAAATGAGAATGAAAATCACATACATGTCACATTCTCTGTTCAGTTCCTTTAACCTCTTTCTCTCACACTCAAGAAAGCACATGCCAAGACAAATTCTAGAATGTTAATAAAGAGATAACATTGAATCAACTCAAATTTATAACAAAGGCAAGTCTTCCACATATTTTGCTATTTTGTCAACTGTGTGTGTGTGTGTGTGTGTGTGTGTGTGTGTGTGTGTTAGTCACTTCAGTCATTCCCGACTCTTTGCAACTGCATGGACTGTTGCCTGCCAGGCTCCTCTGTCCATGGAATTCTCCAGGCAGAAATACTGGAGTAGGTTGTCGTTGCCTTCTCCAAAGGATCTTCCCAACCAGGAGATTGAATCCTGGTCTCCTACACTGCAGACAGATTCTTTACTGTCTGAGCCGTCAGGGAAGCCCTACTGTGTCTACTATCAGTAATTAATTCCTTATGATACATTACAGCTGATCGAGACACAATATGGGTTATTCTAACCCATTCACTAAGGAAACACCCTCATATGTAAGCTAAAGCTCTTCAATTGCTTTGTGTAATATACAATGAATTATGTATACTATATGAATTGTTAACAATGTATACATATGCTTTATTACTATACAAAGTGAATTGCTTTATTAGTATACTTTAAAAAAAGTTGATTACTCCAAGAGTGCCAAGTTATATCTCAAGCAGGACAATTGCTTTGAAGCTTTATCGCTGTTCTGAATATTAACTTTTTCAGTTCAGTTCAGTTCAGTTGCGTCGGGTCCGACTCTTTGCGACCCCATGAATCACAGCACGCCAGGCCTCCCTGTCCATCACCAACTCCCGGAGTTCACTCAAACCCATGTCCATCGAGTCGGTGATGACATCCAGCCATCTCATCCTCTGTCGTCCCCTTCTCCTCTTGCCCCCAATCCCTCCCAGCATCAGAGTCTTTTCCAACGAGTCAACTCTTTGCATGAGGTGGCCAAAGTACTGGAGTTTCAGCTTCAGCATCATTCCTTCCAATGAACACCCAGGGCTGATCTCCTTCAGAATGGACTGGTTGGATCTCCTTGCAGTCCAAGGGACTCTCAAGAGTCTTCTCCAACACCACAGTTCAAAAGCATCAATTCTTCAGCACTCAGCTTTCTTCACAGTCCAACTCTCACATCCATACATGACCACTGGAAAAACCATAGCCTTGACTAGACGGACCTTTGTTGGCAAAGTAATGTCTCTGCTTTTCAATATGCTATCTAGGTTGGTCATAACTTTCTTCCAAGTAGTAAGCATCGTTTAATTTCATTGCTGCAATCACCATCTGCAGTTTTTTTGGAGCCCCCAAAAATAAAGTCTGACACTGTTTCCACTGTTTCCCCATCTATTTCCCATCAAGTGATGGGACCAGATGCCATGATCTTTGTTTTCTGAATGTTGAGCTTTAAGCCAACTTTTGCACTCTCCTCTTTCACTTTCATCAAGAGGCTTTTTACATGTAAATAACTCAAGAGTAGGGGCTCTAGATAGCAAACACACATGAAACTGTGCATCTCACCAAAAACATCCTACAAGAAATTAAAAGAAATGTGACAGAACCTTGCTTTTCCATCTTCAGATAAACTACTAACATTTTTCCCAATAAGCCAGGAATGAAGATTCCTTACCTAAGAATTTTCAAAGCTTTCCTAAGGCTATAAAACACAGTTTTTTTCTTCCAAGTTACATTTGATGACAAATATTTGAACACCACTGAAGCTATAGATCCCTCCCCAAAGTTTAGAAACCAGAAGGTTCAGAAAAGGGATTAAATGTGTGGTAATTTGGGAATGAAGCAGTGCCATGTCAGATGCTCGATAACTAAATAGCAAATCTCTGTGTTAAGTGGATAGATGAATATTGTTTCCTCAACCAAGTATCATCTGCAGTTACCCAACATACTTACCTCGATATTGTGTAACCTAAGCATATGAAATGTGCAAGGCACTGACAATTTCAAACTCCTATTTGGAGTTAGGAAAAGTACTTGGGAATCTAATCTTGTCATTTTAAGGATTATGTGGCCCATGTGTTTGAGTGGGGATTAAAGACTGACATTGGGCCTTAACTTCACCAAGAGTCTATCCTCAAACAGCTATGACCCATCATTCTTGAGGCCTCGCCTGCAGACTTCTCAACAAGGCTTTGGCATATGTGAGCCACTGCATCTGCTTGCTGCATACTAGTGAGCTCTGCCTCCCTTAAGATATTTAATATCTATCACAGAGGCACCAGATGCCTGACCGCAAAAGAATACTAATGAATACTGTAGAAGCAGGTTCAAGAAAGATTATGGAAATTGTTTACAGAAGGCTTAAAATGGATGTTATACTAACTGCTCACCTGGGTTTCCTTCTATTGCTTCTAGAAATCAGATACTGTTGTTCATGTGGCTATGTAGTATCATTTGGCGATTTGGGTTCTCTCTAGATATTACAGACATTCTATTCTTTCCTTGAATCACAAAAGAACTGGTTGATAAGACTGACTATGGCTTGAAGGCTTAGCAGTGTATCTCTAGTTCTAGAGCTCCAGTTTTCAGCTGGAATATTCATTTGAAAAATACTTAACATGTTTTCCTTAGTGAATGTTTGTGCTGATTACAATGTGAGAGTTTACTTCTATGGTTACACAACCTTATATTCACAGTATGTGTTTTTGAACACAAGGCCATAATATACTCATAATAAAAAATTATGCATGCAGTGACAAAACATTATATGCACCTTTTAGAGATATTTGTTGCTGGTAAAGTGTTTACTCATAAAGATCGTTGCATATTTAGAGCTATTATTTCTGCAAATTACAATCAACAATTTTTCAAGAGAAAATTGGAAATCCATGTTATAGACTGTGTACAGAATAATAAGTTTAAATAGCATAACAAGCACTACTGAATTTACCCCAAGGCAGTCAGAAGATATTAAAATAAAACTTAAGCTGGATTTGAATTTTTGAAAAGAGTCATTTGCCTTTTAGTCCTCTGTAAATTAATGAATTCTTTCTTGATTATAGAAGAAATAAAACTAGGGAAATCTGCTGTATGTGCTTCTCCCATACTTTTACTGAAGTGACAGGAGTGTTGCCTCCAGCCCATTTGCGATCCCTCAGTCTGGTGCTCAGGCAGTACCACCTTTTGTTGGTTTGTTTATGTCAATGTCAGAGCCATGCCTGGATGCTCCAAGCCTTTCAGCCAGTAGCAACGTACAAGGAAAGGATAAAGGAAAATTTTTAGAATGTATAATATAAGTAACACTGGTATGGGTTTGAGGCCTCTGAGGTATGAATACTTAAGCTGTTCAAGGAGCTGAAAAAGCAACAAGCAAGTGTTAAGTAATGAAAACTTTCAATAATTACCAGTCCCTCCACCTTGGCTGTAACAGGCAAAATATTCTGCATGCTATTATATATATCCTGTGATTCATCCCATCCGCCATGAGACAGAGATTAATGCTGCAATACTAAAGAAGGAAAATGTGATTACACCAGATTTTATTGTAATACCATTATCGATTTGTTGCCATAATAATGTAGGATGCACATTGCTTTACTCCAGTAAGTTTTTATTTTTCTACATTTCCCCCTAGAGATTTGAGAACCTCTATGTCTATAAAATTGCAGCCTTGAGTCTGCAATTGGAAAGGCCTATCTATTGTTCTAAAGTTACCTTTAATCTGACTATACAGGTAGGCATAAACTATCATCGTAATAGAATGCTGATCCTTAGTACTATAAATTTTCCATCACTGGGCTCCTGCCTTGAGTGTGCCTTATTGCATCAGGTGTATCTGTTCACACATTGAGTTTTTTTCCTCCATCTTAGTCATTTTTATTCATGGGATGAAATGGATTCTGCAGTATTATAGATTTCAAACTTAACCAAAAAGCAACGAAGCCTGCCTTCCTCATACCACTCACTTTAAAATAGAAAACATATTTCAATTAGTCTTATTAAAGTAAAACCAAAACGCTTTTGACTTTTTAGAGGTCTCTACTGTCCCAGCATTGATTGTATTTAAAAGATACACTCCCCTCTCACATTTTTGTTTGTTCATTTGCCAGTACTAGTATTTTGTTAATATAATCAAACGTCTTCATAAATTATTACTTAATATATGGATTCGATGTCTTCTTTATGTAATAGGCACCTTGGGTGACACAAAAGGGGACACAAAAGGGCTTCCTGGGTAGCTCAGCTGGTAAAAAAATCCGCCTGCAATGCAGGAGACCGTGGTTCGATTCCTGGATCAGGAAGTTCCCCTGGAGAAGGGATAGGCTCCAGTATTCTTGGTTTTCTCTGGTGGTTCAGACCATAAAGAATTTGCCTGCAATGCAGGAGAACTTGGTTCAACCCCTGGTTTGGGAAGATCCCCTGGAGAAGGGCGTGGCAACACCCTCCAGTATTCTTGCCTGGAGAATCCCCATGGACAGAGGATCCTGGCAGCTATATAAAGTCCATGGGGTCTCAAAGAGTTGGACAGGATTGAGCAGCTAAGCACACACACAAATTTATTCCTTGCCAACTCTTCCGTTTCTTACCTCTCTCTCACTAGGCCAGTCCATCTGTCCTCATGGCTTGTATACTACCCACGTGGGGATAGTTTCCAAGTTTGTGTCTCTGGCTCAAATCTCTTCTGACTTCAGACTCCTGTATCAACTGTCTGGTTAACATAGCATCTCAAAGCTATCTCACACTTCACACATTCAAAGTGAAACTCTTGGTTTCCCTTCACACCTGCTTCTCCTCCTCTTCCTTATCTCAATAAATGTCATCATTACTACCCACCCAGCTGTTTATGCCAGAAAGCTGGGGATTATGCTTCTCTTCATTCCCCACATCCTGTCCATCAGCAAGTTCTAATGGTTCTCTCCAACAAACATGTTCCAAACCCATCCACTCTACTCCATACCCACTTCCACAACTCCTGCCCTGGCCTCCAGCTGGAGGCTGCTAACTGCTCCCCTAGGACCACACCCCCCCAAACCTGTCCTCTAATCCATTCCCCCATGTAAGAAATAAATATTCTTTTAAAACATAATTTATATCATGTCACATCCCATTTCACTTAGAAAATAATGAAAAATGTTTGGTGTTATATTTAGAATCAAAGCGAGATTTCTTACCCTGGTTTACAAAGCCTGGCCCTGTTCGCCTCAGCGACATGACTTGCTGTCATTTCCCCTCTGCCAGATGTGCAGGAGCCACCCACCATCTCCCTCCTTGGAGACTGTGAACGTGTTATTCCCTTGCTGTGAATGTTCTCCTTTTCTGCTCTTTGAAGGCTGGCTCCTTTTCACCCTCTGGGTCTCAGTTAAGTATCACCTGCTTAAAGAAGTTTTCTTCTTCAGCACTTTGCTTCAGTCTCACCCCAGCCTTCTACGTCACCACCATTATTTCCTTTCACAGCACCCCCTCTATATCCTTCATACACTTTCAAAACTCTGTAATGATTCATTTAACTTATTTACTTTTCATTGTCCATCCCTCTCTCCAGACTAAAAGTTCACTTATAGCAAGGATATTGTCTACCTTGTTTCTCTTTATAGACTTAGAGCCTAACACAGTGTCAATCACATAAGAAATGGTCAAGAAATGGACATACTAACATTTCCCTGGATCATCACTTACTATCAATATACTCTTATTTATTGCTGCCTAGTCATTTCTGTCCCCATAATCTATTTCATGTCCTTAGTTCAAAATAAGCATTTAATACTTATTTCAAGTTCTGTTACCTTATCACTATGCACTTATAATTTAAAAATAACTTTAAAGATGCTACTTCATTAATCTTCTAAATATTTTCTTCTATAAGTTAGCTCATTTCTTAAAATACCAAGTGTATTGGTTTCTGTTCAGTACAAATGACCACAAGGGAACTTCTCTGAAGGTCCAGTGGTTAAGACTCTGTTTCTGTTGCAAGGAGCACAGTTTCAACCCTGGCCAGGAAACTAGATTCCCACCACCCACCCTCCCCCCGCCCCACAAATACAAATGAGCACAAAACATCAGCGGCCTAATACAATTAAAGTATATTTCCACTCATGCTCCAAACCTCAGCATGTCAGCAAGGGCCTCTGCTCCACAGTCATCCAGGGATGCAGACGTATGGCAGAGCTGCAAGTGCGTCATACAGCCTCCTCAGTTTCCATGGAGGGAGAAGAGAGAATTAGAAACTGCCCATACTTGTTCCTTATTCAAAACAGCACACCATACCTTTGCTCATATGTCACTGGATTAAAACAAATAGTATGTCCCTGCCTAACAGCAAGGGGCCAGCCAGTAAGTGAAAAGCTCAGGGAGCATTCCTTTCTCAGCCCCTCCTGCCATACCATCAAAA
This sequence comes from Bos mutus, assembly GCF_027580195.1. Classification (NCBI taxonomy): domain Eukaryota; kingdom Metazoa; phylum Chordata; class Mammalia; order Artiodactyla; family Bovidae; genus Bos; species Bos mutus. The sequence continues at coordinate 119,957,943 of NC_091618.1, forward strand.
TGGCATCACTAACAATCTTAAAGAATTTAGAATTCTTTGCTTTTCTATAGTAGGTTGAGGATGTGTGTATATATGCATTTGCATATATGTATTGCTCACCTTAAACATACGATATGTATTTGTAATGTAATTCAATTTAGATGGGAGTGTTTGCATAGATGTGAGCAGTTAATATGCACAACTCACATGGAACAAAACCTTGAAAAGATCCTGTGTTTCATAACATACTGTGTAAATTAATACAATAAAAGAAAAAGTGTAACTGTGGGTGAGAATAATAGAAATAAGGAAAATGAAAAGAATGTTTTATTCAGCCATAAAAATAAATACTATCTCAGGGGTAATTTGTTCTTTCAATCTGACAAAAACATATGCATAAACATGTACATGCAAGTAAAAAGTTTCAACAAATCACCATTTCTCTCTAGATCAAAAACTTTTCACTAAAACTGTCAAAAGTCTTCTGTCCGTTAACTATACCTTATCTACCCTTTCAAAAATAAATCTTTTATTTGTGCTTAAAAAAAAAAAAAACCAACTTGGCTTAGCAGTAGCAATGGAAACCTGAAAAATAGTTGGTCTCTGACCTCAAGAAATCCATTTAATGAGAGAAGTCTGGCTTGTAAATGGTTAAGTACATTATGATAAAGTTTATAGTCAACATATCTGCAAGTGCTATTGGAACAGGGAAGAGAGGTAGAGGAGGCTTCATGGAAGTGATTTGACCAGAAACTTAACGAATGATTTGGGGGAAAGTGGGAGTGGGGAATATTTGACCAGAAACTTAACGAATGATTTGGGGGAAAGTGGGAGTGGGGAATCCAGTTCAAAAATCACTGTACCAACCAAGAATTCTGTGCCCAATTACATTGCATATCAAGATAAATTTCATGCACACATCTTTAGTCGGGTCACTTGTGCTGGGGAGCAGTCCAAAAAGATCTTGGCAGCCCTGATAAGCAATTCGCTAGATATAGAAAAAGGTTGCAACAAAGGTCCATCTTGTCAAAGCTATGGTTTTTCCAACAGTCATGTATGGATGTGAGAGCTGGACTATAAAGAAAGCTGAGTGCCAAAGAATCAATGCTTTTGAACTCTGGTGTTGGAGAAGTCTCTTGAGAGTCCCTTGGACTGCAAGGAGATCCAACCAGTAAATCCTAAAGGAAATCATTCCTGAATATTCATTGGAAGGACTGATGCTGAAACTCCAATACTCTGGCCACCTGATGCCAAGAACTGACCCATTTGAAAAGACCCTGATGCTGGGAAAGATTGAGGGCAGGAAGAGAAGCGGACAACAGAGGATGAGATGATTTGAAGACACCACCAACTCAGTGGACATGAGTTTGAGCAAGCTCCAGGTGTTGGACAGGGAAGACTGGCATGCTACAGTCCATAGGGTTGCAGAGTCAGACAGGACTGAGCGACTGAACTGAACTGAGAAGTGCTCTAAAGGCATGTGAGGGAGACCTCTCACACTTTTCTAAGGCAGAAAGTACAATCCCTGTAGAGAAAAATTTGGCAACCTCTTGTAAAATCACGTACACATTATTGACTGACTCAGCAATTCCCTTCTAGGAATCTACCAACACTGGCAAAAAATCGGATAGCTGTTATAGACAAAGCTATTGATTACAGCACTATTTTTAAAACCAAAAATATAGAAACAAAATTAACTTTCATCAACAAGGACTGGCCACATAAACTGTGATACATCTATGCAATACAGATCCTGCACCTGTAAAAGGAATGAAGACTATCTCTTTCAACAACTATAGAGTATTTTATATTTAAGTAAAAAAGCCACGAGAGGAAGAGTATAATATGCCATCATGTATCTAGGAAAGGAGGGACACTAATATTTATGCTTCTAAACCAAACATATGAAATTACCATTTTTATTTAAAAAGTAGTCAAATATTGGCAATTTGATCTAGTTCTATTTAATGAATATGCATTGGCCTATATTCTTGAAAGTGAAAAGTTAAAAATTTTTGAATGATGTCTTCAAGATACATATCCCACATTTTCCCTAAATAGTCCTAATTTGCACCTATTTCCAAGGTGTAGTTATTAATACAATCCCTTTTTACACTTAAAGTGTCTCAATTTAGAACAAAATGTTAGAAGGGGAGAAAAGGTAGACAGGACAAGTGGAAGTGAAGAAATAAGGATGGAAAAATCAGAAATAGAAGTTTGATTCCTTGAATACAGTTTGTGTTGTCAATTTAACATTGAAAATCTATAAAGATTTTAAATGTTAAATGAAGTCAATAAAACTAAAGGTATGTTTATTAGTATAATGTACAGAAGCAATTTAGAATGACATAACAATGCAATAATAGTTTCTTAGTGGGTTAAGGAAAAAAGAATTGCAAACATGTCTTAAACGCTTTTCATGAGTTATATTATTGATACTGCTAGTATTACTCTGGAGAATCCCAGGGATGGGGGAGCCTGGTGGGCTGCCATCTATGGGGTCGCACAGACTCGGACACAACTGAAGCGACTTAGCAGCAGCAGCAGCAGCAGTATTACTCTAAGAAAGCTTTATATGAAGTACAGAATAAAGCAAATGAATAATTGTATTTATGTCATTAAGAACCAAGATTTTCAGTAGGAGAGAAGAGATGATAAAGAAGTAAGTTTCAGTAAATATTTAATTAGCTCTCAATTTGAATAAGAAGCTCCAATATGAACTCAGGATAAATGTTTTATATGTGTGTGTATATATATATGTGTGTATATGTGTATGTATGTATGTATGTGTATATATATATGTATATATATGTATGTATATATATTTGAAGGACTTTAGGTTTCTAAAACAACTATAGATTCATAGCAAAATTGAGAGGAAAATACAGATATTTTCCCTTATATGCCCTGCCTCCACATATGTGCAGCCTCCCCTGTTATCAGTATCACTCACCGGAGTAGAATATTTGCTATAATTGATAAACTCACATTGATAGATCATAATCACCCAAAACCCATAGGTTATACTAGGGTTTACTCTTGATGCTATCCATTCTGCGATGCTAAGTTGCTTCAGTTGTGTTTGACTCTTTGCGACCCTATGGACTGTAGCCCATCAGACTCCTCTGTCCATGAGATTCCCTAGGCAAGAATATTGAAATGGGTTGCCATTCACTTCTCCAGAGGATCTCCCGACCCAGGGATGGAACCCACGTCTCTTATGTCTCCTGCATTGGCAAGTGAGTATTTACCATTAGTGCCACCTGGGAAGCCCCCATTCATTCTATAAGTTTGGATAAATATACAATGACATATTTTCATCATTATAATGTCATACAGACATTATAAAAATTCTTCATTCTCTACCTATACATTCCTCCAAATTCCACTCCTGGCAGCTACAATCTTTTTACTACCTCCCTAATTTTGCTATTTCCAGAAGATCAAATAGCTGGAATTTTATGTTATGCAGCTCTTCTCACAATAGTTTATTTCACAATATTAATTGCAGTAATATGCATTTAATATTCCTTCATATCTTTTAATGACTTGTTAGCTCATCTCTTTTAAACACTGAATAATATTTTATCATTTGGATACACCACTGTTTATTTACCATTAATCTACTGAAGGGTATCTTGATTGCTTACAAGTTTTGGCCATTATAAATAAAACTGCTACAAATATCTATGTGCAGGTCTTTATGTGGACATAAGTTTTCAACTTATGTGCTGTATGGATCACAACAAACTGTGGACAATTCTTCAAGAGATGGGAATACCAGACCACCTGACCTGACCTGCCTCCTGAGAAATCTGTATGAAGATCAAGAAGCAACAGTTAGAACTGGATATGGAACAACAGACTGGTTCCAAATTGGAAAAGGAGTATGTCAAGACTGTATATTATCACCCTGCTTATTTAACTTCTATGCAGAGTACATCATGAGAAATGCCAGGCTTGATGAAACACAAGCTGGAATCAAGATTGGGAGAAATATCAATAACCTCAGATATGCAGAGAACACCACCTTTATGGTAGAAAGTGAAGAAGAACTAAAGATCCTCTTGATGAAAGTGAAAAAGTTGGCTTAAAACTCAACAGTCAGACCATGGCATCCGGTCCCTCACTTCATGGCAAATAGATGGTGAAACAATGGAAATAGTGACAGACTTTATTTTGGGGGGCTCCAAAATCACTGCAGATAATGACTGCAGCCATGAAATTAAGAGACGCTTGCTCCTTGGAAGAAAAGTTGCGACCAACCTAGACAGCGTATTAAAAAGCAGAGACATACATTGCTGACAAAGGTCTGTCTAGTCAAAGCTGTGGTTTTTCCAGTAGTCATGTTTGGATGTGAGAGTTGGACTATAAAGAAACCTGAGTGCTGAAGAATTTATGCTTTTGAACTGTGGTGTTGGAAAAGACTCTTGAGCGTCCCTGAACTGCAAGGAGATCCAACCAGTCCATCCTAAAGGAAATCAGTCCTGCATATTCATTGGAAGGACTGATGCTGAAGCTGAAACTCCAATATTTTGGTCACCTGATGCGAAGAACTGACTCTTTGGAAAAGACCTTGATGCTGGGGAAGATTGAAGGCAAGAGGAGAAGGGGACGACAGAGGGTGAGATGGTTGGATAGCATCACCAGCTCAATGGACATGAGTCTGAGCAAGCTCCAGTAGTTGGTGATGGACAGGGAAGCCTGGCATGCTGCAGTCCATACGGTCACAAATAGTCAGACATGACTGAGCTACTAACTGAACTGAAGTTTTCAACTTCTTTGGGTAAATACAAGGAGCACTATTGCTGGATCATATAATAAGAGTATATTTAGTTTTGTAAGAAACTGTCCAACTCTCTTCCAGAGTGTCTGTACCATTCTCTATTTCAACCAGCAGAGAATGAAAGTTCGTGACTCCAAATCCTCGCCAACACTTGTTGTCAGTATTACAGACTTTGGCCATATTAATAGGTGTGTAAATGCTATTTCCCATCTGCATTTCTTTCTTTTTTTCACATCTGTATTTCTTCAGTTAGGTATCTGTTAAGGTCTTTGATCCATTTTTTAATCAGGTCTTTTTTTTTTTTTTGAGTTTTAACCATTCTTTGTATATTTTAAATAACAGTTCTTTTTTCAGATGTACTGTTTCCCAGCTTGTGGGTTTTTGTGTGTGTGTTGTTTTTTTTTTTTCTCATTCTCTTGATATTGCCTTTTGCAGAGCAAATATATTTTTTAAAATTTTATTGAAGTCTAGCTCATCAATTATTTCTTTCATGGATTATGCCTTTAAAGTTGTGTCTAAAAAGTCATCATCACAGTCAAGGTCATCTAGTTTTTCTCTTATTTTATTTTCTGGGGGTTTTGTAGCTCTGTGTTTTACATTTGGTCTATGATGCATTTTGAGTTAATTTGTAGTGAGTGTAAGGACTGTATCTAGATTTATTTTTGGCAAGTGAATTTTCAGTTGTGTCAGCACCATTTATTGAAAAACTATTTGTGCTCCATTGTGTTGCCCTTGCCCCTTTGTCCACGCTCAGTTGGCCGTGTTTATGGGGGTCTATTTCTGGGTTCTCGATCTTGTTCCATTGATCTGTTTGTTTATTCTTTTGCCACATTCTGATTACTGTAGATGTATAGTGAATCTTGAAACTGGGTATTATCAGTCCCCCATTTTATTTTTCTTTTTCAATATTGTGCTGGCTATTTTGGGTCTTTCACCTCTCCATACAAACTTTAGGATTTGTTTGTTGATACCTGCAGATTAACTTATTGAGACTTTGATTTGAATTGTGCTGAATCTATAGATCAGGTTGGGAAGACCTGACATCTTGTCAATATTGAGTTTTCCTATCCATGAATGTGTTATATTTCTCCATTTTTCTTGTTCTTTGATTTCATTTATCAGAGTTTTGTGGTTTTCCTTAAATAGGTCCTAAACATATTTTGTTATATATATATATCAAAGTATTTATTCTTCTTGGGTGCTAAATGTAAATGGCATTGTGTTTTTTATTTCCAGTTCCACGTGTTTATTGCTGCTATATATTGATAAGGAAGCAATTGACTTTTGTATATAAACCTTTTATTCTACAACCTTGTTTATTAGTTCTAAGAGTTTTTGTTGAATCTTTCAGATTTTCTATATAGATGATTATGTCATCAGTTAACAAAGACAACTTTTATGTCTTCCTTCCCAATCCGTATACCTTTTCTTACTTATTACTTTAGCTAGAACATCCAATACATTGTTGAGAAGAAGTGTTAAGAGAAGTCATTCTTGCCTTGTACATGATCTAGTGGGAAAGCTTCTAGCCTCTCACTATTAAGTATAAGGTAAGATGTGGGGTTTCTGAAGGTAGTCTATTAGGTTGAGAAATTTCTCCTCGATTTCTAAATTATCATTAAAGGATATTGGATTTTGTTAAGTGCTTTTTCTTCAACTATTGGTATAATTATGTGATTTTCTCCTTTGTCTCGTGATGTGATGGGTTACATTAGTTGATTTTCAAATGTTGAATCAGCCTTGCACACCTGAGGTAAATCCCACTTGGTCATGGAGAAGGCAATGGCACCCCACTCCAGTACTCTTGCCTGGAAAATCCCTTGGATGGAGGAGCCTGGTAGGCTGCAGCCCATGGGGTCATGAAGAGTTGGACACAACTGAACAACTTCACTTTCACTTTTCACTTTCACGCGTTGAAGAAGGAAATGGCAGCCCACTTCAGTGTTCTTGCCTGAAGAATCCCAGGGACGGCGGAGCCTGGTGAGCTGTCGTCTATGGGGCCGCGCAGAGTTGGACACAACTGAAGTGACTTAGCAGCACCAGCAGCAGCATGATGTATAATCATTCTTATATTTTGAGGAATTCCATTTGCTAATATTTCATTGAGAATTTTAGCATTTGTGTTCTAAGCGGCGATAGCCTGTCATTTTGCTTTATTGTAATGTTTTTGTCTGGATTTGGTATCAGGGTAATTCTGGTCTCATGAGTTGTAAAATATTCTCTCTGCTTCTATCTTCTGAAAGAGATTGTAGGGAGTTGGCACAATTTATTCCTTAAATGTTCGGTGAAATTTACCAGAAACCCATCTGGGCCTGATGTTTTCTTTTTTGGAAGATTATTAATTAATGATTCAATTTCTTTAATAGAGATAGGCTTATTCAGAGGGTCTATTTCTTCTTTTGTGAATTTTGGCAGTTGGAGTCTTTCAAGGAATTGGTCTATTTCATCTAGGTTATCAAATTTGTGGACATAGAGTTGTCCAGACTATCCCCTGATTTTCCTTTTATTATCCATGGGATCTGTAGTGATGCCAACACTTCCATTTCTGATATTAGTAATTTGTGTCCTCTCCCTTTTTGCTTAGTTAGTCTGGCTAAAGGCTTGTCAATGTTATTTGATTTTTTTCCAGAGAACTATATTTTGGTTTTATTGATTTTCTCTGTTTATTTATTTTTCAGTTTTGTGGATTTCCACTCTAAATCTTAGTACTTCTTTTCTTTTGCTTACTTTGGGTTTAAAACGCTCTTATTTTTCTAGTTTGCCAATATTTCTCAAAAACCAACAAACAGAAACATACTTCCTAATTCCGTACACTGAAAAAAGCTAGAGACAGTGACCAGTTCAGTAGCTCTGAGCATCCCTAGTGTCCACATTGTGATCACTAATATAAATTATTTCTTAAAGGAGCAAGGATCCTTGGAGAAATAAATGCCTCCAGGTCCAGGGTAGGAAAAGCCAAGGTAGCCTGGACTTCTTGACATGCCAGGAAGTAAAAAAGCTATCAATGATGACCAACATCTAGCAAAAGGGTTCAGAGGATGCCTTGAATAGTCTTCCACTGACAAAAATGGATGGAGAGGAGGGAATTATGCATTTCTCCTGCCTTTCTTTAACTTTACCTCAGTGTAAGCAATTACTTTATGTTGGAAAACTTCTCTTTATGGAAGTGTTATGTTATGTTAATAAATAAGGTTTTTAAAACTAGAATATAGCTCTTTTGAATTCCTAATTTATTAGTCAACCTGGGAAATGACCATCAATAGCTAAAATTGTAAAATTACTTGCCGTAGGTTGTTTATAACTTCTGAGTATATACAAACCACCACCTCTGAAGTAATCTGATAATATGTTTTGATCTGACAGTGCCACAGAATACTTGGGACATCACAGGAATGCAACGACCACAGTTCAGAAAGTGGGAAATCTGTAGGAAAACCACGTGTTTTTTTACTCTATAGACCTAAAGACACTTAAGAAACATCAAACAATCACAACATATTAATTATTTGTATCTTGATTCAAACAAACAAATTATATAAAGCAAAAAAAAGTAATCACTTATAAGATTATAACCAGAAAAATGTGAATACTAGTTGGATATTTTTTTCATCTATCTGTTTCATCTTTTTATTTGTTGTAATGATATTTTGGTTATTTTTTTTTTCAAGAGCCCCACGCATTTTCTATTGGGGGAAAAAGAAAATAAATGCAACTAATTGTAAATAACCTCTCTTCTGTAGCAATCTACTGATATGGCTGCTTTTCTTAAATTTCTATATAAGGACAGAGCTTCTGGAACCCTGTCTCCAACTAACACCATCAATTTAAGCACTCAGCACAATCTGATCATAATATGCTTCACAGTTATAGCATGTAATTATGGTTAATGTACTCTGCAAACAAGCAAACAAAAGCCTCAAATACTCTATTGGCATTTCCTATAGATCAAAGAAACAAGTTTTTTCTTCTATGGAACACATGCCTCTTGGTCTTGTTACATTTTCTGCTCTAATATCCTATATCTAAGGTCAGATACAAAAGGACTGATGCCATAAAGGAAAGCTTTTAACTCTAGAAAGACTGTGAGCAAAGGATGGTTGTGGTGTTATATTGCAAATAGCGACCAGAAAAAAAAATTCAGAATATGTGAGGGTAGTAGGTCCTGACTGTCACTGGGATATGGGAAAATCAGTTTACATACCAGAATGGGGTGGTTACAAACAGGAGGAAAGTTGAAACAGGTGCTGAGAAGCTACGTTTAGCTGAGAAATAAGAATGGAATCCAGGTTAAAGATAGAGTCAGGAGAACAGATGGAACAAAAGTTGAGCAGTGAGCAGTGGTGAATAACCAGAACGGGAACAGTGTCAGAACCAGAACAAAGGAAAATACAGAAATCAATTCTCTGAAGAAGCAACAGAGATCAGACTCTTACCAGCTTGCTGTGAAGAAAATGTCTCTGGAGGTACGGGATAATTTTTGAAAAGCATTGGCCAGAGGCTGTTATTCACAACTCCAGTTACCTTAAAAGAACTTTGGTTCTCAGTAGCTAGGAAATTATATGCTGCTCACCACCACAACTGGGGTTTCCCAGGTGGTGCTAGTGGTAAAGGACCTGCCTGCCAATGCAGGAGACATAAGAGACACGGGTTCAATCCCTGGGCCTGGAAGGTCACCTGGAGAAGGCATGGCAACCCACTCCAGTGTTCTTGCCTGGAGAATCCCATGGACAGAGGAGGCTGGCGGGCTACAGTCTATTGGGTTGCACAGAGACTGAAGCAACTTGGCATGCACACCACAATTGTACATTATTCATTAAACATATTGGCTAAAAATTGTAATGGCACCGTATCACAGGGTTTAGTTTAAGGATTAAATAAAATTAAGTATTTAAGCACTCAGTACAGTGCTCCTTAAAGGTTAGCTTCAACACAGTAACAACTAATATTGAAGGGAGGCTGTGTTTGTAAATTATATCTTATTAAAGCAAGTCACTAAATCCTGTCATTTCTACTCCTCTGAGGTCTTTAAACTTATTCCTGCCTGACAACTCTGCTGATAATAACTTATTTAAGCCAGTGGTTCTCTAAATATAATCCAGGGATCCCTGTGGGACCCCAGTACTCTTTCGAGATCTCCAGGAGGTCAAAAATAATTTCATAGTAATATTAAGATGTTAATTGCCTATTTCACTCTCACTATCTCCCACACATTCAGCAGAATTTTCTGCAAGCTACATGATGGGTGATGACATCATTACTCTGTTGCCTAATACAACAGGTGTTCTCTCCTATGCTTTAAAATTTCCTCACTTTTTGTTTCTGGTATGGTAGAGATCAATGGATAGAATCCATTTAAATGTAAGTTCTTTGAGGTCCTTTGGGGTTTTTAATAGGATAAAAGAGTCCTAAAACCAAAAAGATTGAGAACAGCTGCTTTAAACAATCATTTATCTCTTTAACGTATACAACTATTTTCTAACATTTCCTTCCCTTTTTGTGATTTCTTCAAAGTGTTCATTCAAAAATGTAACTCTGATCATGTTGCATCTCTGCTAAAAATTTTGATATCTCTTATAACCTAGAAGATGCAGAAGTCACAAAGAACAATGGAACAAACAAAAGAGGCTTTAGTTTCAACTAGGGCTAAATTCAAATTCCCTGTGTGTCAGACTCTGCTAATTGTCCCCCTAGTAGCCATTTATCATTTTCACTTTTGTAATAAAACTCCTGAGTTTTAGCTCAGTGAATAGCATCACCACTAGAAATAATGCCCTTGAAGATGAGTGTAGTCATATGATGTTGGGCATTGGGAGATGAATAGAAGTGATATATATGCAATATCCAGGTCAAATTGTTGAAAAAAAGAAGCTGGTTTTCTCCCACATCTTTTCTCCTTCCTGCAAGCTTCAAAGGGGGCTAGAAACCACTGAGGCAGCTTCAGTCATGTGAATGAAGATCCTACCTACCCACTTCAGATTGTCTGCCTAAGATCATACTGTTTCATGGGGAAAAAATCAGCCTTTCTCGAGTCCATTTTAACCAAGTAGGCAAAGATTTGGGCTTAACCTCAATGAAGTGCCTGACATGACCTGAATCCCTTAAGTAAATCTGAGTTCCCATTAACCTGGGCCTGCTCCAAATAATCTTTTTTTTTTTTCATTTTTTCTTTCATTTAATATGAATGAAGTAATGCTAGGCACTATGCACAGTAGTATAGCAATATCTAGGCGCTATTTTAAAACATCTGTCTACACATGGGATTCAAAATGAAAAAACAAAAATAAGCAACAACAACAAAAATCAATGTCCTGATAGGCAAGCAAAGAAAAATGACTTGCTGAGGTCCTGCTACTTGTACGCAGACCCGGAAATCATGTGATCCTCAACAAGTGACAGGGTTCCAGATTTATTAGAAAAGGCAGTAAAGAAAAAAAAGGGACACTAGTCCCTGACCCAGAATGCAAAGTGTAGAGCAGGGTCTGTACAGAGAGGTACCTGTGGGTGACTGAAAAATAACATAAGCACATCTTTTATCAAGACTGAGCCATTCTAGAATCTAGGTGAGACTGAACATGAAAGTAGAAGATGAATAATCCAAGCTCACCAAGACCTGGGGTAGCCATATAAGGAGGAGTACTTCTGCACTAAAGGGGATATGTATAGAATGTTGGAATTATACCTTTCGCAGACATACTTTGGGACTTTTCTGGTGGCTCAATGGTAAAGAATCTGCCTGCAATGCAGGAGACTTGAGTTTGATACCTGGATTAGGAAGATCCCCTGGAGGAGGAAATGGCAACCCACTTGAGTATTCTTGCCTGGAGAATCCCTATGGACAGAGGAGTCAGGTGGGCTTCAGTCCATGGGGTTGCAAAGACACGACTGAGCATGAGATTTGCTTTTCCGTATGGAAAAGTCACATGCTTTCCCAGCCCATTTATTGTTTAAAATGGGAATGTGATTCATTTGGGTGATTGACAGTGTTACTGATACATTTTTACTGAAAAATAATTTCAAATTTTACATTGTTTTTAGGATGAACCACAGGAAATTTCTGCTTGTGGATCAAATAGGGAATTAAAGATTCATACACCTGTAAGAAGGTAAGAGTGAAGGCCAGGAAGCCTTCTTTTGAGAAATGTGAACATGGAAGAATTGAAGGTAAGTCAAGACCAAAGTTCTTCAGTATCTGTAGCATCAAAATGGCTGATACTCAGGAAGATAGATCTTCCTTGGTGGCTCAAACGGTAAAGCATCTGCCTGCAATGCGGGAGACCTGTTCAGTCCCTGGTTTGGGAAGATCTCCTGGAGAAGGAAATGGCAACCCACTCCAGTATTCTTGCCTAGAAAATCCCATGGACAGAGGAACCTGGTTAGGCTATGGTCCATGGGGTCGTGAAGAGTCAGACACGACTGAGTGACTTCACTCACTCAGGAAGATATCAAAATGCCAAAGGTATAACTTTACTTCTTCCGTCTACCTAAGGTCTGTTTAAACCTAAAGCATTAATGGCTTTTCCTTTTCTTCTCCTTACAAATTTAATGTAAATATCTTTCATTGATTGATAATTTGTAACTAGAATCCTGCTGGCAAGGGAATCTGTAGAACAGTTTCCAGATGTTATGCCCTGTGGTACAGGGAGGAATCTAGAAGAATATTAACCTATGTTAATATCATTTTTTATTAACTAGACTATCGATAGTTTTCCTAGAGTAGAATAAATAAGAATTAAGAGCAGAAAGAAAAGGTAGGGGAAGTGTGTGTCAACTCAGAGTCTTTGTCTGTTAAGTAGCCTTTTCCCTTTGTTCCCCTCTACTGTGTATGATGCAGATGACACCACCCTTATGGCAGAAAGTGAAGAGGAACAAAAAGCCTCTTGATGAAAGTGAAAGTGGAGAGTGAAAAAGTTGCCTTAAAGCTCAACATTCAGAAAACTAAGATCTTGGCATCGGGTCCCATCACTTCATGGGAAATAGATGGGGAAACAGTGGAAACAATGTCAGACTTTATTTTGGGGGGTTCCAAAATCACTGCAGATGGTGACTGCAGCCGTGAAATTAAAAGATGCTTACTCCTTGGAAGGAAAGTTATGTCCAATCTAGATAGCATATTAAAAAGCAGAGACATTACTTTGCCAACAAAGGTCCATCTAGTCAAGGCTATAGTTTTTCCAGTGGTCATGTATGGATGTGAGAGTTGGACTGTGAAGATGGCTGAGCACTGAAGAATTGATGCTTTTCAACTGTGGTGTTGGAGAAGACTCTTGAGAGTCCCTTGGACTGCAAGGAGATCCAACCAGTCTATCCTGAAGGAGATCAGCTCTGGGATTTCTTTGGAAGGACTGATGCTGAAGCTGAAACTCCAGTACTTTGGCCACCTCATGCGAAGAGTTGACTCATTGGAAAAGACTCTGATGCTGGGAGGGATTGGGGGCAGGAGGAGAAGGGGACGACAGAGGATGAGATGGCTGGAAGGCGTCACTGACTCGATGGATGTGAGTCTGAGTGAACTCTGGGAGTTGGTGATGGACTCGGAGGCCTGGCGTGCTGCAGTTCATGGGGTTGCAAAGAGTCGGACACGACTGAGCGAATGAACTGAACTGAACTGAACTGAACTGTGTATGAATGGAAATAAACACTAGCACTCATACCCCAAATGTTTGTGTGTGTGTGTGTGTGTGTGTGTACTTCCTTAGGATCCACAAAAGAAAGAGAGTTATTTTCTCTTTGTCTCTGCACTTTCCTTTATTCAAGGAGTAAAGGTCATATCTATAATTTTTAAAATGTGGAAATTGGAATTGTTTCAAACTATATAACATATTAAATACATACTTTTTTCATTAATGTCCATTTAAAATAGAAACTGATGTGTTATTGTTAATGAAAATGTAATTTTTCATTTGGTAAAGATGTCCCTAGACTCACTATTTCAGCTTTTCAGATTGATTATTTAAGAAACCCATGGCAGACCTAAGCCATGGGGCTTTTACTGTAATTATAGCTGATTCTCGGACATTATATTAATACTAGACTGTTAGTATAATAACGGCCACTGATGTACTTTTCATTTGTATTTACACAATAGTATCTATCTATGAAAAGCAGCTAATTTGTCATAATGGTAAGCTGGTGTTTTTAAGGTGCATTTTAAAAGGGTATTTCTTTATGACTTGACCACAATAGTTCATGTTGGGAAATTGTATTATTTTTTTCAATATGTCAGTGGTTAATCTATTTTGTGACCTGTTTAAGCCTGGTTTGGTGCTCATCGTTAAAGTTATAATTGTCAAATGTCTAACACATTGTCACACATACATGCATACACAAAAAGATATTGAGGGGAATTATCTATGAGAATAATGTTTCTTGGAATTATAGAATTCCAAGAATTATTGACATTTGAAATGATTTTTTCCACATTAAAAAATGAGTAAAATTACTTAGGAGAAATAACAACGCATTTCTTTCTGCAGATTATTTTTTATAACTGTATTTTATTTATTTATTTTATGGTTGTGCTAGGTCTTCATTGCTGCATGGACTTTTCTCTAGCTGCAGCAAGTGGGGGCTATTCTCTAGCTGTGAGGCTCAGACTTACAACTGTGGTGGCTTCTTTTGCGGTGGAGCACACAGCTCTTAAGACTCAAGGGCACACAGGCTTCAGTAGTTACAGAACATGGGCTCAGTAGTTGTGGCACACAGGTTTAGTTGCTCCACGGCATGTGAGATCTTTCCAAATCAGGGATCGAACCAATGTCCCCTCCATTGGCAAGCAGATTCTTTTTTACCACTAAGCCACCAAGGAAGCCCTCTGATTACTTTCTTTTACTTTATACCTAGATCTAAATATTTCAGCCCATTGTTGAAAGTGAAAAGTGAAAGTTAGCCACACGGTCATGTCCAGCTCTTTGCCATCCCATGAACTGTAGCCTGCCCAGCTCCTCTATCCATGGGATTCACCAGGCAAGAGTACTGGAGTGGATGGCCATTCCCTTCTCCAGGGGATCTTCCTGACCCAAGGATGGAACCCAATTCTCCTGCTTTGCAGGCAGATTCGTTACCAACTGAGCCATTAGGGAAGCCCTACCAGGTTTCTAATTTGAATTCTTACAGAAAACACACACATCCATATTCACATGTGCACACAGCAACACACCTATCTACTTCCACAGAGGTTTTAAAAAAAGAAAAGAAAAGATATATTTTTTAAAGTGGAGGTGTTTTTAAGAGGTAGAATTACATGTTTGCTAATATTTTGTTAAGGATTTTGTGTCTAAGGTATATTGGTCTATAGGTTTGCTTTGTTTTGTTTTGTACTGTCTTCCTCTGATTTGGTATGAGGTTAATTAACATTGGCCTCATAAAACAAGTTGAGCATACTCTTCTGTATTCTGAAAGAGGTTGTGCTGAACTCATGTTAATTCTTCTTTAAATATCTAATAGAATTCTGCAATGAAACCATTTTGTCCTGAAGATATCTTTTTCAGGAGCTTTTAAAGTATGAATTCAATTTCTTTAATGTTTATATGACTATTCAGATTATTTTGTCTTAGTTGAATTTTGGCAGTTTGTGATTTTCATGGAATTGGTCCATTTCTTCTACTTTGTTTAATTAAGGAGCATAAAATTGTTCACAGTATTTCATTATTATCTTTTTATTGGCTGCAAGAATCTGTAGTGATTCTTTTTAAACAGGTAAATTTTGCAAAAGTAAAATGCACAGATCTGAGCAACACATTTTGATGAGGTTTACAAACATGTACACCCATCTGGGCTTCCCTGGTGGCTCAGAAGGTAAAGTGTCTGCCTGTGATGTGGGAGACCCAGGTTTGATCCCTGGCTCGGGATGATCCCCTGGAGGAGGAAATGGCACCCCACTCCAGTACTTTTGCCTGGAAAATCCCATGGACGGAGGACCCTGGTAGGCTGCAGTCCATGGGGTCGCAGAGTTGGACACAACTGAGCGACTTCACTTTCACTTTCATACACCCATCTGAGGCTTCCCAGGTGACACTAATGGTAAAGAATCAAGTTGCCAATGCAGAAGATGCAAGATATGTGGGTTTGATCCCTGGGCTTGGAAGATCCCCAGGTCAGGAAGATCCCCTGGAGTAGGAAGTGGCAACCCACTCAAGAATCTTTGCCATGGAAAAATCTCTGGACAGAGGAGCCTGGCAGGCTATAGTCCATCGGGCTGCTTTAACCACTGCCCAGATAAAATTAAGAGTATTTCCCCCACTCTTCAATGTTCACATGACTTCCTCGTCAGTCAATAAGCGGGACGTCTGAGGAAACCATTGCAAAGCTTGCTTTCACGCTAGGACAGGGGCTGGCAAACCACAGCTCAGATCAGTTAAATCTGGCCTACAACTTACTTGTGTAAGTGAGGTTTTAAGGACATGAAGTCACACCCATTCTTAAGCAAACTACTGCTGTCACATCACAAGGGCCGGGCTGAGTACCTGAGACTGAGACATTATTGCCCTCACTGGAAAGTCAGTCTTTTCTGGATTTTCTACTGTTCCTGCAGAGACCCAGCCTCCCGAGCCGTAAAAATTGACAAGTCATAAAGACAGAGTGCTTTCATCTGTCTCCTGGAAACATTTGTAACTTTACATTTGAAGGGTATGAATTTACATTTAAAAGGGGACAAAACTAGGAGCCATTTGTTTTCATTTCAAAATAATGTATAATGGGGGCCTTCTTCTTTTTCTTCCCCAGTGAAGATCTGTTTACATTAGAGAGATAAGATATAGGTCCTTTTTCAGGAGATGTGAAGGGCAGCTGCACAGCAGTTCCCAAATAAAATCCCAGATTTTCTGGGGTTCCTCTCCTGTGGTACAAAGTTTCCTATTTGTACTGTAGCCCTGAACTTCTGGCTTTTACCACATTTCCCTGAAGGGAGAGAACAAAGCGTAGGAAATTTATGTAAAGATTGCTACAAGCAATACTAGTCTGCCTTTATCAGAAACTTCTTGTTTGCTTTCAGGACAAAACAAATGAACACAGATACTAAAAATTTGTCACCACAAAGCCTAAAATCTTTATTATCTGGCCCTTTACAGAAAAAGCTTGCCAACCCTTGCCATAGAGTAGTATTACTGTTCTTGAACTGAAATACAAGGAATCATAAGTTTATACTCCATCTGGTTTTTGTTCAACATAATGTTTTAGAGATATGTCCATATTATTGTACATAAAAAGATGCTCAACATGAAAGCTGCAGTTAAGTTTTACTTGGGGCAGCATGGAGACAGCACCTCAGATAGCTCTGACAGACTTACCCAAAGAGGCAGTGGGAGAAGGTCAATACGTAAGATTTTGGTGACAAGGGAGTTCAGTGCAATCAAGTGTTTACTTTACAAAAGGTTTTCTGCTAGTCAAGATGAGCTGATGTCACCATGAAGGGATTTAGTGATTTTCTAGATATGAGGAGATGCAAGGATTGGGGTCATGAAATCAGTTCCTGAAAATATTGAACTATCTAAAGACCTGTTTCACCAGTTTCCCTGGGGCACAGAGTGCCTCACTGTCCACCCTAAATCCCCCTGAGGGTGCTGAAGGTCAGCAGCTGCAGTTACACAGGGTTCAGTCTCCACAGAGGCAGATGGCAAACACCCTTGGTGTTCAGTAGCTGGCAAATGCTCTTGGCAAGTGCCAGTTTGTAGTTGGCAATATCAAATTTCTTCTCTTAATTTCTAAACAAATGCCATTATGTGGCTATTCTATAATTTATTCACTTTCTATTTGATGAACATCTGAACTGTTTTCAGTTTTGTATTATTAGGCACAAAGTTATTATGAACATTCTTGTACAACTCTTTGCAGATGTGATTTTCCTTTTCTTGGCTATAACTTCTGAGTTATAGCAAAATACATGTTTAACTATATTTTTAAAATCTCAGTTGCCAAAACTAGGTGTATTATTTTACACGCTCAGTGTCAATGCATTAGTGTTCTAGTTGATCCAAACTGGTTTTTTTCGTGTGTTCAGTCATGTCCAACTCTTTGCAACCCCATGGACTGTGGTCCACCAGGCTCTTCTATCCATGGGATTATCCCAACAAGAATACTGGAATGGGTTGCCATTTCCTCCTCCAAGGGATCTTCCTGACCCACGGATCAAACCAGAGTCTCATGAGTCTCCTGCATTGGCAGGTGGATTCTTCACCACTGAACCACCTGAGAAGCCCCCATCCAAATTGATATCAGTACTTAATATGATCAGTCTTCTTACTCTAAGCCATTCTATGGGTGTAAGGTGTTACCCTTTTCAAAGCTTAATTACATTATTCCAAATAATAATGATGTTGGGCTCCTTTTTGTGTGCTTATTAGTCAATCCTATGCTTTTTGTGAAGTGTGTGTCATTGTTGATCCTTTTAAATTCTATTTTTAGCAATTCACTTTGTATTTTGGATGAAAGTCATTTGTCAGATACATGTATTGTGAATATATTCCCCAATCTGTGACTTGCCTTCACTTTTTCTTAAGAATATTTTTGAATGAGAAATTTTTTTTTAATTTTGATAAAAGTCCTGTTTATCTATTCTTTCATAGTTGATAGTTTCTGTACCCTAAGAAATATTTGCCTATTTTATAGTGGGGAAGATGTTCTCTTACATTTTCTTCCAGAAGCTATTCTTTTATACTTGACATTTAGGTCTATGAGCTACTTTGAGTCAACTTTTATGTATGGTGTTAGGAATAGGTGTCCAAGTTTTGTTTTTGTTTTTCTACAGAACATCCAGTTTTTCCAGCAACATTTGTTGAAGATATTTTCCTTTCTTGCTTAATTTCTTTGGTTTTTTTAATTGAAACTCAGTTTGCGTATGTGTATAAATCTGTTTCTGACCTCTATTCTGTCTGTTGATTTGTCTTTGTTGTTGTCTAGTTACCCAATCATATCTGACTCTTTTGTGACCCCATGGATTAAGATTGTTCAGGTAAGAACACTGGAGAGGATTGTCATTTCCAGGGAATCTCCCTGACCCAGGGATCTAGCCAGTGTCTCCTGCCTTCAGGCAGATTCTTTACCACTGAGTCACCACTGATTTGTCTGTGTGTATGTGTGAAAGTGCTACTGGAGATCAGTGGAGAAATAACTCCAGAAAGAATGAAGGGATGGAGCGAAAGCAAAAAGAATACCCAGCTGTGGATGTGACTGGTGATAGAAGCAAGGTCCGATGCTGTAAAGAGCAATATTGCATAGGGACCTGGAATGTCAGGTCCATGAATCAAGGCAAACTGGAAGTGGTCAAACAAGAGATGACAAGAGTGAATGTCAACATTTTAGGAATCGGTGAACTGAAATGGACTGGAATGGGTGAATTTAACTCAGATGACCATTATATCTACTACTGCAAGCAGGAATCCCTCAGAAGAAATGGAGTAGCCATCACAGTCAACAAAAGAGTCCGATATGCAGTACTTGGATGCAATCTCAAAAACAACAGAATGATGTCTGTTGGTTTCCAAGGCAAACCATTTAATACCACAGTAATCCAAGTCTATGCCCCAACCAGTAACGCTGAAGAAGCTGAAGTTGAATGGTTCTGTGAAGACCTACAAGACCTTTTAGAACTAACACCCAAAAAAGATGTCCTTTTCATTATAGGGGACTGGAATGCAAAAGTAGGAAGTCAAGAAACACCTGAAGTAACAGGCAAATTTGGCCTTGGAATACGGAATGAAGCAGGGCAAAGACTAATAGAGTTTTGCCAAGAAAATGCACTGGTCATAACAAACACCCTCTTCCAACAACACAAGAGAAGACTCTATACATGGACATCACCAGATGGTCAACACCGAAATCAGATTGATTATATTCTTTGCAGCCAAAGATGGAAAAGCTCTATACAGTCAGCAAAAACAAGACCAGGAGCTGACTGTGGCTCAGACCATGAACTCCTTATTGCCAAATTCAGACTTAAATTGAAGAAAGTAGGGAAAACCACTAGACCATTCAGGTATGACCTAAATCAAATCCCTTATGATTATACAGTAGAAGTGAGAAATAGATTTAAGGGCCTAGATCTGATAGAGTGCCGAATGAATTATGGAATGAGGTTCGTGACATTGTACAGGAGAGAGGGATCAAGACCATCACCATGGAAAAGAAATGCAAAAAAGCAAAATGGCTGTCTGGGGAGGCCTTACAAATAGCTGTGAAAAGAAGAGAAGTGAAAAGCAAAGGAGAAAAGGAAAGATATAAGCATCTGAATGCAGAGTTCCAAAGAATAGCAAGAAGAGATAAGAAAGCATTCCTCAGTACACAGTATTCAGTGCAAAGAAATAAAAGAAAACAACAGAATGGGAAAGACTAGAGATCTCTTCAAGAAAATCAGATACCAAGGGAACTTTTCATGCAAAGATGGGCACAATAAAGGACAGAAATAGTATGGACCTAACAGAAGCAGAAGATATTAAGAAGAGATGGCAAGAATACACAGAAGAACTGTACAAAAAAGATCTTCACGACCCAGATAAGCACGATGGTGTGATGACTGACCTAGAGCCAGACATCCTGGAATGTGAAGTCAAGTGGGCCTTAGAAAGCATCACTACGAACAAAGCTAGTGGAGGTGATAGAATTCCAGTTGAGCTATTCCAAATCCTGAAAGATGATGCTGTGAAAGTGCTGCACTCAATAAGCCAGCAAATTTGGAAAACTCAGCAGTGGCCACAGGACTGGAAAAGGTCAGTTTTCATTCCAATCCCAAAGAAAGGCAATGCCAAAGAATGCTCAAACTACCACACAATTGCACTCATCTCACATGCTAGTAAAGTAATGCTCAAAATTCTCCAAGCCAAGCTTCAGCAATATGAGAACCGTGAACCCCTGATGTTCAAACTGGTTTTAGAAAAGGCAGAGGAACCAGAGATCAAATTGCCAACATCCGCTGGATCATGGAAAAAGCAAGAGTTCCAGAAGAACATCTATTTCTGCTTTATTGACTATGCCAAAACCTTTGACTGTGTGGATCACAATAAACTGTGGAAAATTCTGAAAGAGATGGGAATACCAGACCACCTGACCTGCCTCTTGAGAAATTTGTATGCAGGTCAGAAAGCAACAGTTAGAACTGGACATGGAACAACAAACTGGTTCCAAATAGGAAAAGGAGTACATCAAGGCTGTATATTGTCACCCTGCTTATTTAACCTATATGCAGAGTATATCATGAGAAACGCTGGACTGGAAGAAACACAAGCAGGAATCAAGATTGCCGGGAGAAATCTCAATAACTTCAGATATGCAGATGACACCACCCTTATGGCAGAAAGTGAAGAGGAACTCAAAAGCCTCTTGATGAAAGTGAAAGTGGAGAGTGAAGAAGTTGGCTTAAAGCTCAACATTCAGAAAACAAAAATCATGGCATCTGGTCCCATCACTTCATGGCAAATAGATGGGGAAACAGTGGAAACAGTGTCAGACTTTATTTTTCTGGGCTCCAAAATCACTGCAGATGGTGACTACAGCCATGAAATTAAAAGACACTTACTCCTTGGAAGGAAACTTATGGCCAACCTAGATAGCATATTCAAAAGCACAGACATTACTTTGCCAACAAAGGTCCATCTAGTCAAGGCTATGGTTTTTCCTGTGGTCATGTATGGATGTAAGAGTTGGACTGTGAAGAAGGCTGAGCACCAAAGAATTGATGCTTTTGAACTGTGGTGTTGTAGAAGACCCTTGAGAGTCCCTTGGACTGCAAGGAGATCCAACCAGTCCATTCTGAAGGAGATCAGCCCTGGGATTTCTTTGGAAGGAATGATGCTAAAGCTGAAACTCCAGTACTTTGGCCACCTCATGTGAAGAGTTGACTCATTGGAAAAGACTCTGATGCTGGGAGGAATTGGGTGCAGGAGGAGAAGGGGACGACAGAGGATGAGATGGCTGGATGGCGTCACTGACTCGATGGACGTGAATCTGAGTGAACTCTGGGAGTTGGTGATGGACAGGGAGGCCTGGCATGCTTCGATTCATGGGGTCTCAAAGAGTTGGACACAACTGAGCAACTGATCTGATCTGATCTGATGTGTGAAAGTCGTTCAGTCTTGTCTGACTTTTTGTGACTCCATGGACAGTAGCCTACCAGGCTCCTTTGTTCATAATTCTCCAGGCCAGAATACTAGAGTGTGTAGCTATTTCCTTCTCCTGGGGGTCTTCCCATCCCAGGGATCAAACCCAGGTCTCTTGCATTGTGGGCAGATTTTTTACCATCTGACCCACCAAGTAAGCCCAAGAATAGTGGAATGGATAGACTATCCCTTCTTCAGCAGATCTTCCCAACCCAGGAATTGAACTGGAGTCTCCTACATTGCAGCTGGATTCTTTAGCATCTGAGCCACCAGGGAAGCCCAGTGGCTTCCTTTCTATGCTAATACTATACAAATTTAATGTTTGTGGATTCGTGTGTGTGTGTGTGCTTGGTTGTTCAATGGTGTCTGATTCTTTGCGACCCCATGGACTGTAATCGGCCAGGCTTCTCTGTCCATTGGATTCTCCAGGCAAGAATTCTGGAGTGGGTAGCCATTCCCTTCTCCAGGGGATCTTCCCGACCCAGGAATTGAACCCGTGTCTCCTACATTACAGGCAAATTCTTTACCAACTGAGCCATCAGGGAAGTTCTTGTGGCTTCATAGTTTATCTCAAAATTTAGTTGTCGTCCAACCATTTTCTTTCTTCAAGATTTTCTTTACTATTCTAGTTCTTTTGAATTTAAATATGAATTTTAGAATGAGCTTGTCTTCTGTAAAACAATCTGCTAAGACTTGAATAAATTTGGGGATAATTAATGTCTAAAAATACTGAGCTTTTCCAATCTATGAATAAAATATATCTCTTCATTTATTTAGATCTTTTTTAATTTCTCTAAGTAACATGTAGCAATTTTCAGATTTTCTGTGCACAAGTCTTGTAAACTTTTTGTTAAATTTATTCTTAAGAGTTTGATAGGGATTTTTTAAATGCTGGGTTTTTTTGTTTTGTTTTATTTTTTTAATCTTAAATTGACCAATGCTAGAATTTAAAAATTCTATTTATTTTTATAACTGGACCTTGTCTCATACAATCTTACTAAACTCTCTTATTAGTTCCAATAGTTTGCTTATAGATTTATCTGGATTTTCTCTGTACATAACCAAATCTTCCTTTTCTACAAATAAAGGCAATTTTGCATTTCTTTCCAAATAACACATGTATGCAGGCTGGATTCACCTCACAGGTTACTAATTGACACCCTTAAGAATCCGGCCTCTTTCAAGTGGGGGGGAAAAAACTGAAGTCCAAGAAATGACATAATGAGTTAAGTGCTTAGCTGAGCAAATACGCAGTCCTCTGATTTATAGGCCAGAAGTCTCTCTGTGACCAAACTGCCATCATGTGAGCATAGAACAGCTCTTAGCATGAATGCCCCATTTCTGTGCCTCACAAGTTTAGCCACCTTTCCACAGCAGGTCTAGCCCTAGGGTGCTTCTCAGCAGTGTCTGCTTCCTTTATTTAGGAAAGTTGTAAAAAGGGTGTTTGAAATGTTTGTAAATATTTTTTACTCTTGGAATTAAAAGAAATTCCAAGAGTAAAAGAAATTCCAAATATCTGTAGGTGTGAGTCTCTTGATATGGGTTCAAACCAGCCTATAGCTTTCAATCCACATCCATAAATCTTATTTTAGCCCAGGAACTTTTCATTGCTTGATTTTAATTTTCATCAGTGTTCCTCAAATCATTAGGTTTTACTTTACTAATTAATTCTGTTCATTCATTCAAAAATTGTTCAGTCTATACATTCCTAACACTGTAGTTGGTCCGGATTATGAAATGTCAACACAAACAGATCTATTTCCTACTTTTATGGTACTTAAAGCGAGGGGACTATTATTCAGTTTTGTACTTGGTTCAAATCCTCAATTCCTGAGCTATAGGCCAGAGAATAGGGAAGAAATAAAATACCAAATCCCTGCCACTTTTCTTTTTTTTCCAAGTAAGTGAGTCTGCTGGGTCACACACAAGGTAAATATAGACAAGCCATTAATCTCATGCTTAGTAGATCTTATCCCCAAGTTACATTAACAGCATGTCAGACAGCTTTGGTTTTCAGTATTATTGAGTTTTCATCTCTTTTTAGTGGGAAACCAGGAGAAAATGTGTCAAAACCTATAAGACAGACATTATTTTAAGAAAGAACTTTAAATGACTTTATAATATAATCAATTACTTTTCCTAAATAGTGTTCCTAATTTCTAATGCTTTCTGATATTTTTCATTATATTTTATTTGAACTTGCCTGGAAATAAGCATCACATCGTTCAAATGAGTTATCCTTTCTGAACAATTTTGGAATGCATTGCTTTAAAAAAATAATCCACTCTCTGTAACTATTACTGAAACCATGTAACTCAGATTGGGACTTAGACCCATGATCTTTTAAATGGAATCACACCTGGTCTTAGGATTTAATGAAGCTCAGGTTCTTGATGTCTCATCACAGAAAGAATTCAATGAGAGACAAAGTGATAGGTAGGACATGTGTTAGAGAGAAACACTCCACAGAGAGAGTATGGGCCATCCCAGAAGGTGAGGGCAGCACCAGGATATGCGATTATCAATTTTTATTGGGGTGGGTAATTTCATAGGCTAACGGTTGGGAAGACTAAACCAGCTATTTTGGAGAAGAAATGGGGATTTCTAGGAATTGAGCTACTACTGCCTTTTTGGTCAGCCTTGGATCTATCACTTCCTGGTGGCTCAGACGGTAAAGCGACTTCCTACAATGCGGAGGACCCAGGTTCAACCCCTGGGTTGGGAAGATCTCCTGGAGAAGGAAATGGCAACCCACTTCAGTAATCTTGCCTGGAAAATCCCATGGACGGAGGAGTCTGGTAAGCTCTGGTAAGCCCTGGTAAGTCCGTGGGGTCTCAAAGGGTTGAACATGACTGAGTGATGTCACTTTTTTCTCTTTTTCTTTGGAACTGTCATGGCCCCTATGACTGTCATTTAGCATGTTAATATGGTACAGTGAGTGTATACTGAGGTTCAAGGTCTTGTGGAAGTCAACTTGTCTGTCATCTTGGACCTATTTGGTCTTAACCAGTTTATGTCATGTCCTCGGGCTACGTCATTCTTTTAATGGTCTGCCCCCTTCCCTCCTGTTTCCTTACTATCACTATTTCTAAAATGTATTTCTTATTTTGAATCAACACACACACACACAAATGACTCTATAGAGTAAAATAGCTGAAACTAAGATGAATTATCTGCGGCAGATGTTAGTTACAAAAATCAGAAGTAAAAGCTCTGTACAGAGTCACTCAGCATCTGATTTTCTGCTATTTCTCTTTGGTAGAATACCCATTTTCTGTGGACACATTTTATACTTATTTTTTTTTAATCACAAATTAATTGCCACTAATCTAGCTGACTTCAAGGAAATCCAACCAGTCCATCCTAAAGGAGATCAGTCCTGGGTGTTAACTGGAGGGACTGATGCTGAAGCTGAAACTCCAACACTTTGGCCGCCTGATGTGAAGAACCGACTCACTTAAAAAGACCTTGATGCTGGGAAAGATTAAAGGCAGGAGGAAAAGGGGACGATGAGATGGTTGGATGGCATCACTGACTCAGTGGACATGAGTTTGAGTAAGCTGCGGGAATTGGTGACAGACAGGGAAGCCTGGCGTGCTGTAGTCCATGGGGTCACAAAGAGTCAGACGCAGCTGAGCAACTGAACTGAACTGAATCTAGCTGATGTTGAACTCTAGGTGAAAGTGTTTTGTGAATCAATTTCAAGTCTCTTTTGGCAGACTTCTCTTCATTTTGTTACTAAATTGGATATATTCTTTTCAAAAGAATTATATGCAGATTACTCCATGCAGTGTCATTTATTCTTTTTTATTTTACACATTTCTCCATCAGTTCTGGAATCATTTACATTATAAAAGATATGCACAGGAAGGAACAATTACTTTACTTTCATTCTAAGCACCAAAATCCTCTGTCCTAATGTTATGGCTGACCTTGACCTCATCAACAGGATGATAAGGTGAAAGGAACTTCCTCCGTCCAAGAAGTCTGACCTACAGTTCTAGAAGGTGAGCTTGGTGCAATAGAGCATTATTTTGAATTTTAGTTAGCAAGAGGAAAACAAAATGAAGTAGAGAATAGTTTAATGTAGTTTGATGTTAAAGATCATTGTGTCTAAGAATACGCTGTTCACAGAAGAATAGATTGTATATTTCAGCATTTAAAGAAAGAATTTTCAGTTACATGCCTGTCTCCCTCCAAAAAAACTAATGGTGATTTTTCTCTATTTATTCTTTCTGCTAACTGGCTTCTGATTTGCCTGAAGAAAAGAAGCATAATCTAATGCACTGTTCCTTACCAGTGAGTTTGGATGTCTGCGTGCATTAAGAAAGAATTAATGTCTCAAAATATTCATGGGTTTTTCATTTTTTCTTGCTGACTTATTTCAGGGATACAAAGTTATATGCCTATACAGCCCAAGCAGGCAATAAAAGCCATGATTCCAGCTTGGTATAAAACACTAGAGATTGGTGAGTCCTAGAGATTATGAGCCAAATCTAAAGACTCTCAAATCGTAATTTTTAAACATTCCTTGAGCTAAATCAAACACTTTAGGAAGGATGAGGGGGGATATGGCAGTTTCAACCATGAAGTTAATAGTTTTTACTCTTATCTAGGGGGCTGGTCCTATATATCTTTTCTCTTTAATTTTATCAATGACTCTAAGAAAGAAGTATCACTTCCCTACTGATCAATGAAGAGAGAGATCAGGAAGGTATGAAAGTGAAAGCATTAGTCAGTCAGTGTCCAGTTCTTTTTGACCCCATGGACTGTAGCCCACCAGGCTCCTCTGTCCATGTAATTCTCCAGGCAAGAATACTGGAGTGGGTTGCCATGCCCTTCTCCAGGGAATCTTCCCAACTCCAGGGATTGAACCTGGGTCTCCTGCATGGCAGGTAGATTACCATGAAGGTATATATGCATTTAAAATATGTAAAAATAAGTGTGTCTCTATGTATTTATATAGATTATTATGTGTGTGGCTATATGAAAGGTAGAATTACATAGCAAAAGTAACACCAAATCCAGAGACAGCCAAACTGGACTTAAATATCACTTCTGCCACCAATTCATATACAATATGGCAGAGTCATTTAACCCCTTTTTGCCTCACTTTTCATGTGTAAAATAGGGGTTTTCATGTTTTTTAAGAATCAAGAGAGGTAATATGTGTGAAAATATTTATTAAACATAAAAAAGCAAAAGTAAACCAAGGGATGAATTAACCTTCACATAGTGCAAACATCCAAGGCTATATAGAGACAGCCTGACAGTGGATGGGGAGATATGTGCCTACAATACTATGTTAGGGAGAATAAAGATCTCCAAAGATGTCCCCACCCTAATCCCAGGATTTATGAACATGTTAGGGTACATGGCATGGGGGAATTAAGATGCAGATGGAAACTGAATTACTGATCAAATGTCTTTCAGATAAGGAGATTATACTGGATTTTCTGGGTAGGCCCCTGTAATCACACGGGTCTTTAAAACAGGAATGGAGAAACGGAAGCGAAGCTCGAGTCATAGAAGGAGGTGTGATGACGGCAGAGGAGGGTGGAATATTGCGATATGAGAAGGACTCAACCAGCCACTGTGGACTCTGCTGCCAGTGACTGCAGGCGGCCTCTAGTAGCTGAGAAAGATGAGGAAATGGATTTTTCCTCCCCTAAAGCCCCCAGAGAGGAATGAAGCCCAGCTGACAACTTGATTTCAGCCCAGTACGACTGATTTCTGAACTTTAACCTCCAGAACAGTGAAATAATAAATTCACGTTGTTTAAGTCACCAAGGTTGCGGTAATTCGTTACAGCAGCAATAGAAAACCAATACAGGAGCAGACTGACAGAGAGGGCCAGTGTGATGTTCTCTGCCAAGGCTCTGAGAAATTCACGGGAAAGTCAGAGACTGAGTACAATTGAACTAAGCGTATCCCAGCAAGGCTGGTGGCTTTCTGGACACCTTGTTTGGGTTATTTCGCCACTGAAGGATGCACTACAGAGATCAGAGAGAATTCTCTGGACCAGAACTCCTAAAGCAAGGATACTTTTGAAGGTGATAAATAATGTCACTCTCTTAATCATGCCAGTGGTTGTATCAGGGATGTATACATTTGTTGAAACTCATCAGTTGTACACTTTAAATATTTGCCTTTTATTGTAAATCAGTCATACTTCAATCAAGGTGCTTTTAAAAAATGAAATGTGGACTCCTAACTTTAAGTGTCTCTCACTGTGCCAAGTGCAGCAGGGGGCTGAGACGTATCAGTGGTGCTCTCCTGTGATGTGGGCCCTGAATTTTATATGTTCACAGCTTGCTTCCCAGCATAAATTCTGAACTGTAAATTCTTGGTGGCTGTAAAAATGAGATTTGGGGTTTCACCTGGCATTTTATTTTGTTAATGTGGCAGTAACTAAGTCCTTCTTTTCCCTCCATGGCTTTCATGTGGTCCAGAGAAGCAGAAAAGCATCCATGTGCCTCCCAGAGATTCTTGTGTCTTATCCTGTCATGACCAGGAGGGAAAGACTATTCTTGTCTCAGGAGGAGTGTGTGGGAGACAAACTGCCAAGTTAATCCAGCTTCCTTATTGGGTTAACTCCACTCATTGACTGTCAGTCCCTCTGGGCTCTCCTTCATTCCTAGAATTCACAGTTCAAGATGTGGAACTGCCTCTGTGCATGACAGTGCTACCATATGAGAAGGAACTAATTCCTCATGTTCCCTTTTTCTTTCTCTTTACAACCCTGACCTCTCACCTCCAAAAACACATCACTGATTTAATTTCCAGCTTCTAGGATTTACAAGTTCAAGAGTGAGTTTTGCCTAATCAAATTATAAAATTGTCATATTTATCCACCTATTGACTCCAGGTCCTCTCTATGAACTTGAAAAACCAGTTTATATTCTCTTGTCTATAAAATGGGAATGATGTTTCCTGGCTGCTCCCTCCTTCATTTTAATAAATGGGATCAATAATGGAGGTTGGAAACATTCACAGTTCTGAGTTGCTCAGAGATGTGGCTAAATAGAAATTATGTGATCCATACAAGTGTTCATAATAGACAAGCCTAATGAAAAAAAAAAAGCTAAATGAAGAAAGAGAGTGTTATGGACATTAGGGAGAGTTATTACAAATTCCACAAGTTCCTTTTAAAGCTGAGATTAAGCCTGAGCCTCATTAGTGAAAGTGCCTGAACCACTGGATCACATAACCTCTGGGAGAGTCTGATAACAGTGGTGCTTCTTTTGGTTTCTTTTGCTTGCTCTGGATACCCCCAAATTTCATTTAGGATTTTCACAAAAAAAATAGTTTTATGCAGCCCAGTGTTTTTCTCTTTTCATTATTATTTTTCTCTTGAGTATAAACTTATTCATTTAAATACTCTTGTATCAGTAGGGATGGACTTGCTGTGATATTTCAAAATTTTACTTTGTGTTATAGTAAGTATGTTTAAAAACTGTCTTTCTAGTCTCTCTTTAGAGTCAAAAAGATGGGTAGTATTTGAAACAAGACTATGATGAAAACCTTTTTTCTCTCTGACAGGCACATATGTACATGCACACGTGCCTACTCAGACGCAAGCACCCCACCCCCAGTGTTAGATGGCTGTATGTTGAACTTGAAGAAAACCTCAGCTACCACTCACTCCTTGGCATCTTTAGTATTCAATATTTGCTCATGCCTTTAAAGTTCAATGTTGTTTTTATCTGCTTTCTTTCCAGATAATGAAAGAGATACACACAACATTCTGTATATTAATGCCATAAACGTCTGCCTCTGGTGAAGCCTTAACATATGAACAAAGAAAGGAATTGTTCACACAGCAAAACATACAATGAGAAATGAATATCAGTAGTGGAAACCTCTCTGTTAGAGGGAATTTCAGAACATTTCAATGTTTACGTTTGCAACTTAAGCATATTGACAGAGCAATGTAAATAGATGTACACTAGGAGATGTAGGAAGAAAATTATTTGCACAGATACTACAAGGATTGTCTATCTGTATGAGAAATGAAAATGCATTTTTGTCATATTTGGTAAACTGAATGTTATTAAGAGGACAAACCTCATGTAAAAAGGAGATAAGCAGAAATTGATTTGAATATTATTGCAGGGCAAAGTAAATAATCATAATGCATTCACCCTTTATAACTGTGCAAAACAAGATTAATTTTCCCAATTGCAAACTTTAATAATATTGAATTACTTTTAAAATGTAAAATAGGATAAGAGACTGATGGTAACAATAATCTACCTAGAACAACAAATGCATTCTAAGGTATATTAATAAGTGTTTGGTCAAAAAAAGTGGAAGGGGATGGAGAAGAGAGAAAATATTGTGTTAAAGTTAGAGGTATCCTTAAGACTTCCCAACTCTCAAAAGGCTAATATAAGTATTAAGTCGTGTCTGACTCTAGCGACGAATGGACTGTAGCTTGCCAGGCTCCTTTGCCCATTACATTCTAAATCTCTAAACATAAATAGAACGTGTGATATTTTCAAACATTTTAGACCTGGAAACTTAAGCCTTTGATGGATGAAGAGTTCCAAGGAACACATAAGTAATTGAATGCCTTCTCAGTTGATTTAGATTTAAACTGAACTCACATTCTACTCTATTCTAAACTGTCACATCGTTACAGTGACAACTACTGAAACTTTATTTTCTACAAATGAAAAAGGTTTATAGAAATTCAATAGAGACATCATTGTTCTGCTGAATAATGGTTTGGTTCCCAAAATGCAGGTCTTCATTGCTGAGAGTTATAGAGGTTATACCAGAGAAATGCTGACCCAAAGAGGCATTTCCAGGAGGTCTCACAATATATTGGAGAAGTCACCATAATACATGCCCAGAAACTTGACTTTGTCATGACCAATATCATAATATCAATCCCTAAGGTCAGGTTCAGATTAGTTCTTAAAAATTTGCTTATTTGTAATGAAAAACAAAATTGTCAAGCATCCATACCCTTTGCCTAGTACCTCTTCTCTTTGGAGTTCAGTCTATCTGGGAAGTCAGATTAAACTCAGAAGGTTATTTGGTGAGCATGGACCAGAGCAAGAGGAGCTAGTGGCATGACTGGCATCATTAGTGGCAGGAGTTCTAGCTTCAGTCAAGAGAGAGTATTATGGGAGCACTGCCAACTGCTTCCCCTTCCCCACTATTCTTCAATACTTTTTTTTGCTAAATACTTCAGTCTAACTGATTCCATGTGAACTGAACTGAACTGATGCTTCTTTAGTTATGATAATGCAATTTAATCTGCATCAGCAAGCTTAGCCATGACTTTATAGTTAGACTTCACCTAAGCTACACCCAAGTAAGTAGATTGGAGGAATCTATTACTGCCCACTATGATTTTCCATAATATCATTCTCATGATCACTTTATCTTCACATTCTGAGAATATCTTGCTATCATATCTTTTTAATTGCTATGGGTTGAACCTGGTAAATTCAGACTTCGCTATTGCACTACTGCTTGTCTAGAGGTGTTATGCAATCGTTTAGACATTACCACACATACATATGTATAGTACAAGTGAGTATGTGCCACCCACATCCATTAGAATTTTCTCTAGTCACAGCCAAGAGGAGGGAAGATCAGAAGTGCCAAAGAGCTAATACCTATGGGAGAAGCTCACAACGAATGACAAACAAAGTCCATCATCCACGTCCCCAGATACGACAACTCTGAGGTTTATTTTATATCATCCCCCAGAAGTTTCCAGTGGGACCGAGTTACAATTGCCCACATCAGTCACCTGCTTGAAGCACATCGTTCTTTCCCTGTCTCACTTAACCACTTCTGGACTGATGCTTCCTAGAATCACTTCCCAAATAAACTACCTGCACCTCAAATTCTAGTCTCAGAGCCCCAGACTAAGACCATATGTAACTATACAGCTGACTTAGAAGTCTCATGTAGACCCAGAAATGTTTAATTTCTTCCTGGCAGCTCAACTCAAGTCATTTTAATCACCTAAACCTGGACTTACATAACTGTAGATTTTGTACTTGTTTAATATATTGTTCGCTAATTTATGACATGCAGTAACTACGCTACCTGCTTGAGAAAACTATCCTTATATCAAATGAGCCAACATTCTGCCTGCGGTTTGGGCCATGTAGAACCTACTGTTTATGTCATGAAGGAAAGTCAAATGACAGTATTCAAAACAGCTTGGCTGCCCAACACTGGTGGTAATACAGCAATAATACGGCTCAGCAGAGCTCAGTCTCTTTTCCCTTTCTCTTGCCTAGGGACCTAGTTTTCCATAAATATAGTTCAGTTTCTAATTGGAGTGCATGATTTTCAGTAGAATGTAATTTTTATTATGTTATTCATGCTGAAGGATCCATCACATTTTTGGAAATTGAAGAAAACATAAATGACTGAAACATGGGTAAAGTTGAGATCCAGACACTGCCCTCACTGCCTGAAACCTACTTATAACACGGGAAGGATCTTCTAGTGTTTTCTTAAGGAATCTTTGCAACCCTAAAAATTTAATTCAAAAATTTGAATCTAGCTACCAAAATTTACTGACAGCTATTATAAAAATGATAGAAATTATTATTATTAAAACCAAAGGGAAAGATTTGTTTCTAGAGTTTAGGAACTAGAATATGCAAGATTTTTCATACATTTTTGCATTTGAAAATTAGCTTTAGGTTCATTTTAGGTTAACAGTGTTTTAAAAATAACTTCTCATTTAGGGCAGGATAGAACATCAGAAAGAATGTGTGTGTTTTTATTAAATTTTAGATTTTAAACTTAAATGTCCAACTTGGTGAGTATATTGTAGTGATTCCTAATGTTGGGAGGTAAAAAGAAACACAGTAAAGTCATGTTGAGATTTAAAAGAATAGCAAATCTGGTTGAATCATTATTCTTTAACTGGAGGGCAAGAAGCTGGACCCTGGGAATTACATAGTTGGTTGTGTTACAATATATCTCCACCTCTTTGTCATGAGAGTTAAGGTTTGATTAATCTATAGGACGAAATGGACTTTACCATGAAAGAACCTCTCAGAATTGTTAAAAGGTCTTTAAAAGTCCTTAGACTTTACATGGCTCTAAATTTCTTTATGTAAATTAATCAGAAATACATTAATTTTGTTATTTTAAATTATACTTTTATTTTTATAATGAAGTT
Organism: Bos mutus; assembly: GCF_027580195.1. NCBI lineage: Eukaryota > Metazoa > Chordata > Mammalia > Artiodactyla > Bovidae > Bos > Bos mutus. The sequence goes on from NC_091618.1 coordinate 119,990,956, forward strand.
TTTTTTACATGAGCTTCTTTAAAAATAACAATTTTATGATGTTTAAGAAGCTACAAGCACAGCAGGGAGCTATTTAACTAAACAGAATTCATCCTTTGAAAGGTGTCATCACTGACCATGGGAGACTGTGGCATTTTATTTTGTAAGCTTCAATCTTCCCCAGAAAATGAAAGGCCAGCTTCGAAGTCAATGTTTTTCTGTAGCCTGTAAGTAGAAAATGAATAAGTAAAAGGAGGACCCAAGCTAGCGCTCAGTGACCTGAGAGAACTCTATCACAACTAGAGGCTAAATGGAGCTCATCCTTGGGCCAGTCTGACACCTGCTGGAATGCCCAGTGCCCTTGGTGAATCTCCATTGTGCTGCTCTTTACAGTGGCTTCTCTGGATCCCTGGTACGTGATGCTTAGCCCATCATCTCTCAGCAAGGACCTGTTTGTTCTACTCTGTTTTCTCAAATATACCAAGTCCTTATCCTATATTTCAATGTCTTAGCAAAAGAACCCTGTTCTTCAGAAATAATCTGTTTGTGTCCTATTCTTCTTCATGAATGAAATGTAGATAGAACTCCTTTCTGAATACTTCTGGATGCAGGAAACAGATACCTGCCAAATGGATTCCTAAAACAACTAGCAATGAAAGCAATAATTATTCTGATATTCTATATTTTGTATCACATAATCTTAAGACACCCACAGCCTGGCCTCACTACTTATGATGTATAGAAACATTTCAGGGAAGAACTAAAAGTAAATAAAATTTATTTGCCTGGACTCTCATAAATCCTAGATTACATGACAGATGTCTTTTATACAGAATACTTTTTATTCACATATGTTTCTTTCTCAGACTGTGTGCTAATAGTTGCTCACCATTACTCTGCTAATTTAAGCTTGTTAGGCCCTGTAACATCCTGAATTTGGTCATAATATGATATCAGAATATTTATATTTTCTTTACCCCTGAGCATTTAAATATCTGGATATAGTGAAACTAGACTGGATAATAATAGCAGATTACATTTATTGAATATTCATCAGAAGGACTTATGCTGAAGCTGAAACTCCAATACTTTGGCCACCTGATGCAAAAAGCCAATTCATTGGAAAAGACCCTGTTGCTGGGAAAGATTGAGGGCAGGTGGAGAAAGGGACGACAGAGGATGAGAAGGTTGGATGGCATCACTGACTCAATGGATATGAGTTTGAGCAAGCTCTGGGAGATGGTGAAGGATAGGGAAGCCTGGCATGCTGCAGTCCATTGGGTTGCAGAGTAGGACATGACTGAGCAGCTGAACAACAACATTTACTCAGTGCTTATTATTTGTAAGTACTGTACTGAGTCCTTTCCATATATGATTGTACTTAATCTTCTAAGTATTCCTGTAAGGTAGGTCTTAATTAACCACATCCTATGAAAATGAAAGCTAAGGCCTAGATTCTAAGTATCAAGCCCAAGGGTACATAGCTAGTCCCTTGTAGAACCAGAACTCAAACTCACATTAACCAAAAAGCTCTAAATAGGGAATTTTATCTCAATTCCTCCTAAACAAATAATTTTCAAGGATATACTTGGAAAATATTAATAAACTAGAAATATATTACCAGCTGTCATGATCCTCTCATAGTTCACAGATTGCTCCCTTCCACTATATAAATACACATCAACAACAAACACTTGGATATGTTCCAGTGTCAATTAAAAGAAATTGGGGGATAGAGAGCTCTAAGTGAGCATTTCAAATTCAAAATCATGTTTCAGTATTGCCCCCACAAATGCCTTTTTCTCCTCCAAACCTCTGTCAACTAGGAGTGGTTATCTGTTCACTTCAGTTTTTTTAAATTATTCCTTTCTTTTCTGTTTTTAAAAATTACAGCTTAGGTCTTATTTGTCAAACATTTTTGTTTGCCTCTTATGTGACTGAAATGATCAAATGAATCAGTTGCCCTCCACTGGCATGCTGGGGCACATACCACAAATGTTTCCTGAGCATGCTGCCAAATTTTCAGCAATGTGTAAAATGTATTTTGGTTACAACTAAGGATGCATATGGTCACTGAGATATCTGTCAGATAGAATACAGAGCAAAGAAGGTCCCATACTTTGCTCTGGAGCAGGTTAGGATTTATTGAGAGAAGGGGAAGAAATAAAAGTTGTTTGGTGTGTTTGCAAAGTGGCTTCAGAGTAACATGGAGAGTTCCATAGCAAATTATAGGTTTTTGTCACTTGGATTTTTAAGAAAGCATTTATCTGCAATTATCAGTTATTCTCAGGCAGAGACTCGGTGCAAAAGGTCAATCTCTTGAATCCTGAGATGACTATGGCTGCATTGATAGATTAGGAGATGTTGTTACACTGTGAACATGATCGATCATGTTCACTCTAAGTAGTGAACATAATCACTCTAAGTAGTGACACAAATCCAAAACATTCAAGACCTGCTGAAATAGATTGACTTCTGAAATAGACAGACTTTTGGGATTATGGGATTGACTTTAGAAAAAATTATCTTCTATCCTTGTCCTTCCAGCAACTTTCTTATCCTTCAGAAAACCAGTGTTTTCTTGCTACCCTAGAATTTTCCATGTTCTTACTATTCTACCACACCTGAGCCTGAGCTTCGAAATATAATCTTCATTGTCATACTAGTTTTTTACTATGTCTCAGCAACCCAAAACAATGTAGTTGCTTGGAATGATAGTCTGCTAGCATTAGCAGCCTAAATATCTGATGTCTACAGATTTAATAATCAACTCTATTTTATCAGTTAGACAAAATAGTCAAATTGACTTTGTAAGCCTACACACTGCCATTGATTGAAAGATGCCTACCTATCCGAGTGACAAAAATGATCAATCCATAAATAATCCTGTATAACATATACACATATTCAACCATTACTATTCTGGGGGGAAAACAATCAATCTCTATATTTTTATGAAGAAAGCATGATTCTTATCTAAATTATTAAATGTTGTGTAATTGAATAACATTTTCTCAAATGTAAGGAAAAAACCTAAACACTATTTGAAACATAAAAAAATCATGAAGTGTATGCTGCACTATTTTTGAATCACATTTTGACAAACATACACACCTACCTTCCACCTATTTTCATAAAAGCTTTCACTTTCATTTTTTAATCAAGTACAAAAACTGCTAGGCAAATGTAAGCCTATATTTGCCTATAAATGTGACATTCTAGGCAAAAGCAAAAGTTTATATTTATATGGCTCATCTCCAAATCTCACTAGTTGCCCTCAGTGAATGTGCTAATTGCATTTCTTAGCTCTTTATTTTCTTATTTTAGCCTTTGTGGCTTTATGCACATTTTACTAGATGTTACACGTTCTTATGTTTAGGTTTTATTTGCATGACACCAAAGTGTGAGTCAGTTGGCTCATTGCATTTTGCATACATCGCGCATAATGAATACTAAAGTGAAGATTTTCTTTTCACATGAGTAAAACTGAAAACGTGTTTCTCTGCCAAATCTGCTTTGATGAAAAACAGAAACCTAAAATGTTGGGCAGTATATGGTAAAGTAATCTTTCCACAATCCAGTCTTCTGAGCCATGGGAGACTTTGTTTCTTGCCTTTTTGATATTATACATACTTCAATATTCTTTACATTTGACAAGTGAGATAAAAGAAAACCATACTTAAATTCTTTAATTTAATCAAAGTATGAGGTGCAACATTTGTCTATGTATGTTTGTGTATTTGTGTAGGTACGATTGCCATATGATTTTGTACTTTATAAAATATGCTATATATGTTACCTTATAATAATTCAGATCTATTTTTGAAAAGGTAGAAAAAAGAAATGATTATAAAGGTAGAAAACTGAAATAGCCCCAAATCTTAATAGTGACAGCACATTAAAAAAAAAAAAAATAACACTTTTCTTATGCTAAACTCTTGTCAGCCTCTATTCTCACCTCCTTTCATGTCTTGTTTTCACTCTTTTCAGTTTACAACATGTTTTAATATCTAGTATTGCAGATATAGCCCTCATTACTTTAAATGGAATTGCATTGCCTCTCTGGAATAATATGTGAGAGAACTTTGTGCCATCATCCTGTGTACAGGGGGAAAACCCTTCCTGGGGGTTTTCTTTTGCTTCAGCATCCCAATTCAGAAACTTAGCCTGTTCAGTTTCTTCTTGGAGAAACACCTGCCATTGTGTTTTTCATCTGCTTGCTGACTTGCTTGTTGTGGCCCCTCCTCAATGACACTGCCCTACCCTCACCAAATTATGAGCTGTTCGGGTTTTCTCAAATTATTTCCCAGACGTCCCACACTTTCACAAGAACATAAACCTCTTTAATGAGTCCCCCTGCATAGCTCTAGAAGAAAGTTCCTAAGTTTAGGGTCCATAGATAGTAACCTTCAAATTTTCCAGCATGGATATAAATCATGGTTGGCAGAATAACAGCCCCTCAAAGGTGTCCGTGTACCAGGAATCTCTGAGATTCGGACATGTTACCTTGCATAGCAAACGTCACTTTGAAGATCTGATTAAGTTCAGAACCTTGAGATGGGGAACTTATCCTAGGTTAACCAGGTGATTCCAACTTAATTGCATGTGTGCTTACAAGTAAAAAAGCTTCGGAACTCAGGTTTGGTTGTCTACTGCTCAAAAGTCAGTAATTCAAGAGGCAAGTGTCAGTAGAAAGGAAAGGCATTTTAATCAGAAAAGCCAGTAACCTAGAGAAGGTGGGTTCATGTCCAGAGAGCAACTCCAAAGATCCTGCTCAGCCATGACAGTATTATTAAAGGGAAAAATGGAGAGGAGGGTGGCAAATCTCAGTGAGTCATTGAGGCAGAATGTTGGGATCTGAGTCATTCTCCATTGTGTGCAGACTGGTTTACTCTGTCTTCTTATGTTATATTTCCCAAGTGATCTGCTTACAGGATTCCTTAGGGGGCTCTTGGGAGCAGAAAGCCAGTCATTTTTTTATGACTTAATTCTTCTTTCCATACTTCTTTTTATCTAGGAAAAAACTGACAGGTTAGGTAAGGCATGGCATGCATTCAGGAAAACAGAAGTCAGGAGTTAGTTTCAATTGCTCAATGACCTAATTACTATAATTAGGTTCTTGTAAGGTTAGAGGGGAACAGAAATGGGCAAACAGGAAAGGGGCAAAAAGCTGTTTTCATTTTCACAGCTGTGGTCAGAGGAAGATGAGACTAGGAAAATGACTCAAAGAATGCTTTGAAGACAGAGGAAGGTGCCTTAAGCCAAGCAATGTGAGAGTTCTCTAGAAGCTGGAAAAAGGCAAGGGATCAAATTCTCTCAGCGTTTGCAGGAAGAAACGTGGCTCTGCCAGCACCTCGATTTTACCCCAGTGAGACTTGTGTGAGATTTCTGATTTATAGCTCTGTAGATAATTAAGTTTGTATTGTTTTAAGCTCTTAAATTTGTGGTAATTTGTTACAGCAGCAATGGAAAATTAATACCCAGGTTTCTTCAGGGTTTGTTGTTTGTGTGTGTGTGTGTGTGTGTGTGTGTGTGTGCACGCGCGTGTTTTTCCAATTATCATATTGGGCCTTTCCCTGGGATTACTGGGGAAAAGAGGAGGTGCAAGGGAGTTAGATACTTTTACTCTTTGCCCACAGTACCAAAATGTTCTGTAGTGGGAGCTTTCAGAGAAGGAGGGAGGGAGAGGAAAAGGAAGTGTTGCAGGAAGGGGGACCCCTTCCAGGGCCCGAAACTGGACTCTTGTCTAACACTCAGACATGAATTGTCTGAGGAGACACATGTGCTGACAAAGCAAGAGATTTGATTGGGAAAAGGGCACCCGGGTGGAGAGCAGTAGGGTAAAGGAACCCAGAAGAACTGCTCTGCTGTGTGGCTCTCAGTCTCGGGTTTTATGGGGATGGGATTAGTTTCCGGGTGGTCTTTGGCCAATCATTCTAATTCAGGGTCTTTCCTGGTGGCGCACGCATCGCTCAGCCAAGATGGATGCTGGCAAGAGGAATTCTGGGAAGTGGACGGACACGCATTGTCTCCTTTCGACCTTTCCCGAACTCTTCCGGTTGGTGGTGGCTTATTAGTTCCATATTCCTTATCAGGATCTCCTGTCATAAAACAACTCATGCAAATAGTTACTATGGTGCCTGGCCAGGGTGGGCGGTTTCAATCAGTGTGCTTCCCCTAACAACTCCCCGCTGGGAGACTTCATACTCAAGATACTTCTTGGGAACTGGGGTGGAGGTCTCTTTCTTCTGTAACTTCTTCCTGCTGTGCATGGGCATAGGCCTGCCTCGCAGAGCAGAAGTCTCTCTCTACCTGATCGAAGTTGGGGTGTTCCACATATGAAACCAGCTTCCACCCTTGTAGTAACAGCAATTTAGTTTGAAACTTTTTGCTCCTCTCAGAGACAAAATAGAAAGGGGCCAAACAGGAGACCTAACAGGATGGTCAGCACTGGTCCCCAGAAACAGGAGGCAACATTTGGGGTGAGGGCTGCAGGGTTTGTGACTTTTGTTTTTTTTAATTAGTTGGTGGTGAAGCAACGGAGCTGTGCTCCCGGAATCTTGTGTTCAGTCTCCATCCTCCACCTGGGTGGGGGCTTAAAGACATTGTTATGCATATTTCTTTGAGTAGGAACCAGGACTCTGTCTGGAGGCTGTACCAACCTTTGATTGTTTCTCCTGTTTCTGTATCCCCTCCCTTCCCTGATTAGCAATTGTCTGAATCCACCCTTTGGAACTCAGGACTTCCCTGGTGGCTCAGACAGTAAAGCGTCTGTCTACAATGCGGGAGACCAGGATTCGACCCCTGGGTCAGGAAGATCCTCTGGAGAAGGAAATGGCAATCCACTCCAGTACAATTGCCTGGAAAAACCATGGACAAAGGAGCTTGGTAAGCTACAGGTCATGGGGTCGCAAAGAGTCAGACACGACTGAGCCACTTCACTTTCACTTTCACTTTGGAACTCAGGGAAGGTCAAGGAGGCTGAATGAAGCCTATATCCTACATCCAAGAAATGGAGAACATAGAACAGATCTCTACTCCAGAGCCCCACAGAGTTCTACTCAGTTTTAATTTAGGGAACTAGGCAACTATGACTGTGATAACTTCCTGTCAAAATGGAGCATAGGACTGCCTCAGCTTGGAGTATAGACACTGAATTGGAAGTATTTCTGAGTTCCAAGTTCTAGAGCTGAGTCTTGTATGATTAAAATCTCAATCCCTTGGTCTGCCATTTTGGTGTAACAGACCAATTAGAAGTAGTTGGGGGAGTGATAACTGGAATTTAGTAGACAAATAAATCTCATTTCTTTTTAGAAAAATAGGCCTGAAACCCAGTCTGGACCTGGCACTTCAGGGAGACTTGTAGCCAGGTAGCCAGTTGCCTAGTTTTATGAAAAGTAACGTTGCAATTACTAGCTTCCAGCAGACATTGTTTTGAGAATGGTGGCATCCAAGCCTGACACGACCCAGAAAACTCAACTGTTTAGCAACACAAGGTCTAGTCTGAAAGTACACCCATAGCATCGCCTAGTTATTTTCCAGGATATCTGAACCACAGCTACTCTATTTTGACTTTTAATTGTAAACTTTTCCTTAATAGCCAAAGCAGATTTCACAGTTAATGACGTCAGTGTTTCTCTAGGTATGAGAAGATGCAAGAATTGGGACTCATAAAATCTTCTCCTGAAAAGATCTAACTATCTGAAGGCCTGTTCTGCCAGTTTTTCCCAGAGCACAGAGTGACTCACTCCTGATTTTCACCCTGAACTCCTTTCAGGGGTGTTGAAAGTCAGCAGTTGCAGCGGCCACGATTTAATCTTTGTAGATGTACATGGCAAGTGTCAGTCTTCAGTTGGCAGAGCCCCTTTTTGCTCATAAACTTGATCATAATTTTGAGGGGGACATTTCATGACCATTTTATCCCATGGTGCTGAGAATGTCCATTCTCAGGTTTGGCAAAGTTTTGGTTGACAGGCCACTCAATGTGCTGTTACTGGACTAGGCCATAAAACAGTCCAAAATTTTCTGGACCACCTGTCTTACTAGCCTCTTGGTCCAGGAAAATATTCCCTCTTGTTGCTTCTTCCCATATCTAGAGTTACACTGTTACCATCACCGATCTCATATGGGACTATATATTATTCTATTAGAGGCCTCAGACACACATTTGACAGTGTAAGAAACAGCAATTTTGTAAAACAGGTGAAATACAAATAACATAACCAGCAGTATTAGTAAAGTCACAAGTAAGACTTAAGTTAAGGACTCAGTCTGCTCTGTAGAATCTTTATCTTCCAGGGAAATTATATATTGGCACTGTCTATAAGGAACATAGCCCAGTTTTCTAGTGTTACTAGATTGATTGCCCTTAGTATGATTTAATTGTTTCCAACACAGAGGAGACTTTAAACCTAATTTACCGTAGCCTGGTGTTATCTATATAAACCATCCTGTAATTGTGGGGGATTTTTTCCTCCTTTGCTGAAACTTTTCTTGTTGCTCTGATTGAGCTTAAGTAATAGAAAAAAGCTCAAATTTATGGCCAGAGTCAGAGCAGGCATTATTAATTGGCCTGGCGTGGGGAATCCCAACTAGTAATATCACAGTGACCTGAATATGACTATAATTTTTTTTTTAAGTAAATTTTCTCAGGGCCAACCAGTTAGAGTCTTGTAGTAGAAAAATTTACCAAGGTAACCCAGAATTAGACATAGGTAATTGGCCACAAACCCAACAATTGAATTGATTTCTAAAACTAGCATAGAATCAAGCCTATGATAGAAAAGCATTTGATTTATATGCAAAGGTCTAAGAAGTCAAGAAAACATAAATGATCATACGAATCAGGTCCAGCATCTTGGGCAAGCTGTCTACCTCTGATGTCATCATCTTCTCATCCTGGTGTAGTGTAGTTTCTCCTGCTTGAGCATCATTTTAAGGTGAGATCAGGTCAGCTGTCTTCTCTATAGACCAATCCAGTGTAGGGGCCTTTGGAAGTGGGAATTAATCTAAGAGTTAATTTCCCTTCAGTTTCATTGTGCATGAGCTAGTTAAGAGTACCTGATAAAAAAGTCCTTCCATCCAGGTTGGAGACAGTCCCTTAAATTATGTCTTTTTCCAGTCCTGGTTGCAGGTCATGAGGCATCTGATCTTCATCCAAAGATAGATTACTGAGATAAGCTTCAGAAACAAACTTAGGGTGTTCTTTAAGAATTCAATTAAAGTTTACATTAATATCACATAACAGCAAAGAACTGTCTAAGAGATGAGTCTTACTACATGCAGACCTCCATTAACAAATGGATTTAACATTTTTTTGAAATATCTTTTTCTCCCTAAACTTACCCTCATTTTGATCAAATATAACCAAATTAAGGCCAGTTTCTTTGCAAAATAGGTCTGTTCTCACTAATTTTGGTCTGATGATTTATATAACCATAATTGATTATAGACTTTTTATTTTGCTGAAACATTTATAGAGTCTCAGAATGAAATTTTAAAATAAAACAGGGCTGGGAAACTCACACCAAAGGCTTATCACAGATTTTGCCTAGCAAATCTAGGTGAATTCTTCCCTTTTTAAGGTCTCAAAAATTTCTTGAGATTTTTGTACCCGTGAGATAACCTTCCTAACTCATTTGATAAACTTACTGGAAACCTAAGAATTTCCAATTTTCGGAAGAGTCAGATAGAGATAAAATATAATTATTTGGTTTATAATGTTTAATTTTACCAAAGTTGTCATAATTAGTTGAGAGGAAGGTTTTCCCTACTCTCTGAAAACATAAATTCAAACCCGTAATTTTTCAGATAGAAATCATAAAAGTTATAAGCATATTTGCTGGTTCATTCAGTCCTTTTGTTAACTTTTGTGAAGTCATCAGGTTTTCCATTAGAATACCAGAACATATCAGAATGTTAAGAACTCCATATAATTTCTAGGATATCTGTATTAGTAATTTTACCATACATTATAACATGAGAGGATTTATTACTCATTTGATAATCTTTTTCATGTCATTTAACCAACCAAATAAACACAGTTCAATATCTCTCTTTGGGATGTTTCAGGAGCCCTCTGAAACACCCCAAAGTTAGCTAGAGGTCAAAAGAACTTCAAAAGAATTCTATTGAGGAAGTTTTATCGAAAAGATCAATTAAAAGGGTTTAGAACATTTGGTCAGATTGAGTCAATGTTGATGGGTGTATCATTTAGCTTGTTGATATGTCACAATAGGCCTAAATACCAAGGCTCAAGGTCTAGTGAAAGTCAGCTCCGCCATCTTGGACCTAGTTGACTTTAACCAGTTTTATTATGGCTGTGTCATTTCTAACAAAACCCATTTATCTAACTAATTGTAATCCAGTTTTAGAAAATCCTGATCATGCATAGCTCTTTTTGGTATTTTCTCATATCTTTTTCTTTCTTTTTTTTTTTTTTTACTGAAAACACACTTCCTACTTTCCTTTAGCAACCAAGAACTAACTTTTATATTAGCATTTTATAGATTGGTGAACATAAATACCAGTGATAATTTCTAAAACCCTTGCTTTCATAGAACATTTTAGGATGGCACCAAACATTATTCATTTATAGTCCCAAATCTCTTTAGTTTCTCTGTAAAAGGAAATTAGTGTTTAGTAGTAAATGTTTCAAAATCTTATTTTATTTGGAAATGACCTAACTATTTCAATAGACTTCCAACACTTATCACACTTGGCACAACCCTTAGAAATTTAAGTTATGCCAATCTGGAGAGACTATTTTAGACAGATATTTCTAAAGAATAATTATTCTTAATAGAGTTTATATAAAAGCTCATATCTCATTTACATTTTTTTAGAAGTTTCTTCTCTCGAGGTAATTTCCTTGTTGATAAACTTGTAACAGATATAATATTTAACTTATATTAAACCTAGATACAATGAAAATATTCTACTTAATGTTAATTACTCTAAGACATGTCTATATTAGATAGGTCAACAAACAAACATTAATATCAGGTATTTAATACTGAATATTTCCAATATTCACATGAACCTGGAATTTATTGTTTAATTTAGAATTATTTGATTTGTAAGCACTTACCTTTTTTTAAGCCAAATAAATAGAGCTCATTTACAAATTAACCTCAAAAATATTACCCAGAGACAAAGACATACCAAGACATATTTAGACAGACACAGTGCAAGATCTAGCTTCATTTTCTAAGTTTAGTCATGAATTAGATGTTACAATATAAAATTTACTAGTTTATAAAAAAGCAGTTGAAATAAATAAAAATTTTAAAGTCTTTTTCCCCTTTTCCCTCAGTCTCAAGAGTTAGAGATGGTCTAGATAGTGTTCCTGAGAGCCCTGGTCTCAAGGCACAGGGAAAGAACATCAAGTTCTAACAAAATGGCGGCAGGTCTAAACCAAATGGTGGCCAGACAAAGCAAAATGGCCATCAAAAATCACAGCACAGAACACAGAGTTAAAACACACACATATAAACCTGGCAGTCCTCATCAGATACTCCTTTAAATACAAGAATACAGTCTCTCAGAAAACCTCCTGTAGAGACACAGAACTTCAGATCCAAGTACTAACAGCTTCCAAGATTTCAAAGTGAGGAAAGGAAACCAGGTTGAAGAAGAAGGGGGAAGAGGCGGGAGAGGGTGCAAAAAGGGTGGCCTTACAGATGTCTCCTGCCACCTGCAGATACCCAGGTGTTATGGGACTTTACCCTGGGCCTCCAGAGAAGGGAGGACTGGAACTTGGCCTTACCAGAAATCAAACCAGACCAGAACCAGAATTTGAGTTCTCTGCCAAGAGGAGGTGATCAGTCTCCAATCCTCAGCTCAGGCTGAGGGCCCTTCAACCAGATTCCTGCGTCCAGGACCAGGGGACTAGAAAAACGGGGAAGGATAGGAAGAGTTAATGAGAGGAAAGAGAGAGAGAAGGGGAGAGAGGTCAATAAAGTCTCTTGTTCCTTACCGATCGGGGCATTCTGGCCAGTTTTCCGCCTCAGGAGGAGACCAGGGACAAAAGGGTCCCAGTTGTGGCCGCTGGGTCTGGTCCTTACCCCGAGTGGTCAGGATGTCAGTCTCAGCAAAGAAGAGTCCCACCAGAGTCACCGTTTGAGTTGTTAGGGGAAGCATACTGATTGAAACCCTCCACCCTGGCCAGGCACCATAGTAACATTTGTGTGAGTTGTTTTATGACAGGAGATCCTGATAAGGAATACAGAACTAATAAGCCACCACCAACCGGAAGAGTTCGGGAAAGGTCGAAAGGAGACACCGCGTGTCCACCCACTTCCCAGAATTCCTCTTGCCAGTATTCATCTTGGCTGAGTGATGCGTGCGCCACCAGGAAAGACCCTGAATTAGAATGATTGGCCAAAGACCACCCGGAAACTAATCCCATCACCATAAAACCCGAGACTGTGAGCCACGCAGCAGAGCAGTTCTCCTGGGTTCCCTTACCCTACTGCTCTCCACCCGGGTGCCCTTTCCCAATCAAATCTCTTGCTTTGTCAGCACATGAGTCTCCTCAGACAATTCATGTCCGAGTGTTAGACAAGAGTCCAGTTTCGGGCCCTGGAAGGGGTCCCCGTTCCTGCAACAGAAGTAAGGAAGAAGGAAAAAAGAGAGACAAGAAAAATGAGGGAGGGAGAAAGGCAGAGAAAGAGGTTGGTTCTTCTAATATGGTTACTTTACAGGAAGTTTTGCCCCCATGAAATTGAAACTTGCCAAATAGTCCTTTTAGTTTTTTTGGAGAGTCTTAGTCTGATGCATGGCAGCAAAGTGATCTCTACAGTGGTACTTGGGTCACTGGCAGAAAACAGGAAGGATTATTGTCTACATTGTCATGTATTAAGATTTGGCTACTAGTTTTATCAACACTTACAAAAAAAAGATTCCCAAATTCTTTTCTTTTATGATACTGAAATATCATAAAAGAAATCATTTCTTTTATGATACTGAAATACACAGAATTCTTTTTTTCAAAGTCATCAGCTTTGGTAAAACTTGTCTCAAATTACAAAATGAAATTATATATATCCCAAGAGCTTTCAAAGAAATAATCTATGATCTTTTATTATAATAAAGAATTCTACTTTAAAAAACATTCTTATAAAAATTCTAAAATGTAATACATCCTTTCTGTTAAAAAAAAAAAAAAAGTATCCAAAACTTGAGAATAAGAAAAAGAATGGCTGCATGTCCTTTCAATGACACATCCAAGGATTATTTAATTGTATAGGGAATGTTGCACTCACTATTTACTATTGATTATGACCCAACTTTGTAAGTTGCATACTAAATTGTATATTTTTGTCCAGTAGAGATGCAAATCACTTCTTAACGGTAGACAAGGTAGCCACAAAAATTATGTTTTATTGCCCTATAGGACATTAATCAGTTTTGTCTCTAATAACTTATTTCAGTTACTTCAGAGTTCCTTTTCTTACTGATAATGTAAATTGATGTTCATAAAATTCTCTTCTTAATCAGCATACCATTCTGCTGGTTTAATCTTTAATGGGTTAAATATTTTTGACATGTGTTCATTTTATATTTGTGTGAATCATGCTCTTTAAATTTTTGAAAATTATATTTTGGCATTCTAAAATATTTTAGTCATGGGTATATGTGCATGTGTGTGTGTGCATGAAATGATTAATGATGTCATTTAAGTAATACCAATAAAGGGAGACTATGTTGGTCTTAACTATATATGTAATTATGTGTATATATGTGTACATATATATATATGTTAGAAATATTAGAGAAAGTCTAGACAATGTCTGAAATTCAGTTGCCAAAAAACTGCTAAATGTAATAAATTATATAGTTACATACTATTTCTTATTCTGGGATAAAAATATTTATAGAAATATTTTGGAAAGACTAAAATATAGAATCTAACTTTTGAGTTGGGGTCTGAGAAAATTATTTCTTATTCTCTTTTACCCTTCATATGGAATATATGCAACATTTTAAATAAATTTTTAATTTATAACTTAAATACTAAGTAATGAGATTTACATAAAAGATTTTATAACTGTAGTCATTTACAGTGTAAAAATGTGATTTCTTATTATTTCTAGCTCTTAAAATGTTAATGTAATACATAGCTGTGTAATTTTACAGGACAGTTTAATTCTCCTGAAAATATGGAGCTCAGTGAAGAGTCCAAATTAAAAAGAAATTAATATGTTTTAAATATTAAGTTATTTTTCTAGTCTTTTGAGTTCTGTAATATCTTAGCCTGGTGAAAACTTTACTTAAAAGAAGTTACCAACAACCAGTTCTAGTTGGGGATTTTTCATATGATCAGAAAATAAAAATGTTTTTAAATGGATATTCCATATTTGTTTTATTATTTTAATTACCATCAAATATCACAAAAATCAAAATTTTGTTGGCATGGAAACTAATAGAACCATATCCAAAAATACATAAGTATTTTCTCAGCTCTTTCTATATAGGATAAAAGTCTTCATTTGCTCTGCTCAGAATCTTTCTAGTTTTGGACTCCATGCTATGTAAAAGATAAAGTTAATTCATATATGTGAAAAGTTTACTTGGTAAATTTTAATAATAGACAGTATATGAACTTCAAGTTTGATATATCCATTTTATAGAAGCAAGTTCAGTTCAGTTCAGTCACTCAGTCATGGCTGACTCTTTGCAACCCCATGAACTGCAGCACTCCAGGCCTCCCTGTCCATCACCATCTCCTGGAGTTTACCCAAACATGAAACAGTGTCAGACTTTATTTTTCTGGCTCCAAAATCACTGCAGATGGTAATTGCAGCTATGAAATTAAAAGACATTTACTCCTTGGAAGGAAACTTATGACCAACCTAGATAGCATATTCAAAAGCAAAGACATTACTTTGCCAACAAAGGTTCGTCTAGTCAAGGCTATGGTTTTTCCTGTGGTCATGTATGGATGTGAGAGTTGGACTGTGAAGAAGGCTGAGCACCAAAGAATTGATGCTTTTGAACTGTGGTGTTGGAGAAGACTCTTGAGAGTCCCTTGGACTGCAAGGAGATCCAACCAGTCCATTCTGAAGGAGATCAGCCCTGGGATTTCTTTGGAAGGAATGATGCTAAAGCTGAAACTCCAGTACTTTGGCCACCTCATGCGAAGAGTTGAGTCATTGGAAAAGACTCTGATGCTGGGAGGGATTGGGGCAAGAGAAGAAGGGGACGACAGAGGATGAGATGGCTGGATGGCATCACTGACTCGATGGACATGAGTTTGAGTGAACTCCGGGAATTGGTGATGGACAGGGAGGCCTGGCATGCTGCGATTCATGGGGTCGCAAAGAGTCGGACACGACTGAGCGACTGATCTGATCTGATCTGATGTCCACTGTGTCAGTGATGCCATTCAACCATCTCATCCTCTGTCATCCCCTTCTCCTCCCACCTTCAACCTTTCCCAGCATTAGGGTCTTTTGAAATGAGTCAGCTCTTCACATCAGGTGGCCAAAATATTGGAATTTCAGCTTTAGCATTATTCTTTTCAATGAACACCCAGGACTGATCTCCTTTAGGATGGACTGGTTGGATCTCCTTGCAGTCCAAGGGACTCACAAGAGTCTTCTCCAACACCACACGTCAAAAGCATCGATTCTTCTGTGCTTAGCTTTCTTTATAGTCCGACTCTCACATCCATACATGACCAATGGAAAAACCATAGCCTTGAGTAGATGGACCTTTGTTGACAAAGTGATGTCTCTGCTTTTTAATATGCTGTCTAAGTTGGTCATAACTTTCCTTCCAAGGAGTAAGTGTCTTTTAATTTCATGGCTGCAATCACCATCTGCAGTGATTTTGGAGCCAGAAAAATAAAGTCTGACATCATGAAGTGATGGGACCAGATGTCATGATCTTAGTTTTCTGAATGTTGAGCTTTGAGCCTACTTTTTCACTCTCCTCTTTCACTTTCATCAAGAGGCTCTTTAGTTCTTCTTCACTTTCTGCCATAAGAGTGGTGTCATCTACATATATGAGGTTATTGATATTTCTCCTGGCAGTTTTGATTCCAGCTTGTGCTTCCTCCAGCCCAGCGTTTCTCATGATGTACTCTGCATAGAAGCAAGAGTTTCATTGAAATTATGAAAACAGATTGTAGTTTTAATGACAAATTTGGAAAACCTATGCACTGTCCAAAATGCAAACCCCTAGCCACATGCCATATTTGTACATAAGATTTAAATTAATTAAAATTAAACAAAATGTAAAATTCAGTCCTTTATTTTACTAGCCACATTTCTAGGGCTCAATATTTTCATGTTGTAAGTAGCTCTTGTATTGCACAGGGAAGATACAGAATATTTCCATCACTGCAGAAAATTCTCCTTGACAGCACTTTCTAGACTTTATCATGTTGATCATACTTCTTTCTCTTTTCAGATGTTAAAAATAAATTTTATCTTATCCAAAGCTTAAGCAATACAAAATATGACAGATATCCTACAGGAGACAAGCCCAACATCCTTAATTCACGGGGCAGAGAATTTCAGTGTGCTTCACATTAACCTATGTTTTAAGTACATAAAACATTCTCTACTTATTCTTTAAATTAAAATACATAGAATGTGCTTTATTCATTCTTAATATTTCTTACAATCATTTTGATTTTGAGTGAGAATTATTTATCATATTAATGAAAATTTATAAATAACCAATTAAATATCTGAGACATCTACAGAAAATAAATGGTATTTTATCAATACAGAGTTCACTACTCTTGACAAAAACCTAATACTAATCAGAATATGGATAATTTTACCTCATGATGCTTTATTTTCCAGACTGGAAAACTATTTACTAGTTTCCTTTAATACATGTGTGATTTCCATTTCTTGGGTCAGATTCAGTAGTCATTACTCATATAAATAAGCAAGAATAAAAGTTTAAATCAGTTATGGTTCCAGGCATCATTTTTCCTATCCATTTTGATCATAGGCCAGTGAGTCATACTGATAGTAATAATGATTGTTTTCAAATAACTTAAATAATTTCTGATAGTGTAAGATAAATATAAAATGGAATATCTGCCATTTTAAGCTGAGAGTTTACATGACATTCATCACTTCTTCTTTAACTTTGTATTCTATATTGGAGTATAGCCAATTAACAATGTTGTGATAGTTTCAGGTGAATATCAGGGGTATGTATGCATTCTCACATTCTCCCACAAACTCGCCTCCATCCAAGCTGCCACATAATGTTGAGCAGATTCCTGTGCTATATAGTAGGTCTTTTTGGTTATCCACTTAAAGTACAGCAGGACATCCATTACTTAATATTAATCCTGTGTTTTAGCAGACAAGATAGATGATAAAATGACAATAAATGATATGTAAATATTTCCCATATGCATCTGTGTTTAATGTAATTTCTCATGCAAAAAGAGCCTAATTGAGTAATTTTAAAACCAAATATTAGCAATAGGGGAAACATTTAACTTAAACTAAGATTAAAATATGTGTTTTTCATTAAATTATATTGATTTAAATAAAACCACTTTCATTTAAATCACTGATGTAACTCTCACTGTTTCATAATCTTGCTAATTATAGCAATCAAAAAGTGAAGTTCTGAGCCTGAGAAAATGATTATATCTCTTGTAAAACACATGAAATGCACATAATCTTGAGTTAAAAGCACTCTAATTTCCAACTGTGTGTTTAAAACAAAACAAAGTGCTGGCATGAAAGAATGGTTAACTATCAGAAGATTTATCAATGTAATTAACTGCATTAACGGATTGAAGCGAAAAATTATGTTTAGCATTTCATAAGATGCAGGAAAAAAGGATTTCATATAATAGATATTCATTATGATTTTAAAAATAAAATCTTTGTAAACAAGAAATAGAAGGAAATTGCCCTAACCTTATAAAGTATATTTAGCAGAAAATCTATGGTAAACTCCATAGTAAGTAGTAAAATTTTAGAAGCAGCCTTATCAAAATAAAGAGGGAGATAATTATGACTGTAAAGTCAAGTGAAATACATGTTGTATAATAAAACAAGACAAAGGGGAAAAAGCGTAAAAAAAATAATAAAAGGCAAAAACTTTGTATTCAGGCAATATAACTGAATGTAGAAAAAAATCAAAGACATTCATAAACTTTTATTAATAAGAGAACAAAAATGTTCTTGGATGCAAGACTGACTTTCAAGAATTAATAGCTTTTCAGTACACAAGTAGAAACTAATTAGAAAATATAATAGTAACAACAATCAAAAGAGACCTAGCAAAAGATGAGCAAGACTTTTGTTGAGAAAATTGTGCCTGTTACTGAAGGACATAAAAGAAGATCTGACTAAATGTCAAGATGCACTAAGTTCACTAATAGGGTGACTCTATATTGAAATTAAGTTAAGTCTCCACTAACTCATATAGAAATGTAATGCAATAAAATAATCGCACAGGATTCTGTGCACAGCCAGGTAAATTGAGTCTAAAATTCATATGAAATTTCAAGAATTGACTAAACAATTTTGTATCAAATGAAAAAATTTGCTTTGCCAGACATCAAGATCTATGAAAAAAAGATTAATAAAGAAAAGAGCTATATTACTTATCAGGGCAAGGATAATGTAATGAGCAAGTCTGAAAGCCCAGAAAGTCCCACACATGTTCAGAAGGTATCTGGCACATGACTAAATTAATAACTGACCATCAATAATAGAAAAAGATAGGTATTCACCTCGTCACATATCAAAAATAGATTGCCAGTATATTAAAATTAACTTTTTTGCAATGAATTTTTTTGCAAATTCTTTTTTGCAAAGAATTTCTTAAACAAGACAGGAAGATCATAACCATAACAGAAAATATTTTGTACATTTCAGCTCAGTCGCTCAGTCGTGTCTGACTCTTTGGACCCCATGGACTGTAGCATGACAGGCTTCCCTGTCCATCACCAACTCCCAGAGCTTACACAAACTCATGACCATCGAGTCAGTGATGCCATCCACCCATCTCATCCTCTGTCATCCCCTTCTCCTCCTGCCCTCAATCTTTCCCAGCATCAGGGTCTTTTCAAATGAGTCAGCTATTCCCATCAGGTTGCCAAAGTATTGGAGTTTCAGCTTCAACATCAGTCCTTCCAATGAACACCCAGGACTGATCTCCTTTAGGATGGACTGGTTGGATCTCCTTGCAGTCCAATGGGACTTTCAAGAGTCTTCTCCAACACCACAGTTCAAAACCATTAATTCTTCTGTGCTCAGTTTTCTTTATAGTCCAACTCTCACATCCATACATGACCACTGGAAAAACCATAACCTTGACTAGATAGACCTTTGTTGGCAAAGTAATGTCTCTGTTTTTTAATATGGTTGGTCGTAACTTTTCTTCCAAAGGAGTAAGCATCTTTTAATTTCATGGCTGCAGTCACTGTCTGCAGTGATTTTAGCCCCCAAAAATAAAGTCTGTCACTGTCTCCATTGTTTCCCCATCTATTTCCCATGAAGTGATGGGACCGGATGCCATTTGCGTTTATCTGTTTTCAAATTTTAGTAAAAGTTATGTAAATATATTATAAGACAGACTGCAATATGGGGTAAGATATTACAATGTAATTTTTTATAAAGTTAAGTGCCTAGAATTCATATAAAGCTCTTCCAAATTATTTCATTGACAGCAATGACTGAATGGCCTGTAAATATACAAAAAGATGCTCAGTTTTGCCATAATCAGTGAAATGCACATTAGTACAGTAAAGTGCCATTTAATAACCATGAAATTGGCAGCTTTTAAGAAACTTTCCAATACCAAGTTTTGTCAAAGATTAAGGAAGAGAATGAGTTCAGCTATACTTCTTCGGAAATATAAATCAGTTAAAATCACTTTGGGGAGCAATTTAAAAATATCTAATAAAGTGAAAACATACATTAATCCAACAATTCTACTTCTAAGGATAAAGAAGTCTCTCAGTACGTAAAAATTCTCACTTATGCACATAAAGAGAAGTAAGGATAATTATTAAGATATTATTTATAATATTTAAAACTTAAAAACAACTTAGACATCCATCAATAGGAAAATAAATAAGCAAATTGTTGTATGTTTATACTAAGGAATACTGCTGAGCAGTTAAGCTATGGTTTGGCAATAAATTCCTGAGCATAACTACAATTCAGAAATTTATTTTTACATAAAATTGATTACATAAAATGATTTTTATGTAAAGTTTTTCAAAGTTTTAAGTTTCTTCAAGAAAGAGTTTTCAGATACTTTAACCAAAATGAAAGAAAAATGCTTGTATTCCTCCCATACTGTAGGAAATAGCAGGCTGGAACTCAGAGGCTCCCTCTTACAGAAAGCACATGCTTTCATATTCACATTGCTCCCCATTCTGCTGCTGCTGCTAAGTCACTTCAGTCGTGTCCGACTCTGCGACCCCAGAGATGGCAGCCCACCAGGCTCCCCCATCCCTGGGATTCTCCAGGCAAGAACACTGGAGTGGGTTGCCATTTCCTTCTCCAATGCATGAAAGTGAAAAGTGAAAGTGAAGTCGCTCAGTCGTGTCCAACTCCTAGCGACCCCATGGACTGCAGTCTACCAGGCTCCTCTGTCCATGGGATTTTCCAGGCAAGAGTACTGGAGTGGGGTGCCATTGCCTTCTCCATTCTACCCTTCTACAAAATAAAGGCCAAGTACCAGTTGTTCTTTTATATCATTTTAGTGGACTTTTTCTTATGATACACAAGTGTTTTTCTTTATGTGTCTCTATCAAAAATACATGGAGAAGTCTTTTGATATAAAGTTGTAAAATACAGAAGCTAACACATTTTTTGTAAACATTTAACACAAGTTATTAAATTACACAATTGTAAAATTGTTGAAAACATGGGTAGGGCCAATATATATATCTTAAGGAAATTGCTTATTTCTAAAGAAGGAAGGAGTGAATTTGATTAGAGTAGAATAAAACTTTACCTGAACATTTGATTAAATGCATTGATAGAAGATCAGCAAATCTAGCCAAACACTGACATTAGTTAAATCTATGTGCCTAGTTGCTCAGTCGTGTCCGATTGTTTGCAACCCCATGGACTATAACATACCAGGCTCCTCTGTCCATGAGGATTCTCCCAGCAAGAATACTAGAATGGGTTGCCATGCCCTCCTCCAGGGGATCTTCCCAACCCAGCTATTGAAACCAGGTTTCCCACTTTGCAGGAGAGCAATTTCTTTACCATCTAGAAGCCCAGTTAAATCTAGATGGATATTTAGGTGTTCATGATATTATTCTTGTTTGTACCTTTTGAATTATTGAATTAGTGTGAAATGATTAAAAATAATTTAAAAAGCATTCTGTGCAAACAGAAAAATAGTAGAAAAATAAAGAGAAGGCTTTTTGAAAAGATCAATAAATAAATCTCTAGCAAGACTGTCAAAAGAGAGAGACAAAGGGAAAGAGAGAAAGAAGACTGAAATTATCAACATCTGAAAGGAAATAGAGAATATCACTATGGACCCTTCAGATATCAAAAAAAAAAAATAAGAAGAAAATACTACGAACAAGTCTACATACATATGTTTGACAGCTTAGATAAAACTGATCAATTCTTTAAAAAACGCAAACAATAATGTATTCAATAAACAGCAGATTGCCTGAAAGGCCATGTCAGTATTAAGGAAACTGAATTTATAGTTTTATAATCCCCCCAAAGTAACACCAATTCTACACAATTACTTTCAAAAAATAGAAGAGGAGGAAACATTTCCTAATTCATTTTATGAATCTTATCTAACCTATCTATACCAAAGGCAAATAAAGAGAGTACAACAACAGTAAAAAGAAAACCTTTGGAACAATATCTTTCATGATTAAGGGTATAAAATGTAAGGCTATAAAATCCCTACAAGATAACATAGGAAAAAAACTATATAATCTTAGGTATGGCAATGCCTTTTTAGATATAACACCAAAAACATGATCTATAAAAGAAATAATTGATAAATTGGATTTCATTAAAATAAAAATTTCTGTTCTATGAATGAATCCATCAAGAAAGTGAGTAGACAAGCCACAGATTAGGAGGAAATATTTGCAAAAAACCTGTCTGGTAAAGGATTGTTATTCAAAATACTCAAAGAACTCTTAAAACTCAACAACAAGAAAGCGAATGATCCAATTTAAAAAAGGGCCAAAAGCTTCATCAAAAGAGAAGTACAGAAGGCAAATAAACATGTGAAAAGATGTTCCTCATCAAATGTCATTGAGAAATGCAAATCAGAATGAGATATCACTGCATACCTACTAGAATGGCCAAAAGCTGGAACACTGACACCACCAAATGCTGGTGGAGATGTGGAGCGAGTCAAACTGTCACACTTTGTTGGTGGAAATGCAAAATGGTATAGCCATTTTGGAAGACAGTTGGTCAGTTTCTTACAAAACTAAGCATACTCTTGCCATATGATCCAGCTACGACCTTTTCTGGTATTTATCCAAAGGAGTTGAAAATTTGTGTGCACAGAAAACCTGCACATGGATATTTATAGCAGCTTTATTCATATTTGGCAAAGTTGAAAACAACTAAGATGTCCTTCAGTAGGTGAATGTATAAATAAACTGTGGGACATCCTGACAATGGAGCATTACTCAGCACTCAAAGGAAGTAAGTATCAAGTCATGAAAGACATGGAGGGACCTTAAATGCATACTACTAAGTGCAAGAAGCTGATTTGAAAAGGCTATATACTGTGTAATTCCAGCTATATGGCATTCTGGAAATGGCAAGACTATGAAAACAGTAAAGCCATCAGTGGTTCCTAAAGGTGAGGAGGAAAAACTGGAACACAGAAGATTTTATGGCAGTGAAAATACTCTGTAAGATACTATAATGGTAGATACATATCATTATACATTTGTTTAAACCAATAGAATGTACACCACCAAGAGTGAACTATAGTATAAGGTAAAGACTTGAGGTAATAATGATGTGTCAAGATATTGTCATCAGTTGTAACAAATGTGCCATTCTGGTGAAGAACGTTGATAATGAGGGAGGCCATGCATGTATGGAGCAAGAGGAAATATGGGAACTATGTATAGCTTTTTCTCAATTTTCCTGTGAATCTAAAACTGCCCTAAAAACTTTTCTTAAAAAACTTAGTAAAATGGGCAAGCATGGAATAAATATTTGAACTCAAACATATGCTAATCTACAGCAGCCCCTCCTTGCTTAACATTCAGTTGCAAACTCCTTGCCCTGGTCTGTCAGGGATACGAATCTGGCTCACTGCCCACTGATTTCCCCTACATCCAGTCTTTGTCCACTCCAACTGAGCTACGGATTCTGTTGCTGAGTCCAAGTTCAGACTGCTCACCACATGATACATTTTTTAAATTTTTTTTGTATATTCACTGGCACCTGCTTCTTTCATTCAGTTCAGTCGCTCAGTCATGTCCAGCTCTTTACGACCCGTGGACTACAGCATGCCAGGCCTTCTTGTCCATCACCAACTCTTGGAGTTTACTCAAATTCATGTCCACTGAGTCGGTGATGCCATCTAACTATCTCATCCTCTGTCGTCTTTTTCTCCTCCTTCCTTCAATCTTTCCCAGCATCAGGGTCTTTTCCAATGAGTCAGTTTTTTGCATCAGGTGGCCAAAATATTGGAGTTTCAGCTTCAGCATCAGTCCTTCCAATGAATATTCAGGACTGATTTCCTTTAGGATGGACTGGTTGGATCTCCTTGCTGTCCAAGGGACTCTCAAGAGTCTTCTCCAACAACACAATTCAAAACCATCAGTTCTTAGGCACTCAGCTTTCTTTATAGTCCAACTCTCACATTCATACATGTCTACTGGAAAAACCATAGTTTTGACTAGATGCACCATTGTTAGCAAAGTAATGTCTCTGTTTTTTAATATGCTGTCTAGGTTGGTCATAGCTTTTCTTCCAAGGAGTAAGCGTCTTTTAATTTCATGGCTGCAGTCACGATCTGCAGTGACTTTGGAGCCCCCAAAAATAAAGTCTCTCACTGTTTCCACTGTTTCCCCATCTATTTGCCATGAAGTGGTGGGACTGGATGCCTTGATCTTCGTTTTTTTAAAGTTGAGCTTTAAGCCAGCTTTTTCACTCTTTTCTTTCACTTTCATCAAGAGGTCCTTTAGTTCTTCTTTGCTTTCAGCCATAAGGGTGGTGTCATCTGCATATCTGAGGTTATTGATATTTATCCCAGAAATCTTGATTCCAGCTTGTGCTTCCTCCAGCCCAGCCACATGATTTGGCTCCCTATTGCCAAATTCAGACTTAAATTGAAGAAAACAGGGAAAACCACTAGACCATTCAGTTATGACCTAAATCTAATCCCTTATGATTATACAGTGAAAGTGACAAATAGATTCAAGGGATTAGATATGATAGACAGAGTGCCTGAAGAACTATGGATGGAGGTTCGAGACATTGCACAGGAGGCACGGATCAAGACCATCCCCAACAAAAAGAAATGCAAAAAGGTTATCTGAGGAGGCCTTACAAATAGCTGTGAAAAGAAGAGAAGCCAAAGGCAGAGGAGAAAAGGAAAGGTATACCCATTTGAATGCAGAGTTCCAAAAAATAGCAAGAAGAAATTAGAAAGCCTTCTTTAGTGATCAATGCAAAGAAATAGAGGAAAACAACAGAGTGGGGAAGACTAGAGATCTCTTCAAGGAAATTAGAGGTACCAAGGGAATATTTCATGCAAAGATGGGCTCAATAAAGTACAGAAATGGTATGGACCTAACAGAAGCAGAAGATATTAAGAAGAGGTGGCAAGAATACACAGAAGAACTGTACAAAAAAGATCTTCATGACCCAGATAATCACGATGGTGTGATCACTCACCTAGAGCCAGACATCCTGGAATGCTCACCACATGACAGCCAATAAATCAAGAGATGAAGTGTTGGCACAAGGAATAGCAACTTTATTCAGAAAGCTAGCAGAAAGATAAGATGGTGGACCAGGGTCCCAAAGAACCATCTTACTTGAATTAGAATCCAAGCTTCTTTAAATCAAAGGGCAAAGGTGAGGTTGGTTGTTGCACAATTTTTGGTGTCAGAAGCTTTTGTTCTTACAACAGGTCAGGTCAGGTCACAGATGTTCCTGTAAACGTCCAACATGACAAAAGTTTTTCTCTGTTCCGCAATTTTTTTAATCTCTGTGTGAATGGAAAAGTGTTATGCCTTTAAAGGTCAGAGCCTTGAGAATGAGCTATCTTGAATATTTCAGACTATAGGCAATATTCTTTACCTGTAGCTAAAGCAAGAGAATACAAAGGTTAAAGTAAAAGAAACAGATACAATATGGAGTCAGATTTGTTCTTCACTATTACAATCTCACAGTTCCTGCCTCTGTGCTTTTCCCAGTGGAACTTTTTCCACAAATGTCCTAGTTTCTCATCATCTCTACCTGGCAAGTGTTTGTCCATTCATTACCATTCTTCTCCTGGTTCTTTCTTTCTGAGGTGTTTCTCTTCTTATAACTAGAAATTGTCACCCTTTTCTCTAAAAACCTTCCCACTGCCACTGAAACTCTTCTAAGGCACCAAAAGAAGAGACACTCCCATATGTGCTATGTGGGTTTGTGTGTGTGTATGTGTGTGTGTGTGTGTTCAACTGATGTTAGTCTATTGTTTATCTCCAAGCAGATTTCCTGGCAGTGAGTAAGCAATAAACACATTTATTAAAGTAAGTAGCATTTTAAAAAAAATTGTTTAAAATTTGATTTTTTCCCCTGGAACATCATTTCCTAAC
The DNA here is from genome assembly GCF_027580195.1 of Bos mutus. Lineage (NCBI taxonomy): Eukaryota > Metazoa > Chordata > Mammalia > Artiodactyla > Bovidae > Bos > Bos mutus. The sequence continues at coordinate 120,016,709 of NC_091618.1, forward strand.
AGAGGAATAACAATTTCTTGAACATTTTAAAGTGACTTAAATTATGGAAGAGATCCAACCAGTCCATTCTAAAGGAGATCAGTCCTGGGTGTTCTTTGGAAGGAATGATACTGAAGCTGAAACTCCAGTACTTTGGCCACCTCATGCAAAGAGTTGACTCATTGGAAAAGACTCTGATGCTGGGAGGGATTGGGGGCAGGAGGAGAAGGGGATGACAGAGGATGAGATGGCTGGATGGCATTACTGACTCGATGGATGTGAGTCTGGGTGAACTCCGGGAGTTGGTGATGGACAGGGAGGCCTGGCGTGCTGTGATTCATGGGGTCACAAAAAGTCGGACACGACTGAGTGACTGAACTGAACTGAAATTATGGCATTGCAAATGGCATGGAAATGCTGCAGTATAAAAATAGTAGCCCATTTCATAAAACTGTAATGAACATAACAAAAGGAGGTAACCAGCTTTATCATTTGTATGTCACCTGAAATATTTGTGTAAAATTAAAACATTTGAGAAGTACTTAATTGCATGTTTGGAATGCTTATTGTCAGCAATGCTAAATATAACTTTTTTCCAGATAATAAAGGAAAATACAAATAAAATAGCTTCCTGTGACTACTAACCTAGAATGATTTTATGTGTCAGATAACAGGAAGTAAATTAGTATATCTGTTATCTGCATTATCTCTATATGACTGTTGCCATTCATATCAGCTACTTTGCTGTTTATTATGCAACTCTCTGTAAAGTAGATCAGAGAGTTTTTTATTTAAAGTAGATCAATTGTTTTATTAGAACAAAATGCATTGTGATATATGAGCTTTGCATAGAGTTAAGATTTAAATAAAAAGGTTTTTTTCACCTTATAGATACTGCAATTACCAGTCACTCAATATGAGTTATAATAATATTTAGATATATTCAAGCATGTACATTACTGAGAAAAAATACTTATCTATTACATTTAATAATACAATATTCATCTAGGAAGTTACCGTCTTATATTCCTCATTAGTACTTTAATTTTATACGTTAACATAGGAGTATAAACATTATAATTGTGGATCCTTTTGGTCAGGATATTATAACATGCTATTTTTGGAGAAGAGTTCTTCAGGTTATATGGAAGGATTCAGAAGTGTTACCATCTGAAAATGCATCCTCAGTTCTGGGAGTTAAATGCCTAGTAAACAAGAAGTACCACTAGTCAGGATAATTGGTTTAACTTTAGTAAAATTTTACTTTACTGAGATGTCTTATTTACATTCAATGGTCTGTCTGAGTAAAATAATTGTTATTTTTTCAAAAACTGCACCAACTAAAACCAACATTAAGTTCTACCTTATTAACATCAACAGCAAAAGTGTTTCAGAATGACAGTGATGCTCTGAAACCTACCTTATTAGGCTTGAATCCTTCTCCTATTCAAATGCTTCATTCATTTATTCATGTAACAACTATTTATGTAACCCAGGTACTGTGATATAGAAAGGTACTAGTATTCAAGAAACTCAATCTAGTGGGGAAAATATATTTACGGAAAAATTATAATGAAAGTGGTATGTGCAATTCATTAAACCATTCAACAAAATTATACTGAATACTCCCTATGTATGCCTAGTAGTGAGTATTCAAAGAGCCTGAAGTAACATTACAAGCAAATAGTCACGATCATTTGTCTTTAGGGAACTTGTAGTGTAGAAAGGTCTTTAAAAAATAAATAGAAGACAAAATTGACAGTTATTGGTAGCTATTAATAACTAGGTTATATAATTGATCTGTGGCAGTTTAAAGTTGAAGAACACACAAACAACTGCTTTCAAGATTCTAACATGTGTTTGCTTATTTGATTGTTCATTTCTAGGTTCTGTTATAAGCACTTATTAATTCGTTGACTCTTCCATAACCCTACTGCTATTTATCCCTGTCTGTGAATGAGAAGGCAGGTAACTTCTGGTCACAGAGCTATTAAGTGTTAATATTATAACTCCACCCAGGCAATCTGGCTCATGGATTCATATTTCTAACCGCTCATATAGGCTGCCTTTCACAAGTCACATGTAGGCATGTTCCATGGTCTGTTGCCATGGAAAATAAAAAGGGAATGCTCTGGTGGGAAGATGTCAGTCTGAGAACATGCTATTGGTAGGTAGCTTGTTGGATGTGTCTTAAATTTAAGAAAAAGGGCCAGTCTAAAGATAGAGATTCAAGAATTGCCAATTTATAGAAATCAGTGAAAGCCTTGAAAGTAGGTGAGCCCACTTAGTGGTTGCCAATGCTGATCCACAGACCATTTCAGGTCCATGTTGAAAGCAGGTAAAGTATAAAAATAAGGATTGCTGAGGGCTTTCATACCTGTGACGGTTATTACTATATGTTCACTGAGCTGAGGGAGGCCCAGATGGCTGATTAACTCTTGTTTCTGGGTTTGTCTATGAGAGTGTTTCTGGAGAGATTCGCAGGTGGACTGGAGGCCTTAGTAAAGTAAATGTGCTGTGCTAAGTCGCTTCAGTCATGTCCCACGCCTTGTGACCCTATGGACTGTAGCCCAACAAGCTCCTCTGTCCATGGGATTCTCCAGGCAAGAACACCAGAATGGGTTGCCATGCCTTTCTCCAGGGAATCTTCCTGACCCAGGAATTGAACCTACATCTCTTATGTCTCCTGCATTGGCAGGTATGTTCTTTACCACTAGTGCACCTAGGAAAGCAAGTAAAGTAAATGACCCTTCCCAAAGCAGTTGGTTGTTTTTCAGGCGTTAAGTCATGTGTGATTCTTTGTGACCCCGTGGACTGCAGCACGCCACTGTCCTCCACTATCTCCTGGAGTTTGCTCAAATTCAAGTCCATTGGGTCAGTGATGCCATCTATCTCATTCTCTGTTGTCCCCTTCTCATTTTGCTTTCAGTCTTTCCCAGCATTAGGGTCTTTTCCAGTGAGTCAGCTCTTCACATCAGGTGGCCAACGTATTGGAGCTTCAGCTTCAACATCAGCCCTTCCAATGAATAGCCAGGGTTGATTTCCTTTAAGATTGACTGGTTTGATTTCCTTGCTGTCCAAAGGACTCTCAAGAGTCTTCTCTAGCACTAAGCCTCATAAATCCATTGAGGGTCTGAAAGAACAAAAATGCTAAAGAAAGTCAAATTCTCTCTCTGCCTGAATGCTTGAGCTGGAACATCAATCTCCTCCTGACACTGACACTTCTAGTTCTCAGGCCTTCTGACTCAGAGTGGCATCTATACCATCAGCTCTCTGGCTCTCAGGCCTTAGGATGACCACTGGCTTTCCTGGGTCTCCAGCTGGAGGCAGACACATCATGGGACTTCTCAGCCTTCTGAATCACATGAGGCAATAGCTTATATAAACCTCTTTCTGGATAGATAGAAAGATAGGTAGATGAATAGATATGGATATATAGGTATACCTCTTATGGTTCTGTTTCTTTCAGTTCAGTTCAGTTGCTCAGTCATGTCTGACTCTTTGCAACCCCATGAACTGCAACACCAGGCCTCCCTGTCCATCACCAACTCCCAGAGTCCACCCAAACCCATGTCCATTGAGTTGGCGATGCCATCCAACCACCTCAACCTTTGTCATCCCCTTCTCCTCCTGCCCTCAATCTTTCCCAGCATCAGGGTCTTTTCAAATGAGTCAGCTCTTCCCATCAGGTTGCCAAAGTATTGGAGTTTCAGCTTCAACATCAGTCCTTCCAAAGAACACCCAGGACTGATCTCCTTTAGGATGGACTGGTTGAATCTCCTTGCAGTCCAAGGGACTCTCAAGAGTCTTCTCCAACACCACAGTTCAAAAGCAACAATTCTTCGGCACTCAGCTTTCTTTATAGTCCAACTCTCACATCCATATATGACCACTGGAAAAACCATAGCCTTGACTAGACGTACATTTTTGACAAAATAATGTCTCTGCTTTTTAATATGCTATCTAGGTTGGTCATAACTTTCCCTCCAAGGAGTAAGCATCTTTTAATTTCATGGCTGCAATCACCATCTGCAGTGATTTTGGAGCCCAGAAAAATAAAGTCAGCCACTGTTTCCATTGTTTGCCGGTCTATTTCCCATGAAGTGATGGGACCAGATGCCATGATCTTCGTTTTCTGAATGTTGAGCTTTAGGCCAACTTTTTCACTCTCCTCTTTCACTTTCATCAAGAGGCTCTTTAGTTCCTCTTCACTTTCTGCCATAAGGGTGGTGTCATCTGCATATCTGAGGTTATTGATATTTCTCCTGGCAATCTTGATTCCAGTTTGTGCTTCTTCCAGCCCAGCGTTTCCCATGATGTACTCTGCATATAAGTTAAATAAGCAGGGTGACAATATACAGCCTTGACGTACTCCTTTTCCTATTTGGAACCAGTCTGTTGTTCCATGTCCTGTTCTAACTGTTGCTTCCTGACCTGCATATAGGTTTCTGAAGAGGCAGGTCAGGTGGTCTAGTATTCACATCTCTTTCAGAATTTTCCGCAGTTTATTGTGATCCATACAGTCAAAGACTTTGGCATAGTCAATAAAGCAGAAATAGATGTTTTTCTGGAATGCTTTTGCTTTTTCAATGATCCATCGGATGTTGGCAATTTGATCTCTGGTTCTTCTGCCTTTTCTAAAACCAGCTTGAACATTTGGAAGTTCACGGTTCATGTATTGCTGAAGCCTGGCTTGGAGAATTTTGAGCATTATTTTACTAGCATGTGAGATGAGTGCAATTGTGTGGTAGTTTGAGCATTCTTTGGCATTGCCTTTCTTTGGGATTGGAATGAAAACTGATCTTTTCCAGTCCTGTGGCCACTGCTGAGTTTTCCAAATTTGCTGACATATTGAGTGCAGCACTTTCACAGCATCATCTTTCAGATTTGAAATAGCTCAACTGGAATTCTATCACCTCCACTAGCTTTGTTCATAGTGATACTTCCTAAGGCCCACTTGACTTCACATTCCAGGATGTCTGGCTCCTGGTGAGTGATCACACCATTGTGATTATCTGGGTCATGAAGATCCTTTTTGTACAGTTCTTCGTGTATTCTTGCCATGCCTTCTTAATATCCTCTGCATCTGTTAGGTCCATACCGTTTCTGTCCTTTATTGAGACCATCTTTGCATGAAATATTCCCTTGGTATCTCTAATTTTCTTGAAGAGATCTCTAGTCTTTCCCATTCTATTGTTTTCCTCTATTTCTTTGCACTGATCGCAGAGGAAGGCTTTCTTATCTCTCCTTGCTCTTCTTTGGAACTCTGCATTCAAATGGGTATGTCTTTCCTTTTCTCCTTTGCTTTTGCTTCCCTTCTTTTCACAGCTATCTGTAAGGGCTCCTCAGACAGGCATTTTTCTTTTTTGCATTTCCTTTTCTTGGGGATAGTCTTGATTCCTGTCTCCTGTACAATGTCACAAACCTCCATCCATAGTTCATCAGGCACTCTGTTTATCAGGTCTAGACCCTTAAATCTATTTCTCACTTCCACTGTATAGTCATAAGGGATTTGATTTAGGTCATACCTGAATGGTCTAGTGGTTTTGCCCATTTTCTTCCATTTCAGTCTGAATTTGGCAATAATAGGGGACTGGAATTCAAAAGTAGGAAGCCAAGAAACACCTGGAGTAACAGGCAAATTTGGCCTTGGAGTACACAATGAAGCAGGGCAAAGATTAATAGAGTTTTGCCAAGAGAATACATTGGTCATAGCAAACATCCTCTTCCTACAACACAAGAATACTCTACACGTGGACATCACCAGATGGTCAACACTGAAATCAGATTGATTATATTCTTTGCAGCCAAAAATGGAGAAGCTCTATACAGTCAGGAAAAACAAGACCGGGATCTGACTGTGTCTCAGATCATGAACTCCTTATTGCCAAATTCTGTTTCTCTAGCAAGCTCTAATACAGTGCCCAAAAGCTACCGTACTTTTCCCTTTACATAATTATACTCAACTGAGAATGCACACAAACAGAAATTATAACCTAGCTAAGTCCTGAAGTCAAATGGAACCCATTGCTCACTCTTCACATTTAAAACCTGGAATCCAACAGAGGAAGTAATTATTTTGGAGGGGACCCTGTCTTACCCACCTAGGTATAAGCTAAGCTCCTAGGAGGAAATGGCTGTTCGAATTGATTACCATGTAGCAGGTCTAGAGAAAGACCTGTTCAGCCCAGGAAAGACTTATAATGATCATATTAACAAAGTATCTAATATGTTTGAACGTACCGAGTGATATTTACATACCCGGTTACAACTTAGAGGTACATTATTAATAGGACATGGAAAATTAAGTAAATAAAATAAATGCAATTATTAATCTCATAGAAAATACAGTTGTCACACAGCAAAAGTAATCATAGTATATTACATGGTCCAGTTTTAAAGATGCAATAATGTAAATAATGCATGTTTTATAATCAAAATTATTATACAACCATATTGATGGATGTGGTTAGAAAATGTATTAAAGAGGGAAGAGTTATGGGACAGAAGGGTAAAAGCACTACATTTTTATATTCCAAATTGTCAAGTCAGTAGACAATACCTAAAACTCAAAAAGCAAGAACTGATAAATAAAGCAAGAACAATAAATAAAAGTTCTATTTTATTTAGAACTATAAAGATAAACATCAAATAATAATTTAAGAATTGAGTGTGGTGGTTCCTAGTAAGGAAGGAAGAAGTCTCAGGGACTACTGTTTTTCATAACATAATCTACAGTGTTAGTAAATCCCACTTAATTTTATATATGTAGCTTTTATTTTAAAGTTAAATGATACATAAACTTGAAGAAGGAAAGAACAATGAAGGCCATAGACACAAGAATTTGTATTGACAAATATCAAAATAGTAAGCTCCTGGAAGATATGGTTGAAAAATTCCATCAGAAACATAAGTTTTAATATCTAGCAAATAGGAGTTTTCATAGAAGAGGGAAAAAAATAAAGATTAAAAAAGATTGAATGGATATTCTTAGGATGACAAAAATAATAGATAACAAGTATCCTGTACCTGACTCATTATAGTAAAATTCAAGATTATCAAAGACAAAGAAGAATACTAAAAGCTTCCAAAGATAAAGAGCAGATTACTCATCAAGAGAAGAATGTTAATCATATTGACATCTGACTCCCCAACAAAACCCTTGGAAATAAGACAATGGAGGAATAATTTCAAAATACGGAAGAAAAAGAACTCTGATTTTAGAATGTGATATCTTCCTAGACTGTCATTTAAATGTAAAAGTAAAATTAAGACATTCTCATGCATTCAAGGCATCAGAGGTTTTATATAACAATGTTCCTCTAAAAACACTCTTTGAAGGAGCTGACAATGAAAAATGGAGTACTAATAGAAATATGAAAATACTTGGTGAACAGATAACTTAGTAACTTTATTGTGGTATAAGATAGCAAGGACCAATATTAAAAAAAAAAAAAATAGAAGTCAGAAAAAGGAAATCCATTTCAACACAAAACTGAATATCTAGAAAGTATATTCTATCAACACAATAGCAAACCAAAGGAGTAGAGAGGGGAAGAAGTAAAAAATATTTATCTTGTGTGAAAGAATATATAGATATTGATATATTCATAAAATTGACGAGAAAAGTTAACCTTACTTGTGCCTTAGAATGTTAGTGACAATGGAAAATGAGGAAAAAAATTGTATATTGCATTTTAATCAATGAAAAATTTGGCTTACCTAATGCAAAACAAGAAAGAATGAAAAATAAATTTACAGGAAAGAGAAAATATAAGAGAATTTTTAAAGTTTCAGTATAGAAACAAGTATTTGTTGTTGTTGATGCTGTTCAGTTGCTCAGTCATGTCTGACTCTTTGCAACCTTAGGGACTGCAACACACCAGGATTTCCTGTCCTTCACTATCTTCCAGAGTTTGCTCCAATTCATGTCCATTGAGTCAGTGATGCCATCCAACCGTCTCATCCTCTGTTGCCCCCTTCTCCTCCTGTCCTCAATCTTAACTAGCATCACGGTCTTTTCCAATTAGTCAGCTCTTCACATCAGGTGGCCGAAGTATTGGAGTTTCAGCTTCAGTATCAGTCCTTCTAATGAATATTCAGGGTTAACTTCCTTTAGGATTGACTGGTTTGATTTCCTTGCTGTACAAGGGACTCTCAAGAGTTCTCCAGCACCACAATTCGAAACCATCAGTTCATTGGTGCTCAGCTCTTACATCCGTACATGACTCATATTATGGCCCAGCTCTCACATCTGTATATGACTACTGGAAATACCAGGGCTTTGACTATATGGACCTTTGTCAACAAAGTGATGTCTCTGCTCTTTAACATGCTGTCTAGGTTTGTCATTCCAAGAAACAAGTATAATAACTATAAATTGAACTCTCCAATAAAAAGAGACCATCAGATAAGATTTTTTTTTTTTTAGCGACTAAACAATAGCAAGCCTTTTTTATTTTTTTTTCGTTTCTTATATGATATTATACATGTTTCAATGCCATTCTCCCAAATCATCCCACCTTCTCCCTCTCCCACAGAGTCCAAAAGACTGTTCTATATATCTGTGTCTCTTTTGCTGCCTCACATACAGGATTATCATTACCATCTTTTTAAATTCCATATATATACATTTGGTTCAGTTCAGTTCAGTTGCTCAGTCGTGTCCGACTCTTTGTGACCCCATGAATGGCAGCATGCCAGGCCTCCCTGTCCATCACCAACTCCCGGAGTTCACTCAGACTCATGCCCATTGAGTCAGTGATGCCATCCAGCCATCTCATCCTCTGTCATCCCCTTCTCCTCTTGCCCCCAATCCCTCCCAGCATCAGAGTCTTTTCCAATGACTCAGCTCTTCGCATGAGTGGCCAAAGTACTGGAGGTTCACCTTTAGCATCATTCCTTCCAAAGAAATCCCAGGGCTGATCTCTTTCAGAATGGACTGGTTGGATCTCCTTGCAGTCCAAGGGACTCTCAAGAGTCTTCTCCAACACCACAGTTCAAAAGCATCATTTATTTGGCGCTCAGCCTTCTTCACAGTCCAACTCTCACATCCATACATGACAACTAGAAAAACCATAGCCTTGATTAGACAGACCTTTGTTGGCAAAGTAATGTCTCTGCTTTTGAATACGCTATCTAGGTTGGTCATAACTTTCCTTCCAAGGAGTAAGCATCTTTTAATTTCATGGCTGTAGTCACCATCTGCAGTGATTTTGGAGCCCAAAAAAATAAAGTCTGACACTGTTTCCACTGTTTCCCCATCTATTTGCCATGAAGTGATGGGACCAGATGCCATGATCTTAGTTTTCTGAATGTTGAGTTTTAAGCCAACTTTTTCACTCTCCACTTTCACTTTCATCAAGAGGCTTTTTAGTTCCTCTTCACTTTCTGCCATAAGGGTGGTGTCATCTGCATATCTGAGGTTATTGATATTTCTCCCAGCAGTCTTGATTCCAGCTTGTGCTTCTTCCAGCCCAGCGTTTCTCATGAGGTTTTCTTCATATAAGTTAAATAAGCAGGGTGACAATATACAGCCTTGATGTACTCCTTTTCCTATTGTGTTAGTATACTGTATTGGTGTTTTTCTTTCTGGCTTACTTCACTCTGTATAATAGGCTCCAGTTTCATCCACCTCATTAGAATTGATTCATATGCGTCCTTTTAATTTTATTTATTTATTTTTTCACAGCAAGTGCCTGGCAGAGCCAGAAATGCCAAGTCATCTGGGGCCTCCAAGCAGCATCCCCTCCCCTGCATCCTTTTTAATGGCTGAGTAATATTCCATTGTGTATATGTACCCCAGCTTTCTTATCCATTCATCTGCTGATGGACATCTAGGTTGCTTCCATGTCCTGGCTATTATAAACAGTGCTGTGATGAACATTGGGGTACACGTGTCTCTTTCAATTCTGGTTTCCTCGGTGTGTATGCCCAGCAGTGGAATTGCTAGGTCATAAGGCAGTTATATTTCCAGTTTTCTAAGGAATCTCCACACTGTTCTCCATAGTGCCTGTACTAGTTTGCATTCCCACCAACAGTGTAAGAGGGTTCCCTTTTCTCCACACCCTTTCCAGCATTTATTGCTTGTAGACTTTTGGATTGCAGCCATTCTGACTGGCGTGAAATTGTACCTCATTGTGGTTTTGATTTGCATTTCTCTGATAAGGAGTGATGTTGAGCATCTTTTCATGTGTTTGTTAACCATCTGTATGTCTTCTTTGGAGAAATGTCTATTTAGTTCTTTGGCCCGTTTTTTGATTGGGTCATTTATTTTTCTGGAATTGAGCTGCAGGAGTTGCTTGTATATTTTTGAGATTAGTTGTTTGTCAGTTGCTTCATTTGCTATTATTTTCTCCCATTCTGAAAGCTGTCTTTTCACCTTGCTCATAGTTTCCTTTGTTGTGCAGAAGCTTTTAATTTTAATTAGGTCCCATTTGTTTATTTTTGCTTTTATTTCCAATATTCTGGGAGGTGGGTCATAGAGGATCCTGCTGTGATGTATGTCAGAGAGTGTTTTGCATATGTTCTCCTCTAGGAGTTTTATAGTTTCTGGTCTTACATTTAGATCTTTAACCCATTTTGAGTTTATTTTTGTGTATGGTGTTAGAAAATGTTCTGCTGCTGCTAAGTCGCTTCAGTCGTGTCCGACTCTGTGCGACCCATAGACGGCAGCCCACTAGGCTCCTCTGTCCCTGGGATTCTCCAGGCAAGAATACTGGAGTGGGTTGCCATTTCCTTCTCTGATACATGAAAGTGAAAAGTGAAAGTGAAGTCGCTCAGTCGTGTCCTACTCTTCGCGACCCCATGGACTGCAGCCTACCAGGCTCCCCTGTCCATGGGATTTTCCAGGCAAGAGTACTGGAGTGGGGTGCCATTGCCTTCTCTGAGAAAGTGTTCTAGTTTCATTCTTTTACAAGTGGTTGACCAGTTTTCCCAGCACCACTTGTTAAAGAGATTGTCTTTTCTCCATTGTATATTCTTGCCTCCTTTGTCAAAGATAAGGAGGTGTCCAAAGGTGTGTGGATTTATCTCTGGGCTTTCTAGTTTGTTCCATTGATCTATATTTCTGTCTTTGTGCCAGTACCATACTGTCTTGATGACTGTGGCTTTGTAGTAGAGCCTGAAATCAGGAAGGTTGATTCCTCCAGTTCCATTCTTCTTTCTCAAGATTGCTTTGGCTATTTGAGGTTTTTTGTATTTTCATACAAATTGTGAGATTATTTGTTCTAGCTCTGTTAAAAATACCGTTGGTAGCTTGATAGGGATTGCATTGAATCTATAGATTGCTTTGGGTAGTATACTCATTTTCACTATATTGATTCTTCAGATCCATGAACATGGTATACTTCTCCATCTATTAGTGTCCTCTTTGATTTCTTTCACCAGTGTTTTATAGTTTTCTATATATAGGTCTTTAGTTTATTTAGGTAGATATATTCCTAAGTATTTTATTCTTTTCATTGCAATGGTGAATGGAATTATTTCCTTAATTTCTCTTTCTATTTTCTCATTATTAGTGTATAGGAATGCAAGGAATTTCTGTGTGTTGATTTTATATATTGAAACTTTACTATATTCATTGCATAGAAACAAATAAAAATGAAAACACAACTACCCAAACCCTATGGGACACTGTAAAAGCAGGGCTAAGGGGAAAGTTCATAGCAATACAGGCATACCTCTAGAAACAAGAAAAAAGTCAAATAAATAACCTAACTCTACACCTAAAGCAACTAGAAAAGGAAGACATGAAGAACTCCAGGGTTAGTAAAGAAATCTTAAAAATTAGGGCAGAAATAAATGCAAAAGAAACAAAAGAGACCATAGCAAAAATCAACAAAGCCAAAAGCTGGTTCTTTGAAAGGATAAATAAAATTGACAAACCGTTAGCCAGACTCATCAAGAAACAAAGGGAGAAAAATCAAATCAATAAAATTAGAAATGACAGTGGAGAGATCACAACAGACAACACAGAAATACAAAGGATCATAAGAGACTACTATCAACAATTATATGCCAATAAAATGGGCAACGTGGAAGAAATGGACAAATTCTTAGAAAAGTACAACTTTCCAAAACTCGACCAGGAAGAAATAGAAAATCTTAACAGACCCATCACAAGCATGGAAATTGAAACTGTAATCAAAAATCTTCCAGCAAACAAAAGCCCAGGTCCAGATGGCTTCACAGCTGAATTCTACCAAAAATTTAGAGAAGAGCTAACACCTATCCTACTCAAACTCTTCCAGAAAATTGCAGAGGAAGGTAAACTTCCAAATTCATTCTATGAGGCCACCATCACCCTCATACCAAAACCTGACAAAGATCCCACAAAAAAAGAAAACTACAGGCCAATATCACTGATGAACATAGATGCAAAAATCCTTAACAAATTTTTAGCAATCAGAATCCAACAACACATTAAAAAGATCATACACCATGACCAAGTGGGCTTTATCCCAAGGATACAAGGATTCTTCAATATCTGCAAATCAATCAATGCAATACATCGCATTAACAAATTGAAAAATAAAAGCCATATGATTATCTCAATAGATGCAGAGAAAGCCTTTGACGAAATTCAACATCCATTTATAATAAAAACTCTCCAGAAAGCAGGAATAGAAGGAACATACCTCAACATAATAAAAGCTATATATGACAACCCACAGCAAACATTATTCTCAATGGTGAAAAATTGAAAGCATTTCCCCTAAAGTCAGGAACAAGACAAGGGTGCCCACTGTCACCACTACTATTCAACATAGTTTTGGAAGTTTTGGCCACAGCAGTCAGAGCAGAAAAAGAAATAAAAGGAATCCAAATTGGAAAAGAAGAAGTAAACTCTCACTGTTTGCAGATGACACGATCCTCTACGTAGAAAACCCTAAAGACTCCACCAGAAAATTACTAGAGCTAGTCAATGAATATAGTAAAGTTGCAGGATATAAAATCAACACACAGATTAGATTTTAAAAGCAGCATCCAGCAATATGGTGTTTCCCAGGTGACGTACTGGTAAAGTATCTGCCTGCCAAAGCAAGAGACTTAGGAGACTCAGGTTCCATCCCTGGGTTGAGAATATCCCCTGGAGTAGGAAATGGCTACTAACTCCAGTATTCTTGCCTATAAAATTCCATGGAATAGGGGAGCCTGGCAGACTACACAGTCCATGTGGTCATAAAGAGTCGGACATGACTGAGCAACTAAACACACAAGCACACATCCAGCAATACCTTGTCAGAGTAATGCAAGACACACTTACAAATTCTACGGCACTTTTTACAAACAGTGAAAAGAAGATATACCATTCTCAATAACAGCCAATACTCTATAGTACAGAGGAATTAAAGAACTTAGAAGACCCCTTGAAGAAAACTGTGAAACTCAATGGAAAGTCATAAAATTCTAAGTGAAAAGATACTCTGTTCTTGTGTAAGGGATGACAATATTATTAAAATGTCTTTTCTCCACAAACAATGTGTACAAATAGTGCAATGACTATTAAAAACTAGCTATGGCTTTCCTGGTGGTCCAGTCGTTAAAAATCTGCCCTGACTGCAAGGTATACCAGTTCGATCCCTGGTCTGGGAAGGTCTCACATGCCAAGAGGCAACTAAGCCCAGTACCACAACTACTGAGCCTGTGCCCTGGAGCCTGTGAGCCCCAACTACTGAAGTCCACACCCCTAGAGCCTGTGCTGTGCAGTAAAAGAAGCCACTGCACCATAACTAGAGAGTACTCCCAGCCCACCCCAACTAGAGAAAGCCTGCATGCAGCAAGAAGACCCAGTGCAGCCAAAAATAATAAGTATTAAAATAAACAAAATCTAGCTAAACTTTTTCAGAAGGATACAACATGTCTACTAGAAAACCAAAATAACAGATTACAGATCAGTTAATAACTATGTTAACTTTTTTAAAAAGTCTGCAAAACTGGGAAGGGAGAACTGGTATCTAGGCTACCAACATTCAAGCACCCTAAAGGTCTTAAGGAGAGAACAGAAGCATAATCTTTAAGTAAAAGCATATATTTTATGAGTTTGAATGGACCAAAATAAGAACATTTCTTTAAAAGAAGAATATCCCTGAGACTTTGCCTCTGGTCCAAGCTTCCAATGCGAGAGGCATGGGTTTGATCCCTGGTAAGGGAACTAAGATCCCACATGCTGCATGGCCTATCCTAGGCAAAGCTAAGGGACAATGGCACTACAGGAGAACTCTGCAAGACTTAAAACTGACAAACGAATAATAAATAGTGGGGGTTAGGTAGAATTACTTTAGGAAAATTAAAACGAGAGGAGAAACTCTAATTTGATAAATAGGTGTTTAGGAAAGGGGGAAACACAAATGTTAAATAATTATAGGAAGAAATATTCAATTTCATTTGTAATGAGACTAAAGTAAAACAAAAATAGACTGCATTTAAAACCTCAAGAGATTGGAAAAAATTAGACAGTGGACAAGGATATGCAGAAACAGAAGCCATCATGGTTCAACAGGTTGGTGTTTCACTGAGTAGTGTACCTTTCCTGGAGAACACTGTGGCCGTTCTTAGTAATATTAAGGAAAAGTACACCCTACACCCGAGCAATCCCTCTACTGGCATTTCTTCTCCAGAGAAATTCTCAACTAGGGAACATGTCAGAGTATGCATCTTGCAGGGGGAGTTGAGGGCATCTAGCTGTCCCTCACTGAGGGGGAATGGGCAGGATAAGAGGGTGGTGCCTACTATGGAATATTATTCAGCATTAGAAGCAATAAGCTTCTTAAGATGTTCCCTAAGAACAAAGATATTACTACATTATCTTGAAAACATAGTATAGAAAAGAGTGAAAACCAAAATGGGATCTATGATGTGATATTAACTTTAGATAAATTTAAAATATATGCAAAATTTTACCATATATTGTATATATTAAAGTCATTGCCAATACAGGGAAGAGCAATTGAAGGATAATAGCATGAGAAGACATATGCTAACAAAACAAGAGAAGGGCCTTTTGGGACAATGTTGATGCTAGGCCATGAACTGAAAAGACCAACTCCACACTCTTTAGCTGAGTAGGAAGAAAGGGGAAGAAGGAGGGAGGAAAAGGTAGAAAAGAAAAAAAAAAATTAAAATACAGACCTTTAAATATCTATTATTTTTAATTAAGTTAGTCTGATTATTCGGAGAAGGAAATGGTGACCCACTCCAGTACTCTTGCCTGGAAAATCCCATGGACAGAGGAGCCTGGTAGGCTGCAGTCCATGGGGTTGCTAAGAGTCAGACACGACTGAGTGACTTAACTCTCACTTTTCACTTTCATGCATTGGAGAAGGAAATGGCAACGCACTCCCATATTCTTGCCTGGAGAATCCCAGGGACGCTTGGTGGGCTGCCGTCTATGGGGTTGCATAGAGTTGAACACGACTGAAGTGACTTAGCTGCAGCAGCAGCAGTCTGATTATTATCAGTTTATGACATAACTTGTGCATAAATTTGTTTTCTCTCCTAAATTGATGGAGTTCCTAGAATACTCAAATTCTTGCCATATTACTGTCATTCTATATTTTGCCATTTTGATCCATAGGAGGGGGCAAAAACCGTTCAACAGACTGTGGGTATTTCCCTGACAGGTGCCAGGACTCAGGGGCTGCCAGGCATGTGAAGTCCAAAAATCTTGAAGTAAATGTTTTGAGAATTTCCCTAAACAATGAGTCTTTGGACTAATTTAAGTGATAGACTCTCAGATCTTTGGGTATATGACCATGCTTCAATCTTACTACTAAGCAAGGCAATAGTTTCCTAAAATATGCTTTTGTGCAAAACCTTAATTCTTTTTTAAAAATTAATTTATTTTTAATTGAAGGATAATTGCTTTATAGAATTTTGCTGTTTTCTGTCAAATCTCAACATGATCAGCCATAGGTATACTTAATTCCTCCATGAGACTATCTTGTTGGATTCCAGTAGCATAAAATGTTGCCAGTGTCACCCTTGAGGGGATAAATTGAATTCAGTTATCATTGTTTCAGGGAATGCTTTGATGATGGAAATTTTAGATTCCAAAGTAAGTGGTATGACTTCATGAAGGGATTTCCAGTCTCGGACAAGAGCTGAAACAGGGGAATTCCAGAAAGCCATGGAAATTTTTGAAAGTGACAGTAAGTAAGCAGTCAAGTGAACACTGACAAAGGTGATAAATGCAGTGAGAAGACAGGAAAAGATAAGCATTAGGAAGTAACAACAACAACAAAAAATAGAATTGGGGAGTGGAAAACCAATAAAATACTTGCTTAGGTAAATGTTGTACCCATTCATCCAACAACATATATTTATTGCCCACTCTGACTGGGCTAACAGCTGTGAATAAAACACTACCTCAGAATTAACACTCTAGAGAGGAAGACAAGTTAAAAAATATTGAAGATCCAATATGTTAAGCACTGTAATAAGGGTATAAAAATGCTGTGGGAAGACAATGGAGAGAATAATTAATTCTCATCACAATGATTAAGAACAGATCCACAGGATGGCATTTGACTCCCGATCAAAGATGAGCAAAGATTATTTGAAGATGATCACTGAGTAAATAATATATTCTTATAAATATTAGCCTTTTATACTTACTAAAGATTCCTTATTCTAGAGTAATGTCTGACTGATATGAATACGAAAATTATTTAAAAAAACAATTATTGTGAGCTAACTTCACTTCACTTTTTCTGATTCTTTTGATGGAAACCCAATTTTGAAAGATGACTTTCCTTCATATAATTCTTTTCAAGATGTTTGACCAAATTTCCCTGTATTGGCCTAAAAAAACAAACAAACTCACTTCTCTTTTAAAGGTCAAAAAATATATTTTTTCAAAAATAATATTAGCTGTATTTAAATTTAACAACTCCTAGGGCATGACTCCAATCAATCCGGCATAATTTTAATTAATGCAGTTTGAATGTAAAATTCATAGTATCATAGTATTATCTCAGTTAAGCTTTGAAGATAATAGAACAAGTGATCAAACTACTAAAAGATAAAGAAGTCACTGCCTAGCACAGTGACTGGCAGGCCATAAATGCTTTCTGATTAAATATATAAACTAGAATATATCAACATGAACAATTTAATCATTTTAAATGAATTTACTATACTAATTGAGAATAAAATTGATCAAACTACTTACTGAAATGAACAGATCATTTGTCTGGGTAACTCAAATAACTAGTCAGATCCTGTAGTCAAAACAATTTTCTATGTAGATGAAGATTTAGTCTCTATTTCCATGTAGAAAATAAACACTGACAATAATGAACATTAATGGAGTCTTCCCACGCAGGAAGGAGAAAAGCTCAAATCCTTTCTGAAAACCAGCACTTTGGTTCTCTAGTCCTCACCAGTTCTCTGCTGTTTTAAAAACCATTTACTTTACATCATCCAACTTAGAGGTAAATAAAGTAGTAAGTAATATGCTAAATTTTCTCCATGATAAGAGCAAAACAAAAGAAAAACACACAGGAGTTCTCGGGAAAATAAAACTAATAGAGAACAGAAAATATAGGATGGCGTAAAGGTGTATGAGGATGGTGTAAATGCTGGAATCTTTCTTTGTATAACTCAATGCCTGTTTTCACTACAAAAGCAGATATTATGACAATTTCAGAACTCCCTTTGAAATCAAAGCCTAAAAGCTTCAACTTGAGCTTAAAATTTTGTTGTTTCAAGTTCCTTTTAGAAACAGAAAATTGCGTCCTGAGCTGTTACTTGTTTCCAAACTGTATTTCAGTTTCCCAGAAAACAAAGGAAAAAGGGGGGAGAAATTTCATTCTCCAGAAACCATGGCAGTATGAACAGTTTGATGTTGCTGTTATTTACAATGAAAGACTGTTTAAGAGATACACAAGCATGGAGAGGACACTGAGAAGTGAAAGTCACCTGTCAGGAGATGGTCTTAATATCATCCTCATACAAAACAGCTCCTTCAGAACACAGAAATATAATAATATGCATGTTTGGTGACATGGACCAGAGCTCTATCTGAACTTGAGTAGTAGAGTTTTATTTTATCAATCATCTCAAACTGTCTGAATGTATTGAAATTTTAGAAATGGATTTGTAACAAATATTTCTGTGTCTATTTTGTTTGATCATGAAACTGAAGGACTGGAGAGGGAATGAGTAGAATTTTTATTCTTTGTCATATATCTAGAATCAGATATATGACCCACACAAAGCAGGTCAGTCAGATTTCTGCAATGCTGTGTTAGCTGCCTTCCCACAGATGTAGGTTAATGATTGTAAGGTTCTTGGTGCAAGCAACAGAGCCAACCAGCTGTCAGGAGTGAAAAGGAATTATTAGAAAAAGATAAATCCTGCAAATTGGAGGGAGGTTGTTCTGGACAACATGTGAGACCCAGAGGGATTCTAGAAGTTAGGTGGCATGGATTTTCACTGCACACCAAATGTGCACACAACATTTGGACACTCGTTGCCATGGCTCAGCACAGCTTCATTCAAAGCCCTAAAACGTTCAGTTCTGTCTGCTGAGAGATGGGGAAAGAAAGAAATTTTCCTATTCAGCCTCCATAGCAGAAACAGGACACCAATCCCACTGATACTACACCCACTGTAGTCTTCCTACAGATGCAGAAACAAACAAAAAAAAGATAGTAAGAGAAAAAGATAGATAGCATTCTCGTTTCCTCTTCTTCTCTAAGAAATATAAAAGATGACAATAAGAGCAAGAGATGGAAACGCTTCCTGTTTTGACATGTCTAATTATTAATACTGTCCAAGCCCTGGACCCAGTATGCATTTTAAAGACTAATTTAAATGACTGCACTGCACTGGAATGTCTTAGATGAAAGACAGTTTCAAAACATCATTTCAGTCAACTGAAATTTCAATGAAAACTCAAGCATAATCTGTTTACACACATTTTATAAATGACATGACACTAAACTGCTGGATAAAATGTGAAAGAAGCAATAAACTAACAGATGTTGAGTTAACATGGTATCTATATTTTTGGCAAAGTACAGAATGACTTTGAATATGATACCTTATCTTAGGGAAAATCATTTTCTTTGAAATAAATCTCTGATTTGTAGACACAAAAGAATGCAACATGAAGAGGTTAAATTCACAGGCCAAATGCATTATAATAAATAACATAGCCATCAAAATTGCTTTATGACAGGTAAAATAAAACAAAAATCTAGTACAGCTGGAACCCTCTGCAATTAGTCCAAAAGGAAATCAACCCATAAAAATTTTCAGACTTTTTTTTTTTGCCTCATTCCTCCTGAAGAGTGGTTTAGATGCCTAAGCTTGAAAATCTCAGCCCAGAATATAAAATCCAATCCATCTTCCACATAGGAAGCAAAGTGAACTTTCTAAGACACAAATTGGAACGTGTCCTTTCTAGTTCTTAAACTTGCCAGTGTCTTATGTCATTTAGAACATAACTCAGCACACCAGAGCCTGCAGTGCCTTCTGCCTTCTGCCCTCGAAACCTCACCTGCAGCCAGTTCTCCCCTTGTCTTCCGTCTCCTGCGCTCACTGACAATTCAGGTTCTTGAGCCAGCCCAGGCTCTTTCCCACCTCAGGATCTTTGCCCACCCTGTTCTCTTTGTTTTATGTCCTTGCTTTTTCCTCCCTTCCCTCCTCATGGCTAGTTATTTCCCAACCATCAAATCTCAGTCTAAATGAGTACTGTATCCCCTCATTATTTAGCAAAGCGTAAAACCTTTATTTATTTAATGTCTAGCATCCACACAGGATTATACACATTTTGAGGGTACTGGACAAGTCCCACCCCACCCCAATGCTACCCTGCACATTTCACAGTATCTGACATGTAGCAAATACTCAATTAATACTGGTTGTACAAATTAATGAGTGTTGAATAAATATATGATTATATCATTTTCAACTTTTCAGAAAGGTCAAGAATATTTTATATGAAATATTTTGTTGTCTCATTCACATAAATTCCTTTTCAACAGATAAGACAAAAGTATGAATTATCAAGTTCACAAGGCAAACTAGTCCGCTGCAGTTTCAGAGTAAGGAGATATCCTATAATTAAGACAGAACTCTTAATGATATGGTTGCTAAGAGAGGAGCCCAAGAAGATCTGCTGATTGGGTTGGAATCCAGGCTAACCTATGTATTAGCCATAGGACCTTAAATAAGCTTCTGAAACTCAACTTCCTCATCTGAAAAATGGGAAAAATAATCCCCTCATTGGGTTGAGGTTAGGATTAAATAAAACACCATAAAAGAAGCATTTGAAATAACACTTGATATATCATGAGGAATTATATCCAAGTAAAACCTCCAAGTTCAGTGGACCTTAGTATACTGAAAATTGTAACATTTTTCATAATCATTAGACCTTGACCCTTCCTAGCTACTTGCCTAGTTGCCATAAGTGATGAAAATCATTTTAGAGTTTGTGTTACACTATCTTTCTAACCTCATGCCCAAAAAGCTCTGGTTATAGGGAACGTCATCAGTTACTTGGGAGTATTTGCCTTAGCCAGTTATTCTGATCTGTTTCCAACTTTAACATATTTTGGTTATTTCAAATGTTGGCGTCAACATTTTTTAAAAGAAATTAAACCTTACCTGCACCTGGCATTATTTATTACTACAAATTATTTGAATCTTATCCAACTTCAAGCCCCCATCTGTAAAAAGTGCTGGCAAACAGAGAAAAAAACATATTAAATTATTACTTGTTATAATATACTTTCTCTTCCTCCCAAGCTCTCATCCCCATGACCCATAGAATAATTTCAAAGTTATGTGGAACATAGTATCAATCTAATTATCACCTACTCATTGCTATCAAATGGTTTTCAGGAAAGAACAATAGTTTTATGATATAGAAATTAAGGAAAACAGACTTAAAGGTGCCTTTTATAATGAAAAATGAAATGGCTCATTACCTGAACTCCTAATAGATGATCCTGGTTAGTAAACATATATATATGTATATAGAACTACATATGCATATCAATAATCCCTTGTAATCCTTGTCGGTCAGAGTTCTATAATTACTGCATCTTCTTTGCAAATACTCTGGAGCCCTCCTCCAGCTTATATTCAGTCTTATTTTCTGTACTCAGCTGTTTCAACCAGGAGCTTATGAGCAATATTATTAAGCAAAACACTGTTAACCAGTGTCCTTATACTTGAAAAATACCTATATATAATTTTTCAGTTGTGAGTAAGGAAAGATAATTGTAGAATCATAAAATGTGGACTTCAGTGGGGCCTTGGAAATATTCTAACTCAGCCTTTTAGAGACTTTTGTACAAAGAACTCACAACTTCCAGCATTACTCACTCAATTTGTACGCATTTTTGCTAATGGAATTGTTTGGTTTTAATTAGATTCAAATGTGCCTTCCTAAAACTTTTGTATCTGCCGCAGAGAGCTTCACAGATTATATTTAATCCTTTTCCTATATGACATCCCATAAAAATGAGAAGATAGCAGTTGTATCACCCCTGCTCTCCAGAATATTTTAGTCAGTGTTTGAAACATTGAATTTATTATCTTCAAAAAAAAAAAAAGCTGAACTCAGTCTGTATCCCCTGAGTTTCCAGTTTTCATTTCCAAGGTCTAAAGATCTTTAGGTCTTCTGTTGGTTGGCAGTTCATTCATATTCTTGCTTGTCACTTAAGAAGTGGAGTTACAGAAATAAAATCTATTTAGTTAATTTTATTTCTCCTTTATTTTCAGAAATCAGTAATATTAGAGTCTGTATTGGCTCTTCTGGGCACCCCAAAAGATAGGTACCCATCTTAACCCCTAAAATCAGTGAAGGTGACTTCTCTGGAAAAGGGGATTTTGCAAATGGAATTAAGGATATTGTGTTGAGAGCAGCCAAGATTTAGAGTGGGCCCCAGTTCTAATGACCCATATCCCTATAAGGGACACACAGAAGAGAGACACATGGAGAGAAGAGACGGTGCAGAAGTCATGAGAAGACAGGGGCATAAATTGAAGTGATACAGACATAAGTTAAGGACAACCTGGAGCCACCAGAAGCTGCAAGACGCAAGAAAGATTTCTGCCCTAAACCTTCAGAGAGAGCATAGCTATTTCAAACTTCTAGACTCCAGAACTGTGAGATTAAATTCCTGTTCTTGTAAGCCACCCAGTTTGAGGTAATTTATCAAGGCAAACCTAGGAAACTGATACAAAGCTGTCTCTCATTCTGCATTTCCAAATCTATTAACACAGTAGCTGCCAAGTGATAGTCTGTTCTTCTTTAGTCTCAGAATAACTTTACCTCACCTTTCCCTGTTTTTTATTTTAAATTGATTTATTTCTGATTTTTAATCTCATTTTTAATTCTTGCTCTGGGGAAACATCCAAGAAATACCCTTGAATTCAAGATGCTGACTAAAGCTCAGATGAATCTGGAAAGTCAAAACTGTATGCTCTTGTGTCATAAGATGCTAAACATTCATGAGCTGAAGAGATCATGAGAACCCCAAAGTTACAATTAAAATGTGACAAATGTCAAATTAGAGGCTCATTTTTTCCATCTCTCTTGATTATGCTTTTGCCACTAATTATGAAAAGTGGGTTATTAGAGAAGGAAATTGTGAAACTGTGCAAAAAAGAAAATATATATATATACCAACAGATGTAAACACACACAATTTTATATACAATTTTATGCATCAGTTATTGACCAAACAAGAGTCAATAGCTCTGTATTAGTTTGGCAGGGCTTCCATAACAATGTCCTATAAACTGGGTTGATTAAACAACAGAAATTTATTTTCTCACAGTCTGGAGCCTAGAAGTCCAAGATCAATGTGTTAGCAAGATTGATTCCTTTGAAAACAGTGAGAGAGAAACTATCCATGCCCCTGTCCTAGCTTCCAGTAGTTTGCAGGCAATCTTTAGCATTTCTTGTCATATGGAAGAATTACCCAATCTCCTCCTTCATCTTCACGTGGTGTTTTCATTATGTGCTGTCTATTCCCAAATTTCCCCTTCATATAAGGACACCAGTCTTAATGGATTATAAGTCCATCTACTTCACTAAAACCTCATCTTAATGAATTACTTCTGCAATGACCCCATTTCCAAATAAGGTCACATTCTGAAAGACTAGGGGATAGAACTTAACATATGAATTTAGGGGGGACACAGCTTAACTCATAAAAGTCCCCAAATTAAATACCCTTGAAGTATGAACTGTGTGTTCATAATTATGCTCCTTGTCATATGAAGCAAAAAGAATTGTGCCATGATCTCTACTCTCAAAAAATCTCTTTGAATAGGCATGTGAAACAAAGATTGAGAAAAATAAGATTATTTAATTTGTGTGACATGAAGACAAATACTATCTGATTCCACTTATATCAGGTATCTAGTCAAATTTATACAAGTAGAAAGTAGAATGGTGATTCCCGGGGCTGCATAGCAGGTCAGGAAAGAGGGAACTGTTTAACTGTTTAACGGGCATCGAGTTTTCAGTTTTGAAAGATGAGAAAGCTCGCGAGATCTGTTTCACAACAATGTGAATGTGTTTAACACCACTGAGCTGTACACTTAAAAGCGGTTACGATGACAAATTGTTATATATTTTCTATAACAATAAAAAATAAAAGAACTGAAGTAAAAAACTGAGAAGATGGGTGCATGAATAAATGAGACTCTGAAGTATGAGGAAAAAGTAGTCAGAGTGACAAAAAGTAAGATTTTGTGAAAGCCATGATAGACAAGAAAAAATTGAGGAAATATTAAAGGCCAGAGACAAGTGAAGGGAAAGCACTCCCAACTTCGAGGGAGAGTCTGGATCAGAAAAAGAACATTAGTGGAAAAACTGGTAAATAAAATTAGTTACTTTTTAAAGATAAAATTTAGTTTAGTTAATAATATTGTCCCTAAGTTACATTCCTATTCTTGATAATTGTCCTGCCTCGTGGCTTAGATAGTAAAGAATCCATCTGCAGTGCGGGAGACCTGGGCTAGGTCCCTGGATTGGGAAGAAGCCCTGGAGGAGGGAACGGCTACCCACTCCAATATTCTTTCCTGGAGAATTCCATAGACAGAGGAGCCTGACAGGCCCAGTCTATGGAGTCACAAAGAGTAGGACATGTCTGAGTGATTCACTTTCTGTTTCAAGGTCAGATTAGTTAACATTAGAGAAAAGAGGGATAAAAGCTATAAATTCCTCCTATGACTTATTTTTGCACTTTCTCTGTAAGTCTAAAATATGTTCATAATTTTTAAAACATAGACTTCCAACACAGTATACATTGTTGTGTTCAAATTTGTTCAATTGTATTCAAATCCTTCATAGATGTGTGAATCTGAGAAATTCACTTAACCTCTCTGGTACTCATATTCCTTATATGTAAACTGAGAATACTACAGATATACTTTGCTTGATTGTTATGAATACTAAATGAGTTAATATTAGTACAGTGTCTGGCACATAACAAACACTATAAAAGTGATATTATAAAAAATTAATTACTGCTAAAAAGAGGTGCTGGCTGGTTAAGAATGTAATTAAATAAACTTGAAATTGGTTAATAAAACATCCAGTGTCTCTGAAAAGAAAGCAAAGAGAAACAAATCATTGAGAAGAGACTTGGCTTTGGACAACGCGTGTGTGTGTGTGTGTGTGTGTGTGCACGCACGCATGCGTTAGTCATTCAGTCACGTCTGACTCTTTGTGACCCCTTGGATCCATCAGTCTCCTCTGTACACAGAATTCTCCAGGCAAGAATACTGGAGTGAGTTGCCATTCCTTTTCTAGGAGATCTTCCCCACCCAAGGATCAAACCTGGGTCTCCTTGCCCTGCAGGCAGATTCTTTACCATCTGAGCCATCAGGGAAGTCCTTGAACAACATAGAGGATACTTTTTCCACTGAGGCTGGAGGAAAGACTGTGGGAGGCTATAAAATAATGTTTATCATTGAAAATAGGAAGTCAATGGACTTTTCTTCCTAAAAGATGTTACATATTTTATAAAACAAAAAGGAGGATTCTTGACTAAATATGAAGTGGTGGAAGAAGTTAGCACAGTTGGTCTCTGTGTGTTTGTAGCTGTGGATGGAGGAAACTTCTGGGGAAGAAAAAAGTCATGTCCATCCTTGTGGACAAAAGTCCATCCTTGTGGACATGTTGATAGCAGACACCTTGTCAAAGGACTGATGATATTTGCTAGGAGATCCTTTATCTTTGGAATTCTTTTAACAGGATGTTCCTATTTTAGGATTGTTCATGAAAAACAGACCTAGGTTGTACGGATTTATGGAACATAGCTCTCTGGAAAATGTTACGCAGCTGAGTGACTACTTGGGGTCCAAAGTGTAGCTATTTTGTAAATGAAATGTTCCTACTTTCTAAAGTAATAACCCTTGAGCATTTATTAGAGACCTCATCTATTACTCTCAACCACACACTGCATGCCTACAGGAATGATGGACACTGAGAGCTATGCAGGGTGTCTTAGACCTCTCCAGGCTTCCCCTATGCCTCTTGATTGCTTGTATTCTTGATAATTTTAGTAAAGCTTGATACTGGAGAAGATCTCTCATTTATGTGAGCCAATTTGACAATCAAACCTTTTCGGTTAGCTCAATGAATAGGAAATAATGGTGCAGGAGGTATAAGGAAATTAAATTTGGAACACAGAAGGGAGATGACGAAAGACACATAACTAAGTGTTCAAGACCCAGCTGGGACTAGAGACCACGAATGGGTAGTGTTGCCAGTCCTCGTGGACGTGTGCTTTCTCCAGTAGTGCTTGGCAACCCAAATAGGAACAGAGACAGTGGATGGCTCAGCTAATGAAACTGTATCATTTTAAGGAAGGCAGTAGCTGACAAGTGTAGAAGATAAAGGAACTGAAGGCATTGGAGACGGGGGAGAAGAGAGAGAGAGATTGAAGTAAGGTATTATAAGGTCAAGGCTGACTATGGAAGGGAGTGGAAACAAGAGCTGTATGGGGTGGGTTGTGGAGGAACTAGACCTGAATTTGAATCATTATCCCTTTACTTCTCTTAAACTTCAATTTCCTCATGTGAAATGGAATAATAATTCCTATTTCATAGGCTTGTTGTGCGGTTTAAATGAGATAATATGCTAAAGCACTTAGGACAATGTAAGTGCACAGTAAATTGTAATTTTTACTGAAGATTAGTTTAAAGAAAGGAGAGTCGAGGAGATCAAACCTCTGATGAAGTTAAGATGTGATTGGCAGAAATACATAAACGAAAGGATTGAAAAAAAATCTGAGGTTGTTCAGAGAATGGAATGTTAGAGTTTACAATTTCAAGGAAGAAACAATCCAAGGGAATAGAAAGGTGGAGGATGGAGACTCAGGGTCACATAGGTAGTTAACATGCATGAGTACAGTGGTCACTGACATTAATGGAATCCCAAAACTGTGAGGCTTCTAAGACAGATCCCAGAAGAGTCAGTTTTAACATTTTTGCTTTTCACTAATGTAA
The DNA here is from genome assembly GCF_027580195.1 of Bos mutus. NCBI lineage: Eukaryota > Metazoa > Chordata > Mammalia > Artiodactyla > Bovidae > Bos > Bos mutus. The sequence continues at coordinate 120,043,175 of NC_091618.1, forward strand.
GCATCATGAAGCTACAATTTAGCCTTATAAATTCTTAAATAACACTCTAAAATTTGTGTTGAAAATAGACTGATTTGGTTTTCATTCTTTTCTATGTAATGAAAACACCAGTGAGGAAAACTGTGCCTCTCTTATCCTGTTAACCTTAATGCATCTGGTTCTGCTGTTTCCCCATGAACAACACATTATCTGAAGTCCATGAAGCAACAAGGCAAGAAGCACTATTTATGTAATGGCACTTTTCATTTAAATTATATTATAAACAATATTCCATTTGGCTAATTTACAAGATCAAAGCATAATTAGTCTACATAGTTTCTAAAGAGCAAATCAGTCCAAATCACTAACAGATTTGCTGAAATTGGTTATGTAATATAGTGTTCTAGCAGAATAAATGATTTAAGCTAATACAACTTGCTGAAGTTAATAGTAATCCACTTGAGAATTCACAGGGATGTTTACTCAAAGGAAAACATCTAAAGATGGGAAACAGACAAGATTAGACATATACTAATATTAATGCTAATGACATCAACATTATTCTTCTATATTTTAGTAATATAACTAGTCCAGAAAACATATAATAACCAATAACTAGAAAGAAATTAGAATTTACAATAGCACGACAAGTGCTCTTGAATATAATTATGAGAAATTATAAAATGACAGGTAAAGCTCTAATCCTAAATATTATATCCATGTAATTTTATACTAGGATCCTATTCAGAAGAATAATTTTATTTCTATTTTGAGTTTTTTAAATGTTACACTATATTTACAAATAAGATTTTTTCTTCAGTTTACCCTATTCTGCAAAATACCAAGCATTCAAATATTTAGGATCATTGATATGGCTGATTTTTCTGGTTTAACATGATAGTAAAGTATAATAGATTATATACATAAACATAGTAATACAATATTACAGTTTTATGTTTTATGAAATTTTAGTTGGTAGGTTTTTGTCATAAATTTTCATCAGAATGGTTTCTTCTTTCCAAGCGAAAAAATGAATGGTCTGACAGCTATTTCTACTATCATTGTAGACCAGTAACCAAATCCATTCTAAAGTTACAGTGAAGATAAGGTTTCTGTTGTTTAAATCTGTCAAAAAATAGTATGTATTTGTATAACTGTGAGTAATTCATCTTAAGGGTTTAAATGCACTTAATCTTTTTTTCTCACTTCTTTTCTCACATCCATGCCTTTAAAGCAAGATTTGGCCAAGGTCCTATCCTCTGGCTTCTTCTATTTTCTCTCCTTTAAAATAAGTTATTGCAATCAAAGTAATGATTTCTTATTACAACTACTCAAACTACCAAAAAAAAGTATGATGGAAAAAACCAGTATCCCTCTACTTTTCTACCAATTTCACTTCTATTCCTCAGAACAAACTCTTAACAATTTCAATTTTAATAACTAAATAATATGCTTCTATAAGCTTTAGTTTATTGGTTTGACAACTCAATACTATTGATTCAGCATTATGAATTTTGAGATTTAGCATACTTATACTCTCTTCTTTCTTTCAATGTTTATAGTTAGATCCTTATCTTTAATACTCCTATTGCTTGCATTTATCACATTAACTAATATCCTTGAAATTCTGTCTCTTGTTCTATTGATTTTAGGCAAGATCCCCTAACTCTCCACTTAAAAAATAAAGATATTTGGCTCCATACCCTTCCTTCCAGTTTTCCTCCATCTACCACGTACTGTGGGAAATGAGTATGGGGGGATATATAGCATAAGAAAAAAAGTATGACAGCAAAAGAGTCACAAAAATAACTTGGAAAATTTTGTTGTGTGATGTGGCTGAAATTGTATGTGTATGGAACAATATAGAAGGAAATAAGACTATAAAGCAAGGTTAATAAAATTAATAGAACAAGAGACAGAATTTCAATTGCAATTCTAACTTTTAGACTATTTTATTAAAAATCAATACTTGTGAATATGTGTGTATATATAAAAATGTATATAAATGGGTATAATTTTAAATATAAGAGACCATAATGCATATATGCTTTTAACACATACACTTTAGGGTATTAGGTAGTAGTACTATTCTAAATAACTATATATTCTATTTGAAGAGACTGAATATGCATATAAGTCACTTATAATATTTAACAGTCTGTTTATGTTTTTTAGTATTTTCAAATGTAACATTTTTAAGAGAAAAAGTAAGTTACTCAGTTTTTCTCTTAAAATTTTGGTAAATAGTGCTAAAGTTCTTCTAACTCACTTCTCTTTGTTATAACACTCAGCGTCTTTCAAATATTGAGAAATCTATTGTGAACATGTTTTTTTCATATGTAAGAAAAATTAACTGAATTTTTTTAGCAACAAAAATCAGGTCATGGGAGAAAGAGGAAAGAGACTGATGCATGTATCCTAAAATGGCAAGGCAAGTGTAAAGGAGAAGTAGAAGGTTATGTAAATGAAGGAGGTTAAGACCCAAAAGGTTATGACACAGTTGGATCACTCTCATTACAGAAACATTAACATAGATGAGTACAATCTGCAGACCAGCTAAATCCAAATTGCACAACTGTACCCAAGGGAACTGAAATGATTTCAATAGTTTCCTTAAACATAGAGCTAAACAATTTGAGTTTGAAAGGGTTGCTAAGTTATTTAGAAGAACTGTTTAATCTTTAACAGTAAAATATTAAACCAGAGAGATTTTTTTGATCTATTACTTATTTCTAGAGCACAGTAAATTTATTATTCACATATTCTGAATGAGCTTGCTTCAATCACTATAAGACATTCTATCAAATTCACCTTGAAAAATGAAATGGCAAATGCATTTAAATTCAAGAAAGCCAATTTGGAACAATTGACTATAATTAAGAATGTTCACTGGGATGAGGTCTACTAGACTCATGAATATATAGAAAGAACCTTGAAAACACTAAAAGTTAAATACCAGTACAATTGACTAAAACACAAGCAGAGTGTGGTGAATGCCAAAAACTAGATTCAAAGGCATGGGTGTTCAATAAAGGCAGAGAATAAATATATTCTCACTTCTTTCACCTTCTGCAGTAATAATATGCTTCCAGTGACCTGCTCTGGCCCCCACTGCCCTCCATTTCAGGGCTCATTCCTTTCCTGCCCAGCACAGACTTCCGTCTCTGCACCATCAATTTCATAACCTTTTTGTCTCTTTACTATGTCCACTCTGCAAATTCTCAACTAGGCAACATTCCAAACTTCCAGTGCCTCTATTCCTAAAAATAGATATTCCTTTTTTTTTTAATCGAAGTGTAGTTGATATACAGCATTATGTAAGTTACAGGTATACAATATAGTGATTTACAATTTTTAAAAATCATAGTCAGTTTATAGTTATTATAAAAATATTGACTATATTCATTATGTTGTATAATATATCCCTATAACATATTATAAATAATAGCTTATACCTCTTAATATATATTAATATATTAATACCTCTTAATAAAAATAATAATACATTAATACCTCTTAATAGGTGCAAACTGTTATGTATAAAATAAGCTATCCCTATCACTGCCTTCTCCCTTCCCTCTCCCCAGTCGTAACCACTGGTTTGTTCTCTGTATATGTCAGTCTGCTTCTTTCATGTTATATTCATGAGTCTATTGTATAAAAATAGGTGTTCTTGATGGAGAATTGCATGTAATTGTAGAGAATTATGCCACCATTACAAAATTAAGATATCTAACCTCAAATAGGCCTTTAGAACAAGTTGTTAATTCTTTGATTTTCCTCAGCAACTTCTCCTCTCTCATTGTTTTCAGCAAATATACAGAGCCTCTAGTAGTCTCTATAAATCTACTATTCAATTCCTTACCCTCAGCAAGGTTGTCTGAAACACAGAAGGAAAAATCAAGGTCATTGGGTATGAATTTCCTCAGGTTCTGGTTCTCATTCTTGCTTCCTAAGGAATTTTTTTTTTTTTTTCCTCTCATACTTTCCTATCCAGGTCTAATTTCCTCATCAGTGCTCTAGAGCTCAATCAGTCTCCTCCAAAACCTTCCTTCAGCAGTTTTTAGTCCTTTTCATCTTTAATTGGTTCTTCTCCACTGATTCTTGCCTTTCAGCCTGCAAATCTATGTAAATCTTTCCTTCTTTGCAAATAATTTTCCACAACACTGCATGCCTCTTGATCTTTTGACTACACGTCATTGCTTTTTTCAGATTATAGTAGTTCTCTACAGAATACTTGAAAGTTCCAGAAATGTGTAATGAAATAAAATTTCTCCAGAAATTATTTTAGTGAATTCTAACATGTTGATATAGTCCTTTGAGTATTTCACTTTGTGCATTTCTATGTCTGAGTTGTTTTATTTTTTTAACACAATTTTAATTTGATTTTGCTAGAGGTTAAATCCTAGTGTCTTCACCTTTATTATATCAAGAATATTACCTTTATCACCTCGTATTTCTTGAAGAATAATTTTAGTGGCAGCATATTAGCCCATTTATTGCTGTAGCATGCATTTATTTTTCCCACACTGTGGCATTAACAAACATTTTATAATAGCTATGTTTAATGGAAAAACAAATATATATTTATTTAAATATGTGAGAATTTGATCATTGGAAATATGGATATTATTTTATCTGTGGCCATTTTATCTTTAACAAAATGTCTGTTGATATTTTAACCCACTTTTCTATTTTCAATTTTTTAAATTTTAGAGTATTAACCCTTTTTCATATGCATACTAATACTTTTCTCATTTTGTTACATACTTAATTTTTTATTTTTAATTAGTTTTATTGGAGTATAGTTGCTTTACAACGTTGTGTTAGTTTCCACTGTACAGGAAAGGGAATCAATTATATGTAAACATGTATCCTCTCTATTTTGGATTTCCTTCCCATTTAGGTCACCACAGAGCACAGTAGAGTTCCCTGAGCTATTCAGTAGGTTCTCATTAGTTATCTATTTTATACATAGGACAAGGACATAGAGAACAAATGTATCTTAATTTGTATGGTGTTATCTTAAATTTGGAAGGAAAGTTATGACCAACCTAGATAGTATATTGAAAAGCAGAGATATTACTTTGCAGCAAAGGTACGTCTAGTCAAGGCTATGGTTTTTCCAGTGGTCATGTATGGATGTGAGGGTTGGACTGTGAAGAAAGCTGAGCGCCGAAGAATTGATGCTTTTGAACTGTGGTATTGCAGAAGAATCTTGAGAGTCCCTTGGACTGCAAGGAGATCCAACCAGTCCATTCTAAAGGAGATCAGTCCTGGGTGTTCACTGGAAGGACTGATGTTGAAGCTGAAACTCCAGTACTTTGGCCACCTCATGAGAAGAGTTGACTCATTGGAAAAGACTCTGATGCTGGGAGGGATTGGGGGCAGGAGGAGAAGGGGACGCCAGAGGATGAGATGGCTGGATGGCATCACTGACTCGATGGACGGGAGTCTGAGTGAACTCTGGGAGTTGGTGATGGACAGGGAGGCCTGGCGTGCTGCGATTCATGGGGTCGCAAAGAGTCGGACACAACTGAGTGACTGAACTAAACTGAACTGATCTTAAATTTAAAATTCCAAAGTATTTTTCATATTTATTCCGTTGCTTTTATGCACAATAAGTCATTCCCCCCTTTCTAAAAATCTACACAATTTTCTTTCTCATAGAGACTTCAATTGTTTACATTTAACTCTTTCACACTTCTGTAATTTATGTGGGGCTATAGTCTGAGGTGAAAGCTCAGTTTGATAGCTTTCATGGTATAGGTAACAATGATGTGAGTAGCAGTTATTAAATCATCATTCCTGTCCCCACTGACTTGTGATGTCATCTTTATTCTAGGTATACATCGAACAGAAATATGTACACACGTTCACAAACAAACATGTACAAGAATGTTCCCACTGCCCCTGTTCATAGTATTCTTTGTCTGGGAACAACCCAAATATTCATCAAAAGAGAAGTAGAGAAACTGTATTACATTCATGTAATGTAATATAACAATGAAATGTCAAATTACTGAAATGACTCAAATGTAATGTTGAGTAAGAGAGCAGACACAATAATAATATACTATTTGATTCCATTCGTATAAAGTTCAAAGATGAGTAACATTAAGCAATTTTGAAAGAGTCACAATAGTATTTACCTTTGGGGACTTATGATTGGAAAGGGACATGAAGGAGGAATGATTTCTGCACTCTTTTGTTTGCATGATAAATTTCCATTTTAGAAGTTTAAAAATGTATAAGGTAGATCCATATGTATTGACGTAGAAAGATATCCAAGTTATGCTGCTAAGCTAAATAAAATAGTTGCTGGAGTATACATAAAGAAAGAGTCCATATGTGTTAAAAAAAAAGGACTATTATATATGTGTGTGTATATGTGTATATATTCACACATGAATATATGTTTATACACACGTACACACACACAAAAGAAAGTAAGAGAATGAGAGACTTGAATTTCCCCAAAAAAGATGAACTATTTTTATAATAAAAATTATTAATAAAAATTCAATGAAATATCTGTGCTACATTGTACCGAAACTATAAATTAATTTAGGAAGATAATTCTATCTGATAATGTTGTTTTCCTAGCTAGAAATATGGTACATCTCACCATGTGTTCATCTCTTCCTTTACACTCTCCAGTCAATATCCTTAACTTTCTTTGTATAAGCCCTGCATGAATCTTGAGAGGTTATTCCTATGTGTTATTTATTTATCATTGCTCTTATGAATTAAGCTGTTTAGTAACTAAGTTTCTCAAAAGAGAAATCTAGCCTTTCGTTTCCTTACTTCCCTTTCATTTCTAACTTGCTCAACCCTAATGAAGCGGTTTTGGCAGAGATTATCAGTTGCCAAGTACAACAGATGGTTTCCATTTTTTAGCATGATACTTTTAGACAGTTATTAATTCATTAATTCAATAAATATTTGTTGATCACTTGATGTATGCTAGGACTTCCCTGGTGGCTCAGACGGTAAAGTGTCTTGCCATGGAGCATCTACCCCATTGTGACTGAAGGGAAGGGAGGCAAGAGAATGTGGCAGGAGCTGGGAGATTTGCAAATCTGGGGGAAGGAGTTGGAGGAAAGTTCCCTCTGACATTGTCTATTTTCTCTGTACATTGTCTGCTTTGAGTGAAGAGTGAGACAGAGAGATCAAAGGTTTGAGGAGAAGGAAATGTTGAAAAAATGTACTGTGGAAATTAAAAAAAAAGAATGATTAGAGGAACTCAGAAAATATGCCAGGTAGATTTCAAGACCCAGTTCTTCCTGAAACTGTCAGTTTTTCAGACCATCTGTCTGTTATTTGTGCAGACCTCCTCTAGCAGTATTGAGTAGCCCAGGAAGGAGAATGGAGAAACTGGGCAATGAAATAGGGTAACACTCTGGTTTTGCCTGTGGATACAGGAGAAGGGAAAGTGGCAAGAGTTGAGAGAAATGGCAAGAAAGTGTTGCTGAAAACTGATTCTTGGTGGGTGTCAAGCCAAAAGACACAACTAAGCCAAAGGAGCAGAGAAGAACGGATTTATTATTTGCAGCAAGTAAGCACTCGGAGAAGGCAATGGCACCCCACTCCAGTACTCTTGCCTGGAAAATCCCATGGACAGAGGAGCCTGGTAGGCTGCAGTCCATGGGGTCGCTAAGAGTCAGACATGACTGAGCGACTTCACTTTCACTTTTCACTTTCATGCATTGGAGAAGGAAATGGCAACCCACTCCAGTGTTCTTGCCTGGAGAATCCCAGGGACGGGGAGCCTGGTGGGCTGCCGTCTATGGGTCGCACAGAGTCGGACACAACTGAAGCGACTTAGCAGCAGCAGCAGCAACAAGCACTGCTTCCTAGAACAGCAGAACTGGGGAATTTTTAAGCTAAGGGTATGTGCATATTCATGATGGGGCTTGAGCAGACAACAGAGTCCAAGCTTTAGTTGATTGAAGTCATCAGAGTCAGTGAAGGTCAGCAGCCTCCTTTAGGTTCCAGTTGATCTGGTGATTGAGCATTGCAGGCTAATCTTTATCAGCGAAACAGAGCTGGAATCTTTACAACCAATTAGTATCTTAACTGTTGTTACTTCTCTTGCCGGACAACAGTTGCTTGTTTTTGCATTCTTTTGTTCCCTTAAGATTGTTAACTACTAAGATCTGTTCAAGGGCAAGTATTGTGGCCCAAATTAGATCACAAAGTGGCTTAGGGCAATAATGACTTCTCTTGTATCCAAAAAGCCACGCCTGGTTCTCTCTTTCTGGGGACCCCTTATCCTATATGGTTACAAAAGGGGTTCAAATGGAGCATGGACAGCAAATAAAGTGAGGAAAGGAGGGAACCATGGATAAAAATAAAAGGAACAAGAAATTGTAGATTCTGATGAGGTTGTGAAATAGTGGTGAGAAGAACCAGAAGGATAAGAGTTTGTGATACAAGAGCAAGTTGTGAATATTTCAGAAATGGAGCACTTCCTGATAAGCATGGAAGTGGTGCTCTGAAATGGTGTGAATGTAATCATCAGTGTAGGGGAAAAGTAGGCTAACCAGAAGTGAGGCTGTCCTCTGAAAGATCCAATGATCATTGCAGTTACCCCCAGATAACAACAGGAATAGGATTAGAAAGAACAATACATCAGATGCCAAATGTATAATGAATGAAAGTTAGTGACTGGAGAGCTTATGACAACATAATGTATGCTCTAAAAGTGTCATGAACCTCCAAGGAGGAGTGAGATGAAGAATCATAAGGTGTCTGGATATGGCACAGAGGTGTGAGTATTTTGAGCCTACACCCACCTCCCTAGCTTGGTGTGAGAAAATGGGAGCACCCAGATAGAGAAGCCAGTTTTCAGTGAGGGTCAGGGAGTGGGCTCAGCTGTCTAATAGATGGTAAAGATGTGGGAGAGGTAGATTACATAATAGGCATTGTGGAGGGTGGTATGGGAAGGTTTGGGAATGGGGAGGATTGGTGGGACAGAGAAGTCCCTTCATCATGAGGGTGAGAATATGGAAAATACACAGTGAAACAGTTTAAATTAGATGCAGTGACCATAACTGACAGAAACCTGAAACATGATGGGATTCACCAACCCTCATTTTAAACACTTCATGCCTGAACTATTGTAATAAACTCCTGACTGGCCACTATGCTTCCAGCTTTGCTCTTATAAATATATTTTTCACTTTTTGAATACATCTGGATTCGATTATATAAAATGTTGTTCTAATTCTGTCATTCAGCTCCCTGATTAAAATCCTCCTCTGTTTTCATCCAATCTCCAGTGCTAATTGCAAACTCCTAAAACTAGGAGTTTGTATACACATCTCTACAGTTGTCTGGCTCCAGTCCATCTTCCCAGTCAGATCTCCTTGAAGGCCCTCAAATGGACCTTGTCTCTGTTTTTCAATGGAAGTGTCAGTCGCTCAGTTGTGTCCAACTCTTTGTGACCCCATGGACTGTGGCCCACCAGGCTGCCCCGTGTCCATGGAATTTCCTACACAATAATACTGGAGTGGGTTACCATTTCCTTCATGAAACTTCCCCAAACTCCACACATGCTAAATGGAGATATGAGAAAAGAAAAAAAAAAAAAGCACTACAGGTAGAATAAACAGTCTGAAGAGAGATACAGAGATGAAGGCATTGAGAAGGTCAAGAGGTACAATTTAACTGGACTCCAAAATACAATTAGATGATAAGACATGAAAAGTAAGAATTGTTCATAGCTATGATTCTTGAAAAAAGTATTGGTTCTTTGAAATATATTAGAATATAGATAGTTTTAATTTTTCTCAAGTAGTTTATACATCTACTAGGTTAAACATTTTTTATTAAGATACACTTGTGTGATACTGTGATTAATACTTACAATATACATGACATTTTTCTCATCTTTCCAATGATTATACAGTCAGAAATTTTGATGTTAAGAGACATGTTGGTTAAGAGGTACTTTTCACAGCATGTAACTCATAACAGACACCTTGCAAAAATGTGTGTGAGTTTGTATATTTCTCGAAGATAATGAGGAGAAAGATTTAAAATCTGTTCAAACATTTTCTGGCAAAATGTACATGAATCGTGCCAAAAGGAATTGCATATTGCATGCCTTCAATCTGTTTTTGAAATATTTGTAGATACAGGCAACATCTGTTCCACTGGACAGAGATATACTACAGTGCTAATAACTTTGGGAAGCCCTGATTTTAAAGTTTGGACTTGAAAATTAAATATTTTTTAAACAGATGCATGCTGAAGTTCTCTAGGTGAACTTAAAAATTTTTTAATTACACAAATTATAAAGAAACTATTTTACAGAATAAACCAGTCTAAAACTTAAGGAACTTTCTGAATGGTTTCATCATATGTTAAATTCTGGCAAAATTTATTTTCTTGGGCTCCAAAATCACTGCAGATAGTGACTGCAGTCATGAAATTAAGATACTTGCTCCCTGGAAGAAAAGCTATGACAAACCTAGACAATGTATTAAAAAGCAGAGACATCACTTTGCCAATAAAGGTCCGTAGTCATGTATGGATGTGAGAGTTAGACCATAAAGAAGGCTGAGTGTCAAAGAATTGATGCTTTTAAACTGTGGTGTGGTATTGGAGAAGACTCTTGAGAGTCCCTTGGACTGCAATGAGATCCAACCAGTCCATCCTAAAGGAGATCAGTCCTGAATATTCATTGGAAGGACTGATGCTGAAGCTCCAATACTTTAGTCACCTGATGTGAAGAGCTGATTCATTGGAAAAGACTCTGATGCTGGGAAAGAGTGGGGCAGGAAGAGACATAGGGGAGAGAGGATGAGATGGTTGGATGGTGTCACCGACTCAATGGACATGACTTTGAGCAAACTCCGGGAGACAGTATAGGACAGGGGAGCCTGGAGTGCTGCAGTTCATGGGGTCACAAAGAGTCAGACATGACTGAGCAATTGAACAGCAACAACAGGGAAAATATAATATTGCAATCCAGCTCTATCAAGCATAGATGGCTGTGGGGCGGGGGGTGATGGAAATAACTGAGGGAAACATCTACAAATATGTAGAAGAGATCCCAATTTGGGGCAAAAGCAAAACCTATGTAGTCTTGAGAGAACATAAATGTGAGTAAAAACAAAAATCCAAGTGTAAAGAAAATGTTGAAAAAATATCACTGGACTGCAGATAAAAGGAAGGAGGGAGTGATTTGGTGGAAATTTCTGCTCTTGCCAGCACAAGTAAAGACCGGACCTGGTTTAGAATTAGCAAATAATATAACCACTGGTGCAGCAGTAGTGACAAGATTGTCAACTGCAATAACATTATTTCAGAAAAGTATAGGTATGAATTAAAACAAATGAAAGAAACAGAGACATTACTTTTTATGGCTATTGAATAAACATCTTTGACAATGTACTGATTGCCATTATACTATAGTTTTTAATTTCAGGAAGCCTTACATTAATGAATCATGAAATCCATTTGTGTGGATCATAGCACTTTTTAAATGAAAAATAAGAAAAAAATAGGACATTACATCACAGAGCATAGGGATAAAAATTGTTTCAAATGTGTATATGTGAGAAAGATAGGAAATATACTTCTCATTGTAGATCACAATCTTTAAAAAAGGCTTGAAAATCTTTTTTCAAAGGGTTTTGCAAAGGGAACAGGGAACCTCTTTGGAGGCAAACCTAGTCGCACTTTGTTCTTAAGAGCAGATCTAAATCAGAGAAGATCCTCAGCCAGATAAAGTCTTGGGAATTAGACTCCTCTGAGGGCCAGAAGTACAAAGAGACCACCTCAGCCTGGAAAGAGTCTAGGGGAGGTGACAGAGAGTTTGGTGGGATCGCAACAGTTACCCTTCTCCCGTCCTTACAACCGGGAAAGCCCAGACTGGGCTTTGGATACAGAAGGGTGCTTCTGTGCTGTTCTATGAAATGTTAACCCATTTCTTTGGTGCACCTTATTAACACTGTGGAATCAGTAGTTCAAAGTCCCTAGGTATTGGTCCCACAGATACTAAATATCTCATGTGATTTAGCAATTCACATACCTAAAACGGGGGGGAGGGAACCCCTGCATAACTAATGGGTTGAAAAGTTGTTGTGTAATTGAATGACAAATATCCAATATTTTTCTTACCTAGCCTGATCAGGAATGAGACATTGAAAGACTAGTAAGGTAGTTAATCTGGGGAGAACTAGATGGCCAGGTGATTAGGAAATAAATTAGGAAGGACACACTTTTCACTGCACACACTTTTGCAACTGTTGAATTTTAAACCAAGTGCATTTTATCAGCTTAAAAAATTACTATTTGCATTCAGGAAAATAAAGTAAAATAAATATCAAATATTAGTGAAATTTTCAGATAAACAAAATTAGTTCTGTATGGAACACCTTATAGGTTGTTTAGCCAATAGGCATTCTCTTGGGTCCTTTTGTTAGAAAAAAAATCCCTGATTTTCTTCTAGTGTTAACACATCCAAGTCCCAGAAGGTGAATCAAGGTTAGCCTACATCAATCAAGTGATGTCCAGAAAAATTAAACCAGAGAGGGGTGCTGCTGCAAACTTAGGAGCATGGATAGCCAGCACAAGAGAGGAAGCCTAGGCAATTAGGAAGCTGTAAAGATGCTTGTCACAGTGATGCCTTCCACTTACCTATCTTATGCTAGGCCATAAGAGGAAAAGTTTTAATCCACAGCTAAAGCAATAAATCTGGACACACACACACAGCTCTAAATGCAGGCAATGGTAATCAAAATTAGCTTTCATGGACAGCTCTTCTCAAATATACAGATATGAATGCTATGAAAAAAATCACAAAACATTTGAAGGAAAATCACTATGAAAGGAAACAACAAATAATTTAAAGGAATAAAAATATTTTATGGGGGATATGAAAAGCTATGTCATTCATGAAAGAAATAATGGGCTAAATTATAAATTCTGAAAATAAAAGGTATATGGTTATTGGTACTGAAAAAAAAAAAAAGGACTGAATAACAGAATGATTAACCTCAAAAGTGAATTAGAGAGCTGCCACAGCAATGGCTTCTCCTGCAATACAGCTAGGTGGGAATGGGTGGGAGGGTGGGGTGTAGGGAGCAAGGAGCAGGGAAGGGACACAGAAGAGAGACCCAGAACATCCAACATCCAATCAATGTGAATTTCTGAAAGGACTGATAGGATGAAACAGTCAGAAATAAAATGGAGTAAGGGATGCTCAAAACTGAAGAAATATAGACATTTTCTGTTTAGAATAGACCATTCAGTCTAAGCAGGATAAATAAAAAGAGCAACCACCTGGAAACACTTAGGAAAATGCAAAAGAGAAAAGATAACTTGAAAATCCTTAAAACTTAAAGAGGCAAAAGTAAAAATTTTAACTAACTACAAAAGAATGCAATTAAGATAATAGACTTCTCTTTGGTATTAAAAGACAATAGAACAACTCTGAAAAATTCTAAAGGGGAAAAGAGTATGAAACTAAAAGTTTACACTAATGAAACACTTCCATATTAGAAGGAAAATGTTGAAGTAATGGATAATTGGGAAATATATATATATATAAAGAAGTTTTGAAAATATAAACTTTTTAAAAATTATGGCAAGAAAAGTCCAGACACACCAGTTAAGAATAACATAAACTGGAAAAGAAGTAAAACTCTCACTGTTTGCAGATGATATGATCCTTTACATAGAAAACCCTAAAGACTCCACCAGAAAATTACTATAGCTAATCAATGAATATGATAAAGTTGCAAGATATAAAATCAACACACAGAAATCCCTTGCATTCCTATACACTAACAATGAGAAAATAGAAAGAGAAATTAAGGAAACAATTCCATTCACCATTGCAATGAAAAGAATAAAATACTTAGGAATATATCTACCTAAAAAAACAAAAGACCTATATATAGACAGCTATAAAACACTGGTGAAAGAAATCAAAGAGGACACTAATAGATGGAGAAATATACTGTGTTCATGGATCTGAAGAATCAATATAGTGAAAATGAGTATACCACCCAAAGCAATCTATAGATTCAATGCAATCCCTATCAAGCTACCAACGGTATTTTTCACAGAGCTAGAACAAATAAATTCACAATTTGTATGGAAATACAAAAAACCTCGAATAGCCAAAGCAATCTTGAGAAAGAAGAATGGAACTGGAGGAATCAACCTGCCTGACTTCAGGCTCTACTACAAATCCACAGTCATCAAGACAGTATGGTACTGGCACAAAGACAGAAATATAGATCAAGGGAACAAATGCAATTTAATAGAAAGCCCAGAGATAAATCCACGCACCTATGGACACCTTATCTTCAACAAAATAGGCAAGAATATACAATGGAGAAAAGACAATCTCTTTAACAAGTGGTGCTGGGAAAACTGGTCAACCACTTGTAAAAGAATGAAACTAGAACACTTTCTAACATCATACACAAAAATAAACTAACTCCTAGAGGAAAACATAGGCAAAACACTCTCCAACATAAACCACATCAGGATCCTCTATGACCCCCCTCCCAAAATATTAGAAATAAAAGCAAAAATAAATAAATGGGACCTAATTAAAAGCTTCTGCACAACAAAGGAAACTGTAAGTAAGGTGAAAAGACAGCCTTCAGAATAGGAGAAAATAGTAGCAAACGAAGCAACAGACAAAGAATTAATCTCAAAAATATATAAGCAACTCCTGCAGCTCAATTCAAGAAAAACAAATGACCCAATCAAAAAGTGGGCCAAGTCCAGGTTCGATGCATGATACAGGGTGCTCGGGGCTGGTGCACTGGGATGACCCAGAGGGATGGGATGGGGAGGGAGGTGGGAGGGGGGTTCAGGATGGGGAAGACATGTACACCCATGATGGATTCATTTCAATGTATGGCAAAACCAATACAATATTGTAAAGTAAAAAAAAAAAAAAAAAAACTAATAATAATAATTAAAAATTAAAAAAAAAAAACAAAGAATGGAAAAAATAATATAAATGAGATGTGTGCTGCTATTTAATGAAAGTCAGAGATTTTTTCAAATTGGGTAAAAATAAAATATATTTCTAAATACATCATATTTATAAAAGATTTATCTAAAACAATATGACATAAAAATATTTGAAAAGAAAAATAATGGAGAAAATTGCTAACAAACAGAAAGCAGATGTAAAAATGTTAGTAGTAGGCATAATAGAAATAAAGACAAAGTATGAAAAGGAAAAAATGACTCTATCTAGTGATGAAAGTAACAATATAAAAATAATATACGCTCTAAACTTTACCTTAACAGAAAAATTATATAGAACAAAAATGGAAAGAAATATAAGTGAAATTAATAAATGCACATAAAGATTTTAATATCTTGCTTATAAATGGACAGATTAAGTAAACTGAAAATATTTATAGCTATTTAGAATTCAATAGCTCAGACAATTCTCAAAATTAGTTTTATAAATAATGAATATATAAAGAACTTTGTACCCAAGAGAACATTCATTAAAATTTACCAGTGTTTAGCTGTTAAAAGAAATCTCAGCAGGCAAAATACTCTGATTTCAAAGCAGTAAAATCATAGAGCTACTCATATTTATGAAGTGTTTATTATGGTTGCCAGATTTAGCAAATAAAGTTATAGTTGCCAGATTTGTTCTAAGCTATGGCTGCCAGATTTAACAAATATAAGATACCTAGTTAAAATAGAATTTAGGATATACAAGGAATAGTTTTTTATAGATTTTAGAAATCTTAGAAAATTTTAGAGATAAACTTCCAAAGCATTGGGGGAAAAAATAGAGAAATCTTTCTGTGTCCTTCTAAGATAATTTTAAAACTTTGATACCTAAACTAGACAAGCATGGCATAAAAAGTAAAACCATAGGCCAAATTTACTTTCAAGTGTCACTGCAAAACTTCTTTTAAAAGTTAATAAATATAGCAGTGTACTATATAATATTTTAATGCAATTTACTTTTTAAAGAATTAAACAGAAAAAACACAAAATCATTTTAATAAAAGCAAAAGGCCCATTTATTAAAAATGACTCCTATTTATGATTTTTTTTTTTTGGAAAGTATGTAATACAAGAAGAATTTTTCTTACTTGATGAGGCATACCTATCAAAACATCAGCAATAGAAAGTTTAGAAAATGTAAAGAAAAAAGGATTAGTCATAATTGAAAATGACAGAAAATATCTAGGAATAGAACCAATGCAAATGTGCAATATCCATAATAAAAATATTACCATAAGATATAAAATAAGATATAATTAGTTATAGGAACATATCTTATTCTAAATGGAAATAAAATTTACTAAAAGTATTTATTCTTCACTAAATAGGTTTCAAGATAAATGCAATAAATCAAAGCCTAAAAAGATTTTTAAATGAAACTTGACAGTTTAGTTCTCAGAAAAGATACAAAATTAGCCAAAAAGCATTATATCAAAAGGAGGAAAGAGAATTTACACTATCAAATTTTAAAATATGTTATAAAAATATAACAATTAGAATTGTATGACACTGATATCTTAATATACATATAGAAATGGAGGAGAACAGAATACATAGTTAAGAGGCATTCCAAACTACTGAGAACAGGACTGAACAAATGCAGATGAAAAAAAATGGTTAGATTCCTAACTTGGTGCCAAGACAAAAAGCAACATATATTTGAGGTAGATGGAAAACATAAACGTCTATTGAGTTCAGACCTGTGGTTGCCAACAGTGGATTGGGAGTTTGGGAGTAGTAGATGCAAGCTATTATATTGTATATAGAGAATGGATAAACAATAAGGTCCTATCATGTTGCACAAAGGACTATATTCAATATCCTATAATAAACCATAATGGAAAAGAAAATGAAAAAGAATACGTGTGTATAACTGAATCACTTTGCTGAATACCAGAAACTAACACAACATTGTAAATCAACTATATGTCATTAAAACATAATGTGTCTAAAATACAACTACAAAAGCATTCAAAAAATACACTTGCAATCTTGGAGTATAGAAGAACTTTGAAAGATATAAAGTACAAAGCCATAAAAGAAACTATCCATAAATTTGACATTAATATTTAAAACATGTGCATGAAAGAAAGAATAATGCTGCTACCAATATTGTTCATTTTTACCATAAGGAAATTTAGAATTTTCAGAAGAAATGGCTCAAAACTAAGAAAGTTAAAGAACCAATGTTCAAGGCCTACTCAGTAATTGACTGCATGCTGGGGGTTTGACAGACTACCCCATTTAATCTCAAGGAATCCTCATCAAACCTAAAAGGATGTATTACTATCATCATGTTGCTAAAGAAGAAATGTGTCTTTAATCACATATCCAGCAGTTGGATGAAGTGGAATTCTAACACAATGCATTCAGCACCATCTTGACTCCATGCTAATAAGAAAGTATAAGGAATTATACAGGAATTTACATGATTGATAAATAGCCTGTGAAAATAGTGAATCAATTAGGATTGGTAGATTAAGGTAAAAATAATTAAAATGCACTCAGAGTTAATAATAATTTAGTATATCGTGTGGAGGAAACAAAGGATAAAAAGAAGGAAGCAGGAAACTCACTGAGAGGCTATTGAGATGATTTAGTAAAACACTGAGAGCCTGGACCAGTCAGTCTTCCAAGCCATGAATCTGTAAAATGTTACAAATTGCTAAGTAACAGCACATTAGAGTCAGATTCAGATGTAAAAAAAAAAAAAAAAAAAATTTTAATCTCCTTCCAAGGTTTTCATGAGGTGGCTGGTGTGCTGACAGCACTGATATTGTTTGCTAGGAAACAGTAGTGGTAGCTGGCTAAAAATATGACCGAAGACTCTCTCTTGTGCATGTGTGGGAAGTCACTTCAGTTTTGCCTGACTCTTTGCCACCCCATGGACTGTAGTCCTGTCCATGGGATTCTCCAGGCAAAATTACTGGAGTGGGTTGCCATTCCCTCCTACGGGGATCTTCCAAACCCAGGGATCGAATCGACATAGGTAGTAACTCTATGACTTTGGACAAGTTACTAAACCAATATGCCCAATTTCCTCATGTATACAGTGATTACACCTATTTTGTTGTCAGAAAGATTAAACAAGTTAATAATTAAGGCATCTATATATGTACATGTAAAAGCAATTCCTAGTGTAAGAGCAATTCTTTCTTTTTATTTTCCATTATAGTTTATTGCAAGATTAAATATAGTTCTTTCTTGTTGTCATTTAGTCAGTAAGTTGTGTCCAAGTCTTTTGTGACCCAATGGACTGTAGTCTGCCAGGATCCTCTGTCCATGTGATTTCCCAAGCAACAATACTGGAGTGAGTTGCCATCTCCTTTTTCAGGATCTTCTCCATCCAGGGACTGAACCCTGGTCTCCTGCATTGCAGGCAGATTCTATACCACTGCGCCATGAGGGAACCCCTAGGCCATGTCAGTTGTCACTAATCCCCTTAAATTTGGGTTCTGGATATTAGGTTCAGTGATCTTGGGTCTTGCATCTTTCTGCACTGCTAAGTAGAGAAAATAAAGAAGGCTTATCAAGAGGGATCTGAGAAAAACTTGGGATCTTCAGAATGTTTACTGATTTGAAAACGACAGAGTCTACTTAAAGAAGACAAGATCCTTTTATTCAAGTTAGCAGATGATAAGATTTCAGCGTTTTGTTGTTCTCTTTTTTCCTACTTATAGGAATAATTCTGAAGTACTTCAGGGTCCCATATTGAACTCGAGTTGGAAGAGGCGAGTCTGGTCTCAAAATGGAGGGTCATGATCCCAAGGAACCAGAGCAGTTGAGAAAGCTGTTTATTGGTGGTCTGAGCTTTGAAACTACAGATGATAGCTTAAGAGAATGATGTTGAGAAATGGGGCACACTTGCAGATTGTGTGGTGATGAGAGACCCCCAAACAAAACGTTCCAGGGGCTTTGGTGTTGTGACTCACTCCTGTGTTGAAGAAGTGGATGCAGCAAGGTGTGCTCGACTGCACAAAGTTGATGGGTGTGTAGTGGAACCAAAGAGAGCTGTTTCTAGAGAGGATTCTGTAAAGCGCATCTAACAGTGAAGAAAATTTTTGTTGGTAGTATTAAAGAAGATACAGAAGAATATTATTTGAGAGACTACTTTGAAAAGTATGGCAAGATTGAAACCATAGAAGTTATGGAAGACAGGCAGAGTGGGAAAAAGAGAGGATTTGCTTTTGTAACTTTTGATGATAAAGTTGATAAAATTGTTGTTCAGAAATACCACACTATTAATGGGCATAACTGTGAAGTGAAAAGGGCCCTTTCTAAACAAGAGATGTAATCTGTTGGATCACAAGGAGGTCATGGAGGTGGATCTGGCAACTTTATGGGTCGTGGAGGAAACTTTGGAGGTGGTGGAGGAAACTCTGGAGGTGGTGGAGGTAACTTTGGCTGTGGTGGGAACTTTGGTGGAAGAGGAGGCTATGGTGGTGGAGGTGGTGGCAGCAGAGGGAGTTGTGGAGGAGGTGATGGTGGACATAATGGATTTGGAGGGGATGCTGGCAACTATGGTGGTGGTCCTGGTTATAGCAGTAGAGGAGGCTACGGTGGCGGTGGAAACCAAGGTGGTGGATATGGTGGCGGTGTTGGAGGATATGATGGTTACAAAGAAGGAGGAAATTTAGGAGGTAACTATGGTGGTGTTTTTTTTTTTTTTTTTTTTTTTTTGCATTTCTTTTCTATTTCTTTTAACTTATATGCAGAGTACATCATGAGAAACGCTGGACTGGAAGAAACACAAACTGGAATCAAGATTGCTGGGAGAAATATCAATAACCTCAGATATGCAGATGACGCCACCCTTATGGCAGAAAGTGAAGAGGAACTCAAAGCCTCTTGATGAAAGTGAAAGTGGAGAGTGAAAAAGTTGGCTTAAAGCTCAACATTCAGAAAACGAAGATCATGGCATCCGGTCCCACCACTTCATGGGAAATAGATGGGGAAACAGTGGAAACAGTGATAGCATATTCAAAAGCAGAAACATTAC
The DNA here is from genome assembly GCF_027580195.1 of Bos mutus. Taxonomy (NCBI): domain Eukaryota; kingdom Metazoa; phylum Chordata; class Mammalia; order Artiodactyla; family Bovidae; genus Bos; species Bos mutus. The sequence continues at coordinate 120,063,165 of NC_091618.1, forward strand.
TTTGCCAACGAAGGTTCATCTAGTCAAGGCTATGGTTTTTCCAGTGGTCACATATGGATGTGAGAGTTGGACTGTGAAGAAGGCTGAGCACCGAAGAATTGATGCTTTTGAACTGTGGTGTTGGAGAAGAATCTTGAGAGTCCCTTGGACTGTAAGGAGATCCAACCAGTCCATTCTGAAGGAGATCAGCCCTGGGATTTCTTTGGAAGGAATGATGCTAAAGCTGAAACTCCAGTACTTTGGCCACCTCATGTGAAGAGTTGACTCATTGGAAAAGACTCTGATGCAGGGAGGGATTGGGTGCAGGAGGAGAAGGGGACGACAGAGGATGAGATGGCTGGATGGCATCACTGACTCGATGGACGTGAGTCTGAGTGAAGTCCGGGAGTTGGTGATGGACAGGGAGGCCTGGCGTGCTGCGATTCATGGGGTAGCAAAGAGTCGGACACGACTGAGCAACTGATCTGATCTGATCTGATGGTGGTGGTGGAAACTATAATGATTTTGGAAATTATAGTGGACAACAGCAATCAAATTATGGATCCATGAAAGGGGGTAGTTTTGGTGGAAGAAGCTCGGGCAGTCCCTATGGTGGTGGTTATGGATCTGGTGGTGGAAGTGATGGATATGGTAGCAGAAGGTTCTAAAAACTCAGAAGAAAAGGGCTACAGTTCTTAGCAGGAGAGAGAGCGAGGTGTTGTCAGGAAAGCTGTGGGTTACTTTGAGACAATCGTCCCAAATGCATTAGAGGAACTGTAAAAATCTGCCACAGAAGGAAGAATGATCCATAGTGAGAAAAGTTACTGCAGCTTAAACAGGAAACCCTTCTTGTTCAGGACTGTCATAGCCACAGTTTGCAAAAAGTGCAGCTATTGATTAATGCAATGTAGTGTCAATTAGATGTACATTCCTGAGGTCTTTTATCTGTTGTACCTTTGTCTTTTTCTTTTCATTACATCAGGTATATTGCTCTGTAAATTGTGGTAGTGGTACCAGGAATAAAAAATTAAGGAATTTTTAACTTTTCAATATTTGTGTAGTTCAGTTTTTCTATGTTTCAGTACAGAAACTTTAATAAAATGCAGTTTTGAAGGTGTCTCCTTGTGAGTTAACAAATAAAGAAGATCATTGTTAATTACTATTTTGTATGAATTTTGCTAAAGTTAACTGTAAAGAAACACCTGCTGACTTGCAGTTTAAGGGGAATCTATTCTCCCCATTTCCAAACCATGAAATGAATGGCTCTGACATGTGGAGAGAATCAATATTTGTATGTTTGCAATGTGTGTTTTAGACAATAGAATTGGGTATTTAAATTAGCGTATTTGTGAATTGAATAGCATTAAGATTTACCTTCAAATGAAAAATCTCAAAATTTAAAAAAATGAAGTACTTCAGTTTAGTCACTCAGTCGTGCCTGACTCTTTGTGACCCCATGGACTGCAGCACACCAGGCTTCCCTGTCCATCACCAACTCCTGGAGCTCGCTCAAACTCATATCCATCGAGTTGGTGATGCCATCCAACCATCTTATCCTTTGTCATCCCCTTCTCCTTCTACCTTGAATCTTTCCCAGCATCAGGGTCTTTTCCAAGGAGTCAGTTCTTCCCATCAGGTGGCCAAAGTGTTAGAGCTTCAGCTTCAGCATCAGTCCTTCCAATGAATATTCAGGACTGATTTCCTTTAGGATGGACTGGTTGGATCTCCTTGCAGTCCAAGGGACTCTAAAGAGTCTTCTCCAACACCACAGTTCAAAAGCATCAATTCTTCAGCGCTCAGTTTTCTTTATAGTCCAACTCACATTCATACATGACTACTGGAAAAATCATAGCTTTGACTAGACGGACCTTTGTCAACAAAGTAATGTCTTTGCTTTTTAGTATGCTGTCTAGGTTGGTCATAGCTTTTCTTCCAAGGAGCAAGCATCTTTTAATTTCATGGCTGCAGTCACCATCTGCAGTGATTTTGGAGCCCCCCCCAAAAATAAAGTCTCTCACTGTTTCCACTGTTTCCCCATCTATTTGCCATGAAGTGGTGGGACCGGATGCCATGATCTTAGTTTTTTGAATGCTGAAATTTAAGCAAGCTTTTTCACTCTCCTCTTTCACGTTCATCAACAGCCTCTTTAGTTCGTCTTCACTTTCTGCCAAAAGGGTGGTGTCATCTGCATATCTGAGGTTATTGATATTCCTCCTGGAAATCTTGATTCCAGCTTGTGCTTCATCTAGCCTAGCATTTTGCATGGTGTACTCTACATATCAGTTAAATAAGTAGGGTGACAATATACAGCCTTAACGTACTCCTTTCCCAAATTGGAATCAGTTCGTTGTTCCATGTACGGTTCTAAATGCTGCTTCTTGACCTGCATACAGATTTCTCAGGAGGCAAGTAAGGTGGTCTGGTATTCTCATCTCTTTCAGAATTTTCCACAGTTTGTTGTGATCTACACAGTCAAATAATCAATAAAGTGGAAGTAGATGTTTTTCTGGTATTTTCTTGCTTTTTGATGATCCAATGGATGTTGGCAATTTGACCTCTGGTTCCTCTGCCTTTTCTAAATCTGAAGTACTTAAAATATTTTGAATAATATCAGTCCCTACTCTGTGTCAATCTATTATGTTAACACTACCACATACCGAAGTTCTTCAATCCACAGGTCCTTTCAAAGTCCTGCAGTGGTTTAAGAACACTGGTGAGCTTTGCAATGAATATGGCCATTCAGATTACAGGATTTGGAATGCCTGGAGTAAGGTCTGGCCCCTAGCATGCCAATTAAAATATGAAACCTTGCCTAGTAATCTCTCACCCATACACCCAGTTTATGTGACCTGATGTCTGCCTCAATTTTTGCTTGCTTTCATTCTGCAAAAAAACGACACCACCCATCTGGCTTGAGTCTGATATGTGCATGGCTCTTCCCAGACTCTTAGGAAGCTTAGTTCTGCATCTGGAGCCATGTATTGACTTTAACATGAATCAAAAGCCTGGAATCTAAGTACTGCTGGTCCCAAACTATTTCCATGTTTGCTGAGCTCCCATGGCTAATGAGACCTAGAATGATAGTCCAACTCTTTGAAAAGAAACATGCTTCACAATGTGAACAATCCCCATCAATAAATTAGGGAGAAATAAAAATCATTGTCTGAATGAAACAAAGAGGGGAAATTAAAATGTTACTCTGATTATTATGTTATATAATATTACCAGATTGGAAAAATGTTTATTCTGATGGATGGTTAAAAATTTTTTTTCAATTTATATCGTTTGTTATGGCCAATAAAATTCTTAGCTGTTTCCACTTTGGACATTTGAGTTAAAATGTTAACATTTGGGGGTAAATATTGTTTTGGTCATATGAAGACTGCTGAGAAGGAAATGGCAACCCACGCTAGTGTTCTTGCCTGGAGAATCCCAGGGACGGGGAAGGCTGGTGGGCTGCCGTCTATGGGGTGGCACAGAGTCGGACACGACTGAAGCAACTTAGCAGCAGCAGCAGCAGCCTTGTATAAGCTGAAACAGTTTTACACTGGGAAAAAAAATTGGAAGGTAAATGTAAAGCAATGTGCCAATGTATTAGTGAGATTTAAGCCATCTAAAAAAATGAGGAAAGAATGACTCTACACTTTTCTCCTCCTATAAAAATCCGATAAACTAGAGATTCCTTTGTTTTTGAAAATACAGTCTAGTGCCTTGGGTGGCTTCTTTCTCAACACACAATTGATTCTAGGAATGACATTCACTCTGAACGTGGACAGCTGTGCCTTTGGGACAGAAGCAGCTGTTTCACCTTTGTCGTTTTGTACAACAGCTATGGTAGGAGAACTATTTTCTCCCCAAATTACCACTTAAGAGACCTAGAAAGCTAAACAGTGTCATTTTGTATGTTTTTAAAAGACAAAACAGTCTTTCTACTCTAAATCACATAGAGGGAAAAGGCAATTGAACTAATGGCATTTTTTTCGCAGGGAATATACCACAAGTCATTAAAAATAGAGATGTAGAATATTTAAGGATACAGTTAAAATGGTGGTACACTAAAATTTTAAAAAAGGATAAAGATTTTTTTCACACTGCCAAAAACTAACAAAAAATTTCAGGAAGACTATAGATATAAAAGGTTTTTCAATGTGTTTTTCTTATCTCATTCGTTTCTGAGAAGACCTTGCATAAGAGATGGAGCAAAACGTGCCTCACATGACTAGCGAATGCTGGAACAGATAGTTTATGCATTTGTTACTAAGTAACTTTTTCTCTTGGATCTAATAATAAATCACCATTGTTCTTTACCATTTGATTTGTAATTCTAATAAGCCAAGATGGTGTATTTATCCAGCTGTAGATAAAAATTCAGTCATATAACTTCAGTGAACCAAGTGCGAACTATGTAAACATCATAAATGGAAAAAAATCATAAAATAAGGCTCAGTTAAGTATAATTTAACTATAAATATATACCCAGTGTTGTACATATATTTCTTCCATTTACTTCCTCCAGGTTTGCAGGTGGATTTAGTGATTATGAAATGAATATGACTAAAAAAGACTTAAATCAACAAGTAAACTACAATTAAATATATTCATAAGCAATAAATTTCTACAGTGCTCTGATGAGAATGTGTACCATTTTCCTTCAAACTAACCTTCCATTAAACACAAAATTTGATAGTATTGTATTTGCTAACCTACATATAGTGAAGCATTGTTATTTTTATTGTTTATTAATATTTTATCAAATTTCTTGCTTAGAATGTTTTGTCATTGCCTTCAAGTTGGAATTCTAATCTATACACTACAATTTTTTCATACTGTCCCCTATCACTTTTATTAACACTATATTAGTATTCCAAATGCTCAAAAACTTCCAAACTTAGCCTTTTTAAACCTGAAATTTGTTGAGAATTCCCTGGTAGTCGAGTGCTTAGGACTCAGTGCTTTCACTGCCAAGGGCCCAGGCTCAATTCTTGGTCAGGGAACTAAGATCCCACATGCTGCATAGCCCTTCTGAGTTAAAAAAAAAAAAAAAAAGAGCCCTGAAATTTGTTTACCTATGTACTTGAGGGGGAAAAGGGGACTATTATTGTGTTGGCCAATTAACCAGAATTTTTTATGTAATTTACAAATATTATTTTAAGGATTTAATTAGAATGTTGACCTTCATATAATTAAAAAGTATAATTCTAAACTGTTATAGCTTTCTTTCAAACTATTTTCAGGGGATTGTTATATGGTTAAATATAAATTACTATGAGAAAAATAATGGATTAAACTTTAACCTAAAGATATGAGGTGTTAAAAAGTAACAATATCATCCATAAAAGAATGTACTATAAATTTCCTAAGAATTTTTCCTATTGCGTTTCTAATTCAACCTGAAAAAATCAATTTGCACACAATTTTTAGAAGTTCAGCTATTTGATCATGTATCATAAATATGTATTTTTCTCATATCTTTCTCACAAAATGAGTAAGAGTCATTATATCCCCTTTATGCTTAAGAGAAAATGGAAATCCAATGAGGTCATGCCTCTGCTTCAACATTTAGATACAAAATAGCTTCATTGTCCATGTTTCTCGGTTTGCTGATATTTTCACTTCAAAGAAGTTCATATTCACAGTTTCATACCTGAAATAATCATAGTCTAGAAGAAAGTTTAAATGGAAATGACCTTTAATATTCAGTATTATACTTCGAATGATCACCATCATTAGGTGCATATCATTTTCACAGGGGCATGTGAATAGTTTACAGGCTGGCAAATATTTTTTGTTGAAAGAAAATTACCTTAAACCTATAAACGAAGTATTTACATCTTACTCAATGCTCTTCTATCTCTAGATTATTTTTAATAATAAAACAAAATATATAACTGAACTTTACATAATATGTGGCAATGTAAACATCTCTTGATATATGAATCAACTAGAAAAGGTTAAGTTTGTGCCTGGTAAGCTAAACTTTTCATTTTTAAGCAAAAAGAAAAAAAAGCAAGTTTAAGTCAATTTTGAGGAGACAGGAGAAGGAAAATATTTGCAGAGGCTAAGTGGGTATCCACATGTGAGTGTGCTGGTTGAATGTAAGGTAACTGGAACATAAAGTGGACATATAAGAAATAACGAATGCATACCCCACTTAAAAGATTTAAACATTAAAATTTCTGTGATAGTCACTGACTCTTGCTTAGGTGGGATTTAGAAAACACAAGTCACTTTGAAGCATTTATCCTTTGTTTTCAGAGTCTTTGGACCAGCTGCTCTTATTTTACAAATGCCAGTTTATACACACTACTCCTGGGAAAGAATATAAAGCATCTATTTTTTTGCTTTGATGAAGGCTGCTGCTCCTAATAACCCCCTTGAAATTGAGAACAGCACAGGGAGGAAGAAGAAAAGTTTCCTAGCAGTAGAGAAAGCTACTAGAAACAAAAAGATTTCAACCTAGTTTATGCTGTGTGCTCAAGATCAGAGAGTTTCTGACTGAGGTCATTGGTAGGAAACACCACAAATGACTCCAAAGAATCTTGCCATGCTTATAACAGAGAATCTTAAGAGAAGGACTGCCTCATCATTAGGTGCTAAACAAGTGTTCTGCACACAAAGGTGATTGACAAAGCTATAACCTGGGTACAAACCAGATATCATGACTGAATGGAAAAGAGTCATCCTTGCTGGGTTCAAAGCAGCAGATAACAATAGCAGCACACAGTGCTGAAAACAGAGGCAAAGGCATTCATAAGTCAGGGACATATAAGGAACGGATCAGAATGGCCCACTGCTCACCATGCTTGAAAACAGCTCGTGTATTTTATTAAGTGAACCCCAGGAATCTTGGACAGGTGGCCCAATGATATCCTAGAGGGAAATTCTGGTCTTCTGCCTTCCACAGCTAAGATAGAGGAGTTCATTTCAGTCGCTTAGTTGTGTCCGACTCTTTGTGACCCATGGACTGCAGCATGCCAGGCTTCGCTGTCCATCACCAACTCCTGGAGCTTGCTCAAACTCATATCCATCAAGTCGGTGATGCCATCCAATGATCTTATCCTCTGTCTTCCCCTTCTCCTCTTGCCTTCAATCTTTCCCAGCATCAGGGTCTTTTCCAAGGAGTCAGTTCTTCCCATTAGGTGGCCAAAGTATTGGAGTTTCAATGTCATCATCAGTCCTTCCAATGAATATTCAGGACTGATTTCCTTTAGGATGGACTGGTTGGATCTCCTTGCAGCCCAAGGGACTCTCAAGAGTCTTCTCCAATAACACAGTTCAAAAGCCTCAATTTTTCAGGGCTCAGCTTTTTTTATCGTCCAACTCTCATATTCATACATGACCACTGGAAAACCATAGCTTTGTCTAGACAGACCTTTGTCAGCAAAGTAATGTCTCTGCTTTTCAATATGCCATCTAGGTTTGTCATAGCTTTCTTTTAAGGAGCAAACTTCTTTTAATTTCATGGCTGCAATCACCATCTGCAGTGATTTTGGAGCCCAAGAAAATAAAGTCTGTCATGGTTTCCATTATTTGCTCATCTATTTGCCATGAAGTGATGGGACCAGATGCCACAATCTAGTTTTTTGAATGTTGAGTTTTAAGCCAGCTTTTTCACGCTCCTCTTTCACTTTCATCAAGAGGCTCTTTAATTTCTCTTTGCTTCCTGCCATAAGGGTGGTGTCATCTGCATATTTGAGGTTATTGATATTTCTCCTGGATATCTTGATTCCAGCTTGTGCTTCATCCAGCCCAGCATTTCTCATGATGTACTCTGCATAGAAGTTAAATTAGCAGGGTGACAATACACAGCCTTGAAGTACTCCTTTCCCAATTTGGAACCAGTCCGTTGTTCCATATCTGGTTCTAACTGTTGTTTCTTGACCTGCATACAGATTTCTCAGGAGGCAGATAAGGTGGTCTGGTATTCCCATCTCTTTCAGAATTTTCCACAGTTTTTTGTAATTCACACAGTCAAGGGCTTTGGCGTAGTCAATAAAGTAGAAGTAGATATATTTCTGGAATTCTCTTGCTTTTTCTATGATCCAACAGATGTTGGCATTTGATCTCTGGGCCTCTGCCTTTTCTAAATCCTCCTTGAACATCTGGAAGTTCTTGGTTCATGTACTGTGGAAGCCTAACTTGGAGAATTTTGAGCATTACTTTGCTAGCGTGTGAGATGAGTGCAGTTGTATGGTAGTTTGATCATTCATTGGCATTGCCTTTCTTTGGGATTGGAATGAAAACTGAACTTTTCCAGTTCTGTGGCCACTGCTGAAGATAGAAGAGAGGTCAAGTAATTAACTAAGAAAAATAGTAAAGATATCATTTGTAGTCCTGGCTGGAAAAGTGGATCTTTCTGGTTATATCTGGTTTATTAATAAATCAAAGATTTATGCATATATTGTTCAGGTAGAGAATTCAAATTCAAATTCTTATTTAGAGCTTGTAGTTATAGTTCCCTTTTGAAATAAAACCACACATATTCAAAAAACAATAGACATTTACCTTTAGAATATTTTAGGTATCTTTAATAAATAAAATCTGGTAATGAAGATACGATTTCACATTTGCATTACATATAATTTTACTTATGTTTTCATTTCAGCTTCACTACACCACTGGGACTTAGGCCACATCCCAAAATTACAGTTTTGGAATTCAAGACCAGAGGACAGGTCAAGTCTTTTATATCAAATCACTATGCATGCTATAGCAGAGAACCTCAAATAAATAACCAAGTACATTAAAGAATATTAAGATCAAAAGTATAAAGGTGGTTGATATTTCTCTTTGCCCACCCAGTGTCCATTTCAGCTACCTACATCTTTGTGTTTGGGAACAGAAAAGAGAAAGAGAAAGATGGCACTGCTCCTTGCCAGAAGAGGAACCAGAAAGGAGATCCCCTAATTCTCCTTCCCCACCTTTCCTAAAGTGTGGTCAAAGGGCTCTTGCATAAGAGTAATATGGGGTCTTGTTACCAACAGAGATCCCCAGGTTCACCTCCAGAACCTAGGCCTGAGATTTCTCAGGTGACCTATGGCAATCTTCATTTTTAATGCCTTCTCTTGTGCTTAGTCTGCATATCAATGTATGTTGGGACCACTGCCTGCTCCCTGCAAGAAGTGCCTTCCTTATATAAGTCCTAGTGTTAAAGCTATTTGAGGACTTCCCTGATGGTCCAGGGGTTAAGACTCCACACTTTCACTGCAGGGGGCACAGGTTTGATCTCTAGTTGGGAAACTAAGATACTGCATATTGCAATTGCAAAAAAAAAAAAAAAAAAAGCTATTTGATTAACAGCATTTTGAATATCACATAATTTGTTTAGAAAGCTTTAATGAATGGGTCTCTATTTAAGTCATTATGAATTCCAGAAAATCACTCTTTGCATTTTAAAAAATCTCCTATAGCTGATTTACCAGAAATGAATCAACTTATGAATTGGCTTTTGAAATAAACACCGTACTGTGTGCTATGCTGAGGTGCTCAGTTGTGTCTGACTCTTTGTGACCTCATGGACTGTAGCCTGACAGGCTCCTCTGTCCATGGGGATTTTCCAGGCAAGAATACTAGAGTGGGTTGCTGTGCCCTCCACCAGGGGAATCTTCCCAGCCTAGGGATTGAACCCAGGTCTCCCGCATTGCAGGCAGACCCTGGTATCTCTAATCTTTTTTCAAGAGCTCTCTAGTCTTTCCCATTCTATTGTTTTCCTCTATTTCTTTGTACTGATCACTGAGGAAGGCTTTCTTATCTACCCTTGCTATTCTTTGGAACTCTGCATTCAGATGTGAATATCTTTCCTTTTCTCCTTTGCTTTTCGCGTCTCTTCTTTTCTCAGCTATTTGTAAGGCCTCCTCAGACAACCATTTTGCATTTTTCCATTCCTTTTCCTTGGGGATAGTCTTGCTCACTGCCTCCTGTACAATGTCATGAACCTCCATCCCATAGGTCTTCAGGCAATCTGTCTATCAAATCTAATCCCTTGAACCTATTTGTCATTTCCAGTGTATAATCATAAGGGTGACATCCATGTGTCGAGTCATCTCTTGTGTTGTTGGAAGAGGGTGTTTGCACATCCACAACTGGACATTGTTTTCACTCTGGCTCCATCTCTTCATTCTTTCTGGAGTTATTTCTCCAGAATGCCAAGTTATTGTGTGGCATTAGGTCTAAACTATTTTGCTTCAGTTATTAGAACTATCTTTGGAAGGAATGATGCTAAAGCTGAAACGCCAGTACTTTGGCCACCACATGCGAAGAGTTGACTCATTGGAAAAGACTCTGATGCTGGGAGGGATTGGGGGCAGGAGGAGAAGGGGACGACAGAGGATGAGATGGCTGGATGGCATCACTGACTCAATGGACATGAGTCTGAGTGAACTCTGGGAGTTGGTGATGGACAGGGAGGCCTGGCATGCTGCGATTCATGCGGTCACAAAGAGTCAGACACGACTAAGCGACTGAAGTGAACTGAACTGAAGATATGCCAGGATAAGATTCCCTTCTTTGTTCTTCTTTCTCAGAATTCTATGGGACGTGAATCCTTCTTATAGATAACAAATTCAGTTTGTCTGGTTCTATGCATCATGCTATTAAGAATTTTATTTTAATTTCATTACAATTATGGACTAACAAAGGGAAAATTTGGCATATGTCTAGTTTTGAATATTTTCAACCATAACCATAGGAAATTTTTACATTATTATTTCCTTCAATAACATTTTATTTTCCTTTCATATAATTATTAAACATCTTTTGTGGAGTTTATTTCTGTGTACTTCTAATTTTTGAGTGGCGTCAGTTCTCTAAGATTTCATTGTTGCCTATGGTTGATGTACAGATTTATTTTTATGTGCTGATTTTTTTTATAATTGGGGTCCTTTTATACTCTCTTTTTAGTTATAATATTTGTCTGCATATTTTCTTAGGCTTGATAGATATCCTGTCACCTACAAATGAAAATCACTTTGCTTCCTCCTTCCCTGTCATTATTCTATTTTTTAAAATTTTTTCTACTTTTAATGCATCAGTCAGATTCTTCAGTAAAACAGTGAAAAATAGGCTAATAGCATATATTCTTCTCCTAACTTCAACCAAAATGTTTCTAAATGTGAGTCACTGATATTGGTAGTAGTCCTTTATCAAGTTAAGATAGTTCTCTTCTATCCTTAGCTTGCAAAGAGTTTATATTTAACATATAGTACCTTTTACCAATTTCTTCTTTGAAAACTATTGAGATGTTCCCTTTAACCCTTTAGTCTGCTAATATGATATTTTACTCTATTATTTTTTTTAGTATTTAACTGTATTTCTACTTCTAATATAAACTCTTTAGTCATCATGCCTTATTTTTTAACACTAGTAAATTTTATATGGTAATGATTTATTTTCCTTTTCATAGACAGATTAACATCAGAAAAAATAATAGAGCAGTAATCACAGTAATCCATGCCCCAACCACTAATGCCGAAGAAACTGAAGTTGAATGGTTCTAAGAAGCCCTACAAGACCTTCTAGAACTAACACCAAAAAAGAGATACCCTTTTCATCATAGGGGACTGGAATGCAAAAGTAGGAAGTCAAGAGTTACCTGGAGTAACAGGCAAGTTTGGCCTTGGAATACAAAATGAAGCAGGGCAAAGGTGAACAAGAGTTTTGCCAAGAGAACACATTCGTCACAGCAAACACCCTCTTCCAACCACACAAGAGATGACTCTACATATAAATATCACCAGATGGTCAATACCAAAATCAGGTTGATTATATTCTTTGCAGCTGAAGATGGAGAAGCTCTATACAGTCAGTAAAAAGAAGACCAGGAGCTGACTGTGGCTCAGATCATGAAGTCCTTATGGCAAAATTCAAACTTAAATTGAAGAAAGTAGGGAAAACCACTAGGCCACTCAAATATGACCTAAATCAAATTGCTTAAGATTGTACAGCGGAAGTGACAAATAGATTCAAGGGATTAGATTTGATAGAGAGTGCCCGAAGAACTATGGGCAGAGGTTCATGACATTGTACAGGAGGCAGTGATCAAGACCATCCCAATAAAAAGAAAAGCAAAAAGGCAAAATGGTTGTCTGAGGAGCCCTTACAAATAGCTGAGAAAAGAAGAGAGGCTAAAGGCAAAGGGGAAAAGGAAAGATATACCCATTTGAATGCGGAGTTCCAAAGAATAGCAAGGAGAGATAAGAAAGCCTTCTTTAGTGATCAATGCAAAGAAACAGAGGAAAACAATAGAATAGGAAAGACTAGAGATCCTTCAAGAAAATTAGAGATATCAAGGGAAATTTTCATGCAAAGATGGACACAATAAAGGACAGAAATAGTATGGACCTAACAGAAGCAGAGGATATTAAGAAGGCATGGCAAGAATACACAGAAGAACTATACAAAAAGTATCTCAATGGCCCAGATAACTACAGTGGTGTAATCACTCATCTAGAGCCAGACATCCTGAAGTCCAAAGTCAAATGGGTCTTAGGAAGCAGCACTATGAACAAAGCTAGCAGAGATGATGGAATTCCATTTGAGCTATTTAAAATCCTAGAAGATAATGCTGTGAAAGTGCTACACTCAGTACACCAGCAAATTTGGAAAACTCAGCAGTGGCCACAGGACTGGAAAAGGTCAGTTTTCATTCCAAACCCAAAGAAAGGAAGTACCAAAGAATGTTGAAAGTATCGTACATCCTAACTCGTCTCACATGCTAGCAAAGTAATGCTCAAAATTCTCTAAGTCAGGCTTCAATAGTATGTGAACTGTGAACTTCCAGATGTTCAAGCTGGATTTAGAAAAGGAAAAGGAACTAAGATCAAATTGCCAACATCCGTTGGATCGTGGAAAAAGCAAGAGTGTTCCAGAAAAACATCTACCTCTGCTATATTGACTATGCCAAAGCTTTTGACTGTGTGGATCACAACAAACTGTGGAAAATTCTGAAAGAGATGGGAATACCAGACCACCTGACTTGCCTCTTGAGAAATCTGTATGCAGGTCAGGAAGCAACAGTTAGAACTGGACATGGAACAACAGACTGGTTCCAAATAGGAAAAGGAGTACGTCAATACTGTGTATTGTCACCCTGCTTATTTAACTTCTATGCAGAGTACATTATGAGAAATGCCAGGCTGGATGAAGCACAGCTGGAATCAAGATTGCTGGGAGAAATATCAATAACCTTAGATATACAGATGACACCACCCTTATGGCAGAAAACGAAGAACCTCTTGATGAAAGTGAAAGAGGAGCGTGAAAAAGCTTGCTTAAAACTCAACATTCAGCACACAAAGATCATGGCATCCCATGATACCATGGTCCCATCATTTAATGGCAAATAGATGAGGAAATGATGGAAACCATGATAGCCTTTTTTGGGGGGGCTCCAAAATCACTGCAGATGGTGACTGCAGCCATGAAATTAAAAGAAGTTTGCTCCTTGGAAGAAAAGCCATAACCAACCTAGGCAGCATGTTAAAAAGCAGAGACATTATTTTGCCAACAAAACTCCATCTAGTCAAAGCTATGGTTTTTCCAGTAGTCATGAATGGATGTGAGAATTGAACTATAAAGAAAGCTGAGCTCTGAAGAATTGATGTTTTTGAACTGTGGTGTTGGAGATGACTCTTGAGAGCCCTTGGACTTCAGGGAGATCCAACCAGTCCATCCTAAAGGAAATCAGTCATTGGAAGGCCTGATACTGAAGCTGAAACTCCAATACTTTGGCAGCCTGATGTGAAGAACTGACTCCTTAGAAACGACTCTGATGCTGGGAAAGACTGAAGGCAGGAGAAGGGGACAACAGAGGAAGAGATGTTTGGATGACATCAGTGACACAGTGGACGTGCGTTTGAGCAAGCTCCGGGAGTTGGTGATGGACAGGGAACCCTGTGTGCTATGTGGTCACAAAGAGTCAGACAGGACTGAGCGACTGAACTAACTAATGATTTATTTATGATTTTAACATCAATATCCATATTGCATAGTCTTTCTTATTAGTCTTCCAACTCTTCTGTGTCTTTCTTACAGTGTATTTGCCACACACCTGCTCTTGATCCTTCTAAACCATCTCATGTGACTGAAACGAAACTCCACAGAGCTCACAAAGCACCTTGTAAGCCCTTCCCACAACCTCTCAGGCCGAATCTCCTGTCCTATTTTCATTGCTCACCTCTCTGCTTGCTATTCCTTGAATCAGTCTCATATACCCTCACCTCTAAGCATTTGCCTTCACTGTTCTCTCTGCCTGGAGTGCCCTCCCCTACACTTCTGCTTGGTCACTCTCTAATTTTTTAGGGCTGCTCAAATATCACCTTATGAATGAAACCATCACTAATAATACTATACAGAATAACAGCTCCTTTGCTATTCATTTCCTCCACTTAATTTTTCTTCATAACACCTGCCATTGCATGACATAGTTTATGTTTATCCTTGTGTATTTATTTGTGGTTGATTTTCCGACAACTAAAATGTGAGTTTCATGAGAACAAGAATTGTATTTATTTTGTTTTTCCTTTTTTATATCCCCATATGTAAACCTGCCTGGACCATGGTAGGTGCTCAAGAAAACTGGAGATACAGTTTTATTTGGTACTTACCTGTGGTACCTGCATGAAGAAATAGTGTTCATTCATTCATTCAGTAAATAATTGCTCACTTACAATGTGATGAGGCTTGTGCCAGACAATAGAGTGTCCATGCTCAGGCTTCCGGTTTCTGTGAGTGACTGAGCCCAAGCTCACTAGGAGAAGGCCAGCTGCTCAGTTACTAGCCTCTGTCAAGACAAACGGTGCTTCTGAGCATTATTTTCAGGCAAGGCAGTCATTTCATAATCCTGGCTTTGTCCTGGTACTTCAGCTCTAACTCTCTGATTCCAAAGAGACTTCAAGCAGGACTCCTTTTCCCCTCAGGCATAAGACCAATAATTCACCCTCATTTCCCCCCTTGCCCTATCCTTCCACAACAGCCTATGCTTTGTTTTATTTTTATATCACCTAGCATTTCGCTTCAGTTCCTGCTCACTCTGACTTGAGGTTCTTTATTTCTGGCACATGGGGATTTTATTAACAGTAGGCTATTTATTCAAAACATTTTGTTAGCTTTTCACTAGTAAGTCCACATATTGGTGACAAGAGACACAGCCTTTTGCATTGGCTTAAATTTTGTTGTGGAACTGAAATTTTCTTAAATGTCTGAGAAACTGCTTACAACTCTGGATATTATGAGTGGTGAATAATCATGTAAATTCATTTCTGTGGCAATGTGCCCTGAGTACTCTGGTGAAAAATGAAAATGCTAGTTCTTTCTATATTGATTTTTCACTTCATTATTCCTAAAAATATGATTTTAAACGCCCTATTCTAAATCTTCTATAACTATTCCATGATTTTTTTTAATCATTGATATTTCATAGCCCTATGAGTATAAATTATCATTTCAGAGACCCCATGTCATATTCATTATATCACACTGGAATCTTAGGCTTGGGTTATTTTACTGTATCTCAAGATGCCAGTAAAATAATCTCAAGAAAGTTCTCACCAAAGATACCTTAGTATGCGGCTGCTGCTAAGTCGCTTCAGTTGTGTCCGACTCTGTGAGACCCCATAGAAGGCAGCCCACTAGGCTCCTCCGTCCACAGAATTCTCTAGGCAAGATTACTGGAGTGGGTTGCCATTTCCTTCTCCATTACCTTAGTATAGAGTCTTTTAGTATGAGCAAAGCTAAAAATAAAGAAGGTAGAGATGCGCAGCAGAGCCCCAGATCAGAGAAAGAGTGTATTTATAATGGACTGATTTTTACAAAATGCAATAAAAATTGACTAGAGGGGTTGTCTCCCTGTTTCTGCCAGGCCAATTCCACAGTGTCACTGTAAGAAATCCTTTCCTGAAGAGCCTACATCTCCCCATTTCATTAAACAGTTGGCTGAACGTACTCAACATTTTTTGGATTAATTTAGCCATTTTCTTGGAAAGGGAATTCTCTCCCAAAGTTTCTTCTTCTTATTACTTCTTTTCATTTTCTAGCTTTTCTTTTTTTAGATTTTTTTAATGGCTTTGTATCAAGAATAGTAACTATGAGGGGAAATGTCCAGGCATTTTTTCCAAACAGCACACTACCTTGTACACAATGCTAAAACTAGCATGTTTAGATTTAACCATCACTCACACGGCTTATGTCTACCTAATGCTAAAGTAATAAGTTAAACAAACAAGTTCCCCCTAAAACTAATTTGTGTTAATTTTAAAAATACTTGAAATTACCTTTGTCATTTGGTATAGGCAAAAAGCTGCCTAAGTGACTCAGCTTATTAGAAGATCTAAAGATGGTCTGTACTATTCCTTACCATTTGTATGGAGGATATGTTAGAGTATTCTCTTAGCTTCAGAAGTAAAATCATGATTTGAAATACTAATGATTATTCATAATAGATAGTAGCAATCCAGAGCATAAAGAAATGCATTTGGACATTCTCTGTTCAAGTTTAGTAAGAGACAGGATCAAGTAGTAGTTCGAAACTCAAACTCCAATGCCAAGCTCTCTTGGGTTCAGTTCACTTACTAGCTGTGTGACCTTGAGAGACTTACTTCATTAGCGAAAAATTTCCTTTTGATTATAATGGTGTAAGATTGTTGTAGGACAAAATAATTATAGCTATATATAAAATGCTTAAAACAGGGCCTGGCATATGAAAGCACAGTGTAACTGTGAGCTCACTTACTCTTTCTCTCTTATCCACAAATTATGGTCATAAAAATTATGTTTCTCACAACAGTGCTACATATATACATAAACATAGCCATGAGATCACATTTATTTTATCTTTATTCACAGTTCCTTAGGAAGTGAGTATCCTTAGGAAGTGAATATCTTTAGATGTAAGTTGTATTAATCTAATAAAAGCCAACTCATTGGAAAAGTCCCTGATGCTAGGAAAGATTGAGGACAGAAGAAGAGGACATCAGAGGATGAGATGGCTGGATGGCATCACCAATGCAGTGGTCGTAAACTTGGGCAAAATCCTGGGAGATGGTGAGGGACAGGGAGGCCTGGTGTGCTGCATTCCATGGGGTCACAAAGAGTCAGACATGACTGGATAACTGAACAACAGCAGTAAAAGACCAGATTGGATTCAGGCTCGTCTAATAGTGCTCTTTCTAGATTAGAGTATCAATAATCCAAATTTAAAGTGGTTGTAAGAGTGGATTATTGCTACTATCTATATGTATACATATATGTATATTTAGTGGCACATATATAGGGCTTCCCTGGTGGCTCAGATGGTAAAGAATCTGCCTGCAATGCAGGAGACTTAGGTTCAACCCTTGGGTCAGAAAGATTCCCTGGAGAATGGAATGGTTACCCACTCCAGTATTCTTGCCTGGAAAATTCCATGGACAGAGGAGCCTGGCGGGATACAGTCCACAGTGTAACAAAGAGTCAGACATGACCAAGCAACTAACACACACATACATATTAGTCACAGAAAAGAATGAAATTTTGCCATTTGTACCAATATTGATGGACCTGAAGGGTATTATGCTTAGTGAAAAAAGTTAGACAGATAAATATAAGTACTGTATGTTATCACTAGTACGTAGAATCTAAAAGATGAACAAATAGATGTAACAAAAAATAAACAAATTTACAGATATAGCTAATAAACTCATGGTTGCCAGTGGGGATAGGGAAGTGGGAAGGGGTCAAATAAGGGTAGGAGATTTTGAGATACAAACTATTATTTATAGAATAGATAAGCAACAAGGGTATATTATATAGTACAAGGAAAATAGAGCCACTATTTTATAATAACTTTAAATGGAATATGATCCACAAAATATTGAATGATAAAGCAGAAGGAGAGGGACACGACAGAGGATGAGATGGTTGGATGGCATCACCGACTCAATGGACATGAGTTTGAGCAAGCTCCAGGAGCTGATGATGGACAGGGAAGCCTGACATGTTGCAGTCCAAGGGGTCACAAAGAGTTAGACACAACTGAGTGACTGAACTAAACTGAACTGATGTTATACACCTGAAAATAATATAATATTGCAAATCAACTAGACTTGAATACATTTTTTTAAAATTTATCCAACATAAAATATGCTGAATATTTCATTTCTGTCTTTTTCAAGACAACATAGAAATATGAGTTTTCTAACTCAAAATATTTATAGAAATAAAACATAGTCAGCATATAGTCTTAATCCATTTAAGCTTGTTACTTACAATCAAGTATGTATTACATAGAGCAGATAGATAGGTTTAATTTACATTTCTGCATAAATCTTCAAAATAGATTCTCTGGAATTTTGTTTTATACCATTGAAAATTTTCTTACATATGGAAATATTTTTATACAATCCAAACTCTGAAAATAAATATTTTTTCCTATATATTGAGGAAAAATTTTCCCCCTTTCTTCACACACGGTATCTTTCATTTGTCCCTGTAAATACCCTCTCCACCACCCCGCTTTCTGCTCTGGGAGAACATTTGTGCATGATAAAGGCTCCCTTGCCCACCGGCTTCCTGATGGGTTTGGTTAATGACAAACACTGGCATGAGATCAGAAGGAAAAAGGAGAGTGAAGTCATGGTATTTATGCCACAGGCTGGCTGATCCTTCAACCAAAAGTCACAGCTGCTGTCAGGCAGACCTCACCACCAGCCTCTGTGTCTCTGGTTCTCAAGTACCGTTCTCTTCCCCATGTCCCTTCTTGCATGGGTGATAATCTGGGCTCCCCATGCTGTCCCCTCCTTTCATCCGCTCTTGCCTGGGATGGTGACAGCTGTTACTAACATTGTTTTTTGCAGTACTCTCGCAGTTTTCCCACACTCTGCCCACAATAAATACTCCCTTTATTAAACTATTGTCAAAATACAACATGAGCATGCCATTGCATCACACTCATGGAGACACTCAACTAAATTTTCCTGCCAGCACCATGTCTAATAACCTTACCTGAAAGTCCTAGAAGAAAACCCAAAATAGATGCTTAATTTTGTTTTAGAAAACAGAGCTTACTCTGCATATTTGAGTTCTGCTTATTTTCAGTGCCTCTTAATATTTCCACCTTTCTTCCGCTTAGTTGTCCCAAGGTATTCAATTCTGGGCCCTTATATTGCCCCACCCCTTCACTAAATCAATCATCCAGCAGTGTTTCACATCCGGAGCTTGTCTTCTACCTCCACAGCATCCACATTTACCTATCTTAGCTCCATTTCCTTAAGTATCTGCTTATAGGTAAAAGCTACTGAACTGTGATGACATGATAATTGGTTGGTTAGCATATTTTCAGGTTAATGGATCTTTTCTGGAAGCAACATCTTAATTCAAGAAATTGTAGGTGGAGAACAAGGTGATGGAGGAGTAAGTGGACATAAAGTACTTCTCTCTCCACAGATACATCAGGAATATACCTTCAGATACAGAGGTGCATGCAGCACACCAGCTGAGAGTGGACAGGGGTACCTGACGAGAGGAAAAGAATATACACAACCACCCAAAACTCAGCAGGATGAAGGAACTAGAGAGAAAAACAGGAGAGTTAGTAGGACTGGGCCTGCCCTCAGTGGGTGGGGGAACTGAAGCAGGGGTCCGATCCCCACAGCGGGACATCTGTCTGAGTAGGAGGAGAAACATTTAAGGCTGCAAGTGAAACAGCTGATCTGTGGGAGCCTAAATGGAATGAGCATCAGACAGTCCTTGCCACAGCCATACATACCCTGGACAGGGATGCAGGTCCCCTGGAAGGGGCAGTGGATGGGAGCCGGAGTTTAGGGATTGTGGAGCAATCCCAGGGCGAGGGCTGCTGTTGACTGCAGAGAGACAGATCGAGGGGATGTGGGGGAGGAGACTGTGGTGGGAAATGCCAGTGGAGGATAGCCAGGCAGTGATGGAAACGAGGCAATACTGCTGAGTCACCTGTAGGGGGTGGAGCCATCAGCACAGCCTCTCTCTCATGCCAGACACACTGAACTACAGAGCAGGACCACCCAGGCTGCTCCTTTAAGTGACTGATGTGCCCAACTACAGAGTAGGACCCCACCCAGGGGGACTCTTTATGTGCCTGATGCACCAAACAACAGAGAAGGACCCCAGGCAAGGGAGCCCTTCAAGTGCCTGAACAGGCAGAGCTGTGGAGACAGACAGGCCAAAGAGGTCTTCTGATCGCCAGTTACAAGAGGCTCAAAAAAAGACTCTGATAGGGCCATAACTCCTGCAGCAGAGGCAATCCATGTCCCTGCACACTTGGCACCGCCAGGGTCCCTGCAAGCCAAGCAGATGGCCACTTTCACGCTGAACTCTCACTGGGGCAGAGCTGCCACAGACAAAAAAAGTCTTGCATCTATGAGCACAGGGTCGCTTCGGTTGTATCCAACTCTTTGCCACCCTGTAGACTGTGGCCTGCCAGGCTCCTCTGTCAGGGAGCAGGGTTCTGCAGGCAAGAACACTGGAGCATATTGTCCAGTACTGGTTGCCATAGCCTTCTAGAGCACTGTATTTCCTGCTGCCCTAGCCACCAACTCCTCTGAGTACCTGGTGCTGCCTAAACGTTCCCCTGCAACCTAAGCAGCTGAACCACCTCCACACTTGACCCTCACAGGGGCAAATCCAAGTCCTCCAGGGCAGCCCCAGGAGCAAACCCCAGTGGACGATCCACATACAGAGGTGGAAGTAAAACCACAGTTGAAACCCAAGGGCAGTGTGGCTAAGGAAAAAGACCCCAAACCTTCCCACCAGCTGTATAAGCTGCTGATTATATCGCACACAATCAAACAGCCAGACTCTGTCTCTGGAGTATATAAAAGGTCATCGAGAGCTCCCACAAAAGAAAACACATTAGTTCTGATAGCTGTGGACACTGGAGGCAAGAACACACAGGAGCAGGACCAGATTAGAATCCGAGTTGCCCCCACAGCAGGTCCAGAGATCAGCACAGTGTTGGAGGGCATCCTAGGGAGGTGAGGGGGCCTGTGACTCCCAGCGAGGGAAAGGACTCTGACAGCAGTGACTCAAGAAAAACATTTATTATTCTTATGTTTTGACTTGTTCTGTAGATTCTTTTGGATTTTTTCTTTTATTTCCCTTTTCCCCCCCACTCTGTTGTAGTTGTTGATTTTATTGGCACTGTGAAATCTGTTTAAGCTTTTGAGCTTTTTTTCTCTTAGTCACATTTTTTATTGTTACAAACCTCTGCCTCTATGTTGGGCTTTTGCAGTTCTGTGGAGTTTCCCTTTCTTTTTTTCTTTTCTCTTTTTTTAATTTTTTAAACCTTTTATTATTTTTTCTACATTTATTCCTTTGTTTGCTTTTCGTACTGTTCTTTCCCCCTTGCAGTTAATCTTTAATGTATATTGATTCTTCTTTATCTACCTCTATTTAACTTTGCATATCTATTCTTTCTTTCTTTTGTTTCTTTCCTTTCCTCTCAATGTATATGTTAGTTTTAGTTTCGTTGCTTTATTCCCCAATTGGCACCTTTCTTTAGTTTTGTTTTCCAGTTTGTGCTTTAGTTAGTTTTGTTCTGGTAGATATAATTTTTGGTTTCTTTTGTTCACTGGATCAATCTATTGTACTTTATTTTTGTCAAGCTGTTTTGATTTTGCTTACGGGTGTATACACATATGTGTATATTCAGTCACGCTTTTTATTGTTGTTATAAACCTCTGCCTCTACCTTGGGCTTTTGCAGTCCTATGGAGTCTAACTTTTTTTTTTCTTCCTTTTCTCTTTCTTCTTCCTTTTTTTTCTCTCTTTTTTATAATTTTAATTTTGTTAAACCTATTGTATTTTTTCTACATTTATTCCTTTGTTTGCCTCCCCTACTGTTCTTTTCCCCTTTCAGTTAATCTTTAACATATATAAATCTCCTTCATCTACCTTTATTTGACTTTGCATATCTATTCTTTTCTTTCTTTCTTCTCTTCTCAACATATTTGTTAGTTTGTTTTCATTGCTTTATTCCCCATTTGTCACCTTGCTCTACTTTTATTTTCCAGTTTGTGCTTTAGTTAGTTTTGTTCTTAATTGATAAATATAATTTTTGATTTCTTTTGTTTGCTGGGTCAGTCTACTGTACTTTATTTTTCTTGGGCTGTTTTGACTTGGCTCATGGACATATATGTATATTTGTATATTCCACTATTTTAATTATTATTTCCTTGATTTTATAGCTTCTATTTGTCTGGGCTTCATCTTTGGCCTCTCATTTTGGATATTTATTTTAATCTCACTTAATGCCATAACAAACCACTTGTGGAATCTTTGGTCCTGGCTGGAGATCAAGCCCTGAGCCTTTGGAGTGGGAGCACTGACTCCAAGACCCTAGACTACCAGAGAACTAACCCTAGGGAGTATCAAACCACTTGATACAACAATCAGCCAACCCAACCACCAGTAGCATCCTGTGTAGGACACCTTATCTAAGTGAAGTTGCTCAGTCGTGTCCAACTCTTTGTGACCCCATGGACTGTAGCCTATTAGGCTCCTCTGTTGGTGAGATTTTCCAGGCAAGAGTGCTGGAGTGGATTGCCATTTCCTTCTCCAGGGGATCTTCCCGATCCAGGAATTGAACCCACATCCCCTGCATTGCAGGCAGACTCTTTACCATCTGAGCCAATCTAAACAACAGACAAAACAAAAATACAAACTCAATCATCAGCAGACAGGATTACCACCTCAGTCAGCCTTGACCATCAGTGGAAAAACAAACAAAGAAAAACTCAGCACAAATCTCACCCTATAGGAAGCTTACACAAACAACTGGACCAACCTTAGGAGAGCAGAAACCAAAAGGAAGAAAGAATTCAACCTTGAAGCTGGGAAAAGGAGACCTCAAACACAATAAGTTTAAAAAAAAATGAAAAGGCAGACAAATACTACACAAATGAAGAAACAAACTAGAAACACTGAAGTCCAAATAAATGAAGAAGAAATAGGCAAATTGCCTGAAAAAGAATTCAGAATAATGATAGTAAAGATGATCAAAAACCTTGAAAGCAAAATGGAGAAAAGGCAAGAATTAATTAACAAAGACCTAGAAGAATTAAAGAATAAACATAGAGACACAAACAACACAATTATTGAAATTAAAAATACTCTAGAAGCAGAATCAATAGCAGAATATCTGAAGCAGAAGAATCAGTGAGTTGGAAGATAAAATGGTGGAAAAAATTTTTGAATGGCAGAATAAAGTAAAAAGAATGAAAAGAACTGAGGACATTCTCAGAGACCTCTGGGACCATATCAAACACACCAACATTCAAATTATAGGGATTCCAGAAGAACAAGAGAAAAAGAAAGTGTATGAGAAATTTTCTGAAGAGATTATAGTTGAAAATTTCACCAATATGGAAAAGGAAACAGTTAATCAAGTTCAAGAGGCACAAAGAGTTCCATACCAGATAAACCCAAGGAGAAACATGCCAAGACACATACTAATCAAACTAACAAAGACTAAACACAAAGAAAGAATTTTAAAAGCAGCAAGGGAGAAGCAATAAGTAACATACAAGGGAAACTCCATATGTTTAATAGCTGATCTTTAAGCAGAAACTCTGCAGGCCAGAAGGGAACAGCAGGGTATATTTAAAGTACTGAAAGGGAAAAATCTACAATCAAGATTACTGTACCCAGGAAAGATCTCATTCAAAATTGATGGAGACATAAAAAGCTTTTCAGAAAAGCAAAAGTTAAGTGAATTTAGGGCCACAAAACCAACTTTGCAACAAATGTTAAAGGGACTTATATAGTCAAGAAATACAAAAGATCTACAAAATCAACTCCAAACAATGAAGAAAATGGCAATAGGAACATATATATCAATAATTACTTTAAATGTAAATGGATTAAATGGTCCAACCAAAAGACACATACTGGCTGAATGAATACAAAAACAAGACTCATACATATGCTGTCTATAAGAAACCCACTTCAGACCTCAAGACACATATAGACTGAAAGCGAGAGGATGGAAAAATATGTTCCATGCAAATGGGAAGCAAAAGAAACCTGGAGTAGCAATCTTCATATCAGACAACATAGAACTTAAAGATTACAAGAGATAAGGAAAGACACTACATAATGATCAAAGGTTCAATCCAAGAGGAAGATATCAGTTCAGTTCAGTTCAGTTCAGTCGCTCAGTCGTGTCCAACTCTTTGCAACCCCATGAATCGCAGCACGCCAGGCCTCCCTGTCCATCACCAACTCCCGGAGTTCACCCAGACTCATGTCCATTGAGTCAGTGATGCCATCCAGCCATCTCAGAGAAAGATATAACAATTGTAAATATCTATGCACCCAACATAGGAGCACCTCAATACATAAGACAAATACTAACAGACATAAAAGGAGAAAGTGATAGTAACACAATAATAGTAGGAGACTTTAACAGCCCACTCACAACAATCAACAGATCATCAAAACAGAAAATTAATAAGGAAACACATCTTAAATGATACATTACATGAGATGGATCTCACTGATATCTTCAGGACATTCCATCCAAATGCAGAAGAATACATCTTCTTCTCAAGCGCACATGGAATATTCTCCAGGATAGATCACATCTTGTGTCACAGATCAAACCTCAGGAAATTTAAGAAAATTGAAATTGTATCAAACATCTTCTCTGACCACAATGCTATGAGACTAGATATCAATTAAAAGAAAAAACTGGAAGAAACACAAGCACATGGAGATTAAACAACACGTTTCTAAATAACCAACAGGTTACTGGAGAAATCAAAAGGGAAATCAAAAAATTTCTAGAAACAAATGACAATGAAAACATGACAACTCAAAATCTATAGGATGCAGCAAAAGCAGTCCTAAGAGGAAAGTTAATAGCAATACAATCCTACCTCAAGAAACAAGAAAAACATCAAATAGACAACTTAACTTTACACCTAAAACAACTGGAAAAAGAAGAACACACACACTGAAAAAACCCCCAAAGTTGGTAGAAGGAAAGAAATCATAAAGATCCAAGCAGAAATAAATGAAAAAGAAATGAAAGAAACAATAATGAAATTTTTTTTAATAATGAAAATTAAAACTAAAAGCTGGTTGTTTGAGAAGATAAACAAAATTGACAAGTCTTTAGCCAGACTTATCAATAAAAAAATAAAGAATCAAATCAACAAAATTAGAAATGAAAAAGGAGAGGTTACAACAGACAACGCAGAAATACAGAGGACTATAAGAGACTATTATGAACAACTATATGGCAATAAAATGGATAACCTGGAAGAAATTGATAGATTCTTAGAAAAGTTCAATCTTCCAAGACTGAACCAGGAAGAAATAGAAATTGTGAACAACCCAGTCACACGCACTGAAATTGAAGCTGTGATCAAAAATCTCCACAAAAAACAAAAGCCCAGGAGCAGATGGCTTTACAGAATTGTGTGAGAGTTGGACTGTGAAGAAAGCTGAGCACCAAAGAATTGATGCTTTTGAATGGTGGTGTTGGAGAAGACTCTTGGGAGTCTCTTGGACTGCAACAAGGTCCAGCCAGTCCATTCTAAAGGAGATCAGTCCTGGGTGTTCATTGGAAGGACTGATGCTGAAGCTGAAATTCCAATACTTTGGCCACCTCATGCGAAGAGTTGACTGGTTGGAAAAGACTCTGATGCTGGGAAGGATTGGGGGCAGGAGGAAGAGGGGATGACAGAGGATGAGATGGCTGGATGGCATCACCAACTCTATGGACATGAGTTTGAGTGAACTCCGGGAGTTGGTGATGGACAGGGAGGCCTGGCATGCAGTGATTCATGAGGTCACAAAGAGTCAGACACAACTGAGTGACTGAACTGAGCTGATCAAACATTTAGAGGAGCACTAATACCTATCCTTGTAAAACTCTTTTAAAATTACAGAAGAAAGAACACTTCCAAACTCATTCTATGAGGCCACCATCACCCTCATATGAAAACCAGACAGAAATAACACGTAAAAGGAAAACTACAGGCCAATAGCACTGATGAACATAGATGCAAATATTGCAACAAAATTTTAGCAAACAGAATTCAGCAACACATCAGAAAGCTCATACACCATGATCAAGTTGGGTTTATTCCAGGATGGCAAAGATTCTTCAATATATGCAAATGTGATATACCATATTAACAAACTGAAAGATAAAAACCATATGATAATATCAATAGATGCAGAAAAAGCCTTTGACAACATCCAGTGTCCATTTATGATAATAATGCTTCAAAAAATAGGCAGAGAAGGAACCTACCTCAACATAGTAAAGGTCATATATGATAAGCCTACAGCAAACATTATTCTCAATGGTAAAAAACTGAAAGAACCCCCCTAAGATCAGGAACAAGACAAGGGGCTCCACTTTCACCACTATTATTTAACATAGTTCTGGAAGTCCTAGCTACAGCAATCAGAGAAGAAAAAGAAATAAAAGGAATTCAGATCAGGAAAGAAGATGTAAAATTCTCACTGTTTGCAGATGACATGATACTGCACATAGAAAACCCTAAAGATAGTATCAAAAAATTACTAGAGCTAATCAGTGAATTTAGCAAAGTTGCAGGATACAAAATCAATACAGCACTGGGATGACCCAGAGGGATGGTATGGGGAGGGAGGAGGGAGGAGGGTTCAGGATGGGAAACACATGTATACCTGTGGTGGATTCATTTTGATATTTGGCAAAACTAATACAATTATGTAAAGTTTAAAAATAAAATAAAATTAAAAAAAAAAACCCAGCCCAGAACTGAAAAAAAAAAAAAAAGTTTTATTACAAAAAAAAAAAAAAAATCAAACACAGAAATCACTTGCATTTATATATACTAACAATGAAAAATCAGAAAGACAAATTAAGGAATCAATCCCATTCATAATTGCAACAAAAAGAATTAAATATCAAGGAATAAACTTACCTAAAGAGACAAAAGAAGTGTACACAGAAAGTTATAAGACACTAATGACAGAAATCAAAGATGACATAAACAGATGGAGAGATATTCCATGTTCCTGGGTAGGAAGAATCAATATTGTGAAAATGGCTATACTACCAAATGCAATCTACACATTCAATGCAATCCCTATCAAATTACCAATGGCATTTTTCACAGAGTTTGAACAAACAATTTCACAGTTCATATGGAAACACAAAAGACCCTGAATAGCCAAAGCAGTCTTGAGAAAGAAGAATGGAGCTTTAGGAATCAACCTTCCTGACTTCAGATTATAGTACAAAGCTACAATCATCAAGGCAGTATGGTACTGGCACAAAAACAGAAATATAGACCAATGGAACAAGATAGAAAGCCTAGAAATAAACCCATGCACCTGTGGGTACCTTATTTTTGACAAAGGAAGCAACAATATACAATAGGAAAAAGACAGCCTCTTCAATAAATGGTGCTGGGAAAACTGGACAGCTACATGTAAAAGAATGAAATTAGAACACTTCCTAACACCATACACAAAGATAAACTCCAAATGGATTAAAGACCTAAATGTAGACCAGAAACTATCAAACTCTTAGAGGAAAAGATAGGCAGAACACTCAAAGACATAAATCAAAGCAAGATCCTCTATGACCCACCTCCTAGAGTAATGGAAATAAAAACAAAAGTAAACAAGTGGGACCTGATTAAACTTAAAAGCTTTTGCATAGCAAAGGAAACTAGAAGTAAGGTGAAAAGATAACCCTCAGAATGGGAGAAAATAATAGCAAATGAAACAACTGACAAAGGATTAATTTCCAAAATATACAAGCAGCTCATACAATTCAATGCCAGAAAAACAACCCAATCAAAAAGTGTGAAAAAGATCTAACCAGATATTTCTCCAAAGACATACAGATGGCTATCTGTATGAAAAGATGCTCAACATCATTCATTATTAGAGAAATGCAAATCAAAACTACAATGAGACATCACCTCACACCAGTCAGAATGGCCATCATCAAAAAGTCTACAAACAATAAATGCTGGAGAGTGTGTGGAGAAAAGGGAGCACTTTTATACTGCTGGTGGGAATGTAAATTGATACAGCCACTATGGAAGATGGTATGGAGATTCCTTAAAAAACTAAGAATAAAGCCACCATACAACCCAGAAATCCTACTCCTAGGCATCTACCCTGAGGAAACCAAAATTGAAAAAGACACATGTATCCCATTGTTCATTGAAGCACTATTTACAACAGCTAGAACATGGAAGCAACCTAGATGTTCATCACCAGATAAATGGATAAAGAAGTATGGTACATATACACAATGGAATATTACTCAGCCATAAAAAGGAATGCATTTGAGTCAGTTCTGATGAGGTGGATGAATCTAGAACCTATTATACAGAGTGAAATGAGTCAGAAAGAGAAAGATAAATATTGTATTCTAACACATATATATGGAATCTAGAAAAATGGTACTGAAGAATTTATTTCCAGGGCAACAGTGAAGAAGTAGACATAGAGAATAGACTTACAGACATGGGGAGAGGGGAGGAGAGGGTGACATGTATGGAAAGAGTAACATGGAAACTTATATTACCGTATGTAAAATAGATAGCCAATGGGAATTTGCTGTATGGCTCAGGAAACTCAAACCAGGGCTCTGTATCAACCTAGAGGTGTGTGATGGGGTGGGAGATGGGAGGGAGGTTCAAAGGGGAGGGGATATATGTATACCTATGGCTGATTCATGTTGAGGTTTGACAGAAATCAACAAAACTGCAAAGCAATTATCCTTCAATTAAGAAATCAATTAATAAAAAGAAGAAATTATAATAGATTTTTTGTGAATATATTTTGGGATGAGCAAGCTTTGCAGGCTTCAAAATAATTCCCTAGAAATTACCATTTACTTAGCCTAAAAACGGAGTCAGATATGTTATAGTCTGTAGATATTAGTTTTTAACAAAAACTTGAATATTACAAAAGAGAATGCAACAGTGGTATTAAACATGTTCTAATAGGATATTGAAAGTATTTTCTTGAAAATAAATTTAGACACATATAGTTCAACAACAACATTCCACTAGTTAATGATTGAAAATTCAATATCTATAATATATAAGGAACAAATTTCATGTTCATTATTTTCATAATACTAAAAATTTGAGAAGGATTTAATTTCAAAATATGTAAAACTTACAGCTTATTTTTATATAACTGGATTCTGTTGGTAGTTGTTTTGTGGAGATAATTTTTTTTTTAGTAGGCAGTCAATTTTAAAAACTTCAGTTATTTTCTCAAGCTTAAAAACATTTCAAAAATATACTCTGATAGCATCATTTGTCTTCTCACAAGTAGGAGAATATCACAAACTATTTAAGTCATACCTAAAGGTAAAGTTTCCATCTCTTTGCATAAAGTCACCTCCAATTTTTCAAGATCACAATTATAAAATGACAGAGCTCTCATATTGGCTTGATAAATGAGCTGCATCTAATTGTACGGTTTTAGGGTCTCCCTGGTGGCTCAGTGGTAAAGAATCCACCTGCCAATGCCAGAGACGTGGGTTTGATCCCTAATCCAGGAAGATTCCCACATGCCACAGAGCAACTAAGCCCATACACCGCAACTGTTGAGCCTGTGCTCTGCAACAAGCGAGGCCACCA
The DNA here is from genome assembly GCF_027580195.1 of Bos mutus. NCBI lineage: Eukaryota > Metazoa > Chordata > Mammalia > Artiodactyla > Bovidae > Bos > Bos mutus. The sequence continues at coordinate 120,092,761 of NC_091618.1, forward strand.
CCATGAGAAGCCCATACACTGCAACTAAAGAGTAGAAGCAAAAAGCTAATGCAGCAATAAAGACCCAGCATAGCCAAAAATACAGAAATAAAATTACAAGTGTGCAGTTTTCAGTTCAGTTCAGTCGCTCAGTCGTGTCTGACTCTGTGACCCCATGGACTGCAGCACGTCAGGCCTCCCTGTCCATCACCAGCTCCTGGAGCTTGCTCAAACTCATGCCCATTGAGTTGGTGATGTCATCCAACCATCTCATCCTCTGTCATCTCCTTCTCCTCCTGCCTTCAATCTTTCCCAGCATCAGGGTCTTTTCAAATGAGTCAGTTCTTTGCATCGGGGGGCCAAAGTATTGGAGTTTCAGCTTCAACATCAGTCCTTCCAATGAATATTCAGGACTTATTTCCTTTAGGATGGACTGGTTAGATCTCCTTGCTGTCCAAGGGACTCTCAAGAGACATCTCCAATATCACCGTTCAAAAGCATCAATTCTTTGGCTCTCAGCTTTCTTTATAGTGTATAGTTTTAAGCCATTGTAATTCAATTCCTAGCTCACTTATCAGAATTGATGTTTATGTGATGATGAATGAGAGTCCCGAATGAATGATGAGAGATGGCTTTGAGAAAATGTCACAAATACGAACTTCAACATTGGTCAAAAAAACCCAGCTACGAATAATTAAATATATATAGTAGTTATGTCATGCTAATATTTCGGAAATTATTGTGAGACAGTAAAACTGCTGATTTATAAAGCCCAATTAAAATGATATTACATTAATGATAATAATGATCTTGGATTTCTCTTACTCATTTTTCTCATCAAGCTTCAAATAATACTCAGATCCACAGAAGCAACATCTATATCTTGATAAGTGGAGATAAACCCAGCTTTCATTGAAAACAGAGTACAGATGCATTTGAAAAAAAAAAGAGTCAGATTTTAAACATGAAAAATAATGTATAGTTATAGGATCAGAAAGAGAATACTTGCGTTAACAGTCACTAGTTGGAAATATTTTTGGTTGGACAGTCTTGGGACTGATTTTGAATCATCTCTCCAAGACCAGGAGCCCAAATACGAACTTACTCAATACAATCTGCTCTAATGGATGTACGGATTTCTACGATCCCTGAGAAAAGAGAAACTCACAAAGTGGGGCTCATAATTGCACTGACTCTGCCTGAGAACCATTTTCTGACCTGGCAGAGAAAGCTTGAGTTGAGAATGAGCACGGGATTCTGACTGGGTTAAAATGGAAGAAGTTAGAGTGCTGCTGCTGCTAAGTCGCTTCAGTCGTGTCCGACTCTGCGACCCCATAGACGGCAGCTCACCAGGCTCCCCCGTCCCTGGGATTCTCCAGGCAAGAACACTGAGTGAGTTGCCATTTCCTTCTATAATGCATGAAAGTGAAAAGAAAATGAAGTCGCTCAGTCGTGTCCAACTCTTCGCGACCCCATAGACTGCAGCCTACCAAGCTCCTCTGTCCATGGGATTTTCCAGGCAAGAGTACTGGAGTGGGATGCCATTGCCTTCTCCAAGTTAGAGTGCAGGCCAGCTAAAACGACTGGAATCTGTGCAGCAAGTTACTGAAGAAGCAGAGGTAATGTATGGAGAGGGCTAACGTCATACAGGAGTGCCCTATGAGTCTTTGCTGGTGGCTTGTTCAAGACTACCAGTAACAGAGTGGCTGGTCTGGAATTTAGAAAAGAATCACATTTCTGTGTGATTTACCACACAGAAATCAAACAGAGACAGAGGATACTGCAGATCTAGCCCATTAGAATGGGGAAATTTCTTTAACACCTTGTGAACACCTGAGATTCCCAGCTGAGACAACAGAAATAAAAAGCCTCAGAAGTAAAAAAAACATGCTTCAGAATAAGGCTTGCTTTAGACCTGCCTTAGCAAAGCCTAAAACTATGCCCTGAAAAAAATTCCCAGAAGAAACAGCATTTTAAAATGTTTGAGTTTTACCAATCTAAAGAGCTTGAGAGCCTCTTGGGACTTTTACAGATTTGTCCTAACAGTTAAACAAGCCTACATAAGTTCAGACTGACCAACCAGTAACAGAACTAACTACAGAAGCAAAAGTCAGCAGTCCTCAAAGTAAGATAATAGAATCCTGTCTCTACAAAATACCACTGATGATGTCTAATATAGTCTTCAAAGAAAAGTAAAAATGTAACCCATAGCCAATTTAAAAATAGTCAATAGAAATGGAACCTGAGATAATCTGGATGTTAGATTTAGCTAACAGCTACAAGTATGTTCAGGGAATTAAGAGAAAATGTGTTTAAAACTAAAATAAGATGTAATTTTAATGAATGACAGATAACCTAAGCAGAGAAATGAAAACTGTTTTTTAGGAAGAAGCAAATAGAATTGTTACATAAGCAAGTATAATAACTGTAATAGAAATTTCACCAAATGAGTTTAACTGCAGACTGTAAATGTCAGAAGAAAGATATCTGATTGCAGATGTTGAGAGAGAAAAGGAGTATGAAAAACCTGTGGGACAATATAAAATTGATAAATAGAGAAGAGAGTGAGAATGAGGCACAAAAAATTGAAGAAATTTTCCTAAATTTTCTGAAAAAATAATTATAGGTTTCAAGAAGCTCAGTCAACTGCAAGATGAATAAATTCAAGGAAAACTACACTTGAAATATGACTGTCTCAGTATTCTGAGAGTGACATACAAAATAAAATTTCTTTTCAAGCAACCAGAATTTATCTGGGCATGCTACAAAGGGAACAAGAGGAATAACAGCCAACTTCTCAGAAACAGTAAAGTGCAAAAGGCAAAGAAGGACATTTTTAACATACTTTAAAAAAGTTCTTAGCCCAGAATTCTATCTACAGGGAAAATTATCTTAAATTGACAGGGAAATAAAAACAATGTCAGGTACATAAATGTTAAACTTGTTGCCAGCAAACCTTCACTGAAAACTAAATGCTGAAGAATATTCTTCAGACTGAATAGAAATCATATCAGACAGGAACTTGGATATACAGGAAAGAGAGTCCCATAAATAATAAATAAATGGATAAATGCAAAGGACTGTGCTTTGAGGCAAAAACAACAATGGAAGGTGAGATTCACGACATCTGAAGAGTAAAATAAGTGACAATGTCAGCATGAATACTCTGAAAGTTAAATTGTTGTAATATTATTAATTTTGTGAAGTCTTAAGTAGGAAGTGTGAACTGACCATTGTGAGATGGAAAATGGTACCATTTTAAGTATGAAATGACTTTGATGAGCCAAGGATGAATGTTACTAACTGTAGAACAATCAATAAAAATAAAAAAGATTATACCTAAGAAACCAGTAGAGAAATAAAAAGGAATACCAAAGATACTCTAAGTAAAGCAGGAGTTAAAAAACAGAGGAATAAAAACTGAAGGGAAAGTGAAAATGAATTGAAAAAATAGAAGACTTAAATCCAAAAAATATCAGTAATTATATTAAATATAACTAGATTAACATTCCAATTACTTTGCCAACAAAGGTCTATCTAGTCAAGGCTATGGTTTTTCCAGTAGTCATGTATGGATGTGAGAGTTGGACTATGAAGAAAGCTGAGTGCCAAAGAACTGATGCTTTTGAATCGTGGTGTTGGAGAAGACTCTTGACAGTCCCCTGGACTGCAAGGAGATCCAACCAGTTCATCCTAAACGAAATCAGTCCTGAGCATGCATTGGAAGGACTGATGTTGAAGCTGAAACTCCAATATTTGGCAACCTGATATGAAGAGCTGACTCATTTGAAAAGACCCTGATTGAAGATTGAAGGCGAGAGGAGAAGGGGACAACAGAGGATGAGATGGTTGGATGGTATCACCGACTCAATGGGCATGAGTTTGAGTAAACTCTGGGAGTTGGTGATGGACAGGGAAGCCTGGCGTGCTGCAGTCCATGGAGTTGCAAAGAGGTGGACACAACTGAGCAACTGAACTAACTGAACTAAAAAGTGGTGATTATCAATCTTGACATGAGGGGTAATCCACCCATATGCTTTCTACCAGGGATATACATACTTTAGGGATAAGTTCAGTACAGCTCAGTCACTCAGTCATGTCTGACTCTTTGTGACCTACAAGGTCTTCTAGAACTAACACCAAAAAAAGATGTCCTTTTCATCATAGGGAACTGGAATACAAAAGTAGAAAGTCAAAAGATACCTGGAGTAACAGGCACTTTTGGCCTTGGAGTACAAAATGAAGCAGGGCAAAAGCTAACACAGTTTCGCCAAGAGAACACACTGGTCATAGAAAACACCCTCTTCCAACAACACAAGAGATGACTCTACACATGGACATCACCAGATAGTCAATACCAAAATCAGGCTGATTATATTCTTTGCAGGTAAAGATGGAGAAACTCTATACAGTCAGCAAAAACATGACCAGGAGCTGACTGTGGCTCAGATCATGAACTCTTTATTGCCAAATTCAGACTTAAATTAAAGAAAGTAGGGAAAACCACTAGACCATTCAGGTATACCTAAATCAAATCACTTATGATTATACAGTGGAAGTGACAAATAGATTCAAGGAATTAAATTTGATAGACAGAGTGCCTGAAGAACTATGGACAGAGATTCGTGACATTGTAAGGAGGCAGTGATCAAGACCATCCCTGAGAAAAAGAAATGCAAAAAGGCAAAATGGTTGTCTGAGGAGGCCTTACAAATAGCTGAGAAAAAAAGAGAAGTGAAAGGCAAAGGAGAAAAGGAAAGATATACCCATCTTAATTCAGAGTTCCAAAGAATAGCAAGGAGAGATAAGAAAGCCTTCCTCAGTGATCAGTGCAAATAAATAGAGGGAAACAGTAGAATGGGAAAGACTAGAGATCAATTCAAGAAAATCAGAGATACCAAGGAAATATTTCATGCAAAGGTGGGCACAATAAAGGACAGAAATGGTACGGACCTAACAGAAGCAGAAGATATTAAGAAGAGGTGGCAAGAATACACAGAACTATCCAGAAAAGATCTTCATGACCCAGATATACATGATGGTGTGATCACTCATCTAGAGCCAGACATCCTGGAATGCAAAGTCAAGTGGGCCTTAAGAAGCATCACTAAAAACAAAGCTAGTGGAGGTGATGGAATTCTAGTTGAGCTATTTAAATTCCTAAAAGATGATACTGTGAAAGTGCTGCTCTCAATATGCCAGCAAATTTGGAAAATCTGTAGTAGCCACAGGATTGGCAAATGTCAGTTTTCATTCCAGTCCCATAGAAAGGCAATGCCAAAGAATGTTGAAACGATCTCACAATTGAACTCTTTTCACATGCTAGCAAAGTAATGCTGAAAATTCTCAAAGCCAGACTTCAACAGTTCATGAACCATTAACTTCCAGACATTCAACCTGGATTTAGAAAAGGCAGAGGAACCAGAGATCAAATTACCAACATCTGTTGGATCATCAATAAAGCAAGAAATTCCAGAAAAACATGTATTTCTCCTTTATTGACTATGCCAAAGTCTTTGACTGTGTGGATCACAACAAACTGGGAAATTCTAAAAGAGATGGGAATACCAGACCACCTTACCTGCCTCCTGAGAAATCTGTATTCAGGTCAAGAAGCACCAATTAGAACAGGACATTGACCAACAGACTGGTTTTAAATTGGGAAAATAGTACGTGAAGGCTGTATATCATCACCCTGCTTATTTAATTTTAAAGATACAAATAATTTAAAATTAAAGAAAGGAAAAACATATAGTATTCAAAGAGAGAGCATAAGAAAGTTGATGTGTCTATATTAATCTCAAGACAAGTAAGACATAAGAGGAATATTTCATAATAATGAAAGGCATAATTCAGTGAAATATAAAAGTTCTAAATTTTATGCATCTGATAACAGACCCTCAAATTTCATGAAGTGAAAACTGACATAGCTGAAGACAAATTTTGACAAACACATAATCATATATGGAGATTTTAATAGCCCTCTTTCAGTAACTGAAGGAAAAAAAATAACAGAAAAATCAATAAAGATACAAAATTTGAAAAACACTATTCGCTGTCTTGATCAGACAGCTAAAGAATCCCACACCGCAAAACTACAGAACACACATTCTGAAAAGTGCAATGGAAAGATTGTGCAGAGAACATTCACCGTAATGCAGCACATGCAAGGCCATAAAATAAGTCTAAATAAATTTTAAAGGACTGAAATCTGTGACCACAACAAAGTCAACTTAGAAATCAGTAACAATGAGAAATTTAGAAATTCCCCAAATATTTGGAAATTGAATACCACACTTCCAATAATGTGAAAGTCAGAGAAGAAATCACAAGGGAAATTTAATTTTTTTTTCTAAATATTAACAAAACCACAATATATAAAAATGTGTGTGAGATTTAGCTGAAAAAGTGCTTGGATGAAATGCATAGCTTTAAATGCCTATACTAGAAGAGAAGAAAGTCTTAAACTCAATGATACAAGTTTCTGACTAAGAAGCTGTAAAACAGAGGAAATGTAATGCAAAGTCAGAAAGAAATAATACATATAAGAACCTAGGCCAATAAAAATAGAATACCTAAAACAAAAGAGAAAACTAGTCAAACCAAATGTTTCTTTGAAAAGGTTAATAACATTTATATACACTGCTTAAAACTAATGAAGAATAAAAAGATGGGAGAAGGACAAATTAAAAACATCAATAGTGATATAAAGGATATCACTACAGATTATGTAGATATTAAAAAATATACTAATAGAGACTACAGATAATTTTATCCAATACATACTAAAATTTAGATGAAATTTAAAAATTTTTTTGAAAAAGGTGACCTACCGATTTGACACAATAATGAGTAGAATATCTGAATAGGCTAAAACTTGAATCCATAATCAAAAACCATCCCCAAAGGAAAATATCAGGTGTAGGTGACTTAACTGTTAAGATTTATCAAACATTTAAGGAATAAATAAAAATAATCTTACACAAACAGGAGAGAGAACACTTTCTAATTCAATTTATGCCCCATGATAACACTCATAAAAACTGGACAAAAACATTAAAACAAAAGAAAATTGCATATCAATATTCCTCATGAGTATAAACACAAAAATAATAAAATATTAGCAAACAAATTCAGTAATATATGTAAAAGGGGAGGGCTTCCCTAGTGTGTTCATATGTTCTAAGTCAGTTAAATCGTATCCAACTCTTGGCAACCCCATGGACTATAGCTCGCTAAGCTCCTCTATCCATGTAATTCTCCAGGCAAGAATACTGGAGTGGGTTTCCATGTTCCTCCAGGAGATCTTCCTGACCCAGGGACCAAACCCATGCCTCCTACATAGCAGGCAGATTCTTTCACAGTGAGCCACAGGGGAAGCCCTGCAAAGCAGGAGACTGCCTGCAATGCAGGAGACATGAGTTCAATCCCTGGGTGGGAAAGATCCCCTGAAGAAGGAAATGGCAACCCATTCAGGAATTCTTGCCTGTGAAATCCCATGAACAAAGGAGCCTGGTGGGCTACAGTTCATGGGGTCACAAGAGTAGGATATGACTGAGAGAATAAAGCACCACCACCATAATATCCTATCCGATGGGATTTACCTTTGAAGGGAAAGTTGGTTCAAAAGTGGAAAAAATCAACTAATGTAATTAATCATATTAACAGAATAAAGAAGAAAAAACATGTAAAAATCTGAAAAGAGAAACATTTGAAAAATTCAACATTCATTCATGATAATTTAAAAAGTAGTCTCAGCAACCATGACATACAAGAAAACATCCTCAACCTTATAAAGGACATCAATAAAATCCTTTTATGATATTATGTAATATTATGTTTCTTATTAAGTGTATTTTTCATAGGATCAGAGATAATGCCAGGATATCTGATCTTCCTACTTCTGATACTGTGCTAGTTATCCTAATCAATATTATAAAGCAATAAAAAGAAATAAAATGTCCATAGATTGGAAAGGAAAAAGTAAAACTTTCTCCATTTGCATCTGAAGTAATGCTGAGGAATCTAAAAGACAACTATTGGAATCAATAAGACAATTAATCAAAGTTGAACATTAAGAAGTCAAATTCAAAGATCTATTGTATTTATATATACTAGGAAAAAAGGAATCATAAATTAGATTTCTAAATATAATTTTCAATATTATCCAGAAGCAAAAAATGTACAGGTATCAATTTAATGAAAAATAAGACCTCTACACTGAAATTATAAATATTGCTGAGACATATTAAAGAAAATCTATATAAATGGGGAGTAATACCATGTTTATGGAGCTACAGTCTTAAGACATTATATTCTCCCCCAATTAACCTAGACATTCAATGTACCTGAATAAAAACTGAAAAAGAATTTTGTAAAAATTGACAGTCTTTTTTAAAATTTATACGAAAATGTTAAGGACTCAGCATTACCAAAACTAAAAAGAACTAAGGGAGCTTATACTACCTTATTTTAAGAATTAGCATAGATTTTCAGTAATCTAGACAGTGTGGTATGGTAAAAAGAGAAATATAACCAAAGGAGCAAAATAGAAGGTGTGAAATAGAACTGTTTTTGTATAGCCAGTTGATTTTTGGAACAGTGCCAAGTTAATTCAATAAGGGAAGGTAAAATATTTCCATAAGTGATTTTGAAATAATTGGAGTTTTGGAAAAAAAATCAACCTCACACCATACACAAAAAATAAATTTAAAATGAATTATGAACCTAAATGGGCTTCCTAGGTAGCTCAGCTGGTAAAGAATCAGCATGCAGGAGACCCTGGTTCAATTCCTTGGTCAGGAAGTTCCCCTGGAAAAGGGATCGGTTACTCACTCCAGCATTCTTGGGATTCGCTGGTGGCTCAGATGGTAAAGAATCTACCTGCAATGCAGCAGACCTGGGTTTGATCCCTGGGTTGAGAAGATGCCCTGGAGAAGGGCATGGCAACCCACTCCAGTATTCTTGCCTGAAGAATCCCCAAGGACAGAGGAGCCTGGTGGGCTGCAGTCCATGGGGTCACAGTCAGACATGGCTGGGCAACTAAGAACAGCACATAAACCTGAATGTACAAATAAAACTATCAAACTTTTAGAACAAAACATTGAAAACATTTTTTGCAAACTACATAGGTGATTGTTTCTTAAGCAGGACACAAAAGACATAAATCATGAAATAAAAATTCATAAATTGGACTTTGTTGAAATATAAATCTTCTTTGAAAGACACCATTAAGAAAATGAGAAAGCAAGGCACAGACTGGGATAAAATATTCACAGTATGTATATATTTGAGGGAAGGTTTATATCCAAGATGTATGAAAACTCAAACTAAATAATAAAAAGAAGACTCAATTATAAAATGGGCCAAAAACTTAAACAGACATGGTTGGGCAAAAAAGCACTTGAAAAGATGTTCGGCATCAGCCACCAAGGACGTCACAGTGAAATTCAACTGCACATTCACGGAAACAAGCAAAACATTAAAACTGACACAGCATGTGAAGCAACTGGAACTCACATGGCTGATGTAAGCGTAAGTGGTTTAACCACGTTGGAAAGCAGGTTGTCAGTTTCACACAAAGTCAAACATACACTTACCATAGCAAGTGTTAACCACTCAGTCGTATCCAAGTCTTTGTGACCCGGTGGACTGTAGCCCGCCAGGCTCCTCTTTCTATGGAATTTTCTGGCAAGAATATTGGAGTGGGTGGCCATTTCCTTCTCCAGGAGATCCCCCTAACCTGGAATCAAACCTGGGTCTCCCGCTTTGCAGGAAGATTCTTTACTGTCTGAGCCAAAACCACCAATTTGACTCCTAGGTATTTTTCTAAGAGAAAAAGAAACATGTGTCCTCAAACAATACTTACAGACTGATATTTACAGCAATTTTATTCATAATTGCAAAACTAGAAGCAATCCAAATATCTGTCAACAGCTGAATAGATACACAAATTGTGGTGTACTCACACAATACAATAAGATTGGGTTTCCCTGGTAACTGGGCTTCCCTGGTGGCTCAGACAGTAAAGCACCTTCCTGCAGTGCAGGAAACCCAGGTTCAATCCATGGGTCAGGAAGATCCCCTGGAGAAGGGAATAGCCACCCACGCCAGTATTCTTACCTGGAGAATTCCATGGACAAAGGAGCCTGGTGGGCTACAGTGCGAGGGGTTGCAGAGTTGGACATGACTGAGCAACTAAGCCACACATCCAATAGAATCGTACTCATCAATGAAAAGACTCAGATTACTGCTACATACAACATGCATGAATCTCAACAAGGAGCTTAACAGAAAAAAGTACATGCTGTACAAGTTCATTCATACAGTCTTAAAATGGGTAAAACTCACCTACAAAGGTAAGAATCATACCAGTGGTTGCCTGGGGAAGGAGAGCAGAGGAGTTTGACAGCACAGGGGAACTTTCTGGGATGATGAAAATGTTCTGTCTTACATGGATTGGTGGTACCCACTTGACAGCACATATGCTTTTCAAAACTCTCTTAACTATATTTAAAATGTGCATGTATAAAGTACTTTGCAATAAAGTTGATATAAAAAATAAAGTAAAATTTTTGAATGAAAAAATGATTGGTAAAATTATATATATATACATATGTTAAGGACAGTAATACAAGAGAGAAAGGGAATGCCTGAGGGATGCAGTCAATTAATCTACTGTATTAGAAGAACAAGTTGAGAATTTATGTTGCTGGTGGATGTGGTTTTAAATTGAACATTTGATGATTTGTCAACCTGAGTTAGCAGTTTACAAAAGTAAGTCATGTTAGTTTATAGGCAATTAGGAATTAGGCATAAAGTATAATTGCTGTTGCTGTATTTGTAGTCAAGTAAAAATTGTAGTCTGATTAGACTAATTGAAAAGTGTAAAAGAATTCTGTCACGTAAACTTTAAGGAATTGCTTTCCACATGGAAGAAATGTATTATTAAAATTAAACTAAAACAACAAAAAGAATCCTTTCTATCCTGAAGATTTCTAACTTTCACCAAGGTACTAAAGTTAGTAGAGGTTTCTTCATCTACTACTCAATCATTAGTACTGTGTCTTACCAAAGTTAAAATTTTCTTAGTCAGAAAGAAGCCATACACCTCTTAGATATTAGTAGGCTCTCCTAAGGACACTGCTGAGAAGTTGATGTTGGAAGCAACATCTATACTCCAATGTAAGTGTCTAGGGCATTTACCCAGAAGGATTTGTAGGCTCATTTTAAACACCGTGATTGTTCAGCTCCTGATCATCTCTAAATGAACCATTTCTATTGTTTCATGAATTGTGCTGTTCTCCATACAATATCAACATTGTCTAACACATAAATGTGATCATTCTAATTTTAGCTAACTCTCCCACTGCATACAAGGGAGTCCCTAACTCTTTGGTAGGAGGTGCCTAGCTCCTCATATCATGGTCCCAGCCAATCATTCCAGTTTCCTCTCCCATCAAACTCTTCCCACAATCAATTCTCTAGCCATTCTGAATTTCTCAGACAGACAGTTCAGTTGCTCAGTCGTGTCCAACTCTTTGCAACCCCATGGACTTCCCTGTTCACCACCAACTCCCAGAGTTTGCTCAAACTCATGTCCATCAAGTCAGTGATGTCATCCAACCATCTCATCCTCTGTCGTCCCCTTCTCCTCCTGCTCTCAATCTTTCCCAGCATCAGGGTCTTCACAATTTCATTTCTTCGCATCAGGTGGCCAAAGTATTGGAGCTTCAGTTTCAGCATCAGTCCTTCCAATGGATATTCAGGACTGATTTCCTTTAGGATCTACTGGTTTGATCCTCTTGCAGACCAAAGGACTCTCAAGAGTCTCCTCCAACACCACAGTTCAAAAACATCAATTCTTCATCACTCAGCTTTCTTTATAGTCCAACTCTCACATCCTTACATGACCACTGGAAAAACCATAGCTTTAACTTGATGGACTTCTGTCAGCAAAGTAATGCTCTGCTTTTTAATATGCTGTCTAGGTTTGTCACAGCTTTTCTTCCAAGGAGCAAGCATCTTTTAATTTCATGTTGAATCTCTCACCATTTGCCAGTTACGCCATATTCACTCATAAATCACTTTTTAGTCCCAAAACTTCACAAATGCTTGGTAAATGCTAATCACCCATCCAGACCTTTGCTAAATGTTGCCTCCTCTGTGAAAACATTCTGACTCCCCCAAGGAGAACATTTTCTTTCTCTCAGGAGATACCTCACTTTATGCAGTACCCTCATTATAATATGAATGTTATCTTATCCCACTTGTATGTTAATATTGTCTGAGTCAACTATCAGATTTTGATTGACTTAAGGCCAAGTACTGTGGAACATTTATTGTAAACTTTTTCCCAGCACCATGCACAGTGCATGAAACTCAGTAGTGACTCAGTAAATGTTTGCTAAAGAATGAAAGATCAGATACAAATCTCACCTTGGGGATAGGAAGAGTGTGGAATTCCCAAACACTCTCTTACATTAGAGATTTCCCTTTTTCTGGAGCAGAGAGCAGACAAAGCTTCCCTTCTGTCCAATCCCTATCCCCTGTCAGTTCTAGGCTTCTAGATGTGACAGGGATAGTTTGGGGCTTTGGAAAACCAGTCAAGTTTATGCTAACAACTATTGCAATGGGAGACTACTAAGGAGATAATTTAGGTCAAATTTCATCATAGAAAAGAATTGTAAAAATACTTCAAAATAAAACTATTTTGATCAGATTTTTTTTTTTTTTCATGAGAACTCTAATAGCCAAAAGTAGATGGTTTCTAAAGTGGGTACTTTTTGGACACTGAAAGAATACTGTACTTGGAAGCCCTGGTTACTGATGAGAAAACAGACCAGTAGACCAAAGCTGTAAATGTCTACTGAATTAAAGGGGTTGTTAAAAGAAACTTGTGAGAACACAAGAAACTTGAAGCTGTTTAATGTCAGTGCCAATGGATGAAAATTTTAAAAGTAAGGTTGATTTCCCTGTATAGTCAGAAACAGAGGTGTGACTACATAATTCAGCCAAGTTTGACATTGATCTGAATGCAGCAAGCACAGCCCTGTCAATGGACATATATCTATCTCCATCTCTGTATCTGTCACTATATCTATATATATCTGCCCATTCAGAGAAAAACATTGCGTGAAGTTTCACATCTCTGGCTTCCCTAGTGTGCCAAAGCATCTTCAAACATGAAGAGAGCTGCACCCAAGACACCCCGCTCTTTTCTCTCAGCCTGACATTGTTTCAGCTCTTACTTGGGAACACATCCAAGGCCCAGAGCACAAGGACGTTCTGTACTTGATTTTAAATAAAATATTTTTATTATAAAAATTGAAAAATGACTGGAGGAAGGAAACTTATCCTACTCATTGGCACTTCTGTAAATGCACCAGGACCTCATTGTGCTGTACCCAGTAATTATTATTAAGCTTTTGTATAGAACTTTATATTTACAAAGTGCTTTGTAGTCCTTTATATTGTTATTCCACACAGCAGCCTTATGAGGTGGGTTGGTATTGTTAAATCTATTTTACACCACTTCAGGAGGTCCCTCTTTGAACTGCTTTGAAATAAACCTTGAGGAATCAAAACCCTTCACTTGCTGGAAGAATAAGGTGGAAAAAAAAAACCCATGATGAAAGTTAGTGTTAAAAAAGAAATTCCAAAGGGAGCCTATGTGCCAGAGGAGATCAGAGACCAAAACAGGAGCTGGAAATTGCATCTATTTGATTTGGAAACAATAGGCTGCCTGAATATAGTGAGTTCCATGGACTGGCGATAGGGCCTGTTTTCTTCTTATTTCTCTCGAACATCAGGTCTAAGGTATTGATAAGTTGTCAATTGTCTGTATATTTTTATATGATATCCAGGTAATATTGGTGAATCTCCTTCATCGTCATTTTTATGCTTTTATATCATACAATATATAATCACAAATGATGAAATGCAGTGTAATTAATTTAGTCACTGGGTTCTATTACATATCCAAGCATTAATTAGTGTACAAGAAGAAATTTTGATTTACATAAGCTTGGAAGACAAACTTCGTTTCTTTGTCCATTTTAAAAATAACTCACACTTTATGGAAAATTAAGAAAACTTGGAAAATTTGGAAAATTTACAGGATAATCAAGAATTTCATATTTTCTTCACATCTTTGCCTAAATATATTTTACATTTTTCTGATGATATAATACATATAATTTTGCTTATTCTTTTTTTCATTTGTGATTTTGACATAAGCTTTATTCTATTTTTTCTGTAACAAATGCTGGGACCTGCAACTCTTTTAAGCCTGCAGAAATTTACTGAGTTCTGAAGAGCACAGGGATTTTAACATTACACTAAAATAGAATTATAAAAATAGCATTACTCTTGAAACCTAATATGATAAACTTCTCTTGTAATGGCAGAAGTCTGTTACAATTTACATGAAATGGATCATCAGTCTCATGGCTTTAAATACCATCTACATGCTGTTAACTCCCAAATTATATGCCCATGTCTCTTTTTTGAATTCCAAACTTATATATCCAACTGTCCACTCAACGTTTTCATCTGAATGTTTAATGTGCATCTCCAGATCTAAAATGAGCAAAACGGAACTCCTTGCTTTATTATCAATTTATTTCTCTTTGGCTGTGCTGGGTCTTTCCCGCGTGGGCTTTTCTCTAGCTGTGGAGAACAGGGCTACTCTCCAGCTGTGCTGCATGGGAAGCATTGTGGTCGCTTTTCTTGTTGCAGACATGGGCTCTAGGGTGTACGGGCTTCAGCAGTTGCAGCACGTGGCCTCGGCGATTGTGGCTCCCGGACTCTAGAGCATGGTTCAATAACTCGGGCATAGGGCCATAGTTGCTCCGCAGCATGTGGGATCTTCTCGGATCAGGGGTCAAACCTGTGTCTCCTGAATTGGCAATTGTATTCTTTACCACGGAGCCACCAGGGAAGCCCTTGAAGGTTGGTTTGTTTGTTTAACAAAACTGAACTCTTGATATCAGTCTCCTTCATATCCCCACTAAGCCTGCCCCACTGGAGCCTTCCTGTCTGAATTAATGGAAACTCTACAACACTTCCAATTGCTCAAACCAAAAGGAGGAATCACCTTCACGTTTCCATTTCTGTCACACACTCAATACCTCATTTATTAGTAAACCTTTTAGGCTTTGCCTTCAAAATTAAACCTCTGCTCACAATCCCTCCTCATTTCACCAGGTTCAAGTCATTGGTTTCCGTCTGGATTATTGCATTTGCCTCTTGTCTGGTCGCTGCTTCTGCTCTTGCTCCTTACATTAACACTACCGTTAATCTAGCAGCCAAAGCAGTCCTGTTAAAACACATCCCTCCTGTTGAAAACTTGCAATGGCTTCCAATTTCATTCACAGCACAAGACTTCCTTGCATTGAAACCTACATTATCTGCTTCTCACATACACATTCTTTATCTCTTGGACTTCATCTCTGATTACTGCTCTAGACACATAGGACTCCTCCTACAAACATCCCAGAACTCTCTTGCTTTGGATCTTCTTCACTTCTTGACCCCTATCTTACATGCTCTTTCTCTAAATGGTGACACAGCTCCCTCTACAGCAATTCTCTTCCTGGTTACCCCATCTAACATTCAACAGGTACTCCCACCATGAAATCATTTATCATCTTTCCCTACTCTTTCCACTTTAATATTTACTTTGGATTAACATACTATATGTGTTTCTTATTTATCCTGTTTAATGTATTCTTTTCCCACTGGTATGTAAACTAGAATGTAACAATATAAGGACATGGCTTTTTGTCTGTTTTATTTATTTTAGGTGTCCTATTTGGATACCTAAAATAATATTCAATTACACAGGATATGACAAATATTTGTTGGCTCAATGAAACTTCTGAGGCATAGTATGTGGAAATCTCTCTTAACAGGCATAGCTAATTTAAAAATTAGGATACAGTGGGAAGAGTTAAACGGAAGATATTTAGAGGCAGTAGCAGAGTAAGGCAGCCTGTACACGAGGTGACTCTGAGGACCACTTACCAAAGAAGGTTCCAACTCTTCATCTTGGGAGTAAGTTGTTGATATTCAAGGTCAAGTTGTTTGATGTATCCCATTCTCTTTTTAAGATTCAGGGCAGTATTGCCCATTCAGTTCTAATGATGGAGTTCTTTCCTCATTGTCAGTAGTAACTTGGGAACTTGTGTAATAAGTAATTTTCTGCAACACCCATTTCTCATAACATTTATTTTTCTCTTTTTTTAACCTACAGCTTTATTGAGATATAATTGACACACAGCATTGTATACATTTAAAAATGCATGGCATAACAATTTGACTTACACACATCATGAAACGCCACAATAAGTTTAGTGAGTATCGATCACCTCATGCAAATAAAAACTTAAATAGAAAAGAATCTTTTATTGTGATGACGGCTTTTAGGAGTTACTCTCTTAACAACTTTCATATATAACATACAGCAGTTGCTAACTGTACTTATCATGTTCTGCATTATATCCTAGTAGTTATTTATCTTATTATTGGAAGTCTGAACCTTTGACCACCTTCATTTGATTCCCACTCCCAAAATCCCATGCCTCTGGTAAACAAATCAGTCTCTTTTTCTATGACTTCATTTGTTTTTTAAATATAACTGACCTACAACACTATGTTAGTTCCTCTTACTCAGCATAGTGATTTAGCTGTTTCTACACGTTTTGAAATGATCACCGCAATAAGTCTAGTTACAACATGTCATCAATCAAAAATGTTACATAGTTACTGACTATATTCCTCACTGTACATAGCTATATACTTATAGATATATATTTTATAGCTATTTATAGCTATATATAGTTATGTATGTATATGTATATATAGCTAATATCTTAAGTTCAAAAGCACTTTAACAATCCTACATTTTTACTGCTCCCTCCAACAGACATTTACTCCTTTTGACATTGTGTGTTTTTACAGTTTTCGTTTTGTGTGTCTCATATCCACTTATTGCAGATATGGATGATTTTATTATTTCTGTCTTTTAACCATCCCACTAGCTTTATGCAGTGCAAATTGACTGCTTTTACTGTATATTTGCTGCTTCCAATGAGGTTTTTCCTTTTGTAATTTTCATGTTTCTAGTTGTGGCTTTTTTGTTTACGGTTAGAGAAGTTCAACATTTCTTGTATCACTGATTTGATGGTACTGAACTCTTTTAGCTTTTGCTTGCCTATAAAGTTTTTAATCTCTTCATGTAATCTGAATGAAAGCCTTGCCAAGTAGAATATTCCTGGCTGTAGGTTTTTTCCCTTTAATCACTTTAAATATATCATGCTATTCCCTTCTGGCCTACAGAGTTTCTGCTGAAGTCAGCTGATAGCCTTATGAGAGTTTCCTTGTACTTAACTTGTTGCTTTTCCCTTACTGCTTTTAATATTCTCTATCTTTAATTTTTGCCACTTTAATTACACCATGACTTGGTGTGTTCCTCTTTGGGTCAATCCTGTCTGGGATTTTGTGTGCTTCCTGGACCTGGGTGTCTGTTTCCTTTCCGAGGCTTAGGGAAGTTTTCAGCTATTATGTCTTCAAATGTATTTTCTGCCCCTTTCTCTCTCTTTTCCTTCTGAGACTCCTATAATGTGAATATTAGCATGCTTCATTTTGTCCTGCTGTGACTGCTGCTGCTAAGTCGCTTCAGTCATGTCCGACTCTGTCTTCAGTCATGTCCATAGACGGCAGCCCACCAGGCTCCCCCACCCCTGGGATTCTCCAGGCAAGAACACTGGAGTGGGTTGCCATTTCCTTCTCCAATGCATGAAAGTGAAAAGTGAAACTGAAGTCATTCAGTCGTGTCTGACTCTTTAGCGACCTCATGGACTACAGCCCACCAGGCTCCTTCGTCCATGGGATTTTCCAGGCAAGACTACTGGAGTGGGGTGCCATTGCCTTCTCCATGAGTTTGTCCTGGAGGTCTCTTAAAGTGGCTTCTTTTATTCTGTTTTCTGTTCAGCTTCAGATATTTCCATTAATCTGTCTTCCAGCTTGCTGATCTGTTCCTCTGTGTCATCTAATCTACTATTGATTCCTTCTAGTGTATTTTTCATTTCAGTTATTATATTCTTCATCTCTGTTTCGATGTTCTTTATATTTTCTTACTCTTCATTAAAAGCTTATCACTCTGTTTCTCCATTCTTCTGAGATCTTTGAACATCTTTACAATCATTACCTTGAGATCTTTAGCAGGTAAATTGCCTATCTCCATTTCACTTAGTTCTTCTTCTGAGTTTTAACTTGTTTTTTTATTTGCATGCTATTTCTCTGTTGTCCCATTTTGTCTAATTTGCTTTTTTTTTATTTCCAAATGGATAAGTTGGTTACATTTAACAACCTTAGAAAAGTAGCCTTTTGTAGAATACACTCTATGCATCCCAGCAGTGCTCTCCCTTCTAGTCACCAGAGGTGTGTGTTCTAAGGGTGCCCCCTCTTTGGACTATGTGGATCCTTCTCTTGTGGCAGACTGAATACTTTGGGTGGTCTAACAGGCATGACTGGCACCTCGTTCAGTTCACTGCCAGGCCCTGCCTTGTGCAGAGTCTGCTGGCCTCTGATTGGTGAGATCAAGTTTTGGGGCTGCTGGCTGCAGTGTCCCAAGGAGTCCTTGAGCTAGTACCAACCCACTGCTGGCAAAGCAGGGTTGTTCTGGAGTGAGTGGCTGTAGGGTCAGAATCTAGTGTTAGCCTGCCAGTAGGTGGTACCAGTTCCTGACATGGCTGACTGTGGAGTCCAGGGTGTTCCAAAGCTGATGTTGGCCAACTGGTGAGTGGGGCTGGGGCTGGATCCCAGGATAGCTGGCTGATGGATCCAAAGTGTCTCAGAGATGCTTTCAGCCTGTGGTGGGAGGGACTAGGGCCCAGGGATTCCCAGAACTATTTCCAGATCATTGATGGGCAGAACTGAATCCCAGGGTGTCTGGCAGCAGGTGCCTGGGCATCCCAGGGTTAGTGCCAATGCTCTGTTGTGTGGGTTGGTATCATGAGCCCTCTGGTGAACCAGACTGGGTCCTGGGGTGACTGTGAGCTCAGTGGTCTTAAAGCAGCTGGTCTGCTGGTGAGTGGAGCTGTGTCCTTGCCTGGCCAGTTGCTTGGCCTGAGGCATCCCAGTGCTGGTGCCAAGAGGCTACTGGGTGGGGCCAGGTCCCAATGCTAATAAATTCAAGAGAGAATCCAAAATGATGCTTAGTGTCCTTGTGGTTGAACAAGCTCCCCAAATGGTTACCACCCATGCTTATGTCCCCATGGTGAGCTCAAATCATCCCCTACCTTTCCAGGAGACTCTCCAAGGCAGCAAGTTCATCTGACCCAGGCTCCTTCCAAATGACTGCTCTCACCCTAGGTCCCAGAGCATATGAGATTTTGTGTGCACTTTTAAGAGTGGAGTTTCTTTCCCACAGCAATCTAGCTGTTCTGAAAGTAAGCCCTGCTGACCTCCACTCCGTGCTGGGGAGTCTAATGTAGGGCTCAGGTGGCTTGCTCATTGGAGAGCACCTCTGCGATTGTAATTATTCTCCCACTTGTGGGTCTCTCGCCCTGGGGGTATAGGTCTTGACTATCCTACATCTCTATCGTCCTACCTGTCTTCTTGTGGTTCCTTTATATTTTAGTCATAGATCTTTTTTTTTTTTTTTTTTTTAACTAGTGTTCCAGTCTTTCTCATCAATAGTTGCTCTATAAATACTTCCAATTTTGGTGTGCCCATGGAAGGACATAAACCCAGAGTCTTCCTACTATGCCATCTTGGCTTTCTTTCATACCATTTCACAGAAAAAGGATTTTCATTGCTAAAATGTCATTACTGAATCAAATGAATATACATGAATTGTAAGTAATCATGAACATAACAAAATTAATTTTGTGCAGCAACTTAATTTGATTTTCAACATGTAAAATATGATCATTTGCACTAGGCTCTATTCCAATGTTCAAAACTTATAAGGTTTTTATAGGAGTCAAAGCAACTGAAAACAAACAAAAATATTACCATGTCAAGTGCCTCTTAAAAATAAATAGAATTTATTCAAAGCCCAATAATAGAACAAATTAATGTTCAAAGTAACAAAAGAAAGCCAAATTTAACAGAACCTGCAAAAAGAAAATTATTAAGGTGAGGTTAACTTACAACATCTGTTGTCAAAATAAAGCTATTTAGTAATCATATTTTTGTGTGCATAGCAGGTAAAATCCTTAAAGATTTCAACCCATACATATAAGCTAAACAGCTTATCCCTGTCATAATTTAAACCTTAAGAAATGGACTTAAATATAAATTAAAGCTAAGATTTTGTTTTTACTTACAGTAGTTCCCCTTATCTATGTTTTGCTTTCCATGGTTTTAGTTACCTGTGGTCAACAGAGCTCCAAAGATTTTAAGTGAAAAATTCCCCAAATAAGCAATCCATAAATTATAAATGGTACTCCATTTTGAATAGTGTAATGAAGTCTCACACTGTCCCACTTCATCCTGACTCGATGTGACACATCCCTTTGTCCAGCATATTCCACCCATGAGTCATTCAGTAGCTACGTCTGTTATCAGATTGAGTGTCATGGTATATTAGAGCTTGTGTTCAAATAACACTTATTTTACTTAATAATGGCCTCAAAGTACCAGAGCAGCGGTGCTGGCAATCCAGACCTTCCAAATAAAAGTCATAAAATGCCTCCTTTAAATGAAAAGGTGAAAGTTCTCAACTTAATAAGGAGAGAAAAAAATTACATGTTTAAGTTGTTAAAAATCTATGGTACAAACAAATCATCTATCTGTGAAGTTATGAAGAAGGAAAAAGAAATATATGCTAGTTTTGCTTCTGAGCTTCAGACTGCCAAATTTAGGGCCACAGTGCATGATAATGGTTTAGTTAAGATGGAAGTGGTATTAAAGTCATATAGTATTTTGAGAGAAACCACATTCACATAATCTTTACTACAGTATATTATCATAATTGTTCTATTTTATTATTAGCTATTGTGTTAACCTCTTTCTGTGACTATTGTAGACATTAAACTTTGTCAAAGATAAACACGTGTAGGGAAAAAGTAGTATATGTTGGATTCAGTACTAACCTCCTTCTCGGGCATCCCATAAGCATCTCAGAACATACGCTCTGCAGATGCGGGGTGGTGAGTGGCGGTGGACTATTGTACTAACACTGACCCAGGACACAGATAATTTATCACTTTTTCTGAATACACTGGCACAAACTTTGGTGATTATTGCTGTATACCAGGCCATATGGTGTATGGCATACTATGGCATGTGGGAGGCTAACTTTATAGCAGTGTAGTTTTAGATTTTCAAAGATATACACACATATGAAAACTATCAAGTAACTGAATTTTTACCCTAATGAATTATCTATATATGTCACTTCAAAACCCATCTTCCTAAAAATAGATTATACATATTTCACAAAAAAGTAGTACAATTTATAGCCTTTAAAATGCCATTTCCTATGTATCAGGCAAGACCACATTCAAATTCTCTTGTGTAGTTTTTCAACTGCTAATTACTAATGGAAAAAATATTACAATTGTAATCATCTAACTGAGGATAGTATGTTATGAAGACACTGCCCCAAACTGATAAAATTGAAGAGAAATACCATTATGAAAATAAAGTCACAAATATAAAGCTTTCTTTCTTTAAACATTAATTTTCTTGAGCATATCATATACAGACTGAATAATTGTTCAATCATCTAAAAGACATTAATAAATAATATCTGTAAATTATCTTCAAGATATGAATTGCTTCTGTTGAAGTTGAGGAAAGAGATAAAATGTTTGTTTCACTCCAATATAATACAAATTAATTATTTATTTTAGAATTTCTCATCACAGAGCTGGTCTTAACTAATCACATCATTGCACCCCTAAAGTTTTACTCTTCTTTGATAGCCCAACCTTGTTAAATTTCTAGAAATTTCCTTCTTGACATTACCAAATCATTTATAAATTGAGGAGAGTTTCAGTTACATTGCATCTGGACAGATACTAAAATAAAATTGTATCCCTTAATTTATTTAACAAAAATGTATTGTGCCTCCTGCACGTGCTAGTCCTTGCTTTGTTCCTAGAAATTCAATAGTCAACCAGATAGATGTGGAGCAAGGAAGACAGAATTAAAGAAATAATCATAAATGTCCAGTTAGCCATTAAGATTGAATACAACCAAGAATCTCTGCTTCCTCCTGAAAGTCACTGAAATGACAGTAAAATGCACAAAGTCACAAAGACAAAGAGAACAGGAGAGAACAGGTAAAAGTGTAAGTCAACAAAATTGAAAAGAAAAAAAGTAGATGGCTTAGGTTTCAGCCTTCTTTCTGCTGAATGCCTGGGTAGAAAGGGAAGATGCCGGGGGCAGTGTGAGGAGGTCATTAAGGGAACACATGTACACCCGTGGCGGATTCATGTTGATATATGGCAAAACCAATACAATACTGAAAAGTAATTAGCCTCCAATTAAAATAAATAAATTTATATTTAAAAAAAGATATAAACTAATCAGTATTTCAGAGTTCCACAAAAATCTTAGAAGAGGAACCAGCTATCTCTGAGATCATATTATATAAGTTGAGGCTGAAAAAATTGGATTGTTTAAGTGAATGAAGAATATTTGGGCTCCTCTCTCCTCTCCCCTGGCCAAATGGATTATTCTCTGGAGATCGTGAACCCAAGAGTCTCTACTGGGAGGCAACAGGAGTAAGTAAGGGAATCAATGAAATCGAAATTGTGTATTCTCAGTGGAAGATAACGTTTTTCCCCTCAACTCTCAGAACACTGTTGCCTATCTCATATACCCCTCCTCCTGTCCACAAGGCAGGAGATCGGAAGATCCCTCTAAAGAATCTGATAAGTCCATGAGAAAATGCTTATCAATACTGACAGCTGGTGTTGCCAAAGAAATGGTCTGCCATGTCTAGTCACTCACAGGGAGTGCCATCAGTCAGCAAGGTCCACCAGTGCACGTAGAAATTCCAACTTATCTTTTAGTGTCTCACTTTTAAATATAAATGAATCACTAAAAAACATAATTCATAAGTAGAAGGAATCTGACTTACAAGACCAAACCAAAATAAAGAAATAAGAAAATGAAAGAAAGACCACGTTACCATATTAAGGAGCAGAAGAAAATCGCAAGCAAATATAATAAATCTCCTACAAGAGATAAGAGATGTGGCATTCATGAAACAAGAATAGAATGCTACTTTTGAAAAATGGGACAACATTAAGAGAACAATAAAGAGCCCTTAAAAATTGAAAATAAAACAGAATTTATCAAGTTAGGGAGATAAAGTAAATCACCTGTGGAGTAAAATAAAATTTAAAAATAAAATGAAAGTCACAAAGACAAGGACAATATTAGAAAAAAAAATTGTAATAAATGGATCATTTCAGAAGATACAGATATTTAATAGGAATTCCAGAATAAAATAACCTAGAAATAAGAGGAAATTATAATAAAAGATACTAGGAATTTTCTCAGAATTGAAGTATACAAGTTTTCAGGTTGAAAGAGTTCAGACAGTTCTCAGTCCAATGAGTAAAAACTGATCCACAACAAGCTACCTTATTATTAAATTTTAGAACACCTGGAGTAAAGAGAGGTTCCTCAGAAGAAAGAATATGAGCAGGAAAAAGAGAAAAAACAAACAAAACAAGTCATGTCCCAATAGTGAAAAATCAGAATGGTCTTATAATTCTCAAAACAGTAATGGAGATACAGCTTCAAATTTCTTTTTAAAAAGTATTTACAATCCATAAGTATATATCCAAACTAGTGTGAGAGTAGAATAAAAACAAGTTTAGATATTCACAGCTTCAACAATTTACATTCTCAGGAGAGTTCCGGAGAATAACTTCAGCAAAACAAATGTATACACCAAGAAAAAGGAAAGCAAGGAATCTAAGGCACATAGAACTCAACACTAGAGAAAGGCAAATCCCAGGACAAGGGGAAGAAGAAGAGCCAAGATGACAATCGACGTCCCAGGCATGAAGAACGGGGAGTTTAGATTGGGGTAGAGTGCCTTCACTTTCACTTCTCACTTTCATGCATTGGAGAAGGAAATGGCAACCCACCCCAGTGTTCTTGCCTGGAGAATCCCAGGGACGGGGGAGCCTGGTGGGCTGCCATCTATGGGGTCGCACAGAGTCGGACACGACTGAAGCGACTCAGCAGCAGCAGAAGAAGAGTAGAAGGCACCAAGACAGATGTCCCCAAGGGACAGAGGGCATGGAATAGAACTGAACGATGATCAAATATGCTTTATCATCCTGAGAGGCACTTGACATAAAGTTGGGGAATTAATTAGCAATAAGTACAAGAAAACTAAACAATCGAAATTTTTAAAAATAGAAAGAAATTACTAGCCTCCGGGGGAAAATGTTATTTAAGAAAGAAAAGAAATGTAACCAAACTGTACTGTGTGGCTCAGCAGTAAAGATTATTATGAGAAGGGGGCATTAAATGATCATTTAAACAATGACTGCTTATTTTCTAAATTGGCTAATGAGAGAATGGATAGTGGAGAATATGGAGGAGTATAACGGAGGTTTAAATCTTTATCCTTTATAACAGAAAGTCAGCAAATAATGACTATAACTTTAAAACCCATGCAATTGCAATATAAACTCTAAGGGAGACCTAGGATGGGCACTGCTGTTTCCACTGTAAATATTGCAGTACTATTTGTCTTTTTAAACCGGGTATACATATTTTTTGAATAAAAATTTAAATTGTGTAAATGCTAAGATAATTATCCTGTGAGTAAGAAGAAGTATTAGGAGTCATGAGAGGTTATTTCACCTTAAGTGAACAGAAAGTGAAAGTGAAGTCGCTCAGTCGTGTCCGACTCTTTGCAACCCCATGGACTGTAGCCTATCAGGCTCCTCCTTCCATGGGATTTTCCAGGCAAGAGTGCTGGAGTGGATTGCCATTTCCTTCTCCAGGGGATCTTCCCGACCCAGGAATTGAACCCGGGTCTCCCACATCGCAGGCAGACACTTTACCATCTAAGTGGACAGAAGTAATATGTAAATGATTTTTCGCTATTTCAGCCTGTGACAGGAAAGATCATGTGAAAGAGATTTGGGGGTGCATGTCTGTGGGAACAACATTCCCAAGGGAGTAAGGGGAGCAAGATTGGACAAAGGAAGGAGTTAAGCTGAAAGCAGTTGCCATAAATGCCTCCCAGAAGCCCCAGTGCTCGGATGGTCTCTCAGAGTTGTCCCAAAGGAAGCCAGGGGCCCAGGTGTTTGACTCCACTGACCAGTCACTGGATCAAGATGAAATCTCAGAGGGGAGGTGCAATCTTGGATGTCACATTAAGTGAGGCAGCTTCCTCTGAAGGCAGGAAATTCCTAGAGAAGGATTCAGATCACAGCCATCAGCCAGTACTGCCAGCAGCTGAAAACGAGTGTGTCGGTCCCAGTGGGGGGATTTAAGTGGCACACTCGAGCATACACTAAAATCCTCCTTTTATTAACAGTTCAAGTTAAGGAGTTTTATATGTCAAAACTGGGGAAACTTAACGCTTTTTTCATATTTTTTTAAAGATGCAAAAATTAGAAACAATGTTTTTGAGATGGAAGGTAACTTTCAGAACTAGACCACCATGATGCAGTTTCTCCATAGTGCTACTAAAGCATACTAGCAACAGTACTTTTCTACAAAAGTAAAATCGTAAAATGGAATGAAATTTCTCTTGGAAATGCATTCAGAGTTCCCCCTTTGAATGCATGGCCACGTCTCTTGTAGAGTAACTATTTGCAGCTGATGTGGAGACTCCACTTTGCCTGATGCATATCTTATTGGAGCCGCTGCTCCAAAGGTCTGCAAACAGGAATGTGCAAAGGTAGGGGGCACAGAGGAGGGAGACAAGAGGACTGCCAGGCATCAACAGTATAGGGATTTTCACTCCTCTTAACTGTCTCTCTTGGTCCAACAAAACCACTGTAAACACTTTGACTACCTACCATGACTTGGCTGAGGTGTGAAGTGGGGTGAGAAGACAGTGTCATGAAGGCAGCTTTTGTTGTGTGTTCTGCAAAATTGAAACAGAAGAGCATGGAAAAAGAGAAGCTCTATAGTTAACAGAGAGGGAATTCTAGCCAGTGAATCTGCTGTCTGTGAGAGACTCTTGTTTCATTTTAGCATGTATTTACTGAGTGCCTCATATGTGCCTGGCATTGTGGGCGCATCAAGACAGAACACAAGGCTAAATGCACAAGATCCAAATACTTGAGCAAGCAATGAAATGTCAGGGATTGCCTGTTGTGAGAAAACTGAACTTGATCTAACCTCACTGAGGAATGTTGAAAAAGTTGACTAATCAAATACATTAGAAATACTGTCAAGGGTAACCTTAGGAAGTACTGATAAAGAATTATGAAGAATAAAACCTCAGAGTAAGCTCAATGTAGCTGCTGGTGCAAACTGAGTATCTGTGATCATTCACTGAAGGTAAGATGATATGTAACTGTAGCTTTAATTCCATATGCTAAGCTGCTAAGTCACTTCAGTCGTGTCCGACTCTGTGCGACCCCATAGATGGCAGCTCACCAGGCTCCCCCGTCCATGGGATTCTCCAAGCAAGAACACTGGAGTGGGTTGCCATTTCCTTCTCCAATGCATGAAAGTGAAAAGTGAAAATGAAGTCGCTCAGTCGTGTCCAACTCCTAGAGGCCCCATGGACTGCAGCCTACCAAGCTCCTCCATCCATGGGATTTTCCAGGCAAGAGTATTGGTTGCATTGCCTTCTCCGTTAATTCCATATAAATAGAGCTAAAAATCTATTGTAATATCGTAGCTACCTGCTGGCTACCTGCATGCATTCAGGGTATTTCCTTTGCTTAACCATAAAATCAGTTAATTATAAATTTATGAATTGGCATGACCCTTTGGGTCTCAATTTCTTTTTTTCTCCCAACACTATATATGTGTATAGGCATAACTGAACAATAAGAAAAATATATATGCATACCATCATTCAAAAAGAGCAAGACCTTATCATGAATATTTAACTAGAAACCTCATTCTATAACCTTTACAACTCCTTCAAGCATTATGATTCCACGGGGGATTCAATTTTTAGCAAAATGCTCTTTACAATGTGGTTTTAAAAAAAAAAAAAGCATGCTTTTGAATCAATTTAGAATCAAAGGGCATTTGAAAATATTCACCCAATAAACCATGTCACTTCATCCAGAGTATGTCTTTCAACCAATCAGCTGTAAATGTAAACACACTTAACATGTATTTTATGTTGAAAGGTCCAAAATACTCAACATACCATACTTCAGAGCAGTTCTAGAGTAAACAAATATTTCATGTAAAAGTCAGATTTTTTTCTTCCAAAGTCATAGTTTTGTCTGTTTGCATAATCTGTTACCAATATTTCGCTCTAGTCACATTTTCTCCCATTCCTAGACAGTTTTGTGATGGGTTTATCATTGTTACTTTATTTTGGTCACAAACCATGAGTAATTCATTTTTCAATTGATTTATGCTATTTATAAAGTGCCACATCAACAATTACTGAAGTTCAGCTTTTGAATTCTGACAGCGCTAGTAAATAAAACACTATCTGTAATAAAGAAATTGCTGAGTGCTGTTTGGAAGAATTCTCTTTTGACCTAATTGTCCAAATGCAGTTGGCAATCACTTCACACAAACTCATATTATAAGAAACTGCTCTTTCCCTGAAGACAAGTTACTTGTCTGATATTTCAGTATGCAAATAGCACATAATTGTGTTTGTGTTTCTGATCATGTACTATTCAAAGCCTTCTGGAAATACCGTGCTCTAAAACACAATGTCCTCCTCTAAAAATGCTGAAAAAAATACATGTGTGACTGTGTGCAATCACATATAAAATCATATTCCTGTAAAGTAGGAAAATACATAACCATGTTGGCACCAAAGGAATGTTGTACTCTGTTATATCAAGAGGAGGCTTGTGTGCTATTACCTAGTAAGAGGCAGGTCTTCTAGCAACCCCCTTGAACAACTGGCAGCTTAGTTTACATTCTGCAGAGCAGCTGCCTCCTCCTATTTTAACTGGCATTGCATCACAAAACATAATAGTCACTTGTGTAATTTGTAACACTGACAGGATTTGACCTTATTCCCGCACTACTCTGCAATATTTAAGAAGGTCATCTAGTTACTTGCTCACTCTGAATACTATTTAGAGGTCCATTCAATTCAAGTATTTACCTTTACCGACACCTAGCATTGTTAACAATCCTTTAATTTTTCTAAGTATCGTTAATGCCAGAGTATTTTAGCTTTTATAGGTATTGTTGCAGATCACTTGGAATTCTCTAATTTGGAACTTGGAATTCAAAGACTTTCAAAATATTCACTGAGAATGAACAAAGCACACACTATGTATTAAAAAAGTGTCTACTGTTTACTTTAGAGGCAACTGCAACACAATAAGCTTCAAAAACTAAACAGTATTGTTTTGGTATCGATTGATTGATTGATTAATTAACCTCTCCTTGTAAGAATGTAGTAAAACCCTTAGCCACTTGGAAAACACCTAGGTCTACATCAGGCCATGTGGGTATCTTTTTTCATCACCTGCTGAGCATCCTCATTGAATCCCATTCCTGTCTATTTTAACAAGAGCAACCATCTGTCATCATATTTCTGATAATAAATGAAGAAGTTGCCTAACTCTGTCTGTATCTGCTCCAAGTCTACTCTTTGAGCACAGATTCTTTATCAGTGTTCGAAGAAGACTCTCTGCCCTTCTAAAACAAAAAAAAATTACACGCTCCTCCCTTATTTCATTTTAAGCTTTGACATACTTGTGTGGAAACTGAGTCAAATGGCTACTGCAGCTGCCAGCTTCCCAGAGATGACCCCTCTCTGTTTACAGCTTTGTGTAGTTTTTTTTTTTTTTTTTTTTTTTAAGGTTTAATGTAGCAGCTGGAAGAGTTTCATATCTCACTCCAGCTTTTGGCAAGATGAGAACAGAACAGCTTCCAGGCTTGATACAACATTTAAAACTCTCCCTTTGGGATCCTTCTGTTTAGACCTACACATTCTCCTTCCCAACACCATATCCCAGCTCAGGTGCCTGGGGCCTTTCTGTTTAACCATTTAGTGAACACTTTCCCAAAGGCTGCCTATACAGAAGCAGAATACTTTCAAAATTATTTAGACCATGATGTCAATCAAAGCAATTCATTTTCTTCGGTCTTTTAAGCGCTCATAGCTACTATAGTCATGTTACCTGCGTACAGTTTACATATAAAGAATGCATTTGACCAAATGTTGACCATCTGATAAAAACTTAGTTAGATCAGAACGTAGTTACTGGTGTTGGTTCCTTAAAGCAGAAAGGCACAGAACTAATTTGTCTTGTTGTCTTCTCTCCTCTCTTACAAAAGACTCAACTTGCTGTCAGTCAACTCAAAGGTTAGAAACTTTCTAAGGAAAAATAAGCATTTGCAAACAGAAATGTAACACAAATCACTTCAATAGCTTGGATTTGTATTTTTTAAAATGTCAAACTAAACACAGTAGGAAGTGAAGGAATATTAGCTCTGGATTTCAAGTTATTATAATTTTTCAATGTCTGTCTCATGTTTTTGGCTATCTGTCAGATATAATCCCCTTGGAAATCCCATCTTCAGTGTTAGTTCTGTTTAGGGCCTCAGAGAAACAGCTATAAAAATGAATTAGTCCCATGAAAACAAACTACTTATGGGTATTTCGTGCATGGTATTTGGACTACAGAATAGACATTCCATAACCTTGACTTGACAGGAGTGCAAGGTGATAGATGAACAATATTGGAGAAGGCAATGAATACAAACTCACAAATTTGGTTCTACGTTGTCCTACCCATCCCAGCCCTGACTCAAATGTCTAGAAGGAAATATGGATGCTGTCCTCAAATTATATGAAAACTCTATTTACTGCCTTCTTCATTTGAAGACCCATATCTTCATTTTTAGACAAAGCAAAAAAGTAAAGCAAATTCATTTAATGCTGTTTCTGTGTCCCATCTACTAAAATTTCTAACTTTCATAAGAAATGATACCAGGAAGTGATCATTTGAATAATCTTCTAGATGAGTGCCCCCTCAGCGATTTTGTCCATCGCTGGTGACTTAGATGGTGAAGGATCCGCCTGCAATGCAGGAGGCCCAGGTTCCATCCCTGGGTTGGGAAGATACCCTGGAGAAGGGGATGGCAACCCACTCCAGTATTCTTGCCTGGAGAATTCTATGGACAGAGGAGCCTAGTAAGCTAGTCAATTGAATCACAAAGAGTTGGACGTGACTGAGCGACTAACACACACACACACACACACACACATACTAGAAGAGTAGGGCAAAATGGTTAAGACCAATTTCTCACAATTCTCTTGCTTTCTTGTTGTAAAATCTTGGGTAAGTTATTTAACCCCTAATTAACTCTTTCATTTTGTGAAAGAAAAACAAAAATGAAAAAAAAAAAAACTGAATTCATAGAATTAATGTTAAATGAGATAGAGCAATGGAGACATATTGTTTTATTCAAAATAGATTATAAAATGTGTACCTTCTAGAATAAGTTGTGCAATGGACTACTCAATTCTTTAAAGATTTTATTGAACATATGTATGCTTCCAATATTTGTATGTGCTAGGAATTTTTTGCATTGAATGTGTTCACATTTAATTACTAATCTATGTAAATTGTTGAATGTATTTTCTATATACAACAAATTACTTAAAACAAATATCCCATAGATATACAATGGTGCTCCCTCATCAAATATCCATGGCCACATCTTAATAAAGACAGTAAATACAATCATAAAAAGATGAGGAATGGAGACAGCTAAATGTTCCCAGGTTTGTCCTGGGCTTCTAATCCAGAAAGTATCCATTAATAAGTTACCAAATATAAAAATAAATGAAGTATATAGTACCAGTCTCTAAGAGATAAGAGATACAGACCTATACCTAAATAAGCACCAATATAGGCCAACCTGGGCTTCCCTGGTGGCTCAGACGGTAAAGCATCTGCCTGCAGTGCAGGAAACCCAGGTTCAATCCCTGGGTTGGGAAGATCCCCTGGAGAAGGAAATGGCCACCCACTCCAGTACTCTTGCCTGGAAAATTCCATGGACTGAGGAGCCTGGTAGGCTATAGTCCATGGGATCCCAAAGAGTTGGACACAACTGAGCGACTTCAGTTTCACTTTCACTTTAGGCCAACGTATCACATCTGTTGAATAAGTTTTATAAATTGACAACATGCTGATATGCCCTCAGATCTATTTCTATTTTGGATGACTGCTCTAGTACTATCCTTGGACTGGGCACATGAAACAGACATGTTGGAGGTTACAGTTCAGTGTCCAGTGGGAAAAACAGATAATAAACAATACATATTATGAGTTATGTATCACGAAGAAATAACCAAGACACAGTGTATTTGAATAAAGGGTCATTATCCACCATAAATGGCCCAGGAAAAGTTCTGGGGGAATTATATAACATTTAAATTGATATCTGAAGGATGGAGGGGTCAGCAATGTGACTAATGGGGAAGAGGATGTTATAGACTGATTATTTGTGCTCCCCTCAAAATTCATGCTGAAACCGTATTCCTTAAAAGAACGGCATTATGAGGTGAGACCTTTGAAAGGTAATTAGAATTAGGTGAGTCCATGTGGGTCGACCTCTCATGGCATTGTAAGAGTCAAGAGAGAGTTTGCTCCCCTTTAGCTGCTCTCTGGAGCAGAGGATACAATGAGAAGTAGGCAGTCTACAACCTTGAAGAGGGTCCTCACTAGCACTCAACAGTGCTAGCATGTTGAACTCGGATTTCCAGGCTTAAGAACCATGAGAAATAATTCCTGTTGTTCCCCTGGAACAGGATAATGGAAATCCACTCCAGTATTCTTGCCTGGGAAATTCCATGGACAGAGGAACCTGGAGGGCTACAGTCCTTGGGGTCGTAAAGAGTCGAACACGACTGAGAACACGCTGTTTAAAAGCCACCAAGCCTATAGTTTGTTATGCTGCTGCGTCGCTCCAGTCGTGTCCGACTCTGTGCGACCCCATAGATGGCAGCCTATCAGGCTCCGCCATCCCTGGGATTCTCCAGGCAAGAACACTGGAGTGGGTTGCCATTTCCTTCTCCAATGCATGAAAGTGAAAAGTGACGGTGAAGTCGCTCAGTCGTGTCTGACTCTTAGCGACCCCATGGACTGCAGCCTACCAGACTCCTGTGTCCATGGGAGTTTCCAGGCAAGAGTACTGGAGTGGGTTGCCATTGCCTTCTCCGAGTTTGTTACAGCAGCCCAAATTAACTAATGCAGGAGGTTTTACACAAAGTGGTTGGGTTGGTCAGAAGCCAGAGAAGAAATGGTTAAGCAGTAATGATCCAGTGTTACTGCTTGCCCCAAAAGGATGCCTAATGGTGTTCTACAGGTAGTACCACAGCACTGCATCCTAAGACATGAGTGTCATTGTAGCTTCCGGTCAGAAAGTGACTTTTCTTATCAAAGAGGACAATTATAAAGTGTTTCCTTCCCCCAGAGACTAGTAAAGAAGGCTGAGGATGGAGCTGATTCAGTTAGAAGAAGCTGCAGGGCAGACTGAGCCAGATGTCTGCATTTTGCAGAGCATATCAAAGGCAAGCAAAGCCTCAGGTTCAATTAATTAAAAGATGTACTTTATTTAATTTTACAGAACTTGAGAACAGACTAAAACAACAAAAATATCAATCAGGGCAGTCTGAAAGTGTAAAATAACATGGGTTGCACATAAAAGAAGCTACAAAATGTGGACAATAGAGAAAAAGAAAATTCAGCCCAACCAGAACAAAGGCTATACCGTTAATGGCAATAATTATCACCAGTTTATGAGAAGAGATTGAAAGTTAATGTTGTTAATTCAACAAATATTTATTGTGTTACATCAGGGTATAAAGAAAACAAGGGGACAAAGATAACCTCCTCTCAGGGAACTTACAATGAGGGGCTAGGAGGAGGCGGGGAGAAATGATTGGCATCAAGCATTAAACACAAGGAATATATAAATGATATAGTAAGTTAGAAAATGCTAAATACTGTGGAAGAAGATAAAGTTCAGTAGGCAAAGGAAGAAAAAGGTGGCAGAAGGGGTGATTCACAATATTAAATAGTTGTTCAAACAGAAAGAGACTCACAGTCTTTCTAGTTGAGGGGAGTGGAGGAAGGAAGGGATAGTTAGGGAGTTTGGGATGGACATGTACACACTGCTGTATTTAAAATGAACAACAAGGACCTACTGTTGTCCGTGGAACACATGGAACTCTGTTCAATGTTATTTGGCAGCCAGAATGGGAGGGGAGTTTGTGGGAAAATGGATACATGTATATGTATGGTTGAGTCCCTTTGCTGTTCACCTGAAACTCTCACAACATACCCCAGCTATACCCCAATACAAAATAAAGTTTTTTAAAAAAATAGTTGTTCACGTCAGCCTCATTGATAAGGCAACGTTTAAGCAAAGACTTGCAGGAGATAAAGGAATTCTCAACAGCTATCTGAAGGAACAAAACTCTAGGTTAAGAGAATCCAGCTCACGCACTGCTGTCAGTACTTAGATTTCCATGTAGTAAAATAAGTATTTCATTCATTTACATGATCATTATACATATATTAAAATATATTTTAGGCATGAATTATCATGTTCAGACAAATCCTTTTCTTGCCTTCAACTAAATAAAATAGCCCTGCCAGATGTCACTAGAAATAGATTTCAGGACTTCTTTGGATCTTAACTAACAGCCACGATCAAGATTTTAAATCCAGAATAGGCAAAACAAAGAAAGTAGCACTCATTACAAAATGCTGCTTTGTGAGGGATCATTTGTGTCCCAGCATGTTTCACATTATCTTAGGTAAAATAGAGAAAATAAATATGTCATGAACCCTACCTGAGGAGGAATTAAAAAATAATTTAGCTTAATATCCAACTTTCACTCTTGACATAGTAGTCCCAGGTAAATTCTGCTTTCCCCAGTTCTAAAGCAAATAAATCTTAAAAGCTTATGAGGAGGCTTGGAAGATCAAGGAAAGCTTCTACCCCGACTCTTCCTGCCATCCCAATTGAGAGAGTTGTTTTAGAGGAAGTGAAGAATGATTTAGTACTTAAAATGATATTATTCTTAGAATAAGATATGCTATATATGTATAATTTTTAATTTTTTTATTTTGTATTAGTATATAGTTGATTCACAATGTTGTGTTAATTTCAGCATACAGCAGAGTGATTTAGTTATACACATCCATATATCTACTTTTTCAGATTCTTTTCCCATATTGGTTATTACAGAGTATTGCGTATAGTTCCCTGTGCTATACAGTAGGTCTTTGATTATCTATTTTATATATAGTAATGTGCATATGCCAATCCCAACCTCCCAGTTCATCCCCCCCACCCAACCCCCCCAGATTTCTCCTTTGACAGCACAAGCCCACCCTCTGTGTCTGTGAGTCTGTTTCTTTTCTATAAACAAGTTCACCTGCTTATTCTTTTTTAGATTCCACATATAAGTGATATCATACAATATTTGTCTCTCTCTGACTTACTTCACTTAATATGATAAGCTCTTGGTCTGTCCATGTTGCTGCAAATGGCATTATTTCATTCTTTTTCAGGGCTGAGTAATATTCCATTGTATATAACCACATCTTCTTTATCCACTCATCTCTCAATGAATTACTTTGCTTCCCTGTCTTGGCTATTGTGAATAGTGCTCCTATAAACATTGGAGTGCATGCATCTTTTCAAATTAGAGTTTTTGTCTTTTCTGGATGTTCACCCAGAAGTGGATTGCAGGATCATGTGGCAACTCTATTTTTAGGTTTTTAAGGAATCTCCATACTGTTCTGCATAGTGGAACTCCATAGTGTACCAATTTACATTCCTACCAAGAGTATAGGAGGGTTCCCTTTTCTCCACACCCCTTCTAGCATTTATTATTTGTAGACTTTTTGGTGATGGCCATTCTGACCAGTATGAGGTGATACCTCATTGTAGTTTTAATTCACATTTCTCTATTAGCAATGTTGAACATCTTCTCATGTGTAGTATATATATGACCCCTTGATTCTTGAAAAAAGAGAGTCTTAGCTTTTTTTAAATAATGGGGTGAGGGGGAGAAGTTTGCTTTAGTTTTGCTAATTGAAGCAGAAATGTGATGTAATTATTGAAAAAGCGAGTTAAATGTTAAGGCAGCATTCATGGAAATATAGTATTCAGATCTTAAAATTATTTTACATGTATTTTGAATCAGTCCTATCATATCTAATTAACAAAGTTCATTTCTGAGCATTACATTTAAAAAGAAATTTTAGGAAGAAATGGTTAGGTTATAAGATCATGACTTTGGTGATGTAGGGGTACAGAAGCTGCCACAAGAAGAATGGTTAATGAACACAGTTAGAGACAAGATAAGACAGAACTTTCAAATACTTGGAGGGCTGTCATAATGGTTTTAACAGAAGCTTTTAGTACATTCCATATGACAGAATGAGGCCCAGTGGCAGGCAGTTAAGAAGAAGCAGATTTTGGCATAGAGTAAGGAGAAACTTTGTGAAAATGAGAACTTTCTAGATTTTAAAAAAGTGGTTGATCAGCTCATGAACTAAACTCTGGTTATTATGAGTGAGTATTCAAAAGGAATTTAGATGGTGAACTATAGTCAGCATTCACATATATAATGGAATGCTCTGTCTAGGCTTGATCGCTGAAAAATTTTCCCACAGTCACATTCCTTGATTTTATGATGTTTACAAATGAGCAATGGCTAATCTAAAATGCCTTCTCTTCTGAATCATACAAGTCATAAAAATTAGTATAAATTTGAGAAACTTCATTTATATGTTTGTTGATATCTTAAATGCTATCCAAGCTATCATGAACCAAATTAAAAATGCTAGAAGTGAGGTCATACTGCTTAGTGAGTTAACTTCCTTTAGTGGCAATGATGAATTGGGTCATTCTAGTTCCTAATTTATTACCTTTTATCTCACACATTCTTTTGGCCCTGCTTTGTGATACCAGAACTGGGCTTTGCAGACCACATTTCTTGTTTGCAAGCTAGCTTGGTGTTAGGTCCTGCCAATGCAAGAAGCTGGGAGAGACTGCAAGGCTGAAGGAAGGAGAGAGGTTTTCTTCTTCCAGGGCTGTTTCTTATGCTATGGTGAGAAAGTCAGTGTGTGTGTGTTGGAGAAGGGTGATATGGGACAGTGTCCTAGAAGTTCTCCCAGTAGTGGAAATTCTCATAGTTTTGCAGCAGTTGATGACCTCCATCTACGTTCCCCTTCAGCCCAGCATCAGGTAGCATGTTTGTGCAGAAGCCACAACCATCAGGGATCTGACTCTCACCTGTTAAGAGATCCTTTCTTCCAGAACTCCCTTTTTTCCTTGTATTTTGCTAAGTCCCAAGAGTCCTTCTTTCTATAGCTGCTACTCAGAATAACTTTGAGTTCTCTATTATCTCTTATAGTAGTTAGCCATCCTATATCTAATTGATAATCATTTATACTTATATTTACCTGGACAAACTGCTGTCGTGGTTCCCACCCCCTGATTGTACCATGACTAATACAAAAATTGATAATAAAAATTAAAAGCAAATGCTGTGTGCTGTGCTTAGTCGCTCAGTCATGTCCAACTCTTTGCGACCCCATGGACTGTAGCCGGCCAGGCTCCTTTGTCCAAATAACAAAAGCCAATTCAAAGCCTCTCACTATTGTTGTTGTTATTCAGTTGCTCAGTCATGTCCAACTCTTTGTGACCCCATGAACTGCAGCACACCAGGCTTCCCTGTCCTTTACCATCTCTCGGAGCTTGCTCAAACTCATGTCCATTGAGTCAGGGATGTCATCCAACCATCTCATCCTGTGTTGTCCCCTTCTCCTCCTGCCCTCAACCTTTCCCAGCATCAGGGTCTTCTCTAATGATTCAGCCCTTTGCATCAGGTGGCCAAATTATTGGTTACTCCTAAAACTATCACATAATAAATAGGAATGTTATTTGCCTTCCCCTGATATTGTGATGATGTCTAGAGTAATGGGTTGAGTAAAAATGGTTTTAAACACATTTCACTGGGCACTGGTCCTGTTCGGACAGAAGAGCTTGATGAGTATCATATACATTCATAGTCTTCCAACAGCTTGCCTGACCATAGCCCCCAAGGACAGCTTAGAAATATGTGAAGCACTGACTTGGGGAAGGCAGAAGCTTGACATGAACATCAGTTGTGTAAAATCTCACAACTACAACAAAAAAATTAACACATGTAGCTTCTTTGGTGTCAGATTTAACCATATCCAGTGACTATGGGGTTTCCCAGGTGGCTCAGATGGTAAATAATCTGCCTGCAATGTTGGAAACTGGGTTGATCCCTGGGTTGGGAAGATCCCCTAGAGAAGGAAATGGCAACCTATTTCAGTATTCTTGCCTGGAAAATCCCATGGATGGAGGAGCCTGGCAGGCTACAGTCCCGGGGGTGACAAAGATTTGGACACAACTGACCAAAAATGCTATAACCATAGTAACTATGAAAAGGATGCTAAAAACATAGGATCTACTCTAAGTCTACATATCAAATAATACATTATAAATTTGGCATAAAAATATTGTATACTGTTTGAGTGTAAATATATATCAATTATAAATGTTCAATCAGCTCTGTAGATCTCAGTAGAATCTAGATACTTGCTCCCGACCTAAACTCTATGAAACAAGATAGCAATCACCAGAAAAAAATGATGTAATAAAAGAAGTCAAAACATTAAAAGTCAAATGTTCACCATCTTTCCTCTTCTCCTGCTTGTGAAAGAAAGACTTTTAGTTGCTCAACTATACTTCTTCACTATGCTGATGTAGATGGTAGTGGTGCTGGAGGTTATAAGTACGGATAAAGAACGAAAAAAAGTCAGATAAAGAGAGTCATTTTGCTGTGCAACAGAATAAAATGTAGGGAGCAAAGAAGGAACAAACAAAAGGCCCTTAAAGTATTAAAATAGGGAACAAAAAAGTGGGGGGAACAGAGAATTTGGGATTGACATAGAAGAGCCAGGGAGAATCTAACTCAGAAGCAGAGAGCTCTGGTTGGGAGCTGGGGAAACAAAAACGTGTGATTACAAGAAAGGCAGGGATTTAAGGGAAATATTGGGTTGGCCAAAAAGTTTGTTCATAACATCTTACAAAAAACCCAAACAAATGTTTTGGTCAACCCAATATACGTGACTGAGCGACTGGGCTGAACTAAATATGTATAAAGGAAATTTTAATATGTTTTCCTGTGTGATGTTTGTTTAATACTCCCGAGTAACCTCGATGTTCTTTGATTACTGAGTCATGTCTGACTCTTTGCAACCCCATGGACTGCAACACACCAGGCTTCCCTGTCCTTCACTGTCTCCCGGAGTTTGCTCAAATTCATGTCCATTGAGTTGGTGAGGCCATCCAATCAATCTCATCCTCTGTCACCTCCTTTTCCTTCTACCCTCAATCTTTCCCAGCAGCAGGGTCTTTTCCAATGAGTCAGCTCTTTGCATTCAATTCATCGAGGTATTGGAGCTTCAGCTTCAGCATCAGTCCTTCCAATGTATATTCAAGGTTGATGTCCTTTAAGGCTGACTGGTTTGATCTCCTTGCAGTCCAAGGGACTCTCAAGAGTCTTTCTCTAGCACCACAATTTGAAAGTACCAATTGTTCAGTGCTCAGCCTTCTTTATGGTCCAACTCTCACATCTGTACATGATGATTGTATAGCTTTTACTATACAGATCTTTGTCAGCAAAGCGACGTCTCTGCTTTTGAATATGCTGTCTAGGTTTGTCATAGCTTTTCTTCCAAGGAGCAAGCATCTTTTAATTTCATGGCTGCATTCACCATTCACAATAATTTTGGAGCCCAAGAAAATAAAATCTGCCACTGTTTTCACGTTTTCCCCATCTATTTGCCATAAAGTGATGGGGACTGGCTGCCATGATCTTAGTTTTTTGAAAGTTGAGTTTTAAGCCAGCTTTTTCACTCTCCCATTTTGCCTTCATCAAGAGGCTCTTTAGTTCCCCTTTGCTTTCTGCCATTAGGGTAGTATCATCTGCATATTTGATATTTCTCTAAGAAATCTTGATTCTAGCTGTGATTTATCCTGCCCAGAATTTTGCATGATGAGGTTACTCTCCAGGGAAACCTCAATAAAATGTAATAAAGTTTTCCATTGCTTTTCAAGACGTTTTTCTGTTTTATTTGGTGTGGCACATTAGTTTATTTTGGATGTGACAGGATAAAAGAGAGAAGTCTCAAGATAGCCCAGTTACATTCAGGACTCAAATAGAAAGGAGAGGCCTTCCCATCCTCTGGTGCGCATTTCCATTACGTGCTTTAATATCAGGTTAGCATTAAAAAAATGCAACTGGAAAAGAAGTAAATACTTACTGCTGTCTGTATTACATATGGGTTCCTGTCTTTCTATCCCAAATTTCATAATATAATTCAAATATATCTTTTAGTATTCAATAGAGATGTCCTAATGTACTAAAGATGTCCCAGTACTAAACATAATAGCTGGTCATTTTTAGATACTGTTTAGGTTATCAAGTATTCTATTAAGTACAATTTTGTTATAAAATTTATAGAGATTGGTGACATTATTTGTATGGTCAAGATTATACTCTTCACATAACAACAAATGCTAAAGTAAAAGGAAATATCCCAAATACCTATTGGTTTATCTATTTCTTACTTCAGAATGCCACTTTTTTTTTCAGTTCCAAAATGAAAATTTAATACCTTCTTGGGAGTTGAGGGTACTAGAAAATGGGAGAAGGCCAAGATAAATAGCACAGAGTTTCACCATCAGGCTAATGAGTGAGAATGATTTAAATATGGCAGGGCCATGAGCCCCCTGAGTTACAAAAAGTATGTCTGATATTCTAGAAACTGAGAGCTTTCTGCTTGATGTATAAGAGAAACTCTACAGGCTATTTGAAAGCTTTCACTTATTATACAAAACTACTGCCTCTGAGTATTATGTTTCACTTCTAGTAATGGAGAATTCATCCTTTACTAGACCAATGCCTTCCCAACGCCAACCAGGAACAATCAGAAACTTTGTACAAAGAGGGTTTTTAAATTACCAGGACTGGGACTAGGGTGAAGTAAGTACAAAGTGCAAAATTTAGGAGTGCCAGGACCTCAGTAATTCAGAGAAATCACATTCTAATGCAGTGTTTTTAAAATTTAAAATTTGTGCAAAAACTCCACGGTGAACAAAGTGTCAAAATTTTAAATAAAAATAAGGCCAATGTTGTAGATTTTTCTCTCTTATCTCTGGTTCTAACGTGGTTCAGCGTGGCTCTGTCACTCATCCTTCTTAAAAATGTTGGTATTTTTCTGATCATGGATTTTTGCATTAATTAGTAAGCAACAAATAGAATAAAGGAAATTCTCTGGGTTCTGTGAAGGAGGTAGCTGCCCAGGGAACAACTGAGAGAAAAATGGTAGAAAAAATGAGTGAGGATCATCTCTGCTCCACCCAAACTAATCACAGTTATTCCTCAGCAAAGTGTCAAAAATGTGACTGTGAATGTTACCGTCTCAACAGAGCCAAACGTTTTCTGACCGTTGTTGTTAAATACTAGCTTCATCTTCATCTCTGCCTGGCATTTGGACCCTGCTGTATAATCTGTAGTAACTCCAGTCTGGAACACCATAGAACAATTTGAGAATTTGAACTAAAACTACTGCAAGGGGAATCATTATCGAATTGCCACTAAGGAAAGCCTCCAAAAACTAGAAGAAAAAAAAAAATCTTTTGGTAATGGCTTCTGTCTCAGGTTATTTGAGTGTAATTTGACAGAATTTGGTAATAGGGATATTTGGTAAATTCAGAGATGCTCTGCCAGAATCCTTTCAAGAACCCTTGCTACTTGGTTCTGGGGAATGTAGTCATTATTGCTCCCACCTTTCACTTCCTTCAGGGTCCTCCTTAGGTATAAAGAACACCTTCCCTGATATCACACCCCTCTCAGGGCTGCCCATATCTGCTAGATGAGCAGAACAGGAGTTGAAGGGCCCTCAACATTTCAATCTAAGGCAAACAGTTCTGAAGGGCAGTATTCCTGCATAACTCTTGCTGGATTGGTCCAAGATACATTGCTCTGCATTGGTTCAATTTCTCCTGATGCTCAGCCTTGCTTCTTCTGCTTCCTTTCATATCTCTCATTCCAAAGCCCATGTCCACATTTGCTTTCCAAACCCAACTTGGACAGAGAGGTAAACTAGATGACATTTTTTCCTTTTATGATTATTATTCCAAACAACAAAAACCTAATGCAAAAAATGATTAAATACACCACTATATTTTCCACATAACACTTCGAGCTCTCTAATTTAGATTGTAATCGGCAGGCTCCAGATGGTAAAGAATCCACTTGCAATGCAGGAGCCCCAGGTTCGATCCCTGGGTCAAGAAGAGCCCCTGGAGAAAGGAATGGTAACCCACTCCAGTATTCTTGCCTGGAGAATTCCATGAACAGAGAAGCCTGGTGGGCTACAGCACATGGGGTAGCAAAGAGTCAGACATGACTGAGCGACTCACACACTTTCTTTCTTTCTATGATCTTGGATTCATACTTTTGACTGATATTTTTTAACA
Source organism: Bos mutus (assembly GCF_027580195.1). Taxonomy (NCBI): domain Eukaryota; kingdom Metazoa; phylum Chordata; class Mammalia; order Artiodactyla; family Bovidae; genus Bos; species Bos mutus. Next base: position 120,134,458 of record NC_091618.1, read on the forward strand.
TACAAAACCTTATAGCACATTTGTCACATGTCTATCTTTTGCAGCGCCCTTGTGGTAGGAGATCCAACCAGTCCATCCTAAAGGAGACCAGCCCTGGGTGTTCATTGGAAGGACTGATGCTGAGGCTGAAACTCCAATACTTTGGCCACCTCATGCGAAGAGTTAACTCATTGGAAAAGACCCTGATGCAGGGAGGGATTGGGGGCAGGAGGAGAAGGGGATGACAGAGGATGAGATGGCTGGATGGCATCACCAGCTCGATGCACATGAGTTTGGGTGAACTCCAGGAGTTGGTGATGGACAGGGAGGCCTAGTGTGCTGTGATTCATGGGGTCGCAAAGAGTCAGACACTACTGAGTGACTGAACTGAATTGAACTGACTGTGGTATTCCATTGTAGATTTCTTAACTGTCTCCAAATTTATGGCCTTAAATTTTTTCACTGCTTAAGATAGTACTGTTATAAATATTTTTGTACAAATTGCTTGCTTGCTTTTTTGGATTAATTCCTTTGACAATTGCCTTCCTAGAGTTGGATCAGAGTCCTGTAAATATCAACACTCGGACCAGTTAGCAGAGGAGAAAGGAAGAATAAAAGGGAAAAGAATAAGGAGTCACATAATTACCACCTTTTCCTTTCTTGTATATAAAAGTTGTCTGTAAAAAGAATGAATATAAATCTCGAACAACCTGAAAATCCAATCTTGGCTAATTTCATTTTCCCTATGAATCTTCTTGAATAATCCTTCTTTACAGTAATTTAGACTTTGAATATGGATAGTGAAAATAAATTTGTTTATATACCATTATACAAAATCCAGTTCATAGAATATTCAATGACTTATGTTTAGTATAAAAGAAAAAAAGTTCAAAGGGTAAACAAGTTTGGCAAATAGTACATATTAAAAGTCTTCTTAAAGATTAATAATGTAGTTTAGTTCAGTTGCTCAGTCATGTCCAACTCTTTGCAACCCCATGGACTGCAGCATGCCAGGCCTCCCTGTCCAACACCAACTCCTGGTGCTTGCTCAAACTCATGTCCATTGAGTTGGTGATGCCATCCAACCATCTCATCTTCTGTCATCCCCTTCTTCTCCTGCCTTCAATCTTTCCCAGCATCGGGGTCTTGGAAAGTGAGTCAGTTCTTTGCATTAGGTGGCCAAAGTATTGGAGTTTCAGCTTCAACATCAGTCCTTCCAATGCGTATTCAGGACTGATTTCCTTTAGGATTGACTGGTTGGATCTTCTTGCAGTCCAAGGAACTTTCAAGAGTCTTCTCCAACACCACAATTCAAAAGCATCAATTCTTTGGCACTCAACTTTCTTTATCGTCCAACTCTCACATCCATACATGACTACTGGAAAAACCATAGCTTTGACTAGACTGACCTTTGTTGGTAAAGTAATGTCTCTGCTTTTTAGCATGCTGTCTAGGCTTCTCATAACTTTAAAGGAAAAATTCTTACAGCAAAGAAACTTATTAAATTTATTTAATCCATCTATCCAGAAAATTAATACATAAGGAAAAAAGAGACTATGGTGTATATAGTATCATTAAAAAACTTTTAGGAAAAAATGTTTATATATGCAGACTCACTATTTTAACATGTACCTATATTTCTACAGAGCCCATTTATGCAATACACTATTATCCCCTCCAAAACCTACCACCAATCCAGGCAAATTTTAGGTGTTTTACAAAGGTTTATGAAATTGCAGTAAATGTCTGTTAAAAATTGCTTTGTTCAATCCTAGATATTTATATAATATAGTTTTAAAGAAAGATAGCAGCTAAGGGGAGCTACAGAAAAAAATCATAGAACTCATGTTGAATTATTTTTGTTGTACATATGAAGTTGTTCTGTGAGAATAAGAATACTCAGCAGATGTACAGATCCATTATCTTTTCATATGGCAATATGTTCCTCTTTTCAGAAAATTGGAGCGTTTGGAACATAAAATAATATAAATGGGCTGATGGGCAAAGCATTGTCTATGAAGATGATTGGCACAAAATAATGAAACAATCATAAATGATGTTACATAGGTGAGTTTAATTGGATAGTAACTCTTGATGTTCACCATTTAACGAGGCATCAAGTATATAATAACCCTGTAGCATACTTGGAGCAGCAGATTTCCTGCACATATATCCACACGCAGCTCCCACATTAAAACCCAATGTCTGGTTTCCATTTATTGTCGTTTCATCCTTGACCCTCTCAAGTCTTATTGGAGCTACTCCATGAGTCACATAACCTGTGTATTCAGAAATCGGTGTTTGGAAAGCTACATCTGGTGATTAACATTAAAGATAGAAAATGAGAGATCTGAAACAGCCGACTTAATTCATTCTCACTTGGCACTGCCACTACTAGCTCCACTATTACAGATTGAGCTCCAAGAACTACGCAGAAATCCCCTCCTACCTTGAAATTCCAAATTATATTTCTCTCTGTATTTTTAGATAGTCCTAAAATTATTACTCAAGTAAAGATTTTAAAAGTCAAGATTAACCCTTCATTTTTAAAGTTGAGAAAACTGAGAGCCAGAAAGTTGAAACTACTTGCCCAGATTCAGAGAATAAATTTTGTGTAAGTGTGTATGAAAATACAGTGTCTCTTGGCTCTTAATACCATGTTTTTCACTGCATTTTTCTAAGAAACTTTGGAAGTATAGCTAAAAAACATTGCATTATGATTAAAGAGTACAAGTTTTAAAGTTAGAAAGACTAAGGTAACAAAAGGAGTCTGATTTAACTCTCTGCCCTTATTTTATCCATTAGTAAAAGAGTAACGCCGTTCTCTCTGAAGAGGAACCATCAAGGGTAAAGCACTGCCACCACCTGGAAACTGGGTTCACTTCTCAGAAGGCGTCAGCCCAACAGACACGACTAAAGTAGAGCGGAGGAAGGAAGAATTTATTACTTGCAGTCTTTGATTACTTAAAATTACTCTTCTCTATTAAAAGAGCTAAGTTTTGAAGAAAGAGACAAAATGGTGCAGTAGAAGACATTCAGCTCACCTCCTCTCATAAGCACACCAGAATCCCAACCATCTGCTGAAGAACCAACCACTGATTTTAAAAAAAGGAAGAATGGCATCCTTCCTTATGACGTAATATTGTTGAGTTTTATGTAGCAAGATATTCTTTAATCCTATAACTATTGTTAATACAGCTTTATTTATTTTAAATTTTTTAAAACTTACCACAAACAGTTATCTTGACATAAGCAGAAAAACATTTCTAGGACTTGAAAGACACTTCTCTTTCTCTGCCCATTTGGTATCAAGATAGGCTAACTAAACAATGGAAATCTGGGAAATTAATCTTACAGGGAAAAGGGTATGCTTGTATTTCTCCAGATAAATCCAACAAGAATCAGTTGACTCCATCTTCAGAAGATCCGCCCCAGGAGAGCCTCTGGTGTTCAAAATAAAAAAGAAACGACAAAATTCCAGGGAAGAAAAAATTCCAATACAAACCATGGGGACTCTAAAAATCTCCAAGAAACACCGCCCTCAACGTCATCGACCTTATGATCTCCTTACCTAGGGATAAACAAAAACCCTAACTAATCAAGCTAAAAATCTGGTTTCACAACAGAGAATGCCTCGGAATCCGGAAAATATTTTTGTTGCTATGCTTGCTTTGCTTGCTTTTGCTTCCCACCCCCCCAACCCCCCCCAACCCCCCCAACCCCCCCACACCCCCCCCGCCGCTCAAGCTGAATTAATTAATCATACTTATTGGACCTATATACCTAACCACCTTTTTTACTACAGGTATTTTAGACAATAGACTGGTGGAACCCATCCTTATTATAAAAATGTCTCAGAGCAATCGGGAACTAGTGGTTGACTTTCTCTCTTACAAGCTTTCCCAGAAAGGATACAGCTGGAGTCAGTTTAGTGGTATGAAAGAACACAGAACTGAGACCCCAGAAGGGAGAGAGTCAGATATGGAAACCCCCAGTGGATCAGTGGCAACCCATCCTGGCACCTGGCAGATAGCCCCACAGTGAATGGAGCCACTGGCCACAGCAGAAGCTTGATGCCCAGAAAACGATCCCCATGACAACAGTAAAGCAAGCCCTGAGGGAGGCAAGCAATGAGTTTAAACTGAGGTACCAACAGACATTCAGCGACCTGATGTCCCAGCTCCGCATCACCCCAGGGACAGCATGTCAGAGCTTTGAACAGGTAATAAATGAACTCTTCCGGGACAGGGTGAAGTGGGGTCACGTTGTGGCCTTTTTCTCCTTCAGTGGGACACTGTGCATGAAAAGCATAGACAAGGAGATACACGTATTGGTGAGTCAGGTCACAACTTCAATGGCCACTTACCTAAATAACCACGTCAAGCCTTGGATCCAAGAGAACGGCGGGTGGGACACTTTTGTGGAACTCTACGAAAGCAATACAACAAACGAGAGCCAGAAGGGCCAGGAGCGCTTCAACTGCTGGTCCCTGACGACACGACTGTGGCTGGTGTGGTTCTGCAGGGCTTGCTCTTCAGCTCATAGTAACTATTCCTTTCATTATAGTCATTCATATTTTATACAAGCTTATGTTCCTCTTCCTTCTGTTATAGCTATAGAGAACTTACAATTTAATAAGACTCAACGTTTTGTGACTTATATAGATTACAAATTGTATACTTGTTTTAATTCCTCTGTTTCTTTGAAATATGAACCCCTAGAAAGAGGGTCCCATGGCAGGACTTGTCTCCCAACAACTCACTAAATTACTCCGGTGATCTAAACAATTCATTGGATGGTTAATTCTTGACATTTTGAGATTAATAGCCATTTACACTACTGCTGCTGTTGCAGGCCTCGCAAACCTCATTTCAAACACAAAACTTTATTCAAAATTGGACCAAAGATGCCCATACTATGTGGGCCACTCAGGCTCAGACAGATGAGGAAATTCAGGATGAAATACAGGAACTAAAAACAGCTGTCAAATGGGTCGGAGATCAATTAATAGATTTACAAAACCAAATAATGTGATTGGAATTCTACTCAATTTTGTATCACCCCCGTTCAGTTCAACTATAGTGCCTACAACTGGGAGCAAATTAAATTTCATTTGCAAGACATACATGACAATGCTTCCCTAAATGCACAATTATTACAAAAAGAAATCTTTGAAACCTTCTCTAAAAGTCTGCCCTCTTCCAATAATTTGGAAACTTTAGCTGAACAGCGAGCTGATCAATTATCTGGGCTAGACCCTCGAAGATGGTTCCAAAGTATTACTCATAGTATTGGGTCTGGTGCCGCAACATTGGTAATTGTCCTGGTAATTATATTTGTTATATACCAATGCCTTTCAACAAAAATTGTTCAAAGTAAACAAGCTCAATTGGTCAGGGCCTTTTTTACAAAAATAATAAAAAAGGAAGAATTGTCAGGGAACGTTTAATTTTAAGGGATCCTATAAGTTGTTTTCTGTTTCTCAAGGGCCTTCTGTTCCTTATCAGTTCCTGGAAAACAGGAAGGAGCAGAGCTGCATGCAGTTCTCAGGACTGAGGTCATGAGGCTGAAGGCATACATGGATTCCTTTCAGTAACCTTTTTACTTTTCGGTACAACTGCTTAGTCATGTTCCTATGTCCAATACATGGGTTGTCTTCTGGCCCTGTGACGATTGTTATTCCCCTAGTTACTGTTGTTAAGCGTCTGGTTTCGGTGTTTTTTACTCAACTTTATTTTTCTGCCTAAAGCGTCCTTGTATAACAATATATAAGCACACGCTGCCATGAATAAAGTACCCTTGTTCCACTAGAGACCTCGGTCCCCCGCGTCCTTCTTTTCTTTGCCTTCTTTTCGTCGACTCCTGTCCCCAGGTTCTGGTCTGTCAAGAAGACCGTAACAAACATGGTTAAGTGCCAAAGAACTGTTAACTATTATTATTATATATGTAAGTAAAGTTTATTTTCTGTATCTTATCATAGCCTTCAAAAACCACTGCTAGATTCATATCAGATTTGGAGACTAATCTCATGTACACGATAAGCCAGGTGTCACATTCAAAACTCATGCTGACTTCAGTGTCTGAAAGAAGAGAGTAGAAATACTTTTCCCTATTCCTCCCACTAGGTGCAACTGAAAATCCTAGACATTATATATTAAACCGACATAGGAAGATTTTCAAAGATAAAGAAGGCAGGCAATCCAGGGAACTAGAGCCCCAGGATCTACATGGTGGTGAATTCCCTTCATTTTCTTCTCACCTCATACGTCCCAGGCTGGGTACTGAAGAAGCCAGCAACCCAAAAATGCTAATGACAAAGACAAAAAAAAGAACCTCCCAGAAAAGCTTGCCCTCCTTTCCAATAGCCCCAGCAAAGGGACAGCTTAGCAAGACAGCCAACATTGAGACAATAACCACAGAAAAGCCTGCTGCCCCGCAAACAAAGGCCCAGTGGAGAGTCTAGGCTTCCCCACGCCACACCCCCTCACTCCAACCCCCATCCTCACCCGGTGCCAGGATGCAAGGAGGCGCCACCCTCCCCTCGAGGATGGCATCAGAGGAGGCCTAGTGCAGTCAGGACTTTTACCACAGCTCAGTAATAACCAGGCCACCCCAACAGTGCTGGTGGAAGCCTTGTAGGAAGCAGTTAGGAACTGTCCCTCCTCCCAGCCAAGGTGGTATCCACAGAGGCCAAGAGAGGAGATGATTTTTTATCAAAGTACAAAAGGAATGGAGGTAGAGGATAGGCTTTTTAACATATAGCACTGAAGCAACTGGACATATTTAAGCAAAAAAAATATAAACCTCAACCTAAGCCTGAAACCACTTCCAAAAAAAAAAAAGTCAAATCATATATTTAAAAATAAAATATATAAAATGATATATTTAAAAATAAATCATATATTTAGAAAATAACAGGAGAAAACCAGGGGGGACATAAACTTGGTGAAGAGTTCGTAAATATGACACCAAGAGTATAATTCATAAAAGTGAAAAGTCAGTAAATTCAACCACATCAAAATGAAAACTTCTGCTCTGTGAAAGATCTTGTTAAGAGGATGAAAGGACAAGCTACAGGGTATGAGAAACTATCTGATAAAGCACTCATCTAGAACTCTTAAAACCAAACAGTAAAAACAAACAGTCCAATTAGAAAATGGGCAAAAACATAGGGAAACCTTTCACTGAAGATGATATACAAATGGCAAGTATGCTTGGGAAAAAAGTTCAGTGTCATGAGCTAAAAGGTAAATGCAAATTAAAGCCATGATGAGATACCATTATATATGTCTCAGTGTGATTTAAAAAAAAATGGTGACACCACCAAATACCAGCCAGAATGCTGATACTTGATATACTGTACATTGCTGGTAGGGATATAACACGGCACAGCTACTTGGGAAAACAGTTTGGCATTTTCTTAATTAAACATATATTTACCAAACAACCCAGCAATTGTACTCCTGAGCATTTATCTGGGAGATATGCAACATTACTGTAGCAGCATCATTGTAAGAGACAAAAAATGGAAACAACCAAATGTGATACTGCTGAGCAGTAAAAAGAAATGAACTGTTGATAACACACAACTTGGATCTCAAGGACATTATGCTAAGAGAAAACAAACAAAAAATCTCAAAAGGGTACATACAGTCCATTTCTATAACATTCTGGAAATGATAAAATTTTAGAGACAAGAAATAGATTAATAGTTGCCAGAGGTTAGCCAGGATGGAGGAAGGGAGGGAATTCGATGTAGCTGTAAAAGGCACTGGGGGGAGTGGGAGATCTTTGTGGTGATGGAATAGTTCTGTGTCTTGATTGCACTGATGGTTACACGAGTCTACACATGAGATAAAGTAACATAGAATTCTATACACACATCATGTCAATGTCTAATTCCTGTCTTTGATATTATGCTATGATTATGTAAGATGGGCCATTGGGAGAAATTGAATGAAAGGTACACAGATCTTCCATGTACTACCTTTACGACTTCCTATGCATCTATAATTATTTCAAAATGAAAAGCTTTTGCTTTTGTTTCATTTGAGGGGCATTCCTAGAAAACAATAGAGACTTAAATGACTTCCAGTCAGAAGAACCATGCTCTGTCAAGGGCAGTTGAAAGCAAACGGCAATGAACAGGAGGATTAGCTACCAACCACAGGGAAATGCCTTATATAGAGACCAAGAAAACAGTCATTCCTTTCCCATATGAGTTCCCAGTAGGTTTAATGGTTTTTAACCCCTGACGGCAGATTAAAAACTAAGCCAGGAATTTTAGAATGTTCAATTTTCAGCCCTATCCCCAGTGATTCTGACTTTTTTGAGTTAGGATGATCACAATTATCCTAGAAGATTCTAGAGTGCAGCATGCACTGAGAATACTGTATTACAATAAAGAATGTAAAAGCAGTTCAGCGTCTGAAATGTGACACTCTTTTGAGCCCCATGAAGCCAAAATAAACACGAAGATTTATGTTATTCTAATGGTAAGGTTATTTTAAGGCCAGTTTCTGAGCCCCCAGAACCTCCTAAATCTTAATTAATGGAGCAATATTCGGAACCCAAGCAGTTTAAAAATATCATAGGTAGTTTTCAACATGCTATGTTTAAAAAGAAATTAGTATTTTATCTTTGGATATCACTGATTCTCTCAAAATGACCCCTTTATTTTTTCATAGCTATTAATAAGATGCAGGGAAAATAAGTGCTCTAAATTTCAGGTATTAATCTGTGATGAAATGCTTGTAGAAGGGGAATTCTCTGTGGTGTAAACCATGGAAAAGAGCAGCAGGGACCCTTTCATATTGCCCAGGATAGTAGAATGACAAATGTGTTCTATAAAGAGGACTTGACACAAATTTAAAAATTAAAAATCATTAAGCTTTATATTAATTACTATAATTATAAAAGGTTCTCAAAATTCCACATTAATATTTATGGCTTCAATTAAACTGTATTTAACAACAGTTAATGATGTTCCTGAGCAAAGTTGAATATTATAGTTAATATCTAACTGTGGTATAGGGCAAAATCCTGGAAACAGTGTGAGAGCTGTAATAGAGGGCTTCTGTTCATGTCTCTATTATTCTATTTCAAGTTATTCCAAGAACCCCAGATGAGTTCTTCATCAGTTTCCTCATGTATAAATTTGAGATAATAATAGTCTGAGGAAGAAGAAAAAAAAATACTAATATGAGAAAGCACTATGCCCTACAGTGCTAAACTGTCATTGTCATCATTATTACCATTTTAAAAATTCAATTCTTATATTTTAGCTGCCCACTTATAGGTCTATGAAATTAACTTGAAAAAAACTCTTATTTATATAACTAGAAGAAGCGTCCCATGATCAAATTTACTGTATGGAGAATCAGTTAATTGAAGGGTGATGGTTTCCAAATTGTAAGTGACTTGGGCATATTTGCTGACACTGATGAATCTTGTTAATTATAACTTATGAAAGTAGCCAGCTCCCTTGGCATATAGTGCCATGTGGCACACAAATATTGGATGTCATTTACAGTTTTCCTTTTATAAATTTAAAAGTTGTATTTTGTTTCTATGTCTAACCTTTCCATTAAAGGGAACTTCAGTTGAGCTAGCATTAAAATTTTAAGTTCTAGATTTAAGAGCAGATTTCTAGTAATATACATCAAGCTGTCAATATTGCAAACCCTAAAGCACTGTGGAAGGCTGTAAGATATCTGGAAGAATTTCAAATGTCCATAGCTTGCAGTACTAATTGGAAAGTATGAACATGATATTGAATCATGTGAGAATGAATGACATGTAAATTTTTTAAACTTCACAAATATAAAATTATACAATCCTAAATAGCTTATAAATAAACATCAATGAATGATTTGTTAGAACAATTGAAAATAATAATAACTTAAGAACTAGCTGTAACTTGAATATCAAAAACACAAATAATATTTTAATTAGGCCAATTCCTTACAAATAGCTGTGAAAAGAAGAGAAGCGAAAAGCAAAGGAGCAAAGGAAAGATATAAACATCTGAATGCAGAGTTCCAAAGAATAGCAAGAAGAGATAAGAAAGCCTTCTTCAGCAATCAATGCAAAGAAATAGAGGAAAATAACAGAACGGGAAAGACTAGAGATCTCTTCAAGAAAATCAGAGATACCAAAGGAACATTTCATGCAAAGATGGACTCAATAAAGGACAGAAATGGTATGGACCTAACAGAAGCAGAAGATATTAAGAAGAGATGGCAAGAATACACAGAAGAACTGTACAAAAAAGAGCTTCACGACCCAGATAATCACGATGGTGTGATCACTGACCTAGAGCCAGACATCCTGGAATGTGAAGTCAAGTGGGCCTTAGAAAGCATCACTACGAACAAAGCTAGTGGAGGTGATGGAATTCCAGTTGAGCTATTCCAAATCCTGAAAGATGATGCTGTGAAAGTGCTGCACTCAATGTGCCAGCAAATTTGGAAAACTCAGCAGTGGCCACAGGACTGGAAAAGATCAGTTTTCATTCCAATCCCAAAGAAAGGCAATGCCAAAGAATGCTCAAACTACCGCACAA